>NC_045627.1:60331388-61581388 GCF_009829155.1 Mustela erminea | reverse complement strand
GTATAGAGTTTCCTCAAAAAATTAAAAATAGAAATATCACACCATTCAGTAATTCCACTTCTGGATATTTACCAAAGAAAATAAAACAAAACAAAAAACCCTAATTCAAAAAGATATATTTACCCCTATGTTTATTGCAGCAATTATTTACAATACAATTAAATTACAATTATTTACAATGCAATTATTACAATATATTACAAGGGATGGAAGCAATCCAAGTGTCCATCAGTAGATGAATAAAGAAGATGCTACACACACACACACATACACACATACATGTGTATATGTATGTATACATACATATATGGAATCAAATATTATTCAGCCATAAAAATGAATAAAATCTTGCCATTGATGGCAACATTGATGGACCTAGAAGGTATCACGCTAGGTGAAATAAGTCAGATGGAGAAAGAAAAATACCGTAAGATTTCACTTATATGTGGAATCTAAAAAAACAAAACAAATGAACAAGCAAAAAGAAAAACATAAACATAGAGAACAAACTAGTGATTTTCAGAGGGTAAGAGGTGAAATTGATTAAGGGAATTCAGAGGTACAAACTTCTAGTTATAAAATAAATCACGAGGATGAGAAGTACAATATAGGGAATAAACTCAATAATATTGTCATGACTTTGTATGGTGATGGGCAACTGTACTTAATTATGGTGAGCATTTTGTAATGCATATAATTGTCAAATCACTGTTATATATCTGAAACTAAAATAATATGTCAACTACAATTTTAAAAAAGTTTATGTCATATGCAAAAAAATTAGATTTACATTTAATTCATTTAGTGTTCTTAGGCTATAACCTGCTGAACTTGGGACTTTGCCAGTTTGAGAAGGACGGCCACATCTGAGGCTAGAAGATTCCTGTACTCTCTGATGGCAAGAAAATTCTGAGGATATCGGGTCTTTGTGTGGGTTATGTTGCCAAGCAGACTCAGAGGGCATTCATTTGCAGCAGCTGAGGAAAAAGGAGAGGAGGGAATCCTCTAAAATTAACCATACAATGTTTATCAGAAAGAACTTCCTCTAGATGGACTTTTTCTCTAAGCTGTCATTATTACCAGTTTTGGTTTTCTGAAAAAAATGAACACACTTACCATGGGTCTGCACACCACACAAGGCACTTTCATATGTACCTTTCATTCAATTCCACTTCCTCTCCAGAAGGTAGAACTTATCCCATTTTACATCCTGCCCCTGCCACTTAAATACTGTGTGACCTTGGGCAAGTTACTAAACCTCTCTCTGCTTCTAGCTTCTGGTTTGTAAAAATAGTCCCTGCCTCATAAGTTTGTTTGGGAAGACTAAATGATTTAAGATGTACAACTCTTGGAATAGTATAAACTCTTAGAATGTACAGGCACGATGGAAGTTTTAGGTTAGCTGTTAACAAATGATGGCCCTGAAACTTGGGAGGATTAATGAGCTCCCTGGTGACAGTTTCTGCCATCTTCTTGAGTTTTGGAGAGAATAGAGAATACCTCCTCCTTTTCATGGATGGTTATGGGTACAGGATGGGCTTTGAAGCAGGGCTGTTCCTTTCTTACATGCCAAGGAGGCAGAGGGGCTGAGTCAGAGGAGAAGTAGAGCAGAGAAATGGATCATAGCTTACTCCTCAGCTTAAACCCCCCAGATGGCTTCCTATTCCTCTTGGGATTTGACCCAACACCTCAACAGATCTACTCAGCGCTTTATGATCTGTCCCTCTTTGACCACCACTCCAGTCTCATCTCCATCCTGGAAAGCTACTCCCAGTCATGCCAAAGGCCCTGTGCCTATTTTTGCCTCTAGGCTTTCTCCTACCCTGATCTACATTCAGGAATGAAGGACTTCTCCCCCAGCTGCAGGAAGAGCTGCCTGAGGATGGTTCTCAGCTGTCAGTCCTCTCTGGTGTTTGCCCTTAGTTGAAAAACCGCCTCATACAAGGCTACATCTCCCTTCAGGAGCAGCCTTGGTCCAGTGACTAGTCAATGCCACGGGATAAAGGTCCAGCACTCTTGCCACAGCTTGGGATGGCTGCAAAGGAGCCTTTCTTCAGAACTTTCTGTAGAGCTTATCAAGTCCGCCATTGAACCAGCATTGTAGGTCAGCATCACCTCTGTGCAATCTTGCCCTTTCCCTTCCTCCCACAACCTTGATCCTGAGAGCATTCCCTAATAAACGCTCTGTAAGCTCTTCTTCATCCCAGAGGCTCTTCCTAGGGAGCCCAACCTGTGCTCTGTGCTGACTCTTCCCATCCATCCACTGGCTCGTTAAGGTCTCCAGAATAACACCCAAGGGTCTCAGCCTGGCCTCTGGGTCCCTCAGCATCCGGGTCTCTCCCCAACACCCTAACTCACTGCTCCCTGGGGAATTATTTTTCAAGCCAAATGTGACTCTTCATTGCCCTGATTTTGACAGGAGACCTGCCTTTTTTGCACCTTTATTCTCAAGATACACCTCCCCTGAATGAGCCCTTATGCTTCTGTAAAAAAATATTTTTTCAGCATTTTCTGCATCCCAGTCCCTAAACCTGGCATCAGGGAACAAGATCAATGAGAATCTGCCCTTGTGGGGCTCCCACCTCAGAGGGAGGAGAGATCTTGTATAAACAAAGTCATTACAAGCAATAGTATCAGTGCTCTGAAGGGGTCACAGGGAGCCAGGAGACTGCATGACAGGGGAGAAGGTGGACTCAACCCAGGGTCAGAGAAGGCTTCTCAGAGGAGGTGCTGCTTAGAGTGAAAAGGACTAAGGTCGAGAACGGCAGAAAGAACATGCTGTCATGGGCACTGTGCTATGCAAGGAGTGTGAGGTGCTTTATGAACTGAGAGAAGCCCCGTGTGGCTGAGTCCCCTTCCTCTCTGGCCAGTTTCATGGTACTTGTCGGAGTCAAGTGACTGTTTGCTTGGCTGTAGCTCCCTTGCATGCTGGGAATGTTTAAAGGGTACAAAGTGTTGCTAAAAATCTCTTACAGACTTCTGTTTCTGTGCAGGATGGAGTAATGGGCCAAATTACCCTTCTTTCTTAAACAACTAAAACAAACAAACAAACAAACAAATGAAACAACTGTTTTCCAACGTTGAATAACTGGTAATGTGGGATGGTGATTCCTTCGAGAGGGAAAACAAGTACGGTGAACATTATATTTGACCTGGCATATAGGCTACAGTTTCCAGGACAAAGGGCAAGAGGGGTGCCCAAGTGTAGCACAGCACAAAGCTGAGTGGAAGAGTTGAAGCTGAGAGTTTGGGAGGGTCGGGGTGGCTAGAATTCTCAGGGAGGTGGGAGAGGAAATTGCTGCAGAGAGAGCAGCCGGGGATCTGCAGATGGCTCCTTCCTGTGATCCATCCCACCCCTAGTCTTCAGCTGAGCACCAATCAGGGCATACTGTAAGCCACCTGAAGATGGGGAAAGTTCCACCCAAATGGAGTAGGCAGAAACAATCCTTGGAGCTCCCACAGATTTGGTGTTCCCACCAGCTAGAGGAGAAAGCCTCTGAATTCACAGGGCCTTGGGTTGAATATTCAGAAGGGTATCTCCTCAGTAGTGGGAAAATCAGCTCTAGACTAAAGGCTCCACTGGTCTTGCTTAAGAAAGTATAAAAATAAGCCTTGAAAAGATCAAATTGTTCCCAATAACTTGACTTTGTTCTAGACCAAGGCACAAGATTATTTTTTAAAAATGCAAGGATATCCAGCACCCAATAAGGTAAAATCCACAAAGTCTGGCATCCAATCTGCAATTACCAGGATACAGAGTAGTAAGAAAATATGACCCAAAATGAAGAAAAAAAAGCAAACAATCAAAACTGACCCAGAAATGATTTTTTTTTTTAAGATTTTATTTATTTATTTGACAGACAGAGATTACAAGTAGGCAGAGAGGCAGTCAGAGAGAGGAGGAAGCAGGCTCCCCGCTGAGCAGAGAGCCCAATGTGGGGCTCGATTCCAGGACTCTGGGATCACGACCCGAGCCGAAGGCAGAGCCTTTAACCCACTGAGCCACGCAGGTGCCCCCAGAAGTGATGCTGTTATTAGCATTCATAGACGTAGTTATTACAACTATATTCCCTGTGCATGAGAAGGCAGGGGAAACATAAACACATTAAGAAGATACATGGAAGAGAAAGAAACACCTAAATAGATCTTCTGAAGATGAAAGCTACAATATCTGAGATAGAACTATGCTGGATGGGCTTACCCACAGATGCGTCACTGCAGAAGAAAATATAATGAACATGAAAACACAGCAGTAGAAACTCATCAAGATGAAACACACAGAGAAGACTAAAACAATGAACAGAGCATCAGTAAGCTTTGGGAGAACTTCAAGTGGCCTAATATATGCGTAAGTGGGGTGCCCAGAGGCAAGGGAGAAGGAGATGTAAAAAACTTTTGAAGAAATAATGATGGAAATATCACATTTGATGAAAGCCATGAGCAAGATACAAGAAGCCCAATGAATCCCAAGCAAAAAATCTCTTATATTCCAATGCCTGGCTCCTAGTTGGCATGCAATCGATGTCTGATAAATGAATGAGCAAGCTGCTGCCTGCACTCTCCCCACTGCTTTCTTTCTTCATTTTCTCTCCTGTTTTCTTCTCTCCCCTCTTTGCTTCTCTCTTGCTTCTTATCTGTCAGATTTGTCCTGCATGCATATGGTAGCCTCTGTGAAAGCCACTGATCTTAAGTCTAGTAATAGTTTCTTTCTGCTTTAGGCTTTTTCATTGAAAGCCTCAAGCAATCCAGCCAGCCTCCTTCAAAGCTGAGGCGTTCAGGGATTAAAGGTAAAATATCCTGAGCACCGCTCGCACTACTTCCCAGAGACCCCTGGCTTTTCAGTTCCTGTGGGAGTTGCAGGGTCAGGAGGAGTGCCCAGGATGGATTGAATGCTGGGTTCTCCCCAGATGCATGGCCCAGCAGAGCAAGATCCAGTCTCATTCATGGCTCACCTCTGCCTTTGCCATGTGAGGTTAGGTTGCTAGTTTCACTTCTCTGGGCTGCCAGCTGTATGGTGGTGTTTGGATTTGATCATTTCTTTTCTTTTCTTTTCTTTTTTTTTAGATTTTATTTATCTATTTGACAGAGAGAGATCACAA
This sequence comes from Mustela erminea, assembly GCF_009829155.1. Taxonomy (NCBI): domain Eukaryota; kingdom Metazoa; phylum Chordata; class Mammalia; order Carnivora; family Mustelidae; genus Mustela; species Mustela erminea. The sequence continues at coordinate 61,576,289 of NC_045627.1, read as the reverse complement.
GTAGGCAGAGAGGCAGGCAGAGAGAGAGGAGGAAGCAGGTTCCCCGCTGAGCAGAGAGCCCAACGATCCCAGGACCCTGGGATCATGACCTGAACCGAAGGCAGAGGCTTTAACCCACTGAGCCACCCAGGCGCCCCGGATTTGATCATTTCTTTATCCTCTTCCAGCTCTGACATCTTGTGAATGAAGCCGCGATGTACCAGTGTCACATGGCTCTGTTCCCTCCCCTCCAGTCCCTTGTGGCTATCTTTTTCTTTGATGTCTCATCCTTGCTAAGAACATGTGTTAAATGAAGAGGAGGGAGGCAGACAGGCCTCAGACCCTTTGTCCTTGCTGGGCCCCTTCCTTGAGTGGCTCCCAGAGTTTTCAGGTCTGAGTTCAAACTCATTAACCCAGCACACAAGGCCTTGATTCCAGAGCATGGTCTCTGGGGCATCTTGCATCAGAATCATACTGCCTCAGCCCCCTCTGTGCTAATAGTGAAGATTCTGATTAAGAAGGTCCTGAGAACTGGTATTTATAATAAGCATCCAAGGGGATTTAAAAATGTATTGGTGATTAAAAAAAAAAAATGCATTGGTGGTGATGGAGAGGTTAAGTCATACTATATAGGTTAAAAAATCCTAACAGTAGAAGCATATGCTGAAACTGTCTCCCTGCCATCATCCCAGGCCCTTCCATGGGAGCAACCACAGCCACTGGGTCCCGAGATAGTGCATTGCAGGCGCATGCGTATATGGGCTTCTGCTGGCACCCAGGGTAATTCTGCAAACCCGGTAAAGCCAGAATGGCTGCACCAGGGCATCTGGAATGTGCTCCTCCTCTCCTTCCCCACACCTCTCTGACCTCTGCCTGCATGAACCCCTGCCATGTTCTAGCCTTGCTGAACTTGCCCTAGCTCAGCCACTGAGGACACCGCTATCATTTGTGTGCCTTACCTCTGTACTTCTCTCTGCCCAGGAAAACATTTCTTGCTATTTTCTTGCCCAGCCAATGCCTACTTATCCTTTAAGATTCAGCTCAAGTGATTCCTCTTCCAGGGACCCTTCGGGCCCATCCCTGAGCCCCGCACTCTGGGCCTTCCCTGCAATTCCACACTCCCTGTTACCAAACTAACCATGCAGAGTGGGCTTTCCTCTTTCTGTTCCCCACTGGACTGTGAGTCCAGTGCAGGCCTGGGCAGCTCTTACGCCCTCTTGAATCGCCCAGTCCCGGTTCTGGGCACATAGTACATGGATACTTAATAAATGGTGTTTAATCAATGCTCAGACAGCAGGCATTTTGTCTCATTCTTGCATTTTGCAGCCCAGAGATCCAAGACACTGGGCTCTGCAGCCTCACCCAGCCTCTCTGCTTCTTGGTGTCTCAGAAGGGCTATTGGAGGCAGAGGACAGGGCCCTGTGCAGAAAGCTGGAACAAGGAACTCCCCAAAATCTCCCCAAGTCACAGGCAGGAGGTGGTGGCCCTCAAAACTGAGCATCCGTGGCTAAGGGCACTGGAGAAGATTCATGCCACCAGGGTAGGGAGACCCAGTCCCAAGTTGCCCTCCCCCGCTCCCCCCTCCGCCCAGGGGTTGCCCTGATGGTGGCCAGTGGGCTTTGGCAGAAGCAATGTGACAGGGCTACCTCCTCCCCACCCATGCCGAAGGAGCAGGTGGCCCTGCTGTAGGGAGGGGGTAGGGAGATCCAACAGAGGGAGGGGCCTGGGAGAGGAAACTGAACGGCAAAGCGGTGTGGGGGGTGGAGGGTGAGCTGCTGGCCAGGCAGTGGTTTCCGAGTAAATGTGCTAGGAACGCTAATGAGCTGCGTTCATTCATGGCTAGCTGCCTCCCAAATTGGGGATCCAGCCAGGTTCTGGGGTGGAGGAACTGGGGCTAGGAGCCAAGCTGGGGAGCTGCCTGGCTGCTGGGGCAGGGCCTCTCATGACTAGGCTGGCGTAGGGAGTCTTTGTCCTGGATCTGAGGGAGCCCTCCTTCCTTCCCTCCCCTTTATAGGAAAGGGCAGACTTTGCCAGGTGGTGACCATTTGGGCTTCACTGTCCAGTCTAGTCTGGAAGCTTCTAGGGCACTGGCTGACTCTTGGGAGACACAGGCAGGGGTGATCTTGCCGCCCCCCTGCCCACCCCACCCCTCCTTCCGCTGCTTCTCCGGACTACTCTGCAGCCCCCAGGGCATGAGGCCCAGTTAATCAACACTCTCTCTCTTCTCCGCATGGGTCCTGGCTTCTGAAGAGCTCTCTGAGGTTACGGGGCTGGAGAGACACCGCTGGAGCCAAAGGTTGGAAACCGGGAAGCTTCAACAATCTGAGCGCCTACTAAGTGCCAGGTGCTGGGTTGGTTAATCGCCAAAGTGAGGAAAAGAGTAAGCTCTGGGGGAAGGGGCGGGCTCTGCCCCCGGAGGAGTGTCAGGGAAGGAGCCACATGTGTAAACAGCTCCAGCTAAGAGGGGATAAACAAAGCAGCAGGCTCTGAGGAATGAGGATTTAACGCTGCCTGAGGCAGCTGGGGAGGGCCCGTGAGGAGAGGGGGGCTGAGCATCCTGCGGAGAAGCAGTGGAAATTTGTGAGGGAGAGGAGTGAGGAGCTCTGGCTTCATTTGTGGAAAGTTTCTCTAAGATCACACCCCCTGGGGACCCGTGAGAAAGCCCCTTCCTCCTCAGTTGTCATTGAATTGATGCTGAAGAACCCATGGCCTTGGATGGAGGTCATGCCAGAAGTGTGTAAAAACTTTAAATAAAAAAGAACTGTCAAAAGTCCATAAGACCAGCCACATTAGTTGTGAGATGCCGGCCACAGTTCTCTCTGCGCTATGACCGTAGAGATAAAAAACTGTAAGATTTCCATCAAGATGGAAAAGAAAAACAAAGAAAACCCCCAACTCTTGGAGACCTGGTGGATAAGGTTTTAATCCTGTGGAGCGTGTCCACGCAGCCCGCCACCCCTGTGACAAGCGGTATCCATGCTGTGCCTTCTCCTGGCATCTCTTGGACCAGCTACCATTCTTCCTGGTTTCTCCCACGGGGAAACCCAGGTAGCCAACTCCTCGGAAGGAAGATGCTTATTGAGCTGCTCAAGTGTTTCTTCTTGCCAGCCTGTAGGCGGCCCAGAATCGGGACGGATGGACAGAGACGTCTGGGTCCGACAGAGCCCAGGACAGCCATTGCTGTTCTTGATTTTGGGGAGGTCCTTCATCTCTTCTGGGCTTGAGGGTGGTTCTCTCCCGATCTGGATTTCCTGTTTACACCCACACCCACATCTATGTCTACATCTTCCTTAGAGTAAAAAGAGTCCCTGCCGGAAGGAGGGTAAAATCTTGGGGTCTGACAGTGGTGGTTCGTGGAGCTACTCTCCCAAGCAGGCCACTGTGCCCTTTTCCAGCTGTCTCTGCTGTCTTCTGATGGCAGGAATGAATATTCCTTTGCACCTGCAGAAATGGGAGAATGCTGGTGCGAGTGGAAGAAGGTATTTGCTGGATTTCCAACCGCCAATGCTACTCTGCCAACCCCCTAACCCTGACCTGGGAAGCCAGTATAGCCGAATGGCAGAAATGACATCTCTCCACGGGGCAAATGTCCAAATCAGGGTCATTTTCTTCTGGGTACAGCTAGCTTCAGTCTTCTCCGACAAGTGGGGTTGTTGCCGTCTTGGTGGTGGAGGGGAGAAGACTGTACTCCATTTAGGGTTTTTATACACTCCTCCCTCCCCACTCCCAAACTCTGTCTTCCAGGTTCCAGGCTCAGTAAAGCAGGCGGCTTGGAGCCCTGGGGCAGGGGGCTTGCTTTCACCAAGTATTGACAAAGCAAGTCTAGTGGGCTGGGGGAAAGGTTTCTGCCGTCGGGGGGATGGCGGGGAGGGGGAAAGCAGGTCTTTGGCTCCAGGGAAGGGGTCCAGGCGGCCAAATAAGATCTCCCTCCCCACTCTGGCCCAACTGCCTGGGCCGGCGTTCTGAGTGCGGGAGTCTCAGTGTGCACATACTCGTGGTGTGTGTGTGTGTGTGTGTGTGTGTGTGTGTGTGTGTGTTTGCAACCGGCCAGGGCCAAGACTGGGCAGGTCGGGCCGTGGCCATCCTCCCATCCCCCGCGCAGTCCCCTGCCCGCGCCTGGCGCCTCGAAGGTTCCACCTTTGAAACTGTACGCGACTCGCTGCAGCCGCCGAGGGGTCGTCGGGAGGCGGGGGAGGGGGATGCTGGGGAAGGGCGGGGAGGAGTCTGGCTCTGGATGTGTGCTTTTCGATTGATGGATGACTGCCGGGTGGGAGCGAGCGTGGGGGTGTGAGTGTGTGATTGTGTGTGTGTGTGTGTGTGTGTGTGTGTGTGTGTGCGCGGGGTGCGTGCGCGCGCGGGGCCTGCCCATTTTCCTTCTCGCAGCAGTCAGTTGGGAGCTGGAGGGAGGGAGGGAGGGAGACGCAGCCAGCGAGAAACCGGAGAGGAGCCCAGCGCCCTCCGCCCAAGGCGCCCTCCCTCGGTTCGCACACAAGCGCCGTCGCTTGGAGGAGCGAGGTGCCTCCCGGCCCGTAAGGGCGCCGCGCACGAGCCTGCTCGGCGTCGCTGCCCCGGGACTGCACCTGGAGGCCGCCCCGGACGGGGATGGTAAGCGGCTGCCGCCGTCTGGCACACAAGCGGGACGCGGTGAGGGCACCATGGCGCTGACGCCCCGGAGGGGGCCCTCGGCGGGGCTCGTCCGGCCCGAGCTCTGGCTGCTGCTGTGGGCAGCCGCGTGGCGCCTGGGTGCCACCGCGTGCCCCGCCCTCTGCACCTGCACCGGCACCACGGTGGACTGCCACGGCACGGGGCTGCAGGCCATCCCAAAGAACATCCCGCGGAACACCGAGCGCCTGTGAGTATGGCCCCGTCCCCAGTGCGCAACGAGCCCCCGAGGTTGCCCTCCTACCCAGACGCAGTTCGGGGCTGGGGTGGGGGCAGGACGGTTGGGGCCCCGGGCTCTGCAGCCAATAGAGGGGTCAGTGCCTGCCAGGGGCCTTCCGGAGCCAGGAGCCTGCAGCATCACTGTTTCCCTCTGCTGAGATTCAGAGGGCCCTGGTGGGGCTGTCAGCTCCTAGCCTCACACCTGCACCCTGCACTCAGCCCTGACAGGCGGTTCCCACTGCGCCAGCACTTTATTCCTCCAGGGTGCTGTGTATTGGTGCCAGAAAGCCTTCCTGGCACCCAGGGTGGGGAAACTCCTCACACTGCCAGGCACCACATCTCCTTTCGGGGGCATGATCTTGGGCAGTGTTCTGAGCAGCGCTTGTGGACTGGACTCTGAGGGCCAGCAGGCAGGTGATGGGCAGCCAGATGGAATGGAGTTGAAGTTTCCAGTCTTCCCCTTCCTCCCCATTGTTTGCCCCAGAGCCTTAAGAATTCGTCTCTTGCAGGTGTCAGGCATTGGTCCCCCAACTCACATCCAGCCCAGGCAGACAATGGGACCTGAGGGATTTGGGTTTGGGGCCTGGGGTATGTTACATCGACACCAGGAAGGGGTGGATGTGATCTGGCCTGGGAGCCCCAGGATCATGCCGAGCGGTCAGGAGCCTGGAGTGGAGACACTGACCATGAAAAGTCATTAAAAAATAATTTTTCTTCTCTTATTCTCTCCCATTTCTAAATTCTGGAGGAAACTCGGCTCTTTCCAGACCCTCCAAGCTTTGTAGGGTGTGTTTGTGTGTGTGTGTGTGTGTGTGTGTGTGTGTGTGGTTACCGTGTGTGTGTGTGTGTGTGTGTGTGTGTGTTTATGGACCAATATAATTTGCCTTCCTAGATTCTCCTGCAGAATGTACATCTGTGTGAATTCCTAGTATCTGTGGTGTCACCTCAGTAATGGGAGGTTGTGCGAGTCCCTGTATGTGATTTTTGGTCACATGCTGGGCCTTTGTGCTGCCTGCAGAGGTGACTGCCTCAGGAGATTTTTGAACTGGACTTCGGAGAAGGCTGCCGGCTCCTTTGAAACCTGCATGCTCCTTCCCACACTCCTGGGCGACTGCAGTGGCTCTCAGGAAAGGCGTACAGATTTCGATAACTTGAGCACATTTTCATGGCTCCCAGCTGGCCAGAGGCAGAAATTTGACCCTGGGGAGAGCTGTCTCTTGGATCAAACTCTGTACCAAGGTCAGCAATTAGTGAGCACACATTTGCCCCAGACTCTTCTTGGCTGAGTCTGAAAAATTCCCGTGGAGGTTTCAGAGAATTTGCAATCTAGATGCAATCTAGATGGGAACGTGTGTGTGTGTGTGTGTGTGTGTGTGTTTGAGTACACTGTGTGTTGTGGGGCTGGGGAGAGATGCTGGTGTGGAGAGAGGGTGGACCAAGTCAAATTTCCCGTGCATTATGCTGTGTGGCTGTAGAGAGGGACTGAGGGTCTGAAATCTGCCCAGAGGACCCCTGAGGCTGCAGGGTCGTTCTCTATACCTGTTCACTCTGGATCTATTCTCTGTTCCTTTGCCCACAGGGTGTTTCTCCTGCAGTTGTTACCTGGTAGCAGCCTATGTCTGAGACATAGCAGCCCCTTGCCTTTGCTTTTGGATCTGAATCTTGAAGTCATCTCATGCCTTGCTCTTTCTCTCCATCTTTTTTTTTTTTTTAAGATTTTATTTATTAATTTGACAGAGAGAAATCACAAGTAGACGGAGAGGCAGCCAGAGAGAGAGAGAGAGGGAAGCAGGCTCTCTGCTGAGCAGAGAGCCCGATGCGGGACTCGATCCCAGGACTCTGAGATCATGACCTGAGCCGAAGGCAGCGGCTTAACCCACTGAGCCACCCAGGCGCCCATCTCTCCACCTTTAATTCTGAGGACAGTGTCTATTTTCATGTTCAGGAACTCATGAGCTCTCTTGCAATCAGAGTGGAATGGAAGTGAAATTTCCTAGTGCAAAAGAAAGAGGTCCAGCTGCCTAGGTTGCTGTGTGACCTTGGGCAAGTTACTTAACTTCTCTGAGCCTTAGTTACTTTCCATGCAGAAAATGGGGGTGCTGATACTAAAGTCTCTGGTACTTGTGAGGACCAAAGATAATGTGTGAAAAGTGCCTAGTTCATGATGATGCTTACTGAGTGAGAGGCAGCATTATGCTAGGATCAGGAGAAGATCCCATTTAATTCATTATTTAATTCAGCAAACATTTACAGAGCTGGGAGCTGCCCTCAGTGCTGAGGCTCCAGCAGGGAGTGAGCAAGTCCCTGCCCTCAAGGGATGTACAGTTGAGAGGCCCAGACAGGGGACACCTAACTGCAAGCTTTTGGGAGAGGGCAAGGCTGGGAATGTGATGGGGCTGTGGTGGGGAGCATTGGGGTGGGAAGCACTTTTCTTGGGGGAAAGGTGCTTCTCAGAGGATGGGTCATTTTTTAGCACAGTTGGGGACCCAACAGTGGTTGGTAGGAGTGTGCTAAGCGGAGAGGGCAGACAGCCCAAAGAGAGGGAATACATGAGCGAAAGGCCGGCAGGTGTGCCTGAGCCTGTCTGATGGGTGAACGGGCCAGCTGGCCGGGGCCGCAGCGGGCCGGGCCCAGTCCGATGTGATGGGGCTTGAGGCTGGGAAGGTTGGGAAGAATCAGGCAGTCTTTTCTCACTGGATTTTCCCTTTGGGGACTTCAGGCATGGAATCCACGGGTGAGTTATTGTGGGGGAGTCAGCGGAGACCTGGTCTTTGCTGTGGGCAGAACTTCTTGGGTGGGGAAAGGATGGAGAAAGCCAGGGGAGGCTGCCTTTGCAGCAGGCAGGCCTCGAAAGAGCCATTTGAGGAAGAAAAGAACACCCCGAAAAGAGGCCTTAGTGAGAGCTCAGGCAGACTCAGAATCACCGTAGCAAACCTCTCTCTCATCGATGTGGACGTTGTGCTGTCCTGGGGCCCAGAACGGCAGCCTCTGAGGCCGTGATATTTGGAGAGACTGCAGCTGTGCATTCGCCTTTTGTCTCATGGGCAGTTTCTATGGCAGCCCGGGAGGCCCGGCAACTTTATGATCCTCTATCCCATGACTCTGGGCTTGGGCCTATCCCCCCAAGTGGGAAGGAATTGGTGTGCTGTGGGGACTTCTGGGAAGAAGCTGTGTGGCCCCAGGGCTGTTGAGGAAATTGGCTGAGCCAGAGGGGCTGTGGGGCTGGTGGGCTGGGCTGAGGAAGGGATGCTGAATAATTCACTGCAGTGGAACAATTAAAATACAGAGTGAGGGTTAGGGGTGTGGTGGAGGAGGCCTGGAAGCTTCCTCTCTTTGTAGAATTCAGCCTCAGAGGGACCGAGCCGTGGCCACTATTAATTGTCTTTTCTTTCACTCAAGGACTTTGACTTTCAGTTGGATTTTTTTTTTTTTTAATTAAAAAAGTCTTTTAGGCTAAAGTATCCAGGAGAGTGTGGTAAGAGAGTATATAGTGTGGGGGGGACACTGCTTTTCCCTTCTGTCTCAAGCACTTGTATTCTAGGCTTGTGGGCACAGGGTACAGAGATGGGAGAGGCCCGAGGATGGTGGTATGGCCAGGAAAGGCCTTGGGGAAGGACCCCTGGCTTCTATTTGCTCCCCCAGCCCAGGATGGTCTGCTGTTCATCAGTTTTGGGGGACCCTCTCTTGCCCCCTGGCCAGTTGGTCCACTGCCATAGCCCACTGCCTGCTGCAGAGGCCTGGAAGGCCCTTGCCTTTTCCCAACTTGGCCCCCGAAACTGGAAGCCACATTCAATGGAGCTGGGTGGTCAGGCTTGGGACTTCCCAGGGCACCCCAGATGGATTGCCTGTTTGGAAAGCCTAAAAAGCCAAATCATGACTGGGTGGTGGTCCTGGGGAAGGGTCAGGGAAGACAGAAGCCACGTGTGTACCGTGGTCTCCTAGGGCAGAGCCCTGCACTGTGCTGGGGAGGCTTCTTCTGGGTGGGGCTTGTGTCTCCAGTAGCACGTGCCCTGGGCTTATCGCTGGCTTCTGCATGACTGGTGGCAAGCCCCGGGTGCCATCACTCCATCTGCTGTGAGACTCAGTTTCCCCATCTTCAAAGGGGAGGATGACTGTGTTGTAGGTTGGTGGCGAGGATTCAGGGAGCCAGTGCATGTAGAGGGCCTGGTGGCGTGCTTGGCCCTGGGCTGGTGTGTGGAAATGCTTCGTGATAAAACTAGGTAATGATGTTAGGATTATTTTTGTTACCTGAGGAGCTCAAGCGAAGGTTTGAGAGTTCAGTGGGGCAGCAGAGAATTTGGGAGGTAAGTACGGGAGAGTTGGCCGAAGTGCAAGCCTGCTCTCCTGGCGTCTGGCTGTGCAGGGTTCTCCTTCCTTGTCCCCGCGCATCTTTGTCTCGGTCTCCCGTGTTTGTAAGAAGGAGCCGGGGGTCGCAGGCAGGGATTCTCTGCAGGGTGGGTGGTGTGATGGCATGGTCCTTGAGCCAGCCTGCCTGCGTTGTTAGCACGCCTCTGCCCCGCAGCGGCTGGGGGGACCTTGGGCAAATTGTGGGTTTAATGAATTCATTCAACAGATAGCTGTCTATTGACTGTCTGCATGGAGCTGAGGGAACGGGGCTGGACACAAACCCACACTGCTGTCCCTCCCTGAGTTTTAGTCCAGCAAGGGAGGAAGCGATGAATGGCACAGTATGAGAATAAACGCATAATTGTAAAGCGGGGTCAGTGCCCCGGACGAACGTGTGACATCTCAGCACCCCTGTTTCCTTGCCCCGAAAGTGGGGATGATGACAGGACCTGCTGGTTGAAAGGACAGGCTGGTCGTGAGGACTGCCTACAGGCAGGGCTGGGAGCCGCATGGGCCTGGCGAACAGCAGCAGCAGCAGCAGCAGCAGCAGCAGCAGCGAAGGCCCTGTGAGTGGTAGTATTATTACTGTTATTAAGATGAAAGAATTGCAGGGACAGGAAAGGGGCAGGGATGGATCCCAGCCTGGCTCTGCTCCCTCTTCCTCCCCGTGCAACCCTGGTGCTCTGGATCCCCAGCGAACCCTGCCCCTGCCTCTGTCCGGGCTCTGAGGCAGGGGGGTGGCTGTCGGCGGCCCCGGCTGCCCAAGGCTGCCAGCAGGGGCGGCCGTGCTCTTTGGGGCCGGGTGAAAGGCGGTGGGGACCGGCAGCTCCTGCATTATTGGAAGCAGACGGGAGCTTGGCGGAGTTGCCGCCTCCCGTTCTGTGCCGGCATTAGCAGCTCGGCGGGGCTCTTGCTTAATGGGATTTTCTCCCCAAATGCTGTAATTATCGCCATACAAATACTTATTACCCAGAGCAGATGACGGCCGGGCCTTGGGCAGTAGCCAGGGAGCTGGGCTGTGCTTGGGGTGGGGGGGTGGGGGGGGTGGAGAATTGGCTCCTCTTTTTGATGGAGTTTGCGACCCCCTCCTCTGCTTTCTGGAACCCAGCCTGTGGCGGACAAACAGCTGTTGGGCACCTGCCGGGTGTGTAGTGCGGAGAGAGGTCCAGAGCGTGGACCCACTCCCCAGGGAGCCTGCAGGCTGGTGCTCGAGAAAGGTCTGTCTGCAGAACAAATGTGTCAAGATGTCTCTAGGGAGGGAAAGCACAGCGGCTGCCCGCGCAGGCTTTGGTGTGAAAGTGGCCTCTTTTGAATTCTGCCTCCATCAATGACCACCTGAAAGATCCCAGCTGGCTCCCTAGTGACTCAGTTTCTTCATCTGTGAAGTGGAGCCAGCGATAGCACTTAACCATGCCCGGCTGGGAGTTCGAATGAAATACTGGGTGTAGAGTGGTTAGAATAATGTTGGCGCACAGAAGGGGCTCTGTCGGTGTTAGAGATGAGGAGATGGGTGTCCAGGTGGCAAGGAAGGGCTGGACCCCTGCACTGATGAGGCTTGAGGCCTGGGCATGACCTCAGGAGGCACAGAGCTAAAGCGAGGGTGGGGGAATCTGAGGCATCAGGAAGTGTGTGCCATGCATTTGGGGAGGAAAATGAGGAACAGAGCCAGCTGGTGGGGTGCGCTTTTGTGTTGGTGAGTTCCGAGAGAGGAGATTCAAGTGAAGGGTTGGTACCGGGTAATGGGGCTGGGAAATAGGGGGCCATCCGAGGGAGTGTATGTGTATTTTTATAATTTCTTTCTTTCTTTTTTTTTCTTACTATTCAGTGATTTTTTTTTAATCTCCAAAGTTGTGCAAACATCACCACAATCTAATTTTAGAATATTTTTTTAATCACCCCAAAAGAATCCTTTGTGCTAGTTGTAACTTTTTATTATATTACAATTACAAATTTATAGAAAAGTTGCAACAAAAGTATTAGGAACTCCTATATATCTGTTGTTCAGATTCAATTGTCTATATTTTTCCCCATTTGCTTTATCATGTATTATACACATGCACAATTTTTGGGGAACTGTTTAAGATTAGGTTGGAGGGGTGCCTGGCTGGCTAGGTTGGTAGCGTGTACAAATCTTGATCTCGGGTTCATGAGTTCAAGCCCCATATTGGGCATTGCCATAGTGTTTACTTAAAAAAAAATTAAAATGAAAATAATTAGGGGTGCCTGGGTGGTCCAGTTGGTTAAGCATCTGACTTGGTTTCTATTCAGGTCATGATCTCATGGGATGGAGCCCCCCCGCCCCCCCCCCCCCCCCCCCCCCCCCGTGTTGGGCTCCGACTCAACAGGGGGTCTGATGGAGATTCTCTCCCTCTGCTCCTCCCCCTCACTTGGGCATGCATGCTCTCTCTTTCTCAAATAAATAAATCTTTAAAAAAAAAAAAAAGAAGATTACATTGAAGATGTAAGTTTTTTCCTCTAAATAGTTTGGTGTGTGTTATTCTGAGAAGAATAAGGCTATCAAAATCAGAAAATTGAACCTTGATACAGTACTGTTATCTACACCATTGTTCATGTCTGCATTTCATCAATTGTCTCAACAGTGTCTTCTGTGGTGATCAGAGGGTGGGATCACACATGACATTGACTTGTCACGGCTCTTTAATCTGCTTTAATCTGGGCTAATAACTTGGCCTTTCTTTGTTTTTCTTGACCTCTCCATTTTTGAAGAATACAGACCACTTACTCTGTAGAATGTTGCTCAGTTTGGCTTCATCAGGTCTTCTCACCATCGCATTGAGGTTATGTCCTTTTGGCAGGAATGCTAAGTTAGCAATGTTCTGCCCTTCTCAGTGGGTTGTGTCGGAAGACACCTGAGGTCAATTTGTCCCAGTACTGGATTTTCATTTTGATCACTCAGTAAGTGGGTGTCTGCCAGGTTTCTCTGCTGAAAAGTGACTATTTTCCCCTTTATCATTGATAAGCCATTTGTGGGGGCGGGTACTCTGGGGCTATGTAAATATCCTGTTCTTCATTAGACTTTCACTGGTGTTAATACGTATTGTTGAGACATTTCTAACTTCTTTTCTTCTTGGTTTATTAGTTGGCATTCTACTGTAAGAAAGAACTTTCCTTTCTCCTCCATCTGTTTGTTAGTTTATTACAATAGGGACTCATGGATTACTGTTTTATTCTTTGGGTTTTAATTCGTTACTATCGCTATTTATTTTGCTGTTCAGAATGTCCCACATTTGGCTGGTGGGAGCCCCTTCATGCTGTCCCTGTGTCCTTTTGAAAAGACCCTTTGAGCACGTAGGCACAGGGGTTTTGAGTGGAGGGTGACAAGTGTAAAATAGTGTTTTAAGACATTCTGTTGCCTGGCTTTGGTGTGGAGGATGAATGGAGCAGGAAACCAGCTGGCAGTGGGGAGACCAGTTGGTTATGGTGACCGTGACTGTGGTTTCTGGCTTGTCTGTGACAACGGTTTTGCTGCCATCGCTATATTTTTATTCTTCAAAAATTTTGAAAACTTGTATTTTAAAATAATTTTAGACTTGCAGAGAAGTTGCAAAAATAGTACCAAGAGAGTTGCCATATACCCTTCACGCAGCTTCCCCTAGTGTTCACGTCTTTCTTATCCATCGTGCAATGATCAAAACTAAGAAATTAACACGAGTCCAAGACTATTAACTGAACTGTGGACTTTTTTGGGATTTTACCAGCTTCTCCACTAATGTCTTTCTTCTATTCCGGGACCCAGTCCAGGATTCCGCATGGTGCTTAGTTGTCATTTCCTCTTAATCTCCTTTAGTCTGTGACAATTCCTTAGTTTCCTCTTGCTTTTCATGACATGGACGCTTTTGCAAAGTACTGGTGAGTTACTTTGTAGCGTGCTCCTCACTTTGGCTTTGTCTAGTGTTTTTCTCCTGATTGAATCGAGGTTATGGATTTTTGGCAGGAATGTATGGGGATGGTGTGTCCTTCTCAGGACATCCCACTGGGGGGTCAGTGACACTGATACCTCTCATTGCTGGTGTTGTTAACCTTGACCTCTTGGTTATGATAGTGTTGAGCCAGTTTTCTTCCCTGTGACATTCTTGAATTTGCATCCACAGTTAATAACTATCTAGGGGAGATACATTGAGACTGCCATAACTTTTTTGTCCTCAAATTCTCACCTACTAATTTTAGCACCCATTAATGGATCTTGCCTGCAACCATTATTATCCAATTTTGAATTTCTATTTCCTTCACTCCTTCTACATTTATTAATTGGAATTCTTCTGTAGGGAAGAGCACTTTATTGCTTTTTAAGAAGCTGGTTCTTTTGGTGAGTACCTTGGGTTTTGAGTTTCCTGAGGGCAGGGGTTGTGTCTCATGTATCTTTGTATTCTCATTGCCTGGTGCATGGTAGGTGCTCACAAAAGGTGTGTTCCAAGAGTTGGGTTTTTTTTTTTTTCTTAAACATTTGGTAAGACATGTTATGTTTCTGACCTTTGCTTTAGAAAATACAGTCATGGGCACCTGGGTGGCTCAGTGGGTTAAAGCCTCTGCCTTCGGCTCAGGTCATGATCCCAGGGTCCTGGAATCGAGCCCCGCATCGAGCTCTCTGCTCAGCAGGGAGTATGCTTCCATCTCTCTCTCTCTCTGCCTGCCTCTCTGCCTACTTGTGATTTCTCTCTGTCAAATAAATAAATAAATAATCTTAAAAAAAAAAAAAAAGAAAATACAGTCATTGTGGATTGAATCATGGTCCCCAAAGATGTCTATGTTCCAATCCTGGGAGCCTGGGACTGTGTTGCCTTACATGGCACAGGGGCTTTGAGATGCAGTTGAGGACCTTGAGATGAGATGACCTTGTGTTATTGGGGCAGGCATGATGTCATCCCCAGGGTGACGTAAGAGAGAGGTGGGAGGGTCAACACTAGAGAGGGAGATGGAAGCAGTAACAATGGAAGCAGGAGATGGGAGTGATGGCAGGAGGAGCCACGGACCAAGAGTGGCCTCCAGAGCTGTAAGAGAATACATCTGTGTTGTTTGAAGCCCCTGAGCGAGTAATTTGTCACATCAGTGGTAGGCCGTGGCCACAGTCCTCATGGAGTTCGGCCGCAGACGCTGAGGCAGGAAGAAGCAGATGTAGACGGAGGCAGAAGGTGCAGAGAAAGCAAATAGGAGGGTGATGGGGCCCCAGGGCTCCAGCCTGAGAGAATGATTTTGTGAGTGGAGTGAACTTGGGGAGGGCCACTGAGCCTGGAGGAGAAGCTGTGAAGCTGGCTTCTGTCTCTTTTGTTTGAGTGACCAGTAATCAGCTATGTGGAAAAGATGACCCTAAGGCTAGGGATAGGGAATGGTTACTCTGTAGAGTATGTGGGCTGGAGAGACAGTTGGGAGGGCGTCCTGGGGAGGAGTGGGAACAGAAACTTCAACGGGTATAAGAGTTTCCTGAGGGGAAGGCGGGGTACCTAACTGGCTTGGTTAGTACAATGTGTGACTCTTATTCTCAGCATTGTGGGTATAGACGTTACTCAAAAAAAAAACAACTCCTTTTTTTTTTTTCCCCAAGATTTTATTTATTTATCTGTCAGGGAGAGTGCACAAGTAGGCAGAGTGGCAGGGAGAGGCAGAGAGAGAAGCAGGCTCCCTGCTGAGCGAGGAACCTGATGTAGGACTTGATCCCAGGACCCCAGGATTATGACCCGAGCCGAAGGCAGCAGCTTAACCCACTGAGCCACCCAGGCGCCCCCCAAAAATAAAATCTTTTAAAAAAACGAGAGAAAAAACTTCGTGGGAATCTGGTATAAATGCAGATTCCTAGGCCCATCCCAGAGATGCTGATTTGGCAGGTTTTTGGCAAAGGCAATCCAGGTGATGTGGAAGCAGGAGGTGCCCAGAATACCGTGTGAGAAACACTGCTTCTGGCTGGGATTCCCTGGTGAGGAAGGCACATACTTCGTGGACCCATGAGGATCGCCTTCAGTTTCTGCCCATAGTAAGGTGGTCGGGGGTACTGACTTCCAGTTATAAAGCCAGTGATTCCTGGGGAGGTGATGTACAGCGGGGAGACTGTGGTTAACCAGCCTGTTATTGTGTATTACTGTGTATTTGAAAGTTGCTAAAAGAGTAGATCTTGCAAGTCCTCATCAAGAGGAAAAAAACATAACTATATCAAGTGACAGATGTTAACTAGACTTACTGAGCTGATCATTTTGCAATCTATGCGGACCTCCAATCAATCTGTTGTACATCTGGAGCTAATGTAATGTTGTATGTCAGCTGTGTATCTCAATTAAAAAAGAAAGAGGACAGGCCATAAGGAGGAGAAGGCGGAGAGGCTGGAGGAGCTCCTGGCCGTCTGTGGATCGGAACTTGGCCGGGGAGTTATTGCCCGTGCCAGAGAAGGAGCTCGTTGATGGGGAGGAGGCCGAGCCTGGGAGAGCAGCCAGGCTGTCTGAGGACGAGGGCCGAGGACAGCTTCTGGACCCGTGGTGGTGGTGGTGGTGGGTGGGTCACTGGCCATGCTGGGCAGCCAGTTTCCTGGGAGAAGTGGGAGGCAAAGACAGATGGGTGGGAGCGAGCCGGTGGTGAGGAAGTCTGTGGGAGGAGAGAACACGCGGGAGCTCCGGGGGGAGCCGGTGGACCGGAGCACAGAGGGGAGGAGGGTGATTTGGAAAGGAGGAGCCAGACACGTGGGGGTGGGGGAGGTGGGTCAGAGAATGAGAGAGGCAGTGAGGAATTGGGGTGGTGCCCCCCAGGCCAGGCTCAGAGCGATGCTTTACCCTCCTCTACCCTTTTACTGCTCACCACGGTCCTGGGAGGAAGGTATTATCACCAGTCTGCTGAAGAGGAGATGGTCAGAGAGGCCTATCATGGGCTGGGGGGCAAGATGGCTGGTGAGAGGTGCCCAGGCTCTGGGTGCTCCTTGAGGCTCTGAGATGTGGACATGTTTAGTTTTTAATTTGGACTACCACACAGCATATCTTAATAAGCCCTGGCTTCTTTTGTCCATTCATTTATCAAACATTCGTTCAGCATCTATAAAACCCCCATCAGGGCCGAGCACTGGAGCATAAAGGCAAACTGGCCACGACCAGGCTCAACCTGCACACATTTCCGGGGTGGACCCACATGCAGGCCAGCATGGGGAGGGCTGTCCTGCTTCTGGAGGGTGGCCGATGAGCAGAATTGGGGGGGTGCAGGGAGGTGTTGTTACAGATGGAGGTCGGGGTAGGGAATTAGCTGGTGGATGACTTCTCGGGGGTCTGGAGTGGGCAGTGGTGGGGAGGGGGTGACAGGCAGTGGACACAGAGGCTTGGTGGGTGGCAGTGGGGTGCAGGCTGCAGGGTTGTGGTTTAGGGGTGGGCGTCAGACCTGGGAAGAGCAAAGCCAAGCCTTGGTAATGAAGAGACCTGAGGACAGTCTGGACCTCAGAACAGAATACAGCACGGAGCTGAGGTTAACACCTGCGCCCTGACCCCCTCCTACCCATCAGGATGGCTGCTCTCAAGAAACAGGAAGTAACAGTTGGTGGTGAGGTTGTGGGGACATCGGCACCCAGGTGTGCTGTTTCTGGGAATGCAAAATGGGGCAGCTCCTCTGAAGAACATTCTGATCCCTCCAAAAATGAAACAGAATTACCATATGATCTGGCAAGTCTGCTTCTGGGTGTACACCCAAAAGACTGAAAACGGGGTCTCAAATATTTGTATACCCGTGTTCCTTGCAGCATTGTTCACAAGGGCTAGCGGGGGTGGGGGGTGGGGGTGGGGGGGCGGGAGCAGCACCTGTGTCCGCCTGCAGTAAAAGGGCTAAACCCAAGGGGATGTGTGCACACACAGTGGGATACAATTCAGCCTCAAAAGAGGAAGGACATCCCATCATATGCTGCAGTGTGGATGAAACTTGAAGGCATTATGCTGAATGAAATAAGCCAGTCATAGACAAATCCTGTATGATTCCACTGATACAAGGTATCTAAAATAGTCACAGGGCATCTGGGTGGTTCAGTGGGTTAAGCATCTGCCTTCGGCTCAGGTCATGATCCCAGGGTCCTGGGATTGAGTCCTGCCCCTCCACCCAGCTTGTGCTCTCTCTCTCTCACTCACTCTCTCTCTCAAATAAACAAATAAAATCTTGTAAGGTCCTATTCAGCCAGAGCAGCCCTACCCCGGTTGAACAGCCATTTTGTTATAAAGCTTAAATTGACCTTGCCCCGACCAGGGGAACTTATTTAAAAGCAAGTCTGGGAAACCAGTCCCAGGTAGCAAAGTCCAAGTCCAAGGGTGGGTCAGGACAGGTGGAGGTATCAATCAGTGGGGCCGTGGGGGCGGATACTGTCTCCTAGCTACCAAGGACTATGGGCCCCCGACCTTTGGGAGCCTTTTGGCACCAGTCCTAACCAAGGTGTGATAGACTGGTTCAAATGTCTACTAGGGTAAATTGTAATTCAGTTTGTCACCTAGCATCACTGTGGAGTTTCCTGTGTGTGTTACAGTCTCATTGGCCACCTGTGTGTGGCCAGGCCCAACCACATGACCTTTGCTCTATAAAAGTTAGTCTGGAAAGCAGGGAGGGGTCGTCCTCTCTGTAGGGGCGGCCCTGACCGGTCTGTTTGATGGTCGGTCTGATTCCTGATGCTTGACGCGAAATAAAGCTTTGCTTGACCTTCGCTTTGTAACAGTCACACTCCTTTAATCACGGACCCATTATTGGGGTACCCAATTTTTGGGGGACCCAACAATCTTAAAAAAATAGTCCAGTTCACAGAGACAGAAGCAGAATGGTGGTTACCTGGGTCAAGGGGGAGGAATGGAGAGCTATTGTTTTTTTTTTTTTTTGTAAGATTTTATTTTTACTTATTTGACAGACAGAGATCACAAGTAAGCAGAGAGGCAGGTAGAAACAGGCTTCCTGTGGAGCAGAGAGCCCAATGTGGGGCTTGATCTCAGGACCCTGAGATCATGACCTGAGCTGAAGGTAGAGGCTTAACCTGCTGAGCCTCCCAGGTGCCCAGAGCTGTTGTTTAATGGAAACAGAGTTTCGGTTTTTCAGGATGAAAAAAAAATCTCTGGAGATCTGTTGTACAACAATGTGAATGTGCTTAATACTACTGAACCTAAAATGGTTAAAGTGGTAAATTTTGTTATGTGTATTTTCTTGGAATTAGAATTTAAAAGGTAGGAAAGAAAGAGCCAGGCACTGGAGTCAGACATGCCTGGGCTTGCCTCCTCTACTGACTTACTGGTGGGCTAATCTCGAACAAGTAATTTAAATGTTTCATGCCTTGGTCTCCTCATGATGTGAGTCCAGGCTGAAAATAAACCTTGGAATCAGGTGCTATCATGAGGCTTCAATGAGTCGGCTTGGTTGTGACGGTATAGGTATTAGAATTCGAGCCAAGGCAACAAGACGGGTCCCCAGGAGCCAGGGGCAGAGCAGGACCAGTGGCAAGTCTGCCCTGGCCTGGGGGTCCCCGACCACTTACCCCTGGGGCTTCACGATTTATTCCATTCTTGAGTGCAGTCCCAGCGCTGGGGTTGGTCCCAGGCCTGTGGGCTCTGCTGGGGCTGGGGGAGGCTGGGGGAGCTTCCAGATCATAACTCACTCACTGATACCTGAGGACTGTGGGCAAGGCTCTGCCTGCCGATGGGAGTGTGGGCCGCCCTCCGGCTGCGAGACGCCAGCAGCAGATGGGCTCAGGGGGCAGGACGGCTCCTTCAGCCTGTGTTTACGCTACATGTTCACTGTGTTCACTCTTACTGGGTTAGGGTGTTGGCCGGGAGCAGGCCAGAGGTGGCCTCTTCCCTCCTAGCCCGGCGGGACAGAGACTAGCCTTTAACAAAGGACATCCTATTGCACACGGCTCCAAATTCCAGTCCCAGCTCTGGGAGAGGAGCTGCGTGAACACAGAGGGGAGGCTGGCCCGGCACGGATGTTTCCATTGAAGTCCTGAAGGACGGTTGGGGTCAGTCAGGTGTGTGTGTTGGTGGGCAGGTGAGGAGGAGAAGACTGTTCTGGGTAGTTCTGGGCTGAGAGAGCAGCATGGGCAAAGGCTCTGTGGCAGGAGTGCTAGTGTGTTGAAGGAGGTAGAGGAGCAGAGCTGCAGAAACCCTGCGGGCTGGTATTTTCCTGTGAGAGCTACTAAGGAAAAATCCATGTTTTAACCTTGAGCTGTGTGAGAAGTCACTGGGAACACTACAGTGTCCTCTGTGTGTGGAGATTTTCTTGGCGGATGTCCATTTGGGGAGAGCATTTTCTTTTTAATTGTTTTTTAATTATTTTTAAATTTATTTATTTACTTAAATTTTTTTTATTTGTCACCTTAAAAATATTTTATTTTTAAGTAATCTCTGCACCCAGTGTGGGGCTCAAACACACAACCCTGAGATCAAGAGTTGCATGCTCTACTGAGCCGGCCAGGTGCCTCCAGATTTATTTATTTTTAAGTTAAAATGTAATTGACATACAGTGATAGATTAGTTTCAAGTGTACAACATAATGATTTGATGAGGGAGACCATTTCCCTCCGATTGTTCCTTCCTTCCTTCTAGTAGGTGCCACGCCCACGGTAGAACCCAACATGGGGTTTGAACCCATGACACTGAGATCCAGACCTGAGCTGAGATCAAAAGTCAGATGCTTAACCAACTGAGCCACCCAGGTGCCCCAAGGGAGAACATTCCTTCATTAGTGTATTTCTTTGCTTTGGGGGGCATGGAAACTCGGAAACCCCCCTCAGCTTGTGCTGTTTGGAATATGTCCATTTTAATGCAAGTCTGTTCATGCTTTCAAGGACTACGTCCTGCCGCATCTCTGAGGTGCCATGTACCGTGTTAGACCCTGAGGATATGATAGTGAGAAGAAACCAACACAATCCATGTCCTCTGCAGGGGTGGAGATAGCAGTCAAGGAAGCCCCCAGACCATATGAAATGGCCTCTGGCTCCTGCTGCCGGGGAGAGGCTAGGAGTATTCTAGGCAGAGGGGATGGCCTTTCAAAAGCCCTGTGACAGGAGGGAGTGAATCAGAATGGGGGCATGTGGGACAGGCCACATGGGGCTTGTAGTTCTTGGTGAGAAGATTTTTGTCTCAATTCCAAGAGCAATGGGGATTCATTGAAGGGCTTAAGTGGGGAGGGACACGATCAGATCTGCACCTTGAAAGGTGTGGCTGTGGCTAGGAGATCAGATTGGAGGGGAGACGGGGGAATGTGGGGTACCCAGGGGGGTGGCTCTACGGGACTCCAGCCCCACGGGCATGGGCGTGCAGCTGGGTGGCCTGCAGGCCGGGGTGTTCAGCCTGCCGTCCAGGGGCCCTGGCTGGGTGGGGAAATTCTCCCTCCCCTCAGATCTCCCTTCTGACTCTGCAGGTGCTCCTTGCCACGGATTTGGCCAGTGTAGGATTTCAAAGGACAGAGCCGAGGTGTACATTTCCCCAGCCCAGAGGCCTGTCTCAGCCCCAGTCAGAGCTGCGTGTTGATTTTTTTGGCGATCTAGCAGGAAGGGATTTGGGGGGTGGCCTGAGCCTCTCCGCTGCCATTGCAGACTTGGGACACTGTGGGAAGGTTTTGGTTCTTAGGGAATTGGCGTTAGAAGTGATGGAGCTCTACGGCAAGAAGGGCTCGTGAGGCCCATGGGACCCCCAGAACACACTGTGAGCGACCCAGGCTGTTTATTCCTGCAGCTCTAGGAGTTCTGAGGGGTTCTTTCAGTGTATCCCCAAACACCCAGGTGCTGGGGATCAGATTTTTGTTTCCTGACAGGATTCAAGAAATCCTTGTGTGCTTTTGTTTTTATCTTGGTTACTTGGCTTCAGAGAATTTTCTCCAAAATCTTCCACCACTGAGGTTTTTCCTTCAGGTTAGGACCACACAGAAGCTGATAGAAATCAGGGCCATCTGCCACTAGATTGTATTTTCTCCAGGGAGAGAAGGATGGAGGAACACTCCTCACTTTTGGAAGAGAGAGAACTGTCTTAGGCCATCTTCTCTGGGTTTTCCCATCCCAGGACCTGCAGGCCACCGGCTGCTGCCGGCCCCTCACTGCTCAGTGGGGCCTGGCCCGTCCAACACCAGCCCGAGCTTAGCCTGGGCCACCACCCTCCCGGTGGAGCCATGTCGTTGAGGGAAACCGCAGCTAGAGCAGGAGCTGTAAACTAATCTCAGTATGTAACACTCATGCGGAGAGCCCTTGTGTGGGCTTGTGTGTACCAGGCATTGGTCTCAGTGTTTCAGACGTACTAAGTCATAGGGATGCCTGGGTGGCTCAGTTGGTTAAGCATCTGACTCTTGGTTTCGGCTTGGATCGTGATCTCTGGGCCTTGAGATCAAGCCCTGTGTTGGGCTCCAGGCTCAGGGGTGGGGGGAGACTGCGTGAGGTTCTTTCTCCCTTTCCCCGCCCCTCTCTAAAATAAATAAATAAATCTTAAAAAAGGAAAAAAGAAAGTAATATTAAGTCATTTACACCACACCACACCTCTAAGAGGTGGGTACTGTTGTTATCCTCATTTTACAAATGGGGAAACTGAGGCATAGAGCATTTAAGCTAAGAGCTAGTGATGGTGGAGCAGGAATCTGAAGCCGGACAGTTTGGTTCCAAAGGCCAAGCTCTTAGCCACTAAGAACACACATGACGCAGCTGGCTGGGGACCTCCTGATATTGTTGCTTAAGCAGAGCACAGGGCCTTAGAACAGGGCCCCAGGGTTTCCTACTCAAAGCCTCCACGTTGTTTCTCATGAGCACTTGGGGTGAGGGGTGGGCTTGAGAGTGTTGTTAGCAGGAGGCATCACGATGGTGGGGGGTGGGGGGAAAGAACATGGAATCATACGGGCCTGGGTTTGATCCTAGGCCTACCCCTAGTTAGCTGTGTGGCCCTGGGCAATGGCTTCATCAGTTCTGTGCCTTAGTTTCCTCCTCAGCAAGGCAGAGTGTATACAACTTGACTCACTGTGAGGGTCAGGGGGGAGTGAGGTGAAGCGTGCTTGGAGTTGGGCTCAGAGCCTGCACCCGGTGGGTGCACAGTAGGGAGGAGTGGCAGATGTGGGCTTCGGCGACAAGAACCTCAGGGAGCCTGGGGAGCTGGGGATCAGGGTTCTTCCTGGAAACCACGCCTTGGGACCCCCCTGGAGGCTCACCCCACTTGGCTGCTCTGGCTGCGAAGGTCTTAAGGTCACAGCAGCTTCTCCCAGCTTCTTTTTTCTGGGCGGCTTGCTGGAGAGAGTGTTTCCATGGCAACACCCAAGGACCACCTGTTGGAGGAATTAGGTGTCGGAGAAAAATGACCTCCTTGCCTCATTCCAGCGGCCTCTGCTGAAGGTTTGAGGGGAAGCGGTTGGTCCAAGTTGGAAACGCGATCCTGGTGAGGGGCTGCCCTGCTGATGGGGCAAGGGTAGGCTGCCCAGGGGAGGTCATTCTCTGGGCCCAAGTGGCTGCCTCCCAGGCTGCCTCCAGAGGGCGCTCCCCTGAGAGGAGGCCCTGAGGTCCAGCTTAGAGACCGAGGCTGATGGGGAGAGGCAGGGGCTGGGTGGGCTTGGGTGTCCGTGGACATTCTTATCCGGAAGCAGCAAGGCCTCCTGAGATAGAGGCTGTATTTGCCGCATTGTTCACCTGCCTGTCCCAGGTCTTCTCGTGCATGGGGGGTGGAGTGGGGAGCAGGAGGAGGGCAGGGAGCCACCTGACCGGCCTAAGGAACAGGTTTGGGGTCTGAGCAGTGGGGCCTGTGCCAAACGGTAAGAAGAGAGGCATGTGGCAATGATGTCACCAGAAGTCCTTGTGAGCCCCCCAGCCCCCCACCACCTCATGGGAATTCCATCCTCAGGGATTCCTGATTTCCATGTTGGGCCCTGCCTTGTTCAGACAAGTCTTAACATTTTCGTTTGCCTCAGTTTTGCTGCCTGTGAAATGAACAGTTATTGAAGTCAATTGTCTTATAAACTGTGCTTGACCCAAGAAAGAATGGGCCAGTTACTGTAAAGCTCATCAGCTTTTTCATGACTTTTGGCTGCATAATCCGTATCGAGAAATATAGTCCTCCCAAATACCCATCAAGCTTTGCGGAGTGTTGTTTATAATTGAATGATATCAAAACAGCCCAGGGGTCCTGTAGCCAGGGTTCAGGGGATGCCCCAGTAACGTGATATATTCGAATGCAGGGATAACTGATGGCCATTCAAAAATCATCAGTGGGGAACGAACAGGGCATAACATTGTGGAAGGAGTCCATACCATGTATGTCTTACTCGTCCCGGCATCTTCAGAACCTTGCAAAATGTTTTGCAAACAGTAAGTCTTCAATCAATATTTATTAAATTATTTCAACTATATAAAGATTGTGTGCAAAGGAAACAGGCTCGGATGAAACTATTCCAGAATGTTAACAGCGCTTTGTTCCGGGTGATGAATTTATGTGTGATTTGAATTTTTTTCTTTATTATTCAGAAAACTGAAACAAATTAAACAATGTGCATGTATTACTCTTACTTTTATTTTTATTTATGTATTTTATTAGAGAGAGAGCATGCATAGGTGGGGAAGGGGCAGAGGGTAAGGGGAGAAAGAACCCCAAGCAGGCTCCACGCCCAGCACAGAGCCTGAAAAGAGGCCTGATCCCAGGCCCTCAAGATCCTGACCTGAGCCAAAATCAAAGGCCAGACACCCAACCAACTGAGCCACCCAGGTGCTCTGTATTACTCTAATTTTTAAATGCAATAACTTGACTATTATGTTGGCTTATAAAAATACTGATGTAGTTTTAAAAATTCAAGCAAGGGCTCCTGGGTGGCTCAGAAGGTTGGGCAACTGCCTTCACCTTGGATTCTGATCTTGGGGTACTGGGATTGGGCCCCATGTTGGGTTCCCTGCTCAGCAGGGCATCTGCTTCTCCCTCTCCCTCTGCCTCTCTCCCTTCGCTCAGGTGCTCCCTCCTCTTTCTTCCAAATGAATAAATAAAATCTTTTAAAAATTTCAAGCAGTACAGAAAAGCATAAAAAGGAAACTAAAACCACCATTTAGCAATTTTAGGCATTACTGTGTGGCAAACAGCCCCCAGGGAGCTTGCTCGGTGCACAGGCCAGGATGGACATGTGTGTAGATTTTTCCTGAGTGGGCTCATAGAATACAAGCTGGCTTGTGACCCTTTCACCGCAGACTGTATCATGGACATCTTGCCCTGTTAGTATAGGATGATTTGTGGCCTTTTAAACGACTGCATAGTATCTGGTTTCTCAGATGTGCTGGAAGGTCCACTAAACGTTGCTCTGGTGACGTCCATTTCAGCTTAACATTCTTGTTCTTGTCATCAGTGCCAATGTGCCGTTATAATTAAAAAAATTAAAACAACTAAAAACTCCATGTGGTTCTGGGTTTGGCGATGAAGGTTTCAACAGGCTGGCCCAAGGAAACCGGCCCTGCTTGCAGAGGGAACCAGTCTGAAGGGTTTGTTGGTGATGTTCTCGAAGCTTGAAGTATGGTTATCGGCAAGGAGCAGATTAGGGTGCAGCGCAGGTGAGGCTCACAGGTGGCGCTTTCAGGAAAGAATCCTTCAAGAGAAAAGACCCACACGTTGGAAAGATCCTGTCTTGGGTGCCTGGGTGGCTCAGTCGGTTAAGCGAGGGCCTTCCGCTGAGGTCACGATTCCAGGGTCCTGGATCGAGTCCCGCATCGGGCTCCCTGCTCTGCAGGGAGTCAGCTTCTCCCTCTGTCCCTCCTCTTACTTATTCTTCCATCTCGATCTCTTTCTCTCAAATAAATAAATAAAATCTTTAAAACAAAACAGGGAAAAAAGGAAAGAAAGAGAACAGCCTGTCTGATGTGGAGAAGACCTCCTCACAGGATTTAGGGTGGGGAGTGGCTCAGCCTGGGGCTTTCATCAGGGGCCCCGTCACCTTGGAGAGGGCTCAATCCTCTCTCTTCAAACAGAGATCCCGTTTGAAAGAGATGCACAGGGAATGAGTTTTTCAGCTGCTCCTTGGGATCAGGAGACAGGCTCAGGGGAAGGGCAGAGAGAGTGATGGGTAAATGTGTGTCCTGCGTGTCAGTGGCCCGGCCTGCTGGAAGGAGTGTGGGCCCTCAGATCAGACGGCCAGATCTCTGCTCTGTCGTGTCCCAGCTGGTGACCTCTGGAAGACAACTGACTGCTCTGAGGCACAATGTCCTCATCGGTAACATAGCTGCTGACACGACTTTCTAGCCCCTCATGACGGTGGCCCCAGAGTCCTGTGTCTGGAATGTGTGGAAACTAAAATATGGGGTTTGTAGTGGGTGCAACTCTAGGACACCGTCTAGGCCCAACGTACTCCCCAAATGCTTACAGGAGAGGGATCTTAGTGTTTTTCAAAGCAGCTGGGATTTGGATTGCCCGGGGCTCGTAAGTGAGGAAGCTGTGGGGGAACAGGGTGTGTGTGCGCGCATGCGCATTGGGATGGGGATGCTTAGGTTGTTGCCAAGACCCTGAGTGACTGTGAGGTGGTGAGAAAGAGGAGGAGATGGCGTGGATGTGAACACGGAGCTGCCACAGGGAGACGGATCAGATGCGGAGGTGACAGCTGGGTGTGAGGCCAGACCTGACGGAGCTTCTGCTGTGTGTGGCTCAGTGGAAGAGCTTTCTGGGGAGTGCTGTAGCTGCCTCCTGGAAGGACCTGTTTATCTGAGGCTGCACCAGCCCCCTAGGAAGAGAAGCGGCCTGACAGAGGCGAGTGAGCTTCCCTGGGAGGCTCAGCAGGGGCCCCATGGCCTCTAATGTGGCTCCATGTCCAAGTCTGTGGTTGGGGAAGGCTGAGGAGGACCACATATAGCCTTGGAAGGGAGAAAGGGCCAGAGGCCGGGGTGGTGTGGGCAGAGGATCCCCTGAAGCTCAGGCTTGGCCCTGGGGTCCAGACGGCGGGCCCCCTCCCTTCCTTGGCCCTGCCATCCTTCCCCTCGATGGAGGACTGTCCTCGTGGTGCCCTCCTGCCTGTGGGCCACCTTGTCTCCCTGTCTTCCTCTGCTTGCTTTCTCAGGCCCCCTGTGATCTGGATTCACATGCCCCCAACCCTGCTTCCTGCAGTTCCTGACTCCCAGCCTGTCTCCTCCCTCAGCCCCCAGATATTCTGGGTGTTATCTCCTGGAATGTCTTCTCCATCCCTCTTGCTGGGCACATCTGCCTTGTCTTTTAGGCCTCAGCTTGAACCCCATGTCCTCAGCCTCCTTAAAATGCATGGCCCACCCTGCTCTCTCCTGCTCAGACTCCCAACAACGCGTAGGAGCCTTGGTGTCTGCAAGGGGGCCTGTTCCCAGCACAGGCCATGCTCTTTACTGTTTAGGCCCTGTGCTAACCCAAGGAGATAGTCGCAATTATTACCCCCACTTTATAGATGGGGGATCTACCTGAATAACCTCCAATGGCTGGTTTCCAAATTCTTCCCTGCAGGAATGTCTTGTCTCTCCAATCAGCCTGAGCTCTTTCTGGGCAAAAGCCATGACTTTGGCTTGCACAGCTCTCCCAGCAGCAAGCCCGGGCCCTGTACATTTCCCTGGCTGGCTGGGCATCTGTTGCAAAGATGGGCCTTGGCTTGTTGGGCCTTGACATGGACTTGGGGGTCCCAGGGCTTGGCTGGGAAGCACCTGGCCCCACTGGTGAGAAGACAGGCTGGAGTTCCGTGGAAGGGAGTATGGAGCTGGGCCCTGGCCTGGGGGCCTGCCCCTGGCGTTTTACCATTCCATTCTCCTTTCCTCCACCAGGGAACTCAACGGGAACAACATCACTCGGATCCACAAGAACGACTTCGCGGGGCTCAAGCAGCTGCGGGTGCTGTGAGTATGGGCTGCTGTCCACGCTCCTTGCCTCCTTCCTGCCCCGCCCAGGCAGTGGTCCTGGCTATGGGTTGTAGGGCCCCTGCCTCTGGATTCAGTCTTCAGATGCCCCGAGGGGTCTGGGGTGGAAGTGATGGAGAGGCCTGAGTCGGATCAGCCGCCGCCTTGCACAGGGCTGAGGAGCTGCACGTGGTGTAGGCCCCAGTGGTCGCCACCTGGCAGGACCAGGGCTGGGCTTACAGGGCATCCTATCCTGGAATGAGGGAAGCCTGACTGACCGTGAGGAAGCTTTAGGCCTCTGGCTTGGTCTGCTGGGGCCGTCAACACAAAAGACTGCAGACTGGGGGCTTAAACACAGAAATGTATTTTCTCGCAGTTCTTGAGGCTGAAAGTCTGATGTCAAGGCGCCATCCAGGCTATTCGTAGTGAGGCCTCTCTTCTGGGCCACCTTCTGGCTGTGTCCTCATGTGTGCACAGAGAGAGGTCTCTGGGTCTTTTGTTCTTCTATGAGGATACCAGTCCTATCAGATTAGGGACCTACCATTCTGACCTCATTAAACATCGATTATCTCCCTAGTCTCCATCTCCAAATCACATTGGGGGTTAGGGCCTCAGTGTACGAATTTTGGGGATGCATTTTAGTCCATGACTGTCTCCATAGTTCTTTTGACTCTGTGCCTCAGACAAACTCCCCAGTAAGGCTACAGTTCCCACTGTCTTAAGAGGGTAGGTAAGTGGGGACTGTTGAGGACAGAGGTGGCTCTCCTCGGGTGTCTGACAGTGGCAGATATTGGAGGTGGCAGGTGTGGCTCTACTGGGGTCAGTAGCCAGCAAAGGAGCCATCTGTAGCATTTCCCTTGTCGAGCTGGGCAGGGGTGAGGTGTGAGGAGGGGAAAGAGTGGATCCCTTCACCTCTCCCTACCCTGCGGCTCTCAGACACATGCATACATTCTGACACATTCTATATCAGACAATCATAGGATCCTTACCCCGTACTCCCAGGGTAGTGCAAGTGTCCTGGGGCCTCAATTCTTTCAGAACTATTTTTCAGCTTGGAGGACCTTTGGTGGGGCTGGGGACTTTGTGTCTCCATCTTCTCCGGGGTCCTAGCTCTCAGTTGCTGGGCAGGGGTCTCTGCTGCTCCAGAACCCACTGACCCTTGACTCCTTCCGAATCTCCAGGAGTGTCTTCTGAGTCTGGGGAAACCCTCCTTCCCTCTTGGCATCCCTCACCCACCTTGTCCTCCAGTCTGAGCTCCCCAACAGCTCAGGCTTCTGGAAACAAAGTGGAGGAAGAGAAGTGTGCGGTAACAGCTTCTGCCTCCTTCCCTAGGAGGGTGTGGGGTCCACATGGAACCTCAAGCCACCTGCTTAGGAGTGGAAGGGGGGAAAGGCAGGGAGAAAAATAAACTCAACCATCTCAGAAAGTACCACGCAACAAGCAAACTGCCTGCCAGGCGGATGTTCTGGGCTGTAGGGACGTACAGTCTCATGGAGCCAGGTGGCTGAGTTGGCAGCAGATGGGGCCAGGCAGTGCAGGGGTGCAGGCAGAGGGGGTGTTGTCTGCCAACTGAAGAGTGTGTTTGCTACATGTGTGGGCTATGCCCACTTGGCACAACCTCCTCTCCCTCTGCTGTGGGCCCGTCCCCCTGCTCTGCCCCTTGGACACGTGCCCTCTGGGCCAAACGAGGGCATGTGCCAGCAGCCCCAAGTTGCTCCTGCTGCCTGGGTTCCCAGATTCCCGGAGCAAGGATGCCTTTGGAGCCGTGGCCTGGCGCTCTGGTGCCCTGGTACCCCGTGGCCCTGGTGGCTGCAGCGAGCTCCGCACAGGCTCAGGGCCTGGAAGTGTGTCTTGCTGTCAGGCCTGGGGGTGCTGAGGATACCTGTTGGGAATTTGCAAGGTTGGGGGGCAGTTGAGGCCGGGACCTGGGTGTGTGCGCGCCTGGGACCCTGCTCCCATTTCACTGCCTGCTGCCGGCTGCTGCTGAGAGTCCCCGTCCAGCATCTTCCAGCTGTCCTTGTGTCTTTGCTTCCCCAGGCAGCTGATGGAGAACCAGATTGGAGTGGTGGAGCGGGGGGCTTTTGACGACATGAAGGAGCTGGAGCGGCTGTGAGTATCCGCGGGTACAGGCTGAGGGTGGTGGGGTGGCACTGAGGGGACAGGACCGCCGAGCCCAGCATTGAGGACAGGGTGCGGGGAGAGCCTGGCATGCCCCCCTCCACCCCACCGCCTCCTGCTGGCTGATGGGCGCCAGGGGCAGCCACAGCCAGGGAAGTGGTCACAGCGTCATCACGAGGTGACAGTGAGGACGTGGCTGGAGGGTGTCTGCACCCCACACTCTAAATGCCAGTCTCTTTGTTGTCTTTCCCTGATAATGCATTGTGGCAAAGACCCCACGCAGTACAGAGGAAGTGAAATTGCCTCCTATAATCTCAGAGCCCAGGCGTGACCACTGTCTGTGCTCCTGTGTGTGTGCAGTGGGGAAGAATGGGTATGCCAAGGGGACTGTCAGGGAGACCCAGCGGCCACCTGAGAAGCTGGGTCTTGGACGTTCAGGGCCACAGCACAGACACTGGAAGGTGATGTTTCTGACTTACATGGTGTCTCTAAACCCAGGGGTTTTGCATTTGAGAGTGGGTCTTGATCAAGTTTTGCATTTCAGGTTGGCAAAAATGAAAAAAAAAAAAAAAGATTGTGGTATGAATGAGGTGGGAGAGGGACACCTATTCACTGGGGTCACTGGTCTCACTGTTCTGCTTTGGTTTGGCTCTCAAGAGGTGTCAAGAGTCCTAGAGTTCATGCCCTCTGAACCAGAAAGTCCATTTTATTTTAAGGCAGTTATCAGAGATGTGGCTAAAAAATGTATATATCCAGGATATTTTTTGCACATCTCTTAAACACAGCAACAAAAAAATGGAGAAAGCCATTCTGGTGGAGACATGGGTTATCAAGTCACATTTTTGAAGAATAGTTAAGGCCATTGGAATGTGCTCACAATATAATATTAAATGAAAAAGGCAGGAAGTGATGTTTATGTAAATCGCATCAACTTCTGTGTATATAGAACACAGGAGGAGGAAAGTAATTGGGAAGATTAACCCCCATTGCACTGAGTGGTGGGATATCAGGTAACTTTAATTTTACTCTTTGTGCTTATCGTTTTTATGGATTTTCTTACAATGAGTTTATAATTATAACTATAGCTACAGTTGATTGCCTTATTCTGTGCCAGACACCAAGATAAGCTCTTTGCCCTACAATATCTCATTTAATCCTTAAAACAACGCTGTGGTCAGTGGTATTTTACAGAAGAGAAACAGAAGGGCACTGAAGTTAAGGCACTTGCATTATTAAGCGATTAAGAGGGGATTAGAACCCGGATCATTTTGCCTCCGAAGCCTGAGCTCTTAACGACTATGACCTTATACCTCACTTCTCTCTTTTACTTCAAAGAAAGTAGGGTATTAAACAAAGGGAGAAGACTATGGTTGTCGCCTTGCCTTCCTGCAGCCTGGAAGAAAATCAAGGCATGTCTTCTGCGTTTTTCACCCAGGCCCCAGAGTGAGCGATAAGGGGCCTGCGGTGAGGACAGAGGACTGAAGCTGTTTGTTTTCTTCCAAAGGCTCAGGACAAAGTACACATTCTTGACCGGGCTGTGAGGGCCTGACTGGGACCCGGACCGAACCCGCTCCTGCAGCTTCAGCTCTGGGTGCTGGAGGAGGAAAGGTGTGGGCGGTGGGGGGGGGGGGGGGGTTGTCAACACCCGATGCGGGTGCCCACCTCATGTCTGCTGCTGCCTTTGGGAGGGGGCAGGGCCCTCCTTTTTGAGTCCAGACTTGCCACTGCGGACTTTGTCCCTTCTGTCCTGCTCCTATACCTTCCTTCCTGTGCGGGTGCCCCACAAGTTCCCAGCAGGTGGTTCGTCTTGAGGGGTGTGACCGCCGTGTCCTGGGGGGTTGTGGCCCTCACCGAGGCCAGCCAGCACCCTCTCCTCTGACTTGCTGGAGACCAGTGGTGGATCCATTAATCCTACACGTTGCGTAAAGCGGGCAGTCATACACACTGCGTGTACTCTAAACGTTCCCTTTTGAGCACAGACATGGAAGTGTGCATTTATCGACCCTCTTCCCCACCTTTTTTCACCCCCCTAAGGCTTTTCTTCTTAGTATGAGACTGGAGTTCTGTATTGCTTCTGTCACCTACACTACACATGAGTGATTTGCTTATGATTTTTGGTTTCTTTAAGGTAGAGGGACATGTTTATTTTTTTAAAGATTTAAAAAAAATTTTTTATTTATTTGACAGAGAGAGATCACAAGTCGGCAGAGAGGGAGGTAGAGAGAGAGGGGGAAGCAGGCTCCTTGCTGAGCAGAGAGCCCGATGTGGGGCTTGATCCTAGGACCCCAGGATCATGACCCGAGCCGAAGGCAGAGGCTTTAACCCACTGAGCCACCCAGGCACCCCATGTAGAGGGAGATGTTTAAAATGCCTTTAGAAGCAATCTGGATTAAGAATTCCGAATTCCGGGGCGCCTGGGTGGCTCAGTGGGTTAAAGCCTCTGCCTTTGGCCCGGGTCATGATCCCAGAGTCCTGGGATCGAGCCCCGCATAGGGCTCTCTGCTCAGCAGGGAGCCTGCTTCCTCCTCTCTCTGCCTGCCTCTCTGCCTACTTGTAATCTCTGTCTGTCAAATAAATAAATAAAATCTTTAAAAAAAAAAAAAAGAATTCCGAATTCCTTTTTTTTAAATTTTTTTAAGATTCTATTTATTTATTTGAGAGAGAGAGAGCACAAGCAGAGGAGAGGGAGAAGCAGACTCCACTCTGAGCAGGGAGCCCGATCCAGGGCTCAAACCCAGGACCCACAGATCATGACCTGAGCCGAAGGCAGATGCTTAACCGACTGAGCTGCCCAGGTGCCCCCGAGTTTTTTGGTGACCCTCCTGTCCTTGGCCCAGTGTTTTACTTAATCCAACAGCCCTTCAACAAACAGCTTTTGGTTTATTGACATTCTCGAAAGCCTCCAATTTGGTTTTTCCAGAGATGACTTTTTTCACTTGAGTATTCTGTTCCCCTCTGTCACAGTTAATTACCTTGTAAAATTACAAGCGCCTCTGGTATAGGTAGGTTTGGGAACAGACATTCTGGTTCTTGTAAGCAGTTCCTGCAGGCCCGAGTACAGAGGTGGAAGTGTGCAGTCGTGCTGGCCGTGGGGGTGGGCGTGCCATGGGCACGGAGCGGGAGTGGCACTCTCAGCGGCCCTGCGCTGGCCGTGGGGGGTCCGCTGTGAATTGTGGGGGAAAAGCGCTCTTCAGAACCCGGCTCTCGTACGTGGCCGTGACGAGGGTGAGTCACTCACCTCTGGGCATCCCGGCTTCCTCAGCGATCACAGAGACAGCTCAGTGGACTCGGTTAACATCCTGAGCACCTATTAAGAGCCAAGCCATATGGCAAGACGGTAGAGGTAAAAATTTCCCGCAGGTTGTTGAGAGAAAGAAATGGGAGGGTAGGTGTGTGAATGTGAGACCTTGTTGTCATGCTCGAGAGAAAGACACCCACCTGTGCGTTCTGCTTTCCCTCCGATGGAGAGGTAGCGCCCCTACAACACTCGTCTCTGTGCCTGGCACATGCGGAGGGCTAAGGACCGGTCACCACTACTGCCGTCTGTTCTTAGCTACCTGCCCCTCCTTCACAATGCTTGGGCCCTCCTTTGGTGTTCTTTGATTTTCTACTTTATACTGGCTCTTGAATTTTTTTCCCCTCTCCAGTGTTTGCAGAAATTGAAGCTGGAAAAATGAGAAAGTCTTGGGGGAAAACAAAACAAAACAAAAACCCATGATTCCCAGGCAGTGTAAATACAGAATTAATTTACTGGACAAAGTTAAGGAACTTGGGGTAATCTGATGTCCACTCCTGTGCTTTAAGGATTCTACTGGTGGTCTTTTTTTTTTTTTTTTTTTCCCCCAAGGCAGTGATGTGTTTCCCTAGGAGCCTGACCTTTTGAGTAAACTTCTTCCAGCTGGTCTCCTTGTCTGCACCGTGCTGGAAAACGATGCTTTTCTCACGTATCAGATGAAGGGTGACCTCCTAGGAGATAACCACAGGCCAGTTACTATTGGCCACAAACAATTATGTTTCTTCCTCCCTCCCAGCACAAGAAAGCTTTTGCCGAGTTGGTTTATCCTCGTCCAGTGGTGTTAAAGAACACAGTTGTGTGAGATCTGAACTGTGCTGTAGTCTGTAGGGCCGAGGCTGGGTTTTATTTTTTTAATTTTTAAAAAGATTTTATTTATTTATTTGACAGACAGAGATCACAAGTAGGCAGAGAGAGAAAGGAGGAAGCGGCTCCCGGCTGAGCTGAGAGCCCGATGTGGGGCTCGATCCCAGGACCCTGGGATCATGACCTGAGCCAAAGGCAGAGGCTTTAACCCACTGAGCCACCCAGGTGCCCTGAGGTTGGGTTTTACACCAGAGCTTCTCCAGCCTTCAGGTGCACCCGGATTGCTTGGGGATCCTGCTGAAATGGAGTCTGACTCTACTGGTCTAGGGGAGAGGCTGCGATATCACCACTCTTAGCAACTCCCAGGTGAAGCCTCTGCAGATGTTTGTGGACCACAGCGTGAGCACCAAGATTCCATACTTGCAGGGGTCCCACCCCCGGTGGGCGGGAGTTCCGTTCTCCTGTGTCCAAGAACGAGCTGCTGACGTGTCGTTAGGTGTGGCTGCTTTCCTAGGATGAGACTGGGCTTTTTCCACATTGTATCTTCCCGTCCAGGTCACATTGCAGAACCAGGCTTCCCACTCCTGCCTGTGTGTATAAAACTGAGTAGTTATTCCGTCCCCCAGTAGAGCAATTAGAAACGATGGACATACCAGTCATTAAAATTAAAGGGGTTGTTCTATTGTCTGACGTGGAGAGACATCCGCAGATTGTTGGGTGAGGAAAATGCAGGTGGCCGAATCTGTTTTCTTCTATTATTTGACGTTTGTAAAGAATTAAGCATGCATTTTCATAAATAATAAAAAAAAAATCAATAGTGCTCTTTTCATTTTGAGAAAAAGACCTAAAGCAAATAATAAAAGAAAGTTAAGTTGCCCCTGAGTTAAATGTGGGTGAAAGCAAGGAAGAATCAGAACCGTGGGGCTAGTCCCACCTCTGCTCCCGTTTCAAGTGGAGTCCGGTGTTCCAGCTCACAAAGCCAGCATAGTATTTCAGTCAGTGCCTTATGAATTACAATGGGTGTCGCGCATGTAACGTGATGATGAGAGGAGCTTGGGCAGAAATCCCGGGAGGGGTCGACTGCCCACTACACATCGGGTCCTTGGCCAGGAGCTTCTCCAGGTGCTCAGTGCCCATCCTCCCCAAGTGTCGATGCCGAACTCCCACTCATAGAAACCGAGGCCCAGGGAAGCTCATTTTCCTGGGGGTAACAACACAGCGACCCTCTTCGGATTTGGACCCCACGCCCTCCCACTCTGAACCCAGGGCTTTCTGAAAAGTTTTTGTGTTTCCTGGACTGCGAGGCACCTTCCAACCCTTCCTTTCTTCTCTCTTTTAGACGACTGAACCGGAATCAGCTGCACATGTTACCAGAACTGCTGTTCCAGAATAACCAGGCTCTGTCGAGGCTGTGAGTGATGCGGCAACTGATGCTCTGGCTGTGGTCTTGTCCCTCACCCCGTGGGAAGGGCCGTGTCTGGCCAGGCCTTCCTGTAGGAAGGTGCTGCGTGGGGCGTTTCTCAGTGGTCATGCCCGCTGGGATCCAAGGCTCATTCAGTTCTCTGTGCTGCCTTTGACAGTGCGGGTGTGAGAATGTTCTTGGGAGGGGGTTCTTGTCAGCCATGATGCCAGGCTTTCCAGCCCTGCACATCTGTCTCAGCCTTTGGTGTTCTGCCTTGGGTTGAATATTGATTCATTCAATGAAGCCCTTCTTAGACCTCTTTCTATTATCAGATTGGAGTCACGAGATCGGGAAGCTTATCAACCATGGCATAAGGCCATACTTTTATTTGCTGTAAATGTACTTCTTTCAAGCTTCAAGGGTAGTGTCTAATTCTGCTGCTCTATGGTTTGTTAAATGTGGCTGTGATTGTTCTACCATTTATTCCATTTTGGGCGTCTTGCTTTGGACAGGACTTTAGAGATTCCCTAAGGAATCTCCTCTGCTGTTCCTTAGCATGGGGTCCTTCA
This sequence comes from Mustela erminea, assembly GCF_009829155.1. Classification (NCBI taxonomy): domain Eukaryota; kingdom Metazoa; phylum Chordata; class Mammalia; order Carnivora; family Mustelidae; genus Mustela; species Mustela erminea. Next base: position 61,541,115 of record NC_045627.1, on the reverse strand, counting down.
TTCTTTGCTTGGCTACCTCTAATGATGGAGAGTTCACTCCCTCTCCAGACAGTCAGTTACATTAATGGACAGATCTGCATATTAGAAATATTAAGTTTGAGCCCTAAATCTGTCTCCCAACAATTTACGTTTTTCTTAGCTTTGCTTTCTGTAAGCATGTAGAACAACTGTGTACTCTTGTTAGAGTTAAAAAAAAAAAAAAACCCAACCCATTTATTTATTATTTATGCCAGAGAGAGAGTGAGTGTGGGGGGGGGATGGAAGGGGCTTAGGGAGAGGGAGAGAGAATCCCAAGAAGATTCCATACCGAGCTCAGAGCCCAGTCCCACAACCCTGTGATCATGACCTGAGCTGAGACCAGGAGTCAGACACTTAACCAACTGCGCTACCCAGGGGCCCCTCTTGTTAGATTTTTGAAGGACTGTCTGGATTTTGAATTTTGACTTGGGAGGTTTTTGAGTCCTTTTAGTTGTTGCCATTTACAACCTAAAAGACCACTGGTTGGGACCTTCAGCGTGGCCAGCCGAGCACTGTGTGCATGGTAGTGAGCCTGCTGGTCTTGCCTGGAAAAGCTTGTAGGGCAGCGAAGGTGGAGGAAGGGGCAGCAAGTGACTTTGACAGGCCTGAGGCTGTGGGGCTGGGAGGGAGACGGTACTCCAGTACTGCCCGAGTGCTGATAGCATGATTGTGGGTTCCTGGAATCTGGATTCAGCACAACCAGTTCTTTGCACATGTGTCACGATTTCCAGAGCTCTTGATGAACCTAGTGGTCCCCAGATAGCCCCTGTGTCCTTGGACCCGCCTTCAAGTTTTGTCTTGAAGTTGGAGAGGTGAAGTGACCTTCTCAGGGTCAGAATTCAAGTCCCTTTTGGACTCCCCGCTCAGTGCTCTTCATGGTTTCATATTTTACTGAAGAAAAAGTACTTCTGTGCTTTAACAAATTTAAATGACTGGATTTTATGTGTAAAGCCTGACACTAGGAACTCCATTCAAGGAGTGGAAAAGCCACTGAAGAGGACAGGAGTCTGCCTCACTTCTGCTCTTGGCACCCTATGGCGCTGGGAACCAGGGGAGGCAGTGGCCTCTAGAAACATCGGATGTTCTCACACCTGTGACCTGGGGCTGGCTCTCCTGGGGAGGGGGCCAGTCAGCAGCCAACAGAGGGACTTCCAGGAGAAGGGCACTCCTGAGAGAAGGCTTGGTGGTTCTTTGGGGAGTATTTCCAGGCTCTAGAGCCAGAACATTTCCCCAGTCCTACTGCTTTTTCCTTTGAGGCAATGGGTCCCTAACTCTTGGCAGGAGATGTTTCTTATCCAGGAGCATAGCCAGACCTGGTGGAGGGAAACTATTTTCTTTAGCTCTCCTGTTAATATTTCTGGAGCTCGGCTGTAGGGACAAGTGTGGCAGCCCCAAAACTTTAGGGAGGACTCCTGTGCAGTGTCCCTGCTCAGGTCAGGCTGGGACTTGAGTTTAGGGCTGGGCCCAACCTGTTTTAGTGCCACTGGACGCCGCTCCAAGTCAGGCCATCTCAAAAGTGCACGTCCTGGGGGAAATGGTTAAACAGACCCTTTTAGTGATCTGGTTGTTTGTTCCTGGGTTTTTTACCTTTGTTGTTGTGCTGAGGAAGGATGCAGGAGCACCAGGTGCTCAAAGATTTATTTGCTGATATTCTTTGTCACAACTGCACCCTCAATCTATTGACTTGAGCATCTGGCATTGCAAACGTCTCTGGTAACTGTCGCAGTCTGCTTGGTCTGGCCGAGGAACGCTTGGACACTCTGGGCTCTGGAACAGAACCCCCCGCAGGCTGGTGATGGGAAGGGTGGTGGGGAGTTGCGAGGGCACAACCAGCAGACTTACATGTTCCCAGGACAGGAAGTGAAGTATTGCTGGGACCAGGCGGAGAGGTGAAGGGTGTTTCTAGTTTTTTCTGAATATCTCATTATTTTCCTGCTTCTCCCTGCAGACCAGTGTCCTGGGCTTATGGGCAGCATCTCAGTTCCGCCATGACTTTGCTTAGCCCCAGTGCTGACTCCCCTTGTACTTCCTGTGGCCTTGGAGTTAATCCCCGTGTCTCAGGTCCCAACTCCAGATTTCTGGGAAAAGAATCTGATTGGCTCACCTTTGGTCATCAGGTCATTCCTGGGCCAGGGAGGTGGGTTGGGGGTTTGTGGGATCACCTGGTGCTGTCTTACTGGGGAGCCCACTCCTTTAGGAACTGGAGGGGGGCCACATTCCCTTAGGAGGCAGGGCCTGGTGGTTCTGTTGACCTCCCCTCTGCTTTGAGGGATCCGTTGCTAATCCTTCCCACCTGGAGCAAATCATGGGCTTTTAGCAGAGGCCATTATGCTAAGTCAGCATGAAGCAGGTTTGAGAGAGACCAAATGTGTAGGTGAGGTGCTCACAGAGTGGGTCAGATGGCACAGTCCATATTTGGGTTGACTTTGTGTGTGGGGCTGTCAGGGGCTAAAATCTTGGTACTGGCTACTCTTCAGGAATATTTCCCCTTTGTTGGGTTGGTCTGTCCATTGTGTTCCATATGTGGAACCTGAGGCCCAGAGATGTGACTTGCCTTGGACCACAGAGTAGTTTGGTGATGGGGCTGGAATTAGATACCAGACCTTCAGGATCTTTCCTGAAATCTCACATTTAGGGATCTAGCCTAAGGAAATAATAAAACATGAGCACAAACATGTTCATTGCAGCATGATTTAGAATTTTGAAATGTAGGATATTTCTTTTTTTTTTTTAAGATTTTATTTATTTATTAGACAGAGAGAGAGATAGTATGAGCATGGAGGAGAGGGAGAGGGAGAAAGCAGGCTCTCTGCTTAGGGAGGCTGATATAGGGTTCAATCCCGGCACCCTGAGTTCAAGACCTGAGCTGAAGGCAGACACATAACTGACTGAGCCAGGTGCCCTGAAATGTAGAATATTCCTTTATTGAAATATAGAATACTGAATATTGAAATGTATGTTCAGTGTTGGGGCAACAGTTCAGTAAATTATGATATAGCTGCTTGAGGAAATATTTATATCACCATCAAATGTGGTCTTTATGGAGGATGTAGAGTATTGTAGACAAATGTTTGCATTACCAAAAACCAGGATGCAAAACTGTACTGATGATAAAATTACTAAATAAATCACTGTAAAGAAGGCATGGAAAAAGACCCTAAAATGCCAACAGGGGTTGTCTCTGGGTGACTTATTTCTTTTCTGGTTTTCTCACATGTTCTGTAAGAAGCATGTGTGACTTTTATGGTAGGAGACCTCCCAGCTTTTACAAGTGCTGGAAAGCCTCTGTGGTTGGAGTTAAAATGAGTGCTGGCCATGTGATGTTGGAGGGCTTCCTCCAACCCTGAGGAAACCTGCTTTGCTCTTTTGTCAGATAAAGAGAATTCTGGCTACCTTGCAGGCTGTTGCGGTGATTGGAGAAAGATGTAACCTACTCTTGTGGCAGGTGTAAACTTTGTGGCCAGTGATAGATGCTCAGGGAATGTGGGATGAATCCACGTGAGGACTGGTTTGGCGGTGGCATCATGGTCTTCAAGTTGACCTCGCACTTGAGCGTTTGTCCATCTGTCTGTTTTCGTGTAGAACCATCTCGTCCCATGGCAGGGATCTCTCCCAACAGGTTTAAATGTTTTTTTTTTTTTTTCTCCACAAGAGGCTGTGTTTCATGAGGCACACCTGCAGAGACACACCTAGGGGTTGTGGAGCGGGGGTGGTGTGCTTTCCTGCAGCCACGGGGCTGGTGGGGGGGGGGGTGACCTGGGACCGGCGTCACTCAGGCCCAGGAACTGCCAAAGGGAATGTGCCTTTTGTACTCTCGGGTACTTTCCTGGGCAAGCATGGAGCTGGTAGGTGATGTTGCCCTGAAATGTTTCTTAGGGCCCTGGAGTCACTTGTGTGCTCTTTGCTTTCTTGGGGAGGCCCCCCCTTAAGGGTGGGCCCTGAGTTCCCGCTCAGCACCCTCACTCCCTGACCTCTTTAGAAGAGAGCACCCACCTACCCCTTGTCTGCGGGTAGAGGGAGTCGAAGCCCCTGCAGAAGTGTGCCTATCCTGTGACATCTTCTTGCTGCCTGGGTCTCCCAGGACTGTCATGAAAGGTCTCAGGAACCACAGTTGTTACAGTAACTGTTAGGACAAATGGAAGGTCATTCTGTTCCAGGCTCATGGTGGGGGGAGGGGGCGGGGGGAGGGGGACAATCTTCAAACATGATCTGATTTCGTCATCCGAACATCTCTGTGGTCAGCATTTCCCTCATTTGACAGATGCAGACATGTGAGCTCAGAGGGTTGGAGACATGCCCAGGGTGCTGAGTCAATTTCAAACCCTGGTCTCTCGGATGCTAAAGCTCATCCTTCCCTACTGGTCATCCACCCCCCCTTTTCCATCCACCATCTCCTTACCACACATCCACTTCCTGTTCTTGTCTACTGACTCACCTACCCACCCACCTACCTATCCTCCAACCCCATCAATCTGTCACATACCCACCCCCCGCTCATCTGCACTCCTACTTACCTATCTACCAATTCACCAGTCAACCCATCCATCTGCCCATCTATCTCTATTCCCTCTACTATCCCTCCTTCCACCCATTCTTCCATCGAACACACTCCCACCCCCCTACTCCATCTGCTTTCCCATCGATTCTCCCACTCGCTTACCCACAACCATCACCATCCCCAGCCAGCGCTCCACCCATTCAACTTCTATGGACCCATGGACCAATCAATCTACCTATAATCCTATGCATCCCCTGCCCCCGCCCACCCATTCATTTAATGGTTACTCAGGCCCTCCTGTGGGCCAGGCGCTGTTCTAGGTGCTGAGAACACACGGACGGGGCTGTGTAGGGCAGAGGGCAGGCGCTGTCTCTCCGGGAGGGGAGGGTTATCATCAGCGCTTTCTTAGAGCGAGGTGGAGATCGGCTTGTGTCTGACCAGCAGCAGGACGCAGTGGGTGGGGCGGACTCTCCCCTGGGTGGATTGCTGTCCCCTGCGGGGGCGGCTCCACTCTGGGGGCAGGTGGCCTGGGTTTGGGGTGTGCTTCATTCCCTGACAGTCGATCACAGGAGAATATGGAGATGTTTTGTGGATGTGTACAGGGCTCAGGCACGCTTGAACCTCAGGCCTCCTCTTATATCAGCAAAACCCAGTCTTCACGCGCGTTTGGGATGGAGAACAGTGAGGGTCAGACTCTGTGCCTCTGTCCTTCTGGATGTGGGGCGGGGTCTATGCGTGCCTTGCACTCCCTCCTCTCACTGGCTGCCTTCCCTTCCTCGTCCAGAAGCCACTTTCGGCAGCCCAGTTCCTCTGGGTTTCTTTTTAGCCTTGAAACCAATATGCATCCGGACAAGATCAACCTTTTGTGTCTCTGCTGGACCTGGAAGGGGTGGAGGTGGGTGATTAAGGGCAGCCCAGGGCACTTCTTTCCCCTTATTTATATCCCTGCTGTAAGGAGGAGCAGGATAGCTCATTAACAGGGCCCTGGTGTCTGGAGAGGCGTGGAGGTGATTTCCTGCAGGAGTCCTGTTGAAGAATGCCTGACCCCTCCGACCCCGTCTGGAGCTGGGTTTAATTAAACTGTCAGCACTGGTCAGAAGAACAAAGACTCCCTTCCAGTCCTGGTCCCCAGCCCCCATCGGAGGCGGGAGGGCATTCTCTGCTGAAATGAAGAGCTGTTAAAAATGGATCTGTCTTGCCTCTGAGGGAAATTACCCGAAGCAGGAAGGTGACCTCGCTGTTGTGACATGTCCACTCCAGGCGGCATGTCTGTGGAAAACTGAGCAAGCCATGCTGCCCAGGACCCTAGTTGCGGGATAAGGAGGGCTCCAGGGGCTGTCCCTCACGGGCTGGGGCCTCCTTCCTGCCAGAACCCCTGCCGTAAGGTGCTGTCCCTTACTCTCTAGGCTTCACAGTCCCCAGGAAGGACCTTCACGAGCTTTGTCTCATGAGATAGTAAGTCTGTGAGGTGATTCTGGCATTAGCGATGGATAGAAACTTCCTTGGTTAGACAGTTTGGGAAGTTCTGGGTCAAATAGGGCTCTTTGTAGAGGAACTGTTCAGCCTCTCTAACCTGCTGTGTGCCTTATGAAGCTCACGTATGGGGGTGGGGGTGGGGGGGGCGTGTCGTTGCCCAAACAAGATCTTACGAGCCTGTGGAGCTCTGACAGTGAGGGGCAAGACCAGCTCAAACCTAGGGCCTTCTGACCCCAAACCCGTGCCCCTACCTCTCCCCGTTAGTGCTCTAATTAGTGCGAATGAGAGTTGTCTAGGGGAGTTTATTAAAATACAGGTTATCTTCAGAGACCCTGAGTTAGTTGCTTTGGAAGGGCCCAAGAATCTGCATTCTTATCAAGCCCCTCTTTATCTGGTTCACACTTAGAGCAGCCTTGCTCTCGGCACACTTTGAAGAGCCTTAGGTAGACTTAGGGCTTCCTCTACGGTCAGAGCCCCCTTTTGCCCCTGCCCCGCTGGGTTCTGCTGGGGGCAGGGGCATTCTAACAAAGGCCCTCCCGAGGGCAGACGCTTTGCCTCCCGCAGCCACACGGAGAACAATTTGGGGATTATGAGTTAGCAATTATGGAGCACTCTGAATTCTCAAAGTGCTTTCCAATCATTAAATCTGTGCCTGCTGTCAAGACTCAAGTGAAAAAGGCAAGCGTCCCACTGGGCTGGCCGGGAGCCTCTGCAGAAGAGGGCAGCCAGCCCGAGACTGACGTTCTGAGTGCCAGAGAGGGCTGATGCGCCCAGCATGGTTTAATGTCCTAAATGCAGAGCTGGCCCCTGGCTCTGACCCCGCAGCTTCAGAACCACACAGGCCTTCACAAACACACACAGCCAGGGCCTAGAGGAGGGCTTGAGGGAAGAGCCGCCGATGGGTCAGACCCCAGGAGAATGCCCCGTGAAGACAGAGTGCTCTGCTGGGGACATTTTCCGGGGGCTCAAAGGAATGAAAGGCCCTCTCTTACAGCATTTACAAAAATCATCATGGAACGAATTGAATCCATAAGCATCAAGAAGATTCTGAACAGAGAAGAGTGCACACAGGACGGGGCTATTGTGAATAACTTTTAGGAGAGTGAGGACTGTTTTTAAGCCATTTCAGAAATTATATAAATAATTTTGCCATGCCAATAAAGAAAGATATGTTTTTTAAATTAAATAAGATATTTAAAAATACTTGAGCTATCATTCAAATTTTTTTTTAAAGATTTTATTTATTTATTTGACAGAGAGAGATCACAAATAGGCAGGGAGGCAGGCAGAGAGAGGAGGAAGTAGGCTCCACGCTGAGCAGAGAGTCCGACGCAGGGCTCGATCCCAGGACTCTGGAATCATGACCTGAGCCGAAGGCAGAGGCTTTAACCCACTGATCCACCCAGGCGCCCCTCATTCAAATATTCTTTAAAATTAGTTTAATATCAAAGCAATATATAACTGTTACAATAACAGTAATTGCCATTTGTTAAGCTTTTGCGCACCGAACACTTTTTGTGAATTTTCTCATTTTAATTGTCAAAGTCCTATGCAAATATTATCCTGTTTTACAGTGGGGAGAACTGAGGTACAGAGAGGTGAAGTAATGGATTGTGTAGCTATTGTTGGCGGATCCAGGCTTTGAATGTGGGCCACGCTTTAACCCTCGATGCTATCCTGCCTTTCGGGATAGGAAACAGAGAAATAGGAAGAGGAAAGAGATTGCTCAGGAGTCTTTTGGGGAGGCAAGAAGTTCTGAGTTGGGCGCCCGGGTGTCAGTCGGTTAAATGTCTGACTTGAGTTCAGGTCATGATCTCAGGGTCCTGGCTGGGATCCAGTCCCCTGTGGGGCTTCCTGCTCAGTGGGGAGTCTGCTTCTCTCTCTGCTTCTCCCCCTGCTTGTGCTGTCTCTCTCTCTCTCTCAGATAAAATCTTAAAAAAAAAAAGGTTTTGACTCTGGTGTTGAAGGCTGTGGAAGACACGGGTGGGTGGAGAGGATGGAGTTGGCCTATGAGCAGGGACCACAATCTAGAGTGTTGTGTGGATCTCAGCAGAAGGCAGTGTAGACGGTCTCTGTTTTCTAGAGTGAAGAGTCTGGAAAGGGTGATAGAGGGGGCCACAGAGGGTTCTTATGAGCAGAGCAACTGAGTAGAGAGTAAATATGATCTTTCCTCAACACCCCATTGTCTCAATGAAGGCCCCCCCTCCCCTCCCAGTCTCTGTTCCTGAGACGCGAGGCACAGATGGGCCTCCATCCCTTCCTTGGCTTTCCTGAAATGCCACCTCCCGGTCACAGCTCCTCTCGTCCCCCCTCCCCAGGCAGAACTGATTCTTGGCTCTTCAGAGCTTTCTATTTTGTTCCTTTATAACTTGTGTGTGTGTGTGTGTGTGTGTGTGTGTGTGTTAAAATAAACATAAACTAATACTTGCCGTTTTAACCATGTCTAAGTGCGCGGTTCAGTGACATTAACGATACGCTCCTGTGTTGGGAGTCGGTGCTGTCTGTGCCCCCCGCTTCCTCGTCATCCCCAGCCCGCTGAACAGTAACTCCCCTTTCCTGGCCCTCCGCCAGCCCTCGTCACCTCTCTTTTACTTTCTGTCTCCACACATGTGCGTCTCCTGAGTTCGTCATGCATGTGGAAGCAGACGACATTTGCCCTCTGGGGGTGGCTTACTCACCCAGCCTGATGTTCTCGGGGATGAAGGCCTGCCTGTCCTCGCTACCCCAGCACATGTGGCTTTAGCGGGGCCGGCAAGCCGTGTCTTTCTGGTGGCAGACATTGTCCCAAAGGCTATGGGAGGAGAATGAATGGCTTCTGCTCTTTATAGGGGGCCCAGGACTTCCATGCTCTCTTCTCTGATCCCGGGGCCCGTGGTTTCACACTTGTGTGTCGTGTGTCAGCTTCATGGATTTGATAGACTCAGTCCTTGCTGGCCGATCTCTGTTCTACTTGACCAGTGGTTGACCTTGACCTGTGGCCCAGAAATATGAAGCCAGTTGATCAAGGGCCTAGTGATGGTTTGTAGGAGAAGTGAATTCTACTGAGGGTGGGCTGGGTGGAGTCTCTGGAGAAGCAGGCAGGCGTATCCCTCTGCTTGAAATGGGGCGTGGAGAGTAGTTAAAGGGAGCCCCTGTTTCTGAGAGGCCATGAGAACTCGAGGGCAGAGGGAACCAAGGATGAGGTGGAGATGGACGCAAGTCAGCAAGAAACTGTCCCCAGGTGATGCCTGGCAGGGCTTGACTGACTCCATTTTTTGTTAGGTTGGGCCAGACAGACCCTTGCATGAGCTGCCGAGACCTTCCCCTCCATGGAACTCTGTGGCTTCGGTGATTCTGTTTACTACTTGGGATTCTAGCCAGCTGCCCACAGGGCTTGAGAAGCTCAGAGAAGAAACCCTGGGGTTCCTCAAGCTCTTTGCCGTGTGTGCAGTCAGGCCAAATGAGCTAACTCAATTATATTTTCTTTGATTTTTGGTTGGAATCATATATCAGTTTGGAGTAACACTGGCCATCTTTTGCTAAAAAGAAGATCCGACTGGCAGTTGATTAATTGGCTCTTGAGTAATAATAAAAATATGGAAAGATAGGGGTGCCTGGGTGGCTCAGTGGGTTAGACCCTCTTCCTTTGGCTCAGGTCATGATCTCAGTGTCCTGGGATCGAGCCCCACATCGGGCTCTCTGCTCAGTGGGAAGCCTGCTTCCTCCTCTCTCCCTCTGCCTGCCTCTCTGCCTGCTTGTGATCTGTCTGTCAAATAATAAATAAAATCTTAAAAAAATATGGAAAGAGATATTATTATTAAAGATATTTTATTACTATTATTTTTTATTACTATTATTTTTTAAAGATATTTTAATGGCCCAGACATTTCAAATGTTTGCGGGGTTGTGAAGTAGAAGTAGCAAAAGGCATTCTTTTGGCAAATGGCTGGGAACCATTGGCTTATACGTTTGGACCTATTCCTACGCCCCACGCCCCCCCACCCCATGCTGAAGGGCAAGGAGCCCCTGGTTGTTCTTCTCCGTGGTCAGTGTGGCTTTGGCCCCAGTATTGATACGAAGCTTCTTGGCAGAGTTTCAGTCTTTGTCCCAGGACAGCTCTGGGTCTCTTGCTCTTGGTGGAGAGTGGGGTAGGTGGTGCAGGGTCAGTAAAGGAGAGGCAGGGAGCTGATAAACCCATCCTAAATCTTTCCCAAATCTCTGGCTCAGTTCCCCATAATTCTGTGGGTTCCAGAGCTTTGCTGAAGAGATGCAGGCCTCTGCCTGGCCAGTTGTGGGCACTGAGAAGTGAGCCGGCATGAGCAGACCCCGGTGTAGACCCTGGGTGAGAGAGTGGACTCTGGCCGGGGAGGGAGGAGGGTCAGAATTGGTCCTGATGAGAGCCAGTAAAGGTGTGCACTAACCTGAAAGGAAACACTGGTCTTTTATGAAAAGTGGGCATCATGAAATGGACACTGTATATTCTTTTTTATTATTATTATTATTTTTTTATTTTTAAAGATTTTGTTTATTTATTTGACAGACAGAGATCACAAGTAGGCAGAGAGGCAGGCAGAGAGAGAGAGAGGAGGAAGCAGGCTCTCCACGGAGCAGACAGCCCGACGCGGGGCTCAATCCCAGGACCCTGGGATCATGACCTGAGCCGAAGGCAGAGGCTTTAACCCACTGAGCCACCCAGGCGCCCCGACACTGTATATTCTTAGACCACTTAACACTTTGCAAAAAAACTTCTTAGCAAACCTCTTGGAGTTGGTATATGGCATATTTTTTCCACCACTTAAGGAGGCAACTGGAGATTGGCTAACGGTTGCTGGCTCCCTGAGCTGATAAAGAGCACGGGCCCCCTCTTCCCATACTGCCTTGTGGGTTTAATGAAGCTGCAACCACTTTTGCCTTTAAGGACTTTGACTTGCTTTGGGGATTTGTCCTCCCCCTGCAGGGACGTGTGAGGGGACATAGGCACAGCCACAGGCAGCTCTGCTCTCCTGTCTGGATTTGTTTCCTATGCTGCTGGGACAAACTGTCACAAACTCAGTGGCTTTGAACAACACAGATGTGTTATTACACAGCTCTGGAGGTCGGGAATCTGAAACAGGTCTCAATGTGAGGCTAAAGTCAAGGTGTGGGCAGAGTTGTGTTTCTTCTGGAGGCTCGGGGTGAATCTCTTCCTTTTCTTTTCCAGCTTCTAGAGGTCAGGCACTTTCCTTGGCCAGTGGCTGCATCATTCTCTCCAACGACTTCAGCTGCCATGTCTCCCTGTCTCTCTTGAACCTTCTTTCCCTTGTAAGGCCCTTGTGATTACATAGGGTCCACCTGGATAAGCCAGGATAACCTCCCTGTCTCAAGATTTGTAACAATGCCATGTCTGCAAAACCCCTTTTGCCATGTTAGGTCACATTCGGGGGCCTTGGGGGGTATGGACAAGGACAGCTTCGGGTGACATTATTCTGAATACTGCGCTGAGGCTTCCCTTTGGAGGACAGTATCTCTCAGTGACCAGAAGCGTGGCATAGCTCCTCCCTGCCTGGGATTATGGAATCATGGGCACGTACCATCGTAGTTCCAGAAGCTCTCCAGAGAAGTGCACCTCTGGGCAGTCTTCCTGGCCCTTCCAGGTCATGGTTAGGTTCATCAACATTGAGCCCTCTCTTTCCCTCTGATGATCATTTGGTACCGATTAGCTGTGGGACTCTGGGTGAGTTACTTAACCTCTCTGCCTCTATTGCATCATCTGTAAAATGGGGAGGGGGATATTGTGAGAATTAGGGGTGTTTTGCACAGACCACCCAGTTCAAGTGCTGTGAATGCCATCATCACCCAAACCGTCATCCTGCAAGCAATGGAGGGGGTGGGCACGCATGACCCCTTCAACCATCTTACTTGGATGTAGAGAACGATCTTCTATTCTAGAAGTCTTCTTGGGTTGCTTCAGGCTAGTGGGCTTCTCTGGCTCCCCTTTCCTCATGGCCTCAGCGGGAGGTTCCTGGCTAGGCTCGGTGCGAGTGTCCTGATTGCCTTCTTGCTTGTCTCCTTGGCTCAGAGCAGGGCCTGTTTCCGTTCCAGCACCTGTGCTCTCCATGTGGCCAGAGCTTCCCACCTCCCTCTGTATCTTGTCAAAACTCCCTCTGGGTCTGGCAGGCAGCTTAGCCTGTTGCCTGAGAGTTTTACTCACGCAGCCTCTTCTTTTCTTGGTTTTATAGGCTGAAAATGAGAGTGACTTCATACCAATGGAAGAATTATTTCTACAGCCTCTTTCTCTGAATGCCTTCCCCAGGAGCTCAGCTAACGGAGAGTGCTTTAGTAGATGAACTTGGCATGACTATCAACACGAATGATAATTCATGATGTTTAAATCTGTGATCTGTGATAGCACAGGATTGAGGAGGGAAATGCTGGATACTGTTCAGTACCGTTTTCGTGATTTCTTAACCGGTGGTGATCTCTGCTTCATCGGCTCTTAACTTCCCTAACGTCGAGCCTCTTAGCATCAGCTGTTTGCCCAAGAACACACACGTGGCTTTGTTACTTTGGGATGTGAGGCCATCTTAGCCCCAGAAGTCCACAGGGGCCGTAGAGGTTGTCACATGCGAATGAAGGGCCGGATATTCCAGAAGTCTCCTCAGTTTTCACTGACGTATCTGTAGCTCGGTTCTGCTTCATTAAATTCAGGCTCTCATCTGCCCTTCCCAGTTCTAGTCTGTCCCGTCTTTTGTCAAATGTGGCTTAAAACAAAAAACAAAAAACCCACCAAAAAACTGTGACTAAAATCACATCATATAAGTTTTGCCAACTTTACCATGTTTACGTGTACAGCTCCGCAGTGGTAATTGTGTTTATACTGTTACGATGGGGAGCTCTGGAACTTTGGCATCCTGCGGGTCTGTACCCATTAGCCAAGTCCTCCATGCCCCTCCCCCCAGCCCCCCGCAAGCACCATTCTGCTTTCTGTCTATGGATGTGACCACTCTGGAGGTCTCACGGGCACGGACTCGTGCGATGTCCATCTTTCTGTGACTGGCTCATTTCGCTCAGCATCATGTCCTCAGGGCTCATCCATGCTCCCGTGTGCGACAGGATTTCTGATTTTTGGGGCTGAAAGGTGTTCTGTCTCGTGTATCCACTCGTGTGTTGATGGACATTTTAGTTGTTTCCAGCCTTAGCCATTGTGAATAGAACTGCGGTGAACACGGGTGCACAGATATCTCAAGATCCCGCTTTCCATTCTTTCGAGTATATTCCAGGAGTGGGATTGCTGGATCCTCTGGTAGTTCTGTTGTCAATTTTTTGAGGGGCAGATGCTGTTTTCTATAGAGATTTCACCAGTTTGCCAACACTTGTTATTTTCTGGTTTTTGTTTTTTTGTTTTTTGGGGGGGTTTTGATAGTTGCCATTCTAGTGGGTGTGAGACAATAGATCATTGTGGGTTTGATTTGCATTCCCCTGATGATTAATGATGTCGAGTATCTTTCCGTATGCTTGCTGGCCACATGTATATCATTGTTGGAGAAATGTCTTTGTATGTTCTGGGTATTTTCGTCAGATGTATGGATTGCAAATGTTTTTTCCCATTCCATGCATTTTCTTTTTGCTCAGTTGATTGTGTCCTTACAGGCACAGAAATTTTTGATGTAGTCCCACATTTCTGTTTTTGTTTTTCTTGTCTGTGCTTTTGGTGTTCTGTTGAAGAAATTGCCACGTACAATTTTGTGAAGCATTTCTCCTGTTTTTTTTTTTTTCCCCGCCCTAGGAGTTTTAGGTCTTACATTTAAGTCTTCAATCCATTAAAAAAAAAAATACTTTATTTATTTGAGAGAGAGTGAGGGAGAGAGAGCACAAGCAGGGTAAGGGCAGAGAAAGGGGGAGAAGCACACTCCCCGCTGAGCAGAGAGCCTGATGCAGGACTTGATCCCAGGACCCCAGGACCATGATCTGAGCAGAAGGCAGATCCTTAACCATCTGAGCCACCCAGCCACCCCAGTCTTTGATCCATTTTGAGTTAATTTTTATATATGGTGAAAGATAAGGGCCTGACTTCATTCTTTTGTGTGTGGCCATCCAGTTTTCTGAGTACGATTTGATGAAGAGACTGTCCTTTCACCATTGGATGGTCTTGGCACCCTTGTTGAAGATCATTTGACCATACAAGTGAGGGTGTATTTCTGGGCTCTCCATTCTATTCCTTTGGTCTATTTGTCTGTCTTTATGCTAATACCACACCATTTGATCACTATGGCTTTATAATATGCTTTGAAATCAGGAAGTAAGAGTCCTTCAACTTTGTTCTTTTTCAAAATCACTCGGGGTCCAGTGATGGCTTTTTACTTGGAAGCACAAGGGACCTGTCACAACAGAAAAGAGGCTACAGAAACTTAGATCTCTGGATTCAAACGGGACAAAAGTCATTTGCTCCAGCCTCCACTTAAACACTTCAGTGATGGGGTGCTCACAAGACAGTGAGTCTTGTGGCGAGTAGCTCTGATGATTAGGAATTCTCACACTAACCTTGACTTGTTTTCCTGGCATGTTCACCCAGTGACCTTGGTGTTGCTCTCTAGAGTTCTACTCAGAGCAGGGATGTAGGTTTATCTTCATTATCTTCAAGGGACCGTGCAAGACTTGCATGAGAGGCTCTAGGGCTGAAGCTATCTTTAAGTGACAGTCTGTTATATAGAATCTTTCTAAAGTTCAGGGTGATTCTCAGAATCTTTGTTGGCCTCCTCGTTCTAACCCATTTTTCTCTCCTAAGACCTCCTCGTCTTCCTGGTCCTGTTTGAACTGGTCTGTTGGGTGGGCTACTCAGCAGCTCCCTTGAGAAGTTTAGGACCTTAGATGCTGGAAGCAGACATAATTTAACAAAGTAGGATCCTTTAGGGAGGGCGTAATTTCCCCGTCTTCCTCTCAGGAAGCCAGCCCTTACCAGACCTTCCTGTCTGTAATCAGGGTTTCTTGGCATAGACCAGTAAGGAGGTGGGGGTACCAGAGGGCCGGAGAGAGAGTAGTCTGAGGGGGCCTGGGGACTTCTTGGCAGGGTGTGACAGAAACGAGCATTGGATTGAGAGCCAGGACGCTTGTGTTCTAGATCTGGGTCTGTCCCCCTCTGGCTGTGACACCTTGGACAAGTCATCAGCATCTCTGCACACTGCTGTTTGTCATGTTTATTAATGGACTGAGTGAGCACACAGAAGGGATGTTCAGCAGATGTGCTGGTGGCGCAAAACAGCAAAGGGACAAGCGTTGTAGCCAAGGCGACAGAAGACTGGAAAAAGAACTCTATGAACGGGGCTGGAATCAATGAGGTGCAATTAAATACTGAGAAATATGAAGACAACTTTGAAAGCGCTAAAAGGGGGAGACCTGGTTTGGGAGCACTTGTTAGGAAAAGGGCCTGTGACTTTAAGATGAGGATGAGCTGAGTGTGGGAAGGTGGCTGTACGAGGGAATGTGGTCACAGGCTGAATTAATGGAGGCAAGGTGTCCTCTCTGGGGGAGGGGATAGACCTGTTCTAGTCTGTGCTGATGCGCACCTGTGGAGAATGGGACCCGTACTGGAATCTGGGTTGTGTTATGGGCAGCTGCAGGGAGAACACCACATGTGTTCTGGACAAGGTTGGCTAACACTGGGAGCCTCTGGAAAACATTTCACAGGAGATGTAGTCAAGCAGCCTGAGGCTATTTGGTGTGAAGAAAACAAATGTAGAGGAACTCAGAGCAATTTTCTAATCTATCTGGGCTGTCCTGAGAACAAGGGAGCTGACTGGTTGCAGAAGCAGAAGTGGGTCCAGTGGGTGGAAGGCGGGCAAGTGGATTTTGTTCTGGGCGAGGCAGGCTTGTCAAGAGCTGGCTGCAGATGACTGGGCGACTCTGCTTTCTGCCTCATCCCTGGAAGAGTTTGAGGGAGAGTGGAATTGGCCTCTGCTAGGACCATGTGCCCAAGATGCCGTGAGCCTGGGTTTTGCAGTCGTGGTGGCTTGTGGATCTAGGGCCCTCGAACCAGCTTCACGGGGGTGGCCAGTGAGCGGGGGAGTGGCTGGCTCCAAGGGGCGCTTGGACGGGAGATCTGCTCGCAGACACGAAACTGGCCAGCGGCGGAGGCCTGGGAGTCTCCTAGCCTGAGCCTCGGTGCTGGAGGCCATCCTTCGCAGCAAAGGGTTTCCAGCGAATTCCGTAACAGAATATTTACCAGACCTCGGGTTCTAGCTGGCCCATATGTTGTAGTCAGTCCTGGCACAATACCTTTACCGCTTTGGAAACGGTATTGCCCTGGGAGAAGTCACAGAAAGGTTGCCCTCAGGAAGAGTCTGGTCCTGGAGGTGCTCAGAGGAGCCACACTCCTGGTCCCCTCTGCCCAGCCAGATGAGCAGTGACTCATTCCCCCCTTTGAAGTCGGTGTGCTATCTCCAGAGCCCTGGTGTTTGCACCCTCTGCTCCTTCAACAAAGGCCCTTCTGTCAGCAGATCTCAGGGGCCAAGCAGGGAAGGGTCAGAAAAGGACGGTATTGACTGAATACCAATAAGGAGGGGAAGTGTGTTCATGGAGGATGAGGGGCGCCAGGCAACTGGGGGCAGGGGGTGGGGTGGGGGGCTTGTGCTGTGCAAACAGAGCCAGAATGCCCTTTGGTGGGTTTGTTTTACTCAAGGCCCTGGGGCAGGGGTGGCGGGGGAGGGGAGGGGAGCGAGGGAGGAAACAGTTCTCGATGCTCAGCCCCGGGGTGGGGAGGGGCCGGCCCGAGCGCCTCAGGCTAACAAAGAGGCAGTGTGGGCTGGTGACAGTTAGGGGAAAACACGGGGCAACTAATGGGGTAGTAATGGCTGGGGAGGAACCTGGGAAAAGCTGGTACAAGGAGAGCTGGCCCATAAATTCTGGTGGCGTGACATCCCCCTTGGCAGGGGGACAGGGACCACTCTTTCCCCTCCCCAGTGCCAACGCCAGAGATGTTCCTGCTCCCAGGGAGGAGGCCATAGTGAGGGATGGCTGGGAGGGGCCCAGCGAGCTGGGGTTTCATGGCCCAAGGGGGCCTTGGGAAAGGATGGACAGGAAGGGAAGAGCATTCCCTGCGGAAGCCCAGGCCCCAGGCCCCAGGCTGAGGGCCAGAAAGGAGTGCAAAGAAGAGAGGTCCGACAGCCACCTCTCCATGCGTGGTAGAGGGCGATGCACCCAGCTGAGGCTCCGCCCCGTATTGGTGCCACCCCAGGGCACCCACTTTGTGGGTCCCCAGGCAGACCCCCAGGAGTCCCCAGCTGGCCAGGGGGCGCCACAGGCCCTTGTCTTTGGTTGACCTCTGCTGTGGAGGAGGACCCAAGACATCAGGGCCCTAGTTGACCAGCCCCATAACTCTGCCCGTCATTTCTAGAAGAATCTTTTGGATGCGTCAGCTCTCAAGGGGGCTTTTGGAGGAAGCCATTTAGCAGTTGGTATTTGGACTTTTAGGGTCTCCCTGAGGTTCCCCCAAACAACCAGGGCCATCCCGGAGTCCTGAATGGTGGCTCGCTGGTGGAGGTTTTAGTTCTTCGTCCGTCACACAGCAACCAGTTTGCAATCACATTAATATTCTTTTACTAGAAAACAAAACTTTTTAGCAAGCAAACCAACTTTTTATCTATTTGTTTGGATGTGTGACCAGCTCTGCTCTTCATAACACTTAGGAAATGTAGAAGAAAGAAGAGAGGGCCCTGGGTGGGGGGTGGGGGGTGGGGGCGTATCTGCCCCAGGTGCGGGTCTGGGGCATTAGTAAAGGGGCATCACGTCGAGAGCCTCCCCTCCTTGGTGCTCGGCTGTGGGTGGGAATCCTTAATGCAAGTCCTGCTCGATGTTTGCAAAGCAGCAACTGGTTCTCGCTCCTGAGTGCTTGGTCTTGCTGCCTGGCTGAGAGGCAACCCTCCTTTTGAGTGTCACTTTGCCCAGCATGGCAGTGGGGATTCTGGGTCTAGCTTTCCTGGATGGATGGATGGATGGATGGATGGATGGATTCATTCACCCAAAAAACTTATTACAAATCTGCTGTGCACTGTGATTTGTTGGGCTCGAGGCATATCAGGGTGAATTATCTATGGTCTAGGGCTTGGCTGGAGCTTGACTGTTGGTTCTGTGTTTGCACATCAGGGCCCTAGTTCACCAGTCCCAAAACTCTGCCCGTGGGCTTAGCTGTGAGAGTTTGATGGTCAGTTTGTAGCCTGGCTTTTTTCCTCTCAGTGCTCATGAAATGGAAAAGAAGGAAAGAAAGAAAGAAAGAAAGAAAGAAAGAAAGAAAGAAAGAAAGAAAGAAAGAAAGAAAGAAAGGTGAAAGAAAACGAATAGAAGTGGAAAATCATATTTCATGGGGACAAATGTACATGCATCAGTTATACCATTGTTCAGACATGAATTTCCCCACATTGTATTGAAATGTCACTACACCTGGGCATTTCCCATTTCCCTTCTTCTAAAGGCAACTGGAAGACACAACCCAGTTTCCTACAATCATCAGCTCCACTGATAGGAAACAAAGGGTAAGAAATCATTGTTGATAGGTACTTACAGTAAACTGTGGAAGCAGAGGCTGGACCTCATTTATCGATGATTTTTAATAGCATCTTTCACAGCCAGCTGGACACAGCACAAGACCTCTGCTGTCCCTGCGGGAAAGCTGTGGTCTTTTGAACATTGACCACAGACTGCAAATGGCTCAGTCCCCCAGGGTTCCCTGCAGGGGTGCGGCCCTTGCTGGTGAGCGCCATCTGTTGATGGCAGGGGTGCACGGGCACTGGTGACCCAGGGCCCCTGTGAGAAGCCCTATGTGGCTTCCATTTGCATGTGTATGTATCCTCTGGCTGCCAAAATAACCAGAGCTGGGGGTCAGACATAACGTGGAAGTTAGGAGTTTGGACTCTGGAATCCAACAGCCCTGTTGCTACCGAACGGAACTGGGCAAATTGCTTCAGCTTGTGTGGACTCCGTTTTCTCCCCTGAGAAAAGGGCATAATAAAGACATCTCAGATTGCTGAGCAGGAATTAAATAAGATGATGCCAAGGGTGGGGTCTGGGATTCTGGCCCACATTCTGCGTGTGGTGAACCACCACGAAACACTGAGCTTGTATTTTCCTTCATAGTTAAGCCCTAGCTCCTTGCCCAGTAGGAAAAGAAGGAAAAGTCACATTTCCATTACCCAGTAATCAGCCTCTTATTATCATTTTATTTTTATTTTTATTTTTAAAAAAATTTATTTATTTATTTATTTATTTATTTGACAGAGATCACAAATAGGCAGAGAGGCAGGGAGAGAGAGAGGGGGGAAAGCAGGCTCCCTGCTGAGCAGAGAGCCCAATGCGGGGCTCGATCCCAGGACCCTGGATCATGACCTGAGCCAAAGGCAGAGGCTTAACCCACTGAGCCACCCAGGCACCCTTATTATCATTTTATACCTAGAATTTGTCAGAGCAAAATTTTCCAAAGGTGTTTTGTTGTTGTTGTCTATTTGTAATTTGCTTTTTTTTTTTTTTTTTCTCCCTAAACAAAGAAAACTGGGCAACCAAAGGTGGCTGAAATTCTGGAAATTCATTCTGGATGGTAAACATGTTGGAGTCTTTCAAGCAGGATGGCAGTGAGCCATGAAAACAGTCCCTCTCTCCAAAATGGTTCTGTTAATCACTAATGTTTCCTGACTGAGCTGTGTGGTAAAGAATTCCCTCTATTATTTAGGAGGAGAAAACCATTATTTTTAAAGAAATAAAATAGAAATGTGATGGTTTTTAATGCTGGCTCTGGGAACGGCAGCTTCACCAGCAAAATGGTTCCTTTTCCTCCTATGAGACTCCGCCGGCGTCCACGTGGCCCAGATGAACGGACGCTGCTCATCATAGCTCATTTAACTCGGAGAGCGTTGGGCGTGGTTGAGGTACAGGCCTGGGCAGGTGCCCGTTTGGGCTCTAACATGGAGGACTAGGCCCTGTTCAATGTGTTCCAGCCCTTGTCCCCGTTGTGAACATTAGCTCACACCCAGGAGGTCCTGGGGTGACATGCGCCCCCCCCATGTGACAGAGGCCACAGCCCCCAGGCATGTCCCAGCATACCCTGAGGACACAGTGTTGCCTCTTTTTCACCAAGAATGTGCCTCCGAGTCTTGAAATTAGGGACTCTTGTGAACATGGGAGCGTCATTCCTTTCTGCTCAGTTCGCAGCCTTGGCAGCCCTACAGGGCGAGCATCCTGCCAGTCAGTGCTCCGCCGGAAGCCCCACAGAGATGGCTGGTTTGTATTTTCATCTGAGGGCAAGATGGGTTTTCTCAGAGCATGGTTTTACTAGTCAGTCCCTAGTCTTTATCACTAATGCGGAATACAGACACCAAGGCTTCAGGCTAGCAAGCCCTAGGGTCCCACCCAGCATGGGTGCCCCCGGGGAGCCCAGGAATTCAGGAGCCCACACGGGGGTCTGGAGTGTCCATCCTCTTCTTGAACCCCACCCAGGGCCTGCTGGGTCAGTTCATGAGGGGTTTTTCTGAAGGGCGGACGAAATAGGATTGCCTAAAGGGAACATCTCTAGAGGAAGACCCATTCCCAAGTCATTGCCGTTGGGGGCCCTTGGGGCGTCTGGGTGGCTCAGTTGTGAAGCGTCTGCCTTCATCTCAGGTCATGATCCCAGGGTCCTGGAACTGAGCCCTGCATCAGGCTCTCTGCTCAGTGGGAAGCCTGCTTCTCTCTCTCCCACTCCCCCTGCAGACGTGCTCTGGATCCCAGGGTCCGGTGAGAGCGGCAGAGGCTGAAGGGGTCTTCAGCTGAAGTAACTGCGGCACCCCTCCTGGGAATACCTCTGCTCCAGTTTCGGGTTTGGGACCTCAGGGCTGCCCCACAGGAGACTACCACCCCCTGGGCATCTACACTGTTGGTCCAGTTCCCAAGGTCTCATCCTTGCTGATTCCAGTTTGCCCCACGATCTCTGCTTTCTCACTCCCTGCCTCCTGAGGGGATCCTACGTCAAGGCCCAGGCTGTGGGGATTGCCAGAGAGGGCTTTGGAGTCAAGTTCCCTGGCTGCCACTGGTAGCCACGTGGCTGTGGACCAGCGGTGTAACCGCCCAGCCTGTGTCCTCTGTGAGCTGAGGATATGAACAGGCCTCCAGCATGGGGTGATGGGAGAATGAGGGGGCCGTGCCTGGGTCTCTGTGAATGGCAGCTCTGGTGTGAGCGGTGGCTGTTCCGTGGCCCTGGCCCTTCAGGTCCACTGCTGTCTTTGAGGGGTGTCCCTTCTAGGGCGGAGGCTGGAATGGGCTGGCCCCTTGTCTTGCTCTCCCAGGGAGAAGCTGATGGGGTCATACGGTGCATGGCCACTGGCCTTCATTTGCCAGAACAGCATGTCAGTGGGCTCACCTGTCATCTTCCATCTAGTGAAGACGTAGGGGCACACAGAAGGGCTGGGAAGGGAACAAAATCCGGAGTAAGTTATTTGGGCTGCATGCTCCCAGCATGCTTCGCCGTCCTGCGTAGCTGCTGTTCTGAGAAGTTCATGCCTGGGAGTTGGCACGCCCCAGGGCCTCGTGCTGGCTCTTCTGGGGTCTGATCCTCAATCTTTCATTTGTAACACTGGTCAAAGATTTCTCTGCTGGCCTCATTCCCGTCTCTGGGGAGCGGAGCCGTGAGAAAAGAAAGGAGGTGATCTCTGCTTTCTAGAGCTGATAGGTCCTGTTGGGGAGGGGCGTCAGCAGGACCTGGAGAAAAAGAGTTTTATTCAGAACTTCTGCCGGTTGGCCGGCAGTGCGGGACAGAACTGCGCCACTGAGGGCCGAGACAGCCACGGGTCTGGCACTCCAATTGGGAATGATGAGGGTGACGAAGGCAAGGGCTGTAGTTCGCTGGGAGCTAAAACGGGGGCCCTGGAGCTGAGGGCCGGCTGGGATGCTCGAGTCCAGCCCTTTGCCTTCCTGTTCACTCGAGCTGCACTGTCTGACTCTGTGTCTGTGGGCCCAGCCTCGGGAGGTCAGATCTGCAACACCTGAGATCTTGTCCCACCTTCCCCAGCACTTCAGGATGCCCAGAGCTCTCCTGCTTCAGGACGTCCTTGGCCGTGGCGTCTTCTGACTCTAGTGTTTGGCTGCTGCCTGTCTTCTCCCTGCATCGGTGGTTGGGAGTTGGTCTTGTTCCTCTGGCCTGCCCCACCCCCCCGCCCCTCCTCTAACATGTGCTCGGGGCTCCTGTCTCTGCTCCTGGCACTCTCTGCCAACAGGATGGCCGAGCCCAGTCCCAGCTGTGACATTACCCAGCTGAGATGTTGCTGGCCTTGAGTGTCCTGTACTGTAGGATCCCCTGTGTGAACAGGAGCCACACTGTTCCTCCCTCCCTGCCCTCTTGGGGATGGGCAACAACATCAAGCCCCAGAAGCCATGGCAGAATGGCTGGAGAGAAAAGACATTACTCCAAGTTCAGTTAGTTCATGTTGCAGAAGCTGCCTTGGGTTTCCATCAGAAGGAATTTTTTAGACGAGCAGGACTTGGGTGAATTTAAAACAAATTGTGATCTTCTTTTCCTAGCACGCAGGCAAGCGTTATTTCACAATTAGTAGTCTTTACAACACAGTAGAATTCACCAGAAAGTTCCTGGTTTTTTTTTTTTTTTAAAGATTTTATTTATTAATTTGACAGAGAGAAATCACAAGTAGATGGAGAGGCAGCCAGAGAGAGAGAGATAGGGAAGCAGGCTCCCTGCTGAGCAGAGAGCCCGATGCGGGACTCGATCCCAGGACCCTGAGTTCATGACCTGAGCCGAAGGCAGCGGCTTAACCCACTGAGCCACCCAGGCGCCCCAAGTTCCTGGTTTTGAAAGAAGATCTCTGGGACCCTCATCAAAGCCCCTTGCCTCTGTGGGGAGCCCGGGGGCTGTGATGCCATACCCAGGAAGTCCAGCCCCGCCCCGGATGTCTGCGCTTTGAGAGGTGGATGGTGAAGGGCCCGGGTCAGCCCCGGACCTCCTCAGTCTCTTTCAGGTCACTCGGTTCTCCATTTCCACTGGGACAGAGGGGTTACTCCAGAACCCAGAAAGTGGCCTTGACAGCAACTGCTGGGTACTGAGCTCCTGCCGTGTGCCTGAGCTGCTGTGAATCCTAACACTCTCTGAGGACATTCAGAGGGGAAAGAGAATGTCACTTCTGCAGGCAAAAGGTGACATAGGGCTCACCAGAACAGAAGTCTGAATGCTTTGGGCCAGCTCCGGGAAGCAAGGACAACTGGGCACTAGCAAGGAGGGCTGCTCCGGGGAAAAGAGGGGCAGGGAGTCTGCTCAAAGGGGCTTTTGTCCCATGAAGAGGCAGCCCCAGGTGGGTGAGTTCCAGCTCGCCTGGGAGACTTCCTGCAGCTCAGGGTTAGGGTGGGGAGGTGGGCATAGGAGGCCCAAATACCCTCATGGCTTGACTTTCCCTCCAGACTCTGCCTACAGAAGTGGGAGTTCCCTGTCCTACCCAGGGGCGCAGAGAAAAAAGGCTGCCCTTTCCCAATCTGTGTGTGCTTTTCCCAGGGGCCATTGTTCCCAGTTGCCAGGAAACTGGGGCCTTCAGGTGTCACCCGGGAGACTGGCGCCTGGGTATTTGGGTTTAGGTCAGGCACAATAACGCCTGCAGAATGAAATGGTGTCCCCAGGACCTCCTCAGTCATTTGTCACGCAATTGCGGTTCTCAACGACAGTGGAGACACGGGGGTTTGGGGGAGGAGGTGGGTGGGGTCTGGATGGGGCCAGGGGCACGAGATGGGGCAGGCTAATGATCCCCCCCCCCCCCCAGAGCAGAGCAAACATACCCCTTTGAGGCAGAGGAAGTGAGGCCGGCCCAGACTTCAGAAGGCCTGTGAAGGGTCTGATGAAGGTCCGGGACTGCCCGCTGGGAGCTGGGGGCTCGCCAGACCTCAGGCCTGATGATGCTCCCGGAAATTGCCAACAACTGAATGGGGGGACCTCTGCTCCCCGGCCCGGGTAGCCCAGGGGCACCGCTCAGCAAGAGACTATCCAAAGCCAATACCAAGGACACTAGGCTGTCCAAAAATGATAGCAAATCAGAGGCCCAGCTGTGGGCAGGGGCCGTGGGAAACCTGGGGGTAGGACAGGGACATCACGTCATAGCAGGCCCACGACAGGCCCAGATTCTCCCCCAACCCTCATGCACAGCTTCTCACAGAGGCGGTTTAGAGGGCCCAAAGAGGAGCTCCGATATGTGTGATCAGCTTGCCACATAGCCCTCTTCCCACTTTGATTTTATTGTATTTGTTTAGATTTTTAGTTGTGTCAAAATATACAGAACATAAAGCTTCCTGTCTTAACCATCTGAAAGCACGCAGTGGGGCGGGGTCAGGTGCATTCACACCGCCTGCGACCAGTCTCTAGAGCTTTTTCATCTTAAAACTGACGCTCTGTCCCCACTAAACAACTCTCCATTTCCCCCACAGCCGTTGGCAACCGCCCCTCTACCTTCTGTTGCTGAGAATTTGACTACTTGCGATGCCTCCTAGAAGGGGACTCATGCAGAGCTTGTCTTTTCTGTGACTGGCTTCTCTCACGTTAGCATAAGGTCCGTAAGGTTCACCCACATTGTAGTGGGGTGGTGGGTTGCTTCCATTCTTTGGCTCTTGTGAACTTGCTCTGAACTTGCCTCTCCTTCATGTTGAAGCTCACTCTGACTTCTTTTTATGACTTAGGGACATTGGCAGGTGACTGTTGGCCTTGCTCCTTATCCAAATACTCCAGGCTTCCTGAAAGCAGGACCGGCAGTGATTCCTTTCATGCTTACCAAAGATCCTTGTCTTTGGCTGTTTCCTTCTGCTTGATGGCTTTGTGTCTTCATTCAGGCAGGGAAGGGGGAGGAGGCCTGGGAGATGGAGTGCTGGCCCGGCCAAATGCTGGGGATGTTGGCAGGGGGACAAGGCCCAGCGTCTCAGGTGCATGGCTCCCCAGCATACTGGCAGGCACTGGGGAGCCTGGTAATAACTCAGCCTCCTTTAGGTAGGGGAATGCACAATGAACAGCTGGGTGTATGTCCAGTGAGGGAGGATTAGGTATTTTGCAGTTTTGTCCAATGATAGTTTGGAGTTTAAAGATAGGAACAGGGGAGGGGGGATGGGCTGGTTACTGGATTGGTAGCCTGGGGTGGGAGGCAAGGTGGAGCTCACATGGATAATTCAAGTACAAGGTCTTGCTTGGCTGTGGGACTGTGGCACAGGCATCTGTTGTAGGGTGGCAGCTGGGGAGGTGGCCCGAGGCTTAGGGAACCTACTCTCAGGAGTCCAGGCTGGGCTGGGGCATCCTGGGAAATGAGGGGGTCAGCTTCGGAACCCCTAAGAAGGCAACTAAAGAAGAGTCAGCTTCGGAACCCCTAAGAAGGCAACTAAAGAAGATGTGCCGTGGTGAAGGGAGGCACTGAGACTATAGGGGTGCCCTGAGACAGCTGCCTGAGAATTGGGTTTCCCCAAGTACACAGAGGGGCCCGACTGGAGTCTGCAGAAGGCAGGGAAGCCAGAGCCCCAGTTCACAGTGCTTAGAACCTGACCTATGAGGAGAGTGGATGTCCTGGGGGCCGGGGCTGGGAGCCAGGATGGGTATGCAGTCCTGGGGCTAAATGGAGCAATTATCCTGGAGTTTCAATTTTGCTTAAAAGTTTGGGAGGGTGGGCATTTAGGAGATTAAAAATGGTTTTGCGTATTACATTTAGATAGTGGTTAAAGAAATGGCCTTATGGGCCAGGGTGGGCTCCGCATCCCTGCTCTGCCATTTGCAAGATGTGTGACTCCCAGGTGTGTTGCTTGACCTCTGTTGGCCTTCGAGCCCTCATCTGTGACCCCAGGGTGCTAACAGAATCTTCCTCACAGGCTTCTTTCCCCCCGTGAACTGATACCTATAAAGAGGTCAGAAGAGCACCTGAAACAAGGCAAGTTCTCCGTAGATAGTGGCTGTTCTTATCCTGACCATTGGTAGAACCAAATCTGGGCCGTTAAGGAGAATGCAAAATGGACTGGAACGTGTGACATAGAGCAGAAGGCCTCCAAGAAGTTATGTGGTAGGAGCGGCTGTCCTTGGCTTTTGGGGTATTTGTGGGGAGCTGCTGGGGAAATGCCACGGGCTCCCAGAGGGCAGAACTCGGTCCATTGTTCACAGGGGCTCTCCAGAGCCTGGCTCAGAGTGGGGTGGCCACAGATGCTTGCTACGTACAGGGATGGTGCTATCGGCCCGCATCTGGCCCTACTGGCAGGGGCCTGGGCCTGCATGCCCAAGGCGGCTGCTCAGCTCTCCTGCCCCATGCAGGGTGGGGTGCGTGGCCAGGAGAGACCTTGTTTGCATTTTCCTGGCCACCAGAGGCAATCAACACGCAGGTGGTACTGGCTGAGATTAGCCGCCTTAGTGTGCCTTCCTGGGAGGGCAGTGTGTGCTGAGAGGTGTTGGCAGAAGGAAAGAAGACAGCAGTGTCCTTAGACACCCAGACTCTGGGTAGAATGACACTGCTGCCCCCACCGATGACAGTAACGTGCTGATGTGTTTCCATGCGCTCCCTGTGTTCCAAATGCTCGACATACATCGACTCATTTAATCCTCCCGATTACCCTCCAAAGTAAACGCAGTTATCCTTGTTGTACAGGTGGGGAAACTGAGGCACAGAATGGTTAAGTAACCAGCTGAAGATCATACAGCTAGAAAGTAGAAGAGCCAGGATTTGAACCCAGGCATCTGGCCCCAGGATTCTTGTTCCTTCCCATTATATTAGGTTTCTCTTTATTTCTTTAATCTTCTTAACACTTCTCTAAAGTTGGGATCATTTCCCCTGGTCTTTCTACTGAGAACAATAAGCCCACAGAGTAACTGGTAACTGGCCTCTGAGGTCCCCCAGGTGGGTGGGATGTGGGCTCCAGCGTGGGCTCTTTCTGTGGGATTCCGGAGCCCTGTCTGCATGGCCCCTCCCGGTGGCACCTGGACCCCAGCACCCACACCGCTTGCTCCGTGAGCAACATGCAATCTCCCCCTTACCTCCTAGTCTCCCAGTCAGCAGCCAAGGAGACCCGTTTCCTGGTTCCAGCTACTCTGGAGAATGTGGGACTCAGTTGGGGCCAGGGGTTGGGTACTCTGTGAGCTTCATTCATGGGATGTTTTCTGGAAGTTTCCATCTCACAGGTGAGAACTCACCCTCTTGTATTTTCTGGGCTCTTCCCAAATGGCCTGTTATTTCAGTCTTTTCCAGAAGTGTACTGTGCTCAGTAAGCAGCTAAATGGGATTTGGTGGGAAACCTTTGCCAGACTGTTTTTGCGCGTATGATAAAATGTGTATAACATAAAAGTGACCCTTTTAACTATGCTAAGTATACAGTTCAGTGACAGAAGTATCTTCACACTGGGGCAGCCGTCACCACCGTCCATCTCCAGGACTTACTCCACCTTCCCCAGGTGACATCTGTACCCAGTACAGTCTAACTACTCCCCAGGTCCTGGCAGCCTCCATTCCACTGTGTGTGACTACCCCGGCGCCTCTCGGAAGTGGAATCGCCCAGTATTTGTGTTTCTGTGACTGGCTGATCTCACTCCGCATAGTGTCCTCCAGGTTTGTCCACGATGCCACGTGGGACATGACTGCCTCCCCTTTAGGGCTGAGGAATATTCCGTCATGTGCTTCTACCACGTTTTGCCTATCTGTCCGTTTGATGATGGGTACTTGGGTTATGTCCACTTGACTGCTTGCATCATGCTGCTCTGAACATGGGTATACAGATCTGTGCGAGTCCCTGCTTTCAGTTGGTCTGTGTCTGTGCCCAGAAATGGAAGTGCTGGATCAAATGGTAATTCTGTGTTTCATTTTTTGAGGAACTGCCATACTGCCAGACTTTTTTATACACAAAAAACCCATGCATCAAGGACGTGTCCGATTTAGGATTTAGAAGCTTCACTTATCTGGCCCATCTGGGTGCTGTCCAGACACTCTCCCTTTTCCCCAGTGTCCCCTCTCCCTGGACCTGTGTCCTTGCGCAGGTGGGAGAGGGACACCTCTGCCAAGAGTTTGTTTCCTTCCGATTTCCCTCTTGTTATCTTCCCCGCTTTTGGGATCTAGGGGCCAGGCCAGGCGGGTGTGCGTACTGGCCTCAGGGCCTGGGTGAGGAGAGAAATGGCCTTCTTCCTGGCTAAGGGTCTGCTTGGGGGACAGGGGGAAGTGTCTGGGCTGCCTCTGGTGGTAAAGGGATATGTGTGGGCTTCATAGGTGGGAATCTTGGGGGTGGGGAGCAGAGCTCTGTCACCTTCTTCTTGTGCCGTGCCCAGGGCCCGAGGTGGTGCCAGCTGGGCAGAGATGAGGAGACGAAGAGGGCAGAGAAGGCTCCAGTGGCAGTGGCTCAGGGTTCCCTTTTCAGCAGGCTGGGGAGCTGGGCTGCTGCCTCTCCCAGGGAAGGGGAGAGAAGCGATGCTGGAGGGGCAGGGAGGCGGCCCTATCTTCCCCGAAACCCAGTATGAATCAGTCACAGGACTCCTGGTTTGGACCATTTTGCGGCTCACATGCTTCTGCTCAGAATAAGGATCCTGGAAGATTTAGCTCTGATAAGCCACGTTCAGTAAAAGTGAGCCTCTGTGGGTCTTATCTGAGAGCCAGGGGCTGTGCTAAGTACTTTTCAAGGGTTACTGGACTTAATCCTCACAACACTTGTATTAGTCCCATTTTATGTAAGTAAAAATTGAGGCACAGATGAGTTAAGCAGTTTTCCCAAAGATACACAGCTGGTAAGCAGAGAAGCTGGGACTGAATGGAGACTATTCAAGCCCATGGACTGGACTTGAAGCTACTTCCCTACAGCGCTGCACCTTGACGGATAGAACGGCTAGCTTTTATCCTCTCCCAGGATTTTGTGTGTGTGGGGGGGGAGGCGGCGATGCTGAGTTATTTGGGGTATATATTTAAGGAATAGGGAAAGAATGGGGCTTTTAGCTTTTTCTGCTGCCAGAAGGCTAGAAAGACTGAACGTCATTGGGTATAATTTCAAGTGAGATCTCTTCTTCCTCTGGCAGGATCTGGTGGAGGCTGAAATTCATCACAGCAAACACATCTCTCCTTTCCTCTTCATCTTGCTCCTGCACAAACAAGAAACTGCAGTCACGGTTCCAGCTGGGCATCCTCTGTCTCTTAGCAACCGCCATCAGCCCTGGGCTCTGGGCTCCAGGCTCCAGGCGTGCCTTTCTTTGCTATAATACTTTCTGTGGATCCTGCACACACAATGCACGTTGTGGGCTCCCTCTTGGAGGCCGAGCGGGGAGGGGAGGGTCTGCTGGGAAGTTAGGAGGAAGAGGTGAGCTGGTGGACGCTCACTCCTGGCTCTTTGCTGAGGAGTGTGTGTGTGTGTGTGTGTGTGCACGTGTGCATGTGGAGCCCAAGCAGCCTGGGCTGCCGGAGGCCGGCATTGTGCCAGGTGAGAGGCAAACACTCCTGGTTCTCCTGCTGCGCCCATCTTTCCAATTACACATGTCTGTTCAAAAGGCTTGTTTCTTAAATGCGGTGAAGAGCTCCCTGGGACTCTGGCTCAGGCTTTGCGTGGAAGGGGAGCACTGGGACCCTGGGACCGTAGAGGTCTTCAGAGAGAGGGAGGTGTGGACGAAGGATGGAGAAGAGATCCAAGGCCAAGGCTGAGGCTGTCTTCTCTGTGGGAGGTGGGAGGTGGAGGGCCTGGCCTCCTGCAGGGTGGACAGCACCTGGTGGACACCATGGTGGCTTCCAAGGGCCTTATTTGCTGGCATTGTTTAGGAAGCTGGTATGGAGCTGTGTCTGTCCAGGGCCATTGCTTGTCAGTTCGTTGCAAATCTTTGTCTCTGGGTTTCCATCTCTCATCATGGAGGAGCTACTGCTTTAGTTCTTCGTGAGCTTGAAAGAACCCAAGAGAGGTTCTAATCCACAGCCCATGTTTACAGATGCAGAAACAGAGGCCCATAGACGTGGCATGACTTATTCAATCTCTTCGCGGGCTGGGAACAGGGCTGGGAGCTGGACCCCAGACTCAGATTTCTACCTGGGTGCATGGTTTTTTGTAAAGGGCCACTTGCAGACAGAAAAGGGAACCAGTAGAGCTCACTGGGTTCGTCTTTGTACCTAGAGGACACGGTTTCTGATTAGTCCCCTGGCTTTCAGCTCTGCAGTGACCCTGCTGGGGAGAGACCTGAGTCTGCCTCTTACAGACCATGAGTTGCAGACGCGGGTATCTTGCAGGGTCTAGAATGACAGGGCCTAACGGGGGTGCTGCACGGGGCAGCGATACGATTTCCCTGCCGGTGGGTCTGGATGCTTTACAAAAACCTCAGACCGGAGACCACCTTAAAAACCTCTAAAGCCTGAGGAGGGGGTAGAGGGAGGCAGCGCATTGGATCTGGAACCAGGTGACTTCTGTGGACACTCAGGGAGCAAGCGGGCCAGGAAGCTTCAGGGAGGGTCGCAGATCTTGGGTCCCAGGCTTGCCTCTGTCCCATTTTGCCATGGGCCTTGAGCAAGTCCCACTTGTGCCTGGGGCGCTGGGTCTTCCAGAAAGACCTTCCAGATCTAACCGTCTGTGAGCTCCCAGGCAGGCAGCCCACTCACAGGCACTCATTCATCCGTTCCACAGATGTTTGCTGGGTGGGTGCCTGTGCCTGGCAGCAAGCCGGGTGTTGGGGGCCGGGGGAACACCCCCGCTCCGGCTGTGAGGTGGCATGCTCAGACAGCCTGGTGTCAGCGAGACGAAACCCTCAGGCATCTGTGTGCCCTGCATTGGGAGAGCCAGCCTCTGGCCCTAGGGTGTCTTCATCAGACAGAATCAGTTAGTCCCCATCCTCATCTGGAACCGGTGATGGCCAGTTCACACCCTGTCGTTGTCAGTGGCTCCTGAAACATCTCTGGGGATGAGTGAGCTGTGAGCGCGTGGAAGCAGTGAGCAGTCTGTCCGAACTCATCGTTCCCCTAGACGTTCAGGTAGTTTCCTTCCCTCCGAGATGCCCATATCACACGTGGGACTCGATACGTGTGTGCCAACGAACAGCCCTTGGCACATCCATGGTCCTTTATGGTTTGAGAAACGACGCTCCCAGCAGGGGCACTGAATTTCCACACCGGTAAGACATTCCCCATCTAAGCGGAACAAAACCCTTGTGTCTTAAAGTTCTTGAAAATGTAAAACCTGGTTCAAAACATAGATTGGGACAAAGGCCTATACAATGAAAAGAAATCTGTCCCAGTCCATACCTCCTGGTCCCCTTCTCAGATGCAGCTACTGAAACAGCCTCGTGGAGACTTCCAGAAATATTATGTGCATGGAAAAACAGATGTACTTCTCTCCTACTTCTCTCTCTCTTTCCGCCCAGAGCTCGGGGGTGCTGAGTATCAGCGCATGTAGAGCTGCTGTTCTTTTTCTTGGCACTGTGAACTCTCATTGTGTATTCACGGAGGGTCACTGAACTGTGTTCTTTTTGCTCTCGTAAACAAAACGAAAAGAAAAATCCTTGTCTGTCTGTCGCCCTTATGGATAGGTCTACAG
The DNA here is from genome assembly GCF_009829155.1 of Mustela erminea. Classification (NCBI taxonomy): domain Eukaryota; kingdom Metazoa; phylum Chordata; class Mammalia; order Carnivora; family Mustelidae; genus Mustela; species Mustela erminea. The sequence goes on along the minus strand of NC_045627.1, from coordinate 61,509,665 downwards.
GACACACTCCTAGCAGTGGAAGTGCTAATTCAAAATGCGTTTTATTTTATGATGGCTCTTGCCAAATTGCTATCCAGGAAGGCTGTACCATCGCCACAGTGCATGAGGATCTCTGATTTTTTCACACTCTTTGGGTATTGTTAAGGTTTTCATTTTTGCCAGTTTGATGGGCTAAAAAAGTCTTGTTTTAATGTTTATTTCTTTAATTATAAGTGTGGTTGGACATCCTTTTTTCATGTTTTTAAGGCTGTTTGTATTTCTTTTCTGTTAAACCTCCTGTTTGAGTCCTTTGCCCATTTTTCTATTTTGACTGCCTTCTGTATAAGAGTACACTGAAGCTCAGAGAGGTTAATTCAGTTATCTTAGGTCACACAGCAGGCGCATGGCAGAGCCGGGACCAGAACTCACACTTCTGATTTCGGATCTAGTGGTTCTTCTAGTGCCCAGGCTGTCTTCCTATGTGAGAGCTGGAGGAGCCCTACCCTGTGTCCCTGGGAGGGGGATGGATCTCATGCGGGGCCTTCTCAGGAATACCTTTGGCCCTGAGAGGAATGTGGGGGTCTTGGAGAGGGTTTCCAAGCATAAGCCCTCTCAGGTTGGACCTTGACTCTTAAAGTGCTTCTAGGTCCTGTTTCTCTCTAGTAGGCAGTGTGGGCACATGTGTGGTTGTTTGCTTCCAGGCGGTTAAAGGTTTCTCCTGCCAGCCTCCTCAGAGGCCCCTCCCCCACCCGAAGATATCCAGCTGGCACTATTGTTTGTAGCCGTGAATTATTGATAAGGCATGAAATGGCCTCAGCCTTGGAATAGGAGGGCAGCCGCTGTGCTGAGGAGGAGCTCAGGGCTGAAAAGCCCCTGTCCCTAGGGCCCAACCTTCCCAAGGCCAGGGGTCCCTCCCAATGTCAAAAGACTTCGAAGACCTCTCCTGCCTCCACTGCCCTGCCTGGTCATGAGTGGATTTGGAGCCTGTGTCATTTCAGAAAATACAGGGACAAAGCTACTGTGAGTTTAATATCATTTTAATTTAAGTTATTTAAAAATTCATGAAGGTCATACATACTCACTTAAAAAATGTAGAGATCCTAGAACTGTGTCATAGGGAAAGTGAGATCCTGTGTGGTCTCATCCCCGAGGCTTCCGTTGCAGAAATGCTTTTAAGTGAGTTTGTTTTTACTCATCCTGCTGGAGTCTGTGTACATGGGGAAGGCGCACTGTTTATTTAGGCGACACCATTTGACGGAGGGCTTCAGGCCTCCTTGGTGTGTGTCCTAGGCTGCCCGAGGGCTGGCAAACCTCTGGATGAGAACGAAGCTTTAGGGCTTTGCTTTGACGCGTAAGTATTTCTGGTGTTTTCGTGGCCAGTGGTTAACTCCTCAGGAAGGGGACCTCAGGACTAAGTTTCTCCTGGAAACTGGGGTCGGCACGTAGTAGGTTCTTGTTGTGGATTGTCCAGGCATAGCTGTTCCAGAGGAATCTAATTGTCTCGTCTCCCCATGGGTTACATTCTTTGTCAAATGAAGGGAGAGCCCCTCATTTCTGCTTTGCTGGGTGGGTGGCTCACAGATTACATTCCACAGAACTTTTGAAGGAATCCATTCCTTTTGCTAGAATGTGGCCTGCTGAAGAGTGATGTCAAGTTATTAGGGAGAAGCAGCCTCATGTCCCTGACTTTGCCACAGTCCCTTCAGGGAGGACAGACAGAACGTTGGTTTTGGAGGGTCATTTCTTTGGGAAAGAGGGAGCAAACAAGGCTGGGGAGAGACGACCAGCTCTGTGAGGTGGTGCAAACGTCACGCCATTCCCGGGCTCAATTTCTTCATCTGTGTAAAGGGAGATAATGGGCCTCCGAGGGGTGTAGTGTGGCTTTACCGGAGGGTGTCACATCAGGAGGCCCCTGGGGTGGGACCGGCTTCAGTAAACGTTATTAGCTGACTTCCATTCCTGGATGAAGTGGCTGTAGCCCCTGTGGACAAGGACCAGCTTTGAAGTTCTAGGAGGTGCTAGAGGTGGTGACTCTTGAGACAGAGACAGATAAAATAGACTTCGGGGAGAGCTGTGAGTGGGCGAGATACAGACTGAGAGATGGTTTGAGGAGCCCCAAAATAAGGCAGCTCCAGGCCTGACCAGGTTTGCTGGGCTTGCAAAGCAGCTGTCAGACAAGGTGGTCCCAGGGAGTGTCTCCGGCACCGGGTCTGCATCTGTTGAATGAGGGGGCACCCCTGCTGCTGTGCGGGGTACCAGCCTCCCTGAGCTCCTCATGGATGCTGTCCTCGTGCTTCTCTAGGCTTGTTCCTGTTGTTCCCCTGGCCCAGAACATGCGCTCCCTGGAGAGGGGCACCATATACTCTCACAGACACACTGACACACATCATGTGACAGTTCCTGTCATCCTCTGGGCCTCACCGGAGACACTGCTTACTCAGCGAAGCCTTTTCTCATCACCTCATGGGCTGGGGGGGGGGTCCCCTGCCATGTGTTCCCTCAACACTCCTGACTTAACCTCTTTGCAACATGCATCAGGCTTGGACACTTGTCATCCTCTGTCCAACGTCTGTGGCTCCTGAAGGATGGACTGAAGATCTATTGTCCTCAGTGTCCCCAACATCCAGTGTGGTCCTTGCTCTCTAATGGACATCCAGTAGATGTTTGTGGAATGAGTGTTCTGGGACTCTTCCCTGTCAGTAACTGTTCACCTGAAAACAGGGATTCACATGCCCACAGTGGAGTCGTGGGAGTCTGTCCGCACCTACCTTGTGACTGCTTAGACCCATTTTCCTTCTTTTTTTTTTTGTAAGATTAAAAAAATTTTTTTTGTTTGAGAGAGAGAGAGAAGGTTAGTGAGAGTGAGCATGAGCAGGGAGGAGGGGGAGAGGCAGGCTCCCCGCCGAGCAGGGAGCCTGACATTGGACTCCATCCCATGGGATCATGACCTGAGCTGAAGGCAGATGCTCAACCAACTGAACCACCCAGGCGTCCCCAGACCCATCTTCCTTATTGATTAGGGTCCTTCCGTGTGTAGCGGCCTCTCAGGAATGTAGTCGGCTCTTTCCTTATGAGGGAGGATGGTTTAGTAGGCTCTGGAATCAGAGTACCTGGGTTCAAATCTCGGTTCCATAAGTTACTCCTGGGTGACCACGGCCAGGGCTTCATCTTACTCTCTCTGTCACATGGGTACGATAACCCCGCCCCCCGTCACCTGTCTTACAAGAGTGTTGTGTAACTTAAATGAGGTAATCCAGGCATCTGGCAATTATCATGTAGTGAGTGCTTAATAAATAGAATTTATTCGTCATATCACTGCACATGCATTCACCCTGTCAAGAATCTGGTGTCTGTGAGGCAGTGGCATTGACCGGGGCTCTAGCTGATCAGGCAGGAATGGGTGTCAAAATGGAACTCAGGGGAGGGCTGCACACCCAGAAGGTCCTGTGCTAGAAGGCAGGAGGGAACGTGGATTTAGTGGAAAGGCAGGGGTGGCCCTGAAGGATCATACCACCTTCAGTCTGGGGGTATTCTGGTGTAGACCTAGGATTTGGATTCAAATCTCCACTACTTGAAAATTCAGCATTATTGGGGCAAGTAACTTCCTCATCTGAGCCTCAGTGTTCTCATCTGCAAATGGGTTGATGATAGTAACCTCCTAGAACAACAGGCACGTATGAAAGCACACGTAAGGATGCCTACACTGGCTGGAGTCCTGGGATGGGGTCAGTAAATGCTTAAGAGCAAGATGGCGGGGGCTCCAGGAGCAGGGCGGACAGACCTGCCTTGTCCTGGTGAGAGATCGTGTAAGTCTGAAGAAAGGCGGGGTGAGCTGCGTGCGCTCAGCGTGGCTTTGCAGGGTGACACCACTTATTGTGTAATTATGGAGCAACTTGCATGAAAATGAAAATACGGGTCCAGATGGCAGGCCTTCCATGCTGTTGAGAGGCAGAGCTAATGAACTTAACAAATCACTGATAATTAATTTTCAAAAGCCAAAGGAAATGGGAGAGCGATGAATAGGTCTACAGAAGGAGAGAATGTAGAGCAGTGCCAACTGTCAGCCGGGAGAAAGGTGTGAGATGCTGGCACTCCCGGGCCGGTGACACAGATCTTGATGGCTCATAGATGCAGTGGGAAGGAGGGGAGAGGAGCCTTGCAGGTAATGAAGTTGGGACAACAAGCTACAAGCCAGGGACTGGATCAGCCCTGTTTCAGATACGCAGCTTCTCCCATTGGGTGATGGTGGGAAGTCGGGAGGTCGGGCCAGAGTCAGGTGCTGGGAGGCTTTATGTTAGCACCAGGGAACAATGAAAGACAACTGTAATGCTACTTAGGATCTCCGGAGCACTTGTTGGGTGCCAGGCATTCAGAAGGACAAATGAACAGGTAGGGGCACAGCCTGTGAAAATGCCATGCCAGGGAAGCCTGTGCCTCTGTTTGGAGCTCCCCTCTGGACATGGTGTGGAGCACAAAGAATTGCAGATGTGGGTTCTGGCTCCCGTGCTCTGAGATGAGTCATTGCACGCTCCCAGATTTGTGTACCTTTCACTCTAAAATGTGAGTAGTAGATTTGAATCAGCAGGGGATGGATTTTAGAAGCAGCAACCTGTTCAGTCAAAATTAATCTCGCAGGGAACCCGAGATATATAGCAGACACTGGCGGGGAGGGCAGGGGCCCAGGCCACTCCCTTGCTGCCCCTCAGCCTCAGGCCCTGCTCCAACATCGCGTGGGATACAGCTGGACGGTCACCCATGATTTCTGGGGTTTCCTTGGCTCTCGTTGGCAGAGGTTTTGGGACTCCAGCATCTCTGCCCTTGGAGGTCACACTGAAATTGTAGATTAACAAGGGCCTGGCACGCAGTCCTGGGCTGGAGTCTGGCTCTGTACTTACTAGCTGTGCAACCCTAGGCAACTAGCTTAACCCCTCTGGGTCTCATTTGGCTCAACTGTAAAATGGAAATAAGACTTCATTACATTGGTTATAAGGATTTTAAAAGGATTAAAGGTCGTAATGTATGTAAAGCTCTTAGCTCCGTGTCTGGTGCCTAGTAAGGGATCGACTCCAAAAGGGTCTTACCCAGAAACGACTATGAAACGCTAAGTACTCTTGTATATACAGATGATTTTCTTTCTTTCTTTTTTTTTTTCTTCTTTTTTTTTTTAACCTTTAAGACAAGAATTAGGACTGGGGAAGATGGAACAATGTGTGGGCATCAGGCCAGGTGGGAACAAAACGACCTGTCTGGCCAATGGGGCTGAATGTTTGGGTCCCTTTGTCTGCCTCCCTGGCTGCCCACACAGAGCAGGCTGGGCGTCAGCCGGGCCCCTCCCAGCTGCTCCTGGGCCACCTCCAGCCCGTCCTCTGGGGGTCAGATGACAAAGCCAGGCGCCATCTCAGAGTCCTTCTGGCCACTCCCAGTGACCTCTGCACCCGCCTGCCGCACACCACCTTCTGTTCACGGCCCGTCAGCCGGCTTTCTCCCTGACTGCGCTTGGATTTGAGCCTTTGTCAATTCATGTTTCCAGATTAATTAGCGAGGCCCCATGTCAGATGCTCACTGAAACCCAGATGTCGGCTTGGTTCCTCTCATCAAATCATTTTGTACCAGTAATTGAAGAACACAGAGGCGGTGGTTAGGTTGGTCAGGAGCGGCTCCCTTCTCCCCCTCCTGTTTCAATTAAAAGATAAACAGACTCCCCCATCCCTCCGAGGATCACGAAAAGGGGATTTGCCTGCCATCTCGTGTAATAATAAAGATGGTGACGAGCGGATGCCCTGACCTTCACGTGGAAGGTCAGGTTCCCCAGAGAAGTTTCCTGTGGGTTTACAAGAAGGTGGCAGGGGCAGTGGGGAAGGGGAGCTCTTTCTAATGTTAACTGGAGCCAGAAAACCTTTCCCAGGTAGGAAACTGGTGCTCTAGCAGAGCAGATGTGGGTCTAGCCCAGTGCCTGCCCGTAACCAACACGGTGTGGCATCCTTCCAGCCTCTGGGGGACTCTGTGTCTGTCTGGGAAGTGGGATTTATTTCCATTTCTCTCTGAGCCGTATGTTGTGAATGTGTGTGAATATTTTTTTTAAACTACCATTTATTGAGCACTTCCTGTATCCCAGTCATCATGGTAACGCCTTAGGTCTATTATCTCTTTGAATTTTTACAGCAACACTGAAGTCAGATTTTGTTTTCCTCATTTTTCCAATGAGGAAGCTGGTGCAGAGAAAGTCGCCCAAGGTCACAGAGCCAGTGTGCAACAGAGCTGGAGTTCAAATCCCTAAGCACATGGCTTCTAGCTGCAAAGTGTAGGTAGCTGTCGTAGCAAAGATTAGGCACCTTACCTTGCTCCTCAAGTAACGTGTGTTCTCCTGGCAGAAGAGAGGAGTGCAGGTTTTGGTCATAGCCTTGTCTTTCTAAGTTGAATGTCAAAACCCACAGTGATGGCTTTGGAGTGAGAGGAATGCTTTGAACGATGGCGCAGGATGACACGATCTTCTGTTAGCTTGGGGTGGGGTCTGATGTCCCACAAGGCTGCCGAGAGCTGTTGAGAGCTGGGAGCAGGCCCTGAGCTCCGTTGCTTTCTGGGAACCCCAGCCCCACTGCACTGAGAAACGGAGATTGGAGTCAAGAAGGTTTTGGATTCCTTGGCAAGTTGATGGATATTTGAAAAATGAAGTTTTAGACCCAGCTCGCTCAGCTTGTGCTCTTGGCCATTCATGGTGCCTCTTTGAGCCTCAGTTTCTCAGTTTCTCCATCAGCAAAATGGGTCTAAAACTGATTTACCCTATGGAGTCCTTATGAAACTGCACTGAGTGCTGTGTAATATTCAGACCCTCAGGAAATGTTAGGGTACCATGATATGCCCAGGTACCTCAAAACTTCTAGATTTAACAGAGTGGCATCTTGAATATTACATGCAAGGACTTGGGGGTAGCCATTCTCAAACATTAAAGAGATAAGAGCCTGTTTGTTAAAAATGTGGATTTTAGAACCTTTCCCCAGATATTATGATTTAGACTCTGAGGCTAGAACCAGACATCTGCATCTTCCTTTTTTTTTTTTTTTTTTTTTAATTTGTCAGAGAGAGAGATTTTGTTTATTTGTCAGAGAGTGTGCACAAGCAGGGGGAGCACAGGCGGAGGGAGAAGCAGGCTCTCTGCTGAGCAAGGAGCCTGATGCAGGATCCCAGAGTCCTGGAATCATGACCTGAGCCAAAGGAAAATCCTTAACTGAGCCACCCAGATGTCTCCAGAAATCTGCATTTTAACAGACACTCCTAGAGGTTCTGAAGTACATTTATAAAACTTCCAAATGTCAGAACCAACAGAGGTCTTTAAGGTAGTCTCCCTTCATTTTTATAGATAAGAAAAAGAGTGACTTTTTTTTCAAGGAGGGCTGGGAATGGAGCATGGTTTGGTGATTTTTCTTTTTAAGATTTTATTTATTTATTTATTTATTCATTTATTTATTTATTTAGAGCACGAGAGCGGGGGTGAGGTGGAGGGAGAGAAAGAGGGAGGGAGAGAATCCCAAGTACACCCCCGTGTGGAGCCTAATGTGGGGCCCGATCCCAAAATCAAGAGTCAGATGTTCAACCGTGTAAGGCACCCAGGTGCCCCAGTTTGCTGATTTTTCGAACTAATTGCTGGTAACTGAGGGGTGACATGCATGTGGGTGATATGACCAAAGCCTCATGGCTCTTTCTCAGATTCAGCCACCATAGGGATTTAATATACTTCTCAGATTCTGCCCCTCCAATTTAGGTACCCTGCCACGAGGTGGCAGTAGTGTGCTCCAGCCCCTTGAGGGTTAAACTACTGGAAATAGTCACATCCTGTTTTTGTTGTTGTGTTTATTGTTAAACACAAAGATAAATAGCTTTATTAAATTAGCTCAGTGCAAGCAAACATCAATTAGCTATTGAAGTGGAAAGTATGTTGATAAGCAAGAAAATTATTAGAGGTGAGAAGCTGTCTTTATGATTTTTAAATAGACGTTGTTCCCCATCTTTCCTCTCTCTGTATTTGGTTCCTTTTGTGCCTATATAGTTTGTTTGTTTGTTTGTTTGTTTTTAAAGATTTTATTTATTTATTTGACAGACAGAGAACACAAGTAGACAGAGGCAGGCAGATAGAGAGGAAGGGAAGCAGGCCCCCTGCTGAGCAGAGAGCCCAATGTGGGACTCGATCCCAGGACCCTGAGATCATGACCTGAGCCGAAGGCAGCGGCTCAACCCACTGAGCCACCCAGGCGCCCCTGTGCCTATATAGTTTTTTGCACACTCTGTTTGTGTGTTTTATTCTCAGACCTGCCAGGGTGGGTTCCTTGGTATCAGAGTCTCTTTACTTTTCTTCATGCCAAGTGTTTTTCTTTCAAACTGGTCTCTCAGAGGCAGAGATAAAGTTGCTTCTCTGTGTGTGGCTCCGAGTCCATCTTCTCTCTCCCTGGGAAGCACGGCACTGGCGTGTGTCTGCCGCCTGCAAGGGGAGAGAGGACCCCGGCACCTCCCTGGGTGCTGACTGTGGACCAAGTTCCAAGCCTTGTGTCTTCATGTTACTCTGTGACAACATGAGGCAGAGTGTGCTGTCACTTTCCAGACAGGGGGGGTAAGCTGGGGCCAGCCAGAATCCCAGGTCTGCTCATTCCAGAGGCCACCAATTCTCTTGTCTCCGTGGTACGCCTGTCACAGAAGGGACAAGGGTTTCGTGAGGCCCCCGTATGCTTACAGGGTAAGGCCAGGTGCCCTGGGGTGGGGCCTAGGCCTAGTGCAGGCTCTTGGCAGGCACCCTGCCTTCTCCACTCCTTGGCAGTGCTCGGGAACCCCCTAGCCTGCACCTGAGAGGAGGCAGGAACACCTGGGCCTTCCCCCCCAACCCCCGCCCCGGGGAGTCCAGCTGCCACTGCAGCTGCGTTCTTGAGAGGAGCTTGAGAGTGTTAATTGGGCAGGGTGCCCAGCCCCAGGTCCCACTGTCTCCAGAATGAGTGAGCCAGGGAGAGACCCTCACTTGTAAGGGAGTAGGGGCAGGCTCCCGGTCAGCAACACTGCGGGGAGGGGCCAGGAGGCCATGCTGGGCCTGGGGGCAGTGGGTGCATGTTTGTGGGTGGTCTCCACTCTTCCAGGCTCTGTCAGGTGGGGAAGGGGTGTTGACCCAGGCCTCAGGACAGCTCGTGGCAGGGAGGAACCTGGAATGTTTGCAGTGGGCTTCCTTCCAGCAGTTCAGGAAGACATCCTCTCCGGTGGGGGTGGTGTAGTGATGAACGGTTATTTCTCCCCCTTCTCCTGGTTCTTCATCATCATCATAGTCGAAGACTTTTTTAGTACTGGCCCTAACCCAGGCCAGCTAATGACTCTCTATACATCATCTAATTGTATTCTTACAACAGCCCTGTGAAGTATATTTTGTTGAGTCTCCTTTCACATTCAAGCTCAGAGAGGTCAGGCAACTTGCCCAAGGTCACACAGCAAGGGAGTTGACACAGCCAAGGCTTGAATGCAAGTTTCATTCCAAAGTCTGTGCTAGGTCCACTCACCCTTGATACCCACACTCTCCTGACAAGGAGAGAGCCCGCTGCCCTCATGGGTAGGCAGCTTTCCCCAGCTGCCCAGCTCTCCTCAACTCCGTAGTCCTTCTGGGAGGAGTATATGTTTCTTCACAAACTTGGAATCTGACACAGGCTTCTTCTCTGAACCTGGCTCCTTAGAAGGAAGAGCAGAAAAATACTATTTCCACGGTGCTATGGGAGAATGGGGTGGTTCATAGGTGAATTAGATTTCTAGGGGAGAGGTCCCAGCACACCTGGGTGCCCAGTAGTGGGTCTTGCTTATTGGCCGTCCCCTAATCAATGACCTGAATCACTGACATGACATTGACATGACACCCGCAGAAGGATAGGAGAGACTCCAGGGACAGGATTTGTAAAGGTTTTTCAGGCCCAGGACTGGGGGTCAGGAAGGCCAATAGGGGAGCTGAGGAAGGAAGCCTCCTTCCCTAGCATGTGTTGCCAGGCTCCAAGCTCTTGCCTGGAAAGTTTGCCAGACCCACAGGCACCCGGCATCGGCCCATGAAGGGTCAGTGAAGAAACTGGAGTGATGTCAGCCAATGACTAGTAGGCTGGGGGGTGGTCCCCAGAGCTGCTGAGAAAGGGGGTCAGGCACAGGAGGACGAGGCTTATTCTGCATTCTCCAGAAGGAGGATCAGCACTGGCAGGTCGGCGGAGGTCGAGTCCGAGGAAGAGCGGCCCAAGAGAGGATGCTGGGCCTCCTGCAGTACGGAGAACTCTGGCCCTGGGGGTGATCAGGCAGAGCCTGGTGGGTAGCCTGCCAGCCCCCTCCCCACCCCCCACCGCCAGGAAAGCCAGGAAGGGGCTCCTGAGCCCGACTAGCCCCCACACCCTGTGATCCAGGTATTTCCTCCCAGTCTGAACAGCCTCTGATGGCCCGATGGTTCAGTCATTTGCTGTTTGCTGAGGACCTAGTCCGTATGCAGGCATTCAATGGTGACGAGGTCCACACGGTCCCTGTTCCCAGGCCGTGTGCAGCTGACAAGCCTGCCTGTCACAGCAGAACCTCCAAACAGTAGGAAAATCCCGTGTGTTGGGGCCTCCTGGGTGCTAAGGGGTTTCGATGCCTTTTCTTATTTAATCTTCTCAAAAGTCTATGAGGTTGGAATTGTTTGTTAATATCTGCATCTCATAGAGGAGGAAATCGAGGCTCAGACTAGCCAGGGGTGGGGGAGGCAGGGAGACCGAGCCTCTGTGCGCCTCTTTCTGGGCCAAGGCAAGACTTCTGGGGTCCAGGCTTAGTTCTCCCAGGGCCTTTGCTGTCCTTAGGGGAAGATTTGGGACTGTCCAATAGTGATCCTTTCTCTGCTTCTGGGCTCTCTTGGGCCCCCTTTCAGTGGAGTGGCCTCCCTTGGGCGGGCCCCAGAGTTGGAGGCCCTGGCCTTGGCCCAACGCACCCTGTGTCCAGCCCGCTTCGTTCTGTGGGGCACTTGTGGCCTTGGCTGCCCCCACGTTGACCCTGAAGAGTGTGGTGAATTGCTCTTCCTACCTGTCCCATTGGTCCCTGGCGTATAGTCATACTGCGAAGTGGTCAAGAATTCTCAGGGCAGGGGTGCCTGGGTGGCTCAGTGGGTTAAAGCCTCTGCCTTCAGCTCAGGTCACGATCCTGGGGTCCTGGGATCGAACCCCGCATCAGGCTCTCTGCTCAGCAGGGAGCCTGCTTTCTCCTCTCTCTCTGCCTGCCTCTCTGCCTACTTGTGATCTCTGTCTGTCAAATAAATAAATAAAATCTTTAAAAAAAAAAAAAAGAATTCTCGGGACAGATGGTGCTCCTCTTCTGGGTCACTCATCCTCCTCTCCTGTCCTTGGGGGGAAGGTCCCTGGTGTCCTGAAGCCCTGGAGGGGTGGGTGTGGCTTCAGGCATGGAGGGCCTAGAATGCTGGTGGGGGGTGGGGGGATCCTCCACCCCCCACTGGGCCTCACCGCCATCCTCTGTCTCGCCCTGGTGGAGAGGGCAGGTAGCTAGTGAGTCTCTTCTTGTATCTGTGGCCAGGTCTCTGTATCGCCTTGTCCCACTGTTGGGATAACCCATAAAACCCACCTCAAAAGTCCTCAAAGGCAAATTTTCAGAGAAGCCGATTTAGATAGAAAATCCTTTGAAATTACAAAGCGGTACAAATCTCTAAGGTGTCATTAGCCCTTTTTGCAGATGATTAAAAAATAAAAGACTCTCAGGGGCCCAGAAGGGACAACTAAAAGTTGTTACTGCTTTCCCAAGATGCTTTTCAGGGCTTACGTCCTCCGATTTCTGGATTCTGAGGGAATTCAGTTATTTATTCAAAGGTTACCCACAGATCACAGGCTCTGGAGTCTGACAGGCCTGGGCGGCAGGTTGCATGATTTTGTTCCCATGTCAGGACTTTTCTAAAGCTCGGTCTCCTCACTGGTGGAGTGGGGCTGGTGCGGCCTCACCATGTGGCTCTGAGGACTGAAGGCAGATCACGCTGCCACAGCTCAACACGGGCTGGCACAGGCCCATTAAAACGCATCGCATGTCCCAACCCCCTGTTGTTTCCTGTGGCCCGGGGGCAGGAGGCTCAGGTGACAGCATGGCTATTGCTGAGCTCTGAATTCGTATCTGCCCAGCCTCGAGGCTGGGGATATAGAAAGGGGAGCTCAGGGTCTGTGGTGAAGGATGGACAAGAAAACTGCGAGCTGGTGCAGAGGGATGAGACCCAGGGGACAGTTTGTGCAGGAGCGGTGGGGGCCCAGCTCCCTGTGGGAGGAGGATCCACTGCTGGGCTCTGAGCGCGGTGGGCGTGGGCTCGGCCTGCAGAGAGGTGAAGAAAAGGGGAAGGACAGAAGGAATGGCCTGTGCAAGGACAGGTGGCAAGAGGGGAGCACGAGGCCTTCGAGAACCTACCACTGGAGCCCAGCCTTCCCTTCAGGGTGTGAGTGTGAGCTGTGAGCAGAAAGACATGAGTTCAGCCAGGACATGTCATTCTGCCGAGGTGTTTGGATTTCATTCCGAAAATGGTGGGGAGCCTCTGGCAGATTTTAGGCGGCAGAGAGGCATGAATTCCCTCACAAACACAGCATCCTGTGGTCCCAAAGCACCCGAGCCTTCTTTTCATGGTGTGTTAAGTTGATTATGATGAGTAACGGAGCGGAGGGCCATCTGTGTAGGATGTGAGCGCAGACGTAAGTGTGCGTTCATGGAAATGAGTTAACGTTCCCAGGTGAGCCACAGCCTGCTCCTGCGGAAAGAGCCCCGTGTGTCTGACGCCAGGCACTTCAGAGAATAGGCCTTATCAAAGCAAAACATTTGGTTATAAATATTTATAAATATGTGTTGGACTGAATTGCGCTTTGGTTCATTCACCATTTATGTCTATAAATATTTGAGAGGCTGCTTGGCATCGTGGAACGACGCAGTCTTTGCAGGCGCAGACAGATGGGGAGCATCTGCTTTCTCCCTCCGCGGCAGGACCAGCTGGATGACCCTGGCCTTGTCACTTCACCTCTCAGAGCCACATTTTCCACGGCAAGATTAGCACCCAGTGTCCACAAGTGGAAAGTAGAGTCAACCCTGTGGCGAGCCCAGCGTGTGCTGATGACGCGGTGGGCAGCTGCAGAAGCAGCGTATGATTATACATTTGTCTCCAGTGTTTACAACCTGAACCCTCAGCTGGAGGACTGTCAGTGATCGTCTGGTTCAGCTTCAGCATTCCTTGGGGTTTCAGTCCGTTTTGGCCTTCATGTGTCCCTGCGGATATTACTGCCAGCCCTCTTTTTGAAAATGATTTTTAGGTGAATTTTTCATAATACAAAAATAATATTTATAATGTGTTATAAATAATGTATACGTTAATGGCGAAGCATCCTAATAAAATGAGTATCCAAGAATTCACCAACTTATTTAAGCAGAAGAGCATTAGGATGCTGTTGGAAGGCCCCTTACTCCCCCGCACCCTGCCGCAGCCTCCCAGGACCAGAGGGGGAACCGCTTGCTGATTTTTGTGCTTGTAATTTTCTTGATTTTCTTTATATTATTAAGACGTGTATATAAGCGTTACTTTAAGTTTTGCTTACTCTTTAAGTTTTTATAAAAGGAACCCAGCGATGTACATTCTTCTACAATCAGGTTTTTCCTTTTTCTTTCTCTCTCTCTCTCTTTTTTTTTTTTTTTTTAACTTAGCACTATGTTTCTGAAGTTCACCCATGATGGCATGGGCGGCTGCAGCTCATGCATTGTCACCACTGTATACATTTCCACAGCGCATCCATTTTCTTGCCAGTACATGTTTGACTTGTTTCCAGGTTTTTTGGCTGCAGAGAGTGCGGCTGACAAAGTCCTCACGTGTGCTTCCCAGTGCCCGTTGGGGAGAGTTTCTCAGGTGAATTCCTGGGAGTGGCGTTGCTAGGATGCGGGCATAAGTCAACTTAACTGTCTCTTGGCAAATGGTTTTACAGAATGGTTGTACCAGTCTGTCTGTGCGTTTTCACCCTGTGTCATTCTCAGAGGAGTCTCCTGGGACTGTGACTGTTCTGACCACACACGGAGTGAGGGGCTAAGCCATACCTTTGTCGGGTTGCCATAGAATATTCTCGGTGCCGGGGCGCCTGGGTGGCTCAGTGGATTTGGGGCCTCTGCCTTTGGCTCAGGTCATGATCCCAAGGTCCTGGGATCGAGCCCCCATCAGGCTCTCTGCTCAGTGGGGAGCCTGCTTCCTCCTCTCTTTGTGCCTGCCTCTCTCCTACTTGTGATCTCTGTCTGTCAAATGAATAAATAAAATCTTTTAAAAAAAAGATTCTCGGTGCCTTCTCCCCAGGCATGATTCTCAGATGGGAAGAGAATGAGCCAGCAAATATCTTCTAGGTAAAATTTACTAGCAGGGGTTGTTGAATGGACAGCGGATCCACGAGCAAGCGGTTGATGCTTTTCTGTGCTTCATTTGGGGCCGGTCTGGGAGGTCGATCACTGTCTGACCTGATGGCTGCTGGGGTGGGTATCTGAGCAGACTGGGCTGAGCACACTGCTCCCTTCCTCCCAGGTTCTGGCCCAGCCCATCTGACAGAGGTCTGCAGACGGAGAGGAGGCCCGAGGTGTTTCCATGTCTTCCTGAGCAGAGAGGACAGAGCTGCGTTTGAAGCCTGGCTCATCTTGGCTGGGGCAGCTCTGTCACTGATGTTTCTTGTTCATGTGTTGCGGAAGGAAAATGAAAGATGACTGATCAGGCACAAAAGCTGTGGGGACCGCACATGCCAGCTCCGCCCCTCCACCCTCCTCCGTGCTCTCGGGAAGCGGGAAGCAGGAGGCAGAGCTCAGCCAACATTGACTTTGAAATGTTAATTTCCAGACTCCAGCCTTTCACGCCTTCCTCTCAGTGTGACAAGGCTAACAGCGCAAAGAGGGAAAAAGGCAGAATTAGAGAAGAGATGCCGAGAACGGCAGGGGCCCACAGCTTCTCACTGGAAAGGGTGCCTGCCAGGACGCTTCCAGAACTTTCTTCTGATCTGGGCCCTCGGTAGGCAGTTCTCCTCCCCCAGCATCTCAGAGGCAGTCCTCTGTTCTGCTTTTTTCCTTTAAGTACCTCTTGAGAGAGTAGCTGTGGCTGCAAATGACCTCAGGCTAGTCAGTGTTCATTACCGATCGCAATCCAGCATTATTATTACCAAAGTGACAGAACCCATTACATTTATTGAGACTTACTGTGAGCCAGGAACTGTGCTAAGTTCTTTAGAAACATCCTTTCATTTACTCCTTCCAGTAACCCTGTGAGCTTGTCATTTTTATCTCAGGTTTAAAGATGAGGACACTGAGGTTCAGAGGAGTAAAGGAACCTGCTCTCGTACTTGACCCAGGACCTACTCAGAGCAAGACCGCTAAGTTCAGTGCGGCTCTTAGCGGCTCTTAGTCATCGCCTGGGTCCCTTACTCCATTTCTGACCTTTCCTGATCACCCTGTGGAGTGGTTGTTCCGTGTTGTTACTGGGGAAGTGGATTTGGCTCTGTGCTGCGGACACGGGTGGGGGTGACCCAGAGCCCACACCCCTGAGGAGCTCTCCATTCCGTGGAGGAAAGGGATGAGTTAGAGATGCAAAAACTCAAGTTTATTGCATAAGCCAGGCTCTGAGCCAGATGCCTTCCATGAATGATTTCATTCACACCTCAGTTCCATTCTCCCCATTTTACAGATGAGGCGAGGAGCTTTAGTGGCTTGGTTCAAACGACGAAATTGGCAGAGCTGTGGTGTGAACCCAGGCAGCCAAGGAGAGCCTGCCTTCTTACCCCTACTTCCTCTGCTTCTTACCTTCCAGAAAGTGCTTCAGGCAGGTACCTGCCAGGTGCTGATCCAGTCCCAGGGGAGGGCACAGCCCCTGGTTGTGGAGAGGGGCTGGATGGAAAGAGGAGGAGGAGGGTGGACATCCCAGAGGACTTCCTGAAGGAGGGATCTCCTGGGCCTCTGTGGGAGGAGGGCAGGACCCCAGGGCGGGGAAGACCCAGGCACAACTGTGCCTCACTTAGGATCTTGTTTCCTCCCAAACCTTCAGGCAACGGCCTCTAGCTCTGCCCTCCTATTAGCAATTCTGCACTTCCTCCGTGTGGGTGAAACGTGAGTGGGGTACTCGGGGCTCCCTCTGCAGGGGTTGGGACCTCTCTGAGCCCAGCCTGGCTCCTGCTTTATTCTGAGTGCGGGCCCTGCTCGCGGGCTCCCTATCCGCCCTGGCTCACCCCACTCTTAGTTGGGATGGCAGCATGAGGGATAGGACAGGGCCTTCTAGTCTTGGAGGGGGAGTGTCAGCAGGACTGGGGTGGGGGGCAAACTTTCCCAGCCAGCCCCTGGCAGAGGTGGCTTCCTCACCCTTTCCTTTGTTTCTTTAGTCTTTCCTGCAGCTCTTGATTGTTCCTCTTTGGGCAGTGAAGAGCTATGCTGTAGGGAATAAGATCTGGCCCAAGGCCAAATGGGCTTGAACATCAAGGAGAATCAGCAGCCCTGTGGGGGTTGTGTGGTATAGTTAGAGGTGAGGTATCCAGAGAGAGGAGACACCCAGGGAACAGAGGTGGCATCCTTGGCAAGCTGCCCTGCCCTCCCTGGGGAAAGGCTGTGGGGTCATCTTAACAAAGGAGGTTGAGTCTTCACAAACCAAGCAGAGTTAAAATAACCCACTGCCCTGCGTTTTACAGCACACTGTGGTGGAACACAGGCCCGTGTCATTCCCTGCTTCCCCACAGCCCGAGGTGGGCTGCTGGAGCAGTGGGGTTCCCCAATGTGATGATGGGACGGTGAGGATGTGACGGGCTTTGTCTTTGTTGCTGACACCTTTCTGATGGTGTTTACTGCTTTGTGACTTTTCTGGCTTCGGTCTGTGTCCTTGGCAATCCCCACAGAAGACTCTGAGGGCTCCCTCTGGCCTTGCGACTGAGGGCTCCGAGTGGAGTCACTGTTGTTCAGGAAGTTTAGGTGATTGTCCCCCTCACCCCACCCCAGCCCGGCCCCAGTGCTAGGTGGACTGTGGGCATTGACATCGTCAGCAGCTCTTCTGCAGGCTTCTGCGGCCCTCAGAGATCCTTCTGGAGCGTGTTCCAGCAGAAGTGGCATTTGTCTCCCAGAGAACGTTATGCCTGATGGTTCCTCACGCAGGTGTTTCACTGGCAGCCCTCCTCTGGCTCGGTTCCCAAAATGTGAACTCCCCTGGGTCTGCAGCCCTCGGAGGAGCTCGTCAGGGCTCTGGCCTGGAGCCCTGGCCTGTTCGCCCAGGGGTGCAGCGGCACGGCTTGAAGATCACAGCCTTGGAGTTGAAGGACCCTTGGCTGTGGTTTCACCTGTAGTGAATCGGTTGACCCGGGAGACTTCAAAAAAACCTCTTTCCCCTCAATTTCCCTGTTTACAAGTAAAGTAAGGGGGGAAAGAAGCCCCCCTGACAGCGTTATTGTGAAGACTAAATGCAATGACACTTGCACTGTGTCCAGCAATAAATACTCACTGCCCATTACCTTCCTTCCCTCGTTTGGAATCAAGCAGACCTGAGTTTAAATCAGATGAGGCCTGATCAGGGGCTTAAATGATGATACCAGGGTGTTTCATTCATTCATTCATTCACTCATCTGTCCATCCATCCATCTCTTCTCTCTTTGTCTCTGCGCCCCTCCCCCAAGTCTCTTCCACACTGGCCACCTTCTCAGCTCTCCCTGCATTCATGCTTCAAGGTGGCCACAGGAGCTCCAGCCTTCAGCTCCAAACCACCAGGAAAGAGTGTTAGCCTCTGTTCCAAAAGTCTCACACCATCCTCTTGGCTCTGATGGATTCTGTGGCCATCTTGAACCAGCCACCGTGGCCAGGGAGATGATGGGGGCAGGGCTTGGAGCTGGGAGTGGAGTCACAGCTACCTGACCATGAGCGCAGAGCAGGGGGTGGCAGATCCCCCCTCCCCAAAAATGGGTTTATCACTGGGAAGTAGAGTGAGCCAGCGCTGCAGAGGACAATAAGCAGAGCAAAACCACCATTATGGGTGCATTTAGGGGACCGGGGATCCAACAGACTCTCCTTTGGTGGAGGCCTTCAGTACAGATTCTGGGTACCAGTTGCTTCTCCGGCTGGCTTTGTCTGGCTTTGTCTCTTAGGTTCTTGGCCATGGGCAGGGGCTAACCTGGTGCAGTAGCTTAAGAGAGAGAAGCCAGAGCCTCCCCTAGGGGCCCAGGGAGCAACAGCTCACGAGTCCTGGCCCCATTTTCACCTTGAGTTCGTTAATTCAGACCCTCTGGAGCTGCTCTGGGGTCCTGTGATTTATCTGCACCTGGTTAGTCAGTCTAGAAGATTCTGACCCCTGTTTGATCTACCGTTCTCTTCTGCCTGCTTTAGAAAACTGTGTGGGAGTTCAGAGTGCTTTAATATGTCTTCTGTAAAGACAGGTGGTGAGTCGTGTTCCGCGCTGTCATCACACCACAGTCCCTGGAGGCCTCTGTGATGGAGGGGAAGTGCTGCCTACCGCTGACTTTCCAAGGATGGCCTCAGTTCCTTTTCATCGGGTTCATGCCTGGTGGCTGCTCTGGGCCTTCCCCGACATGTGAAGGATGTCCCTTCTCCAGATACAAGAGCTTGAACATGGCCATGTAGCCGTCCTAGACGTGTGTGTGTGTGTGTGTGTGTGTGTGTGTGTGTGTGTGTATGTGGTGTTGGGCTGGGGTTTTGAACCCCATCCTCTTCTTTATCATGGCTGTTCTTTGTCTTGGGAAATGCCTGCATCTGTGCTCATGGGAGTGTGGGGCAAAGCCTTTAGGCTTCAGAGGTGAACAGTTCTGATCTGAGCAGTTGTTACATTTATTTTTGTCTGTTGACAAAAGTTTTATACTTGAAGGAAGAAGCAGCTCCCCTCCTATCTTTCCTATTTATAATTAACTGGCCCCTTGGGCAGCCCGGCAGCCTGGGAGAGCAGGCTGCCCCTCTCTGCTTGGTGGAGTCTTGGCCAGATCTTCGTCAAGTGGGTGGGGGTAGGCAGGGGCTGTGCATTTATTGTGTTATTCTGCTGATCGTCAAAGTGGCTCATCCAGTGCTTGGTCTAAGCCCGGCCGGGGAGCTTGGTGGGTTCCTTCCTCATGGATGGCAGCAGGGGCCAGAGGTGGGGTTTGTGGGGGGATGAAATGGGCACCAAGGATAAGGAGGTCCAGGAGTGGCACAGCATGCTTGGCTAATGGTGGAGACTTGAAATCTATCTGGGGCTGAGGGAAGCCTTCATGGAGGAAGTAGCCTTTGAGATGGATGTGACATTCAGTACGCAAGGGCCTTCAGGAGGAAGGGAACTGTATAGGCGAAAGCAAAGAGGAGGAGAGGTGTGCAGGTCTAGGGAGAGTGAGTCTACAGCTGGGCATATGTTGGGCTGGTAAGTGCGCATGGGGGCTTATGATAGCAGGGCTTGAATCTCAGACAGAAGGACCTGGAACACCTCAGTAGGGAGAGGGGTATTACTGAAGGGCTTTGAGTGATATACGCATTTGTGTATGTGGGGTGCGTACATGGAAATTCAGGGTGTAAAGTCTAACAACAGCTAATATTAATAGAAGACTGACTCCGTGCCACATATTGTTCTTCGTGACTTAGTTGTGCCATCTTATGAATCAAGTTGCTCTTCCGTTCAGAACCCTATAAGATGGCTTGCTGCTTCCTTCTGTGTGATATCCTAAATCCTTAGCTGGCTATCTCTCTCCCCCTTTCTTACCCCAGCCTTCCTGACATCCTTGCTTTTCCGTGAACACTATGTAAACTTCAGCCTCAGGACATTTGCACGGGCTGTTCCCTCTGCCTAGAACAATCTTCCTTCCAGATATCCACGTATCTAGTTCCCTTCCTTTTAGCAGCCAGGAATGGCTGGGCCTGCCCTGCTCCCAGCTGTCCGCATAACTTGCTCTGGACACACCCTCTTGTCAGTTGGTTGTGACTGGGTGACAGACACTTAGGGACTGTGTGAGGTTTCTGGGGGCTTTGTGTTTAATGGCATCCTTGTTAGAAGGAACTCTGTTCCTGGAGGGCTTGTTAACCCGAGACATGGCCCTCTGAAGAAATCACTGTCTAACTAGGTTTGGAATTTCCAGTGTTCTGTTCAGTTGTGCTAAAATGAACATTTCAAGGAGAAAAAGAAAAAGAGTACAGCTGTTGTAAAAATTAAGCAGCTGTGTGGAAGCTTGTTAAAATCATGACGGAGGGGCCCAGGAGGTGGTTACTAGGGAGGCCGGCGATGCCTTGGTTTTTGGTTCCCGGCCCCACAGGGAGAGTTGCTTGTCTGCTACAGACCGGGGCAGTGTTCTGGGGCCTCTGGGCCTGTCGGTCGCCTCTACCCCAGGGCAGCTCGATCTTCCCAGCCTTGTGTCCCGCTGCAGGCAGAGAGGATGTGCAGCTGCCTGTTTGTGTGTTGGGGGAGACAGAAAGGAGGAGAAAGGATGTCCCTCTCAGTCTCCCCTGGCCCCCTGTGTCCCCCGCTCCCTGTCCTGAACCCCAGCACACACCATGCTCCCTGTGGGAGAGCTCGCGGCTCCTGCTCTGCCCGTGTGCTCGGCACCGACTGCGGTCCTGGGACTTGCACCCGCTGTTCTCTGGCCCAGCTCTGCCCCCCCAAGGTATGTGGAGTAGCAGTTAGTCTCCGTCGCTCCTGATCACCGTCAGAGCTGTCAGTGCTGGAGCTCCGATCAGGGACCGGGCCAGGGCCACATTTTCACCTGTGGGCTCTCCCAGCATATGTCCATCACAGTGGAGATGTAGGAACCATTCCTGGAGCCCTGAGCAGACTGCAGCGGTCCCAGGGCTGGGGAATAAGGAGTGGGTGTGCAGACCCAGGCCGGGGAGCCTGGAACCTGTACCCTCCCAGACACTGTGTAACGGTTTCCTGACTCGGTGGCTGGCCGCGTTGCCACGCCTCCCACTGGAGCAGGCTTGCCATCCGCAGAAACTCAGAACCTCTCCACCTGAGCTCTTGCCGAGCTG
The DNA here is from genome assembly GCF_009829155.1 of Mustela erminea. Lineage (NCBI taxonomy): Eukaryota > Metazoa > Chordata > Mammalia > Carnivora > Mustelidae > Mustela > Mustela erminea. The sequence goes on along the minus strand of NC_045627.1, from coordinate 61,488,713 downwards.
GGCCTCTCCTGCCCTCCTGTTCGAGAGCAGAGGGACAGTGGCACCATGTCACACATAGTCTGTGATGGTTTCTGATGGTGCACTGGGTGCCAGCCTGGCTCCGGGGCCCTCAGCTTTGGGTTTCCCCACGGTGTCCTAAACCAGGGCCTCCCAGGGTGGAAGGAGTGTCAAGTCCCCTGGGGGTCTCCCGTGTATGCATAGCTTGAACCAGCAGGTCCACGAGGGGCTTGCTGCTCTGCCTTTCCCAGGCGATTGGACCCTCTTGCTCCAAGGACCACATATGGCGAGACAGCAGTTGAGCCCACAGTAAGTAAACAGTTGAACCCAAGAGCAAGGAAAGCACCTTGAGGGCAGTGTCGCAGCTGGGGCAGGTACAGTTAGTGTTTTCTAAGACCCTTGATGTCCCTGAGTTATGATAGTCCAGGTCAGTTCCAACGGTTAGCAGACAGCATGAACTGAAGAGAGAGGCTTGGTTTTATTGGCTGTGACTCAAGCATCCCTGATATGCAAAGTCATAAACACCCCGAAGCAGGGCGGTGCTGTCTGGGCTGGGGCCCTGCACAGAGGCTCCCCGTCAGGCCAGCCACAAGTCCCGGCTACTACCCAAGGCTGGGCAGCGCTGGTGGTGTAGACCACATCACACGGCTGTAAGACGAGAGCAGGATCTGGACCTGAACGTGCTGACTGCAAAGGCCCTACGATGCCATAATGCTTCCTGGAGGCATGGCAGGCGGGGGTGTGGAAAGAGCACTAGCTAACCAGCTGGGTGACTTTGGAGAAGGCCCTTGACCTCTCTGAGTTTCTTACATTGGTCAGAGGAGAGAGTGGAACGAGGTCATGTTTAAATTCCCTTCCAGGTCTTATTCTATTGAGTATGCAGTCTCTGCTGGGGGTTTCCTTGGCTCGGATGGCAAGAGAAAGTTCCAGAAGCAGAGACAGAGTCACAGCTTTGTGCTCTCTGAGAGCCTGTCCTGGGGTCGAGGGGGAAGCAGTGCTTGGGTTGTCCCAGGAGGAGAGCTCCAAACCAATAGCAGGAGGATGTGGGCAGTCTCCCTCTCTCTTATTTTCTGTGCCCCAACTGGGACCATCTGGGACTCCCTCCAACCTCAATCTGGTCACCCTGTAGAGACTAATGTGTGTTCCTTTGGGGTTTACCCTCTGCTCGCAGCTCTGCATGGCCCTCAGAGCGCACCTAGGGATGCTGGTGACATTATGGCCCCTGCTGCCAGCAGGATGGGGTGCAGCTTCAGGGGACCATGCAGATCTCACTGCCCCTCCTCATAGCCCATGAGGCTGCTGGCCCTCCCCTGTCCTCTGCCTCCCAGCTCAGTGAGTTGTGCAGGGACATGTTCGTGTCAAGCCTGTTTCTGAGCGTGAGTCTCTCTGTGCAACATCGATCCACGGGCCTGGAGGAAGAGTCCCCCTGACGCTCAAACACTCTCGATACAAATCGTGTGACATGGTGTCACTTGTTGTCAGTGGGGGAGATGCTTGGATTCAAATATTGTGTCTTGTAGGATGACGGAAGTGAGAAAATGTGTTCTCTGGCCACACTCTAAGTATATATTGTCAGAGGAATTTCAGTACAGATAAGACATTTAATTATTAAATGGCTTTTCAACGTGAGGCTCAAATGGAGCTTTCTAATTAGCTGTCAGTGCTGTCAGAGCCAGGCCGGGGGTGCCTGGGGCTGCTTGTCTTCTGATTTCATGTATGATTTCCATCTCCTGGCAGGCAGCCGCTGTTGGGCCACTGCCTGGCTGTGTGGCTTCCCTCAGGCCAGACGCTTGCCAGAGTCTCCTTCTCCTCCTGGGGCTGCCTTTCCCCCTTCTGGGTCAGGGCAGCTGCTCAAGGGCCATTGAACTAAATTTGCTTGAAAAGGAAAAGCAGAACAAATGACTGACCGAAAGTGCCCCCGCCCTGAAGACCTAACACATGTATGGGGATAGAGGGCCAGGGCCTGGAGAAAAGGCAGGGGTGGAAAGGGGCCGAGCCAGCGGTCGCTGGGGGCAAACAGACGGACAGACACCTGAGTAGATGCACAACAGATCCGGTAACATTGGACCTCTGCCCCTGGAGAGTCTCATGACCTTTCTGCCATTCTTGCTTTTGGAAACTCTCCGGGGGCAGTGGCCGCATGCTGCTGTTGTTGAACCTGCTGCTCTGGGGGTCCCCTGGGCGCCTGGGAGATCTGACCCCTCCCGCCCTCCTCTGACTTCAGCCTTCCCCTTCCCGAGGTGACCTGCAAATCAAGACTGCTCACCCGGACCCCTGTCCCCAGCCCCACCTCTCACTCCCAACCGCCTGATGGAGGTTCAGTCCCAGCAGATCCCAGGACCTCCCTGCCAGCCTGTGTTTCTGTTGATGTTGTAAGAGCCGATGACCTCGAGGTACTGCGAGCTGGGTGCTAGGCTAAGTGCTTCATGCACATGAGCTTATTCTGTCCTGTAGCAGCCCCACATGAGGGGCTACGGTTGTTCCTGTTTCACTTCTCGGGAAATACGGGACCAGAGAGGCTAGCTGTCTTGTCCAGGGCCACACAGCTGGAGAGCTCCAGAGCCACACTGATCTGCTGCCCTAGACATTTCCACATCTGGGGGAAGCCAGATGGCCCCCCTCCCTGCTTGGCCCTCCCCTTTCAGGGCGCCAGGCATCACCTGCCTGGCCATCACTCCAATCGGTCCATTCTTGGTTTTGAAACTTCAGTGGTTTTCTTTGCATTGGCTCAGGTCTATCTTCCTTTTGCTGGCTTTCAGGGGCCCCTTGGCACCAGGCCCCTTCCAGGCTTGTTTCTCCCCATACACCCCGACAGACCCACTTTTCAGCTCTGTCCCAACACACCCTCAGCACCATGGGCGTGGTTCATCTTCTGCCTCTCTGAATTCTCACGTTCCCCTCAACACTCACCTGACTTTCAGTCACCCTCCCAAGCCTCTCCAGCCCAGGGGCGTTCTTCTACATGACTTCCTTCCATAGTCAGCTCCTTTGTGTAGCCGTCCCTATGGGGGCTGGGTGACTGTTACACGCTTGTCCCATTGACTCGGGGGCCTGTCTGTCTCTGAGGATCCCATCTTTCTCTCTCTGTGTCAGGGTCCTGACTCTGACTGTCAGGGTTCTGTCTCTCTCTCACTGAAGGTCCTGTCTCTTTCTCTGTCAGAGATCTGTCTTTCTCTCTCACTCAGGATTATCTCTCTCTCTCTCTCAGAATCTAGTCTCTCTCTCTCTCTCAGGATCCTGTCTCTCTCTCTCTTTCTCAGGGTTCCCCCTGCCCCCGGGTTTTTTGTTACTCAGGGTCCTGTCTCAGTCAGGGTCTGAGGTGGTAGAATGGACGTCACGGTTAATACTTCAGCTCTGGAGTAAGAAAATCAGAGTTGGAAACCCAGCCTCCGCTTTCTAGCGGTGCAGCTTTCTCTGAGTTACCACATTCCTAAGTAAGCCTCATTTCCCCAGTTCTGAACTGAGGAGTGTGATAGCACTGAACTGTAGGGCTCCGAGGAAGGTGAAATGTGGTGTAGAGCGCAGAGAGAGTTCCAGAACTCTCAGCTATCAGGATCACTCATCACTGTTAGTTTCGTCAGTGAGCTCCGTGAGGACATGCCTGCTTGTACTCCTCACACAGTCCAGTCACTGTGTTAATGTGGAAAGCACTCTGGGAATAGTCGTTCATTCCAGCTGTCACAGTTCAAGGCGACTGGATTTGCCAGACATTTGATAGCCGGTAGTGTGATCAGAATTTTGCAAATTGAACTATAATCTGGGCTTCCTGGCTCACCTGAAATGGTAATATCAAAACAATAACTTAACAAAATTGTTATGTTGGTGATTGTAGAGGTATATGTGGGAATGGCAGAGATGACAAGGCCCATGGCTGCCTGTGGACAGTGTGTGGCTGGGGATGGGCTTCCCTGAATGCTGGAAACAAGGAGAAATTTAATGTTTTCCTGAGGTGCACTGGATTGCAGACAAGACCACATAGCCAAGTGCTAAAAGACTATAAAGTCGTCTTCAATGATCAGACTGGGGTAAATCAGGGAAGACTTCCTGGAGGGGTCTCCTTGAGATGCACAGGCTTTTTTTTTTTTTTTTTTTTAAGATAACCACTTATCATACATTTTAGACTGTTTTCTTTTGTACCAGTACCCATATGCTTTTCACCTCCACAGTTTCAGTTACCCATGGTCAATTCTGGGCCAGAAGCAGGCGATCCTCTGAGGTATGGTCAGAAAGTCCGTGGCGACCTAACGCTATGTCCCAGTGCCTATGTGGTTCACTTCACTCCATCTCATGTCATCTCTGTGCTTTTAACAGCTCATTTCTCCTCCCAACAGGAGAGTCGCCAAGATCCTAATTCTCGCCTCTAACCCCGACCCCACCCCCACAACCCTAATGAACTGACATTTTAGTGTACTGAGTTGGAAATGCTTTCTCTGTAAAAATTATTGCCCTGGTGACCCAGGAGTAAATTATTTCATGGTGAGTCCGACACACTTCCACGAACCCTGACCTTGCAGAGCAGATGTAAAACATGACCTTGAATTTCTTCAGAGACAGTGAAGTGTTGAGGCGCTCCTTGCTTGCCTGTCTCTTCTTTCTGAGGCTCAACAGGCCAGCAGCTTCAAGGACCAGAGGTGATCGTAGCATTTGATGTATGAGGTGTGCATGAGGGAGGCCCCTGAGGGAGAGGGCGGCCATGCAAGGTGGGGAGCTGGCGGAGCCCGACTGCAGGCACCTGCCTGTTCTCATTTCATGGTCCCAGTAGCCTAAAGAGTGGGGATGGTGATCCCCTTTTAGAGAGGAGAAAACGGAGCTTTGGATATTGCAGAACTCAAGAGAGGGGCAGGAAGGCTGTTAAGTTCAGCAGAGTGATGGGTGGGTGGTTTACATGTGCCTAATGTCTAAATGGGGACAAAGCTGCCCAGGAGGGGCTCATTGGTGGCTCTCATTCAGTACAGTACTAAATGGGATTTAATTTTTCTGCTTCTATGAGTCTTTTCACATCGGTGCATTTCTAAATCATACCACGTGTCCTGATGCTTGGAAGAGAAAATGTGTTCACAAGAACAAGACCCTGCTGGCCACCGGGCCGGGCTGGTGGGGGGCTGGTGGTAGACCATAGCCACCGTAAGGTGGTGGGACAGCTCTGCAAGAGGCAGGAGGCACGGGTATAGAGCTGCTGACATTTCATTCTGGCCCCTCCTGCTCTGTGAAGCCTTTTTAGCTTGGCTGCTGGAAGCTTGGAGCTGATAATGAGGAGGGAGTATAAATGGCAGCGGGATCCCAGCTTCAATCAGAGCTGTTAAAAATAAGCCTGGCGAGCCTCTGCCAGAGGTGAGCTCAGAGAGTGGAGGGGAGGGCCTGAGGAGTTGGGGGGACCCTGTCAGATAAGGGTGAGGGTGAGGGGGCTGGGAGAAGAGGACAGGAAGGTATCAAGGCTAGTTTCTGGCAAGTGGTAATTGGGGTTGGGAATCAGAGATGGAGATGGAGAAAATACTTGTTTTCTTTCCTCGGCTGTTCTGTGATCGAGAAAAAAAAAAAGTGACATCTCAAATTTTATTTGGAAAGGGAAATGCAGAAGGCAGCTGGCTAGCTCGCTGGGCTCTGTCCACAGCTCGCTGTTTTGTCTGCTGGGATGAAATCATAGAGGCTGGAGAGGGACCAGCTGCCAAGCTCCCTCGGGGAGAGGCTTGCTTTCCCTGTGCGGCTGCTGAGAACGAGGCGAAGGACCAGTGTTGTCAGAAAGGCAGACTTTCATGTTGTGAACCAGACCCCAGAGGACCTGTGTGCACACTACAGCTTGAGCAACATTGCCTTAGATATAGCCCTGGTTTATTAGGTGGGGACACTGAGGCCCAGAGGGGCCAAGGGACTTGCCCAAGGTCACACAGTGCAAGAAACAAAGCCTCTGCTTCAGGGTGCAGAGCATTTCCCCCTGTCAGCTTCCCAACAGTGCCCCATCCGTTAGAGTGCTGGGCACAAGTGCAAGTTCAACAAGGATGGCTGTCGTTTCTCTCCCTGCCACAGTTGGGATGGCTTGTCTCTGTCCTGGGCACTAGTTCCAGGAACTATTTGGCATTGACGGGTGAACTCCAGCTCTTCTCATTAAGACTCTCACTGGCACTCAATTCAGCCCCCGCCCCCCCTTCATCTGAGGCGTGCTCACTTCTCCTCTCTTGTCCCAGAGCTGGCATCCGAAGATGTGAAGTGTGACAGGGATGTGGTGGGCCTGGAGAGCCCCAAGCAGAGGGACCTTCCTTGGGAAACGTGGTTAGTGCAGGACTAGCATTAAGGTGTGATGACGCCAGCAGCTGGACCCCAGCTGGAAAGCACAGATGGAGTTTAATTCATTCTTGCTTGGTTTGGTTTGGGTTTGATTTGGTTTGGGTTTGGTTTGGGGGCTTTTTTGGTAGTTGGGGCAGGGGCAGAGAATTAAAGTTGGAATAATTTATTTCTTGAGATCATTTGCTTGTATTTATTTAAATTCCATAAATTGTAAAAGTGCTTTCCTCCCTCCAAGGGGCTGGGGGCTGGACCAATAAAATGATTTAAACAAGCTTTAATTAATTCCAATAAAATCCGGAGGTATCCGTGCCCCCTCTCATTTTGCCATACGTTCTTGCAGTCCACAAATTAATAGACTGTGATTTTCTACTTAAGCCGTGTGCTTGGTCTTTATCACACTTATGGACAAGAGATATAGTAACTTCTGTGTTTTCTACTTAAGCCGTGTGCTTGGTCTTTATCACACTTATGGACAAGAGATATAGTAACTTCTGATCTTAGTGTAACTGTTCCCTGCTCCACATAGCTGCATTTTCCTTCTGAAGGACATTGAACCAGGTGCTTGAACTTGACATTGCATCTTTTTTAGGGTGGAAATATCTCCTGCCTTTTTAACCAGGGCCCACATGGCCTTATGCAATCGTCACTTAATAAGGCTGAGACATCATTAGGAGCACAGCATTCAGCCAGTTTGGGAGCTGTGTGGTTGATGCAGGTGTGGTGGAACCAGATGGATGTGCAAAGTCACTCTACAGTTGTGCAGGCTGTGCACTGTCCTAGGGCGTCATCTCTAAGGGATACCAGTCACATTATAAATGTAGACTTGTATATTTATTTTGATAGTTTCCAAGTAAATAAAAGTGTTTTGAGGAAGGGGCACCTTTCTCCAATTCCCACAAAGGTCCCCTGTGGCCTGGCAGTGGTCCTGAAGGTTCTGGCTTTAGGACTAGCCCCAGAACTTGCTGCCTACAGTTATTCCTACAGATTAACATGCTTTTGGAACTTTCTGAAAATCCTCATCTTTGGAGTTATCAGCTTCTCTGGCATTCACTCTCATTTTAACATCATTGTTGTGTCTTCCCACCCTCCCTTGTTACCTGCGTTAAGAGACAGTCTGGGATGTGAAGGAAGCTTATCCACTCCCTGTCTCAAGACTATGCTTCCTGCTGTGGTCAAGCCCAATGTCAAAGCGTACAGATCCTCCATCTGATGTTTCTGCAGATAGAATGCTGGGTGCTGCACAACTCTGCTGGTCTTCTCCCCCAAGGTGATTTCTGTGCCAGTTGGGAGGATTGAGTTTGAGTCTATATAAAGAAAACTAAAAAAAAAAAAAAAATTTTTTTAATATTAAAAAGGGGGCTTAAACTAAGTATAGAAGTTTCTCTCTCACATCAAAGCATGGTAGCTCCAGAACCAGCTGGGATTCAAGGTCCCAAGGTCCTCCTACCTTTCGCTTCAACATCCTTAGGCTTTGTCTTCCGTCCTTAATGTCACCTCATGGCTCGACAAGGCTGCTGGAGCTCCAGTCATCTCATATGTGTTCTAGGCAGAAAAAAGAAGGAAAGAGGGGAAGAAAGGATAAAAGGGGATCTCTAGCAATGAAAAATCTCTATGAAGAGATTTCCTGGAAGCTTTTCATTTAACAACCTCTGCTTACCTCTTCTTGACCATACCTACATGTAAGAGAAGCCAGAAATGTACTCTTTTATCTGGGCAAATTGTTAGCCAAATAAAATCACAGTTCTAGTAGAAGGGACAGGGAAAAATGGATGCTGGCAGCCTCTGTCACATCTTGCTGCTTCTCCTCTTTTCCTTTCCATGAGCCTCATAAGCACTGTCCCAGCAGCACAGGTCACATCTTCTGACTGTTGCACTGCCCTCTTCTCACCTCACTTAATGCTTCCTTTCTCCCTGCTGTGGCTCTGTCCTCCGCCACCTCTCCCACGAATCGAGGGAGGCAGTGTTGTGTAGTTAAGACCTGGACTGAGACAGACCTGGTCCAGGGGTCAATTTGGCTCCACATCTCTGGGATCTTGGACAAGTATTTTTTGCTATTAATCTTATTTTTGGGTTGTTCCCTTGGCATGGCTTTTAGAGGTCTTATCAGTCAGTAACATATCTCTTTCCTCCTGGACAATTCTCATTTGGTCAGCAAACACTTACAGAGCATCTAAGATGAACCAGGCTCCCTTCTAGTCCTGAAGTATTTGGCCAACAATGCCGACGAGGATCCCTACCTCAGGGATCTGATGTTCTATTCTGCTGGGTGAGGCCCTGAGGCCTTTGGCTGCTCTTGTGCTCCTGGAAGTGGCATCTGAGTGGGTATATGTGTCCCTAGGCCTGGACCTTCCACAGGCAGTCCTATAGATTCTGGGCCTTTTAGGTACTTGACCAAGGAAATGACCCAATTAAAAACAATGACTTTCGAATGGTTTTGTTCTCATAGTCACGAATGGGCCCATTTGGACAGGCTGACCTATGCAAGTGCTCGGAGATGAATGTGTTTCTTTCTCAGGCAGCTCATTTGCTTTTGACAGGGGCTTTCTGCAGACAAGGCAGGATGCGTCATCTTTTCACAGTTGTGTCCCTTTGAGAATCGGAGGCAATGGGCACAGAGGCCAAAACGTGCACACAATCCCAGGAGATGTGCAGATTTTGCGCGGCCCCTCTTTGGTCCACTGGGGCCTCCGTGGCCTCTGGGTCAGAGCCCTGCTGACACTCTAAGAAGTGACTCCCTGCTGGAGATGGCTCACCTCTCCAGCAGGCAGGTGAGATTTCGTTGTGTGGCTGGCACTCTTTGCTCCTTGTGGGTGGCCTTGACCCAGCAAAGACCTGGGCTAAATGTCAGTAGACGAGGCAGTCATTACGAGAGAAGTGTCTTTTCAGCTGTAGTTGTCCTTTGCCCTTCACCAGCAAGCCTTCTCACTCCCATCGTCTCCGGGTCCGCTCCTGTAACATAAAGGAGTTCAATCAAGTCATTCGAAGGCCCCTGTGCACCCAGATGACCCGTGAGACCGGCAGGGGCACTGGGACTGTGGGCTCCGGCAGCAGACTGCGGGGCGTCCAGGTCCTGCCTTATGCACCTGCTGGCTCTGTGCCCTTCAGCTAATTCATTGGCTTCTCTTAGCCCCACTCGTCTCGCCTGCAAGACGAAGATAAACGACGGCCCCAGCATTACTGTACAAAAGCTAGAAACTTGACTCTCCTACAAATAGAAAATAGTTGTGTGCCAAAGGTTTATTTACGTCGTTAATGAGAAAGCCAGCAGGCTGGTAAAGTTGTCTCAAGGAGAATTTCAGGCACTGAGCGCTTATACGCAGTGAAAGAGAACGTTGAAGTAAAATGACAGCAAGAGATACAGAGCTGGTGAGTGTCCTACGGGGCAGTAACTAACCCTGGAGGTTATCTTCCCTGCCCGGCAGTAATAATTTGCTACTCTGCCACACAAAAGTCTCCCACGTCGCGGGTAACTTCACAGAGTAGAGGCCCTAATTGGTAGTAGTGAGATGAACAAAGGTTAAGTTCCCTAGGGAGCCTGGCAGGCTTCATGGGAAGATATCAAGAGAAGCTCCTCTCCAGGGAGAGGATGGTGGAAATGACGCAGGGGATGTGTCTGAGCAGGCCCACAGTCATGGGTTTTCTGATGCAGCTGGCAAGTCCATGTTAAATGGGGAAAAAAAAAAAATCAAAATAAATCCGTGCTTTGAATTTATAGTGTTTGCCTTCTGCAAGGGACAGATGCTGAGTTCTGGGGATAGGGGATAGAATCTCATCAAACTGGAGTGTCCTTTTGGGACCAAAGTAGGGGAGGTAGGTGTCTTCTCGGTTTAGGGAAATGACCTCAAATGCATCATAAAGGGGTTTTCTGCCCCTTGCACCGCCTCTGACATTGAACAGCCCTCCTCCCATCACAGCGAGTTATTTCCATCTATGATGGGGGCAGGTGTGCTGGGGTTGGAGCAGGAAAGAGCTCTGTGTTCAGAACCAGGGCCCCTGGAGGTCTCCTTCCTCAGCACCAGCAGGGGGCCAGCCTCCATGGACAGGGGCTTTGGGGCCAGCCATACTTGGGACCCGACCATACTCCAGACCAACTGGATGACCCTGGGATCTCAATTGAACCTATTCTGTAAGTGGTTAACAGAGAAGGCACCAAGTCGTGGGAGACGTAAGCACTCTGTGGAGAGTAGTGCTGTGGGCCTGTACTCCCCTCATCCTGGAGCTGCTGTCTGGGCCTCAGCTTCCTCATCCTAAAAACCCTCCCTCCCTGGTTGTTAAGAAGGTTCAACTCTTGCTTTCACTGCCCCCTGCCGCACCCCCTTCATAATTCATTCACCTCCCAGCAGTCGGTCTTGAAGGTGTCAGTGGGACCTGGCCTGCCTCCTACTTAATAGCTTCTAACCCACATAGAGTCCTGCTTCATGTCCTGCCACACTCTCGAGGCCCTTGTTGGCTGGTCCCTGCCTCCGGTCTAGCCACGTCTCCTCCCTTGCTCATGGCACACTGGCCACACTGGCCACACTGGCCACACTGGCCACACTGGCCTCCTTTCTGTTCCCTGACACTTCCTTCCTCTCTCATTGTCTTTCCCCTGCTGCTCCCTCTGCCCGGAATGCTCTTCCCCAGGACTGTCTGGCTCCCTCTTTCTCACCACTTGGCTTCCCCTTGGACAAACAGGGCAGCCCTCCCTGACCACACTGGCCACTAAAACCTCTTCCTTCCCAGTCACTCCTTAGCAGGGTGCCCTGTGCTAGTTCCCATGTGGCACTCATCCGTCTTGGAAATCAGCCTGAAGGTCTTCGGTTGTGCTCTTTAGTGTCTCTCTCTCCCCAACCCAAATGGAAAGCCATGGAATCATGGACCTCTTCTGTCTTGGTTGCTGCTCCGACAGAGCCCCCAGCCCACCGGCCGGCACTTCCAGGGGCTGTGTGACTCTGGGCAGCAAGGATGCCGATGACTAACACACGCAGCAATTACCAAGGGCTGGTCGGGACCTATCTGAACACTTTACACCTATTCATTCATCGGATTCTCACAGAAGCCCCTGAGCTCGATGGAATTATTATTTCTTATTCCCAGTCTAAGGAAGAAGAAAGTTAAGGCACAGAGAGGTTAGGCTACAAGGTCAGAGTTACCCAGCTAGTAAGGGGCAGAGCCAGAATTCAAACCCAGACAGTCTGGCTCCAGAGTCTCTGTTCTTAGCTTACATGGGAAGTGCTTGTTGGACTTGTGGTACGCAAGAGAGAACATGAACGGTGCACCCAGCACGCCACTGTTTCCCAGAGGCCCCCACCCTTCCACGACAATCTCCTCTCCCTACTGGCTCTGGCCCCTAGCCTACCGCTAGCCCTCAGGTCCTTCTCTTTGTAAAAGCCTTCCCTCTCCAGCCACGAGTGAGGACAGCAGTGCCCCCCACATGTACACACACGTGCATGCGCGCGTGCGCACGCACGCACACACGCACACACACACACCCGCATGCACATCCCGGGACTTGATTCTGCCTGGAAGAAGCGGCGGTAGCCCGGGCTCCATTCCCACCTCTGCCGGGTGATTACTCACACAGGGTGTGTCCCTGAGGGCGGGTCACCTGCAGGCTTCACACTCATCATTGGAGCCTCACACCTCCAGCCAGGGGCAAATTACCCCAGCAGCCCTGCTGGCCAAGGAGAGAGGCTGGGGTTTGGGGGGGGGCAGGTGTTTGAGCCCAGAGCCTAGGGCCCCAGCAGGCTCACACGCTGGTTCTTTTCATTTGCACCTCAGCGGCTGTCAGCCTTGACACAGGCTCGCCTCTGGCTACTGTGAAAAGCCAAGTCCCTGCCTCTGAGCCTCAGCCTCAGTCAGGGGGTCTCGGCCCCACCGTCTCTTTCTGTCTGGCTCTCTTTGTCTCTCTCCTTCTCTGAGCTGCTCTCTCCTTCATTCTCTTTTCCCCCATTTCTCTTTGTTGGTCTCTCATCTCCGTGTCTCTCATTCTGTGTCTGGGTTCCTTACCTTTCCACCAGGGGGTTTTGCCTTGTTCCTTGAGCCTGGGGGGTGGGTTCTGCAGCTTTGGGGCTGTGGCCCATCAGGTCTCCGTTGGGTCTTCCTCTGGGGTACCTCCCAAGGGTGTGCTGGTGGGCTCAGAGGCGTTGCCTGGGATTCTGGCTTCGGTTCAAGCCTCTGCTGCTCATGTGTTAAATACACTTGGTCTGGCCTCTACCCTCCCTCAGTCTCTGGACCCTCCCCATGGCAGCTCCTGAGTCTGAGGGGAGTGTACTCGTGCGGAAACATTGGCACCAGAGTCACCACAAAGGTATGAGGGATGGGGCGCCCGGGTGGCTCAGTCGGTTAAGCGTATGCCTTCGGCTCAGAATGTGATCCCGGGGGCCTAGAATCAAGCCCCTGCTCAGCAGGGATCCTGCTTCTCCCTCTGCCCCTCACCCACTCGTGCTCTCTCTCAATTTGTCTCACACACACTCTCTCAAATAAATAAATAAAATCTTTTTTAAAAGTTATGATAAATGTGGTCACCATCTGATCCTGTCATCTATGGCATTGGCCCCCAGGCTCTGCTCCTGACTTCTGAAAGTATTCTCTTACCCCCTCCCCTTTCTTTATTTCTCCCTCCCACCAAAAATGTCTCAGGACAGCCCCCCATCAGTAGGAGACAGAGAGTGGCACATACACACAGGTAAACAGGCAGGTGTCTTTGCTTAACCATGGAATTTAATAATAAACTTTTACCTATGCTATAAATAGCTCTTTTCCTGTAGAGTAAGTTTAGCTGAATAGAAAAAGTAAATTCAAGAGACCAGAAAAGTCCTTTCTGCTACAAGCATCTTCTTTACATTTCTAAAATGGAACAGATGTCACCAGGGATGAAGGAATCCTCCTCTTTTAAAAATACACCAACTTCATGGACATCAAGGCTGTCAGTCATTCACCCTCTAGTGTGAACTAATTTCTTTTCTTTTTTTAAAAAAGATTTTATTTATTTATTTGACAGACAGAGATGACAAGTAGGCAGAGAGGCACACACAGAGAGAGAGGGGGGAAGCAGGCCCTCTGCTGAGCAGAGAGCCTGATGTGGGGCTTGATCCCAGGACCCTGGGATCATGAACAGAGCCGAAGACAGAGGCTTTAACCCACTGAGCCACCCAGGTGCCCCTGAACTACTTTTCTTGACACTCAATTAGTTTCAGTAATCCTGGTAGACTGGAAATCCTGAGAAAGAAGGGGTTGGAGAAGCAAACAGCATCGTAAGGGGAGGTAAACTGAGTGGAGGAGGACAAGACGAGTAGTCTGAGGGGAAGAGAGGACAGGGTTAAAGATCACATGTGTAGAAGGATGTTCTGTTGTGGCTACACACTGGAATGGGTAAGATGGTCTTTCAAAAATCCCAATGCCCAGGCTCTACCCCAACCAATGAAATCAGAATCTCTGAGATGGGGTCCAGGCATCAGTATTTTTTAAAGCTCCCCAGAGTCTAATGTGCAGCCAAGTTTAAGCACTAGTGCTCTATCCAGTGCTTCACAACTTACCTGTGCATACAAGTCACCTTATTAAATGCAGAGTCTGATTCTGTTCCTCTGAGACACTTGTTCTCCAAAAAAGGGCAAAGGTCTGGGATGGGGTCTGAGATTCTGCCTTTCTTCCAATGCCAATACTGTGCATCTCTGAGCACACTGTGTGTAATAGGGCTGTAGTTTTTACTGCGTATTTTCCATTGTGGCTTTGTTCTCAAACAATGACAGATGAAAAATGGGAAATATTGGCTGTGTGCTGATCCACACAATCTCTCCGGCGCAGAGCTCTGGCAAACGTGGGTTGGAGCACAGGGTTGGGTTGGAGGCCCTGGGCTCTGCAAGCTGGGATGTTACTGTCTCCTGGCTAGATGCTCTACACAGGAACCAAAAGCCGTGATTGGCAAGCTCAGGCTGGCATGCAGTGAACTTGGCATTCCGTGGTGGCGTGGCTGTGGCCACTTGTAGATGTGACCTAAATGTTGGTCTGTCTCCTCATGTTAGTCTGCCTTTCTCCAGGGGACAGGCAGAGGACAGATGTGTCCTTCCCAACAGCTGTGCTGTCCTTACGGACAGCCAGAGACTCAAGATATGCAATGTGAAACAGCAGATGCTTTTGTGAAGCACGGAGGAATGGGTAGGCGATGAGGAGAGTGAAACAGGGGCAGGGTGAGAGGGCCGGGGACACACCTATCCGCACTGACTGTGATTGCAGCCCCTCACCACAGGATTCCAAAGTGTGCCTCCCTGTCTTTCAACCACAAGGGGGGTTGGAAGGAGTGACTTAGGAATCTAGTTGTAAGAAATCCCTCAACCACGCTCATCCCAGCCTGAGGCTGACATTCTGCTCTCGCCACGGCATGAATGCTCAGGGAAAAATACTTGAACCTCCTGCCATTTGTAAAAATGAGATATGTCTAAAAGTTACTATGCAGTCATCTCAGTTCTAAAACAGAGGGCCCTGAACGTAATTTAACCTTTTTTTGATGACTCAATGTCAACATTATGAGTGTTCATTATCACACTCTGCTTTTTAGGTTTTCACCTCCTTCCCCCAAGTTCATCAAATGTCACTGCTGACATGTATTTGCATCTAGATGCCTCCCGCCCACCTGTCCATCACTTTGATGATTCCAACGTGCTAAGCCAGTGTAGCGTAGTGGGAGAACTATGGGGTCTGCAGTCAGAAAGCCTAGGAAAGTTACTTTGCCTCAGTTGCATTGTCTGGAAAATAGGTATGGTGATAATTTTTTAAACTGACTTTATTTTTTAGAGCAGTTTTAGATATGTAGCAAAATTGACTAGAAAACACAGAGAGTTCCCATACCCTCTACACATGCCCAACCTCCCTCACTGTCAACAGTCAGCACAGCCAAGTGGTGGGGGTATTTATCTTAGAAGGTTGCTTTAATGATTGGGTAAAATAATATATATAAAACATATAAAATACCTACCACAGTGCCAGGCACATAGTAAATGTGCCCAATATATGTAGTTATCATTATCATCATTATCATTAATTATAATTGTGTGTTATACAAGAGTCAGTGATGACCGTTAGGGTCCTAAGGATTAAAGTTTGGTGGGAGGATCTGAGGGAAGGTGTTTGGGGACAGAGCCAGTTTTCAGCACCTCTCTGTGCTTATGTTTGTGTCTGGGCAATAGGAGGTCTGACTTCTGGAGAAATGGGACAGGATCAAACGTAACCCCTATCTGGAAGTAGCTTCCCTGTGTGGATTGGGCTTAGCACATTCTCTAAGAGTGGGTCCCTTGCAACTCATAATGATGCTGACCTGACCCTCTCTGTGTATGCTAAAAGTCCTGTGGGCTTTTTGGGAAAAAAGCTCAATAGACAAGGTCTAGTGTGTGGGCCAGATGGGTAAGGTTGAAATTGGATGGGACCAAAATGTGTCTTCAGTCCTGACCAGAAGAGCAGCCAAGAGGGGTCAGGACCACGGACAGCTCCTCCAGATGAGGGCTCCTAGGACCATAGACAGCTCTTCTGGGCGAGGGCTCCTCCTAGCTCCTGGGCTTTCCCTCCTGGTGGCCCCTTGTGGATAACTGTCAGCAACTAAAGACCATCCTCGCCCTGTAACCAGCCAGCGCTCTGTTTTTCTGCCTGCCTGGGAAGTGGTTAGGGGTCTTATATTCTTTGGGCGCCTCTGTGTGTCTATGTGGAAGGGACATTAGGGGAGGTTGACCTCTCTTTTGCCATCCCATTCCCTCAAGCTCCCCTTTTCTTCTGAACAACTCCAGAGGCCAAGACTTACAGTGCAGAGTATACTGCAAGAAATGGGGAGACATTGGGTGTTGCCTTTGGTTTAAAAAAAAAAAAAAAAAAAGGTGGTCAGGAAATAGAGGACTGGTAATGACCCAGGGACTTGGTGAAACTCTGTTGGTTTCCTTCATTCACTGCTCCTGCCACAGGCTTCAGTCAGATAGAATCAGGTATCTGTTGTGGCCTTAGCTTCCCATCACATTGGTCAAGGCCTCTATCTTCTCCATGGGGAAGCTCAGACTGGCCACTTGGTCATTGGCACCTAGTGGAGTCCCCTCCCTCGGCACAGCCTGGATTCTAGTTGCCCAGCCTTGTTGCCCCCTCCCTAGTTCTTCCCCTTCCCAAACCACACTCAATCCCACCCATCCCACTCCCAAGTCCTTACTTGGGAGAACCCAAAGAGTGTGCCCCTCAGGTTTTTGGTGAGCTTAACTGAGGAAAATGATACAGGGGAGGGATGGCCCGCATGTTGTGCCGTGTGTGTATCCCTCAAAGTAGTCTAAATTCCACCTTGGGTTAGGCTAGTCCAGTGGAAGGCTTTGTATTAGATAGTGTGGGGCTAATTGGTCTGCAAAACGGCTTCTCCTAAGCTCTCGTACCAGACCGGGAGTGTAAGTAATTGTCCTGTGAAACACATCACTATGTCAGAAGCAGACCGATTTAAAACAAATGCCGTTTTGCTAAAAGCCAATTTGCCAAAAGTCAATTCACGGAATGGCCAATTTGTCAAATGACCAATTCATCACCTTGACTTACTTCCTTTAACTGTTTGGCGCGCGTTGACCGGTTTGCATTTTGTCATTATTAGAGTATGTGCAGGACTGCTCCATTTGTCTCTATCCCTGCTCCTGGTGTTTGAACTATGGTGAAACCACCCCTAGTCTCTTCCTGTGGCTGCAGAGCAGGGAGGTGGGGCAGGGACAATCCAACTGATTCTAAGAGGCCGCTGGGAAGACAAATGGGAAACCACCCAGCTAAAACCAAATTGATAAAGGAAACAGTGAAATTTAGCAAACCGACCTCTTGGAGAATCGGCTGATCTGTAACTTGGCTTCTTGGGAAGTGATGGAGAAGCGAGTGACCTAGCACACTTGGGCCTCCTTTGGAGATGCTGATGAGGGTCTTGCTTTTCCATCCTTTGGCCACCTCTCTGGGGAGACTGGCGGGAGGCCTCGATGCTTGGTTTTGGAACCAGGAAAGGCCATGCCTCTCCCAAGCTTGTTTTCGTCTGCAGGTTCATAAAGTGCACAGCACTTCCGTCTCCACATTCCCCGCGGTCAGGGGAAGCCAGGGCCCCTGTGTAAGTAGATGCAAAGGCTTTTACAGAGTGTATTTCTCTCTTGTTTTATTTGTTTATTTATTTAAAAGATTTTATTTATTTATTTGACAGAGATCACAGGTAGGTAGAGAGGCAGGCAGAGAGAGAGGGAGGAAGCATGCTTCCCGCTGAGCAGAAAGCCTGATGCGGGGCTCAATCCCAGGACCCTGGGATCATGACCCGAGCCGAAGGCAGAGGTTTAACCCACTGAGCCACCCAGGCACCCCTCTCTCTCTTGTTTTATATATGTCTACCCATTTCTGTCTGTCTCTTTGTCCTTTTTTTTTTTTTCCCCACCTCTTCTGGTTTCTGTTACCTTACTCCATTTAATAATGTATCCTTCAAACTGCCTTAGCACCTTCTTGAAACAAGGCAGAAAAAGAATCCAGACCTGTTCTGAAGGCAGTTCTGTGGGTCCATTTCCCCCCACTCCTGCCCTGAGCTCCCCAAGATCCTTGCTCCTCCAGAAGCAGCATCTTAGCTCACCTGAGGTCTGATCCTGGGGCAGGGCACAGACCCCCTATCTTCAGGAAGATATGGAACCAAAACATGCATTGCTGTGTCATCCTTGGGTGATGCAGCATCTTAGCCCAGCACAGACTCCTCACATGCCCACCGAGACTACTTTCCCACGTTGGTGTCTGTTTGCAGTTAGTCTCTAGTCCCTCCTCACTCTGGGGTGGGCATTGTTCCTGCCCCACCATCCCCTCAGTCTGCATATCCCCCCCACTTAGAATCATGAGCCCCAATTCTTCTGGAACTTGTCACCCTGGCAGCTTTTCTCCCCCAGTTGCCTCCTCCAGTGAGGGGTCAGGGATGCCCCGCACTGGCGTCGGTTGTACACCTACAAAGCACCAGGGACTGAGAGTGGCATTGCATATGTTATCTTGAAAACCTTGTCACTGAAGTGTAACATACAAACAGCAAGCTGCAGCTATCCATGTGTGTGTCACATATTTTCATATCTATATTCCTATATATCATCTGTATATCATATCATATCTATATTTCATGTCTATGAAATAGCTTGAGCTTTCACAAGCAAAACACTTGAGCTTTCACAAGCAAACACACCTATGTGCCCAGCACGGGGTCAAGAACTAAAACATCTGGAGTCCCCAGAATCTTCCAGTCCCTCTTTCCGGTTGTTGATCTTCCCCACCCCCAAGGGTAACCATGGTTCTGACTTCTAACAACATCGCCTAGTCTTGTGCTTTATATAAAAGGCATGTGTGGTTTATAATCCTTACCACAACTCAACAAGAGGGAGCTGTTTGTTTTTTTTTTTTTAAAGATTTTATTTTTTTATTTGACAGAGAGAGATCACAAGTAGGCAGAGAGGCAGGCAGAGAGAGAGAGAGAGAGAGAGGAGGAAGCAGGCTCCCTGCTGAGCAGAGAGCCCGATGCAGGACTCGATCCCAGGACCCTGAGATCATGACCTGAGCCAAAGGCAGTGGCTTAACCCACTGAGCCACCCAGGCGCCCCAAGAGGGAGCTGTTTTTAACCCCCCTGCACTCATGAGCCACCAGGCTCAGAGAGGTGGAGTAACTTGTCTCGGAGCACACAGGCAGTAAATGGTGCCAGAGCTTGGAGTCGAGCCTAGGGTTGTCTGGCTCCAGACCTCACATTCTTTCTTCTAGATCTTGACTCTTTCTCCTGCACTTGTGCTCCCCCCACCCACCACCACTGTGTGTCAGGTCTGGGAATGCCTGAGGTTATTGGTTCTATCAGCCTGTAGGTATCCAGGACAAGAGCTTTGTCTGCCCCATGCATCTCTGCTCGGGCTCAGTAGAATGCCTGGTGATTCCTTGGGGGTCAGTGTGTGATGGTTGTGTATAGGGAAGGCCTTGCCCTGGCATTCAGATTAGAAGGGGCCTGCATCCCCCTCGCCTTCTTTACCCTCTTGCCATTACTTTGTTCTTGCCTTGGTTGCTGGGACCCATGCCTGCTGGTTCTGTTTCCTGCTTGTCCCCGAGCTACTCACTTCTGAATGGGATGCCAGCCTCAGAGCAGCTTGTCCTTGGCAGGGCTCTGAGGTTGCTTTCTGGGGTGTGAGCATTTCCTCCGAGATCTCTGTTGTGGGAATTGATTGCAGTGATGCTCAGCGGCTGCATAACAAACAGCCCGGTTGGAGGAGAAGTTACCCAGGCTGATTTTATGGTGCAGTCATCCAGGGCTGCATAATGTCTCTTCCTAATGAGGTTTCTGCAACATTAACTCTGCAGGGCTGCAGGGAGGGGCGCAGCCCCCGGAGAGTGTATGGCTTCAGGGCTGACGGCACCTGGCCCGTAGTGTTCAGATCAGCCCATTTCTCCTGCAAAGCTCAAACTCCGCCATCCATGATGTCAGCCTTTAAAACCATCCACAGGAGTGTGGATATCAAGGGTTCCCTGGGAAGAACCTGGGTATTCAACACTTGTTAAAAATCTCAAGACCTCACAGAGCATGTGTGAGCTTTAATTCTGTGAATCTTAAAACCAGCGTGGGAGGGGGACGGGGCGCCTGGGTGGCTCAGTCAGTTGAGCACCCGACTCTCGGTTTGGGCTCAGGTCCTGATCTCAGGGCTGTGGGATCCAGCCTGCTTCAGGCTCTGTGCTGGGCGTGGAGTCTGCTCCAGATTCTCTTCCTCTCCCTCTCTGCCCCTTTCTCTTGGGAGCACGTGCCTGTGTGTGCCTATGGCACTCTCTCTCAAATAAATAAAATCTTCAAAAAAAAAAAAAAAAGGCTCAGGACGGGGTGAGGAGAGGCAGGAGAGGGGATGGCCCAGCAATAATTCCCAGGGGCTGAAGCCTTGCCGTTGTCACCTACTGCGCGTGACACTCCTCTCGGTAATTTCACACACTTCTGTTTATTTACTCTTCTTACAAGCTTATGTTACAGATGAGAAAACTGAGGCACAACGAAGTTTGTGTTTGAATCCAGGTCTCCTGGCTCTCTCCTCCCAGACTGGCTTCCGCCTGGCCAGCTCCTCACCATCACTGGGCGCCCCCAGACCCCCGGGATACTGGTCTATCTCTTGGCCCTGCCCTTTGCTGGTTTGATTCTGCTGATTAGGATAGTAGAGGAAAGGGGGTCAGGAGGGCACACAAGGATTAGCAGGGAGCTGGCTACTTAGGAGGGCAGTCAGCCCACAAGCAGGAGACAAAGGCAGCTCCCTTGGTCTTTTCTTTGTCTTGACAACAGCAGGGGCACTTGGCCAAGGCCAGAGGAAACTAGTTCCACCTTCACCCCCCTCCCCCACCGTGTGCCCCTTTGGCATTGGTCCCTGGTCACTTCTGCCCCATCCTCTTTCCTCCAATTCAAACTTGACTTCTGGAGACAATGAAACAAATTCATTCACATTGAGATCAGCCCTGAGAAAGTTTGCATCTCCTGGGAGTACCTGAGATTTCTAAGCAGACAAAGCCCTGCTCCCTATGTTGAGGTAGCTGAGGTCATTGAGGTCATTAAGGTCATCGAGGTCAGAGGATGAAGCAGCATAGTTTAGGTCCTTGCCACCAAATGCCTCTAAAAGACCGACCTTGAAGGTCAGCCGGAAATAGGTGCACACATAGGCAGTCCACCTACCAGGTAGACCTGGGGCACCTGAATGTCATCCCAGGGGCTTGGGAGAGCAACAGAGAGGGGCAATTGCAGGACTAACTTCCCTCCTGGGGGGGGAGGGGTAGAGTTTGAGGGCAAGCTTGAAGGACAGGCAGAGACAAGGTGGGAGTTTCCTGCCAGATCCCAGGAGCACCTCAGAGGAGGGTGAGCACCCCAGTATCCCACCCAGGAGGCCCTGCCACCCTCTATCCTGACAGTATACACTGCAGTGGGTGCATCCTGCAGCGAGTGGGGTGCGGAAGAGACCAGGGGGCTCAGTCTCCCAGGAGCAGCGACTCCTGTGCTGATTCCAGCCACAGCCCAGTTCTCCCCAAGGCCCCCAGGCAGTGTCCCCCTGCCCTGCAAACTCCACCAAGAAAGCAAGGAAGGCTATGGGGCCGGGGTGGACACTCTCCCCACTCCTGTGGGGGCCTCCTCTTGGCCCATGACAGCGGGCGGGGGGAAAACCAAAAGGGATCAGCCAGAGGCTGCTGCTTTTCCCTCTGCTCACTGCGGGAAGGTCATGTCCAAGTGCGGGGTAGGGGGCGGGGGAGTAGTGGTGGAGGGGGGTGGGAGGGGGCGTGCCCCAACCATAGGGGCTGGTGCCTCTGCCCCTCGCTTTGAAATGCTGGCTGGGAGCAGGTTAGCCCTAGTTGAGGATTAGAGAATGTTAGAAACTTCTCTGCATCCCTCCAGGGGCTTCTCGAACTTGAATATGCATATGAATGACCTGGCCGGCTTGCTGAAATGCAGATTCTTGATGCCGTGGGGCCGGAAATCCCGGACTTCTAACAGAGTCCCTGGGGGCTCAGCTGTGGCCAGCCCAGGCACTGAGCTGCCCAGGGTGGGATGTGGGCATGAGCCAGGGGGTAACGGGGGGGGGGGGGGGACACCACACTAGCAGTAGCTGTGGGAGCCAGCCCCCACCCGCCAAGCCCCGCAGTCACACACCCATTTTGCTGGGAGGGTCGTGTTGTTGGATGGGGAGCCTGAGGGGCTGGGAGCTGACTGTAGGTCTCATCCCCAATTGCCAAGGGGGCTGAGGGCAGAACTGGTCTCAAGTCTCAGCCTCCGGATTTCCTGTCCTGGATTTTCCAATCCTGACCTCCCCACCCCTCCCTCCAGTGCCAGGTGTGGCAGCTGATGGCTCCAGGCCTGGCTGAGAGCCCTGCACACAGCGTCAGTGACGCCCCAAGCCCGTGATGACTCCTGCTTGACAGCCAAGGAGCCTCTAGGGGTTGGGAAACTTGTGTGAGTCCCCACAATGGGTCCATGGCTGGCTGTCCATTCCCAGGCTCAGGTCCTTCCCTGACAGTCTCCCAACAAGAAAGACCTGGTTGAGGTGACCTGTTTCCTTCCCCTCTAGGCCGCTAATTGGGTGGGCTTTGGGTCACCAGTCAGGCTCTGAGGGCAAGGGGACAGGCCCGGGCTGCCTGGAGCTTCCTTGTGGCTTGAGAGGCAGACAGAGCGGGTCCTGAGCTCTGCAGTGGGCTTGGCAAGCTGGCGGCAGGGATCCTAGGGCCGAGTCTGGCCTTGGCTGGTGCCCAGCAGTCCCCGGCTGGGCCCCCTGCTGATCCCCTCTGAGGCCCCCCTGCTGATCCCCTCTGAGGCCGGTCTGCCAGCAGGGCCCAATCTGGTTAGAGCGTGAAGGGGGATTAGCAGCAAGAACATGGGGTCCTGACCTCGGCTTCCTAGGCCCTGCTTTCCCCAGCCCTGGCAGAAGCTGGAGGGATTGGCAGAGTATGTGGGAGGAGGGGGCCACTGGGATAGCACCCAAGTCGGGGTGTGGGCCTGGCTGACCCCTTCTCTTCACAGAAAGGGGCCAGGCAGGCCTGGGTCTCTGGGGGTGTTCCCAGACTGGGGGGTGCTGCAGTTGGCAGACGGTTGCCTCTCAGCGCCCTTGATATTGGGTGGTGGGGTTCAGACCGTGAGGCTCTTGGCCTCAGGACTCTCAACTGGAGCTCCCCACCCAGCCCAGGTGGACTCTTAGCGACTCCAGCTCCCTCTCTATCTTGTGGGGTCCCACCGGAGTCACCTTCCTCCAATGCTGCCCAGGCCTCCCGGCTCATGTTGCTGGCGCCAGCTCAGAACTACCCAAGGGTGTTCAGTTACTAAGGCTCCATGAGGGTACGTGAAGGGAAGGACAGGGCTGATAGGAAAACAAGAGTGACCAGTGCTTCTCCAGCACCTCCTCTCTGTTTCTGAGCTCCTGCTGGGTCTGCTGAGGCCACGTTAGCCAGCTCCGCTCTCAGTCACTCTTCCTTGTTTTGGCCAGAAAAATGCAGATGGATCACAGTGAGAGAACATACATCTAATATGGGAAACAAAAACAGAAGAAAAATTATTAAATTTCTTTACTACCTAGAGCCCACTGATAAGTTCTAAAGCAGAGTGACATTCCTCTAGGGACTTAAGCACCTCAATGTTAAGACTTTGCAAAGGGCAAAAGGCAATCTTAGCCTGACCCCCACCCCCTCAAGCTCCCGAAAGTCTACCTTAACTAAAAATTCCTTTGGAATCTTCCCAAGGTACATGTTGGCAACCATCCCCCAAGCATATGACCCACCGATATACATCTGAAGGGTTTCATGACCAAGGTTTTATTAAGACAGTAATAAATGACCTTTTCCCAACAATAGCTAGCCCCCTGGAAACCTTGTTTCCACAATTTCTTAGAGACTTACACCGTTCCTAAGCCCCTCACAACTTGAAAGTATATAATGGGTCACTCCTCATGACCCTGGGGCAGCTCTTCCTGCCCATGGGTCCTGTCCCCTTGCTTTAAAAAATCACTCTTTTCTCACCAAAGACATCTCAAGAATTCTTTCTTGGCTGTCAGCTTTGAACCCTAATAACATCTTTCCTACATCACATCCGCATTAGTTCAGTTCAGTTAAAAATTAGTGAGCTCCTGCAATGTTCTAGGTCCGGCGATACTGTAGGGAGCACGGGAGACAGTTCTTTCAAGAGAGAATGGTCTGGGCCAAAAAAGACAGAGAGAGAGAGAGAGATGATGATGGTCTGGAGTGAGAGAAGGATGTTAACCCGAAGTCAGTATTCTTATTCGGTATACTAATATTTCATTATAAACCTGGTTTAGAGCTAAGAAGGAAAAGCATGGGGTCTTAGGAGTCTGAAGCAGAGGGAGCAGTCAGGGGAAGTGTCTATAGACTGAGATATGAAGGATGAGTAGGAGTTTACTGGGTAAAGGGTAGAGGAAGAATATTCTAGGCAGAGGAGTAGCGACTGCAAAGGTCCTGTGGCAGGAGGGATTTGAGGAACTGAAGGAATGACAGCATAAGTGGAGTAATAGGCAGGGATGACAGACCACAGCACCTGTCACATCAGATCCTGCAAAGTCAGTGCCACTTCTCATCCCCACCCCATTTTGCAGATGAGAACACCGAGGCCAGAGAGTTTAAAGTGACTTGCCCGAGACCATGTGATTTAAGTGGCTAAGCCAGGGCTTACTGAACCCATCTCTATGAGGACCTTCTGCTGTGGGCTTTCTCCTGTCCACACGCTGCCTCTCAGTGTGTGCTTCCTGGGCCAGCAGTACCCGTATCACCGGGGAGCTTGTCAAAGCCCAAGACCTCATCCTCACCCTTAGAATCTGGCCCCAGGCCTCTGTTTATCTCCCCAGGCTGACTCTTGTCTGGCTGCTATGTCCTTGCTCTCCAGTCTGCCTTTCACTGTCCTGCCTGGGACTTCCTTCCGTGCGCCTATCTGCCCCGTGGCTCTGCCCCCTCTGCTTCCCCCTGGCCAGGGTCCGGCCACCAGCGGCTCCCAGTCTGGGTTTGTCTCTCCAGCTCCGGCACCCTCCCTGTCTCAGTGTATCTCATTCTGCCCTGACCATGTTCACCTTTGGGTCTGTGACAAGGTCACTGTGGGATGAAGGTACAGCAAAAACACAAGATGTAGGCAAAATGGAGGGAGAAACATTACTTCAAAGAGGACTGGGAAAGACAAGACAATTTGTGACATAGGAGGTCAACTGGGGCAAAAAAACCTTGAGAATAGCTTTGTTTGGGTCTGAGCAGTGGCCAAGGCCTTGGAGGCCAGGGCAGGCTTCTGGTGCCCCCTAGTGAGCAAACTGGGGACAACAGTCAGACCCTCGGGAAAGGGACTGGCCCACTATGTTGGACCAGGGACAGAAGCCTGCTTTCTGAAGTACTGCCATGGAGGTTCTAGGACAGAAGCGAAATCGCAAGAACTCATCTTCTCCAAACTCGTGGGTGTTGTTTTTGGTTTTTTTTATTGTATTCTTTTAAAGATTAAAAAATTTTTTTATTTGACAGAGACCACAAGTAGGCAGAGAGGCAGGCAGAGAGAGAGGGGGAAACAGGCTTCCCGCTGAGCAGAGAGTCTGATGCCGGGCTCCATCCCAGGACCCTGGGTTCATGACCTGAGCCGAGGACAGAGGCTTTAACCCACTGAGCCACCCAGGTGCCCCCACCACCATGTGATGTTTTTATCTCCATTTTATAAGTAGGGACACTTAAGGACTCAGCACCTACCTTCCAGGGGCCCAGTTGATTAGTGGTACCAGCGGACTTGGAACCCAGATCCACTCCTCCCAGAGTTCTGGCTCTTTCCAGCACCTCCTGTGCCTCAGGCATACTGCCTTTTCCCCAGGCTTTTAAGGCCCACCCTTTCCTCAGGTCTAGAGGCTGGCTTCTTCCGGGGTCCCAAGTTCCCTTAAGTTCCCTTTCCTTCCTGTGGGAGGGGCTTGCTCCTGGGGGCTGGCCCTGGGCCCCTCTGCACCCACCGCTGCACCTGCACCTGCACCCTCACCTCCTGGATGGGCTCTTGGTGTCACCTCTCCTACCTGCCCTGGGGACAGCATGTTTCCTCCGTAAGCTCTGGGGCTCCCGAGCAGTGTCTAAAAGGCCATTGGATCAAATACCTCTGTAAGCTGTCCTCTTCTCTGGCCTGTTGCTGGCACTTTCTACTCTAGGCAAACCTCCCCACTCCTGGGTGGTGCCAGCCTCGATTAGGCCTCCTGCCTTCGCACGGACTATTCTGCCCCTTCCTTCCCTACTTAGCTCCCTGTGTGAGTCCTTATAGAATTGCATTTCCTGAATTGTACTTTGATGCAATACTAATATAAGAACCAGACACTTGAAACCCATTTATTATAAGGGTCTAGTATCATTGATTAGGCCACACTGTCATTTTTTATAAGGATCCCTGGAGAATTCTTGTCTCATCTTAGTACCCTGAGCAGCACTCCTCCTAAGAAACTGAATTTATACGTATACTGGGGACACTGCTAAGGGACGAGTCCCCACCCCCTGTTCCCTCAGCTCTCAGAGAGCCCAGAGCCCGTGCTTTGCCCCGGACCCGGCGGATGTGCATGGGTGACACCCTGCCTTGTTCTTCGTCTCTGCCATTGATTTTTCTTCTCTTTGCCCCACTTTTCACTCTTGCTTTCTTGCTGTTTTGTAAATCCCTATAAGCCACTTTAAAGCCTTTCTGAAACAAGGTTGGCTTAAATCAATAAACTAATCGATACAAATAAAAAAACCTTCCTTGTAGGGTGGTGGTGGGGATTAAACAGGATAGTGGATGTGAGTAGCCAGCCCAGAGTTCCCTCCCCGGCTTGGCTGGAGGGTCAGCGGCCAGCTGGGGCCCAGATGACTGTTCCGCTGGAGTTGCCCACCTCCTGTGCGCCCTCCATAGTCCTGACTCTATAGAAGTCTCCAGGCCCCTGCCCCTCCCTGCCTTGTCTTGCCCTCACCATCCATGCTTTGTTCTCCCTGGCTCCCTGTGGGGAGGAGAAAGTGGATGGCTGTGTCTGTCTTCTCTTATCCTGCCTTTCTCAGCAAGTGTGCTGTCAGCGATGGGCTCCCCTTCCCTCCCCTCCCCCCCTCCCCCTGGGATCTCAGATGCTCTAGGAACCAAACTTGCTGTGTGGGAGCAGTGTGGCTTGCCGTGGCTTGGGGGAGTCAGCATGTGGTGGGATTGTGTTGGGGGTGAGGGGAGGAAGAGATTTTCTGGTTCAGTCTGTGCATTTGACAGACAAGAAAACTGAGGCCCAAAGTGCATAGCAATGGGGCCACATTGTGAGCATACTTGGGCTCATTCACATCAAGTCTGAGTGTGACCCTGCCTTCCTCAGAGGTTCTCAGGGGCCGTTGTCAGAGCAGTCAGAGCAGGCTCTCCAGCACCGCATCCAGGCCTCTCTCTTGGACCATCCTCCCAAAGTAGTCCTGCGTTAGTCATTGACTGTCGAACTTTGAAACACAGTGGCTGAAAAGAACAGCAAACATGTACTGTCTCACAGTTTCTGTAGGTGGCTGGAAGGTCTTGGACAAGGTTGCCGGTAAGACGTTGACTGGGGCTGTAGCTTAGTCAATTCCGGTTACTGTAACAGAAATACCATAAACTGAGTAGTTTATAAACAGGCACTATTTGTTCCTCACCGTTGTGGAGGTTGGGAAGTCCCGGGTCGCGGTGCCTGCAGGCTGGCGTTGGCGAGGTCCCACTTCCTGGCTCATTGCTGTGCCCTCCCGTCTCAGACCTCTCTGGGGAGGCCGTTCATCCTGTTCACGGGGGCTCCACCCCAGGACCTAAGCACTCCCCGAGGCCCCACTTCCCAACACCGTCACACTGAGCGTTAGGATTTCAGGGTCTGAATTCTGGGGGGGCGCATCAGTGCAGAGTCCAGAAGCTTGACTGGGGCTGGGTAATCTGTTTCCTTGATGACTGATGGACATTGCTGGAAGCCAGTGCTGGCCATTGGCAGGAGGCTGTTGGTTCTCTCCATGCGGGTTTCTCCAGAGAGCTGCTTGAGTGTCGTTGACACAGCGGCTGTCTTCTCAGAGAGTGTGAGGAGGGAACCCGTGTGACTATGTGCCTGTGAGCCCCTGCGAGCCAGCGATCTCTCATTTCCCTGTGTGGCCCGCGCAGCCCTTGCTCCCAAGTCAGAAGTTTATGCATCAGACCACCCTGCCTAGTGCGAACATCTACTTAAGAAGAGGGAGAGATCAAGGTCACGAAACAGGGGGACAGTAGGCCCAGGCCAGTACAGGGTGTACGTACCTTCCTTGGAGCAATTACCTGCATGACGGAAACTGGGCAGGGGACAGAGCCACCAAGGTGCTGTCTCCAGGCAAGGAAGAGGTGACAACAGGATTAGCAGATAAGGAACGGCTCAAGAGCTCTCCTGTCCTCTCAAGACCGAGGAGCTGCTGGGAATTGTGGAGAAAGGGGGAAGCGGTTGTGCTGGCTGGGAGTGCTGGGGGCAGGGTGGCAGGTAGCACAGGGTGGGGACACCAGGGGCAGCTGGCCAGGTAATGTGGGGTGGGGTGTGGGGGCAGTTCTGGGAGCAGCCTGTTGATAGATGTGAAGAGTGTCTCTGGGAACAGGGACGGACTAAACAGAGGTGCCTGAGATGCTTGCAGACAGCTGAGATCACAGCCCCTTGGAAGGAGCCAGAAGACCCGCCTGTCGGGTGGGGGAAGGTGGGCACCAGCGTCTCCCAAAACCCACTGCCACCTGGCTGGAGGTGGGAGTCCAATGTGAAGTGACTGTTGCATTAAGGGACAGAGACAGCCTGTAGTGAAGTAGGGCCCGAGCTGTAATGGAAAATGATATCGTTTTGGAGGAGAGAAGTGTCTGTGTCACAGGCTTGAGATGCTTTCCTTCCAGGAGGGAGAGAACAGGGCGCAGGCTGCTACTGCTGATGAAGGCTTCAGACCACAGGTGCCTGGGGCCACTTAGGGGCTGGGGGAAGAGGAGAGGCTAGGGTTTGCAGGGGAGAGAGATCATAGGCTATCCTGAGGGGATAGGGTTGGGGGACCTGGGGGACTGTCTTTGCCAGGCTCCTATCTGCACTTGGCTCACAAGGATGCTGTGGCTCAGGAGGGAAAGGGGTCCGACCTCCAGATGCACAGCCAGGAGGCCAGGGGGCTGGGATCAGAATGGCCTTTCTGAGTTCAGGGACTGTGCACTCTGCTACATCGTGCTTCTGTTTCAGTCTATCAGCAGGAAGACCCGGATGGTGGGGTGGTGCCCTCACAGCCCAGGGACTGTGTGCCGGGGGGCCCTGTAGGCCATGTTCTTGGGGCTGGCAGGGAAACCTAAGGCCTGTGGGGTGAATGGCTGAAAGGAAGGTCATGGTCAAAACCCTGTAGGCCTAGCCCAGTAGGGGCTGAGGGTCTGTGGAATTGCCCAGCATTGGATCCCACGTCAGGTCAGCCCCCAGCTGTCCAGCTCAAGGACCCTGAGGGCACATTTGAGGTTGGCTGTCCTGTACACCGCCTGGGACCCATCCTGCTTTAACCTTGGGCAGATTGCCTCACTTCTTGGAGCTCAACTCTCTCCTCTGCAGAATAGGGGAGGGCGTCCATCCCCCGACTTCTAGTTCCTGCTCCTGGGGCAGCTGTGCAAAGGGTTAGCTCTGGGACCTTCACTGCCTGGGTTCGGGTTCTGGAGCCACCACTCACCAGCTGTGTTCCCTTGGATTTCTCTGCGCCTCCCTTTTCTCCTTTGGAAAAGGGGAAAGTAAGAGTGTTTGCTCCGTGGTTAGTACCACAGTCAAGTGAGTTTCCATATGTGACATGCTAGGCAGTGCTGGCCTGGGGGACATGCTTGGGACATAGTGACAGCTGAGCCTACCACTGTGGCAAGCAAAAGCTGCCCTGAAAAAGGGCCTTTGTGAAAGTCTATAGGAAGGATGCTGAGAGGGGAAGGGAGAGGCTGGTGGGCAGGTGCCTGAGGCCCTGTCTTCCCGTGGGGCCAGAGGAGGTGTCCAGAAGCTGCTCTGGGCTTGCAGGGGCCAGGAATTTTCAGTCCCTGCGGTTCCTCTTCCCTCCCATCAGGGCATTGATAATGTGGAGACTAATGTCCTCGGTGACCCCTGCTATCCGGGCTGTGGGACAGGGAGGCAGCCCCGTGACCCCCACCAGCATGAGGGAGAGGCTGCATGGGGCCGACTCCAGCGTGGGCTCAGACTCTCGGAGGTGGTTCGACAGACGGCAGGCCTGAGAGCACGGGACCCAGGCCGGACTTCATGACCTGATTCTACCACATACTGGCCGGGTTCCCCGCGGTGCCTTCCTCCCAAGTCCTGGTTCCTTATCAGTGAAACAGAGAGTGGGTCGTGGGTGGGTTACCACAGGTGTCAGGTAGCTAGGAGCTCATCAAGGAACCCCTCCTGTGCCTGCTCCTTCCTAGAGCTGGATGATGCCCTGGGAGCTGAGCTGACCTCTGGGGGGGTCTGTGGGCAGGGCTGGGGTCTGGCGAAGTCAGTCACGGCTGCCCCAGGCTCGTCCCTCCAGCTGCAACCACCTCTGTGCAGAGAGGGGAGGTAGTGGGGGACAAACCTCCCTCCAGAGCAGGGCGCCTCTCTCCAGCTCCACCATTCCTTCCTTCCTTCCTTCATTCATTCAACAGATGCTCCCCGAGCTGGCCTTTGGGTGCCCAGCACTCTTCCGGATGCGGGAGCACCATCGGGCCATCCCGGCCTCCCTGACTCATCGGGGCACTCCAGAGAAATCTCTTCTGACCAGTGTTCTTCTCCCTCTGGCTTTATCCTCTCAGGGACCTGAGTGAGAACACAATCCAGGCCATCCCCAGAAAAGCTTTTCGTGGAGCTACAGACCTCAAAAATCTGTGAGTCCAGGCCTGGGAGGGAGAAGGGTATAGGGGCTGGAGGGCTGCCCCTCGCAGGGTCCCCGTGCCTCTCCCCAAGCCCTGTGGTCCAGGCAGCTCAGGAGCTGGTATGGGCCCTGAGACGGCTTGTGCCAGCAGGGTCTTCTGGAACAGTCTGGGGTCGAAGGAAACAGGCCGCCTTTGGGGATTGGGTAGAAAGGAGTGCCATGAACTGTGGGTGTTTAGGTGAAGTTCATGGTCCATTTGAACGGCACAGTCCGCATGCGCTTGCCCTTGAGTAGACTGAGAGAGAGCCGGGTGTGAGTTCCTCTTCCAGGTACGTACTGTGGAAGTGGCCGCCAGTCCGTTAACTTCCCTGAGCTTCACTATATCATTCTGTAAAATGGGACGATCATATTTACCTCCCAGGCTTGTTCAAGTGCTATTTAAATGTGATGGTTTCTTCCTACTACTCACATTTATCCCGGTGCACGCTTATCACCTCCCCGAGCTCTGACTGCGGCAGGAATGGCAAATGCCCAGCATGCTCGTCACTGCCTGCCCCCACGTCTCTGGTAGACAACTGAGCACTGCCTTCTTTCCCAGGGACCCAGTCACAGCTTCAGTTTATTCCAAAAGCGGCATTCCAGGTGGCCACGGCTTGGCTACCGCTGCCCTTAGGAGACGTTGTCTCCTCGTCCAGCGGCCAGCACTTTCCGGTGGTCTCCAAAATGGGCCGGGGGGCAGGCGCCTGCTCCCCGGAGGATATCCAAAGTCAGGTGGAGGAATAGGATATAACTTTTTAAATATTTATTTTTTTTTAAAGATTTTATTTATTTATTTAACAGAGGTGAGAAAGGGAACACAAGCACAAGCAGGGGGAGTGGGAGAGGAGAAGCAGGCTCCCCACTGAGCAGGGAGCCCCATACAGGGCTCGATCCCAGGACCCTGGGATCATGACACCCAGGAGCCCCTATATTTATTGTTTTAACGAAATAAGAAAGAATATAAGCTTTTTTTTTTTTTTTTTTTAAAGATTATTTATTTATTTATTTGACAGAGAGAGATCATAAGTAGGCAGAGAGGCAGGAAGAGAGGCAGGCAGAGAGAGAGGAGGAAGCAGGCTCCCTGCCAAGCAGAGAGCCCGATGTGGGACTCGATCCCAGGACCCTGAGATCATGACCTGAGCTGAAGGCAGCGGCTTAACCCACTGAGCCACCCAGGCGCCCAGAATATAAGCTTTTGTTAGTATTTGCTATTTAGATCTACGCCTATATCCTGAACAAAGGACTGGGTGGGGCCAGGGCTCTTTGTTTTAAATTAACGGAGCCCTTGATCAAAACGTGGGGACACCCCTGCCCTAGGCAGCATGGTTTCCTGCACAACTTTCTTTTGCTTCACAGACAGCTGGACAAGAACCAGATCAGCTGCATAGAGGAAGGGGCCTTCCGGGCCCTGCGGGGGCTGGAGGTGCTGTAAGTGAAACCAGGGAAGAGTGGAGGGGCTGGAGAGCCTGGCAACGCGGGAGCCGGGCCGGGCACCTGGACTGGGGCTGGGAGCAGCCCACGGGGTGGGAACCCCCCCCCCCCCGATTCTGTGCCAGCTCCACAGCAGAGGCCACACTCTCTGCTCTCCTGGGCTCTGCACCCAGGGTGGTGGGGACACCTACTTACACTATAGGGTCATGCCTGTAGTGTAAGATCCAGGCTTACCCTGCTCACGACCAAGCCCAGGGCAGTGTCTGTGTCTTCCAGGACTTTCTGACACAAGAGGTATAAAGGCCTCCCTGCCTGCCTCTGTGCAAGCCCGCACTTGCGGGCAGGCAGCCTCTCCCTCCTCGCCCTCCTGCTCCCTGTCCCGGCTGCCTTATCACCGCTGTCCCAGCTCAGGCCTTCCTCGGAGGGTAGCTCTGTGTTTCCCGCTCCTCCTGGGGTGGACTCCCCAGGATCCAGCCCGGTGCTGGCTCCCCTGGAAGGTGGACCATGGATCTGGGTGTGAGAGCCTGAGGGCTGGCCTACTGCCCAGACGCCCAGTGACTCTGGTTTCCCCCCGACCAGGACCTTGAACAACAACAACATCACCACCATCCCCGTGTCCAGCTTCAACCACATGCCCAAGCTGCGGACCTTGTGAGTCAGCCCCTGGGCAGCCGAGTCGGGGCTGGGGGTGGCTGGGAAGGGGGTGGAGAAAGAGCTCCCTCTTCTTCTTTGCGTTCTCAGCGGTGGGTCATCCACTCAGGCTGGGGGTGGGGGTGTCGGAGTCCAAGGGAGAGGGAAGTGACCTAAAATGGATGTTGAATGTCATTTCTATTTGATTTTTCCTCCGAAAACAAGTGACTTGTTTTTGTGTTTAAAAATGACTTATGTGCTTTTGGGCAGCGGGTCTGTGTGAGCTCAGGAAGATGAATCATTTCTGGTCACACTCAGGCCAGCGGCTGCCCCAAACAAGCTGGGAGGGAGGCAGTGGCCGCTGGAAGCATCTTGCTGCTGCCGGTGACCCCTTGTGAGCCTGAGCGGGCGGCTGGGGCTACGTGTAGCACCCCACTCCCTGGCAGGGGGTTCCCACTGTGGGGCTGGGGCCCCAGGCGGGTGGGTTGCGAGCTGCCCTCTCTCCCGACAGCCGCCTGCACTCCAATCACCTGTTCTGCGACTGCCACCTGGCCTGGCTCTCACAGTGGCTGAGGCAGCGGCCAACCATCGGGCTCTTCACACAGTGCTCGGGGCCCGCCAGCCTGCGTGGCCTCAATGTGGCTGAGGTCCAGAAGAGCGAGTTCAGCTGCTCAGGTGGGTGCCAGCCCTGCTGGGACTCTCCACGGCCCAACCCCTGCCTTCTGCTCCCCGCCCCACCCCCCATGTCTTGCTCCCTCCCCTGACCCCCGTCACCCTGCACTAACATCCGGTCCACCCATGACCTCCTCTCTTGGCCCATCACTTTCTGCTCATCGCCTCCTGTCCTTACCCACCACCCCTGGACTGCCCACATCTCCTGTCCTCGCCCATCACCTCCTGTCCCCTTCCATCACCTCCCATCGCAAAAAACATGTCTGAGAATGTTCAAGGCAGCCTTTTCTCGTATTAGCCCAGAGTTGGCTAACATTTGGCGACAACCCAAATGTCCACCAGCAAGGGACTAGATAGACTAATTACGGTCTGTCCGTACGACAGAATACTGCTCAGCAGTGACAGAGGCAAGCTGCTGAGACGCACAACAACGTGGGCTAATGTCAGAGGTTTTGCAGCGAGCGGAAGGAGCCAGATACAATTTCATTTATTTGAATACGATTTCATTTATTTGAAGTCCACAGATCAGCAGGCCAGATCTTTGGTGGCAGGTCTCAGAATAGCAGCTGCCTTGAAATAGGGGCGTAAGGGAGCCCTCTTGGGGAATAGAAATGTTCTGTGTCTGGGGACAGTTCGGTGGGAGCACCTCTGAGAACTTCAGCCGCTGTACACTGAAGATGGTGACAAGTGTGTTATACTTCAATTTAAAAAACATATCAGCCTCTATGCTTTATCCTGGTTTTGTCACCTATCAGTGTTGTGTGGTTTTCCACAAACTAATTAATATTAAGGACTCAGTTTTCTTAACTGTAAAATGGCCACGATGGGTTAAATGAGGTACTGCGTGTACAACCCTTCTCACAGCACGTGTCCCAGAACGATAAATGGGGTCCCTGCCATTCTCTGGTGACCAGTGAGGAGACTGAGGCTCCAGAGTGTTGGGCAACACGGACTAGAACCTGGAGCTTCAGAGCGTGGGCCAGGATTTCCTCGTGTGTGAACCACACTCTCAGGCAGCACAGTTAGGTTCAGATTCAAGTTTGGCAAACATTCAGCCAGCACGTGCTGTGTGCGGGGCGCCCGCAGAGTTGCATGGTCGATCTCAGTGATCTCCTCCGGTTTATCGGGATGCAGAGAAACACTGTCTGCCCTGTCCCCACCCGTGACGCCATGTCTGGGGGTGGAGGCACGGGCATGGGATGCCCCCAGGTCACCGCCCACCATTTTCTCAGGCCAAGGGGAGGCAGGCCGATCGCTTTCCTGCACCCTCTCCTCGGGCTCCTGCCCAGCCATGTGCACCTGCGGCAATGGCATTGTGGACTGTCGCGGCAAGGGCCTCACTGCCATCCCTGCCAACCTGCCTGAGACCATGACGGAAATGTGAGTATGGGCCAGGGCGGGTGCTGGGATGTGGGCCCTGGGGCCAGACTGGGCTCTGGTGGCCCAGTGAACAGCTCGCCTGACGCCCCTCCCTATACACGGAGGAGAGACAACTGGCCTCGGCTGACCGGAGCCCTCCACCCAAAGCTGGGCAGCTCTAGAGAGTTGGGAGGGGGTGTCCCTCTGGGGTCCATTTGTCCAGCCCCGCGGGGTGAGCCTGCTGGAGTCGGTTTCTCAGTAGTAGCCTGATTTGTGGGCTCCTTTCGACCACAAAATCTGGGGTCATGGGACTCAAATACAGCAGCTCCTTTCTCCTCTGCCCGTGCCAACCTGTCTACTCCAGATGGAGGATGGGAGCAGGGGCAACGGGTCTGGTTTGGGCAGGTAAGTCTGGGAGGTGACAGTCAGGACCCCGGGTTTCCTCTGTGTTCTCGCTCTGCAGCCGACTGGAGCTGAATGGGATCAAGTCCATCCCCCCAGGAGCCTTCTCTCCCTACAGAAAGCTGCGGAGGATGTGAGTGTCTCTTGCTGCTTCTTGGGAGTCAGCCTGCGGCAGGGGGCAGGGTCTAGGGCTGGCAGGCCACGGCCATGGCGCAGGTCTTGACTCCGCCTCCAGCTTCTTCTGTGAGCATGGAGGGCGGCGGTGGCGTGACCTCACAGTGTCAGCGTGAGGCCCACGCCGGGGGTGGGGGTGTGGGGGTGTGTGGGGGGGGTTGTTGAGGCCGAATCCGGCAGGTGATCAGAGCTGACTGTCATCCCCCATCTCAGCGGGGCACTCCTAGGAGCAGTCGCGGATGTGAGAGGAGATGTAGGGCACAGCTGGGGCGCGGGGTAAAGTTTCCTCAAGAACAGACCAAGGCTGGAGCACGAGCCTCAGCCTGCACAGGGAAACAGTGGCCAGGGGCTTTTCAGGTGGATGGCAGAACTGGCCTCTTTATTTCTCTAATGTCAAAGAAATGCCTGCCCTCCTGTGGCACATGGGAGGAGGGGCCAAGCAGGGCTTGGTGGCTGCCAAGGGATTCAGCCATCTTCCCTCCTGCTCGCCTTGTAGAGACCTGAGCAACAACCAGATTGCAGAGATCGCGCCCGACGCCTTCCAGGGCCTCCGCTCCCTGAACTCGCTGTGAGTAGCCATGCCAAGTCTCCCAGGGTCCAGGGTGCCCCCGCCCCTGTGCCAGGGCCCCTCTGGAGGGGGAGGCTGTGTCCAGCTCCCCCTTCCTCACTGGTGGACACTCTGCAACTGGGAAGAGGTAGAGGGAATCCAGGCAGAGCTGTTGCCCCTGGCAACTCTGATGGCCCTCCTGCCAGGAAGGGGATTTTCCCAGCATTCTTTGCAGCACTCACCTGACATGGCCCAGACTTCGTGTTGGCCCTGCCTCCCCACTGAGGCCCAGGGTTCTGTGCTCCTAAACCCTACTCAGCTTCCCGATAAGGGCTGCCACTCTCAGCTCCAGTTGTGACATCGGCCACACCTTTTGCCTTTCATCCCAAGTGTGCTCCCAAGTTGTGGCGGGAGACAAGAAAAAAGCATTTTCCTCCACCTCTCCCCATTTCCCTTCCCTGGAGGGTTTACTTGGGGGGCGGGTGTTGTCCATGAATCTACAAAATGCCACGCAACGTCAAACATTCTCTTGGAAATGTTACTTCATCTCTTTTCCCAGTGCCCTTGCTCGCACCCCCCAGGTTCACCAAGCCCCTCGCTGTCTGAGGTGCACAGCACTGGTCTATACAGAGTACACTCAGGGCACCCTGTAGTTGGGTGAGCCCCCATTGTGAGGAGCCTTCTGTTACTCTGAGGAGTGAGTGTTTCTGCTTATCCCTGGCAGCACTGGACACATGCCTTGCCTAGATTAGGGGTCTGGGAAGTGAAATAGGACAGAGCTTCCCCTTGGGGCCTGTAGGAGGCTGCCAGCTCAGTCCCTCTGTGTGCACCCTCTTCTCTTGGAGTGGAGCATGAGTTAGTGGGTGGGCCCAATTGTGAATGGCACCCCTTAAGTTGTGCAGTGCACAACCTACACAGCTGTACCTGACAGCTTGGTGATGGGTCTCTCTCATTGGCTGAGGAGATCAGATTTTGGAGGTGGCCTGCCAAAATGCAGGGCTCTTCATCTGAGAAGTGAATGACACCTTCCTAAATTGGAACATGACAGTGACCCATTTAAGTGGGTTCCTGTTGCTCACAAAGACATCTCCCCACTATATGGGAACTTGTGTGCTAATAGACCTCACTGACAGTGTCCACCTTGGCAGAGACTGACCTGGTCTCCCTGCTTCAGCCCCTGCCCCCTCCACTCTGATCTTTCCAAATGCAAATCCGATCCTGTCTCAGAGGCTTCCTGGTGCTCCCCGCCCAGCAAAACCCAAACTATTATTCCATTTGTTTCTTCTACTCAAGCCACACCGAGCCCCCCTCCACCACCACTTCCAGGCCAGCCAGGATCCCATTGTGGGGATTTTGCTTCTGCCATGCCCTCCTCCAGAAAGGATCTTGAAGCACATACTGTTTTTACACAGGCTGAGTTGTTTCCAGGGTGGCTTGTGGGGGCTGCTTGCAATATTGGGAATGGAGTACACCCTGTCCCCGAGCCCCGTTGATACTTCTCCCTCTGCCTGAACCCATTCCTGCCTGCATGGCTTTGTGGAACCTTTGCTTTTTTCCTAATCACACACGGAATTCCTGCTTAACACAGAGAACTAAGGTGAAGAAACCCACTTGCACCCCCACTGCCTAGACCTCTGCACAGCTAAACTTTGACCTGTTTTTTTCTGGTGTGTTATCTGTTGCTTGACGTCAGAGCTCATTCTGTGTATAATGTCTGGCACTCGTGTTTTTTTCTTGTAATTCTCTGGAAATATGCACATTATCCTGCCCATGGGATTGTCTCCTCTTTGAATGTCTCCTTTTACATCCGGGGCCAGATTATTCCTGTGAAGTTTCCCAAAGGGCTCCTTTGCAGGCTTCTGTGGGTTCCATGCATGAGGCAGAGAGTGGGTATTGGGGGAATGCTCAGCAGTAGTGGGGGTCATGGCTGCCCCAACCCATAGGGTACCTTTCGGAAACTACGAAAGGAGGCTCCTATCTTAACACACTTTACTGCCACCTGCTGGCCACTTGTTAGAGCTGACCTAAACCCCTGCACTGTGCCCTGTGAATCATTTAGAGGTGGTGCCATTATGTGGGGGCCCCTTGCAAAGTCATGCCCACCTGGTGGCTGTCCTCTTACTCTCTCTTTCTGCTGCCTTTTGTCTCCAGGGTCCTGTATGGGAACAAGATCACAGACCTCCCCCGGGGTGTGTTTGGAGGCCTGTACACCCTACAGCTCCTGTAAGGACCCATCCGCTGGTGACCTTGGGTGACGCGCAGGGAGGGGGCTGGTATTCCTCTGGCCTCTCAGACTAGCCTTGCCAGCCTCTTTGGGGTTTGGGACTCAATGAGGTGAGGAGCTTGGATGATGGCAGAGCTGGGGGTGCCGCGAGGGACTTCGGGGCTCTGCGAGTCCAGGGAGGGAAGGGGGTCAGGTTCAGAGCTGATCGCAGGACGCCGGAGCTTAGAGGCTCCTGAGAGGCAGCCTGTGTTCCCGAGGAGGTCAGCAGGCCTGGGGACAGGGTTGTCTCCTACAGGGGGACACCCCAGCTCAGGCTCCGTGAAGCACGAGAGTTCAGGCAGGGGTTCCATCCCAGGATCCCAGAGGAGCAGAACCCAAATGGTCCATCTCAGATGCCTGGCAACCCAGCAGACTCTGGAAAGGAGGGGAGCCTCCAAAATGCCTTTGGGAGGTGGCCTGACCATTGTGCTCCCTGCTTCCCAAGAACCTTGTGAGCACTCGTAGCAGTTCCTTGAAAGGGAGAGGAGCAGGGGGGCAGGACAGTCCCTTGCACAGAGAGGGCAATTGGAGTTCTCGGCTTCCTGTATGCAGTGGACATCGGGAGGGCTAGCCGCCCTGCGCCTGCTCCTGGGCACTTCTCCTCGACACAGTCATGCTTGGTGCCAGGGAGGTGCCCGAGGCACGCTGATGCAACCGATTCTGCACCTCTCCCCCCCACCACCACTTGGCCCTGGTCTGCCCACAGGCTCTTGAATGCCAACAAGATCAACTGTGTCCGGCCCGATGCCTTCCAGGATCTGCAGAACCTGTCACTTCTCTCCCTGTATGACAACAAGATCCAGAGCCTCGCCAAGGGCACCTTCACCTCCCTGCGGGCCATCCAGACCCTGTGAGTGCCCTCTTGCCCTCTCCCCTCAGGCCCAGCAGGAAGACCTAGGGAGAAGGGACAGACTCTGGGGACAGGCAGCTGTCTTGCCCTGTGCCTTTTGCTCACCAGGAGTGGTCTCTTATAGAGGAAAGAGCACAGAGTTAGGGTTGGATAGTCCCGAGTTCAACTCCTAACTGTGCCTCTTACTAGCTGTGTGACCCTGGTCAAGTTAATCAGCTTCTCTGGGCCTCAGTTCACTCATTTATAAAATGAGGATACTCTTTTCTTCGTAGGGTTGTTAGGAGACAAAAGGGGACATTTGTACAGAGCTGAGTTCATTGTAAGTGCTTCTTAAATGCATGCTTAATGGGCATTTATTATGAATTTTGTTGCAGCCATTGTTTATCTGCCAGATAGTGCTCTCCATCAGATAATATCCGCATTGGGGAGGCAGCACAGGTGTGGAACAGGTCAAATAAAAGGCACAGCTCCTACTCCCTGGGGACCCTGTGCATCAGCAAGGATGTGAGCCACAAAGACAAACTTGTTAAAGCCCACACACGCCCGTCTGCCGCCCCTCTCCTGCTAATTAACTTATGGCAGGGAGAGGAAGATGGAGCGCAACAGGGAAATCTTGCCAAATATGTGAAATCAGAAGTTATAGGGAGACACGGGCAAGGTGGAAGGTTTTATACAGCTGGCGGGATGTCCAAGGGAAAAGCACGAAAGAGATTTCGTTGCTGGGGACCGCCACACAGGAGAGCCTGGGGGGATAGGGACCAGGACGGAGGGTCTCCCTCTGTGGGTGGAAGCAGAGCGAACACATCGCATGGATGGCCTACCTGGAGGTGGCCTCTGTCTTTGGTGGGATCTCAGAGAGCGCTTCTGCCTGCCAGACACCAGGCCTGAGATCCTGGCCACTGCCGGCAGGTACTAGTGGGGACAGAGCTGGGGGCAGAACCTTGGAACAGGAAGTCTTCCTGCAGTCGAGACAGGAACAGTGGGACCCTGAGAACAACAGCAGTCGCTACTGATTGTCGAGCCCTGACCCAGTGCCAGCCAGGCCGCGGCTCACTCCATGTGTTATCTTCCTGAACTCTCACAGTGGCCGGTGGCCGGACAGTCTGTCGTCCCAACTTTACTGATGAGGAAACTGAGGCAGGAAGTCATGGGACTCACTCTAGGTCACACAACACTCACAGAGCAGGTATTTGGTCTCAGGTACCTCTTCACCATCCCTGAGAAGTTAGTTAGCTTTGCCCTCGACTGTGCTTTTTCCATCAGAATAGACCTCGTTATTTAAGGCAGGAGAGCAGAACTGGACTTTCATGAACAACTATTATGTATTAACAACCAGAGTACGGTTTGGAAGAAGAATAAAGGAAACACAGACCCAGGAGTAATCAGATACTCTAAATACAGGTTTGGAGGGTTAAACGCCCTGACTGAGTCACGGGTCAGGCCTGAGTGGATTTAAACAACCCACAGCCTGCTTGATCTCTCTGAGATCTGTGGCCGAGTGCCTGGGACCCACTCCTGACTTTGCTGCTGTTGTTTTCCTTGTTCCAAGAGATTTTTCAAAGTGTTGTTCTTTTTTTTTTTTTTTTTTTAACAGCTTTTTTTTTTTTTTTTTTAAAGATTTTACTTATTTATTTGACAGAGAGAAATTACAAGTACACTGAGAGGCAGGCAGAGAGAGAGAGAAGGAAGCAGGCTCCCTGCTGAGCAGAGAGCCCGATGCGGGACTCGATCCCAGGACCCTGAGATCATGACCTGAGCCGAAGGCAGCGGCTTAACCCACTGAGCCACCCAGGCGCCCCTTTTTTAACAGCTTTAATGAGGTATAGCTTATATACCATAAAATCCACCCGTTCTAAGCATACAACTCCATGATTTTTTGTAGATTTCCCGTTGTCCCATGATCACCCCGGTCACATTTTAGAAAGTTTCCCTCACCTCCCCCAACTCCCTTGTGTCCCTTTTACAGTCAGTCCCGAGTTGCTGCTGATCCCCAGGCAACCCATAATCTAATTTCTCTCTCTGTAGTTTGTTTTTACTGAACATTTCATAAAAACGGAGTCATCATGGGGCACATGGGTGGCTCAGTCAGTTAAATAGCTGAAGATTGATTTCGGCTCAGGTCACGATCCCAAGGTCATGAGATCCAGCCCCAAGTTGGGCTCCGCAGTGGGTGTGGAGCCTGCTTAAGATTCTCTCTCTCGAGGCTCCTGGGTGGCTCAGTGGGTTTAACCTCTGCCTTCGGCTTGTGTCACGATCCCAGGGTTCTAGGATGGAGCCCTGCATCAGGCTCTCTGCTCAGCAGGGAGCCTGCTTCCCCCTCCCTCACTGCCTGCCTCTCTGCCTACTTGTGATCTCTGTCTGTGTCAAATAAATAAATAAATAAGGTCTTAAAAAAAAAAAAAGATTCTCTCTCTCCGTCTGCCCCTCCCTATCCCACCCATGCTAGCTCTCTCTCAAAAAAAAAGGAATCATCATGATATGTCATGTTTTGTGACTGACTTCATATTTTTGAGGTCCATTTGCACCTCGGTATGTATCAGTGCTTGGTTCCTTTTTATGGCCAAGTGATTTCCCACTGAATGGATCGACCACGTTCTGTTTATCCTTCCTAGTTGATGGCTATTGGATTTGCACTTTGGGATCATTATGAGCAACGCTGCTGTGAATATTTGCTTACAAATCCTTATGTGGACAAATGTCTTCATTTCTCTTGGCCTTTCTGGTTCTCATCGGCAATGTATGTTTCATTTTTTAAGAAATTGTCAGTTTTCCAAAGCAGAGGTAAATCCTATTTTACATCCCTACCAGCGGTGTTTTATGAGGATTTCAGTTTCTCTGCATCCTTGCCCATCCTTGGTATCACTTGTCTTTTTCATTATGGCCACTCTAATCGGTGTGAAGTGGTGTCTCATGGTGGGTCTAATTTGACTAGTGATGTTGAGCACTAGCCCCAGAAGGTTTCTAGCTGGGACGTCTTAATGCGTATTTCAATCTTCCCTTCTGCCTTCTACTCTCACAAATGGTCATGGAGGGGACGGCATGGCCCCACGTGCAGCTCATTTCTGGGTGTGCCTTTAGCATGGTGCTATTTTCCCAGGCAGGTATTTTTTTCCTTCTTCCTGAGCATTTTCCCTTCTCAGCTCCCTGCTCTTTAGGATGGTTAAAAATTCCAATTTGTGTCAAATACCTAAGCCACTTGTCTCTGTGGGTGGTTCAAGTTTGTATAAATTGGCTTTGACACAAATAACCTGTTCTTAGAAAGGATATATTCTACCCCACACCCACTGAACATTTTAATACATGCCTGAACAACATAATTGCATTGATTTTAAACAGAGTTCTCTACTGAGATTGTGATAAAGGGAAGCAATTAGTTCAGGCAGAGGCCTGGCAGTGCGGCCTGAGCCGATGTGGCTGGGCAGCTGGGCGGATCCCGGAGCAGGGCACGAATCCTCATGTATTTTCAGTCATTAACGGACTTTGCCTTGGGGTGTCAGCAAATGTGTCTTCTCTGTGCAAACTGACGGTTTAAATGGGGAGACAAATGTCCAGTGAGATGCAGAAGGGGTGGGGGTGGGGCTGGATTACCTGGCGATGCTGACAGGAGCCTGGACTCAGGCAGGAAAGTGAGGGCGAGCCCAGGGGAGTGGCAGGGACATCTGGGCAGAGAAGGCTCCGACCAGGTAGCCCAAGTAGGAAGCAGAGCCCAGGAGGCGACAAATAGGAGCAAGCACGGCCAGGTCAGAGCTGAGCTGGTGCAGACCCTGGGCAGAGCTCATGCCTCTGTTTGCACAGCCCTAGACCCCCATCAGGGCCCTGAGCTGAGGCCAATAAGTAGATGGCCTACCCTGGCGGCATTCAGTGGAGAAAAGCGGACGTCCATGGCGAGTCCTCAAGCTGGCCCCTGCTCTGTCTCTGTACTTGCACGCAGAAATGTTGGCTCTCAGGTACAGGTGCTAGAATATTCTTTCCTGTGTCCGTTTAGAAAGCAGGGCCTGCCCAGGGCTGTGATGGCCACGACACAGGCTGGCAAGCTGGCTGCTAGCGGTTCAGATGTGGTTGGTCTGAGCCTTATTGGGGTGGGGAGGGCCCACGAATGGGAAAACCACCCAGGTGGTTGCTGAGAGCACCCCAGGTTCCTATAGTCAGCATCGCCTGCCGGCTGTCCCCTCCCACATTTATCCTGCTGGTCGCACAGGTAGCCTGGCAGGAAAATATGAGTGGTTGCCCAGTAAGTAGCTGTTCAGCCATGTTTTGGGGCCCCATTCCCTTCCTGACAAAGGCTATGGAGAGAAGCTGCTGTTGCCCGAGGCTGCCGGGAGAGGACGACCCACGACAAAGGCCTCTGGGCACCGACAGTCCTGGACTCTAATACCCGTTCTGTCCCCTCACCCGTGGAAGGCTGGAGTGGTCCGGCCAGTCCCCAGGTCACTCTTGCCTCCGCTCGTGTCCGTGAAGTGTGCTGGGGGGTGGGTGCAGGTGGGTAGAGGGACAGAGGACAGAGTGAGGCTTGCGGGGGGTTCAGCAGGGACAGCGGGAAGCTCCAGAGCCTGTGGAGAGCCTTCCCCGCTGCCAGGTTCTGGCAAGGCTTCTCCGTAGTTGGTGGGCGAATCCAGGCGGTGGCCCAAGGCCATGCGTTTCAAGCCACCAGCAAGCAGCGACCTCCAGGCAGAGGTCAGCACGGTTTGCCGCCCTGTCTCTGATCCCCGCTCTATCCCCCACCCCCGGGACAGGCACCTGGCGCAGAACCCTTTCATCTGTGACTGTAACCTCAAGTGGCTGGCGGACTTCCTGCGCACCAACCCCATCGAGACGAGCGGAGCCCGCTGCGCCAGCCCCCGGCGCCTCGCCAACAAGCGCATCGGGCAGATCAAGAGCAAGAAGTTCCGCTGCTCAGGTAGACGTCCGTCCACCCCGCCCCCCACAGTCTCTCCACTGGCCGGCCTGTCTTCAGTCTGCTTAGGGACCCGTGATGATTTCTGAATGGCCCCAACGGTGTGTC
This sequence comes from Mustela erminea, assembly GCF_009829155.1. Taxonomy (NCBI): domain Eukaryota; kingdom Metazoa; phylum Chordata; class Mammalia; order Carnivora; family Mustelidae; genus Mustela; species Mustela erminea. The sequence continues at coordinate 61,444,782 of NC_045627.1, read as the reverse complement.
CTTGGCCACTCCAGACCCTCGCTAGAGGGTCCCAAATCGTAGCCCCAGATCTGAGTGGTCGGCCAGCCCCACCCTGCCTTGCACGGAGGCTTAGGGAAGACCAGGGCTGGCCGAAGGTCCTTGAGGGAGGCCTGCCCGGTCAAGGACCCGGGTTCCTCTGCTCCCAGGTCAATTTGCTTTCATGTACTGCTTTCAGACTCAGGAAGCCTGGGACCTCTCCTTGGTGAGAGAACTGCCTCCTCCAGGCTCTGGGGGCAGCAGAAACTGGCTGGGGGCAGTGTGGGTCAGCTTCTGAGCCTGGATCCTGGTCAGGGACGTGGTGCTTCGCAGCCCCATCCTTGTCTTGGGCCACTGACCATGAGCGTTCTTGTGTTTTTGGTGCTCCCTGAGAGGTTCAGCTGGAGCAGATACTGTCCCCAGCCTTAGCCCAGCCAGGGAGCATCCGTGCTCTTCTCCAGCTGGGGGCTGGGCAGGTGGGCTCTGGAGCCCGGATTTGGGACCCCAGTGTTGTTCCTGGGGTGCCCTCACCTGAGCAGTGGGTTTGGAGCCTGGGCTCTTCTGCAAGTCCTAGAGGATGGCAGCTTCATGGTGTTTCTGCTTCTCTCCCCAGCCAAAGAGCAGTACTTCATTCCAGGTAGGAGAGTGGGGGGGACTGAGGCTAGTCAGGGGGGGCCGATGACAGTGGGTGGGCAGGGGCAGCAGGCTGTCGGGGGGCCAGGGAGGCCCTGCCCTGGGCTCTCAGCCCCCAGCCCCTGCCCTGTCCCTGCAGGCACAGAGGACTACCAGCTGAACAGCGAGTGCAACAGCGATGCCGTCTGTCCCCACAAGTGCCGCTGTGAGGCCAGCCTGGCTGAGTGCTCCAGCCTGAAGCTCACCAAGATCCCCGAGCGCATCCCCCAGTCCACAGCTGAACTGTGAGGCCCCCTGCCCTCTGCACGCCACCCCTGCCTGCCCCCAGCCCCACTAAACCCCCTGGATCTGCTCTGGGTTTCTCTCTGATCCAGCTCTGTCAGGGAGTGCGGAAGACCCCAGCGTGGCAGCTGCGGGTGTGGCAGGGAACGTCTCCCCAACCCCCGCCGCCCCCCACAGCCCCTCTGCTCCCAATCACAGCCTCAGACCCTCAAAGAAATCTCGGGCCCACGGGCAGGTCGGCAGCCTGAACTGGGGGAGCTATTCTCAGTCATGCTTTTGCCTTCTTCTGGGGGATAGGATCCCATCAGATCAAGTTGGCTCTCAAGCCATCCTTCAGCTGTTTTCTTTCTTTAAAAATGTAAATTTGTGCTCACGTGTGTGTGTGCCTCCGTGAATAGCTACACATGCCTGTCATTTGTGTAGGTACATTTTCATGGCATTTTTAACGTTAAAAATACTCCCCGAGTATGCCCATCCATCCTTCCTTTGAAATAGGATCCGTTTGCCTTGCCACATAAATTCTGGGAACCCTGTCTGAGTCCCAAATAGTCTCAATTTAGAAGATACTCTCATGTCTGTCATTTATGAATGTGTGAGTTCTCTTCATTGCCTCTTACAGACGATTAAACAACAATGAGATTTCCGTCCTGGAGGCCACCGGGATATTTAAAAAACTCACTCATCTGAAGAAGATGTGAGTTACCCATTGGCGGGAGGTGGCAGTGAGGACTCCGGCTGGGGAGGGAGAAGGCAGATACTGGGTGTGGGGGTGCTCCCAGCGGGGAGGCAGGGCTCCTGCGCAGGGGGCCGGTGCTGGAAGGCGGGGCCGGGGGGCGGGGATCCCCAGCTCCATCATCGCACTGCTGCCTCCCGTCCAGCAATCTGAGCAACAACAAGGTGTCGGAAATCGAAGATGGGGCCTTCGAGGGCGCAGCCTCTGTGAGCGAACTGCACCTGACCGCCAACCAGCTGGAGTCCATCCGGAGCGGCATGTTCCGAGGTCTGGATGGCCTGAGGACCCTGTGAGTGTGCAGTCCAGGGAGCAGGGCCGGTCTGCCCCAGGCAAACCAAAGCCAGAGTGTGGGCGTCTGCGCGGAGAGGATGAGAGACTCCCTTTTCCCCTAACCCCAGCGGCCAAGGGACAGCTGGGGACCCCTCCTGCGGTGGGGCCCATGATCAGATGTCATCTGGGGGGTGGAGCCAATGCCTGGTGAAGGGGTGAGCAGAGGTGGGCCCCACTGGGGGTTCCCCTCCAGCTGCCCTCCAATTAGGCTGCAAGAGCTCCCCTGTGTGTTCGTTCAGGAGCGGCCAGCAGGGATGGAGGTGGGAGGGCTGGGTGGCCCCAAGGGGCACATGGCTGAGGTGACTCAGCCAACACAGATGGGGGAGCAGGGAGGGCCTATCATCTCTGAAATTCTAGGCTCCTGTGACCCAGAGCCTGGCCAGAGCTGATCAGACATCAGGACTCAGTAGGATCCTGGGGTCATCCCTCCCTCAGGGAGCACCCTCTCTCCACCCAGACAGCGTCAGCCCTTCTGGTGACCATGTAGACCTTCCGAGTGTGCAGCAGACTGTGCTGTCCGGTCGGGTTTCCTATGTTGACTGAAGTGTCCCACGTCCACACTATCCAGTCAGTAGCCACGGGTAGCTCTGGAGTTCCTGACGTGTGGCTAGTGCCACTAAGACACAAAATTCTGAATTTCATTTCATCTTAATCATCAACAGCTCCATGCGGCTGATGGCTACCACGCTGGGCAGCACAGCTCCTGACGCCGCCTGGCTGGGTTTCCATCCCCCCCGGCCCGGCTCTAGGGCTAGCGATCTGTTTCCCGAGCACATACCGTGGGATTCATGTAAAGGAAATGAATACATGGAGGGATTTCCTGTGGCTTTCTGTGTTTTCCTGTTGGCTTGTTTTACAAAATGGGGATTCCTTTTGTGTTGTGTTTCGCCACTTGCTTTCGTCACGTGTGAATCGGGTGGGGCTGCTTTCCCAGGCTGTGCTTCCAGGGCTGCCCCGCTTGTCCTCACCCTGGCCAGGTCGTCCTTGAATGAGGGTGTTGTGGGCTCTTCAGTGCTCGGGGTCCCCGTGAGGGAGGCTTGGAGGGGGACGGAGGAGAGGGGCAGAGGGGTGCTGGGGCAGAGCTGGGGCAGAGCAGCACACGGGAGCCACAGTGCAGGCACGGGAGAAAGGCCAGAACCCTGCCACCACACACAAATGACCGCTACCACCTTTCTGGTCTCGTGCACCCCTATGTACGTTGGCATTCACACGCACCCGTCCACCGCACACGGGATGCTTCCATGTAGCTATTTCTGAACAGAACCCTAGAATCCATTTTATTCCGTGACCTGCTTTGTCCTTAAACACAAGGCGAGCACCTGTATGTATCATTAAAATTTCCTTGACAACATTATTTTAAAGGACTATGTATTATGTAATTATTGGAAATTTGGGCTATTTTAATTTTTGTTATAAGCAATATTGTGATTGATATCTTTATCACGAAATTCTGTGCCCCTCCAAGATTCTTCCCTTTTTTTTTTTTTAATTTATTTATTTGACAGAGAAGATCACAAGTAGGCAGAAAGGCAGACAGAGAGAGAGGAAGGGAAGCAGGCTCCCTGCTTTTCAGAGAGCCCGATGCAGGGCTCGATCCCAGGACCCTGGGATCATGACCTGAGCCAAAGGCAGAGGCTTTAACCCACTGAGCCACCCAGGCGTCCCAGGATTCTTCCCTTTTGATAAATTCCTAGAAGAAGCCTGGCTGGAAGAAAGCATGAAGGGCCCTTTCAGGGTCTTTGGTGCCTGTCACTTCCAGGGAGGCCCCGAGTCACTCTCCTGCCAGCCCAAGTGTCAAAGTGCCCGTTCCCCCACAATGACCCTGGGCATTATTATTATATTTTTATTTATTTTGCTATTTGTCAGGCAAAGACTCAATGTGCTTATGTGTTCTTAATGACTTGTAAGTTTAAACATTTTTTATCAACCTTCATAAGCCATTTTAATTTCTTTTGTGAGTTACCTATCCTGGGTCAAGCTTGGTTTTGTTTGTGGGGGTGGGGGATTGAACCGGGTTTTTGAGGGTGAACAGGGACTTTCACAGACATACGTGAGGAAAGGAGTCATTCTAGAAGGAAACCGTAGCCAGGGAGGGGCATGGTGATGCAGGCCTGGATGGCACGCCCGCAGGCCAGACGAGTGCAGGTGTGTCGCTCTCTATGGAAGCGGGCAGATGCTTGTCCAGGGCTGTGTCAGACGGGCTCCCCCAGGTCACAGTAAAGAGAGGAGACGCTATTCTTTGGGCAGTCAGGGCACCCCTGGGGCTTCAGGCTGGACAGGAACACAACCAGGTGTAGGTTTTAAGCAAGTGCCCCTGGAGGTGAATGTGGAGCTGGCCTGGGGGTGCCTTGGGCACCCAGGGAGTGAAGGCGGTGTGACAGGATGGACAGGGGAGCATCTGGGGGGGAGGGTCCGGAGGGGAGCACAGGTGCAGGGGGTCCTGGTGCTGCAGTCCTCCATCTGGGCTCACTGCCTTGAGAGGAGACTTTGTGGGGGGGGCTGGGTGGAGGGGCACAGTGCGGGCGGCTCGATGGCGGCAGGGCACAGTGGGGGCTGCCCCCTTCCCGCCCCCCAGGATGCTGAGGAACAACCGCATCAGCTGCATCCACAATGACAGCTTCACGGGCCTGCGCAACGTCCGCCTCCTCTCGCTCTATGACAACCAGATCGCCACCATCTCGCCCGGGGCCTTCGACACCCTCCAGGCCCTCTCCACGCTGTAAGTCCGGCAGGGAGGGAGGGCGGGCGGGCCTGGGGCTCTGGCAGCAGCGTCCGCTCCCTGGCGGCCACCCGCCCTCCTGATGGTTGTTACTCACTGGGGGCGGTGTCGGGCGCTTGTGGTCCCTGGGGTCCCACTGTGTCCGGGTGCCATGTCTTCATAAGTGCCGGCCATCTGGGAGGGAGCCCCGGGTGGCTGCGTGGCTGCGTGGCCTGTCCGTGGAGGCGCGAGAGGGCTCTGCAGGGAAACCGTGCCTGGCAGGGTGTGTTGCTAGTCACACGGCCGCCTCTTCCAGAAACCTTCTGGCCAACCCTTTCAACTGCAACTGCCAGCTGGCCTGGCTGGGCGACTGGCTGCGGAGGAGGAAGATCGTGACCGGGAACCCGCGGTGCCAGAACCCAGACTTCCTGCGGCAGATCCCCCTACAGGACGTGGCCTTCCCGGACTTCAGGTGTGAGGAGGGTAAGCTGTGCGCTCCTGGGCAGGAGGGGAGAGGTGGGCTGGCAGCCCTGGAGAGGAGGGCTCCGGTGTGTTGGTGGGGGGAGCAGGGAGACACCCCCTCTTCATCCTGCACCGACCCCTGCCTGGCAGCGGCTTCGTGGGATTTTAAAAACAATAATACGCTTATTGTTTAAAAAATGGGGAACTATGGATAAAAGAAGAAAATAAACATTACCTATTACTCCATCACTCAGAAAAAAATCACAGTTCACCCGTTAGTGTGTTTTTTAATAGAAGTATGCCTCACGCAGGGATGATCTGCCTTCTGGCTGTGCCTCAGCGCTCCAGGCTCACAGCTTCCCTGTGTCCGTGAGGGGCAGTGGGACGTTCCCGGGCCCGCCTCCTCCCCGTGGGAAACCCGGTCACTTCTCACAGCCGTGTCTGGGTGAGCCTGGCGCGGGACTTGATCCTAGACTTGATCCTGGGGCTCTAGGATCATGACATGAGCCATGGGCAGACATTTAACCAATTGAGCCCCCCAGGCGGTCCCTCTTTTTACTTTTCTTATTACAAAGGGAGGCATCATCATTTCCTTCAAAAGCAACCACAGACAATCCAAAAGAGTAAAAAGATCACAAATATGTCCCCCCTCCTGCTTCCCAGCCCTGAATGACTCCTGTCACTATTCGCTGTGTGACCTTCCTGAGCTTTGCTGTGTGTGTGTGTGTGTGTGTGTGTGTGTGTGTGTGTGCAAACACACCTGACACACCTAGGGTCATATAGTGCCGTCTGTGCAGACATTTGTGACATGAAATTCGTTGTCTGGAGAGTGTCGGGATGGATTTAACCACTCCTGCTGCTTGGTGTTCGGACACTCCCAGAGCTCTGCTCTCATGCCGCACACTGCCTGGCGGGACATCCTGGCAGACAGCTCTCTTCAACTCACCCCCACAGAAGAACTTCCTTGAGGTGAAAGATGTGATGTTTTGCTGGGAGGTAGAACGAGGCTGCTGAGCAGGCAGGCTCTGGTGGCGGCCGGCTTCCATTCCTGTCCTGTGCCACCGCTTCCACGCTAGGGGGACATTGGGCACGTTACCCTACCCCTCTGCCCTCAGTTTCCTCATCTCTAAATTGGGTTCGTAGCACACCTGCCAGAGAGCTGGCTTGAGGACTCAGGGAATTCATCCTTATTGCACGGTGCCTGCCCACAGCCAGCCTCCCCACCGTCACGGTCACTTAGTGCCCTCAGCCACTCCTGCCGTGGTGTCCTTCCTTATTAGTTGTCCTGCCCCAGTCAGAAGAAGGGAAGGCAGGCAGAGGCCTCTCAGCAGTATTTCCTGAATGAATGGATGAATACATGAAGGACGTGTGACAGGAGCCTGTTCTGCATCGGCAGGATGTGGGGGTGGACCCTGCGATGCCTCTGAACAGCCTTCGGAGGTGAGCAGGTTAGGGACCCTCTCCAGGCCTCAGTAAAGTACACATCCATTCATGTGTTCACTCAGCTGGTCTGCTTTGAGGGCCGCTGTGGGCCAGGCTCCTTCTGGGAGCAAAGAAAAGGAAAGAGACAAGCTTCTGTCCTTGGTACATGTGTTCTAGGGGAGTTAGTGGCTTGTTAGTGCATGTTAAAGAGATGATGGTCGGCATAGTGTCTGGCACACAGTAGGTGCTCAAGAAACGGTGTGTTGCCATCCTCCTTCTGTGCTGTGCCTTCATCCACCTTGGATCTGAGGCAGGAGATTGACCCAAGACCCATCTCAACCTCAGAACAGGTCCGGGGGCTTTGTTCCTGGGGGGAAAGGGGTGTAGCTAAGAGGAGACTTCCTGGAGCCTGGGAGACTGTCAGAGAATGTCTTCCCAGGCACCGTGGAGCGGGGCCCCAGCCACATGAGGCCCTAAGAAGGCCTGTCCCCTCACTGACGTGGCTTCGGGCCTTCTTCCCCAGGCCAGGAGGAGGGGGGCTGCCTGCCCCGCCCCCAGTGCCCCCAGGAATGTTCCTGCCTGGACACGGTGGTCCGATGTAGCAACAAGCACCTCCAGGCCCTGCCCAAGGGCATCCCCAAGAACGTCACGGAACTGTGAGTAGCCCCAGGCCTGGCGTCGGGGGTACAAGATGACAGAGAATGGACAGTGGTTGACAAGGGCTTGGAGTTAGGGTGTTGCAGGAGACATGGGTTCCAAGAAGGCTATGAGCTTTGGGGTGACACCCCCTGTAGTCACCCGCCAGCCTGAGTCACCCACAGTGGCTGCTTTCTCACTCTCAGCTGATTCCTGCTGTTCAAATAAGAAGTAACGTGTGTTTTCCACTTCACATCACCTCCTCAGCGTCCCCTTCTGCGATGAAAGCTCCCACAGATGTGTATTTTTGCTGGCCATATGCTATTCTACCCTATGACTCTACTATGATCTACATAACAAACCCCCTTTGCTGGAGAGTTGTTTCCAATGTTTTACTAGATTGTATTATTATAAATAGTGCCAAGGCGACTATCCCTTCAGTGAAGCTGCTAGTTAAAGAATAATGCATTGTTAGGACTCTTGCTGCCTTTTGCATTAACAGCCTTCCAGAAAAGTCCTTGCCTTTGCACCCCCTACTGGCCAGGTGTGGAAATGGCCTTCCTCCCACCACTACCTCCCCACCCCTACCCCATCAATTCTGGGCATCATGATGCTAAATTCTTTGTTGATTTGGATGTGGTATCTGACCTTGCGCGGGGGTATAGATGTCTGTGTGTGTGACACACAGAGATGGAGAGCTGGGCTTCTTCAACAGATACCCGCAAATAAGAGGCTATGGTCCCTCCCCTGGGATTGGTCCCTCCAGGCTGTGCTTTTCTTCCCCTGCAGGGAGCACATGAGGTTCTCATTTGTGTTTCTGTCTTTACCAGTGAGGCAGGCTCTTTCCTCCCAAGCACATCAACCACTGCTGTCCTTGTCCTGTGGCCTGCCACCCTGTCCTTTGCCCAGTTTTCTATCATCCCGTTAGTGACCTGCTTTCTCCTTGGTGCCTCATAGCAACCTTGAGCATAATGGGACGGGGGGACAGCCTGCTTTCTTTGATAGAGGTTGCTGGAGTGCGGAGGCTGGGAAGGTCACTCGACTTCTCTAAGCCTTCGTTTTCCCAGCTGTCAAATGGGGCCACTGGGATATATTGATAATGGGTGTATTGATTCATTGAGAGGGTTGCATGAGATGTGTATGACACAGTGATGGGTCAGAGAGCAGCAAAGCCAAGGCCCTGGTTTTGCTGCTCTCTGGATCTTTGGAGGTTGGGGGCAGGCCATCCTGAGGGCTGTGGTTGGTGGGGGTCCAGAGCAGGGAGCCCAGCTGCGATTTCAGCTCCTGATCTTTGGGCCACTGCTTAGCAAGGATGGCTGGGGGCAGGTAGGTGACCTTCACAGCATCTTCAATCTCAAGCACCATCCCACAGACAAGGGGAAGCTTCGGGAGTGTTAGGATTTCTGGTGGCCTTGGCTTTGAGAACCACAACTTGGGAGGTGGTGTATATAGTGGGTCCCAGCAGGGAGACCAAGGTGGGGGGAACAGACAGAGGCAGCTGCAGGAGTCCAGGCGTGGGTGATCATGTGCAGTCAGGGGAGATGTGAGTCTGGAACACGGCAAATGAGCAGCGACCAGTAGGCGGGAGAGTCAGCGGCCCTGGGGCACTGTTGAGTGAGTCGGAGCATCACCATCAGGGTCCTGAGCCTAGGTGGGTAGGACATGGGTCCGATGCTGATGGAGTCAGAGGAGGCCAGTTTGGGTGGAAAAGCACTGAGCTCTGGTTTGGGCCTGTCTGGGTCTGGGGCTTCCATAGGACCAGCCTCACACACTTTGCCGGCAGGAGCAGAGGGGCCCTGCTAGCTGGTGAGGGGCCTGGCAAGTGGGCCTGGGAGGGACCAATGTGCAGATCAGGACTGTCTGGCCAGGAAAACCATGGGACAGAGTGGGGATGGGTGAGGAGCCCAGCAGTGAGCCCCCGGGGGGTACCCACCAACAGGGAGGAGGCTGAGAGGGTGAGGCTGGGGAAGGAAGGAAGCCGAGGGAGGCTTTGTGTCTCAGGTCTTTTACCAAGTTCTTTGGCTGGCACCTACCCACGTGCTTAAGAGAGTGCATGTTTTCTCTGGATAGCGATTCTGGACCAGTTGTGTGGCCTGCGTGGAGGGGAGGAGCGGAGCAGAGCTGAGCGGAGCAGAGCCGGCAAGCCTGCTGGGGCAGGGAGGCTTCCCAGCGCCCACTAACCGTTGTGTTCTCTCCCGTAGCTACTTGGACGGGAATCAGTTCACACTGGTTCCGGGACAGCTGTCCACCTTCAAGTACCTGCAGCTTGTGTGAGTATCCAGGCCTCTCAAGGATCCCAGGCCTGCCTCAGAGGCCAGGGGGCCCCTGGTATCTAACCCTCTGGCTCCAGGTTTCCTGGGATTCCCTACCACCCCACTTTGGGCTGATCAGGTTTTGAATTTTGCCCCTTCCCGCCTAGAAGGTCCTTGCATAGAGCTGTGTTGCCACCTAGTGGTCGTACTTGGGAATGGCATGTTCCCGGCTCCCTTGGGTTGGACGCTGTCCACTTCTACCCAGCGCATCACCCCAAGCCTCCCTCTGGGCTGAGAATGATTGCTAATGAGGGTCATCCTGGCGAAGGAGAGAGCCAGAGCAGAAGAGGCTGATGGGAAACTTCTCAGTTCCACCAAGGTCCCCAGGCCAAACATGAAATATGGCAGCTACAAATTCACAAATTCACATCTGTGACTCTTTTTCTTTAGGCTAACATCTTTTTCTGTTATTTCACCCCACGAAAGTACATGAGATAAGCCTCAGAATAACTTCAGTTCCTTTTAGCTTTCCAGCCTAATTAACACTTCATCTCAGTTGTCCTGGTCTGCTCATTGGCCAGATTCTCTCCCAAAAGAAGTCCAGAGAGATGGCCTTCCATCTCTGTCGGGCTTGGAGTGGAGCTCCGCAGGTGCGGTAAATAAACCAGGGGTCCCTAGAGGACTGTTGGTCACGGGTCCACAGCTAGATAAGAAACTTGCACCAGAAGGTAAATCAATGTCTTGCTTCCTTCACTGACAAAGTGTTACTGTGACAAACCTATTAGCTAAACTACATCGTGTGTTTCAGTGTCCTAAGTGATATGGGCTTTGGCAGAAGTTTCTGGTTGTGGGACATTTGGTTCAGGGACCAGCTACTCTGAGTAGCACTGTGGCTTCCAGGATCTTGAAGCTCTGGTGTATCTGTCTTTGCTAAAGACCTAGCAGATGTGTTTTGACTTTTCCCATGGTGGGAAGGAGACAGAGGGCAGTGGTTTGGTGGCTGGTGACAGAGTAGCAAAGACGTAGACATCCTTTCTCTGCTCTGATTTGGGGCAGCTGCACTGGTGGCTCAGATACACCTGGGGGTAGGGAGGGAGAGAGGACCGATGTGCAACCAATCCTTGCCCATCACAAGGAGGGGCCCCCCAGTGTGCTGAGTGCTCAGGGGAAGAACCTCAGTGGTTCCTAAGAACAAGGGGCTGATCTTGAATGAGATTAGCTAGAAGAACGTTCACGAAGGCAAGTTGAAGGCAGGGCATATGGTTCCATGTTACAAATATTTCCTGAACCAAGAGAGGCATGAAGTGAGGAGATATGAAGGCCCCTAAGCCATGGCCCTCCCCCTAAAAGTGGTGGTCTGGGGGGCATGCAGAGGGAGACTTGGGGCACACAAAGTCATGGGACTGATGAGTGTTCCAACAGAGAGAAATGCACATTAGGGCTGTGGCTCAAAGTGGTGGTGGAGGGGGGCGGCAGGTGGTGATGGATTCAGTGTGGGGGGTTGGGGCGGAGGCAGAGCTCACCAGTGGGCAGAGGAAACAGGGGCAAGAGAATTTCAGGAAGGGTAGCAAATCCACGCCAGGCACGCAGGAGCCAGTGAGGGAGAGGTGGACCAGAACCCAGAGCACTTAGCAGGTGTCTGGGCCAATTTTTTAGGCAAGTAGGGGCCACTGCAGGATTTGGCAGAGAAGTGACTTAGTCAGACTTGTGTCTAGAAGGATGGTGGTGGTGCCCATCTGTGGAGAGCCATCCAGCAGATGCAAGGAGTCACGTAGACGAAAATGCCTGAAGATTGAGGAAGTGAGAATAATTGGCTAGGTAGGGTATGGGTGCGCTCGTGGCTGATGCATGAACAGCACCAGGAGCCAAGAGAGAAATGCATGATTACTGCTTGAGAACAATAGAGCCCTCTGTGGTTACATAAGGGTTCACGAGGAGACTGCGTGCACGGGGCAGTGATTGGATAGTTGGGCTGGACCGCCTACATGTATATATTGCCAGAACTTGCTTGAGAGAGTAGTAGAAGTAGAAGTAGTAGTAGTAGTAGTAGTAGAGACGCTAATAAAGAAGTTTGCTCCTCATCACGTTTGCGGGTCGTTCTTGCTGGCGAGAGCGACACCCATCCATATGGAAGATGGGTTGAAAGGGGGCAAAGCTGCAGGTACGAGAGGAGGTAGCACCTGAGCCAGAAGCTGGGAGAGAGATGGCTCAAGTGAGCAGAAGGGGAGAGGAGGCTGAGAGAGAGGGGCTGGTGGGGTTGCCGGGGCTGGTGTTTCTGGGTGGGTGGGGGAAGATGCCAAGATGTGGACTGGACTTCGAGTGTCTCTGGAGGGGAGTTCACAAGCCAGGCTGCTGGCCCCACAGAGGAGAGCACTGTTGCCTGTGGTGGGGGGGGGAAGCCTAGAGCATCCATCTCTGTCCCCTGAGGCTGCCAGAGTGGACTACCGGGAAAGGGTCTGAAGGCAGGGTTGGCTGGGAAAGAAGCTTCACCCAGAGACTGAGGAGGTGTGGCCAAGGAGGTGGAGGGAAGTGTGGGAAGTCCGGGGTCTGAGGAAGGAGAGATGGGGAGGCGAGAAGATTGAGAAGAGGGGTGTCAGCTGTGACCCTGGACGGGCTTCATCTGAGACCGCGTGTCTTCATTTGAAAAACGGTGGTTACTGTCTCCCCACTGGATTGGGGCAGGGCTAGGAAGGAGCTAGCTAAGTACTAGCAAGAGGAAAAAGCACAGAACCCACTAGATCTGGTAGTTCAGAGGCAGCCCGTCTCCTCGGCGGGAGCATTTCCAGGGAGGAAGGGGGCAGAAGCCTGGGGTGGGGGTAAGGAAATGGAGACAGGCAGCCCTAGAGATGGAGTGGGTATTCAGGGAGCAGAACAGAGTGCTGTAGCTAGTTGTGCACCCAATGCCCCTCTCTGCCACTCCTCAACACCCACCCCCCCAACCTGGCCGAGGGAGGGCCGCCATGGACAGAGTGGGGGAGGGGAGGAGCCCATAGCTGAGAGCAGGCTAGAGTTCTTCCTTTCTAAACAATGTATTTTTGTCTTCCAGGGACTTGAGTAACAACAAGATCAGCTCCTTAAGCAATTCCTCCTTCACCAACATGAGCCAGCTCACCACCCTGTGAGTCCCGGGGCAGGGAGGTAGAGGGAGGGCACAAGCGCTCTGGCCACTGAGATGTCCCCCGAGCCCCACTGGCACCCATGGCATCATCCCCGGGGAGTGTGCCTGGGGCCTGCCAGCCGGAAAGAAATGAACTAAATTTTTTATTTAAGGGAAATGTAGCATTTACACAGAAAAAATGCAAAAAATATAAATGTACCATTTAACAAATAGTCATAAAGCTGGCCCATATGTGAATACCTAAGGCAAAAAAATAGAACGCAGCACCCCAAAAGTTCCCCCATCCCTTCCTGATCCTTCCCCCCTCTCCCATCTCCAGACTGTGCCTCGCCTGACCTTTATGGCAATCACTTTTTGATTTTCTTTACAGTCTTGCCATCTACCTATGTAGTCCATACAAGGAAGTTTCATTTTGCCCATTTTTGAACCTTATATTGAGCCAAGACCCAGGAAAAATGGACAGGGTCATGACCCAGCCAGACCCCCCTGGAGCAGAACGTGGGCTCGAGGCCATGAAATGCTGGTTCTAGTTTCCGCACCTGTGATTATTTGCCATGGGGTCTAACATCAACCGGGTGCCCTGTCAGAGCCTTCCTGAGCTGGTGCTGAAGCTACTGTCAGCTGGGCTGATTCTGCCCCCTCGGGGACATTTGGTCACATTGGAAACACTTTGTGGGGGGAGGGTCATGGCTGGAGGGGGCCAGGGAGAGCCACTGGCCAGGGTTTTGCTGCTGAACACCAACAAAGAGTTGTCCATAGTGCCGGGGCTGGACAGTCCTGCTCTCAGTGATTCCGGCCCCTGTAAGGGGACACAGAGCCCGTCCCTGGGACAGGAGCATCTCCTCACTCTCATTACTTTAGAAAAGCCAGTTGTACATACTGAAAGCCCACAGGTGGCTATAGCCTGACTTATGTTCCCATCCATGGAACCATCACCGCAATCCATGCAGTGACCTCTTCCATCACCCCCAGAAGTCTCCTCACACCCTGTGACAGCCCTTCCTCCGCCACTCCTGCCCCCAGCTCTGCCCACCCAGACTTCTATGGACGAGTGTGAACCACCTGGAGTTTTACGTGAAGGGACTCCTCCCACAGTCCTCTCTCTTGTTTGGCTTCTCCAGCCAGCATAGTTACTCTGAACTTCCTCCCTGTCCCTGCACGGGGTCGCTCCCTGCTCCTGGTCAGTGAGCGATGGTCTCTCACTGTATGGTTTCATATCTGTCACACCGCTGACAGACATGTGGGGCTGTCGTGAGAGTTGTTTCCTTTCCTGCTCTTTCGTTCATTTGGAAGCCTTGGGGGAGAGTGGTGTAGCCTGTGGACCCAGGAGGCTGAGAAGGTGACTTAAAAAGCCAGCTTAGGGACTTAATTACAGCATCCTGGGGAAGTTCTCTCTCCCTGTAGGGCCTCAGTCCCCATATTTATGATGGAGGGGGTGCAGTCACAGCCCCTTGCCAACACTGTCACAAGTTCTTCTTTGTCTTTTTTTTTTTTTTTTAACATTTTATTTATTTATTTGAGAGAGGGAGAGGGAGAGAACAGAGGGAGAAACAGACTCCCTGCTGAGCAGGGAGCCTGATGCAGGGGTCCATCCCAGGGCACTGAGATCAGGACCTGAGCCTAAGGCAGAGGCTTAACCCACTGAGCCACCCAGGCGCCCCCATCACAGCTTCTTAATAGCACATCACTAGGTGGGCCCGGACTTCACCTGTCTTCTCCAGGAGTGAGGCTGGGACTGGTCAGGGGACAACTTAACAAGAACACCAACTCCGGCCATCACTGGGGCAGCCTCGGCAGGGGAGTGTGCCCAGTGTCCTCACTGAAGGCTCACGGGGAGCCGGGCACAGCACGGTGAAGACTTCACCTGGGTCATTTCCCCTTACCTGCAGGAAAGCCCTACCAAGTTGTCATCGTTTTTGTCCCTGCTCTGCAGCTGAGGGAACTGAAGGAAGCATAGAAGGGCTGGGGCACGTGGCCAGGTCACAGGACTTACTAGCCTGGGGCTCAGCCTGTGCCCCCTCCCATGCTCAGGCCTCCCTCATTTTGCGGCTGAGCAACACCCCACCCCCTGCAGCCAGCCTGCAGGGGCCGGGTCCCTAAGTTGGCGCCGTCCCCTCCCTGTCCTGTCTCTCCTTCCTCACCCCCACCAACCCCTGGTCCCTCATCCTCCTCTTCTCACAGGATCCTGAGCTACAACGCCCTCCAGTGCATCCCTCCTCTGGCCTTCCAGGGGCTGCGCTCCCTGCGCCTGCTGTGAGTCTGCCCGCTCTTCATTCCTCCATGAAAATCCAGCCCACAGTGGGGGGGTGGGGGGTGGGGGGTGGGGGGGACTGTGACCCACTGGTGGGCAGACATGTCTCCATGTGTGTGGCCCCAGCAGGGCCGATAGTGTCCCGAGATAGCAGGCCTGCCCGTGCTCATTCAAGCCCCTCGGAGGCTGAAGAACGAATGGGAAACTGAGAAATGGGGGGTTGTGATCTGCCCCACATTGTGTTTGGGGGAGCAGTGTGTGTGGGGAGTGCCATCGAACATAAGGTGGCCCCTTGTTTGCCTGTGAATTTCCGGTTCAGGTGGAGAATGTTCGCAAGAGATTTGTGAACCTTTTCTAAGAATTCCCACTGGGAGGTTTTTGCCCTGTGATCAAAGCCCATCGTCATGCCTGTTAGGAGGGCCCCTTGACGATTCGTGCATGGGACCCAGCCCCGGCAGCTGAGCCTGGGGCACAGGGACATTCTTTACCCTCAACCTGTGGCTGACCATGGTAACCTGTTCACCCAGGAGGAGCCTACGCCTCAGGCTCACCGGCCAAGGGTGGGTGGGCTCGGGGCCGCACACTTTCCATTGGCCGTGTAAACAGAAATAGAGCCTTGAGTTATTTGTGCTGGCAAAAACAAGCCCTCCAGGAGGGCTGGGCCATGGGGTCGTCACATTGGGTTATGAGGGGCTCCCTCTCCCTTGCCAGTGACTAGCGGGGCCAGGTCTCTGAGCTGAGGGCCGTCTCCCTCTGGCCATGACAGACCCATGGAGGAGCACGACACACGCCTCCATCGGTTCTCGGATCTCTGTCCCTGGGTGAGGCACCGACAGCCTCTTCTCTCCTCAGGTCCCTGCATGGCAATGACATCTCCACCCTCCAAGAGGGCATCTTCACAGACGTGACCTCCTTGTCTCACCTGTAAGTAACTTCAGGCCAATTCTCGAGGCCTTTTTGGATTTCCACAGAGCTTGGATTCCGAGGGAGACCCCTCCCCCCACCTCCTGAGCTGGCAGAGTTGATGGCTTTTACCCTGAAGCTAGTCAAGCTCCTGAACTTCAAGCAGCCCCCATCTCAGACCCTTCCATGTTGTTTCCTCAGTCTCCGCAGAGGGTCTTGAGGACTGTTCTTCCTAAGCAGTCCTACAAGGAGTAATGCCCTTATGGACTGCGTCAGCTGACCTAATCCTCACAGCCTTCCCTCAACGTGGGTACAATGATCCCCATTTTACACATGAGGAAACAGGCCCAGAAAATGGAAGAAGTTTGCCCAAAGCTGCACAGCTGGTAGGGGCCAGAGTCTTCTGGCTCAGAAGCCCGTGCTCTTAAGCATGGCTCCTCTCTGGAGCCTCTGACTTCCCAGGGTGGGGGAAGAGCTCTGGACGTTCACTACCCCCCAAGAAGTGCTGTATTCGATGCAGGATTGCTTCCAGAGCCATTTAGTGGGCAGGACCACGTGGGCTTGTAAAAAGGCAGGATGTTCAGTTCCTCAAAAGGCTTAATGTGGAATTACCCTGTGACCCAGCAAATCCACTCCTAAGCGTCTTTCCCAGATAATCGGAAGCAGATTCTCACGACAGAAAACTCGTACACCCGGCACATAGCAGTATCCTTCACACGGTAGTCAAAAAGCAGAAGCAACTCGAGTTGTTGGATCAAAGGTGGTGTCCACATACAATGGGGTGTTTTCCAGCTATAAGAAAGAAAGAGGGAAGGAAAGCCTGGCTCCGTTACCAACACGGCCAGGCCTTGGTGACATGCTGAGGGACGTAGGCCCGACGTGAAAGGACAGATGTGGTCTGATTCCGCTGACGTGGGGTACAGAATGGTCAACTCCCCAGTTAGAGGCAGGGGAAAGGAGGCATCCGGGTGCCGGGAGCAGGAGCACGTGGCGAAGTCTTGTTCAGTGGGTGGGGAGTTCCTGACGAAGCACTTTAGAGCCCGAGAGTGGTGAGCGTTGCACAATATTGTGTTCATGGATGCCCCTGAACTGTACACTTAAAATGACCCAAATGGCAAATTTTGCCTTGTGTGTATTTTTACCACAACTGAAAAAAAAGAAAGAAAAAGTAGCGGGGCCATGATAGGCCCATCCTGCTTCTGGGGGTGGGTCTGTGTGCTGAGCTCTTGGTCCCAGGTCCCAGCTCCAGGCCGAGGCAGGGATCAGGCCAGGAGCACGGCAGCCGGGGCGCCGGGGGTTCCTGGGACCCAGACTCACGTGCACAGTGGAGCCCTGACGCACTCCCTCAAAGAGCCCTCTGGAGCCCTCAGCATCGCCATCTAAGGCTCATTCTTCCCGTAATCTCACTGGGTTTTCTCCGTTGAGAAGACTCGCCTTTTCTTCATGCTTGTCTCTGAAATCGTAGTGTATCGTAGTGTAGGGAATGAAACCATTACCTACAGTAAATGATCTATTTAATATGATAATATTTCTCCTCACTTCCTGAAGCATGTTACATCAGTAGTGCGTTAATCTTAGACTTGAGGAAATAAATAGTAAATGTACTGTTTATCGAGGGCCGGTACTTAACTGTGTGTAAATACTTTATCTGTGGTGTTTCGTTTACTCCAAGACTCAAGTGAGAAGTAGGTATTGTGCTCACCAGTTCTGCGAGTTTTCGGTTTTTTTTAAAGATTTTATTTATTTATTTGACAGACAGAGATCACAAGTAGGCAGAGAGGCAGAGGAAGGGAAGCAGGCTCCCCGCTGAGCAGAGAGCCCGATGACCTGAGCTGAAGGCAGAGGCTTTAACCCACTGAGCTACCAAGGTGCCCCCAGTTCTGCGAGTTTGACGGGGACTGATTGAGCCCACAGCGAGGATTCCAGTGCCGGTCTGGACTCTGTGGGAAGAGTGCAGTGACTGACTTGTGATGTCTGCTATGGGATGAAAGGGAAAAAGGGCTCTAGGTTCTAGGTGGTAGGATTTATTATTTTCATTTTACATTTATTTACTTACATTTATTATTTGCATTTATTTACATATGTTGTTTATATTTTCCACTCAGGCCCAGGTTCAGAAAAATGAAGCAGCTTCCCTAGGTCATAAAGCTAGGAAATGACAGAGACAGGATTGGAACTTAGGTGAATCTGATTCCAAAGCTATTTATTTATTCTGTATTGCCTCAATAAATTATAACCTCAGTGAGCCAAGTGCTGAAGAATTTACTACCACCAACTTTCTGTCTTCTGTGACATTAGGGATATTATAAAGCACATTTAAAGGCAGCAGTGACTAACTTTGGGGAAGTCTGAGGAGCTTCACAGAGGGGGTGACATGGATGCCGCCATCAGAAAGGGACTAGCTAGGGATTTGCCATTGGAGAAAACAGGGAAAGACATTCTAGGAGGAGGGAACAGCATGTACAAGGGCAAGATGGCAAGAAAGTAGATGATCTATTCAGGGATGTTGTCCAACATAGGATAATAGGGGGTTGGTTGGGTGAAGAGTGTGGGGTGGGAAGAGATGAATCTGGAAAGGGGCATTGGAATTCCATTGTGAAGGACCTTTTGTGCCATGCTAAGGAGCGTGGACTTTATGTTAAAAATAGAAGGAAATAGTGGAACAGTAGAGTTGTAGAAAGGTCCTGGAAAGCCATGGTGACGTGTGGGGGCCGGCTGGCATGGGACGAAGCAGGAGGGAGCCTGGCTAGAGACAGACGGTGGCTCTAGACAAAGGCCAGGCAGGGGCCACATTGGTCATTGCTCATGATGACTCCCGTTCAACAGGGCCTTGTTTCCATTAGTATTTGGTGGTTAGTGGTTAGTGGTTGCTCATTTTTTGCCAAAGTTTGGTATCCTGAGGACCTAAATTAGAGATGCTCCTCTCCAGAGTATATCTATGCTTGTCCTAGCGGGCACCAGGGCAGGAGTCGCCCAAGAGGTGGCATCCAGTGTCCCTGGCTCCTGGAGGTGCTTTTTGTTCCTACTATGACTCTGGCCTGGGCCTCTCCTCTTCACTAGCTCTATGTGATGGGGAGGGGCTGGTAGGCAGAGGGTGCGGTGGAGGCTCAGGTCCACCATATTTAAACCTCTTGAACTCTAGAAGATCAGGACTTATGGTGTTAGGGCCTTGTTTTGCCATCAACTTGCAGTGGGTTCTCTGACAATTCATTCCTCTCTTTGGGCCTCTTTCCTCCTGTGTACAAAGGTTATTTCCAAGGTCCACTATGGTCCATATACCACAATGATTGTGAACGCTCATCACCATCCTGGGTTCCAGTACCGTGCACACTTCTCTATTGTTGTTAACTTTTATCTTCACTTTGCAGTTAGCTCATCTTTCCTCCACTTGTCTGTCTATCCGTCCATCCATCCATCCAACCATCTCCTCATCAGTGAATATTTACTGTGTGCCAGTCCCTGAGCCAGTGCTCCCAACATCATTCTTCATCTCTCTAATCTGGCGTTTTGTTGTCTCTGATTTACTGCGTGTCAGGAAGCTAGATTCCGAATTCATTAAGAATTCAGTGTGAAGGGGTGCCTGGGTGGCTCAGTGGGTTAAGCCTCTGCCTTCAGCTCAGGTCATGATCTCAGGGTCCAGGGATCAAGCCCTGCATTGGGCTCTCTGCTTAGTGGGGAGCCTGCTCCCCGCCCCCCGCCTGCCTCTCTGCCTACTTGTGCTCTCTGTCAAATAAATAAATAAAATCTTTAAAAAAAAAAGAAAAAGAAGAATTCAGTGTGAAGAGTAAATACGGACTGATGAACTAGATCATGGCATGCCCACAGGACAGCATAGCAAGTAGAGCATTATGGCACCGTAATTTACTATTTGATGAAAACACAGCATAAGGAAGACCCGACACTCGGATTTCGTGGACACACATGTGTGAACACAAGACCTGGAAGGGAATACACAAAAATTAAATTAGTTACATTTATGGGACAATGGAGGATTCTTTTCTTTGTGAATTCGCTTTAAGAGCTCTGTGCGTTCCTCATGCTTTGGGGCAGGGTCAGGGTCAGGCTGCTTCATGGACACTCCTGGGCTGCCTGCTGGTGTCAGGAAGCTTCAGGGCAGGAGAAGGAGACAGTGCAGGGCACGAGGAATTTGCCGGGGAAGAGAAAGGGCAGAGGAGGTATGGCTTGAGTGGAGACAATTCTGAAGTTCTTGTACGTGCTAAATCTGGGAAACAGCCATGGGACAGCTATTTTGGCCGCAGTTACGTTAGCCAAAGCCCAGCAGGGCCTTGGCGTGGACACACCGAGCATCTGCTGTTTCAGCGATTTCCAGGTTACACCGACGATCAACAACATGGGATTATTTATACCCTGGCGAGGGTGTAAACCTGAATCACAGCCCTTCTGGCTTGACAGGCAGCCCTGCCTACTGTCCCCACCACTGCACCTCGGCTGGGCCAGTGACTCTCCACTCCACCCCAAGTTCTCAGTCACTTTGGATGGGAAAAATGGCCCCGGGCGAAAGTGAAGGGGTCTCAAACCCCCAGCCTGCGGGTGGCGGAGAGGGTGAGTGGTTGAAACCAGGTGTGGCTCAGAGGTGCTCTGTAGACGAACAAAGAAAACGCGCTTGTCAACCCTGACTTAACTTTTGGATAGCAGTATTGACTTCGGGAGTTTTTATTATTCTTCACTGTTATTTTTATGTAAAGAGTCAGAAGGGGACGCTTAGACTGGAGGTGCACATGGGGCGCCTGGCTGGCTCAGTGCATGGAGATTGTGACTCTTGATCTCGGGGCGGAGGGTTGAGCCCCACTTTGGCTGTGGAGATTACTTTATAAATAATGACAAACCTGAAGAAAAGATTTGAGGTGCACTTTTGCTGCCCTTTATGGGGGGCGGGTGGACATAGGAGGAATCGGCGTTGTGACAATCCTGACCTGTCAAGGTCTCCACATTCACAGTGGCTTCAGTCTCTGGAGCATTTTCTCTAAATGAGCTAGCTACAGGACTGAAAGAAGAAGTCATTCGTAATAAACTTTCAGCTCATGGCTCATTAGCAGACCACACTCCTGCAAGTGCACTACAAAAGAATTTTTTTTAAAGTCTGTATTGACATTTTGAATAACGTAATCACATTACCTTGCACTTTTTATGTTAAAAATATTAATCTGGTTAACATAAACATTTTAAATATAGCACAATTTTTGTATTCCTGTTATTCACAAAAAGTCTTTTTTTTAATTTTAATCACACATAGCTTCAGAAAAATCAGAGCCTCTGAGCTTCCTCGACCTCTGGCAGCCCTGGCCCTGTTCAGTGGAGAGAGGAAGGTGTCACCCCTTGTCCCATTAGCCAGGATGGATGCTGTCAGCACATCAGGACAGAAAAAATGAAACACACGTCGAGGTTGAACTGGCCGTCTTTTCCATGCTGCGTTATTCCCTTGGTGCCCATCTTAGGTTATTTGTGCTTGTCTTCCTGCCCCCCTCCAGATTGCAGGCTCTTTATCGAGTCGTAAAGTGAGCCCCAGAGAGGGGACTTGGCTTGCACAAGGTCAGCGGGCAGGGAGCAGCCGCGCTGGGGCCCGAGGCCAAGTCTTGCCCAGCCGCCTTGTCACACTGTGCAGTCATCCGCTGGCCTATTTTGGGGGGAATTCCTGCTCAGAGCTGCTGCTGTTTTCATCAGACCAAACACACCTCAGGGAGCCGCTTCCTCTCTATGACCCAGAAACAGGTGGAAAAGGGCAGCGCAGCCGTTATTTAATAATGTGCCCATTCTCATTATCATCCCACAGCCTTATACTTACAAAATAGTGTTGATATCAATGAATGGCAGGCCCAAAGCTCTGATTTTTCTCTTTGCTGGACCCAGGAGCTCTGGCCCCTGCATTCTCCCAAAGCCGGCTCTCGCTCCTCTCTAAATCTCCCACTGTTTGTCAGGGAGGTGTTGAGTGTGGCGGCTAGCTGGTGAACACTGCAGGGCTGGGGGTCCAGGGTTGGGTCGGGGTGAGAGGGCAGGCCTGGCCTGATGCTGCTGCCGGCCAGCATGAGCTGGTACTTGTTTGGGAGGCAGCTCTGAACATCCTGCCTGAGCTTCCTCTGTGACCCGAAGCCCACTTCTAGGCACCTGTTCTAGAGAAATGCTCACGCCATTGGAAACCACCAGAATGTCTGGCAGTAGGGAAATTGCTCAGTAAGCTGTGAGCTATCCATTCCTTTGGGATGCTATGAAGTGCTTTGATAAAATGAGGGCGGTCCCTTTGTGCCGACCTGGGAAGATCTCCAAGACATGCCACTTAATGACAAGAAGCTGCCTGGTGATGATCCAGGAGGTGTATATACTTTGAGCCCTAGGTGTTGGGGGATGGGGATCCAGGAGGGCACGTGATGTAGTGAGCACTGGCTATTACAGAAGACTGATTCAGAATCACAGACCGGGACCTCTGAAACCAATAACACATTATATGTTAATTAATTGAATTAAAATAATTTTTAAAAAAAGAGCCCTAAGTGTAACTCTGGGAGAAACCGGAAGGCTACAGGCCTGGGTGTGGTGACCTTGTGACACGGGTCATTCTGTGCTCGGTAGTGATGGGTTGGGGGGATGGGTGGGCAGCCTTTCTTTGCATCGTGGATGTATTGTAGTTTCTTTCTATTGCAAACAGTGCCGTGATTAGTACCGCTGCACAGATGACTTTACACATCCAGGCAGGTGTATCTGTGAGAGAAACTCCCAAAAACAGAATCGCTAGGTCAAAAGGCCACTGCATGGGTGATTTGATAGACATCACAAAACCCCCTCTGTCGCAGTTAACGCCATTTTGCTCTTCCACCAGTCACAGGAATGGGCCTTTTTGAAGAAAATTAAGGGGATGTTCACGTAAGATAAAATGAACCATTTTAATGTGTACAATTCAGTGGCATTTAGTACGTTCACCACGAGGTGGGGACTTTGTTTGCAGTACTTGGAAGGGGTTTACACTGAGAATGCGTTTGTGACTCCTTGTTTAATTAAAAATGAAAAGAAAAATGAAAGAGTATGGGCTTCAGAGTCAGACGGCCCTGGGTCTGGAGCTGGGGGCTGCCCTTCACTGTTGTGTGACCCCAGGGAATTTACTCGGTCCACGTGAGGCTCCGTTCCCCCTGTTGGAGACGGAGAAGAAAGCTCACACCGTGGGGCTAATGAGAAGATTCGATGTGGGGCCGTGGGAAGGCAGCTGGTTCCTCTCAGCAGGAAATGGTGGCTCCTTCCCCCACTCCCATGCAGCTCTGGAGGCGGCCCTGTCCTCAACAGCCCTGGTTCAAATCCCACCTCCCCCTTACCTCTGTGCCATTGTAGGCAAGTGCCCAACCTTTTTGAGCCTGTTTCAACATATGCCATGAGAAGAGCAGGCTGTGGGGAGGACTGAGAAGATAACACACACGCGGGCGCCTGGGTGGCTCTGTCCGTTAGTTGTCTGCCTTGGGCTCAGGTCATGATCCCAAGATCCTAGGATTGAGTCCCACCTCAGGCTCCCTACTCGGCGGGGAGTCTGCTTCTCCCTCTCCCCCTGCTTGTGCTCTCTCTGTCAAAGAAATAAACGAAATCTTAAAAAAAAAAAAAGAAAAAAGAAGAAACACATAGGAAGTTTTTAGAGCAGCGCCGGCTGCGCAGTAAAGGCTCATGCCATGGGGACCATTAGGATTTTTGGCAGCCCCTGGCTGAGTGCCTGGCAAGCTCAGTGCCTGCTGGATGAAGGACCCCATTCGGGATGACTGCTGCCCTCTGCTCTCTGATGCAGGGCCATTGGGGCCAACCCTCTGTACTGCGACTGCCACCTCCGCTGGTTGTCCGGCTGGGTGAAGACAGGCTATAAGGAACCGGGCATTGCCCGCTGTGCGGGGCCCCCAGACATGGAGGGCAAGCTGCTCCTCACCACGCCTGCCAAGAAGTTTGAATGCCAAGGTGAGCCCAGGAGCACGAGAGCAGGGGCTGGGGCGGGGCTGTAGGTACACGGTTGCGTCCCCACCACTAGCTGCCGGGGGCCTATGGAACCTGTCTAATTCTGCCAAGGCCTTCCAGGGTCTCCTGTGTCCCCGTGGTGACCAGCTGAGTGGGGGGTCAGGTGGCAGGAATGATGGGCCTGCTGCTTGTTAGCATGGCTACCTTCTTTCTATTCTTGATGTCCAGCGAACGAGAAAAGCTGGGTCGAACAGCTCAGGCTGTGAGGGCCTTAATCCCTCTCCCTGGGGTTATGTAAGGAAAATAAAAATAGTAGCAGCGTTTGCCGACACTCCCCGCCTCTCAGCAGCAGGAGGGCTCAGGGCTCCCTTTGGTAGGAATTGTGCTTGGCCCTGATCCCCCCCACCCCACCCCAAGCCACTGGACCCCACTGTCACTCTCCTGACATTTGCAGAAACACAGGGCCCGAGAGTGACTGGAGACTCCACACACTTTGCCCTGAAGCTGCCTCACCTGGGGTGTCTGGAAATTCTCCTTCAGAGGTGGATTGGCTGATTGACTGATGGCCCGGGAGCTCAGCTGAGCCGAGAGGGGGCTGAGGGCTGCCCCAGGTCCAGCTATGTGCCCCGGGGGCCAGCAGGGGGCCCAGCCCCTGCGCTCTGCAAGCTCACAGCCCTCCATCGGAAATGAAACTGACAGCCCTGGGTTAATGGTCACCTGGAGTGCAGGCTGCTGTCACGGGGGTAACCTTTCAGAGGGCCCTGATCTGTGTCTTGGCTGTTGGCAGCAAAACATTGATTCAGTATTTAACTAATGGTTATTAGATGGTATTGGTAAGTTAAGAACATTTTTTGTTGAAATATAACATTCATAACATCAAGGGACACACATCATAAGTGTGGGGGAGTGTCCCTGGATTTTCTCAGACTGAACACACCAGGGAAATAGCATCTAGAGGAAGGAACAGAATCCCAGTACCTGGGAAATCCACTCATGCTTCCTTCCAGTGAAAAGTGTTTGTCTCTTTTAAGACTCACGCCTTTTCAGCAGGACCAATATTTCTCCATTTCTAGAAGGAGACCGGAGTGGAAACCTGAGTTTTATTCTTGTGAGGTCCTCATTCCCCTCACAGGTGGTGCCCCCGGCAGCCTGGCTGCTGGCTCTTGGCCCACTTCCAAGTTCAGGGAAGATGTGTGAGTCCTGCAGGGGCTGGAGAAGGTCCTGCCTGTGGTGATGGGACAGAGTCTCCCCCACCCCCCATTCAGCCTTGGAGAGAAACAACTTGAAGGCAAATGTACTTTTTCCTCCTAAGCATAGTCCCTCGCAGAGCCGTGCCCCTCCCTGCCGAGGTGGCTGCCTGCGGACTCCTGCTCCTTGGGATGGGGCTGGGGTGGGGAGCCAGAGCCCACCTCGGTCATTGTGATTGTGACGCCCTCACACTGATGGCTTTGCCCTGACCACTCTGTGGGGGCTCCATGGGCATCCAGCACCCGCCCATTGAGTACATTCCAATTAGCATATTTAGTCCTCATGGCCCCCGAGGAAGGTGCTGCAACTAACCTCACTTTATAGAGGCCGAGGGGAGGCGGGCTGAGAAAGGAGGGCGTGAACGTGACCCAGAGGAAATAGAGAGAGGGCCCAAAATTTCCTTGGGGAGAGGACTTCCGCCGCTCTCCCTGAGGGCTGTCCTGCCCTCCTCTCCCTTCTGCTCTAACACCTCCCCCCCGCCTCAGGTCCCCCAACCCTGGCTGTCCAGGCCAAGTGTGATCCCTGCTTGTCCAGCCCGTGCCAGAACGAGGGCACCTGCCATAATGACCCCCTTGAGGGCTACAGGTGCGCCTGCTCCAGCGGCTATAAGGTGAGGGGAGGCTGGGCCCGGGGAGGAGGAGGGCTGTTCTTTCCAGGAAAGACGGGGTTGGGCTGGCTTGTTCACGGCTTTGCCCACCGTGTCCAGGGCAGGCGCGTGAGGGAGTGTTTAATCAATGACTCAGCATGTGAACGAGTGAATGAATGAAGGAAGGAAGGAAGGAAGAGGTCACTCCTGGGCCAGGGCGGCTTGCTGCTGCGGGGCTGGCTGTTTCTGTTGGCTCACAGCAATCCCGGGGTCTTTCTGAGGTCCTCATCACTCACTTTGCCCCCCCAGGGCCGAAACTGTGAAGTGTCCCTGGACAGCTGTTCCAGCAGCCCCTGTGGCAACGGAGGGACCTGCCACCCACAGGAGGGCAACGATGCTGGCTTCATGTGAGTTGCCTGGGGGGCGGGGGGTGCCAGAACCTGGTGGGAGGGGTGCTGACGGTTCTAGCACCCAAGCCTGGGTGCCCTCCCTCCTCCAAGGGGGATGACCCCACACTCCCTGTGTTAGAGGAGGAGGTGGGGCTGTGCTGGGGAGGGCAGCTAGAGACCCCTCCATGCCAGGCTGGACCCCTGTTGCCCGGAGAGATGGGGGCCTGCTGAGTCTCAGCAGCACGGAGGGCTGGGGCTCAGAGCTGTGGGGCATGCCCATCCCTGCCCCAGGCCTCTCCCTGCTCATGCCAGGGGCCAGAGGGTCTTCTGATGGTCCTGGTAATCCGTGGTCAAGGGCATATGTGGTGGCAATGCTGACAGGCAGTGCAGGGGTGTTTTAAACCCCCTTAATCTCCACTAACTCCCAAGGCCTCTGACCTGGAGTCAAACAGCTGCTTGCTGTGCCCATGTTGCCTGAAGGCAGGGCCCCTCACCCACTGCTTGGTATTAGGCTGCCTGTAAGACAGGTGGGGAGGCCTCCCCAGAGGTGGGGCAAGTCCCAGGCCATCCATGGCCTCTCCCCATGATCTGGGTCCCACTGGTCACACCTGGGTAGCCGATGCCCACCCCGCCTTGGACTTGGTGAAGGGCCAGCCTGTCTGACCTTCCCATGTAAGCGCCCCCACCACGGATTTCCCCCAGGCCCCTTCAAGGAGCCCCCCACCTCCCCAGAGCTCTCCTGGAGTTTTTCCAGAGGAATATATAGTGTTTAGTTGCTGAAAATAAACTGCCAAGTGAACAAATCTTCTCTCTGGAAAATGATGTTGAATCTGCTTGGCAAGAATGGCCAAACCTGCCTTTGCAAACCCGAATGGCCAGATGTAAAAAATAAAACACTAAACAGGCTCTCACAGGTCGTCACCTTGGAAACAGCATCCTTACAATCGTCTCCCTCCTCCTCTGGGCTTTGGCAACTGCTCCATCCAGCCCACCCACCCCCCACACCCACTAGACTCTTGGGGAGGGGTGTTCTATGGAGTTTGGGGGGCTGAGAGGACCCCTCTGCAGAGGGCGGGTGCAGCTGGGGTAGCCCCCTCCAAACTGGAACTCTGAGCTTCTTTGTGCACATTCACCCACGCCAAACAGGTGTTTAAACTACATCTCCTCTTGTACGTTCTTAGAGTGACAGCCAGCATTTTTCAGTGTTAGTTGAACTGTTTATTATAAAAGAGTTAATTTCCAGGATACTGTAAACATGAACCTTTAAAAATCTCCCTTTTTAGTTCACTTTTATCATTTTCCAGTGGAATCTGATAAACACAGCAGTTTGATCCCATTTTTTAAAAAATCACCCCAACAAGCTCATTTAACAGCATAAACCTGTTATTTCCTTCCTTTTCTCCTCGAACTAGTATTTCGATTTTACTCCTCACCCCCACCTCCATTTCTCTTCCAATGTCTATGTTCTGATGCTCGAGTCTGTTCGTAAGCCCGCTGCCCTACTTCTCTGCCACCCATGTGGGGATATAAGTTTATAGATTTTTGTTTCTTGTCACCATCAACCTCTGAAAAGTATCCTTTGCAGAGTTGTCATTACAATTGTCAACAATTGTAATGACATTATCAGCAACAATCGAAACCCAACTCTACAAACTTTGGTAATTGTTACACATGAAGGAAAATGTTACAACTTGTAGTGAGCTAGGTGGGGCATTTTGTGTGTGCTTTTCTTCTAACTGGTTCCTGTGTCCCAGGGTGAATGGGACAGAATGAGAGAAGGCTCAGCATCCAACATGTTCCTTTTTTAAATCTATGTAGACAGCTAGAAATGTTGGAAAGTTTGTGCACATAAATCACTGGGATTAGAATTTTTATTGTAGCATGTCACTCAATTATTTGAAACCCTTCCAAGTTTATATGCCCAAACCCCAGACTGATCTGTCATCAAAAGTTATTTTTAATGCTCGATCAGCTGACCATTCAGTGATTTTTTTTTCTTTTTTAAATACACAGAACTGGAAAGTCTTGCAAAAGTGTTTGCCCAGTCGGGAAACCTCTGCCTTCTTAATTGTCCCTTTATTTGGTGCGTGAGGGTTTTAGGCTCCAGCAGTTCCAGCTCACACTCAGGCTGGGGAGGTGTGTGTGTGTTTCAGAAGCTCTGGAGTAGGTCTTTTCAGGCAACAGTTCAAGTTCTGTGCAGAACTTGAAGGATCTGGAAAATTCTCAGACCTCTCTGACCCACCTATCACTTGGAAGACCCCGGGTGCTCCCTGGGGGAAGTCTCCATGAGTGGACTCCTGCTCCCCCTCCAGCCCTGTTCTCACCTCATCCCTGATGTATGAGCTAAGTGTCCCCGGCCTCTGCCCACCCTTCCCAGCCTCCGTGTGGCACCATCCCAGGACTTCCCCACTCTCGTGTGGTTGCCTATCTCCTCGTTGTCTCTCCAACTAGATTGTGAGTATGTTCTCAGAGTCCAGGGCTGTTTGATTCACTCTAACCCCAGCACCTAGTGAGGGCCTGGCCCGAGATGGGGACCAGAGCTCTGGGATGAGGATAGTCCCCAGGAGACACGGGCTTCCACTGGTGCCTCAGGAAGGCTGCTGGCCTGACTCGGGCCCACCTGGTGCGCTCTCCTCACCCGCTGCCCTCAGGTGTTCCTGTCCCACCGGCTTTGAAGGACCAACTTGTGAGGTGAATACGGACGACTGTGGGGAGCACGCCTGTGCCAATGGGGGTGTGTGTGTGGACGGCGTGGGCAACCACAGCTGCAGGTGCCCCCTGCAGTACACCGGTAAGCGTGGTGGGTTTCACGTCCTGAGCCTGTTCCTGGCGGTGGAAGGGCCGCGGCAGGTTTCTGCTGGCCCAGCTGCCAGGCAGAGCATGGCAGCAGCTTCTCTCCTCCTTCCTCCTTCTTCCCCAGGAAGGGCCTGTGAGCAGCTGGTGGACTTCTGCTCCCCAGATTTGAACCCATGTCAGCATGAGGCCCAGTGTGTGGGTACTCCAGACGGGCCCAGGTCAGTGTTGCCGGGTTTCAGGGCCAGACAAGGGCATGGGCCTTGAAGTCCCCTCATCTCTGTTCTCCCCGTTTTAGTTCCTTCCTTGTCAAGTGGGTTTGGTCCTGGCTACACAGGGTCCCTGTGAGTCAGTGTGGGGACAGGGTAGTGGTGGATGCCTTGACTGCTCTGAGCCTGTCTTCCCCTCTGCGAAGTGGGCCTCCCCCCAGCCCCGGTGGCTTCCTCCTGGGGTGGTTGTGAGGGTCAGATGAGCAAACGCGTGGAAAGCGCTTCGCTCCAAGACTGACATCTGGTAGGTGCTCTGTAAAGGGCTCTTAGCTTTCCAGATCCACTATTTCTCCTCCCCCAAATACAAAATGCACAAAACTCTGAAAGGCAAAAGCCCACTTGATAGCAAAATCTGGTCTGACCAGAACATATTTGGTAATAAAACCTGACTCGCATGGTTACAAAGCTACTTAGGGTCACTATTCTTGCCATGTAGTTTGAACGTACGTAGAATTTGCTGCAGAAATGTGAACATGTTTAACTAAGGAGCTGCCCCAGATCCCATCGCTGTGTTACATAATGCTTTAGGCCTTGTATAACCTTTCCAAAATCCCAAAACTTCAGAATTGCAAAACCTGTCTGGATAAGAGGTCTTTGACTGTTGTCACCTTTCTTGTTACTGGCTTACATGGAAGTGCACGGTCACAAGAAGAAGACTACATGAAGGTCATGGGCTTTTAAAATGTTTCCAGCTGCAGTTTTGTAAACACAGTCCCATTTCTGGGACCCGTTCCACCAGTCAGGACAGCACAGGTGGCCAGGGTTGAAAGCCTGTGGCTGAGGGACCAAACCCCAGGGACTCAGGCGAGGGTGGGGAGTGGCGCCTCCCACGGAGCTCACGGTCCAGCAGGGGCCACCCACGGACAGGGGCAGGAAGCAAGAGAGCGGGCTTCCTGAGGCCTGGTCTGAGACCGAGGGGGTGCCCGGGAGCCGAAGCTGCCGCACTTGCCGGTGAGCTGCTGGGGTGGAGTTGGCACAGCAGACCGAGCAGCAGTGGTAGACCAAGGGGTTCACCGGCTGCTCAGATGAGGGGCTGGACCTCAGGTAGTGGACTAAAGCAGGACTGACCCCCACCCTCCCCTTTGGAGGGAGGACGGGCCTCACTGCGCTGTGCCTGGGACTCAGCGGGCATTCAGTACACTCACTGAGTGAGTGAGTGGGCAGAGGCTTAGCTACCGCAGCATTGTTCAGACTGCAGCACAAGCCCTAGTCGTGGCCTGTGAGCCAAACAGTGGGTCAAGATGAACATTAAAAACTAAAATAGAGGGGTATCTGGTGGCTCAGGTTGTGATCTCGGGCTTAGTGCTCAGGGCGGAGTCTGCTTGTCCCTCTCCCTATGCTTTTCCCCCTGCTCGTGCTCTCTTTCAGGAATAAATAAAATATTAAAAAAAAAAAAACTAAAATAGAGAAACTATCTGAAAATCATGCCATTTTATATAGTAAGGAGTAGTATTATGGTGTAAACTGGCTTTAGGGGTGCGTGTGTGTGTGTGTGTGTGTGTGTATGTGTGTACATATATGTACCCATATGTATTATTTGGGTAGAAAAGTATTTAAGAGCTTGAAAAACAGAATAAAAATATCCAGGCAGGAGCAGAGCATCTGCCTGCCAGGTTGTGTGATTGAGCTGTGGATTTTGCAGTTTAGTTTGGAGGAGTTTCCCACAGGGATCTCTTGATGGCAGCTGGGAGGGCTTCCTGGAGGAGGTGTGGTGTTGCCCAGGTTGGACTGAGGCAGGGACAGAGAAGAGGATGTGCGAGAATCAATAGGCATGAAGGCAGGGAAGTGCTGGTGGGGTGGGGATTGCTGCCAGTAGAGACAGGTCTGACCACAGGGTGGGCCTAATTGGGGGTGGGTGCAGAGCAGGGGGTGCCTTGCAAGGCTGTGACTGAAGTTAGGTGGAGTGTGCTCTGTCTGTGACAGGCAGATGGCTGCTTTCCAGGTGATGGGAGCAGCACAGTAGAGCTGGGGGCTGGGGACTGGCCTGGCATCCCTGAGCAGGGGTGCTAGGTTTGCTGGAGCAGGGCTAGGAGGCTGGTCCAGTGGATTCGGGGATGCTGAAGAGAGCTAGTTGAGCCCTACGATGCAGGGCCTTGTTCTGCTGAGCAGGTTGAGAGGGGCTGAACTTTCGCCTTGGATGTGCTGTCAGTGGTCAGGGTGGGTCTCTCCTTCTCCTGCCACTGGATAGCCAACCTCCCAGCCCAGAATCTGCCCCCACACAGAGGCCCACACAAGCTCTCTTCCTGTACCAGAAAAGGGTCCCAGGATGCGCTGGGGGACATCTTTCTCTCTAGGGCTCTGTTTGACCTCCTGGTTGTCCCACAAATGCATGGGCCTTAAGGTTCTCGGTCACACCCATGGCCCCCAGGCCCCACAGGCTTCTGAGGGACTGACTGCCCCCCCAATCCTCTCCCTCACCCGTTTGCCCCCCACTCCTGTTCACCCCCCACCCATCCCCCCAACCCCGTTCACCTCCCAGGTGTGAGTGTGCACCAGGTTATGCAGGTGACAGCTGCAGTGAGAACGAGGATGACTGCAGGGACCACCGCTGCCAGCACGGGGCCCAGTGTGTGGACGAAGTCAACAGCTACTCCTGCCTCTGTGCTGAGGGCTACAGGTGAGTGGCCCCAGGGCACCGTGAGCGACTGAGGCCTCCTAGCCTCCAGCCCCAGAGCTGGCCAGAGTGCCCAAGCACAGCTGGTGGGAGGGAGGAAGGGTCTGAGCCTGGAAGTTGGATCCTGGGGGTCTGACCGTGGCTATGCCTCCCCAGGTGTGTGACCTTGGGGAAGTTCCCCAGTCACTGAGATCATAAGCACAGGTCCCTAAACTGTTTGGTGGAGGGACTGGGAAGTGGGTACAGAGTACTGGCCAGCGCCTGCCACATATCTGTCCAGTGAGCCAGTGAAGACCCGTCCTGGCATAAAGGTGGCTTCTCTGAAAGGTTGGGGTGGGGCATCCCTCCCCTCCTTCGGGCCAGCTACCTCCCTGCTCTCCTTGAGTCTTGTATTTTTTTTTTTAAAGGTTTTATTGAGCTATAATTCACCCAGTTTCTGTATATAATTCAGTGGCTTGTAGTATACTATCAGGATTGAGCATCTATTAACCATAATCAACACTTCCATTACTCCAGGAAGAAACTCTGTTCCTATCTGTCACCCTCCACCCCAGTCTCTGCTCCAGGCAGCCAATAATCTATTACTTGTGTCTATAGAGTTGCTTGTCCGGGATGTTTCCTGTAAGTGGGATCACACCATCTGTGGTCTTCTGTGACTGGCTTCTTTCCCTTGGCATCATGGTTTTGGGCTTCATCTGCGTGGCAGCATGCATTAGAACTGCATTCCTGGGCGCCTGGGTGGCTCAGTGGGTTAAGCCGCTGCCTTCGGCTCAGGTCATGATCTCAGGGTCCTGGGATCGAGGCCCGCATTGGGCTCTCTGCTCAGCAGGGAGCCTGCTTCCCTCTCTCTCTCTCTCTGCCTGCCTCTCCATCTACTTGTGATTTCTCTCTGTCAAATAAATAAATAAAATCTTTAAAAAAAAAAAAAAAAAAAAAAGAACTGCATTCCTTTTTGTGGCCGACTAGTATTCCATTGTATGGACAGATCTGTTCCTCCACGGAGAGACCTTTCAGTCATTTCCGCTCTCCGAGGCCATGAGGCCTGGTGCTGGGGATGTAGCGTGGGTCAGAACTCCCTGATGGTGGTCCTGTCCCCTTTTATTTCTTTAGTCATTTGAGTCTTCTCTTGCTTGTGTCTGTTTTTTCTCCTGTGGCAATAGTAAATTTGCTGGCAGACCTGACTGCCCTGAGCTGTGAGTGCTTCTCAAACTTTAATGTACACACGACCTTATTAAGCAGATTCAGGTTTTCTGTTCTGACAGATGCCCAGGGGAGAGCGATGATGCTGTTCCAGGGACCACCCTTGTTTCTCACCTTGTTCTCAGTATCCTTCTGGCTCCTAGTTCTCTTGGGAAAAGTGTTCGTTAGGAGCATCTTCTGTTTCCCATGATGTTCAGTATTTCTCTCCAGGACCATGGGAGAGAAAGCTGTCCCCTTGCCCCTTTTACTCGGCCTTCTCTGACCTGTATCTTTCCCCTTTCAGTGGGCAGTTCTGTGAGGTACCTTCCCCTGCTCCCGCCCCCAGAAGCCCCTGTGAGGGGACTGAGTGCCAGAATGGGGCCAACTGTGTGGACCAGGGCAGCGGGCCCGTGTGCCAGTGCCTCCCAGGCTTTGGCGGCCCTGAGTGTGAGAAGCTGCTCAGTGTCAACTTTGTGGATCGGGACACCTACCTGCAGTTCACGGACCTGCAGAACTGGCCCCGAGCCAACATCACGCTGCAGGTGCGTCGTGCCCAGGGTGCCCGGTCAGAGAAGGGAGTCGGGCAGGTCAGAGCAGTGAGGGGCATCCCTACCTGGGAGAACTGGGAGGAGCCTGTGTTAATTAAAACTCTTTGGATATGGGTAAAGCAGATGTGGGAAGGTTACTGGGTCACAAAAGCAATCCCCGAGCAGGGAAGGAGGGAACAGGGGAAGTGGTCTCGGGGTCCTCTCCCGCTGCCCTGTCTCGCCTGCTCCTCAGCACCAGTCTCCAGCACTGCACACTCTCCATATGGCTGCAACACAGCCAGAGTTGGCTCTGGGCTTCAGCTCTGGCCTTGTATTTTTAGCCTCCTGGCCCTGGGGCCCTTACTTTGCCATTCCATGTCTTGAATTTCATCTCCCAAGGTCAGTTTGTGGAGGCCTACAAGCACATCCCACTTGAACGGCACTGTTTGCCCAGCAGTTCTTGGGGATGGAGAAGGGGGAATGGTGCACGAGGAAATGATCAAAGTCCACGTGTCCTCCTTGGCCAGCTCTCTTCCTCCAGCTGCACTCCCCACCCCAGCAGCCACGTCTTTCTCCTTTGCTCCCAGAGCCCCTAAGCCTCCCAACATGCTCACTGTGCTCCCCCATTTCATCACCTCGCTCACATCCCACCCACGTTCACTGTCTACACTACAAGAACACAGCTAGCCTAACTGCTTGATGAAATGAATTCCCCCACATCCTCCGGCACCTCCAGAGGTGGGTCTGCCCTGCTGCCCCGTTGCAGGCTCTGCCCTGCCAGCTGGTTGGACAGCAGTCACCGACCTCAGGGAAGATTCTGACTGGCCTGCCTTCAGTCACTTGCCTGTCTCTGGCCCAGCCATGAAGTCCAGCCAGATGGGGTGCTATGCTGGGTCCAGCCTGGGCCCTGTGCCAGCCCCATGCGACCAGGGAGTCGCTTTACCACTACACAAAGAAGTGGCGGGGGAAGCGGGACAAGGCAGGATCATGGCCCCTACAGCACTGTAGAGCTCTCCCTCCCAAGACAGCTCCAGCTCTTGCACGCATGGCTCCAGAGACAGGTACTACCTCATGAATGGCTCCTTCCAGCTTGGGGTGGTCATGGCTGTTAAGAGCCTTCGTTTACTTGTCCTCTTGGTGGCTCCCAGAGGTCCACAGAACGGGCTACCTCACGTCCATTGGACTTTCCTCTCTGGGCAGGTGCCCTTAGGTCTCTTACCTGTCCCTCCTAGCACACAGTTTCCAGGCCTCAGCTGGTCCATCTGCCTCTCCTACTGGCAGTGGATGGCATGTGAACCAGGGGCTACTAGCTTCTGTCAGCATCCCTTGGAGGATGTGTCCCCTGGGTAGGCTGGGTTGTCAGGGGCCACCACTCTGCACATAGCACTCGTCTTCCAAATGTGGATCCCCCATCTGCCCCACCTCCCTGGGCCACTGCTATGTGGGAGAGAAAGTGCCCTTGCCCTGCAGGTCTCCACGGCAGAGGACAACGGGATCTTGCTGTACAATGGGGACAATGACCACATTGCAGTGGAGCTATACCAGGGTCATGTGCGTGTCAGCTATGACCCAGGCAGCTACCCCAGCTCTGCCATCTACAGGTAAGGCTCCATCATGCCCAATGCCCTCCCTCAGGGTCTCCTGGTTCAAGAGCAGGCAGTTATTGGGACCACCAGAATTGTGCTGCTCCAGTGGGAAGGGCCTTTGAACCATCTAGTGCGGCCCCAGCTTGGAGCTGAGGCCTGAGCAGTGGGCTCACCCTTCCCTATCCCATCTCCTCCTCACTGGGGTTTCTTTAGTGGGGAGAGAGAGATGGTAAGTCGGAAAGTCCTGTCCCAAACTGCTTAGCTTTGCCCAGGGAGTTCCAAGGAGGGAAGCAGGAGGGACTAGGCCCTAGGCCACAGTCTACACACCCTCCTCCTTTAGACATGTTATTCCTTGGGAAGCAGCTGTGTACCAGTGGCCTTTCTGGGGAAGGGCCCAGGCAGAGATGGGCCAAACTGAAGCCCATTCCCTGGGGTGGGGGCACCCCATCTTCTTCCAGTGCCGAGACAATCAATGATGGGCAGTTCCATACCGTTGAGCTGGTCACGTTTGACCAGATGGTGAATCTCTCCATCGATGGAGGCAGTCCCATGACCATGGACAATTTTGGCAAACACTACACGCTGAACAGCGAGGCCCCCCTCTATGTGGGAGGTAAGGACCTGGGGCCCAGGGAGAGGCTGAGGCTCACTTAGGTGATAGCGACAGCCATTCCAGGTGGGGCCTCCGTTGCTCTCTGGCCTAAGGCTTGCCAGGAGGGCTGGTGCCCAGGTCACTGGACTGGGGGGTATTCCAGGCCACTGGTGGATGGCCCTTCCCATCTGGAGTCTAGGCTGACCGAGGACGGTACCTTGGGTTTGGCCTGAGGCCTGGCCTTAAGGGGAGCTGGAGCTTTCCCAGTTGTTTTAAAGAGGGAACCTTTCCTCTTGGCTTTGGACCAGCAGGAGCTTGTCAAGTGTTCAGGGTCCTCGGAGCTCTCCGCGGCCCAGAGCTGCTGCATGAGGCTCCAGCACAGAGTCCCCGCATCAGCTGGGGTGCTCCAGCTGGCTTTCCATGCTTTGTACCTGCAGACATTTCCAGGTCCAGACAAGTCAGGTTTCTGCAATAGTGGGGTTTTCTCAGTGCTGTGGAGGGCCTTGGTGAGACTCTTGAGCAGGAGGGGAGGAGAGAACTCTGAGTTCTTATTCCAGCTCTGTGGTTTATTAGTTGTACAACTTAGGGCAAGTCACTGAGTACCAGATGGGGTTTAGCCATTCTAACCTCAGAGGGTTGCTGTGACGACCACAAAAACAGGTGACAAAGCTCTAGACCCAGGTCCTCTGGCTGCTCTTTGAGTAAGGAGTAAGAGCTGGTGTCCCACAGTGCAGGAAGGAGCCTTGGGCGAGGGCAGCCTGAGCTTAGGCACCCGGGGCTCTTTGTCAGCTGGCTGCTACAGGCTTGGCGCCCCTGGGCTCTAGTCATATAGGGCGCAGGTTTTCTTTTTCTTCTGGGAAAGGAGTCTGGACCCTCCAAGGTGGCAAAGGACCTTGGCCCAGGGTTGCAGAGACCGAAGGACAGAGGCTGAGGGCAGAGGGAACCCTGTGCAGATGCCCAGCGGACCTCAGTGGTGAGTGCCAGGCATGGTCTGAGCCTGCCTCAGCCCAGCTCTGTCCCCTCCTGCCCAACCCCGGCCCCCCAGGGATGCCCGTGGATGTGAACTCCGCCGCCTTCCGCCTGTGGCAGATCCTCAATGGCACCAGCTTCCATGGCTGCATCCGAAACCTCTACATCAACAACGAGCTGCAGGACTTCACCAAGACACGGATGAAGCCAGGCGTGGTGCCGGGCTGTGAGCCCTGCCGGAAGCTCTACTGCCTCCATGGCATCTGCCAGCCCAATGCCACCCCGGGGCCCGTGTGCCATTGTGAGGCTGGCTGGGGGGGCCTACACTGTGACCAACCAGCGGACGGGCCCTGCCATGGCCACAAGTGAGCCCTCACCCCCTGCCCCACCTGCAGGTTCCCTTCCCTTGCCCGCCAGCTCCTCTCCCCAGGGTGAGGGCTGCTGTATAGACTGTATTCTTAAACCCCTCCAAACTGGAACATGTGGCCCAACAAATGATTTTGATTTTTTCTAGTTTTCAGTTTTTATTAATAGGAAGAAGGCCCTAGGGGTGGCCAAGGGTGACAGAATCCCATTTTGCTCCCTTTTGTTCTTGGGTACAATATAACATCTCCTGACACCATGATTGGGATTGTGGGGTGCCCTAGGACTGGACTGGCTGCAGCCTATTCTCATAGTACCTTTTCTCCATCCCCTCTAGGTGTGTCCACGGGAAGTGTGTGCCCCTCGACGCTCTTTCCTACAACTGCCAGTGCCAGGATGGGTACTCGGGGGCTCTGTGCAACCAGGCTGGGGCACTTGTGGACCCCTGTGGGGGCCTGCGGTGCCTCCACGGCCACTGCCAGGCCTCAGCCACCAAGGGGGCACACTGCGTGTGTGACCCTGGCTTTTCGGGCGAGCTATGTGAGCAAGGTCAGGGGCCCCCTCCTGACATGCCCTCTCCACAACTTGCAGTAGTGACTTGACTTTTCCTCCTCCAAACCTGGCATCCCCTTCTGTGCCCCCTCCCCTCTCCTGCACCCTGGACTGCTCTTGGGCTGTAGTACCTCTGGGCTTTGAGCCCCACCACCAGACACACGGCCCAGCTTGCCCTGAAGCCCCCTTACCCAGGGCATGTACCCCCTTACCCATGACCCCTGTAGCTGAGGGTCTCCCCTTACAGAAGAGACTGCCCAGGGTAACAGCTCCTGCCCAGACCTCCACATCTTGGCCCTGTTACCTTGGGCCCCTGGGAGCAGCAGAAGTCTGAGGGTTGGGAACTCTTTCCCAGGCCCTCCCTGGCCCCTGTGACCAAGATGCTTCTGCTGGAATAGAGACTGCTGAGGCTGGGCAGAGGAAGTCCAGAACGCAAGCACCTTCAGGGTCCTGCAGACCCCCTGCTCCTGGCACAGTTTCCTTCTCTATTTTTGCCTTCCCAGCTGCCAGCCTCCCCTTGCACGGAGCCCACTTACCTGGCAGCCCACACTGTCCTGGAGGGTCCTGGCAGCTAGAAAGTTCTTCCTTCCAACTCACTGGACTGTGGGCCCAGGAGGAAGACCGTGCATGTGCATGTCTGGTGGGGATGGAGGTGGAGTCTGAGCGCTGGAGGATCTGGTCCTTGGAGGCTGCCTCTCCTCCTCCACTTGCCCTCCCCCTGGGCCGGCCTTGGCCCACGGGTGGGCCCTGAGGCTCTCTCTTGGTGTCTGTCCTATCCAGAGTCCGAGTGCCGGGGGGACCCTGTCCGGGACTTTCACCAGGTCCAGAGGGGCTATGCCATCTGCCAGACCACGCGCCCGCTGTCGTGGGTGGAGTGCCGGGGCTCATGCCCAGGTCAGGGCTGCTGCCAGGGCCTGCGGCTGAAGCGGAGGAAGTTCACCTTTGAGTGCAGCGACGGGACCTCTTTTGCGGAGGAGGTGGAGAAGCCCACCAAGTGTGGCTGTGCTGTCTGCGCGTAGTGCCTGGCTGGACAGGGAGGGGTGAGGTGGGCAAGGGGACACGGCAGCAGCAGAGCCCCATGGCCTGCAGCCGGGCTGGGGGTGTGGTCCAGTGGAGCGGCTCCTGGGCCGACCTCCCAGAGTAACAGCACTGGGGGCGGGATGGGTGGGCGGGGCCCGGGCTGCAGGCTGCCCTCTCCAGAAGTGCCTTGCACAAATAGGCGCTTAATAAATATTTGTTGAATGAATGTGTGCTTGAGGTCAGGCCAAGAGTGCAGAATGATGACACCCCCTGCTTGCTTACTACTTGGGTCTGAAGAAGGGACCGGCCCCTTCCCAAACCAGCTTTTCCTTCTCACCTGTAGCCCATACTGGCCTCAGAAGGCCCTTGCCCCCTGCGGATGACCTTGAAGCCTCCCCTGGGGTAGCCAGCCTGGCTCTCTGCTCTGCTTGCTGCTGCAGCATCCGCTAGCAGTAGGCCAGGCGGCAGAGGGGAAGGGCCCCTCCTGCTGGCCAGGAAGGGACTGACCCTTGCCCCCTGGGCTGAGGAGCCCTGAAGCCACTGCTCCATGGGGAAGGAGGCTGGGGAGGAAGGTGGGTCTTAGGACCAGACTTCTAAATCCTAAAGTTAGGGGTTGACCACAGTAGCTTCAAGGAAGGTGGAGGCAGTTTCCCCTGGGTCTGTTTGGGGTGGTGATCCCACCAGAGAGAATGGGGGGTGGGGAAGTGAAGGGGAGGTTAGTTCTTGGCTCCAACTGAATAACCACCCCATCCGGACACTGACCACCAAAGGGGTATTGGTGCTGTGCTCTCCCAGCCCCTAGCCAGGGAGGGGTCTGCTCTCATGGACACAGGGCTCAGATCCCTCACAGTGCAGACCAGTAGGGAGCAGCAGTCCAGGCACCATGAAACCTCTGCTGCCTCTGTGACTCTGGGCCTCCGTCTCCTCAGCCATCAGATGGTGAGGTGGTTTGACTGAACATAGGTAGGAGCAATGTAGACCCTCCCACTGTGGCTCCAGAAGGGAGGCTGGAGGAGCCAGAAGATCCACTGTCATTAATCACATCAACAGGTATTTACCTGCCTAAGGGCTGCTGGTACGGGGCTGCTCTACTGGACAGATACGAACGAATGTAGTGCATCCCAGGAGTAAACAGGATGCCTGGGAAGAGAGGAGCCAAAGGCTCCAACCACCAACCACAGACACTGGCCCAGGCTAGAGCTGCTCACCTAGGCATTTGCAAGGAAGGACTCTTTGAAGAGTCACTGAATGGCCACGTGACTACAAATCCTTCTTTTCCATGCAGAAAACACAAAAAACTTATCTTTAAATAGCAAACTGGCTAGAAGATAGGTCACTCTCCTGCCCAGATATCTCCCCAAGAGTGTGTGGCCCCAGGGGACCGCAGTGGGCAAGGGGAGTGAGCATGTCCCTTTCCTGACCCCTTCCATCTATAACCAGAAGACAGGGTTGGGGGAGCAGGCTGTGGTGTGGCTGAGGTGGTCTTGTGCCCATATCCTCAGTCACCACGGGGGGGGAGAGGGAGGGGAGGAGGGAGCTCTGGATGCTGAACAGCAGAGGGCTGGAGCCCCTTACAACTGGGGAAACCTGGCATGTTCCACTACACTGGGACTCTGGCCAGTGAGTTTGAGTTCCGGAAGTCCCCTAATGAAAAGGGGATCTGTCCTGCCCAAGTGCAGAGGTGTTCTCATGGCCGGCTTGGCTTTTCGCCAGGGACAGGGCTCTACTGTAGTTCTGAGCAAGGCTGCAGCGCCCCTCCCCTCCATGCACAGCAGTGGGGGCTTTGAGAGGCTTCTCCTAGGTCTGCATGTCATCCCTCTGTTACCTACAGT
Source organism: Mustela erminea (assembly GCF_009829155.1). Lineage (NCBI taxonomy): Eukaryota > Metazoa > Chordata > Mammalia > Carnivora > Mustelidae > Mustela > Mustela erminea. The sequence goes on along the minus strand of NC_045627.1, from coordinate 61,404,608 downwards.
TTCTGGGCCCCTGGGGTACTGCGGCGAGCAGCTCTAGCACAAGGTAGGTGCTGATCTATGGATGAAAGCTCGAGTGTAGCTAGCTCACTTTGTGCGGAAGACAGGCATTCTGGGAGCACCGACCCTGAGACACTTACCTGCCTTTGGCCATCACTGTTCCCCATCGCCCTGGAGTAGATGAGGCTCCCTGGGCTTGAGGGGCACCGACCGACAGCAGCCTCTTCACCTGCAGATAGGTGATGGCTGCCAGGAGTCCTGTACTCCCACATGCCAGGGGGTCGGGGGGTCTGTTCACAGGGAGTACCTTGTGAGCTGGCCATGGCCCTCACCCACCCCGTGACACCCCACATCCCAGCCTGGCCCCACGCTCACCCTCTGTCAAGCTGGAAGGCTGGGCTCTGCCACAGGAGTGCAGGCAGCAGGGGGCCGAGCGAGCTCTGTGGCCCAGATCCACATTCCCTCAGCTTACCCACCAACCTGCAAGTTGCTAAGGAGCCGGATCAGCTCTCCGCTTGCCTGTTCGCACTGAGGCCCAGAAGGCTCTGGCCAGATCATCTCTGCTAAACCACCTCCATACCTGGTCACCCCTTCAGTAAAGACCTTCGATCGCTTTGATGTCGCCACTGACTCTCTCTATTAAATACGCGCTGAAGAGACACAAGCAGGACAAGTCCTGGGGTTGCTGCTGCCACTGCTGGCCACAGCAGCCCTGGCTTCCTGTGAAGGTGTTAGGAAAAGGCCAGACTCGTCTCCTTTTTGCCTGCTATTAGCCTAACCATGAAAGTATCTCTTTATACAGAATACTTAACAGATTCTAATATATATATTTGTATTTCATTTTGTTACAGTATTTTTATATGTTAAAGTCAATATCTGGTGTCTCGTTTTGCTTTTCAGATGCGGTGTGGTTGTGACATTTTGTTTAGGGGTTTCTGCAGTCTTGTCACTCTTTTAGAGAGACAGGTTTAGAACAGGCCTGTGAGAGAGCCACACCCACCCTTTCCCTAGAATTGTTCTAGAATGTGCTGGATATTGTCTGTTGTCTTCCATGTGAACACGACATTGATTCACTCAGGTTCTGCCTTGTTGATCTCTTTTTCTGCACCAAAGATGAGCCCGGGGCTGCTGACATGGCTGCCTCCCAGGGCTTGGGGGTTTCTGAGCTGTCCACACACTGGCCATAATCCAGAGATGGCCCTCAGATGTAGCACACATAGGACATCTGCCCTTGGAACTCTCTGGTCTTCCTGAAGTGGCAGAGGAGATGGGTTCCTCCTGAAGGAGGAAGGGGAGTCCCGGGGGATGGCTGGGTCAGAGCTCCCTGGGGATGTCAGGATAGGCAGACCCAGGCATGGCACAGCATACACAGAGACGTGGAGAGGCTGCTCAGCCTTGTTTCCCTTCAAGTGTTTCCCACACCCACATTTTGTGTTTGCCAACAGAGCCACACCCACATTTAACCTGGCTCTGAAGGTTTCAGTTCATCAGGGCTACAGATTAGAAAGCAATGTGGCTTCTGAAACTGTCCTGTAAGGTTAACCTGTCACCATGAACCAGGGGTTCACAGGGATCAGCAGAGAAAGAAGGCAAACATACTTCTATGGTAGTTCCACTATGATTTCAGACTGCAAAATTGCTCTTAGCAGTTTTGTAGGATGCATGATATGAGCGTCTAGGGGAGACCCAAGCCCTGGTAGTCAGGTGGGTCAAGGTCCCTACCACCAAGGGAACCCAGCTGGCCCTCCTCTGTTGCCACAGCTACAGACTGATTTCCCACTAGATCATAATGATGGCTGCCCAAGTCATACCTTAACAGCACGTGGTCACCTTGAAAGTGGGCAGTGATGGTTAACAGCAGTGCCTGCAAAGCAATTAGCCATTTGGGAAGCAATGTAATGACCTGGGTATAGGAGAGAAAATGGGTTAAAATACGGTTGTAAGCTCAAGTGTCTGGACAGTGGGTTACCTAAGTAAGTCAATCGGCTACATGCCTGTCTGGCCCATTGTTTGTATCACTTCTGATAAAGAGACCTATTTCCCTACTGTTAAAGAAAAAAGGGATTGTGGTGACCTTAAAGTCACACTTTCCAATCTATTGAGCTCCAGTGGATTCTTACCATGCACTAACTTTACCAGATCTTCACTATCATTTTCTAAAAGAGAAGCCAGAAACCAAAATTTTATGTCAACACCCACAGTGTATAATTTTTTAAACACTAGGCTAAGTAAAACACATCTGTGAGCCACCAGTTTACAACCTCTGAGTTAAAGTGAAGTAAGGAGCAAATTTAACAGTTCAAAGGAAATCCCCAGCCAAGGAAATGGGCATAGCAGGGCTTGGCTGGGGAGTGGAAGCAACAGAAAGAATGAATGACCATGCTTCCAACTAGCATTGCCTAGTTTTCCTGAGATCGGCGTTAATGCGTCCCTATTGTCCCGATGCCCTGCGCTCTCAAGAGAGAATTCTCCAGATGATCCCTCACCCCCAGCCAGTCAGTCTGCGCCTCTGAGATACAGTCTAGATATTCTACCGTAGGATCAATATGGGAGGAAAAGAAGTCTCATTTTAACAATGAAAAGTCCTAACACGGAACAGGATGTCTCTCCTAATCCAGGCTGAGAGGTAGCCCGATTGTCAGCTGCAGGTTTATGTTTACTGGATATAGTTCTGTGTGTCAGTGGCTACCATCCTCTAACTTATTAATGAAATCATGGCTGATTCCACAGGAATCACTGTCCCCTGGATGCTTACACGGACCCCGCTCAAGCAGAACTGAAAGAATACAGTGGAACAGGTCACAAGGCTAGGAAATGCAGGAATTTCCTGTCAGCTTTCTGCCAGGCCCCAAATGGACTCTAGGGAATGGGGGCAGCCCTCCTCGGGGGCTGTACGGATCACCCCCAAATTTAACAGTGGCTTACCTGGCTCAGCTGCTCTCTGCCCATAGGATAAAGCACGGGCACCTTTCCAAGTCTGCAGTGGGAATTCCCAAGGATTCGTCCATGGTGTTCTCTTGCCCCTGAAGTTAGGCATACCTCACAAAATGGCCACAGATCTACCAAACAGTGCTCCGTTAAGTCCCAACACCGCGGTTGAGGCAAAAGTACAAAGAAGTATTGCTTTTTGTTCCTTCTGGCAACTTCTCAACTTCGCCAGAGGCTGCAAGTGTAATACTGGGCTTCCATGCATTCTGTTCCCTCTCCAGTAACTACACAAACACACTTTAATATCAAAGAAGTTTAATACGCTGCAATAAAATAAGCGCCTAGAAAAAGCTCATGGAATAGATGTCAATGTTAGAGAAATCCCTCCCACACATCCTCTAGTTCCATACCCCATCCCTCAAACCCAAACAAGAAAATCTGAAACAACAAAGGAAATCCTTCCAAGCTTGGATTTCAGTGAGGGCCCCTTTACCAGTAACAAGAACACAGTTTCCTATATGGCCTAATAGGAAAGTAAAACACAGAAGCACAAAAAATCCACAGATTCCAATATTTAAGAGACGTGGTACATATTCAAAGTTAAAATAACTCCAACTTTTATAGCTATACATATTGTTTTAAAGCAACTTAATATATTTTTAAATTTCATATATACACTCTCAAAGGTTCTTCAGGTGAGGTATGTAAACATTGTCTAATGAAAATTTTTCAATGTTTCAAACCAACAAATTCACAGCATACATTGAATTTTCATCCATTAAAGACACAGTATTTTCCTACACTCACTAACATCATGGAAATCCAGGCCCAAGAGATACACGCTGATCATCCAGATTACCATCTGCAGAGTTTCTCAATTCACTGCTTTTGGAAAGACCACCTTCGCATAGGTTAGGAGCACACGCTTGGTACTGGACAGGGGCTAGGCCCTCCGGAGACTCTCTCCTTGGGCATCTGGATCACTGGCTAAGACTCACAAGACAGCAAAAAGGAGCACATCTGAACAACTACAAGATTGACCTCGGCAATGACAACACTGGGAGGAACCAGAAAGACCTTAAAGGAACGGTAGAGATTCATCTTAGAGCTCCCTGGATCCACAGCCGGATCAGCAGCCCCTGCCCTAATCTCATTCTGAAGGGTCGTGGCCTAAAAAGAATAAAAACCCAACACGGCACCTGAGCTTCAGTTAAATTGCATGGGCCTCCTATGCCCCCCTGGCCCCTGAAAGGCATTGACTCTAGCCTGAAGTAGGACCCTGGGCTGTGCTTTTCATACAGGTTGGGGTTGAATTTCTTAGTATCATAATGCATATGGGAAAATAATGCCATGAGTTCACAAAGACGACCAGTGCCTCCACACAGGCACTGGCCAGTGACCTTGGAGGAGCTCAATTTTGAAAACTACTTGTTCCCTGAGGGTAAACAGCAGGCTTCTATTGAGATTAAGTGAGGCTAATAAGGGGATTATTTATTACAAGGTAATAATACTTGGGGAGCCTCAGGCCATAGTTCTATTTTACTCCCACATAATCTACAATGCCCCCTCCCCACCCTCCCACCACCACGAGTAGTCACCTTCCCAATGACACAATATAGGTCAGTTTCTTTCCTCTTGCTTGCTTTCAGGCTCAGCAATGGAAAGTTTTATCCTAACGCACCCACTTCAATCTAAAAAAACACTAGTGAAAAATTCCAAACACCATCATAAATACAAAAGAGAAGACATATCCAAAAAGTCTAAAAAACTACATTATTCTATTCATGGTTATTTGGGTGTGGGGTATTTTTCATAAAGTTTAGGACGGTCACAGGAGAGGCTGCTAAACAGCTCAGAAAGCTGCGGAACTGGACACGCTGGAAGCCATGGAAGAGGGACTGCCTGCCTCGCTCAGCTCTAAAGGGTTTTTACCCCAGACATTTCAAACCCAGGCACAGAGGAGGACCCCAGGAAATGGGCTTAATCTTCAAAGGCAGGGCAGATAGACTCAAAGGACTTTTAGCTGGCAATTTAAATTCCTAACATAAAAAATTCTTATGTTTACAGCCAAATGAGCTTTGCCTCAACTAGATTCTAGAAGCCCTACAAATTCATGGAAAAATGATCATTTTTCAATCTCCATGCCCAAATTTTGATGTGTCTGGTGCTGGCAGATTTCTCATCCATTGCTAGAGTTGTATGACAAGAAGCAGCGTGCAGACAAACAGAAGCAACAATTCAAGTATAGCCACCTCTCCGGCAAAGGCAAGAGGTCTTAGCAAGAGCTGTTCTACCCCCACCCTATCCTCTGAGACAAGGGCCAACGCAGAGCCCAGAATAAATGTTATTTCCTAGGATCTTATTGCTTATGCGCAACACATCAGAAAGAACACCTGGAAATCTGCTCTGCAGATCTGGAAACTGACCAGTTTATCATATATATTATACATACATATATGTATGTATGTATAATATATATAACATAATATATATAACATATAACATAACCAGAAGAGAAGAGGGGGCAGTTAAAGCTTGGATTGATATAGCATTACAGATCAAATGCCCCAAACAGCTCTCAACCTGCTGGTTTCTGTTCTTTCTCCATGTGTGAACTGTGTTATGAAAGTAAGTCCACTGCTCAAAATATATCCTTCTACAATACTACAGTGCAGACCAACACCACTCAGAACGTGAATCTGTATACAGCACACATAATAAATATTTTTTAAAAACTATTTACAACATTACTTCTTGTGAACATTAGATGAGAGCAAAATCTATTTCCTCCTGCAAAGGTTAAAAAAGTGTTGACTGTTTAGTTCAGTGCTAAATTCCCTGGCACCTAGTTACCCTTTCACATTTCATCTTAAAATCAGATTTGCTTACAAATAGTAACTTAGAAAAAACATTCTCCAGCATTACTGTTCAAGTGTCCTCCTCATTTGTTAGAAAAAAGAGAGGCCATTAGAAAACATGCAAATTACAATTCAACTGGAGGACAAACCCTACCGTGTGTCCAGTCCCAAGCACTCTGCGGTCCCAGAGCCTCGGTTCTCAGTCCAGCCGCTGGGCGAACGAGAATCACAACTCAACAGAGGTGCCCAGGAATGGGGCACAGGGAAGAGGAACATGATCATAAAGCCATCAGTTCCTTTACATCTAGGGGTGCTGTGAATCACAGACCAAGACTCCTGAGAAGTAAAAAGCTGCACACATCTTAGAACAGACGGTCTCATTCTGTAACCACGGGCTGCGGGTGGGAATGGCCCACGTCTGCACAGATGCCTGCTGAAACAGGGAGGAGGACAAGGAGGAGAGCTGAGGTGCCCGTGAGTGCTGCCAAGGTGCAGAAGGAAACACGCTTATCTCCCATGGTTAATGACTGTGAATAGGTGTGTGTCTTTCACAAACATGAGAAAGACTAAAACCTATCTTAATGCTTTCTTTAGGCAGCCAGTGGTTTCTCCATATCCCACAGGTATGGGTTTGGATTTCCTTGGGGTTACAACTAAGGCTCATTTCCCTCTACAGGCTGTTGGACAGTCGGAAGATATTAACTGCGTATGCAAAATGTGGGTTGCTTCAGGCGAGCCCTGGTGCCATGCCTGGCACAGCCATACCGGTGGTAGGAGACCCACTTTGTTCTGGGATGGGATGGCAGTGGGGGGAAGCACTCAGGTTCCCAATCCACATTGCATATGCCCAAACAGAGGGAAGGTTTCAAGGCTGCACCCTCTGCCTTCACGATGTTGTTTGGGGGTTTAATGGATGAGCACGGTAATTGGGGAAGATGAGTGGCTAGAAAGAACACTTTTTTGGAAAGCCCTTTTGACAGTTAATTTTTTGTTGTTAAAATAAATATTTTCTATAGAAGCATTTGAACAGGAAAATATCACTATTTACACAGTGAAATAAATTCCACGGTGTGGTGTATAACTAACTATGTATTATATAACGTATTTGAAACCATAGTCCATATCACAGTCTCCTAGAACACTGGTAAAACTAATAGCCTTAAGCTACAGCGGCTCTAAAACAAATCCCTGTGGTATAAATATACAAAATTATGCGCATCTTGTCTGTAGAGCATCTTTCCCACACACAACCTCCCAAATACTACATACAGCTTCAGCAGCGAGAAGCATGAAGTGCAGATTGTAGAAAACAAGTGGGCTGAAAAAGCTGATAAACTGAAGAGCATCCGGACCCAACGGCTAAATTCTAGAAGGAAAAAAAAGAGTTACGGAGAGAAAGACGCTTCTAGAATGACACGTCTGTGGTCAATGACGTGCTCAGGAGACGGGAGACCGTTTCCGAGAAGACACCTCCTGGAAGGGGGCTGGGTGGCCTAAGCAGAGAGGGAAGAGGCGAGATGTCTAGGACGGCTCCCCCAAATGAGCCGAGCCAGGCCGGAGGGCTCTGAGCTGCTTCAGGCTACAGCTGCTGGTGTGCCAACCAGGGCCATCAACATGCTGGTGTTTCTAGGAGAGCTAAGAACGGCTAGGCTGGATTCGAGGTTCAAACAGGCCCAGGCCGGCCAGTTATATTCACAAATAGTGACCGAAGCTTGGGGAGCGAGCTTGCAAATATACTGTACACGGAAAAGAAAAGGAGAGCGCTGGGGCTGAAAGGAGCCCACTAGGGCTGGCCAGGAGAGGCACTATTTCGGCTTCAGGTCCATTACTAAATTTGTTTGCCACAGAGGAAGACTTAAAAGACGTTGTACTTCTAGTTTTAACTACTTATCCTACTAGATGAGATCATGATTCAACAAATAATCAACAAAGGGGAATATTTTTTCTTTAGCGCAGAAGCATTACTCACAAGGAGCGTGCGAGAACGGCTGTGTGCCGAGACAGCATGGCAAGATGCTCCCCGCCGTCTGAAAGGACAGAAACGGTGCGAGGCTGGAATGCAGGAAAAACGTTTGTGCCTAACTGCACAACTGACCTCAAATGACACACTACAAGGGCCAGGAAACCTTTTTTGTAAATAGCCAGGTGGTGGATATTTTATATTTTAGGCTGTGTCAGCTACACAGTAAGTCCCAGTTATTTATTTATTTTTTTAATACAATCCTTTTTTTTAAAAAGGTAAAATGCATTCCTCCAACCTCTGGTATATTATAAAACCTTAAACACCTGTTTTTTGCTGCTGTTGTTGGCTGTTTCATAGGCAACCTGTTCTTTCACATACCTTGCCTACTGCTGAGTACCTTTTGTGACATGGACTGGTCTCAGGTAGGGGAGAAAGCCTCTGTGCATCACTGTGCTTGCTAGGTGGGCATAACCACACAGCTGCCCCACTGAACCCCGAAGTCAAGGATGTCTCCTGAGCACCGAGCAGTACACCACCAGTGCTCTGGGAAAGGGAAGTTCAGGCAGATGGGAGGTAATGGAAGGAACTGACCAGTGCTGGCTCAATTCCAAGAGCAAAAGCATGAGCAAGCATACTGTCTGCAGAAGTGCCCCAGGTGGTCTTCTGGGTCCCCCAGCACAACAGGGCAAAGCCCAAAGTCGGAAGCAGCATCAGAGAGCTCTGGGTTTCTGCCTGAGTATGACTTAATATCGTTCAAGGAGAGAGGTCAGACCTTCAAGTCTTCCAATCTGTCCACTGTAGAACAGCAGTTTGTTCTGACATTTCAAGGGATGAACTTTATTGAAGGTTGCTTCAAAAGGCTTTCCACAATTCTGCTTGTTTTAAATACAATAATCTTTTGATTTTCATTTCTTCCCTGAAAAAGGATTTGGGAGCAAGCTGGGGAAGAATGCTTACTGCTGAGCGTGTGAGGACTGCCTTCCCAATGAGATATACATAGACACGATTTCATACTTGTAGGAAAAAATTCCAGCATTTCAGTGGACATCAAGCCATAAGAAAACAAAAATTAATAGCTGAGAAGTCAAAATAATAATTAACCGTTTCAAAATAATTGAAATCATCACTGTTCTGGGGCCACTGACAGAAATTTTTTCACTAACCCGATATTCAACTTAATTTGCAGAATAGTACAGAAGCTTGTCCTTGACTTGTTGGGGAGAGGAAAGACCAACAGCTTGGAGGCCGACTGGATTTTACCCAAAGACACAATGGACAACTTTGCAGTCATACTCAGGTTCTAATGTGCTCCAATTTCCTATTCTTTTCTAAAAGCATGTTCAAAGCAAGCCCCTATTTTTTTTATTTGTTGGTTTGCCTTTAATGAAGTTATTTTGAAAGAAGAGTATGTGACTAAAAAACTATCAGTACTGATACATTTTTATTCTCCTAGAAGTTGGTGAAAAACATTATATAATGAGTACTTTGGGTTAGTGACTGCACTTTGTTTTCCTTCTGTGAAAAGGCCTTTTCCGTATTTTCCCTAAACATGGGGCTCAGAAAACTGAGCCTCTAATTAAAGTATTCTCAATTAATTTTGAAAACAAACACACACACAAAACCCAAATCTTGGCTTGTCTGAGGAACACTCAAGATGTGAAGCCAGAGTCAGGTCTTCAGATAAGGACAGAGTGAAATGAGAGGCCTGGGCTGCAGGGAGAACTCTGAAGCCCTCCTCACCTGTGGGGCCTGACTCTGGAGGCTGCCGGAGGCCTCACTGTGGGCAGCTTGGAGAAGGCAGATGTGAGCTGCAGCAGGTCAGGTATTAGGAGATGTATTCAGTGTGCTGTAACAACACACCATGTCTCTTCTGCAGCAAGGAGAAAGAAAGAAATATAAAAGGAAGAACAAAACTGAGGGAAGATAAGGAGGAAAAAGAAGAAAAGAAAAGAAGGACGGGGAGGCAAAAGAAAGACTGAAAGATCAACCATGCAAAGTTTGTTCTTGAAAAAGGATTATTTTCTTAAGCAAGGAAGGTTGGCAAATTTTTTCTGAAAAGCCCAGACAGTAAATCTTTCCAGCTTTGCAGACCATATGGTCTCTGTTGTAGATACTCTGCTGTGCTGGAAAGCAGCTATGAAAGATACATAAACAAACGGGCATGGCTATGTTCCAATAAACTTTTATTTACAAAAGAGCGACCAGCCCATATTCTACAGACCCTTGATAGGGTGTCTGTAAAAAAGATGGCTTGTGTGGGCTGACAGGAAACCAAAAGGAACGGGGGTGGTTCCTGGACCCAGCACCCTGGGAAATTCCAAAACAGTCCGAGGTGTGGTGACAAGCCACCAGACTCACGGAGGGTGATGTCTGCATTGTGTCGCATGCTGTCCTTTCCTACTTAGCTCTCGGGTCCTTCAATCAGCAAGACACCGCCCAGAGAGGAAAGTAACAGCTACAGCTACAAGGCAGGAAAGAGACCAAACTTCAGTTCAAAGCAACTGTCTTGAAGTAACATGTTCCACTGATACCCTACATGAACATTGAGAAGTGCACAGAGGAGCCCATCAGGAGCACCACATCTGTGAAGGGATGCGACATGCACCTCTCCTATCCATACTACCTCAAGAACCAAACCCACAGCCCAAGATTATTGTTTTCAGAGAAGGGTTGTGTAGAAATCTTTACTGAAATACAGATGTGACAGAACTGGCTTACCTATGGGCCCCAAGGATCTAGCAACTACAGACTGACAGACAGTAGTGACGTTCCTGTGCAGGAAGCCTTAAGAGCAGAATAAAGGGTGGCTGCCTCCCTGTGTGCTGTAGCTTGCTTGGGGTCTGAGGGAGCGCTGTGGTGAGGCTCTGGGCCCTGACTAGGGAGGGTCTGCATGTTGTCCTCCCAAACCCAGGGAGCCTTAGGGGCCAGGAAGTAGGAGCCAGAAGATGGGATCTCCCAAAGAGAGCCCAGCTCTGGGGAGCTAAGGTAGAGCTTCTGAGACTGCTTCCCTGGAGCGCTCCCAGAAGCTCAGAGGTAATACCAGCGTTCTCTGGTCAGCAACTTCAGCTCTGGTGCTGGGTCAGTCACGGTGCTAGCCCCAGGAACAGAATTCTTTTGTGATTTGGAATCTGGAATGTGGGACAGACTGCCTTTGCATCTGGCGGCCAGCCATACTGTGACGACAGCTATAAAGAGGATGTCTTTGCAAGACAGGGAAAACCAGGGGAGACTTGAGTCAGCTGCAGGTCTGGCTTGGAGGTGTCTAGGAGCGGCTAGACAACATCAGTTGTAAGTGTAAAAGGGCATTTCAGAGCCAGCCCTCAAGTTCATTTGTCCCCCCTTCCGCTATTAGCAAAATTAACTGACTCAGCAAAAATGAGATTCAACAAATATAAAAATACCTCTAAACTTTTAAGTGTTCTAATTATGTAGACTCTCAGTCTATTGAAGTGTTGTCACTACTCTAAAATGTTAAGCTGATTTTAAAGATGACCACTGCAGTGTATATATATATATAAAAAAATGCATACACATTGATACCTTTTCTCAACTGCTGCCTAAAATGACAGAAAAGGCTATTATCTTGAAACACGCTTTTAAAAATGAAAAAGAACTTAGGAAGGTAATGGAATGTGTTATAAGCCTGGAACTGGATGGGTTGCAGCTGCTCACTGCCTCATACCTCTCCCGAACCTCATCCAAGCAGCGCTACAAGGCATCTGCGTGCCGCTAAGGGGGGCACCTCGAGTCAGCACATGTGGCCTCAGGATGTTGAAGTCACCACAAAAACAGGATCCAGTGACGACTATATGAGAATATTTCTTAAAAACTTCAAAACTAGTTTCAAAGATTAACCGAACCTACTCAAAACATACTAATGCTTCTGTGCAACTTAATGCTGAGAAAGGGCTGCCCAACATACACACTCAGCAGTTTCATTCATATAGGTAGCTCTTGAATGGCCAAAGTCAAAGATATTAAAACAAAAAAAAAAGAGACTCATGGGATAGAGGAGACATAAAGGGAAAGAAAGTCAAGGCTTCATTGAAGATAGTCTATGAAATTCAACACAATTCTCAATTTCCCATGAATCGAACTTTCTCTCCAGTCCTATCCAGTCAGCAGAAGTTCTCATTATATACAGCAAACCTTTAACAGAATGGATAGAAGCCCTGTTTTATCATGAGTTGATGGAACTATGCATGAAAAAAGTCCATCTGAGTTTACCTAAACAATCTAAATGGAAACGTTTTAGTAAAAAGGACAGAGGAGCCCCTGTCCATACAAGCCTACTTCTGTGACAGAGCACAGCAGAGGAGCTTTCACAACCAAGCCTGTTTTGCAGAGTGGCCCAGTGGAAATGCTGAGCACACACTGCATTGTAATGGAGCAAAGTTACAGGCACCAAGGTAAAACTAATGCAACCACCTCAGGCGTCATTCGGGAAAGGCAAACAACATTAGTTACAAACACTGCAGCTCTCACCTTTGAGCCAAGGAACAGAACCTGCCGTGAGAGAGGCAAGAGTGATACTCCAAGCGTTAAGAACCAGTACGATGCTCATCAGTCAGAATGCTAACACCCACTCGAAACACGTACATTCACATTGGGACAAGCCAACTGAACATCAGCTCCAGGTGGGAGGAGGGATGTGGGCCCCACTACAAGATGCTGAGCTGCTTCCTCCAACTGCAAGGTTGCTCTGACCTTCACGTGACTCTGTGCTGTTTAGACCTTTTTGAGTCTGGCGCCAAACTGGTGTTACGGATACTCATGTAGAGACCCTGGGCCACATTTGAACCATCTGGCCTGTGCTACTTATGCAGCTCATGAACACCCTAGCACACTGCATGGGGAAGAAAGAATTTTACTGTACTGGGGCTGGGAGACATCTGTGGCTGATAACCACAGGCAAATGCACCCAAATGTACATGAACACACAAACTCCTAAACTTTTCTATTACTGGAAATAACAACTTGGCTTTCTTCGAATATGGAAATATTCAGGGTAAGAAAGAAGATTAGAACAGTCACTCTCATCCTAATTGTCAAGTTACAGTTACAAGATGAAAAAAAAAAAAATCCTACATTTCCCCCCTGCTGAAGTCAGGTAAAAGCCTTATTCGAATGCCAGCAAGCTTGCAAGGCCAAAAATGAAAAGGATGGTAAGAATCAGTAATGTAAATCACCTGGGGGATGTAAATAATTTTTAGAGGTCCTAACCCAATAGTAACACCTTGTGACCCATCTTTTGTCCCATGGGCGCATCATTTAGAATACATTTTTTTAAATGACATAAAGTCAAAAGTGGGAGGAGTGACCAATAATGAATCTGATTTTTTTAAAAAGGAGTAACAGAAATACTCATCTATCATAATAATTATAAATTCCCTCTGCAATCTCCACATACCATAAAAATGATTTGGTTTAGCTTTCGAATATCATTTAAACAAACAAACAAGACGGAGAGGGAAGTTCACTGCTTGGGTTTGCAAAGAGGAGCATCTGCTCATGGACAGACGCTGCAGGGCGGCTGCTGAAAAGCTACTTTTCTGTGCATGACGGTGATCTTCTTGGCTACAAGTGCTTGTGCATCAAGTATAAAATACAAGCCTTTATCACATAGATCAGCTTTTTAGCTTTCGTAAATTTAAAAACAAAAAGGATAAATAAGGCACTGTACTTTTAAAAACTAAAACTGCTTGGTTCCAAGTTTAAAACCCAAGGAACAATCAGAATATAATATATAACTTCCCTTACTCAGCCTCAGAGAAAGACTCTGCAAGTTCCCTTCTCCATCTGAGATGCATTTTCTGGCATCTTCAGTTGTGGTGTTCTCTGTTACCTGCAGCTTTGAAAGGCTGGATAAGCTTATAAAAGCAGAGTTAGTTAATGCACAATGCAGGGTTACTTCTGCAGGACAGTTTTAACTCGTGGCTGCCAGCCTTCCGATCACTTTGCATCCAGCCGTCTCCGTTTGCTGTGAGAAGAGTCCAGCTTTGCCTTTAGTTTTCGCTTTCTCTGGGCTGCACTGCTCTCCGGGGTTTTTGTCAAGGGTCTGGCCCGAGTCTTTGCGCTGCTCTGCTTCCTGCTGGCGGCTTTCTGCGGCCTGGAAGAGCACTCACCTGCCCCCTTTTGCTTTGCAGGTTTCATCCCTGCCTCCGAGGCAGGGGGCTGTGTGGGTCTTTTGTTTGTATTCTCTTTTTCCCTTCTAGAGGGAGGGCAGTTCTTCCCAGGAGACTTTTTAGGGATCTTCACTTTATTCTCTTTTAAGGATGTCTTTCTGGGCAGTTGGCTGATTCTGTCCCTTGCAGCTGGCTTCTTGGCAGCAGGCGTTTTGGTGGTTCCATCAGGATGCTTGTCTTTGCTGGCTTTCACCACCGGTCCCTTGTCCTTCCTGTCCTGAGTGCTGCCGCCTTCTGTCCTCTTGCGTTTATTCTGCACTTCTGCTTTTGGCAAGACTTCAGTCATCTGCTTCCCTTTCCTTCCCTTCATTCCGTCAGTGCTCTTGGGCTTAATAGGAAACCCATCTGCGTCCACCTGCAGGGCTAGCTTGGGGGACATCAGAGGGTTGATGCATACACTCTTACAACTCTGTTTACTTTCCACAGCCTGCCCAAACGGGCTTTCCATTTTCTCACTCTTGATCAAACATTGCTGGGCTCTCAGCTTTCCTCGAATATTGGAGTATTTTCTGAGGATCCGGGTACTGGCTGGGGTAGGTGAGTTTGTGGGAGGATGGCTACTTCGTCTTTCCTTGACTTCCTCTACGCTGTCTTCAGAACCGGGGCCGAGGCTGACGTCACTGGTGTCCTCCGACTCCACCTGGTCAGGATTTTCTCGAAATTTGGCCCAGAGCTTCTGTGTTTTCCAATTGTTCCTAGCAGGAGTAGCTCCAGGAAATTTCTTCAAGTGCTTTTTTAAGCGCTCAGCCTGTAGTGAACTGGGGTACAGGCTGGAAGGAGAGTACTTCTGAAGAGGATGCTTGACGGGGGGGATGTCTCCTGGAAGACGAGTGTTGAGCTTCTTCACGATCACCAGAGACCGGGTTTCAGTAGTCTCTAAGAACCATTTGCAAACATTAGATAATTTAAAGTTTGTCATAAACAGCATCTGAACAGGAGAAAACTTTTGAACCTCCAATGAACCCCTACATTTCCGTGACCTTTTCTTGCTTTTCCAAATCTCCTTCAGTTTATCTGACTTGTTCCTTGATCTTGGTGTTGGCTGGGCTTCTTTCTCCAACTGGATCCAGCCCTTCTGAACTCTCATGTACTGGGCATTGAAGTTGGCAATAAGCTCTTGGTTCTCCTCCTCTGCACACCATTCCACAAACTTTGGCTGGTCGTCCACCACGGGGTCCACATCCTCCTCATCTAAGGGATCTCCACTCTCCGAAGCTTCATCTTCCTTTGGCATTGGGTTTCCTTGTGCTGCTTCCTTTTCTGAAGTCACTCTTGCAGTGTCTGAGGAGTCCAGAGAATGAGCATGTCTTAGGTTGTAGGTTGAAGAGGTCAGTCTTGTAAGCCTCGGTACCCATTTTGGGGGCCCAGCAGCATCACCACTTCCACTACCTGACAAGCCCAGTGCACTGGACGGCAGGTCACTTTCACCATCTTTACACTGGGTGTTTTCAGTGCCGACCTCATTCACAACCTCCTCCAGATCTTGTGTGGGAATTGGTTCTGGCTTCTCTTTTGATTGTTCTGGGAAAGTACAAGGAATACTTTCGGAGGGGTCATGAGCATTTTTCTCCCCTAACTTAGACTGAACATAGATTTCCAGTCTCTCTCCAGGCAGGGGCTGGCCCACTGTGGTTATGGGATCATTGCTGGGGAAAATATCTCCTTCTTCCCCCTTGACTTCTTTTGCCAGCATGTTTTTAAAAGTCTGCCTGGTGATGATCCCACCTCCTTCGCCCTCCTGCTCAGTGTCTTTCTCAGAGGGATTTTCATCAACACCTGGGTTTTCAGTGTCCTCCAGACCTTTTGTATGGAAGCCGTCAGCGAGAAGGCCCTCAGATGCTGTCTCCCCAGGGCACCCTTCTTTTTTAGAACGTTTCATACCAGGATTTTTAGAAATCTTGATCTCAGGACAAGGAGAGGAAGAATCTGAACTTTGACTTCTCAGGCACCTATCCGCAGAGGGAGGATCTGAAAGCTGACTCCTTAGGCACCTGTCAGAGGCCTCAGGGAGTTTTTTACTTTTTTTCTTCTTGTCCACATTCTCTTCAGGTGAATCAATGTTTTGATCGGACGTATCTTTTTCTGAACAAAGTTTTACATCACTGCTCTGTCCCTCTGATTTTCCTGTACCACCTGCTGCCTCACTGTCCTCAATTTCTCTGGGGTTTTCATTAGTGAAAGTGCTGCTTTCCTTCAAGGGTGGGCAGGTATCCAGCTCCTGAGTGTCTTCTTCAGTCTTGGCCTCACTACTGATGCTTTGGTTTTCTTCAGCTTTTTCCAGGCTCAGGGGAGGCTCCAAACCCACCGGCGGACTTTGACTTTCTAAGTCCAGAGGACCCTCCTCTCTGCTGACTATTTCAGAAGAATGAGGCCTAGAAACTACATTGCCACTGCCTCCCTCAGAAATACTCTCAGCAGAGGAAACCAGGTGACCGTCTTGGATGACAGTCCCCTCCTTGATATCCAGCAGTTGGACTGGTTGCTGATCTTGTTCAGGGGAAGCCACCCCACTTGCTGTGGGAGTTGAGACCATGGAACTACCTTCTGGCGTGTCCTCTTCGGGAAGGTGAGCAGGGAGAGGCGATGCCAAGTTGGAGGCTGTCATTTCCTCTGACCTGGGAGAGCTGCTCGGATTTGGTTTATTTGTCATGGGGCAAACCTCAGGCTCCTGAGATTCCTTTTCAGAGGAAGCTTCTCTTTCTCCTTCCTTGAGGGAGGTTATTTCTTTACTTGGTTCTTCATGGTCGTCTTCTCTGGGACACTGCACATCCACAGCAGGTCCAGGGGCGGAAAGTATGAGGGTCTGCTTGGCAGTGACCACTGCCTCTGGCTCCACTGTTGAACAGCTCGCTTTTTCTTGAGAGTGTAAATTTCTGGCCAGCGTGCGAACAGTTGGCAGCTCACAACAATCACCATTGAAGAAGTATCCTCGAGTACTCTTCCTGGCCGTTTTCCGAGAAGATAATATTGATCTTTGATTCTCCAAGTGGCACTCTGTTATCGGCTGACTGATATAAACGACATCACACTGGTTATCATAATCGTTTATCCTCAGCCCTGATGCCCTCTTACTCTTCCGAGCTGTCTTAATGGAGGTTGATATCATCTTGGTTCGCGAATGTCCATTAGATGCTTTGTGGACAGTTGGCATGGGGCTGGAGGCTAACCAACCATCTTTGGGATGATCAAACTGACCTTTATCACTGGGATGTAAATGATAACTCACCTTATTTCTTCCTAGTGAGTGAAGATGGTTCTCTTGCTTTGGCCTTGAATCTTGTTCACTGGACTCTAACTCCTGGCGCAGAGGTGTTTTTGAGCTACAGAGTAAAGCATTCTCTTTGTCAGCAGTTCTAGGTGAATTCCCAGTAAACCCTGAGTCCCAAGCCTCTTCTGATAAAGCTTTGAATGAATTTCTTTGAGAAACAATACAGCTGTTGCTCTCCTCACTATTCTCAGGTGCCACTTTCACTGCAATCAGACTTTCTACTAAAGCTGAGCTCTGCATATGGTCTTCCCCATCCTCACATATTTTCACATTCGTGTCTTGCTCCTGTCCAGTGGTTTGCCCTTCCAAGCTCTTAGAGGTGTGGTGGAAGCTTAACGAGGAAGAATTAGATGCGGCGAGGTATCCCAGAGTGGAACTATCCGTTGAACTACCAGAATTAGGTTTAGTGGTTGGATGTTCAGAGGAAGCTTTCTGGATAATAGTCAAGGCATTCTCTCTTCCATCTGCAGAGTTTATCTCAGGAGGAGGCTCCTTCAGGGCCTGTTCTGTCAAGTGTGGAGGGCTGTGCGGGTCTGATGAGTCTACGAACAAATCTACAGAAGGAGGAGACTTCATATCGAGACACGCAGCATCCTTTTCCTTATGTCTGGTGCCTAGCTGGGCACAGCCAGCGTTGCAAGTGGATGCATCCATCGCTCCAGAATCAGGCCGCAGGTCCTCAGTGCCCGGCTGGGATTCAGTGTACAGATCGTTCAGGACGCGGATGAACTGCTTCTGGTGATGAGTGCACAGTTTTACCATAAACTTCTCCAGTGGGGACTTTGACTGATTGTTAGAATCTACTGCTATCGCCTCTGCTGAGTTCTCACTAGATGGACAAAGAGAAAGGAGAAATTAGTATGGTCATTTTCTGAAGAACATTTTTACATTATGAAATTCACCAGATGTTACTCATGCTATAAAGAGAATGGACACTCTAAAACTGCTTCTAAGCGCCCATATAAATTTCATTTAATAAGTATTTTCCTAATAAAATATAAGGCCAGTCCTGATATATTCCCAAATTTTAGTAACATCCTTCATACTTTTAAAGTGATCATTCATAATAATTTTTATCTTATAGAGAAGAAATATCATTGATAAGAATTTTTCCGAAAATAAAATTTTGGCCACATTATTAACTCTAGTCAGTTAACATACACTTTCGTTTTTGTAGTCCTGTTATTAAATAGTCATTGATTTATAAGTCCACCACACTGACAAAAATTCAGACGCACTACATCACAAACTTTGGACTTAAAGAAATTGTAGTTTTAACATGGTTTCTCAGCATGACTAATTGGCTGGACTTATAATTCTGCAAACAGTAATGCAGGAACTTTTCTGCCCCCTTCCTGGGGCAATGAGAATTAAGATCTGTAATTTCACATTTCAGACACAATGACAGATGGAGTTAGAAGCAACTGCTGATTCCTGGGCTCTAAACAAGGAAACCGGAAATCCCACTGTAAACTGCAAGGTTCTGACAGGGCAAGGAGGCAGCCGGATGTCTTCTCAGTCAAGCCCCGCCTGCTACATTCTCCTAGACCTTCAACAAGCATTTTACAGTACTTCACAAGACGTCATTCTACATCAGACAACCACTTCTGTAAGTTATCCAGGACAACTCTGAAGTTTAACCTGGACAGTGGGCGGTGGCGGGCAAGGATGATCCTAGACTCAAAATAAGCTAAAAGCAAGTCCCACTCAGACAGCTGAGGGTTGTCAAGGGCTACTCAGTGTTTCTAGATGTCTTGGTTTTACTAAATTCAAGCAGTTGGAGAGCTCCAATTTTCTGGGGTTTTTTTGGTTTGTTGTTTTTTAAACAATTCATTTGAGAGAGAGTGCAAGCGAGCCCAAGCCAGGGGGAAGGACAGAGGGAGAGGGAAAAGTGGGTTCCTTACTGAGTAGGGAGCCTGACCCAGGGCTTGATCCCAGGACCCCAAGATCATGGACCAGAGCTGAAGGCAGAGGCTTAACCGACTGAGACACTCAGGGACCCCATCCAGTTTTCTGGAGTTTTATGCAACTTGTCAATCTCTATCTTCCTGAGTCTCCCTAAGGAGACGATTATCTGACTATGAAACCATCGGGGCACTGAGGGCAGTTTAGTAAACATGTGTTAAACAGATGTTACTTGATAGTATCTTCCAGCTAATTCTCCTTTTTCTTCAATCTCTGACTTTATCTCCCAGCCATGAGGTGCCTTTCCAGGAAAGCTTACCTTAGACAGCCTTCCCTGGCCTCCTGCCTTCCTCATCCCCTGTCGCTATGTCTGTCAGGTGGTACCAACAGCATAATATGTGTAACAGGATACAGTATTGTAAGACAGTAGCAAGTGTTCTGCCACTTACTAGTTGTGTAACCTTGGCCAGAACACTTAACTATTTTTGGTCTTAACAGAGGTGCCCCCTCTTCCACTTAGGATTAGTACAAAGGAAAACCTACAAAGTTACCAGTTACCATTGACCAATGCGTCAGCCAGTCACATTAAACATACTTGAATAAAAAATAACTCAGAGATGTGCATTAATGCTTTCTCACAACCTAAAGTGAATTTTCCACATAAAGTTTACACTTCAAGTACCAAACATTTAAAATTCTAAAAGTATTTTTGATGGAAGTCTTTTAAAAATTATTATCCTCCTCTGTACATAGTTTTTTCTTTCTTAATGACTCAGGGTTGTTACCATGTTCATTATTATTAAAGTTTAGCTGTTGTGGTTTATTTTTTTTTTGAGAGAGAAAGAGAGAGAGGGCATGTGTGAATGGGGTGGGGAGGGGGCAGTGGGAGAGAATTTTTTTTTTTTAAAGATTTTATTTATTTATTTAAGAGAGAGAGAGAGAGAGAGAGAGAGAGAGACAGTGAGAGAGGGAACACAGGCAAGGGGAGTGGGAGAGGGAGAGGTAGGCTTCCCGCTGAGCAGGTAGCCTGATATGCGACTCAATCCCAGGACCCTGGGATCATGAACCGAGCCGAAGGCAGACGCTTAATGACTGAGCCACCCAGGCACCCCAAGAGAGAGAGATTCTTAAGCAGCCTCCACACCCAGCCTCCACACCCATGGAGCTGGACACAGGGCTCGACCTCATGACCTGAGATCATGACCTGAGCTGAAATCAAAACTTGGATGCTTAACCTACTGAGCCACCTACATGTGCCATAGCTGTTAGTTTTATTACACTGAACTAAAATACATAGATAGCTTTGGGCGCTATTCGATTAAGTAAATCTGACTCCCTTAATACAAAAAAGTCACACTGGCAGTCTGTATGTTATTAAATCTTTCCTATAATTGGCTGCAAAATAGCAGCTGTGTTTAGGAGCCTTACTTCAAGTCCTAGACTGGTACTTTAGATAAAAATAAAGATTCTGAATGAAGGCTTCAGGAACAGTTTTATGAGTAAAGTACATGGATTTTCTAACAATTTCAACTGCTCAATGCTCTTTATTTCTCAGTTTTTGGTTTTTGAAGGTGTTCCTGATGTCTCTGAGAGAGGTGATTATAAATAAAGTGGGATATCACTGCCTTTTCAATGCATCAAAAAAGCGCATGTTAGCAATACATGAAAAAAGGTAAAAAAAGGGTTGATCAAGGTTTACAAAAAAGATAAATATCCTGGTATCTTACTACAGAAAAAAACTAGAGATAAATGTTTCCCTCTAACTTAAGAAGCATAATTATCACCAAAGTGTGAAAATCTGGACACTGCTCCATGCCTATGGCTTTGCTCTGGAAAGTCGGTTTTAGTATTTGGGGTTAACAATATGCTTACAGATTAATGAAATCAAGATGTATACCCAATTAGAGGACAGAATGCTCTGAAAGAAACTGAGAAAGTACTTTCTTCTAAAGTGATGCTCACACGGAATAAAAAACTGAGTAATAATTAATCCACAGGTGAGATCTAACCTCTTTTACGGTCATGAGACATGTGCTACTGTTCTATATTTTAATAATTTAATAGTGCTTCAGTATTTTAATTAGCCTCAACTAAGTAAGATTTCCAAAGGGCTATGAAACCACCCCTGAAGCAATGGTTGTGGCAATATGGCTGAGCTAGTCCCAGAAGACAGACAACTACAGGTAAGTATGAATCTGTTTCACAGCACTACGGAAAGGGGAAATGGGGTCTTCACAACCAAGGCACACGTACTGCAGAAACATCAGTACCCACCAAACCTAGAACAGCAGTATAGCATTCGGGTGCTGAAAAACAGCATCAGAGAGGGAGTCCAGGAGGCAAGAAGATTAAAACTGCAAATGGCAACCTTGCATAAAAGAAACATTAACAAAGGGTCATCTGTAGGTGCGTTTTCCTGGCAAAAAGGATCAGGGAGAACATACTGGTGAACCACAGGTCATCAGAGCAAGAAGTAGGGAGCTCTTCATCAGTTAGTTCCTGGGCCACCTCAAAACAAACTCCACCTGGAGTGACTGCACCTTTTCCTGAAATCCTAAGCCATAGGGGTTTGCAAACTACATTGGCAATCATAAGGAATCATGTATATTTATTCTATACATCTTGTATCTTGTCTCTTTTACTGACTTGTCTTTGTCTTAGCTTTCCAAGCAAATGTAAGCTACCTGAGCTACTTGAGATGTAAGGAACAGGCAGGGATCACATTTCATGCTCTTCTGTTTTTTCTGAGCAAAAATGAGGGGAGAGAAAAAGCATCAAGAATGCTTCCTGGGTTTTCTTCCTGGGCAGCTTCATTTGCTGAGATAGGAACACAGGGAATGAAGCAGAGGGCTGGAGATTGTTACAATAGGTATGTGTCTCATGAGTTCCTTTTCTTACACACGGAGTTGAGGTATATCTAAAATTCTGAATCTGAGATGTTCTGGAAGGCAACTGGACCGGTAGCTTCACTTGGATCTGAAAACCTTCACATTAATACTAACCTTTGTCCAAGTGTCATTAAATGGCCTTGTTTTAATAGCTAACTTTAAACTACAGTAATAAAATCGCTTTTGACTGTGCCTCTAACGTGTCAAGCTTCCTACCTTTTCTCTAGAAATTTTTCAGTAAGATCTTAGGTTTAGATGAATTTTAATTTCAGATGATTTGAATGTTTAATTTTAAGCTAACCTCAACTTCTTGAAATTTAATACTATTACAATTTTTTCATTTTTTAATTTTTATTTATTTTTTTAAAAAGATTTTATTTATTTATATGACAGAGAGAGAGAGACCACAAGTAGGCAGAGAGGCAGAGAGGCAGACAGAGAGCGAGCGGGATGCAGGCCCCCTGCTGAGCAGAGAGCCGATGCGGGACTCGATCCCAGGACCCCGGGATCATGACCTGAGCCAAAGGCAGGGGCTTAACCCACTGAGCCACCCAGGCGCCCCTTCATTTTTTTTTAAAGGGGGTGCAGTTTTTAAAAAACTGGCTAGTTTCTGCCTGGTTTTAAACAGCTAGTCTTTACCTTTGCTTCTAGTTATGCCGTTTTTTCCTATAGTCTCAAGCCTTTGAAAGAGCCCAAATATGCATTTGCCCTGATTTAGAACACTCTCAGGCACTAAGAAGGTAAGTAAGAGAGGGTCCAGCTTCTTTCCTGCAGCCCATTCCCTCAACTCGACTGAAGGGGGAGCACTGTAGTACCTCAGTGACTACAGCTGGTAGGATGGATGTCCCTCACACCTGACCAGGTAAGATCTTTATAAGAACAATAATTCATCACAGATTTCAAAATCGCTCATTTGATTTCATGTTCTTCCTGCTTAACAACAGGAGTCTGTAACAGTTAAGTAAATGATTTATCAATCAGAAATACTTCACCACTAGAGAGCTGTAAGCTCCCAGGGACTGGGAAACGGGAGGTAGGGTGTATAAAGAGAGGGAAACTTGACTTCCAACTGCCTGGATTAGTTCTGATTGTCTCCTTGGAGAGAAATCGCTTGCATGACTTTGACTCTGTCTTTCTATCCCCAGCTCAATGCCTAAGTCTTAAGGGTGTGGTCAAAGGATAAGATAATATTCATAACAACTCTGAAAGGTACAGTTTAAGAGTGAGGTGTTGTTTCACAACCCTATCTATAATGATTTACTCAACGATGTTTTTCCAGATCAGAGGTTAGACACAGCTGAACTCGCCTACTTGGTCAATACTGCAATACTTAAGTCCCCAAAGAAAAGCATTCCTATGGTTAATGTAAATGGTGGACTGTCAATGCTTATCTTAGGGTAAAAGAATAAAATGAGGGGCGCCTGGGTGGCTCAGTCAGTTAAGTGTCTGCCTTCAGCTCAGGTATGATCCGAGGGTCCTACTTCTCCCCTTCCCTCTGCTGCTCCCCATTTCTATGCTCTGTCAAACAAATAAAAATAAATATTAAAAATAATCAAATAAATTAAAAGAAATAAAATTAGAAGAGGGATGGCAGAGAGTTGAAAGGACAATTTTAAGAGTCTAGACTCTGGGATTGATGGTTTTAGGTAGTCTCTCGAATATCTACTAACTTCCAACAAAACTCATGATGGCAAATGCACCATCAATGATGACCGAAATACAAAAGATCAGTGAAGACACTGCATGATGTCTGGATCATCAGAGAAGGGCAGTCCTGGGAAAACGGAAAGGGAGAGAAAGCTCGAGACAACCCCTGACAGAGCAGACAAAATAGTTAAGCTGATAGATTAATTTGGCTTGATTTTTCTACTTAAATATAAGAAAACATAAAAATGCATCATCAGTTCCCCTCAAGGCAAGAAGAGGCGTATTTTTTGCTAGACAATAATCTGAAATTATGTTCCCTAATTCCTTATTTTCTGGTCTTTCAAGGGCGTGGACAGGTCAGCTGACAAGTCCTTGCTCTGCACTGGGAAATGTATCTACCCTTGGCTGGCTGTTTCACATGTGCGGGTCACATACTTGGATACAGGAATATTCCAAGTACTACGACAACATCCACTGTGTGTACGTGTGTGTGTGTGGAGTGGAGAAGGTGGGCAGTATGGAGTATGGTGATTTTCCAAAAGCCATAGATAGTTTAGTTGAACTTCTAAACTACGGAATGGCCAAGTTTTCCTTCCACAGAACTGAACTAGGAGAAATCATAAAAGGGTACAGTAGATAAAGGTAACATGAAATGTGAGAAATGAGATCATAAGATCACAGAACAGAAAGTGACCTCTTAAAATCAGGCAGTTTAATACCTGACTTGCAGGTGGCTGAAATCCAAAATAGAATTTAAATGGATTTGGATTTAGAAAAAGCACTTCTCAAAACTGCGGTTAAGGAGAATGATCATTCCCTTAGAAATGAAAAACACAGAGGAGGGGTGTGTGTGTATTTTCAAACCCTGGGTGATTGCTGATAGCATCTTATTCAGGTGCAAAGCAGAAAAATAGTGAAGAACTACTGGTCTAAAACAAGACATGCAATCCCTTAGTAAGAGCATTCTAAGTCTACTGTGTTCCTAGCCAAGTTTACTAGAAGCAGGGCAGAACAAAGATTCCAAAAATTATGAATAATCTAAACTGGGGGAAAGGAGAAATGCATCAGGGGCTGCTTACCGAGCATGAAGCCATAATATGCTAGTCTTTCTGTATCTTGGGCTTAATACCTCTGATAAAAGTCTATTATTCAGAGTAGATCTCAAGAGGATAGAAGCCTTTTAAGGCTTGTAGCTCCTATTTCTTTTCAACTTAACCAAATTGTCAAATTTCTTAAATTACAATAAAAATATAAATACAAAGGAAATTCTTATTTAACATATTGTCACCCTATAGGCAAATGTACCCCGGTAGCCAAAATATAATCAAAAGGTTACTTGGTGAATAGAAGTCAGAACAAGGGGTCATAAGCACCACAGCCCAATGCCTTTGTCTCCTTTCTAGGAATATAATGAGTTCACAGATGTTTCTGCCAAACCATTTATAGCTGATAGTTTTTTTTTTTTTTTCTACCAGATTGATTTTTGTTTTTATCATCTCAGGTAAGACTATGCATTTAAGACCAAATACATGAACTCTCGATGTTAATTTACATACAAGGAGGGAAGGTTCATAGGCTATGAAAGACACAGGATTTTGGACTGGAGGACATAAATTAAAAAGTGATAGTTCCGGGACGCCTGGGTGGCTCAGTTGGTTAAGCGGCTGCCTTCGGCTCAGGTCATGATCCCAGCGTCCTGGGATCGAGTCCCACATCGGGCTCCTTGCTTGGCAGGGAGCCTGCTTCTCCCTCTGCCTCTGCCTGTGCTTGCTCTCGCTTCTCTCTCTATGACAAATAAATAAATAAAATCTTTAAAAAAAAAAAAAAAGTGATAGTTCCTGGAAGTGAGGGAAGAAATATCCCTAACTGATATTGCTAAATACTGGTTTGGTGAGAGCATTAACCTAAATTATTCATCTAATGAGTACTTTAAGAATTCTTAGAAAACACTTTTAAAATAGACTTTAGGAAATAATGTAATAATTTCAGACCAAGAGGACAGACCTCTGTCTCAGGCTACTTTGAACTGAAAAAAAAAAAAAAAGTGTTATCACTGGCCTGAGTTATAAAGCTAGAGTGGAGAGAGATAGTAAAAGCCTAACTGACATTTTAGGAGGTCAGGATTACATGAGAGCTCGTGACAAGCCAGCTGACTGACCTATTTCTCTTTTTGATTTTAGTCAGAGGATTAAAATCTACGTTGCTTTTTGGGGGAAAACTGCCCTTTCATTCCCAGTTTAAATGACCAGGACAATGATGGACTAGAAAAATGCCACTGCTTATGCAGAAACCAGGTGCTCATTCCCCACATGAGAGGAAATAAACTGTATTGTGGGGCTCTTTCAAATCCCCTCATCATTGGACAAGGGGAAAGAAACATTTGTCAAGGCCCAGGAGAAGCCAAGAACTGTGCATGGCTTCCCTGGCACCCAGACAAGACTCCATTAGGAGGGGGTGTATTTCCTCTGTAGTAAGAGTGGTAACAACAACCATCAACTCAATACCCATACCACCACTTTGCAAGGCAGTGTGTATGGACAGGGGGCTTTAAAGGAGGCATGGAGGGCTGACACAGAAACAAACAAGAGGACACTTAACAGCTCACATGACAGATCCCAGCAACAAAAATGTTTTTTCCTCTCCAGAAACAGGGTGGTATGTTTTTGACAGATACTCTCTTTCTTTTTGGGTGAAAGGAAGAGGGAGACTAGCAGATTATAATAAGCAGCAGATAAATATTTGATAGTATCCTGAAGTTTCGTGATTGTTAGGGGATCTTCTAGATCCTAACTTTTCTCATGTTCTCTTGAGGTTCTTAATCTCCACTCTCGAAACCATACAAATCTGCAGTGTAAGCCTTAAAAGTGGAAAATTCTACTTTTGTCATATAGTAAATCATGAAGGCATTCCTAGTTAACTGTAATCACTTGAAGACTAGATCACTTTAAAACCTTAAAAAGGGATTCTTAATTTAATGTCACTTAATTCATGAGGTGAATATTAGAGGAGGTAAAATATTTAAAAATTTAAAGTACAGGGATAAGCAAAGCATTTTTGGATCTACCATTCTGGGATCCAGTCCTGGAATTAAGTCCTTTACATCATTCTCCACTCTACCTCTCTGGAAACTCAAGTTTAAGTTGGGAGATGTGCTGGAGTGGGATGAACTAAAGCAGAATCATCTGTATATTCAAGTCTTTGCTCAGGAATCATCTGTAGATTCAAGTCTTTGCTCAGGAACTTGAAGACAAAATGTAACTAAATGTACACACTCACACACAACATACTCAACTTAGTTATTTTACCTCACTCCCTATCCTAAGTTTCCCTGTTTCCTCTTGCTTCCCATCACTATCCAGCTCAACTAAACAGACCCAACTTTCCTAGGGGAATGCTGTATTTTAAGCTCTCTGCCACTAGTTTCTCATTTTAGAGTTTGCTTCACATTACCCAACTGCCATCTTCTTAAAGTCCAAATGCGATCTTAACTTTTTTCTTTTTTTTTAAAGTAGGCTCCGGGGGTGCCTGGGCTCAGTGGGCTAAAGCCTCTGCTTTCAGCTTAGACCCTGCTTCTTCCTCTCTCTGCCTGCCTCTCTGCCTACTTGCCATCTCTCTGTCAAATAAATAAAAACCTTTTTAAAAAGTAAAAAATAAAGTAGGCTCGATGCCTAGCGTGGAGCCCAAAACAGGGTCTGTTACTCATGACCCTCAGATCAAGACCTGATCTTAGATCAAGAGTCAGGCACTTAATTGACTGAGCCACCCGTGCACCCGATTTTACCTTTTTTGGGTGGGTGTGTGTGTGTGTGTGCACGCGCGCATAAAACCTATAAAACCTGTCAACTTCCCACTGCTCATACTCCATCCTCCTTAGCACCTTCTCCCTGGGGGCTGTGTCAGAATTTCTTACTCTACTCCCATGGTTTGTTTCTACCTTTTATTAAATAGCACTTATGTGGCGTTGTAGCATTATGGCTGACATGGCTATCTTTGCCACTGGTTTCTGAACCTTCTCTAGGTACAGGACAGGACTTTGTCCTTTTTAATTCAACAGCTTCACTGCCTAACACATGGGACTCAGATAATTTCAGGTGTAAGTAAGCAATAAATAACTTAACCAAATAAATTACTATGTAGTGAAAATAATTTCCCTAAGACATTTTTCAAGGGAACATATAACAACATAGGAAAAAAGAATAATCTTCCAATGAACATGAATTCAAATCAATGAGGCAGGGAAAGGAAGAAGGGAGTTTTGAAGATCAGACAGTAAAAGGTGTAGGTTCTTAACTGAAGGCACATAGGAGGTTGCTAGCATGCTCTCCAAGGTACCAGAATAACTGGGATGAAAAGGTATGGTTTACATTAGAGCTTTGACTGCAAACCAGAACAAGAAATATCTTTTACAAAGTGACAAAGTACACATCTCAGTTTGCATTATCTATGATGACACACACATTTCAATGAAACAGTATTTATCCTTATTACATGCTATGTGCTTTTTCTCTTTTCTTTTTAAAATGTTGGTTAGGCCCCACTAAGCAGTTTACAACTAAGGGTTGCAACTGGTTGATCCAGTTTGAAAAACTGGTCTACAAAGACTTACCAATTCCTAGCACCTCATAAGAATTTGCTATCCTGGTTATTTTCTTCTTAATTCATCTTTATCTAGCTAATGCTACACTGCCAGGTTCTCCTAGCAAAATGTTTCTAGTCGATTTAATAGATGCTGGAATGAACACCTCTAAACTGTGCTGGCTATGATCTGTTTGAAATGCTCAGAACCTCGATAAGAGTATAGCTAAAATCACTAAATCACTGGCAGAAGAGTCCCCAAATTCTTTCACTGGAAAACGAATGGTCTGGTGATTAAACACATGCATGCACACATGACCACTCTCACACTTGGCTCTTATATTTTGTTATTCAAACTACCACCACGTAAAAAGAGAAGTCTTCAAAGCACGTAAAACTTCAACCTTGACTATACAAAAAACCCAGTGTGCAACAGAAATGCAGATGAATTCCACCCAACTTTGTAATTTTTAATCTTAAACATCTTCTACTTTCTAACCAACTATTAGTGTAGTCTTTGAAAAGAAACAAAGAATGACCAATAGTTTGGTAATACACCTGTGGAACAGGACCAAGAAATGCAGAAAAGCAGCATTCCA
Source organism: Mustela erminea (assembly GCF_009829155.1). Classification (NCBI taxonomy): domain Eukaryota; kingdom Metazoa; phylum Chordata; class Mammalia; order Carnivora; family Mustelidae; genus Mustela; species Mustela erminea. The sequence continues at coordinate 61,375,795 of NC_045627.1, read as the reverse complement.
GGTTTTAATCACAGTTCCAACGCTTTTAGGTCTCTGACTGCAGTGTCCCTAATACAAACTCACCTGCCTCTTCCAAAGTTCTAATCAAAACAAATGACTCCCTCTACAACTTTCAATCTGATTTTCTCACCTTCCCTATACCTCACACTAAATTAACTCTTGCCAGATGCTTTCAGTCCTGTCATTTTTTGAATATCTGCAAAGAGCCCAGCACAGCACTAAGTATCTTTACATACAGAATCTCATTTGAGCCTCACAGCAAATCTCTGAGGCAGGTGGGTATAAGCTTCCTTTTACAGGTAAGAAACCCAGGCTCAGAAAGTTTCAATAACTTGCTCAAGATCACGTACAAAGAAATTAGAAGGGCTGGTTTTTGTGTTTGTTTTTTTTTTTTTTTTTTAAGATTTATTTATTTGTTTATTTGACAGTCAGAGATCACAAGTAGGCTGAGAGGCAGGCAGAGAGAGAGGGGGAAGCAGGCTCCCCACTGAGCAGAGAGCCCGATGCAGGGCTTGATCCTAGGACCCTGAGATCATGACCTGAGCTGAAGGCAGGGACTTAACCCACTGAGCCACCCAGGTGCCCCCAAATTCTGTCTCTTAAACCTGGGATAGTCTCTCCTCTCCTCTCTATGCCTTACCTACTCTTCAAGATTCATTTCCTCTACAACAACCCCAACTTCTATTTAACAATAAAGTTTATAAGCTTCTAATATAATTTCTTAACTGGTAATTTCATAAGATAGATTTAATGAAGTTATAAGTGAACATAAAAGAAAATTATTATATTAAACCTCTCATTCTAAGTTTGAATCATGAGTGCCAAAGTGGTACAGAGGTAGGTATAATGGCTTGGAATCATGAGTATTAAAGGAAAACTCATACTATGTGAGGAGGGCAAGTCCCTTAAACTCCTCACATTCCATGTTTTTCATATTAAAAAATGAAAGATTAGAATGACAGTATTTAATCAATAAGGGGGAGCTAATCAGAAGTTCCTGTGGTTACAACAATGTGAATATACCTAACATTACTGAACTGGATACTTAAAAATGGTTGAGATGGCAAATTTTATGTCTCTGCTACAACTAGAAAAAGATCTACTGAATAAACTTTAAAAATATGAAAAGAAAAAAGAAAAACAAAACAAAACAAAAAGCCTCCTGTTACATTTTGAAAATATACAGCATGTACAGGCCTCACGCTTATAAACTGATTCAGTGGATCTGATATAGGACCCAGGCATCTGCATTTTTTTTTTTTTAAAAGGTTATTTATTTATTTGACAGACAGAGATCACATGTAGGCAGAGAGGCAGGCAGAGAGAGAGGAGGGGAGAAAGGAAGGGAAGCAGGCTTCCTGCTGAGCAGAGAGCCCTATACAGGGCTCGATCCCAGGATCCCGGGATCATGACTTGAACCAAAGGCAGAGGCTTTAACCCACTAAGCCACCCAGGCATCTGCATTCTTAAAGACTGATTCTGAGACTCATTCCATCCAGTGATCCCCCCAAGACTCTTTGTTGCTCCAACATTAAAGACAGAACTAGCCTGCACACAACTGAAATAGACATTATAAATAACATACTTTAAAATTAACATACCTTATAATTTTTAGAGAAGTATCATCACATTCATACAGTTCATAATAAAAACTTTAAAAAGCAGACTTGTTTTATATAAAAGCCAATTAAAAAATGAGACCCAAATCTATTTGTTTTTCCTTTAGAAAATGCTACAATGCAAAGGGGAGACCTAAGGTTTATACCTTATTATTCAATAAAGGATTCCTACTTTATTTCCCAATGTTAGAACAGATATAGTTAGAGTGTATTTGTTTCACATTTAATAGGAGATTGCATTTAATAGACTCAGGGGTGAAATGAGGCCTAAATGGCATTCAGGCTGCTACTATGATTTTCCAGATGAAAACATGAGTGATCTAGCTAGAAAACCAACTTGACAGAATTTTAAAGTACCAAATAATCCCTTATGGCTCCACACTGCTGATTAAATAAGGCTGGCCAAGAGTATAATTAACATCTTGAAACTACTAGTCAATAAACAATAGTGTTTTTACATGCCTATAAAAAAAGCTTCAGATTCAAGACTTAATCCTTTTGAGTTTTATATATATTTTTGCTGACTTCCCAGATTCATTCCTTCCAAGCTGCACTCCAACCAAATCATGACCTGAACTATTAACTATTCTTCTAGAACACTTCTTTTCCACTAATGTCTGAAAAAAGCCTTTCTACTTCAATTGTAAATACAGCTTGGTACATTTCTAGCTTGATACATCATTTCTTCCAAAAACAGCAAAAAGTCCAATAACTTGTAAATTGAATAGGATTAATAAAATCCTGTGCTAAATGCTTACCAGTAGAAGCAGATGATGACGTGTACACTCAGAATACAAGAACCATTATCTACCGCACTACTTAGTAAATTCTATTAAGAAAAAAAGATTTTGCACTCTTTTCAGCGACAAAATCTACCACCAAATGATGTAGGTATGTTTTTACATTTCAATACAAGTGAATGGTGAGAGAAAGGGGCAGTTCTTGAGGAAAATCCAAGAACTATACAACTCGAGAAATGGCAGAAAGCTAACCCATTTTCCATTTTCTCACTCCATTTCCCTTATGCAATTTCCCTGACTCTGACACCTTGTTAACACAGAAAGTCTTTGAATTAATTCCAAAGTATCAACAGAATCAGAGAAGAAAATTCTAGATTAGCAGGAGTAAGTCCTTTTTAAAGTTATAATAACTGGAAAATAAGTATCAATTCAAAAACAGACCATTAAAATGAATCATTTATGAGATGCCAAATTATAAACCTACTATATTGATCCGGCCACCAGTTTAGAATGGATTAATGGCAAGAACAAGTAATTATAGCTTTGAAATTTACAAAGTAGCAATAATTAGGTTTCCAGAAAAATGTTCTATGAACACATGGCATGACTGAATAAGAGGGAACAAAGGAAGCCAATAAACAAGCCTACAGTACCAACAAAATTTCCAAAATTATAAACACTGAACCAAAGGCATAAATAGATAGCCAAAGAAATGAGACAAAAATACTAACTAAAAGATAATCTGGAGCAACTACCAACAACAGCCTCACTTTTTAATATAAAATGCCATTAGAAACGATCAGAAATCACTTCAATGAACACTAATTACACATCTATCAATTAATTACATACATCAGAAGCTTGAAAAAGCTTCCTCTAATACTTTGCTAAACCATTTCTAATCTTTATCACCGTAATTCAGCTATTCCCCTTACCACTTTACAACAGGAATCACTTTATAATCCAAAACTTCTTTATATACCTAGTTTCTAAAAACCACAATTGAGCAACATATAGGCTGCTCTTTATTTGTCCAGGTAAAAGAAAATGCCAGTACCTTCCCAAGAATCAGAACAACTATAATAACCTCAACTACTTGACAGTGTTGCTTTCGTATCTGTGCTTCAAGAAAAGAGCAAGCAAAACTCAGTAAGTCATTATTTTAGCAAGCAACTAAGCTTAAAGTTTTACTCTGTGGAAATTATGATTTTTCAGAAAATAATTACATAAGCCCAGCAAACAGGTATTACGAAAATATCAATACATATCTTGTCTAGCTAAAAAAAACTTTTTAAAGAGGATAATCCAAACAAGGAAAACCGAGGTAGAGAGCACCAAATTAGTAAAGGCACAGGGTTATAAGGCAGTGTGGCACCCAAATACTGAAGCACAATTTCAAAACAGCAACTTCTAGTTATCTAAGAGGTCATCTGGAGAGACTTCACCATTAAAAAATTACCAATGTCGATTACCACATACATTTACAGTACACCCAGAAATCTCACCCCTTCTGTGGATTTTTAAAAAATGCACTGAAATCTTAAGAAGTAGAAACCAAGCTTTTAAAACAGCTTTTCACAACAAAATTTATTAGAAGAATAGTGGTTTTGAAAAGTCTAGCATCCAGTGAGAACTACCATACACAACATTACAGCTGGGAATGTTTCTCCAAAATGTCATGGTCAAATAATACAATGGAACCATTAAATCTTACACATGCACGAAAGAACTAGCGCTTCTGACATACAATGCAAAAAAAAGGGGACCACATGGATTAAAGTTTTAAGTACTCATCACATACATTAAGACACAGCTTATTTTAGTCCAGTCAAAAATCAGAACTGCATTAAAAAATTTAATGTAGTGCAATCAAACCAAAAAACTTAATTTGTGATCATAAGTGCTCTACTACATAAACATTGATCATAGCAAGAAACAAAAAGTTCAAATCACACAGTACAAAAAAAATCTGTAAATAAATATAAACTACAGTACAAGAGAAATATTAAATTATACAATTCCGTCAAACTGTAAACAGTATATTGAAATGAGGTCCATAAGAGTAAAGGGGGTTCCTGTTTTGTCGCATGACACTTGAACTTCTAGAAATCTGAAAGATGCCATTTTCCATTATCTTCAAAGGCTATGGGTTTTATATATGGAGAGTTCCTTTTAGATGTAAGATATCAAATATTAAAGCAGAGGAATAATCTATTTTGTTAACCACAGATAGTACTGTAGAAAACAAATGGAGTCATTAAAGAATAAAGACCTCTAGGAGACAAGTCTTAACAGTAAAGATGCAAAGGCTAAAACACTGAAATTAGAACTTCACATCATTAGAAACTTGTCACCGAGGACTTCAAGGCTACAAAACATACTGACAAAATTGTCTGCTGATATGCAGACCTAGACCTCTGCTAATTTTTTGACATTTACATACTCATGTTACAACACCAACTTTGGCAGAATCACTACTAATAAACTCAGAGCACTACTGGCCCAATGGTTCCATCACAGTGGCCAGTGCACAGAATTTTCTAAAGACATTGCATAAACTAGAATGTAGAGGTCAGACACCCAAGGACCAGTGCTTGAATTTAGTAGTAGTGTGGTGAAGAAGCAAGAGCCACATCGAGGAGTAACCGCATCTGTTACAGTTTACAGAAGCAGCAAGGAATGTCATTTAATTGTGCTGGCTATTAGTGGCATTTAAAAACATATTTCTGTGTGTGTGTGTGTGTGTGTGTGTGTGTGTGTGTGTGTGTGTTATACGTGTGCTGGTTATACGCTTATGCACATTTTGTTTCTTTAAATACACTGTTAACAGGAACCCCCACATTATCTGCTCAGTAGTAATAACTGAATATATAGAATGCCACTATAAGAGTGTGAGGCACCGTGTGCTGGAGAGTTATATGCAGCTTTAAAATCTGTTTGGCTGAGTTATACCTGGATACCTGAACTGAGTTTTTAAGTTGACATTCATCAAGGATGTGCTACCAGCACGTCGAAATAAAAGCAAAACAGAAAAATACAAGTCACTGTTAGGTTTAAGAATAGCATCAAAGTACCTGAATTGAGTGAGAATAGTGTGTAAACTGTCCCTGAGGGTTTTTAAACAGTGTGTACAAGCTGGATTCCTAAGAACATTAGTTTTATTTAACAGTGTGGACTGATAAAATACCAATGTCTGACAGTTTAAAGAGGAGGTTATAAAGAATTATATGCAAACACTCCAAATGTATATTTTATACATTTCGTCTCAAAGCAGCAATAAGCTGCTGTAAAGTATACATCCCATCAGCACAAGCAACATGTGGGAGTCAGATAAAGGTTTCTATCTTAGCCTGGTTTTCCGACAGCACAGCATATCAATATCCAATGACTATTATCTTTCCTATTATCAGAATGTAACTAATTTCGACTAGCAATATAGGATTAGACTTTTAATCAAACACTTTGCTATTACATACTAAAATTCCTTAAACTTACTAATGCTGGTATACTAACCTAGTTAATTATCCCCCCCTCATTTTAGAAATATACCCTTCCACAACTTAAAAACATTAAGATCCATTTTCAGTCCTCTGATGTAAAAAGCATGTCAGTGAATTAATATTAAAAATTTACACAGTAAAAAGGCTTGAATTTCAGCCAAAGATTCTAAATACTGCTCATTCCCTGAAGACTTAAAGGGAGAGAGAATCCCTACCCATTTTCCTAGTGATTTATTTTTCTAAAATGTTCTGACACAATTTTTCATGTTGGGGAATTTTCCCCTCACCTCCTCTCAAATTCCAAATTCTTAAGCCTGAAATGCTTAATGAAATGGGAAACATGAGGCAATCATTTGGAATTGCTTGAAAGGTACAGAAAGTTGTCTTTTTTTTTTTTAATAAGATAAGATTTATATAAATGTGATCTGACCCCGTGTAATGTAGTTATGTTTTATATTTTTAAATAATCGCGCTAAACTTACAGTACCTAAGACTCTGAAGATAAATTAAGACTTTAGTGTTGTAACAGAAAAAGTGCTGAATTATCCCTTTTCTAGTACTTTAAACATTTCGGACAAGTGCTTTCCTAGTGACAGTAAAGTTTACTATATACCCTTCCACCAAGCAGAAAAAAAAAGTTACCTGGATGAAAGAAAAGACTTTTAGGAGTGTAGCACCGGGTATTTACCAAATAACAGATGTTTTTTTTCACTTACTCTGAGGGGGTAAAAATATTCTAGATTGAAATTCTATTTGGCTATTGAATGTTAAAAATCCCTGCTCTACTGTGTCAGTGTCCTGTGGCCAACCCCCCACCCCCCTCCCCCAGTCCCCTTACACACTATCCACTGAGAATCTAATCTCTAAAGAGATTATTTTAAAATTTATGTTTTCAGGACATACCTGAGAAAGGGTGCAATTATGCAGAACAAGGAACCCAAGACTGCACTAATACTGGTTATAGGTTCATATATTCTTTCCCAAGACAAATCTAAAAAGTCTAAGAGGTATGGATCTTCAAATACGTCTTACTGCTTTAGTTTTTTTGGTATGTGTGTAGGGTCATTTCCAGTGTTGAAAAGATCACCTTGAGTCTGTTCAAAGACAGTTCAAGATGGGGTAAATAGTTCATTTCCAAAGTCAAACTATAAGGATTAAATATTATGATTATAATATTTGCTACATCCAATAAATCGATGATTAACTAAAAGTGCTTGTTTTTTAGTGTTTATCGATACAGCTCTAAATGAACTTGAAACCTTAAAATTACCCCCCAAATAGTTGCAGAATTAACTCATTAACTCATGTTTTATTGTCAAATCAACATTAATTAGCCTTGATTCTCATTTTCAAACTATCTAAAAGATTTTTCTATCAAAGAATGAAGGTGGCCCAACTTCACCACATTATCTATCCTGTGACTCAATGTTAGTATCGTAGTACAGAATCTTTAGCCTCTTCTCAAGTCTACATACTTTTCCCCTCCTACTCCTTACCAACCCCCCCCCACCCCATTCTCCTTCATAACATTTAGGGCACACAGCTACAGGGCTAATGTCTGCTTTTTCAAAAGGCAACTGTGAGTTTATCTGGGAACAAGAGAGAGGACAAGCAGAGAATTTCCTCTATTTTCCCTTCAGTCACCATGTTCACAAATCCTGTAAGTCTCCAGGACAGAATGAATCAAAAACAAAAACAAACAAACAAAAAACTAAGATGATTTTGGAGGTCTGCATTCCTTGTACCAGAATTATACGTCTTTCCTTTTCAGCAGAGTTGGAAAGCAATCAATTTTTTAAGCCCCTATACAGCTTTAATAGTCTCCTAAATGGACCATTTGGCTAAAGCCATTAAGTTTCTAATAACTCTGGCCCGACCACAGTATTAATGAAGACCTAATTACAATGGAAAGGTAACAAGGAAAACAATTTTTGTTATCTTCAATGAAGGTCAAAATTTAACCTATAACTTTCAATGTCTTCCATAAAAGATTAAGTGGAGCAATTCAGTCTATTGTCATATTCTACCACCAATGACAGCAACCTGAATATATAGAAAAGGATGGCTCATACAAAACCACCTCTAGCATTTAAAGAAAGAATAATTACAAAAGAAAAAATACATGGTTTCAAAATTAAATCTACAGGGACAATAGCTGTTAAAGAAAATGACACCCACCAGTCATTTATCCTCCATAACTACTCAAAATAGTTTCAGGTTCTGACACTGGGCTGACTCATTAATTTGTTTTGTAAAAATAACTAAATGAATCCAAGCTTCACTATTACGGGTCAGTGAAATGTAAGAGAATCACAAAGGCTTAGAACCAGGCCTTGCACCATGTGCTTACTTGGGCAGGGGGAGAACACACAGCTCACTAGCAGCTCAAAGGTTGCTAAGTACTGCCTAATGACAGAAGGTAGTTATGATATGGGCCTTTGCAGGTAGTAATTTTTAGTCTAATTTAGAGTTCTCTCCAGAAAATTGGGAACTAAACGTCTCATTGTGCCTTATTGTTTTACTATCTGATCCCATATAGCTCATATATATAGCTCAGGTAAAATGTTGGGGAATGAAAATGCCAATTGGATGAGGTAATGGTTTATAAGATAACCAGAGTTCTAAAAGCACTTCAATATTGTAAAGTAAAAGTGTACCACATAAAGCTAATACACACTTCACACTTGTTGAGCTTGCTCACCAGAACTGAACAGTAATTAACTTCACATAAGGACCCCTATTATCACACAAAGCCTTACTCATATTCATGATCTGCTGCAGCAAAGGTTTATCAAGCAACACCTAAACTTCAGAGTAACAACAAACTTAGTATTAAAAAGTATTATACACAAATATAAATTATGTTTCTTGAAAGAGAGACCTTGTCCTTCATGGTATTTGGGGAGCAGAAAAAAGTGTATAGCTCATCACATAGTTCAGAGTCACTTGAAAGCCTACTGAACTTAGTAAAATAGTACATTACATTACTGTCAAGTTTCATGACCCAACTCTCTGAAAAATAAGAAAGCTAACGATAAAAATACCAACCAGATATCCTTCCACAGGATCATTAAGTATTTTTGACTTTACAGTGCCATATCTACTCTATAATATCCATGTTTTCTCATTTAAAAACAAACAAACAAACAAACAAACAAACCCGCAAGAACTGATTTTCAACACATTATCTCCTAACATTAGTGTGAGTAATGTCATCATCTGCCTACTGGAAAATGAGAGGAGAAAAGGCTTTTGTGACAAAGACAGCTGTGAACTATACCTTCCAATACCATAAAAATGGTCAACTGTTGTTTGGGCCATGCAAAACTCTGATTAGCAGAAATTAAGCATGCGAATAGACCAATCTCTATTACACATTTATGAGGATGTCCCCAAACTAGAATATCTACACTGAAAGTGCCAATACAGAACAGTGGCAAATCAAGAGAAAAATCAAATATTGAAAGATCACTGCGGCACCAAGACTGCCAGCCAGCCATGTGATGAGCCACCTCCAAGAAATACATGGTATAATGGAATTCTGAACACAAAATTTAACATTAAAAGTGCACCTGAATATTACCAACTAACTTTACAAAACCTACAATAAGGTAAAATATATATCTTTTGAAATATTCAGCAGCTTTCTGTTTTTTTTTTTTAAGTTTTTTTTTTTTTTCTGAGAGGCTCATGAAATTTAAAAGGGACCACTATCTAATTTCAACCATGCTTCACAAAACAATAATGGCTATTTTATATTGCAGTTACCAATGTAATGCAATTAGTGCTTTAAAATAATCTACACTCAAAAAAGAAATGAAAAAAAAAAAAAAAGAGAGAGAGAGAGAGAGAGACCGACCGACCTTTGGAGGAAATATGCTTATTCAAAAGCTTCTTGGAAAAGAAAATTTACCTGAATATCAAGTCATGACTGATCTCAAGTGTAATGTTTAAAAGCTTCACAGACATGAATATTACAATCTTCAGGTCTCAGGACTTTTAATCTGAGAAAGTTTAGAGTTTGGTTTGTTTTTAAATTCACTTTCTAACCAAAACAAATAATAGAAATACTCAAATTTTCACTATTTACAAGTCTCAGCCTACAATCTGAAATGACACAATACAAGTTCTCTTATTTAAACTGCAGCATTAAAGGGTAGGCACACCATTCTTCTGCTGCTCGATTGTCATCCACTGAAACACACATAGAAAATATTTATGTTAGTAAAATGATCACTCCATGTACACTACAATGACAAAATTTACATTAACTCAACTCATACATCACTTTAGAGACTACCACACAGGATTTAACCTCTCTGAACAGTAAAAACTACAAAAGTTGAACTTTTAGGGCCAGATTTTTAAATGGGCCTTTAATGATGCCTTTCTGAGAGGGGATAAAAGCAAGCACAAATTAATTGCTCAAAGGACCTTTCTGCAGCAATTTGGGCTACCAAATACCCCAAACATCAGGCAAAAAGATACCATGTTTGCAATTAATTGTGTGTGTCAAATTACTGAGTGTGGAACAAAGGAGGCATTCCTTCACAAGCTTAGCCCTTTGCTTTCAGCAAACTTTCTACAACTTCCTTCAACTGCAGATGAAAACCATATATTTCATAAAATATTTTTATTGCAACTTCTAGCTAGGCTAGAAAATATTGCAGAGTCATATACTGCTCTGAACCTAAGCTGCGTTTTCTGTTGAGACTAGAAAGCTAAGAGAAAACAGGCTCAGTCATCCACAGATTAAACTGCTACACAAAATAACCAAACCAAAAGAGGAACCCAAGCCCAGGCTATGTCAAGAATGAGCAGTGCATGTATTTCAATAACAGCAATGGTGTGCCTAACCTTTGAAAACATAGGCTGCGGAGGGAAAACTATCCTTAACCTAATAACTGCTCCAAAGTTGCTAGGCAAGAATTTATGCCTTGGGAATATCTGGACCTACTTCTCTTCAAACTCTTAGTATCTATCTGAAATCATCAGCCTCAATTTAATACTCCAAGTCTTATTTTATTTTACACAAAAACTCCAATGACTTTTTGTTTGGTTTTGGTTAAGCATTTAGAAGGGCCTGACCACCTTTCTCAGCAGATGAGATAGGGTATATGTGATGTGGATTTTGTTTTTGTACCAAGAGTAATTTTAATTTGGTCACAAGGCAAAATTAAATTTCATGGGCTTTATCTGGCAAAAAATTGTAGGAAATAAATATTCTGAATTTGATTACTGTAATTTGAAAAGCCCATCTCAAAAAAAGTTTAGATGCTTTTCAAGGAGTGCTTATATAAACATGATCTGGAAAGTCCTGAACTGTGTGCTAAACAACCATAAAAATCACCTAAATATCAGAAAAAGTTAAGAAGGGGATAGAATACAGGATGCCAAAAAGGAAGGGAGGGAGGAAGGGAGGGAGGGAAATGTTGAAAGCAACAAATTAAATAAAAACTAAAAAACAACACTCCCCCCCGGATCTAGTATCTGGATTAATTAAAAAAGAAATTCTACTGAGCTCAATTGCTGATTGAACTATCATTAGATGTGAAATGCAACCTAAATCATATTAGGTTACCTTGGGGTTCTTTTTTTCCTCTCACCACAAACATGTATCCTTCATTCGTGTGGATATTTGGGCAGACTACTGAGGCTGTAAAAATCTAGATACCATTTTTGCAATATTATAATTACTTAAACACTCTTCTTTCCTTACTTCTCCCTTTTCCCAATAAAAAGATCTTGACATTTTAAACTAGTTGCTGCATGATATCCAGTTGTTAGTACATGATCAAATCTGTAAAAGGTTTTAAGAATACAAAGAAACTTAGTTTGTTAAAATGAGGCATCCTCTATTGTTTTATGTAATGTACCCTGACTGCTCCTGAGTAAGAACGGAGCTCGTCCTCCATGAGATAAGGCTATATCCTCACTTGTTGGTGAGACCAAATTCTACCCTTAGAAAATACCAAATAAAATTACAGCAAAGGTAGTGTTACAAAGTAATTAACCGAAGCATTTCTGAAGGTAGTGTGTGCACATTTTCCACCTCCTCTCCTACTGGGTGAGCACTGAACAGATTGCTGGTTTGTTAAGTAAATTTAATAGAAGAAAATCATAAAATGTAAATTGACCTAAATAATTACGTATCACTGAATAACCAGATTTTTTTTTAATTCAAAGGTTCATTGCTCCTAGGACTTTTTTCTTTAGTTTAATCCTTCAATTAGGTGAAACGTAGAAGAGTAACATGAATGATTTTATAAGATGGCTTTCCAATTTGTAATGATAAAGCTCCCAGTATGACAGAGGTGGTTTCTAAAAGGGGGCTTTTTTCTTTCTTTTTTTTTTTTTTAAATAAAGGCAAATATAACTTAAAAAAAGAAAAGCATGCAGGCTCTACAGGCAAGGAGTCCACTTCCATGTATCTGTTCTCTGTGAGGTAACTCAATTCTCTTTTGTAGAGAAACATGCAAAAAGGCCAAACAATATCCCGAGCCATACTGCACATGAAAATTTTAAAATATGCAACATTCAGAATGCACCTTTCACCTCTGTATACACAAGTCAATGCAAATTCTGCAAAGAAACAAGTGTCACAGTGAATGAAGTTAGGTGTAAGCAATGATAGCTGAACAATGCAGTAGTGCTCACCCAGTTTGTACAGTAATTGGCACTCTACAGTATTCCTACTCATTTTTTGATTCATTTGCACTTTGTGCTGCCTCTCCCTGGGGATCTAATTCAATCTTTACAGAAACATCTGGCCCCTCCGACCTCATTAATTTCATCTTTTTCTTTGGAGGGTTTTTCAAAGTGCCCAGCCTCTCCTTTACTTTGTACTCCAGTGTACTGTGGGGAATCCCATAAATACTCTGAGCTTTGGAAACACTCATTTTTCCACTCATAACCACTGAGATTGCTTCCTCCAGTATCTCACTGTTGTACTGTCTGTAACGCCCTCTTTTCTTCCGAGGCTGCTTGGAGCCAGGGTCTCCTTCTTGATCCGATGTGGGATATGGCTGTCCAGAGGTAGACTGCTCAGCATCTGAGCCCCAAGAATCGGGTCCAGCATCTAACATGCTTTTTCTATTTTGTTTTGGAAGAATAGCCCTTAACTTTTTACTAAGCGCGCTCTCCGTTTGTGAACCCATTACCAAAGAGCTATAGCTGTACTGATCACCAGTGCGAGACTCCCAAGAAAGATCCATTCCTCGAACTTGTGGTATCTTTAAATCTACAGGCGATGCATGGCTCGCATCCTTTTTTCCATCTTGTTTTGCTTGAAGTGCCATTTTTGGAAAGGCAGAGTTTTCTGCAAGAAAAGGAAGGTCACTGATGTTGCTGAGTGCACCATTTCCCCTGAACTTCATACGGCTGAGGTTGAACTCATAATGTGGTTTTGCCCAAGAGGCTTCCCTGGATAATATTAAGTGTTGTCCATGATTCTGTAATCCAGATGGCCCAAGGCTGGCAGCTGTGGACAATTGGTTTCTGCTCAGTAGTTCTTCACTAATCTGCAGGGATCGAGCCAATGGAACTTTGAGTGATGTGGAGTGTCCAAAACCTTCCCTGGTTCCATCCTGTAAGCTTCTTGGAGGTACCCCATCACCACTCCGAAGTCCGTCTGGGCGGTACTGGCTGGGTCTCCCAGGTCGCCTAATTGGATGGAAGGAAACTGATGTGAGCAGGACTTGCACAGGTAGGGAGGGATGGGTGAGGGGACCACTCCTTTATTAGAAGGCCTTGCTTGGGTAACATCACTTTGTGTTATTTATTTATTTTTCTCTAAAATTAAAAAAAAATTGTCTCGGCAGTTAGTTTTAGAACTTGTTCACAAAAAAAGAAAAAGGAAAAAAGAAAAAAAACCAGGAGCTTTTTGGGCAAAGAAAAATTAAACCTGTCAGCTGGTCTCTGGTTGGGTTCACAAATTTTCGGAGAAAAAGTTTCGCGCAACTGTCTGAAAATAGCACCTTAATTATTAATTACAAAGTAATCATCAAGTCTCCAAAGATCTACACAGAATTGTGTTACCAATGTGACGTTACCACTAAACAAGTACAGTAATAAAAGAGTAAGCCAAATTATTTATTTTAATGCAACATATTCAACATTCATGACAACCAGCTATAAAACTGGAACCATTTACAGTGGTGGAACCCATAGATAACTGCTCATTTATCCCACAAACAAGTTGATGTTCATTATCAAAAACCAAACATGTTCAAATAACATTGCTTATTTTGCTTGGGAAAAAAAAATATGGCTACCAGCCCCAAGCGGGGGGGAACCCAAACCAAAACAAATCAAAATACCTATCGCATTATAACTTACCACACTTCTTCATTTTAAAACACTATTAGTTGCAGACACGAGTACCACTAATTTTCCATTTGAAGTAATCCAATCTTTAAAGAAACTGCCCTTTATTTTCCCCAAACTTTGTTCCTTAAGTTCTACTCAAAGTAATTACTGTCAGAGGTATGCAAGCAATTTATAGCAGTTTTCTTTAGTTAAAAGTGTCTCTTCTTAAAATATTAAGCATCAATTTTGAAATTTTAAGTGGATGGCTTTCAAATAATTTTAAAAAGTCAACTACTTACACAAAGTTAATTCATAAGGTTTCCATTTTCACAATAGATAAATACTATCAATGATAAAACTGGCGACTGGTAAAGCATGCCCAAGGGTAATAATTACATTTACTAGGCACAAAAGTGGAACTCTGAAGAAATAATGATAAACCAGCTATGTTCTCCAAAAGTCTACAGGGATTCTGTGCTGTTATCAGTAAATAACATAATAAAGATAACAATGAATATTCAACTAAAAGATGGGCAGTCTTATAGGTGCTTTTGTCTTCCAGAAAACAGTACCACACAAAAAACACTTTCCATTCAGAGGGGTAAACCACAGCAACGTCAACCGTATTATGCATGGAACTTGGTGGCCAAGTTTAAAGTAAATCTTAAGCAAGGGATTCATTTATGCACACCACTTAGGATTCTCCTACATGTGTCCTTAATCACACAATTCAAGTTTTCTGATATATAAACGGAACCCAATGATTTGGGACCATAATGAGTTGTATCTAATATAAACTAGAGTGAAAAGAAGGGCTTAAGAAAAAAAAATTAGTAAACTATGCAAATTGCATTAAATCAGTAAGTTACTTTTAGACTGAATAGAGGAGGAGAGAAAAAAGAAAATGATGGAATTTTAGAGAAAATAAAGGCAGCATTTTAGGAGTCAGTAAAGGAATTCTTCAATTTGAAGGTGATTAAGAGTAAGTTGAAAAAGATTTGCCATTTAGTGTGTACATATTCCTTTAACATCTAAGTAACTTTCCTACGTTGGTACTCTGAAAGTTAAATAAACCTACATATTAACTAATTTAACTTACCAAAGTTACTTTTCATATATGAAGTTGATTTTTGGTTACAATACAATTTTATGGAAATCCTTCCTAATATGGTATTTAAATGTCTTCATTAACACCTGACTTTTCTAAATGGCTTCTATGTACATGCAGAGAGAATTTAGACAATCCTTACACTATAAAATTAGATGGTCAGAAAATTCACTTTAATTTGCTAAGAGTTATCAAAACTGAGCATGTAATAATCTCTTGGTACCATACGATGGTTATCCCAACATCTATAGTTTTAACCACTTAAAAAACAAAAAATACATACAATTACATTTTCTGAACTGCCACAGTATTAAAATTGCAGTTCAAATCAACAAATGAAACCAAATCAAACCAAATCAAACCAAAACAAACAAGAAAAAAATGAAGAGCTCCCACATACCCACACACTCCATTAGAGATACCCAGTTAAGTACGGGAGCCCAATTTTCATTCAACAACTTCAGCACACATAATACTGCCTTACATCTGAACCCTGGAGTTATTTAGGTTGGGTTTCCCACTCTCAAACATTCAACAACAAAAAGGCCAAAGACATTCTTGCCATATTTTTATTCACTCACTACTTGAAGTGACTGGGCAAAACTCATCTACCGTAGTCAATTCTGGACTTCACAGATTGAGCTTTTACTTGAGAGATGGACCAAGTAATTTACTAAAGGCCCACTTACAAGAGTGTTACTTTGAAGACTTAATTTTTAAAACATACAATGGAGATTAGTACCAATCTTTGATAAACTGCCCCCCTATAAAACTGTGGAAGGCTACAAATATTTTCCCTTACCCGTTCCCTTGAGTACTGGAGCAGCCTGGAGAATGGCTCAGGGAAGTGCTGCCAGCACACGGACTTTTCTTAGTGGACAGATCAAGTACACCGTCTGTAGAGACACAAACACACACCTGAGGATATTAAAAACTAGGAACAAATGTGGACTGAACAGACCAAAAATGACAAAGCAACAGGCCCAGTCAACCATGCAGATACACTAGCCATATATGAAGTTATGAAGTCAATTCATTAAAGAATCAGGACTAGTTTCCCTCCTAAGTGACATACATTTAGCAAAGCTTGAGCTAGTATCTCCAAGGGTTAAATATTTTATTAGTAGGGCAAGCACATTACTGAACATGTTAGGATATAGTGAGGTAACAGAAATCGCATTTTACATTGTATTAAGTTCTGTAACAGAACTGTTAGACTCCATTTTCTAAATTCACCTTCATCAAAGCATGTGAGTTTTAATGCCACATCATATAAATTATAAAACCAAATTCCTTAAGAGCTAAGTCTACCCAAAACACTGTAAGTATATAAAAGTTGGACTTAGAAAATTTTATAACACAAATCATTTTAAAATATGTTTATATGATTAAATTACATGTATATACAAAATAGTCTATAAAATGAATCAGATATTAACTGTTTATTATTTTCATGTGTCCTAATTACTGTTTAGACACATCTGCAAAAAAACTCTGTATATGGACAATCTTTTGGAAAAAATCTGCAGAAACTCTTGGTATCTATAAAAGCAAGGTTTTTCAATTAATAAGCCATTACAAACTAGTGAGCAAATTTTAGGGAAAGAATGAAACAGTCTTGATACTGATGACAATCTAGACGTTTTGGCCATTTTTTTTTTTTGACGTTTGGCCATTTTTTTTTTTTTAACTGAAGCTAGACCACATAACAAATTCACACTATAAAACAAAAAATTAGAAGACCTTCTTTTCCCACAAAGACTTTTTTCCCGAACAGACATGTCTAAAAAGGAAAATTCATCATCTGGACAACTTTTAAAGCTGCCATTCTGTCTAAAATTAACGAAGCAAGCTAATACTCCATGCCTCTGATTTTCAGTTGGTCAGCAGAGAGGACCTTCTATCCAGTTATGTTAAAAACTGCCCCAATATAGAATCTACATAGGACTTGTGTCTGAGGACACTGTCACTGCTGATTTCATGGTGTTAGAAATAAATACGTGAGTTTGTAAACCAAAAATCCCACACTCATACAGAGTAAGTGCTGTCCTTTAGAGTTACTAATATTTCTAAAAATATAACTGTAAACTTATAGAACCAAGTGTCCTTTTAGACATCTTAACCCAATGAGACATCTAACAAGTAAATACACTGCTTAAAATATTTCTAACCAAAGACACTATTATTTAAGACATCCAAGTCTGTCTAATCAAACAGGCAATGTCTTTTAAGTCTACTTAAATATACTAAATATACTGTGATTTCATTGGAAATGCTTGAAAATTCATTTGGGAAATATCATTTCTAAAATTTCGTTTCACTTAAAGACTATGCACTATAATCCCGTCATCTAGCTTCAATTTCTGTTGACAAGAGCGTACCATTAGTACAACATACCTCTTAAGCATAGCACCAACTAGAAGTTAAATTAGACTAGGTGGTATCTTTTTTGTTAATCTCCACCATTAATACTTTAAATACAACCTCTACACTGTCATTCTCCTCAACTGAAGTTTTTAAGGCAATATTCTGAGCAAAGAGTTTTTTAATGAAAGCTACCTATCTTTGGTAAAGATAATCTTCAACAGAAATAAAAAGCACAGAAAAGCACAATTTGGCTTTTGGTAACTGAAAGTAAAAGTATACTGACTGATGTGAACATATGACAATGAGGAGTTCTACCAGGAAAATCTAGTGAGAATTGTAAGATTGTGATTGCTATTCATTACCCATAACGAATTTAAAAAAGAAACAAACTACTAATTCAAAAATACATTCTTTAATAAACAACTGAAGCTAGTCCATTAAGTATAAATCCTTCTTAAATTACTTACAATAAGCAAAAGAAAGTCCTTGCAGAGATTTTTACAATGCATTAAACTTTTTGCAAAATGAACTTGTATTTCTCACCAATAAATCTACACATCTCATAACTTTCTGCACACTCTTAAGAGATTTCTATGACAAGGAAGTCTTATTAGAATAGATATCACCAATGGCAGAATTCAAATACTCATTTCATCTTTGTGAAATTAAAGGTAAAATGAGATCATAAAGCAACAAAAATATTAAATCTATTTAAGAGAGTAAACTTTTCATAAATTCAAGAAATATGTGCTAAGCAAAACTGGTAAGTTCTTAACCTTTCCCCTTAATCAGGATCCTCATCAATTAAAATTAACTTTTGGAAATATTCTAAGGTTAGCTCATAATACATCATATACAAGTATGGATGTGTTTGTGTATTTATAAAATACTGAATACACTGAACCACCTGGTTTGTCTAATGTCTTCCTCATTGTATCTAATCCCAGATGTTTTTCTTTTTTTAAATGCAAACAAGGAGCGCCTGGGTGGCTCAGTGGGTTAAAGCCTCTGCCTTTGACTCAGGTCATGATCCCAGAGTTCTGGGATCAAGCCCCACATCGGCTCTCTGCTCTGTGGGGAGCCTGCTTCCTCCTCTCTCTCTGCCTGCCTCTCTGCCTACTTGTGATCTCTGTCTGTCAAATAAATAAATAAATAAATAATAAAATTTTTTTTTAAAAAATGCAAACAATACATAGTCTTGCCTTGTAATTTCATTTGCACGTGTAACTTCTGCCGAGTAAGACATACTTATTTCTCAGGTGCTAATCCTACAACACTGATGGATTGGGGAAAACTTAATTTTTCATAGGGGTTTTAAAAACAAGGGATATGGCAAAGGTTTGGAGGCATAAAATACTCATATAAATATCAAGAAAATAAAAGATTGCAATGGGGTGCCTGGCTGGCTCAGTGGTTAAGCATCTGCCTTCGGCTCAGGTCATGATCCCAGGGTCCTGGGATTGAGCCCTGTATCGGGCTCCCTGCTCAGCGGGAAGCCTGCTTCTTCCTCTCCCATTCCCCATTTGTGTTCCCTCTCTTGCTGTGTCTCTCTCTGTCAAATAAATAAATAAAATCTTAAAAAAAAAAAATCAGCAACAACTGTAACCACCTAATTTTCCTGGGTGGTACATTAATCATGACTACGAACTATTGATACATAACGTAGCCATTTTATCTGTACTTCTCTATTATTGCAGAGTCAGGAATAATTTAAGAATCACATGAGTTTTTATCCTATTATTGTTATTGGTGCCCTAATTGCCAATATTTTTTTTTCTCCCCAAATTAAAGTATTCTGAGTGGACAGAGGAGACCTTGACATCAAACCATACCTTGTTCGCTAGGTTCTGACTGAGACTTTCTGACAGTAAGGTCCAGAGGTGAGTCTTGGTCAGCCATGAGAAGTTTGCTGAGCACAGGGTTCTGAGTAGTTGCAGCCGTGGGAGAGGTGGTGACTGGAGATGCTTTCGGCAGGCTTTGGTTCTTTGTGCTATTGGGCTGGCTGGGGTCCTGAGTAGAGCTATTTTTTGAGGTATATTCAGCAGCAAATTGTTGGATCATTCGCTGCATGATCTCACGGGCCACTAGGGGAATATTGGGGTCGGAGACCCAGGGACTGTCTGTAAACAAAGATTTATTTACTTTTAAATTGGGACAATGTACTTAAAAAAAAAAAAAAAAGACAGCTTTCAAGCAAACATAAAATTTCATTTTATCTTTTTTCTTATAATGCAATACCCTAAAAGTAATATTCCCTCTCAGAATTATATTTTTAATTTCTAAGCTTGAGTTTCAGATTTTTAAAAATAAAATTTTCATAAAATCATTTCTAAACACCACCTCCTCAATATTATGAAATTAAATAAAGGGACAACAAATAGTGTATCTTATGGGCAAGAATCACTTACCTGATACAGAAATCTCAAACCCTTCTTTTATGAGATAATTACCCCTCTGTTTACCACCTATAGATCATTTTTGGTTTCTCCTAGACCTTTCCTCAGCTACTTCTTCTTGAATTGTTGAAGAATGGATTACTTAGTTCATGAGTGTTTAATTTACCTTCTGTTCAAAACTGAACGCATATCAAAATTATAAAAGGAGATACCTAATGTAAGATCCATGGTAGACTGGGGCAATAGCCTCCCATTTTCAGGCTCATTAGAATCACTTTGAGGGCTTATAAAAACAGACTGCGGGATCCTATCCCCAGAGTCACTCATTCAGCAGTTCTAGGGTGAGCTCAAGGACTGGCATTTTTATAAGTTTTTAGATGCAACTGGTTGAGGGACCACAATTTTAGAACCCCTAGGCTAGGAGTCTAGGGGTTCTAATCTCATGTATCTCAAATCTCAAAAGCTTAAGCTCATATATTTTCCATGAGTTCCTTAAATATACTCTACCAATCATTAAACAGAACAGCTAGTGAAATAATGAAATAAACACCTAAGTTATCAATTTCTAATCAATGTTAATCAATGTTAATTTTAAAACATGAATTCATTAAATCATAGAAATTTTAGCACTGGAAGGGACACCTTGAAGGTCAAATAGGGGAAAATCAAAGGGAAAATGTTTGGTATGACTATGTCATCACATCTCCACCATTACCAGACTCTCAGGGAGACTAAGCTTGTCAAGAGCAGAAATTATGTTTGTTTATCTCTGTACACTCAGCACCTAATCTTGCCTGATATAAAGAATGCATTCGTATTAGTTGAGTAATAAATGGATCAGTTCAATCAATCAATCCTCATCAGGTTTTGTTTTTCTTTAGACAAATGAAGTTAATGTTCTAAAGAATTAAGTGGCCTCTTCAAATTTGTATAGATGGTTAGTGGTATAGACCCCTGATTAAAACTCTCCCTGTGAGCTTAATGTTCCACCTGTGATCTCTATTTCCCCACCACACTTCAGAGGTTTTAGAAGACAGTCCTCAGAAAACCTGAGTTTCCTTGGTCTTTTAAAGATTTAACTATAGAGGGTAAATTACTTTACCCATAATACAGCTGGAGCTGGAAGGGAATTAGGTTGCTTTATAAATTTAGAGAAAAATGACTTATTACAATTAAAATCTAAAATCTCTACAGTAAACACACACACACACACCATCAAAACCTCATGGTACTCCTAAGAACAATTTTTGTTTCCCTGAACGATACCATTCAATACCAGAAGATAGTCTAAAATCAGAATATTTAATACTCTGAAGTCTAATGAGGTCTGCTTTACCAACAGTAACATTTCTGTTCTACTAACAAGTATTTCTAACCCTACGTTTCTTCTCCATAGAGTATGCCTCATGGTTTAATTGAGGTGTTCAATTAGGTAAAGTTCAGAAATTACTGCAACCACTGATGAGTTCCTTAAATGTTTTAATAAATATTTAGCCATACACTGTTTAAATCTCTCTATCTACTAAATATTCATATTCATATTCAGTTAACTTTCCACTTAAGATCCATCCTCCAAATGAAAGACGGCATATAATTTCAAGTTTTAATATACTGGTGTATCTTCCTATCCCCAGTAACACTCAAAGAACAAAGTGTCCAAATAGGAAGCAAAATGAATTTATGAGATATCTGGTCAATCAGATTCATAAATGTAATTAACAGATTTGTAAAGAGTCAAGAGATTTTAGAATAAAGACCATAAATTGCTATCTCTGAGCTTTAAATGGCTGCAGTCTGTCTTGCCTCTTTTTTGAATGAAGAACATAATCATAAAGCACAATTCACATTCACAGATTGATGACCTCTCTGGCATGTGAATTTTTACATCTTTTGAAGTTTCCTGAACACATTTCATTCTTTCACTTACTTAAAACACAATTTCTATAAACCTAGATATGCCTTGAGGGACATGCACAACTGAGTCAAATAAAAACAACAAATAAAATTAAAATTAAAACGACAGTAAAACAAGTAAATGCTACATCGCCAGCCACCTGTGTGTTCTAAAAAATGCAAATCTGGGGTGCCTGGGTGGTTCAGAGTCAGCTGATTGATCATCTGACTCTTCCTCCCCCAACCCCACTCTTGTGTGCATGCATGTGCACATGTGCTCTCTCTCAAAATTTTAAACTTAAAAATAAAAATTTTAAAAATTAAAAAAACTCAGGAAAGTGTCAAGTTTTCTAACACAAGTGACAAAGCAAGCTGAAAAGAATATGATAATGACAGCTTTAGAAGGTATACTGTTCATAAGCTGGAATTTATTAGAGTCCACACTACAAAAGCCTACTTTTATTACATCTATGTTCCTACTTAGCTTACAGTACCTTTCCATGCTCAATTATTTTAAAACAAAATTTTGGGGGTGGCCGGGTGGCTCAGTCAGTTAAGCATCCAACTTCTGATTTCAGCTCAAGTCATGATCTCATGGATCTTAAGCTGGGGATAAAGCCTGCTTAAGATGTTCTTTCTCCCTCTGTCCTTCCTCCTTCCTCCCGAGGAAAAAAACAAACAAACAAAAAACATTCATTTGCAATACTTAGTAACAACTAAATCCAAATCTCTGAACTATTTATTTAAAAAAAAATCCCCTTCAGACTAAATTGCCTGTCATTCTCTTCAAGTTAGCACATTTTTGGTATAACCTGAAGAGTACTCATGGTCACCTTTGAGACATTTTCATGAAGATTAATATACTATCTAAAAATAATAATATTAATGCATAAAACAAGGAGGAAGGAACTTCCAATAACAAAGCAATATTCCTTTTTTCTGAGCATCAGGCACTAGTATACAAATACAAAACTTTACATACAATTTCAGAGGATTCTCATCTCTTAAAGTCTACCCTAAGAATGACTCTGAGGTAAAAATTCCCTCATGTGCCCAAAAGTTTAATGTTTAAGTAAGAAAACTTTTAAGAACTTTAAGTTATTCCTACATGACAAAGGGATAGGACTAGCAGAGAAAGTGGCTAGAATTTTCTTTCAGAATATGCTTATGATTGACTTTATTAACTCCCTGTAAGCAAAGAGTACATGAAAAGTTCTTTCTCCACGTATATTAGGGACAGGAGTTCCTCTTTTCAAATAATGAAGTTTGCTGCAGAATTAGACCCATGACTCAGTACGCATCCTAATGTAGAGAACAACAGAGGAACTGTAAAGATGTTTTATTTTATTAATAAACTGACAGAACTGATCTATCATTTGTACTTTAAATGTGAATTACTTTAATAAAACAATCAAATGTTTGTAAAACTAGTCAATTGCTATTTTGAACATAATTTTAGAATTCAGCGTACTTTAAAGGAAAGATAAAGTGGGCATGGGATCCTCAGTTGGGAGCTTTAAGTCAGAGAGTACTTGAGAGGAAGAAAAGGGAAGTGAGGATGGAAGGGAAAAAAGTGCCACAGAAAACAAAAATCTTCATTCCTTAATTTTATATGAGGTCTGACTTCATACTCCATTTTGAAAATACTGACCACATTAAGCAGAACATCAGCTGCTCTCCAACGTAAACAACGTATTAAAATAGCATTTATCAGACTTTCAACCAATATACAGGGAAAAATCACCCTTCTAACTCTGGAGGGAATTCCCAGAAGAATGAGAGGTGTAAACTGGAATGTATCAATCATTGAGTTTGCTGGAAGATTCAATAAGGAATATTCAGGATTGTGAGGAGTTTGTAGGAAATTTTTTTTAGAACCTCTCATAGTAATCTCCATCTTGGAACTAGAGGAAAGAAGTAACTAAGGAATACAAATTCATTCAGAGTTTCCTGAAGGTAAATACTTCATTAGAATGGAAAATGGAGAGAAACTTTCTGAAGGTCTTAGCTGATGACAATTGTGCTTTGTGGGCAGAGAAAAGAAATGTCTACAATAATTTCAAGGAGAAAGAAAAATGGAAAATCTAAGAGATGGAGCTATTATATACCATCTTATATGGGGTATAATTTTTACTATATAATAATGAGTTTCTTTCTCCAATTTTAGTAATTCAATGAAATTTTAGTAAAACAAGACTGTACCAAGGAAAGATGCTTGCAAATCTAATTTTAAGATATAACTTCACATCTTTTTTCCAAATAAATTTCACTCAGAAATTACTAAAATTTTATACAGTTAGTTTTATGGTTATTTGTGATTAAAATTATAACCATGTAAGAATATTTGTCTGGGGGCACCTGGGTGGCTCAGTGGGTTAAAGCCTCTGCCTTCGGCTCAGGTCATGACCCCGGAGTCCTGGGATGGAGCCCCACATTGGGCTCTCCGCTCAGTGGGGAGCCTGCTTCCTCCTCTCTGCCTGTCTCTCTGCCTACTTGTGATCTCTGCGTCAAAAAAAATAAAATCTTAAAAAAAAAAAAAAAGAATATTTGTCTGATAAAATACTGTACTCCTGAAACCTTAGAATTTTCAGATGTTCATAATACTTATGGGAACTATTTAACTAACAAAAACTTATCTGACACCATCACTTCAGAATGAAAATGAGGGAGAGGGGTTGCCTTACCTATTCCAAATTTAACTTGACCAAAAAAATATGAAGTGTATATCATCAATAAAGAAAAATGTTTTAAAGTGACTTTTTAAAAAATGACATTAAAATTAAGGAAATTAATATAAGACAAGCAGATACTAAATGTCATTCTTCACTAGAACCAACCTTTTCTATAAAAGACTGCATTGAGGAACTCTTCTGCTTGTCTCTCGAATCGAATGATTTTTGCTTGCTCTTGTTTAAGCAGAGCTTCTTGCCCAGCTCCCGAAGCTGGTTCATCCAGACCGACTAAGTGTCCCTGTAAAAATATTTGGTGAAATATTTGCAGAGAAATCTTTCCCCATTCAGTATCAAAAGCACAGATGCAAAATCAAAGACAAATGTTAGTAACAGATAAGACAAATCAGTTTAATACAATTAAAATATTTTAAAAACTTCAAATCAGAATAAAATTTATCTCCACAGAAGTATAAAAGCAAAGTGAATGTAAAAATACACTTTGGTGGTTTTTATTTATTTTATGAATTGTTTAAAATTTACAGGTAAACTCTAATACTACTAAAGGAAAATTTTTCTTGAGCATTCAAATTTATCAGTTCTTATTATACTATATAGCAATAGTTCACACACAATTCAACTCAGACAAAAAGATTCCTTAAACCCTTAATATTATTTGAGAATCATGTTTGCTCTCCAAGTTCAAGATGTTTTTTCCAGACACAAAACAAACATTTTTAAAAGAGCCTTAAGAAGGGAAAACTCAAAGAGAAAGTTATCTAAATTTGTAATTCTGTCCCTAGAATACTATTTCATAAACTACAGCTTTCAAATATTTAGAGTTGTGAAATTAATAGGTTAAAACTGGCTCCAGAAAAGATAATTCAAAAATAAGAGTACACTGCATGTTCTAAAGGTAAACATTTCTATTTATGCTTAAAAATGTTTACAGTATAAAAATTTAAGTCCTGATCACAAAGTTTCAAAATGCTGAACTAGACTCATCCCAAACATTCCCAGAATCTGTTCTCAGACTGCAGGAGCACTAGACTAGGTTATTAATCCTTTGCACTTATTTTCACTCTTGTAGCTAATAAACAGAGAACTATGATAATAGAAAATAAAATTGTAAAGAAAAGCAAAGTACACGTTTTAAGTGTTCCTTAAGTTCCAGCATATGTAAGTT
This sequence comes from Mustela erminea, assembly GCF_009829155.1. Lineage (NCBI taxonomy): Eukaryota > Metazoa > Chordata > Mammalia > Carnivora > Mustelidae > Mustela > Mustela erminea. The sequence continues at coordinate 61,350,010 of NC_045627.1, read as the reverse complement.
ATTGCAATGTATCACCATGTGCATTTACTTATGTCATGGAAAACTAAAAGTACTCTAAATAAGAAAATAAGGACATGCCTTGACACAATGAAAAGTAAATAGTAAGGAAGACACTGAAGACTATTTTAATTCAGTTTTCTTAAAGATTTCAAATACACCCAATGATATTTGAAACCAGCTTTTTATGATTCCCCCAACATCCAAACTGTGTTGACACCACATTTAGCATCAATTATACATTACAAATAGTTTCACATAAAGAACTCTCTTGCATAAATCAAACTAAAATCATCCCACATAATTTCTGTATTACACATACTAAGTCTGCCACATAAAGAAAATACTGTTATAAATCATTATAAAAACATTATAGTTTTATTTGCCAACATTCTTTTTATTAACTTTTGAAAATGAATCATAAAATAATGTGATTTTGATACAGTCCAATAAAATCCTCAATTGCATTATACTTTAATGCCATTTCATTGTTTAGTGCCTTTTAAAAAATGAGACATTACATGGCATGAACTGTACTTAACTCCTTAGTGTTCAGTTAGACCTTGAGCAGAGTATCTACGTTTATTTTTCATGTTTAGAACACCTGTATTATCTTAAAGAGATAAGATGTTAGTTGAAGGATGAATTGTACACAGGGTAGTTCCAGTGAGTGATTCTACATACATGTTAACAAAAATTTTGTATTTTTCCCCCAAGTTTTAATTTAAATTCCTGCTCTTTAATATGCAGTACAATATTCGTTTCAGGTGTAGAATTTAGTGATTCAACACTTACAAACACCACCTGGTCTCATCAAAAAATATGGACCACCTCAGGAATCTGTGGTCACCCGTACACAGGGCCATGCTAATCTTCTCTGTATTGTTCCAATTTTAGTGTATGTGCTGCCCAAGCGAGCGTAGAATATCTACATTTCAACCATGTTTAATGTTGCATTCAGGCTACTGTTTTATTTAAATCAACTCACAGCAACTAACAGCACTCAGTAAAGGAGGTGCTACCTGTTTTTTCTTCAATTAAACAGTTTTAACCAATTTAATCGACCTGGACACTGAAACATATAGATAACTTTCAACTTGTTCACATTAATTAGTCACACCTATTTGTTTTGTTTTTTAAAGGTTTTACTGAGATGTAATGCACATACTATATGATTCGCCCATTTTAGTGTAAAATTAAATGTTTTTTTTGGTAGGTTCACAGAGATGTGGGACCATCACCATAATAAATTTTAGAACACTTCTGTACCCCAGAAGTAAACCCGTAAATTAACAGTCAGCTACTCCCCATTCTCCCATTTGCCCAACCCTGGGCAACCACTTTATTACTTTTTGTTTCTACAGACCTGCTTATTCTAGGCATTTCATATAAATGGAATTGGGCAATATCCGCGCGTGTGTGTGTGTGTGTGTGACTTCTTCCTCCTAGAATGTTTTCAAGGTTCACCATGTTGTAGCATGTACCAGTACTTCTTTCCTTTCTAGCTCCAAACAATATCCCATTGTATGGCAATAGCCCGTTTTACCCAATCATCCGTTGAGAACCATTTGGGTTTCCACTTTTTGGCTATTACGATATAAATAACACTGCCTTTAATATTTGTGGGCAAATTTTTGTGTGGATGTGTATTTTCATTTCCTTGGATATGTATTTCAGAGCGGAATTTCTGGATCATGTCTTAATTATGTTTACCATTCTGAGGAAGTTAAAAAAAAAAACAACAACTATCTTCCAAAGCAGGTACACCATTTCATATTCTCAACAGCAATGAGGGTTCTGACTTCTCCACATACTCATGAACACTTGTTATCTTTTCATTACATCTATTCTAGTACACAAGAAGTGGTGTCTCATGGTTCAGATTTATTTCCCGAATGACTACTGATGCTGAACATCTAACTGCATTTAAATACCTTCTTTGGAGAAATGTCTATTCATATGTTTTGCCCAGTGTTTAATTGGGCTATCTACCTTTTTTAATGTTGAGTTTTAAGACTTCTTTATATTCTGGATTTAAGACCATTATCAGATGTAAGATTTGCAAATATTTTCTGCCATCAGTGAGCTTATCATTTCACTGATGCTACTAACTGTCAGCAGTATAAAAGCTAAAAAAAATTTTTTTAAGGATCGATTTAATTAATTAATTATAGAGAGCACAAGCAGGGGAGCAGCAGGGAGAGGGAGGGGGAGAAACAGGGAGCCTGATGCTGGACATGATCCCAGCACCCTGGGATCATGACCTAAGCTGAAGACAGATGCTTAACTAAGCCACCCAGGCACCCCCAAAATGATTTAATTTTAATACATTTCAATTTATCTTTTTTTTTTTTTTTGGTCATTTGTGCTTTGGTATTGTATCTAAAAAACTGGTGGCTAACCCAAGGTCATGAAGATTTACTCTTACGTTCTAAATGTTGTATAGTTTTAGAACTTACTTTTAGGTATACGATCCATTTCAAGTAAACTTTTGTGTATGGTATTAGAAGACATCCAAATTCTTTTGTCAAGAATCACTAGCCGTCGGGGCGCCTGGGTGGCTCAGTAGGTTAAGCCGCTGCCTTCGGCTCAGGTCATGATCTCAGGGTCCTGGGATCGAGTCCCGCATCGGGCTCTCTGCTCAGCAGGGAGCCTGCTTCCCTCTCTCTCTCTCTGCCTGCCTCTCCATCTACTTGTGATTTCTCTCTGTCAAATAAATAAATAAAATCTTAAAAAAAAACAAAAGAATCACTAGCCGTGGGTGCCTGGGTGGCTCAGTTGGTTACGTGTCTGCCTTTGGCTCAGGTTATGATCCCAAGGGTCCTGGGATCAAGTCTCACACTGGGCTCCCTGCTCAGCTGGCAGTCTGCTTCCCCTCTCCCCCTGCCTCTCTCCCCTGCCTGTACTCTTTCTCACTCACTCCCTACAAAACAAAACATCTTTGAAAAGAAATGAATTACTAGCCATAAATCTTATTTCTGGATACCCAATTCTATTCTACTGATTTACATTTCTCATCTGTAAGCCAGTAACACAGTACGTTGATCACAGTAGTTTTGTAGACAGTTTTGAAACTGTGAAGTTTAAGTCCTCTCTTCTTTTAGAAGACTATTCTGGCTCGTCATGCATCTCTTGAATTTCCATATGAAAAAATTTTAAGATCAATTTCTCAATTTCTGCAAAGAAGGCAGCAGAGGTCTTGATAGAGAATGCAATGAATCTGCAAGCTATTTTGGGAAGCAATGCTATCTTTTTAACATTAAGTGTGTTCCAATTCATGAACATTGAGAGATCTTTCAGTTTTTTCAGACCATCTTTATTTCAACATTTTTTTAAAATTTACGGTGTATAAGTCTTAAACATCTTAAAATTATTCTTAAGTGGGGCACCTGGGTGGCTCAGTGGGTTAAGCCTCTGCCTTCGGCTTAGGTCACGATCTCAGAGTCCTGGGATCAAGCCCTGAATTGGGCTCTCTGCTCAGCAGGGAGCCTGCTCCCCACCCCCCGCTCCCGCCTGCCTCTCTACTTATGATCTGTCAAATAAATAAAATCTTAAAAAATTATTCTTAAGTGTTTTATTTTTTTTGGATGCTACTGTAAATGGAACCGTTTTAATTTTCACGTTCAGATTATTCGTTGCTATTTGTCTAGAAATATCACCATTTTTTTTAATGCGGTATTCTACAACCTTGCTGAACTTACTAACTCTAATAGTGTTCTGTAGATTCTTTAGGATTTTCCATATACAACATCATGTCATCTACAAATACACTTTTTGTAATCTGGGTAACTTCGGTTTCTTTTTTTTACTGCCTAATTGCCAAGGCTAGAGCCTCAGGTACCATACTGCACAAAAGTACTAAGAATGGACAACCCTGTCTTGTTCTAATCTTTGGGGGAAAACTGTTCAGCTTTCCACCATAGCTATGTACTTTCCTAAAGTCAAGCTAAGGAATTTATCTTCTATTACTAGTTTCTGGCATGTTTTTATCAGAAAAAGGTGCTGAATCTGGTCACTTTTGGGGGGGTCCACTGTAATGATCATATGATTCCTATCACTTATCCCATTAATGTGCATTGTACTACATTAATTGATTTTGTGATGTAAACCAACCTTGCATTCCTGAGATAAATCTCACTTGGTAAGGGTGTGTAACAGTTTTCTTATGTTCCTTGATTTGGTTTGCTAATATTTTGCTGAGAATTTTATTGGTGTTGTTGGTATAAATAAGTGATACTCATCTGATATGTTCTTTTCTTGTGACTTCTCTGTCTGGTTTTGGTATTCAAGTAATATTAGCCTCATAAAATGAGTAAGTCTTCCTCTATGTTTTAGATAAGCTTGTGAAGAACTGGTATTAATTCTTTTAAAAATATCTGAAAGAAATCACCAGTGAAGATACCTGGCCATGGGCTTTTCTTTGATCGAAGTTTTAAAATTATAAATTTGATCTCTTTACTTGTTCTAGGTTGCATTAGTTTCCTAGGGCTACTGTATGACCACAAACAGAATGGCTTAGGAACCACAAAAACTTCTTCTCTCACAGCTCTGGAATCTAGAAATCTCCAATCAAGGTGTCAACAGAGCCATGTTCCTTCTGAAGACTCTATGAATGAATCCTTCCCTGCTTTCTCCTAGGTTCTGGTAGTTTCCAACTATCTGGCATTTCCTGGCTTGTGACAGCATAAATCCAATTTCTACTTCCATCTTTACATGGCCTTCTTCCCTGTGTGTGTCTCAATCTCCAAATCTCTCTTCTTATAAAGATACCAGTCATTGGATTTAGTACCCACTCTAATCCAGTATAACTTCATTTTAATCTGATTAATTTGCAAAGATCCTATTTCCAAATAAGGTCATGTTTAGAAGTTCCAGGGATGAGAATTTCAACATATCTTTTTTGGGGGTGGTTGGGGTGGAGGAGACATTTCAACCCATAACACAGCTTGGTTCAGATTTTCCATTTCTCCTTAGGTCAGTTTCAGTAGTTTGTGTCTTTCTAGACATTTGCTTATTTCATCGAAATTATCTAATCTGCTAATATAGACATTATTCCTTAAATTCTATTTCTAGTAATTTCCTCTATCATTTGTGATTTAGTAATTCTAGTCTTTTTCTCTTGACCAGCCCTAGATAAAACCTTTATCAATTTTGTTAGATCTTTTCAAAGAGCCAATCTTTGATTTTGTTGATTTCTCTATTTTCCCATAATATTTCATCGATTTCTGCTCTAATCATTATTATTTCCTTCTTTCCACTTTCTTTGGATTTAGTACGCTCTTCTTTTTCTAGTCTTTTAAGGAAAGGTATTGACTGAAATCTTCTTAAATATAGGCATCTGCAGCTATAAATTCTGGTCTAGGTGCTATTGGCTACATCTCCTAAGTTCTGGTATGTTTTGGCTTTGTTTTAATTTACCTCAAAATATTTTCTAATTTTCTTTGTGATTTCTTCTTTGATCTACTGATTATCAGAAGTGGTATTTAATTTCCACATGTCTGTGAATTCTCATTATTTCTCTATAACTGATTTCTGGTATCATTCCTCTGTAGTGGGAAAACATTTTATATGATTGTAATCCTTTAATTTTTTAAGACTAGTAGGAAGTTTTTCCTGGAGAATATTCAATGTACAGTTGAGAAGAATGAGTATATGTTCTTTTTTGGTTGGAGTGTTCTACATAAATATCATGTTAGGTCTAGTTGATATATAGTGTTGTTCAAGTCTTTCTTCTTTGTTGATCTTGTGCCTAGATGCTTTATCCATTATTGAAAGTGCACTATTAATATATCCAACTATTGCTGTAGAACGATTTCTCCCCTCACTTCTGTCACATTCCACTTCATGCGTTTTGGGGCTCTGTTGTTATGCAAGGATGTAATTATGTCTTCCTCATAGATTTACCTTTTTATCATTAAAAAATGTCCTTCTTTATCTTGAGGTCCACTGAACTCTACATCACTAGCACTGTGCAGCCTCTGATGTGACTTCTCAGGGGATTCGGTCTTGAGTATGCAGTCTCCCTGTCCACCAGGAATGACTGTGGGTTCAGTCAGACTCTCTGGCAGTTTCTTTCTCAGGTTTTCCCTTTACAAGCTTCTTGCTGATCTGCCTGCAGTGGTATCACACATCCAGCTGTTAGCCTCTACTAATTGTTTCACTGGTGTGTTTCTGCAATACCATGGCACATGAAATGTACTACTCTCTATTCCAATAAAAGCAGGCTCTCTTTGCCAGTCTTTGAGGCTTACTCCAATCCCAGGAAGGCTCTTTTGGCTATCTTTTTTTTTTTTCTGGTTCTCTTTTCTGGTAAAAATTCTAACTGGTCTGCCATTTCACTTGTTGCTACTAGAACCATTTACCTAACAGCGTCCTATTAATTGTTCACCACAAAAATCTTCATCATTTTCAACAACTTTTTGTAAGCTCTATTCCAAATGAAGTCAGTTCCCTTAACTTGGTCTCAAAGCCTGCCTTTCCCTTTGGAAGAAGCTTTGCGCCAATACACAGAAAAAGGGGACTGAGACAATGACCCAATTCTCTCAGAGTGACATCTGTGCTTTATGAAGGGGGTGCTGGATGACTTGCCTCTCCTGGCACAGAACTTCCGCCTTATGAATGATGCCTGGCCCAAATCTCAGTATTCTCAATCTGTTGCGCCTGGAGTAGGTGTCCTACTCTGGGTAAAGGATGAATGAATGAAGGGAGTGCTAGGCTTTTTGACCTCAGCTGCTTGAAAGCAAGCATCTGCAACAGGAAGCTAAAAGGTACGAGAGAAGCCCACAGTGTGCTCTTCCTCCTCACAGCAGCACTTCCCTCAAACTGAGCTCAGTAAGGTGGGTGGGAGTGGGTCACGGGTCAAATGCCAGAGTCCCATTGTTCCTATTGATATTTAGATATTTTTGAACAAATGATTCTCCATTTGCTGTATGCCCTTAAGATAGTTATTTCCAGAGTTTAAATGGTTGTTTTAAATGGTTGTTTTCACCAGTCAAATGGTTATTTTGCTTATTATTATCCAGAATAACCACCAAAGAGGAAAAATGTAACACAGTATCACATAATTTTTTCGACTGCATCTGATCAGCAAGTTAAAAATTTATTAATTATCTTTTACTACCTTTTTTGGGAATGGCAATGAAACAAATATCCAAAAGATGTTTTCAAATAAGTTTATACTCTTCCCTACAACTTAAGAGTTACTATCTCTTTGTACTACTAGAAATGATCAAAGGAAATTCTTTAGGCTAAAGGGAAGGAATACTATAAAACACTTCTGAGGGAAATTAAAGAAGATACAAAGATGATATAAACTATGATCATAAACTTGGAAGACTCAATGTTGCTAATATGGCAATTTTCTCAAAATTGCTCTACAGGTTCAATGGAATCCTAACCAAAATCCTAAAAAAGCTTTTTCAAAAACTGATAATATTGATTCTAAAATTTATGTAGAAAGACCTAGATTAGCAGAACAAGCCTGAGAAAGAAAAACAAAGCTGGAGAACCTGTACTATTTGATTTTCAGACATAAAGATCCACTAATCAAGACACTGTGGTATTGGTATAAAAATAGACCTACAGTTCTATGGCAAGTAACAGAGCCCAGAAACATACCCACAGATATATTGTCAACTGACACAACAAAATACCAAGGAATTTAATAGGGGGAAAGAATGTCTTCCCAACAAATGGTGTCAGAACAACTGGATTATCTTACAAAAAATAATAAACCTCAACATTTAAATTAAGTCACACCATAGAGAAAAATTAATTAGAAATGGGTCCGATATCAAAATATAAGAGTCACCACTAAAAAGCTTCTAAAAACAAGCCTGAGATTTCCTTGAACAGGACATAAAGAACATGAATTTTAAAAGAAAAAAATGACAAAACGTCTTATATAGAATGTAGAAAGGACTATTACCACTTAGTAAGTTTTGAAAAACAAACAAAAGATTCAAGCAAATGTTCCACATACGATATGTATAAAGACGTCCAACGTCACTAATCAAGGAAATGAAAATTAAAATCACAGTAAGACACCATTACAGACCCACCAGAATGTTTAAAGTTAAAAACAGACTAACAATATCAAATGTTGGCAAAATGGAGAACATTAGAACTCTCATACATTGCTGATGGAATCACAAAATTGCTGAATTAATCTGGTGAACCATATGGTAGTATAAGGTTAAATATACAATTAGAATACTACCAAGGTAATTCTGATTCTAGGTATTTATCCAAGACAGATGAAAATATATATCCAAAGGCTTATATATTAAGTCTAACAGTCAAAATCTGGAAACAATTCAGAAGTCCATAAAAAGGTGAACGGATAAACAAACTGTTGCAGATATATGCTATGGAGACCTACTCAGCAATAAAAAGGAGTAAGAGTATATATAAAAATATATCAAAAAATTATACTAAATGAAAGCAGTCAAACAAAAAAGACAACATACTGTATGACTCCTATTATATAAAATTCTATCTAGAAAAGGTAAAACTTGAGTGACTGAGCTGGAGGGTCCAGGAAAGGGACTGACTACAAAGGGACATGAGAAAGCTTTTCAGGGTGAGGGAAATGTCCTGATCTTGACTGTGCTGGTAGTTATAGAACTGTACACATTTACCAAAATCTATTAATCTGAAATCTTAAATGGATTAATTTTGCTATATGAATATTACCTCACAAAAATCATTAAAAACAGGTTTACAGTATTAAAGATACAAGACACTGAACATATCACTGATTTCTGGCACTTGAAATCAAACAAATAATGCTCACTGACATTTTTAGAGTCATGAAGAAATGTGACACTTATTTTCAAAACCTCATATAAACATCCTTCTCAAGCAAGCACATTTTTAGGTTGAAAACCAGTATTTTTTACTTGCCATCTACTTTTTGCATAGTAATCTGGATATACTGTCAGTCACCATGAACTGTTGGCTTTTCACTATTTTTGCTGTATCTTAAGATATAAAGCAGGATAAGGAGGCTGAGTCTTGCCCAAAAGCTGGTCTCTGTTAAGAAGATTGTATACAGACTAGCCAAACTTTTGAGGAGTTTGGCTAACTCCCCCCAAAAGGGGATATGTGTATCACCAAAAGAACCAGAACCCCCCCAACCAAAAAAACCCCAATACTGGAGCAGGGATAAGACAAGATGAATGTAGACTATCTTGCTGTACCATTAAGTATTAAAGCTCAAAAAATTATGGGGACATGTCAGAAGGACACAGTAGGTGGGCTGGAAAATCTGCAAATTTTGACTTCAAACTGACAGAGGGAATGGGAAAGCTCTTCTTCACAGCCTAAACAAAACGAAAAAATGTACAGGAATAATAGAAAAGTAACAATTTTCAAGCCGTCGGAAAAATGACTGATTCCAGCAAGAAATTACCACCAATACCAAAACTAAAGTGGATGAAAGTTTAGTAAAGAAGAAAGAATTACGTAATCTCAAAGTATCTCTTCACAAATTATATTAATTACAAGGAAAAAAAGAACCACTTCCGTGGAGGAAGCTAGTGAACATCAACCCTGTTAAAGATCAAAGTAAGTAACACCTACCAAACTAACATAGTGGGGAGCCTGGGTGGTTCAGTGGGTTAAAGCTTCTGCCTTCGACTCAGGTCATGATCTCAGGGTCCTGGGACTGAGCCCCACATCGGGATCTCTGCTCAATGGGGAACCTGCTTCTCACTCTCTCTGCCTGTCTCTCTGCCTACTTGTGATCTCTGCCTGTAAATAAATAAATAAAATCTTGAAATAAACTAACATTGTGGGGCGCCTGGGAGGCTCAGTCGTTAAGCATTTGGCTTTGGCTCAGGTCATGATCTCAGGGTCCTGGGATAGAGCCCTACATAGGACTCCTCACTCAAAGGGAAGCCTGCATTTCCCTCATCCACTCCCCCTCCTTGTGTTCCTCTCTCGCTTTGTCTCTGTCAAATAAGTAATTAAAATCTTAAAAAATAAATTGAAAAAATAAACTAACATTGTGTGCTTCATGATGTAATGCACTGACAAGGATACAACAGCACTTATTTAATACCCTGCTATAAGATCATCACATGAATTTAATCATGAAGAAACATCACAAAACCTAAACTGAAAGATAATCCACAAAACAAATGACCTGTACTCTTCCAATATGTCAGTGTCATTAAAAATAAGTAAATCTGGAAAAAAAAAAAGTAAATCTTGAAAAATAAAATAAGAGGAAAACAGGAAAGGAGACAAACCATAAGAGATTCTTAACTATAGGAAACAAACTAAGGGTTGCTGGAGGGGATAGGGGTGGTGGGGTGGGGTAACTGGGTAATGGGCATTAAGGAGGGCACTTGATGTAATGAGCATTGGGTGTTCCACGCAACTAATGAATCACCAAATTCTACCCCTGAAACTAACAGTATATGTTAACTAAATTGAATTTTTAAAAATTAAGATAAATAATAAATCAGTCTGAAGAACCACTCTAGATTAAAGGAGACTGAAGAATAGAAAATCAAATTCAATTAGTGAATTAATTTTGAAACTATAAAGTCAATGGGACAACTGGTAAAATCTGAATGAGAGTCACAGATTAAATACCGTATTAAAGTTAACTTGACTGATTTTTGGTAAATGTACTGTGTAGTTTAGTAGGTGGATACCCTTATTCTTAGGAAACAGGGAAGTGTATAAGGAAATATGGAGGAAGAGACAGGTATGAGGGGTATGAAGTCTGTAACTTCTGATACGGCTCAGGAAGACTTTTTATGTATTAATTCAGAGAGAAAGACTGAAAATGAATATTAAGGCAAATGTGGCAAAATGTTAACAACTGGTAAATCTAGGTGAAGGGTACTTAAAAGTTTTTATACTATTCTTGGGGCACTCAGGCGGCTCAGTTGGTTAAGCGTCTGGCTTTGGCTTAGGTCATGATCTCCTAGGGTCCAACTACTCAGTGAGGGAGTCTGCTTGCCACCCCCCTCACTGTTTGTGCCTTCTCTCTCCCCCACTTTCCCTCAAATAAATAAAATCTTTAAAAAAAAAAAAGGTTTTTATACTATTCTTACAACTTTTCGATAAATGTGGAATTATTTCTGGGGCATGTGGGGAGCTCAGCTAGCTAAGCATCCAACTCTTGATCTCACCTCAGGATCATGCATTCAACCCACACTGTGGTCCACACTGGGCATGGAGCCTACTTAAGAAAACATTTTTTAAAAGTGAAGTTATTTCAAAGGAAAAAGGTAAAAAAGGTAATGTGGACAGATGCTAAGCCATATTTCTCTCCCATAGCCAAGCTCTCCCTTGTCTCTCCCATCCTCTCCTTCATAAGCCCGGCTCTCTCACCATTAAATTGTATTTGCTTATGTTATGAGCTGCTACAATACAAAGAAGAAAAGCAAAGAGAGTAAGAAGATATGGAAGTTAAGAGCTTTCAGGCTTCTCTTAATATCTCAACAACTTGAAGAAGACATTCAAAAGAGAGGAAGACATTTGCTACCAAGGGCCACATAGTAAATATTTTAGTATTTGAAGGACATATACAGTCTCTATTGCACCTCCCCCACCCCTTTTTTAAATAAACCAACTCTTTAGCCTGTGGTTATTACAAAAACAGGCTATGGGCTGGACTTGGAGACATACCATAGTTTGCTGACCCCTGACCCAATTATTAGATTTCTCCAAAAACTGTAACAAATGTAGTTCCACTAGTCCCTGAAATAACAAGGATATTACCAAATAAATAAAGGAACAAATGTATGTCAGCATGGAAGTTCGTTCTTAGGGCAATAGTTAATAAAATTAAACTTTAAACAAAATATAAAGATTAACATTTCCTTAAGTTTGTTTCATAACTCTGACATTTGTCACCTTACAGGTTTGGTATTTTGAAGGGTAAGAATGAGGAAGGACACTACATAGTTGCTGATTTTCTTTATGAGAGATAACACTTCAGGAAAGGAAACTGAATAAATAATGACAAATTTCACTTGGGAAAGACAGGATAGCCTAGAGTTCAGGAATACTGATACAAAACTGAGGGGGTAACATTTTAGGACCATCCCTATCGAGGGTAACATTTTAGGACCATCCCTATCTAAATTCAAGACCATTCCTTGCTCTCTACAGGTGTTCTCCAAATTTAAATGGTTTTTAAAAAAATCATACAATATTGTATAAAAAACCTAGGAATTAGAAGCATGTGCATGCATGCAAAGTTTGTAATAATTATGTTAGCAAGCTCACCCTAGTAGATCATGGGCCTATAGCTGCAGCCATGTCTGCTACCTATGGCTTACTGACATTTCAAGCAATGAACTAAAAAGAGCTGACAAGATGCAACTCACTGATTTAAATGCCACTCTCCTACATCTTATTATTTTAAATGCCAGCAAGTCTAAGGAAAATGGCTCCACCATTTTCAATGCTCATACTCTTTAAGGTCAGTTATCTAAAAAGAAACCTTACTTCATGTAAATTATTGCTTTTTACACTAATAAAATAAAAAATGCTGTGCTTAATACAATTCTTACTATATGTCAATTTTGTTAAGCAAACCATCAAGCTAAAGAATAGGAAAAAACAAAGTCTGAAGTTTGACTACACACCAGGAATTAAATATGGTATTCAAAATATACAACAAACCTACCATGAATGATTCTTATCTGTATATCTAATTGTTACTGCTTTTCATGGAAATTAAGCCTAAAATATAAGTGGCAAATGACTATTATTACCACTACACTTAATTCACCAGTTATCTATAGTCAGCATTTGCAGTTATAGCTTTCCTTCCCTTATACCTGTACAGTCATTAAAAATATTAAAAGACAAATGTAAACCACATCCACAGTCAATACCAAAAGTTTCTTGTATCCTTCCACTGGCTGAAAATTAAAAATTTATACTATCCCCATTCTCATCCACAATTCAATCAGAAAACTTCTGAATTTCAATCAGTTCTCCATTATGACTATGGATGTCCCTAGATGCCCAAGACCATTATAAACAGAAGGATATCCAACTGAATATTTGGGGCAGTAATATAAAAGCCTAGCTAAGGGTAATTTTGCCTTTTTCTGAACTCTTACAGCACATTATCTATACTACTCTGACAGTACTAGTTTTATAACCTGTATTATAATTATTTATGTGTGGGGACACCTAAGTGGTTCAGTTGGTTAAGCATCTGCCTTCGGCCCAGGTCATGATCCCAGGACACTGAGATTGAGTTCCGCATCTGGCTCCTTGCTCAGCAGGGCCTTCTTCTCCCTCTGTCTGCCACTCTCCCTGATTCTGCACACGCTCTCTCTTTCTGACAAATAAAAATATTTAAAAAAACAATTATTTTTGTGTGTGTATATTTCTTACCTCACCACCTCCAGTAGACTATAAATTTCTTGAAAATAGAATCTGAAGCTAAGACTACTTTTTAATCATTAACAGTACCTTTATTTCAACCGTAGTAGCTGGAATTTTTGGCATAATAAAAATAAAATACATAGCTCCTGATTTTAACTTTAGAAATAAGGAACTGACAAAATTTTTTGAAAGAGGGGCACCTGTTTGGCTCAGTGGGTTAAGCCTCTGCCTTCCGCTCAGGTCATGATCTCAGGATCCTGGGATCTAGCCCTGCATCAGGCTCTCTGCTCAGCAGGCAGCCTTCTTCCCCCCCTCTCTCTGCCTGCTTCTCTGCCTGCTTGTGATATCTGTCAAATTAATGAATAAAATCCTTAAAAACAATTTTTTGAAAGAAAAAAGCAGACTAATATTGTTAAGATGTCAATACTACCTAAGCTATCTATAGAATTAAAACATAACCATTATCAAAATCCCAAAGGCATTTTTTTTTTTTTGCAGAAATACAAAAATCCATCCTAAAATTCCTATGGAAACTCAAGGGACTCCAAAGAGCCAAAATAATCTTGAAAAAGAAGAAAGTTGGAGGTATCGCACTTCCTAATTTCAAAACCGAATATAAAGCTACAGTAATCAAAACAATATGGTACTAGGACGCCTGGGTGGCTCAGTTGCTTAAGTGTATGTGTTTGGCTCGGGTCATGATCCCAGAGTCCTGGGACTGAGTCCCACGTAGGGCTCCTTGCTTGGTGGGGAGCCTGCTTCTCCCTTGGCCTGCCACTCCTTCCTGCTTATGTGCTCTTTGACAAACAGAAACAACAGCCAAAACAACCCCCAAAACAAAAAACCAGTATGGTACTGGCATAAAGACAGACACATAAAATAATGGAATAAAAGAGAGTGCCTGGGTGGCTTAGCCAGTTAAATATCTGCCTCTGGCTCAGGTCACGATGTCAGGGTCCTGAGACTGAGCCCCGCGTCAGGCTCCCTGCTCAGTGGAGAGTCTGCTTCTCCCTCTCCTGCACTCACATGGGCTCTCTCAAATAGATAAAATTTAAAAAAAAAAAAAAAAAAGTATGTGTCCAGATATAAATGACAGAGTGCCACTTAGTGGGAGAAAAAGACTCTTCTGTTCAACAAATGGTATAGGGAAAATGGGCTACACACATGCAAAAGCATGAAAATAAATTCTTCCCTTATAGCATACACAAATATTAACCCGAAATGGATCAATGACTTAAAACTATAAACCCTTAGAAGAAAATATAGAGGAAAGGCTTCGTAACAATGGATTTGGTAATGATCTTTAAAATGAAACCAAAAGAACAGGCAAAAAAAGGTAAAAATAGATAAACTGGACATCAAATTCAAAAAGCTTCTGTGCATCAAGGGTGTAAAAACGTAACCAACAAAACAGGAGAAAATACTTGTAAATCAATTCTGATAAGGGCTTAATATTTAGAAAGAACGTCTACAACTCAACAACAACAAAAACCCAATTTGATTTTAAAATGGGCAAAAAAAGACTTGATAGGTATTTCCCCAAAGAACATGTATAAATGGCCAACAAGTACACGAAGAGATGCTCAACGTTACTGAACATAAGGGAATGCAAATCAAAACTACAATGAGATACCACTTCACATCCATTAGAACAGCTACTATAAAAAAACAACAAATAAACAGGAAATAACTAGTGTTAGGATGTGGAAACATTAGAATTTTTATGCACTACTGGTAAGAATGTAAGATGTTGCAGCCAATGTGGAAGAAGAGTTTGGTGGTCCCTCAAAAAATTAAAAACAGAACTACCACATGATCCAGCAATTCCACTTTTGGTATATACCCAAAAGAATTCAAAGCACAGTCTTGAAGAAATATTTGTATACTAATGTTCACAGTGCCATTATTTACAAAAGGTGAAATCATCCAAGTGTCTACTACTGGTGGAACAAACCCACATGTCCATTGTTGGATGAGAAGAGAAAATGTGGTATATATATACACAACAGGATATTACACTGACTTTAAAAAGAAGGAATTTCTGACAAAAGCGGCAACACAGGAAACCTTGAGGACATTATATTAAGTAAAATAAATAAGCCAGTCAGGGAATGACAAGTATCTCTTGATTTCACTTATGAGGTACCCACAGTAGTTAAACTCAGGCACAAAAAGTAAACAGCGATTGCCAGGGGCTGGGAGAAGGGAAAATGGGGAGTTATTTAATGGACATAGCTGCAACTGTAAGATCAAACAAATTCTGGTGTTTGGCTGCAAAAAAACAAAACACAAAAGTGTGAATATACTTAACACTACTGAATTAACACTTAAAAATGGTTAAGACAGTAAACATTATATTAATGTACATTTTAGCAAAATACAAAATAAAAAGAAATACAAAAGGCACAATCTAAATGCTAAGGACAGAAAT
The DNA here is from genome assembly GCF_009829155.1 of Mustela erminea. Taxonomy (NCBI): domain Eukaryota; kingdom Metazoa; phylum Chordata; class Mammalia; order Carnivora; family Mustelidae; genus Mustela; species Mustela erminea. Next base: position 61,334,217 of record NC_045627.1, on the reverse strand, counting down.
CTGATAAAGAATAGGGGAAGTATGTCAGGTTTTGCACTAAGCACAGGGTCTGCTCCAGCTTCTCTCCCTCCTCCTTCGCCCCTCCCCTTCTCCCTTGCTCATGTGCTCTCTCTCTCAAATAAACGAATAAATAAATAAATAAAATCTTGCAAAAGGCGGGGAGGGAGAGAAGCAGAACCAATATGCTCTAAGAGGTGAAAAAACACAAAGACAGCCTAATATGCAAATACCAGTTCCTAAGAATTGAAAGGAAAAAAAAAGACATACCTACACCAACAGCCAGAAAGAAAAACTGACTCAGCACAAGACATTCAAATGAAACACTGAGGGGGGCTCCATCTAAAATGACTCTTTCTTTCTTTCTTTCTTTCTTTTAAAGATTTTATTTATTTATTTGACAGAGAGAAATCACAAGTAGACGGAGAGGCAGGCAGAGAGAGAGAGAGAGAAGCAGGCTCCCCGCTGAGCAGAGAGCCCGATGCGGGACTCGATCCGAGGACCCTGAGATCATGACCTGAGCCGAAGGCAGCGGCTTAACCCACTGAGCCACCCAGGCGCCCCTAAAATGACTCTTTCTAACCTAAATTTTTGTAAAACCAGGAACATTCTAAATTTGCCTGGGGCTTTGATAAATTTTAAAAATCTTCTCCTCAATAAAACCAAACCAAACCTCAAGCAATATTTCAAAATAGATTTTTCAGAGAATCATAATATTTTAGAGTTGGAAAGTAACTCAAGATCTATTTAAATACCTGAAAAAAACCTGTGTTTTTACACTGACAAAATGTAAATGACACTGACAAAAATAAGATTAAAAAAAAAATCTAGACTTCATTCAGTGATTTAGTAATTTCCTACTTAAAAATGCATTGCTGGGGGGCGCCTGGGTGGCTCAGTGGGTTCAAGCCTCTGCTTTCGGCTCAGGTCATGATCCCAGGGTCCTGGAATCGAGCCCCTCATCGGGCTCTCTGCTCAGCGGGAAGCCTGCTTTCCCCTCTCTCTCTGCCTACTTGTGATCTCTCTCTGTCAAATAAATAAATAAAAATCTTAAAAAAAAATGCACTGCTGGGAAAGAGAACAAAACTGGAGACCTCACACATCCTGATTACAAATGATATCACAAACGCACAGTAATCAAAACAGTATGGTATTGGCATAAAAACAGACACACAGATCAGTGGAACAGAACAGAAAGCCCAGAAATAAACCCATGCATATACAGGCAATTAATTTACAACAAAGGAGCCAAGAATGTACCACAGGGAAAGGCCAGTCTCTCCAATAAATGGTGCTGGGAAGACTGAACAGCCCACATTACAAATAAATGAAACTAGACCACTGTCTTAGACCATACATACAAATCTCAAAACAGATTAAAGACTTGTACATAAGTCCTGAAACTGTGTAACTCCCAGAAGAAAATATAGACAGTAAAGTCCCTTGACATCAGTCTTTGGGATGATTTTTTAGATTTAACACCAAGAGCAAAGGTAACAAAAGCAAAAACAAACAAACAAACAAAAAGAACCCAAAACAACAACAACAAAAAACAAACCAAAAAACTGTATCAAATAGGCTTCATCAAACTATAAAGCTTCTGCTCAGAAAGGAAACTATCAACTAAGTAAAAAGGCAACTGGATGAATGGGAGAAAATATTTGCAAATCACGTATCTGTAAGGGATAAGAAATCGATTAAAAATGGGCAGAGGATCTGAAAAGACATTTCTCCCATGACATACGGATGGACAACAGGTACCTGAAAAGATGCTAAACATCAAGAACCATGAGGGAAATGCAAATCACAACTACAAGAAGGTATCACCTCACACCTGCGAGAATGACTATTATCAAAAAGGCAAAAAACAAATGTTGGTGAGAATGTGGAGAAAAGGGGATCCTTATGCACTGCTGGTAGGAATGTAAACTGTACAACCACTATGGAATACAGTATGGACATTCCCCCAAAAATAAAAAATAGAACTATATGATCCAGCAATTCCACTTCTGGGTATGTACCCAAAGAAAATAAAAAAACTAACTTGAAAAGATTTATGCACCCCTATGTTCATTATATGGAAGCAACGTGGGTTGCTTTATCCAGGTCAACCTGGGTTGACGGATGAAACAGATAAAGAAAATGTGGTCTAGGGATGCCTGGGTGGCGCACTTGGTTAAGCACTTGGTTAATAGTTCAGATAGTGATCTTGGGCTCATGGGATTGAGCCCCATGTCAGAATTCATGCTCAGCGCAGGGTCCGCTTTAGACTTTCTCACCCTCTCCCTCTGCCCCTCCCCACCATGCTCAAGTTCCCTCTCAAATAAATAAATGTTTATTAAAAAAAAAAAAGAAGAAGAAAAGAAAAGAATATGGTCTATTTATCTACACACAATGGAAAAGGGACAAAATTCCAATTAGATTTATAAATCCTGGGAACGTAATGTACAGCATGTATTATCTATAGTTAATAATACTGTATTACATATTTGCAAGTTGCTAAGAGAGCAAATCCTAAAAGTCCTGATCAAAAGAAAAAAATTGTAACTATGTGTGGTGATGAATGTTAACTATGTAACTGTGTGGTGATCATTTTGCAATATATATAAATACTGAATCATTGTTATATATATAAAACTAATGTTATATATCAATTATATCTCCAATTTAAAAAAAAATAAAAACAACAACGAAATAGTTAAAAAATGTCACTGTCAGAAGAGACAATTTTACTAATTTTCAAAGTATCTTTTTTTCTGCTCGTGTAACTAGAAAACTGCAAGTAGCCGTTCAAATGAGGAGTACAGTTACTACCTATTTCTTCCTTATTGTTTTTTTAAACATCATCTTCATATCTGAGAACTCCTCACTTTTCTTTGACCTCACTGTGAGTTATCCAGGGTTCTTATACTTAGGTATTCTTGCCTCACTTATTTCCTGCCAACTGTTAACTTCTATAATTACACTGACTGTATTCTTGTTTCAAAAGGAATCTCCCATTATTATTTAGTAACTAATTTGTCAATTTTCTTTTTTTTTTTTTAAGATGTTATTTATTCATTTGTCAGAGAGAAAGAGCGAGCAAGCAAATACACATGTGTGAGAGGGGCAGGGGGAGAAGCAAGCTCTCCACTGAGCTAGGAGAGCAATGGGCTCTCCAATGAGCAAGGAGTGCAATGCAGGACTTGATTCAAGAACCCTGGGATCATGAGCTGAGCCAAAGGCAGACACTTAACTGACTAAGCCACCCAGGCATACCTTTGTTGATTTTCTTACAATCTTGCCTTCTTCAACTGTTCCCACCTTTTAATAACCTTAACCTCTTCCTTTATTCCAGATCCTTTTCTTCCAAGGGTATAAACATTACATAAGTTTTCTCCTGCTCCCCACAAAACCTTTACTTAAACCCATTCTTCCTCTGGTCCCGTTCTCTCCTCTCATTCCTGTCAGTGACAACTTTTCAAACTAGTAAACTATTATCCATTTCTTAACTCCCACAACATCTACTTATTCATTAACCCTGTCAGACTTATAGTGTGGCTCCTACAGCCAATATTCTTGAGAAGCTATTCTCTCAAACCTCACTGCAGTATGTTTGGGGGTCGGGTCCCTGTCAACACATTTAGGGCCCATTTGGGGAAACTGCATAGGAGCCCATATTGGTACAACAAACACAACTCATACTCATCACACAGTAGGGGCCAGGGAGGTATCTGATCCAAGATGGGCAACTCATTCATTCTATGATTCTATCTTCCTTTCAATCTGATTCTTCTACTTCCTAAAATGAAGGTCTTCAGCTCTTAGTATTTTGCATTTTATCCCTCATCAAAGATTGATCTGCTCAAGTATTCCAATCACCACATGTATTCAGAAACCCTACAAATACGTATTCAGCTCAGACCTCTTATTTCAACTCCTTGCCTATTGGACATTTCCAATTAAATGTTTGCTTTCACAACAAACTGCTTTCGCTAATAACCTCATTATCCTTGCTATAAAAATTGGCCAGCACACCTTTCCCCTTCTCAGTTCTCAACTTCTATTAATTCACCATGCTAAGTCATCCTGGCTTGGAAAGCTTAATGTCAGTATCATTTCTCTCACCCTTATTTATAAACTCACTAATCACTAAGTTTCAACACTTCTTTATTCTAGATTCCTTACATACACATCTTCCTTATGTATCTTCACAGCAACAACCCTAATTCAGGCTCATTTGCTGTTCATTACAAGAGCTTTCTCTAATTTTCTCATTATAAATTCCTCTGCATTACAACCTAAAAATGACTACCAAACCAATCACTCTAAACACAGAGCCTTTTAGGGTTCAGGATGCGTTCTATTTCCTTGATGAAGTGTCATCCACTTCCTCTCTCAAGTGTTTTAGTACTTAAATTTTTTTGTATTACTATCTTTTAGAATATTATTAGTAGAATGAAGGGGATTTTACTCTCAATGTTTCCTACCTAGTTAACTCTCCCTAATTTAAATCTCCTTTAATTGCATTAGTTTAGTTATCCATGGTCTCACCAACAGTCCATAAGGAAGAATCAGTGTTTTACTTCTTTGGTATACCCTCTGGCCTACCACAGATCCAAACACTTAATAAATGTGCCAAATGATTAATCTGTTGGTTCACTCTGACCACGTAAAATTTAACACAGGAGAGATTACCACTGACTACTGGTTTATTGAGGCCTTTTATTTTAGGGAAAAATCTACAGATGAGTAGGAGTTCAAAAAAAACCACTTTGAGGGGCGCCTGGGTGGCTCAGTGGGTTAAGCCACTGCCTTCGGCTCAGGTCATGATCTCAGGGTCCTGGGATCGAGTCCCACATCAGGCTCCCTGCTTAGCAGGGAGCCTGCTTCCTCCTCTCTCTCTGCCTGCCTCTCTGCCTACCTGTGATCTCTCTCTGTCAAATAAATAAATAAAATCTTTAAAAAAAAACAAAACAAACAAAAAAAAACACCAAAAACCACTTTGATATTTAACGGGATCCTGGACTGAGCACTGATATATACTGAGTCAAATGGGTTTCCTTAATCTTTTAAAATAATCTATCTAAAAGGCCTCTGAAGTACAAAGTTAAGTCTCACAATTTAAACCCAAAGAGTTAATGGAGCAATTAATTCATCATGTACTAACTTGTGGTATCCATTTAACTCTGCCCTGTATCTATTTAAATCTCATAAATAAGTAACCTTTAAACCTCTCATATTTGTTTCTTTCTCATCCCTAATTGATATGCACTATATTTTTTCCCAATGTTCCTTTCATATAGTAAATACTATGAATATTTAATGATCTGTGGTACTCTGGGACAAGATGACAGACAAGTTATATCAAGTACCAGTGAGTATACCCAAACTAATATATTGAACACAAATACGTGTTGTGGAATACTATGAGAAAACGGTAAGAAGATTCATCATTTGCTCTTACTGTAAACTTTCAATGTGCTAAAGTAGCAATAAAATAAAAGTAGCAATAAAAAGTAAAATGTTAAAAGGATGTATCTAAACTTCTAATTGTGAGACGGGGCTGGAGAGATAAGAATAAAACACTGCTTTCAGAGGAAATTATAAAATGTTCAGAATAAATGCAACATGACAGACTAATGATAAATATGAAAAGAATCTCATTACGTGATTCCTCAGCTAGCTGGGCAATGAAGGGTATCTGTGTGATCTGGCTCTAAACTTATCTCTGTTTAAATCCAAAAATAAATGTTCTGCTCCACCTATGACATGCCCCTCTCACCTCTGCCTATGTATTTTTCAAAAATGCAGCTCAAGACCTGCCCTCTTAAACACTGTCCTAAAATGCTAGTCAAATACTAAACTTATTAACAGTCTTATAACAAATTTCCTTAGAGCACAATTATTTTAGATTTTGGTATAACATCTTATCTCCCATTATCCCTAGTTAGTAAAATATCCATGCTCTTTACTCTACAAGCGTTATCTCTACTGTACTTCAGCAAAACAAGCATAGCTACACCATAGATTTATCACTTAGAGTTAGTCCACTTTTAGGGACAATAAGTACTGAAAGCAATGTTTTATTCTTCTTATCTCTCCAACCCCCTCTCACAATACTCAACTGACTCTTCATACTATCAACACAATTAATAAAAGCCTCAGATGGTTTTTAGTAGATACAGAAATACAGATGTATATGTACATATATTTAAGTAAAAATATGTATTTCCTAGCTCAGGCAACCAAGGAAACCAAGACGTAATAATCCTCTAGTATCAGTAAAGATACCTAGAGCCTAGACCTTGCTTTCTTATACAATTTTCTAAATAGAAGAAACTAAAGTTCCTTGGGGAAATCCAGAGCTGAGACAGAGAAAGCAAAAGTAGTCTGGGATATTTGCTGGTACCAAAAGAGAAAAGAAGTGCTATTTAAAAAAAAAAAAAAAAAAAAAAATTATAGAAACATGTTAAAAAAAGATGAGGAACCAACTTGAAAGAACTCTTAATGGCCAAATCTAGGACACTGAACTATAAAAATGATTGTAATGAATTATAATCCATAGAGTAAGAATCCATGATTCCATATTGATAGGTAAATAAATACATAAATATAGAGGAGAAGGGAAAGGTCTTCTTTGGAGTAGAATTCCAACTAAGAGAAGCAGAATAATAGAAAATCATCATTTGGTAAACACTAGGTAGTAATTTTTCAAGCAACAATCACCAATGGATGCCAAAATTAGTACACGATGAGAAACTAGTATGATAAAAAAGATATTTACAAAATCTCAAAGTACCTCTCCACAAGATACCTATTAAATCTGAAAGTGGAAAAAAATAAAAACCTTACAATAGAGAAAACTGGCAGACATCACCTTAACTAACTGATCGAGGAAAACATCACCAGGTGCTTCCCAATAGGGTGCACTAAGGATCATACGTTATTCTGTGGAATTCTTGCCAAAAATGCATAACCTAAAGTCAATCATGAGGAATCATCAGACAAACCTAAACTGAAGCAACACTGTATAAACCAATGTCAGTATTCTTCAAAATTTATGAAAGGCAAAGCAAAAAATACTATTCCAAACTAAAGGAGACCAAGAATATATGACAATTAAATACAAAGTGTGATCCTAGATTGGATCCTAGACCAGAAACATAACATTACTGAGATCACTGACTGTGAAAGGTTTATAGATTAAATAATATGGCATCAATGTTAATTTCTTGATTTTTATAACTGTATTGTGGTTATATAAGATGGTAACATTTGGAAAGTTTGGGCAAAGGTATACATTAGCTCTTTTTACTGTTTTCGCAACTTTTGTAAGTCTAAAATTTTTTTTTAAAAGAAGCTAAAAAAAAAGTATAAAAGCCTGATGAGTGTGTACATATATAACAGATAACTGTGTGTATATGCTTGTCACGTGTAAGCACTCAAAAATTAGCTATTAATATAATTCAAGTATATTAAACCTTATTTAGTAAAGTTACTCATTTAGTAAATATTTTATAGAGTGCCCAGTATGTGTCCAACAGAAAAGAAAGAAAGCAGCCAGTGAGGCACGTACTCACTAGTAGATTCCTAGGCATAGCTGAGATTGGCTATTTCAAATACACTCATGTCCATTTACACTGTTTCTCTTCTCTCTTTCAAACTGAGTCATTCCAAGTTCTGGTTTAATTCCTGCTGTTAATGACCCTGTTCCTAGTCATCAAAATGCATGTATTCTAAAAACATGGATCAAATTCAAGCCATATGATGTTGCCTATAATAGTCTCTCAAATCCTTCAAATTTCTTATTTTTAAAACTGGGATACCCTTAACCAACTTTATACAATTCTTGTGAGGATTTAAATAGGAACAAGTAAAAGTAACTGGCACATAGTAGATATTCAAAAAATGTTACTTTCATATCCCTTAAAGATTTCATTTTCTAACCACTATAGAATCTTGAAGGGTAGATCAACAATTGTTTTACTTATCTCCAGGTGAATCCCTGTTCTATTTTCCAAAGAGATTACTCTGTATTTTTTACCTATATATTTTATAAAGTAAATATAAAAAATGGTATGCATTTACTCTATCCATTTTAACAGCTCCTGTATATACTCAAAAGTCCAAAAGAAAAAACATGCATAACCTCTATTTCTTTCCCAACTATCAGACCAATATTTCTAACAGCTTTTCCAAATATCTGGATATCTCATCATGCCACCTTCAAACTCAAGATTCCACTATTATGCTCTATGCTGCCACCTCTTGGCTATTACCATACTCTGCAGAGATTTCCTCCTCTTGGATTCTTAAAGCCAGCCTTAAAAAGCACAAGCTTCAACCCACTGGATATATGTACTTCCACATTCTAGTTCTTTTCAGATGAGATGCTCCAAGTGCCTTCAAAAAGTTTTAGTTCAATCACTTTAAGTCTAACACAATTAGAGATACATAGCTGACAATTTACATCTTCTAATAAGCTTTCTACTTTTCCTATTTTCCGCTATAGATGTTATGGCTGTGTCTGAAAAAAATAAATGCCAAAGATAAATAGTGAAGTGTCTAATGGAAAATATCAGCTTTCCAAGAACTAGCTAAATTGCCAAATGGAAATATTCTTTCTAATTAGAAAAGCAACTAGAAATTGAGGAATAAAAATAATAACAGCTGTTTTAAATGCTACATGGTTCCATGCCTTGATATTTCTGTCTTCTAAAAATACTCATACAATAGTTTACCACATATAGCAATGGAAAACTCAATTATATTACAAGAATATATTGTACTCAATTACTAAACACAGAAGGGCTTTCTTCCCAACCCTACACTAAAAAAGGTAATTAATAGCTGCTCCTTCTATTCCACCAAAATGCCTCTTAAATGACTTGTTCAATAGCCACAACATGCATGCTTATGCATGCACACACACAGTTTAAAGTGATCAATTTCAACTTCACTGATACTTAATTTATGGTCTTTCTCAAACCACACTGAATTTCAAAACACTGTTCATATTAATTCAGTGATAACAGACCATCCTGGATAGTCAAAATAACAACTTTTCATGTAGTAAGCTAGAAAAGGAAACCACACTGAAAAGCTCTTAAACTGGCTTTCAGATTTTAAAGCAACTTGCGAACAATGGTAAATAATGGTACAGTGGTTACAAGGAGGGGTAACAAAGAATACACAACATGGTTCAGTGTTCAGAGGTTGACAGTGTACTTCAGAACGTAAGACACAAACATGGAAAACGAGGAACAAAAGAAGGCAGACTTTTCATTGACAAATAATTGTTATAGATACTACAACAGTGTGAAGGGTTGAAACAGCAGTAAGAGCAGAAGTATACCACTGATATGGATAGGAGGGTGAACACTTAAACTAAGAATAAAGGCAGAGGAATTTAAGCTATAAAGAACAACTGGTATGCAATGCTACAGTCTAAGTAGTAAAAGCATGTTGTTTACTACGAATGACTGCACCAGTTTATCTGAAAGAAAACTGTACAGAAGACTTGTGGGGTATCATTAAAAAGAGGGCAGCAGCAGAAGGACAAGTGGACTGACCTGTGGAGAGTACTGAGGCAGAGAACATTAGGCTAATGAATCCAGAATACAATGAAAAAAGTCACTGGAAACGGAGCATGGGATAATGTTTCCACACTATTTGAAGGATAAGGGCTGGGGGGAAGGAGTTTAAACTTGTAGCAGTGTTTAATAGACTGAAGAAAACTAAAAGAGACCAATCATGTTATTTCAGTAGTCTAGAAATAATGTTAACGGTATGAACTACAGTAATGACTATGGGGGAAAAAAAGAATGAAACTCCGTATGAGGGAAGAATTTATGGAATCTGGTCAATGATTCTGTTAGAAGCGTACGAGGCAGGGTGAGGAATTAAAAACATTTCCGAAGCTTTAAAACGGGGAACAGGGGGGTGCCTGGGTGGTTAAGTGTCTGCCTTCAGCTCAGGTCATGATCCCAGGGTCCCTGGACTGAATCCCACACTGGGCTCCCTACTCAGTGGGGAGTCTGCTTCTCCCTCCACCCCTATCCCCTGCTCCCTCTCGGTCGCACTCTGACAAATAAATAAGAAATAAATAAAACAGGGAACACAGACACCTCGGTGGCTCAGTCAGTTAAGCATCTGACTCTTGGTATTAGCTCAGGTTTTGATCTCAGGGTTATGAGGGCAAGCCCACCACTGGGATCCACGCTAGACGTGGAGCCTACTTAAAAAAATAAAATAAAATAAAACAAAACAGGGAACAGAAGTACCATAAAAAAAAAAAAGTAAGATAGGAAACCATTATTAATAAATATTTCCAACAACTGAAATGTTTCTAAACCAAAACTCATTAATATTTAACACAGAGCAATAAAAACAGAAACCCAAAGGTATAGCCTATTTTTACAATTAAATAGCATTCATGCTCAAATAGTATAAAGTAACATCTTATACTAAAGCATAAACGATAGTTTGTCATAAAGCTATATGAACTGTAACTACTTGACCCACATCCATGTTACTGCTTTTAGAACAAATGACTCCCCATTGCTTGAATTATCATGTACTTCATATTTAAAATAAACCAACAGTTTGAGATCTAGCTAATTATTCTGCCCAGTGAACTATACAAATAAAGTAATGCATGCTGGGATACAGATTTCTCAATAGGCTAATCAACATACTAGAAACAGTGTAAATACCAAAACTGAGTTACTATCAAATCGTTTATAAATAAATAGGGAATCACGCCTTCCTTTTCCTATAAATCTTCCAACAAAGTAATCAAATTTTGAAAAAATAAAAACTATAAAACACCACTCTAGGGAAGTTCCACAAGTTTTTGGTTACCTTTACTTTATCTCTTCTCAAGCAACAGAATAGACAATTTTCATCAAAAGTCCAATCAGAAATGTTTTCAGGTTCACAGTCTGCAAAAACAGTTGGAATACTAAATTAACAGACAAGAAAAGGAATTTTTTAGGAAACAAATGAGAATATAAAAAATATTTATTTTAACAACAAGAACAAAAACCCTAAATAGTAGACGGTTTCCTTATTTGTCTTAAAATTCTTAATAACTGCTCACTAGTATATGTATCTTATTAATACATGTATTTGCATTATCAACACAAAAGGATGCTTACAAGAATACAGCTTTAACTCACATAAAATTGAATAAAAAGGAGATGGAGGCTTAAATCACAAAAATATCATGTATGTCACGAGGAAGAATTTGAAATACCAAAAGAAAAAAGAAAAGAATTTGAATACCTTTAAATAAACTGAGATCTTTTAATAATGCAGGTCCAAACAGCCCTTCAAGAATACTTTCAAACCCTGAAAGGATAAGAAAAAATCCAAATTACAATAATACTCCCTATGGAATGTAATATCAATCTGTTGCTGAAAAAATGATAGTGTATTCTGCCAGTTCTCAAGGATCCCCAGGTTATTGAAAGGATGCTGAGGAAAAAGTGTCAATGACAAATTTAAAAGAAGCATTTGCAGTTCTGTCCATGATTAACATTCAATACATATTCAAAGCACATTCAAGAACAATACAAAACAGACACCACTAGAAATAACCAAAGAAATGGAAATTCATGGCTTCTCTTATCATTTTACAAAAATCCCAATACCTCCCTACATAAATGCCCAAACTCCATTTTTCAAAAGGCACCTTTCTCAATAAAAGGTCAAATTGTTTCAAATTTCCACAGCATTCTACATTAATCTAAATAGCATGTTTCTGAATATCAACTGAGGTCATAGGTTTTTCAAGCTAAGTTTTTGAAGAAGCAAAATCCTCACTGAGAACACCTTTATCACTAAAGAAAAAGGTCACAACAAGTATTTTAGAAGAACAACGACGTTGTAATTACTTCATATTGCCACAGTAACTACTTGCTGGTTCTTTTATGAAGGTAGAACCCACTAGCTATACACACAAAAAATTCATATATACCTATACATAAATATTTAAAATATTATCACTTTTTACCAGTATATAAAAACTTTTCTCATTTATTACCTCAAACACTGCTGACCAACTCAATGAAAACAATTTAAAAATCTTGGCCATCTTGCTGTTTCCTATGGCTCATTAAGAGAAAAAGGAGTGAAAAGAAGAAAGGAATCAGACTGTACCTTTATATAACATAAAAGAAATAATGGGTTAAGAGTAGTGGTTCCCCAACTATGGACCTCCCTGGGAGCTCAAACAGTTACAAGGGGTCCATGAATCCATAAAAACTTAAAGCATGAGCTTCAGAAAGAATATGTCTTGTACATTCAGTATACATAGTACTTCTCAAATGCATAAAAATGCTACTGTAATTAAGAAAATACAAAAAGTGTTACTGAATTTCTAGTATATACTATGTATTTTGTGGCACTAAGTACTCTGTCACATAGTCTACTATCACTTACAGGTTTATAATTTAAAAACAAAAAAGTTACAATGGAATATTACTCAGCCAGCATAAAGAATGAAATCTTGCCATTTGCAAGGATGTGGGTGCAGCTAGAGTATATTACTACACTAAGTGAAAAAAGTCAGTCAGAGAAAGACAAATATCCTATGATCTCACTCATGTGGAATTTAAAACAGATGAACATATGGGAAGGAGGGAGGGAAAAGGAGAGAGGGAAATAAACCATAAGAAAATCTTAAAGAGAGAGAACAAATGGAAGGTTGATGGAGTGATATGGGTGAGGGGGATGGGAAAGATGGATGAAGGGTATTAAGGAGGGCACATTTTGTGATGAGCTCTGGGTGTTGTATGTAAGTGATAAATCACTGAATTCTATTCCAGATACCAATACTGGACTGTATGTTACCTGAATAAAACTTAAATTAAAAATAATAATAATAAGTACTCTTATTGTCAAAATAAAGGGAGACCCACTAATTTAAAATACTATACCCAGGTGGATACATGAAGTCCACACACACAGTTAGCATTACTTTATCACAATCACCATAAAGGGTTCTGAAGACAAAGGGGTAGAAGGATGGTCCTTAGAAAGAGTATTTTATTTCATTAAATAAACACAGGAGAGCCTGGAAAGCTCAGTCAGTGGAGCATGAGACTCTTGATCTCAGGTTTGTAGGCTTGAGGCCCTCGCTGGGTGTAAAGATTTCTTAGAAATAAGATCATTAAAAAAAATTTAAAAAGATTGAAATTTAAGAATAATAATGCAGTGTAAAGGAATTTTGTTTGGGGGGGGGTCCACAGTATTAAAACCACTGTTTTCAATAGAGTAATCTGTAGAGTCTGCATTATCAACACTGTAGTTAGAGCTAATTTTTCCATACCATTTTCTAGACTCTCCATTTTTCATTTGTTGTCAAGAAGCTATTGTTTTTCAACTCTCTTTAATTTCTTCCCATCAAAGTTATTCCAAGGACATTAACAAAATCAAGCTACCCATTCAACCAAATTAGAGTTATCTGTGCCTTTTACTATCTACCTATTATAATCAGAACTTTTCCCACTGATTTACTATGGCCTCTTCTCCCCATATTAGGGAGGAGAAAGGGTAGAACTGGGGGTTTAGAGGTTAGGTAGATGTGGTAAGAGAAGGAAAAAGGAATTGCTAGATCCTAGCTATCCTGGGCCTACAAACTAGATATTCTCAACACTGGTTGTTGTTTTTTTTTTCTTCCCTTAAATGAATCCTATAGTCGGTCTCCAACTGTAAAACCCTATTATACAAATACTAAGGAAAGCATTTTAATAACCTGAAGTACCAAGCACACGATGCAATTAGCTAAAGAAGATTACAGGTGGCTCTTGTCCCAAAGAGCATATCTACTACGCTTTCACTTGGATTTGTATGAAATTATAACAAATTCCAAACTTGTACACTAAGCATAAATTCTTGAAAAGGAAAAAAAAGTAAATATATCAAGAATACTCAGAACCAAAAAAAGGCAAAAGCTTTGAGAAAGAAATTTATAAAAATTACAAAAGATAACAGAATCTGAAATAAGAAAATAAAAACTTCATCAATAACGCATAGACACTAACAAAAACTGAACCACGTATCAAAAAACTACGAAAGGGTAAAGGCCAAAAGGAATCAAACAAGAAAAAATCTGGTGCTTTAACTAAATTCTGATCAAAATGCTGTAAACAGGTCACCCCTATTTTGCTCATATCTGTAACATATGTTAAACCTTACAAATATTATCAATTAGAAACTGTAAAGCCATATTTTGCTACCCTCTATTAGCTGAATTTAATGCTATTCTGTTTTATGAAGTATTGAATTAAGCAGCTGCACAGCAACACGAAATGCCTCATGTGCTATGCTTGACATTAACAAAAAGCAAGTAAGGGAAGAACAAATGTATTCAAAATTTATACCATGATCTCACAGAAAAGCCATGAGATCAATAATAAAATGCCAAGGAAAATTAAATACTGAAAAAGACAGCCATGTCATTATGTTCAAACACTAGGGCTTAAAAAGCATCTTTATGTAATATATCACATAAAAAGAAATATTAATAATCTTGAAGGACCTATTTAGTGTCTCAAGAATTCCTATCCAACATCACAAATGGTCTCAATGTTGGTCTCTCATCTTTTCCTCACCACAACCTTCACTATGTTTTCAAACTATTCCTAAAACACTGTTTTTTGACAATGTTACTATCCATTCAGAGAAACTCTACTCTGTTTAAAAAATAAATCCCAAAATCTTAAGTTCAACAATCAAAGCTGCTTATAATTTGGTTCCAAGCTACCATAAGCAGCCTTATGTCCCAGAACTTCGCACTCATTCTCACAGCTCCAATCACATTGGTATGCTGATTTATTTAGTCATCACTTAAACCTCCTAGTATTTTTTCAAGCCTTTCCATTTCACCTCGGCCCATATAAATTATCTCCCTCAAGGTACTCTTCAGTTTGTTCAACAAATACCTATTTGTTTACTCAATATATACTAACTGACAGCCTACACCCAGGACAGTGGCAGGCACTGAGTAAGCAATGGTGAACAGACATTGTAGCCCTCATGAAGCTTGGGTTTCTAGTTTTCTTTTTTTTTTTTTTTTAAAGATTTTATTTATTTATTTGATAGACAGAGATGACAAGTAGGCAGAGAGGCAGGCAGAGAGACAGGAGGAAGCAGGCTCTCCAAGGAGCAGAGAGCCCGATGCGGGGCTCGATCCCAGGACCCTGGGATCATGACCTGAGCCGAAGGCAGAGGCTTTTAACCCACTGAGCCACCCAGGCGCCCCGGTTTCTAGTTTTCTGATCCTCAGAATTCATTTATCACTCTCCCCTTTTAAATGTCAATTGTTTATGTTTTGTTTTCTGTACATGCAAAGCCTTATCTATGCAAGTATTCTGTCAAATAAAATTTGTAATAGGTAAGCCCTTTTCTCCTTTTCTTTTCATACATTTATATCTAATCTGCTCAAGGAGATTTAATGCTCTGGGAAGGCTGGGTAAGTCTTCCTGTTTCCCACATTTAAAAAAAAAATATTTTATTTATTTATCTGACAGAGAGAGAACACGAGTAGGGAGAGAGGCAGGCAGAGGGAGGGGAAGAAGTAGGCTTCCCGCCAGGCAGATAGCCTGATGCCGGGCTCGATCCCAGGACCTCAGGATCCATGACCCGAGCCGAAAGCAGATGCTTAACCGACTGAGCCACTCAGGAGCCCCCAGCCACATATTTTTTCTTATATCAGGACTCTACATGCCTAGTTTTAAGCTTCTGATTAAATAATCATATAGCTCTCAAAAACAAAAGATAGAAGATTAAAAATTTTCACATATTCCCTCTTCGATCTAAATCACACTTGCTACCTCTTTATTTGTAACCAAAAGGGGAAAAGCAGGTTATGAAAAATAGGACAGGAACGTATCAAGTCCAGAGCCAACTTCAGTAAGCAATATAGTCTGTACTTAAGAAATACAGAAAATATTATGGATGGAATGAAAAAAGGGTTCCATGAGTCTTGGGAAGAACCTTTCGTCTGAGGAAACCAGAATAACTGGAGATTAACAATTTGAGAGACAAAAAGGTACTCAAGGAAAAGTAGGAGCACATCAGAAAATTAGCAATTTTTACATAAAGGTCCTTGGGTATCTTGTAAAACTTGGTGTTTGGTGTAAGAGCTCACTCCCCAACAAAGCATAATCTTTTTTTTTTTTTTTAAACATGTAGATTTCTGTCTGGTAGAAGTGATCACCCCTTTGACAACAATTTGTTGTTTTTTTGTTTTGTTCTTTGTTTTTTATAAAGATTTTATTTATTTTTTTGACAGAGACAGAGCACAAGTAGGCAGAGAGGCAGGCAGAGAGAGAGGGGGAAGCAGGCTCCCTGCTGAGCAGAGAGCCCGATGTGGGGCTCGATCCCAGGACCCTAGGATTATGACCTGAGCCGAAGGCAGAGGCTTTAACCCACTGAGCCACCCAGGCACCCCAAAAGCATAATCTTTTATAAAATACCAGTTCAGAGGTGCTTGCTGGTAACAATCATCAACTCATACCCTGGTAAAATGGAGACTGACAGTGTCTGGAGTTCTTTGCTTAAAACTCAGGTGTAGAAGTTGCCACGACCACACTGAACCATGATAAGGGAGCCACCAAACAATTGAAAAGCACCAGATTATATAATCTTTTATATTTTATCCAAGGTAATATAAGGTAAAGAATCCCTTTTTTAATGATATTCCAGCTTTCCCAGTGTATCATTTAACCAAAGAAATGTGGATGGACTTCCATACATAATAAAAACCAGGCTCCTTTTTCATTACTTAAAGCAATCTGCCCAGTGCTGGACAACTACGTTCACTAAGAGTTCTTCCTTTCTCCCTGAGCATATCTGCTCCTGGTTCATGCACTCTGAAGAGCCCGTTTGGTGGCCCACTTATCACCCTCCAAAATTACCCAGCACAAGAACTGATGGAAAAACCTGACCAGATACAATGAAGAGATAATCTAATTACAACTAATGGCCCAAAATGAAATAGAATTAATGAAGAAAAAAATAAAAACTATTTCTATTGAGACAGGAAAGAAAAGCATCTTAAAAAGAGCATGCTACTTTGAAAAACGTAGATAATATGTGCTTAGGAGAGAAGGAAAAAAAGAAAAACAAAACTGTCAAAATAACCAAACAGAGGTATTATGTAGAAAAATTAGTGATTTAAAAACTAAAGAAATGTCCTCATAATGTATAATGAACCTGAAGACACAGAAATCGTGAGGTGGTCAAGACATTTAATAATGTAAAACACAATTTCCAGAGCAAGGAAACAAATCAAAGAATATAAATTTTTAAAAAGTTTTTTTAAAAAGGAAAGCAGAAGGAGAACAAGAAGAAAACTTTGCAATGTTGGATACTATCTTGAGTCTTCATATCAAATGGGCTCTGAGAAATATATTGGCAGAATATTCAGGGGGTGGGGAAAGCATGTATACATAATGCTTTCCCGGTAAAGTATTTCAATTTCAAGAATAAAGTTTAAAACCTCCAAATACGGGGCGCCTGGGTGGCTCAGTGGGTTAAGCCACTGCCTTCGGCTCAGGTCATGATCTCAGGGTCCTGGGATCAAGTCCTGCATCGGGCTCTCTGCTCCGCAGGGAGCCTGCTTCCCTTCCTCTCTCTCTCTCTCTGCCTGCCTCTCTGCCTACTTGTGATTGATCTCTCTCTCTCTCTCTCTGTCAAATAAATAAATAATCTTTTTTAAAAAAAAGCTCCAAATACGGAAAAGATTTTCCTTTTACTTAGAATAAGAGAAAAGAGATTTAGACTGCCAGTCATTTCATCAGTAAAAGTAATGGAGGTACATTTACAAAATTCTAATTGTAAAACAAAAACAGAACACTTTTTTAGTCAGTCTATTATTCAAAGATATGGGTAAAAGAAAATTACTAGATATGCTCTGATTTGAAAAGCAGGACAACATTCACTCTGGGTAAGAGTTACTTGAAGTTGTTCAGCAAATAAAAAATGATTCAGACCAAGGACCTCCTAAGAAAACAATGTTTATATAAAAAATTATGCAAGCAATATACCAATAAAATTAATAGTCCAGCGTAAGTAACTGTCACAAACACAGGGGTTCAGTTTACTATAACAGATAAAAAAAGAACTCTTTAAATAGATGAACACAATATAATTTTTAAAATGAATGACTTGGGAATAACATCCCAAATTACTACAACAAAATTTTAGGCGAAGAAGAATAAGATATGCTTAAGTATGTTAAAATCAAGTGTGTATAGGGATAAGGGAGCAATTTATAAGTCATTAACCTTTGATGTTAAGGAAATGCAGGCTTAAGATAAATTTGCTTAAAATGTATGAGTAAAGCTGAAGAATTTCTAAACCATTGGAGGAAATAAAGAATAACAAAAAAGGTCAACTATTAAAGTAAACACTAAATTAAACAAAAAGCAAGCATACTGGGACACCTGAGTGGCTTAGTGGGTTAAGCCTCTGCCTTCGGCTTGGGTCATGATCTCAGAGTCCTGGGATCAAGCCCCACATCAGACTCTCTGTTCCCTCTCAGCCCCCCAACGCATACCTCTCTGCCTACTTGTGATCTCTGTCAAATAAATAAAATCTTTAAAAAAAAAAAAAAAAAAGCAAGCATACTAAACAAGAAACACAAGAAACAATTTCAGGGATAATACCAAACAGGTACATATTACAATAAATACTGACTAGATTAAGTGAAAGGTTGTCACATAGGGTATAGCAATATGCAGTTTATAATGACCTTAAAGTGACAAAGAAATGTTGAAACTGAAGAGGCAGGCAAAGAGAAAAACATAAGAAAAAAAAAAGCAGTAAACTAGTTGGCAATAACAATATCGACAAAGAAGAATTCAAGGATAAAAGCTTAAAACAAAATAATGATGAATTTTTATTATTACTAGAAGAGGGTTTGTTTTTTGGTTTTTTTCTAAGATTTATTTGGGGGAGAGAGAGAGCACAAATGAGTGCATGGGGCTTGGGCAAAGGAAGCTCCAGCAGACTCCTACTGAGCGAGGAGCCTAATGCGGGGCTCAATCCCACGACCCTAAGATCAGGGCCTGAGCAGAAATCAAGAGTTGGACGCTTAACCACTGAGCCACCCAGGCACCCCAGGGGTAAACTGTTTCATGAGTAAAATGGACCACTAATTTTTCTCATAATATCTCTATCTGCGCTTGGTATCTGACTTCATAGAAAGAACTGAGATACACTCTATTTTTTGGAAGAGGTGACAGACACTCTCTTCTGTAAAAGCTGAGCCGAACCCACATCTAAAACCATCGAGGTGTTTTGAAAGAAGAGCTCTATAAAATTTATTTAATAGTTACAGAACCAGGGACGCCTGGGTGGCTCAGTTGGTTAAGCAGCTGCCTTCGGCTCAGGTCATGATCCCAGCGTCCTGGGATCGAGTCCCACGTCGGGCTCCTTGCTCAGCAGGGAGCCTGCTTCTCCCTCTGCCTCTGCCTGCCACTCCGTCTACCTGTGCTCACTCTCTCCCCACCTCTCTCTCTGATAAATAAATAAAATCTAAAAAAAAAAAAAATTAAAAAAAAATAGTTACAGAACCATTCAAGCTTTTCATTTCCTTCTTGAATCAGTTTTGGAGAATTACATTTTTCTTTAATTTCAAAATTATTGGCATAAGATTTTTGATAGTATTCTCCTTCATCATTTTTGTACTTGTAAAATATATATAATATAAAATTAACCACTGTAGCCATTAAGTGTACCACTAAATATATTTATAGTTTTTACATCATCCATCTGTAGAACTTTTTTCATCTGCAAAACTGAAACACTATTAAACAATTACTCCCTATTCCCTCTACCCCAGCCCTGCCAACCACCATTCTATTTTCTATCTCTGTGAAATGCAACTACTCTATGTACCTCTGAAGTAGATCTCATGGTATTTGTCATTTTGTGACTGGCTTGTTTCACGTCATAATGTCTTCAAGGTTCATGGATACTGCACCATGAGACAGGATTCCCTTCCCCTTTTTAAGGCTGCGTAATAGTTCACTGATACACAAATTACATTTTCTTAATCTGTTCATCCATCTATGGACACTTCAGATGCTTTCAACTTTTGCTATTGCAAATAATGCTAAAAATCTCTTAACTTTTAAATCTTTTATGTTATTTCTAGTTAGCCTTCATTTTTGTAATATTATTTGTGTCTTTTATTCCTTGCTCAATCTTACCAGATTATTTTCTTATTCCCTATTGCCCACCTCTGACTTTTTTTGATCTTCTCTATCCTATCTTTGCTTTCTGGTTCATTAATTTTCACTCTACGTTTCATTATCTTTACGGGTTTATTCTGTTGTTTTTTTTTCTAATTAATGACAGAAGCTTGGTTCACTTTTTATCAGGATTTTTTTCTTATATTTATTTTCAGGTTTTCCTGTTTGTTTTTTTTTTTAAACAACGTATTAAGTATAAGAATGGATTTAGAGAACTAAACCTTTATTTTGTATTAAGAAGTAATCTAGTGGGGCACCTGGGTGGCTCAGTTGTTAAGCATCTACCTTGGGCTCAGGTCATGATCTCAGCATCCTGGCACAGAGCCCCACACTGGGCTCCCTGCTCAGCCGGAAGCCTCCTTCTCCCTCTCCCACTTCCCTTGCTTGTGTTCCCTCTCTCACTGTGTCTCTCTCTATGTCCAATAAATAAAAAAAATTTTTTTAAAGAAGTAATCCAGCATAAATACAATGTACTATATATATATCCATACAACAGAATATTATAGTATGGATGAATGGACTTCAAAACACTATGCTAAGTGAAAAAGGTCAGAAATAAAAGACCACAATACTATATGATTCCATTTATATGAAATGTCCAGAAAAGATAAATCTATATAAACAGAAAGGAGATTAGTGGTTTCCTACAGGTAGGAGTGAAAATAGCAATGACTGCAAAAGAACACCACATTTCTTTCTGAAGTGATGGAAACATTATAAAATTTGAAGTTCGTGATTGCTGCACAACTCCGTAAATACAATAAAAATCACTTAAAATGGGTGAATTATAAGATTGTAAATTATTTCTCAGTAAAGCCGTTAAAATAAGTAAGCATGTTTTGTAATGTTTTAAGAAAATGCTGCCCAGTGGCACCAGGGTTGCTCAACCAGTTAAACATCTGCCTTTAGCTCAGGTCATGGTTCCAGGGTCCTAGGAACATGCCCCATATCTAGGGAAGCCTGCTTGTCCCTCTCCCACTGCCCCTCCTCCCCGCCCCCCACCACCTGTGCTCCTTCTCTCTGTCAAATAAGTAATAAAACCGTTAAAAAACAAAAAGAAAGAAAATGCTGCCTATTACAGAGATAACCTTGTAATTCTAATTTAAAATGTACAAGTGAGGGGCACCTGGGTGGCTCAGTGGGTTAAGCCTCTGCCTTCCGCTCAGGTCATGATCTCAGGGTTCTGGGATCGAGCCTCGAATTGGGCTCTCTCCTCAGCAGGGAACCTGCTTTCCTTCCTCTCTCTCTGCCTGCTTCTCTGCCTACTTGTGATCTCTGTCTGTCAAATAAATAAATAAATAAAATCTTAAAAAAAAAAAATGTACAAGTGAACAGCTGATTTAGACATGTGGTTTTAGGCTGAAATCTTACTAAGTTTGCATACTGTATTTATATACTTGTACAACTTAAGAACAATCAGGTTTATAACTATAAATTATTAGATTCATTAGATTTACTTAAGTACTTAGGGAGATTTTGTAAAATATCTAAAGAGAAAATATAAAAATTATAATTCATAGTAACAGATTGAAACTTTTTAGAAAGTTAAATTAGGGCACATGGGTGGCTCAGTTGGTTAAGCGACTGCCTTCGGCTTAGGTCATGATCCTGGGATCAAGTCCCTGATTGGCAGGGAGTCTGCTTCTCCCTCTGACCCTCCCTCTTCTCATGCTCTTTCTCATTCTCTCTCTCATAATAAATAAATAAAATCTTTAAAAATAAATAAAATAAAAAGTTAAACTAAAATATTACAAGCTTAAAATTACAGTAAGATCTGTATTTTAAGAAAACTAGGTTTTATATTTGTAACTTTAAAGTGAACATTAAATTAGGAATCAAAGTATGCATTATCTTTTATATACAAAGCCAACCTAAAGAGTATTTTTTAAATCTCACATTTAATAACAAGAACCAATCAAGTGTTATTACAGAGCCCAGCAGTGTGGGAATAAAGGAGGTATTTAAAATATATGCCCTGCCATTAAGATTTACACACATGTCTGCTACCATGCATATACTGATAACTCCAATCTCTTATCTCTTGTCCCAGACCTTATTTCTAACTGCCTGCTTCATTCACATCATCACCAAGATATCCCAAATACCTCAAAAGTCCAAATCAAAATAATTTCATTCCTTTTACCTCATCTCAGTGATTCCTTCTGTATTCCTTACCAGGAAAATAACATCCCTAAACTCTTCACCCTAAATCATTCAGATTACAAATCTAAGTCTGTCTGATTTCATTCTTTCCCTAAGTCAATCATCAACTCTTCTAGTCAGTGAGTTCTACTCATTCTAATTCAGAAAGACCCATCCAAATCTATTCTCTCTTTTCTACCCCTAAATTCAGGTCTTCACCATTTTTTACCTTAAAATTACATGCTGTTCACGTTATCATTAACTGAGTCCTTAGCTGGCATAAAGCAAGCCCTGTATCAGGTACTTCACACCCACTATAATCAATCTTCAGAGGAACACTGTAAATTACTACCTAGTACAGGTAAGAAAGCTAAACATTGAAGCAGCTAATTTTTTCATATAACTACAAAGAGGCAGAGCCTAGATTTAAAACTCAGGCTCTTTGGAATTAATCCATTGCCCACTAGTGACCTCTTCTAACTTTTCATTAATTTTACTATATCAGCATCCCCTATATGACCATTTTCAACACAATCCACCCTTCACACTACTGCCAAACTTCTTCCATCGTTTCTCTGTTTTAAAAACCTTTGATGGGGTGCCTGGGTGGCTCAGTGGGTTACAGCCTCTGCCTTCTGCTCGGGTCATGATCCCAGGATCCTGGGATCGAGCCTCAAATCGGGCTCTCTGCTCTGCAGGGAGTCTGCTTCCTCCTCTCTCTCTCTCTCTCTGCCTGCCTCTCTCTACTTGTGATCTCTGTCAAATAAATAAAATCTTTAACGGCGCCTGGGTGGCTCAGTGGGTTAAGCCGCTGCCTTCGGCTCAGGTCATGATCTCAGGGTCCTGGGATCGAGTCCCGCATCAGGCTCTCTGCTCAGCAAGGAGCCTGCTTCCTCCTCTCTCTCTCTCTCTGCCTGCCTCTATGCCTACTTGTGATCTCTCTCTGTCAAATAAATAAATAAAATCTTAAAAAAATAAATAAATAAAAATAAAAAAAAATAAATAAATAAAAACCTTTGATGGTTTCCAATAATACTAGTGAAGACTTCAAATTCCTGGATGATATCCAATAGAACTGAGGGCCTGTCTAGTCAAACTACCTTTTCAATCTCCCATGACACCATTTTCTGTCTATATACACTGTGCTCTAGTTAGACTGATTTATCAATCACTATATACATGTCAGTGCTTCCATGCCTTTTAGGCACAGGAAGTCCTCTGCCTAGAATGTTCTCCTGCAACCCTCAATCTAGTTTGTTTTAAGGCCTCCTTTATCTCATCCCTCAAGCCCTAGGCAAAGCTAGGAACATCCTCATCAGTGCAGCTTATATTACTACTTATAAACTGTATTATTTTTTATTTTTTTTGGCATTCTATCCACCAGACTTTGAGCGAAGAACTGGAGTCTATTATGTTTCTCTTAATATCAGCCTGTTCCTTAAACTGCAGTCAATGTTTGTTGAATGAATGCAAACACACTCTTCTTAATGCCTATACTCTGACTCCATTTTGTGTCTGGCATGTTGAAGCCCCGAAGAAATAGTTAAATAAAAACAGAAGGGTAACTGATATTGGATGGGAAAAAAGGATGATTTTTCTACTTGAGTTCAACTAAGTTCCCTGTATCTATGAACTAAAACCAGAACATAATTAATGGCTTGCTCTGCTGGTCATGAAGAGAGATGACAGAAGACTTTTTTTTTTTTTTGTACAAAGCTGCAATCACAGCAAAGACAGAAATAAATTGAGAAAGATGAGGTCCTAAAAAAATAATGGTATTAATATAGTAAAAGAATATGTATTGAG
Organism: Mustela erminea; assembly: GCF_009829155.1. NCBI lineage: Eukaryota > Metazoa > Chordata > Mammalia > Carnivora > Mustelidae > Mustela > Mustela erminea. The sequence goes on along the minus strand of NC_045627.1, from coordinate 61,310,023 downwards.
TAGCTGCAACATTACCGAAATAATTTCATAATTATATTTACATACATAATGCCATAAGTGAGATTCCAAGATGTTAAGTAACCAAAAGCACAAAGGTAGTAAGTAGCTAGGTCAGATGAATTTAATTCTTTGGAAATCCAAAGGCAGTTTGGGTTCATTTTTTTCTGTTATATCAAACTGTCTTGGGTAGAGTAATTATGCTAAAAAGAAGCCATTTAAATGCAAATCTGAAGTTGATTAGGAATGAGTCAATTACACCAGGAGTTCACAATCTGAAGGCCACAATTCCTTAGAGGAACTCCATCATTACAAGGTCAGTAAATCCATTTGAGCACTGTTTGTAAATTAAATAAAAATGTGCTTGTATACAGCCTCTATTTGTCCAAATGCCATTTTGCTGTAAACAAAATACATATTTCCTTAAAAAGGATTATTGAATTCATAATAACCTTCTGTTATTACGTATTTTCTCAAACATTAAAAATATAATAGAAGGTGGGAGACTGGCAATTTCTTTTGCCTCTTTTTTTTTTTTTTTTTTTGATTAAATGAAGTAAAGAGGTTTTCTATTGTTTTTGAGCCTCCTTTTCTTGGTGGACTATATAAATATTGAGTGTCTACTAAGAATCAGATGCTAGGAATGCAGCTGTGAATAGTACAGACAATAGTTCCTATCATGGAACTTTAAAATCCTGACTAGGAAGACAAATGATATAAATGATGAGGAGGATCATGAGGCTGTATGATAAGGGTAAGTAAAGAAGTAATGGTTGAAGAAGAAAATAGCAGAGTTAAGGGGATAACAGCTAAGCCTGATAAACCCTGATAGTTAACATTAAGAAATGTTAACTTAGGGGCTTAGGAAGGAGAATCTTTAGAGAGGTCAGGAAAAAAACTTTAAGCGCCAACATTTTTGAGTACTAAATGAAGTGAGGGAGCAAGCCACACAGATAACCAAGATAGGAACATTCTAGGCAGAGGGAACAGTGCTGAAGCAGCATATAGTATGAGCTATGGTATATCTGAGAAGGAGCAAGAAAGTGGATACAGTTTCAGCAAAGGGAATAAGATAGAAGTAGGAGATGAAGTCAGAAATCTAAAGGCAAGATCCTATAGACCATGGTGAGGATTTTGAATTAAACAGAAATCAAGTAGTTTTACATCTGGGTACTGGTGGAGGTGTAACATGATCAGATTTATATTAAGATTCCCAGGTGGATGCACCTGGGTGGATAACTGATTATGAGGAAAACATACTTTAAGATTTTTAAAAATTTATCCATTTGTGAGAAAGAAAGGGAGAAAGGGAGACCACTGGTGCACCTGAGCACACACAAGCAGGGGGAGTGGCAGGCAGAGGAAGAAGCAGGCTCCCTGCTGAGCAAAGAGCCTGATGAAATAAATGCAGGACTTGATGCCAGGACCCTGGGATCATGACCTGAGCCAAAGCAGACCCTTAACTGACTGACCCACCCAGGCATCCCAAGAGGAGAACATTATTAAAGGACTATTATAACTACAGCTTTGGCAAGAGATAATGGTGGCTTGAACTAGTATGGGAGTCATAAAGTAGAGAGTAGTGGCTGGACATAGAGTATATTTTGAAGATAAAACCAATTTGCTTTGATGATGTACTAGATGTGGAATGGGAAGGAACAGTGTTAAAGACAATACCTGGGCTTCTGGTTTGAGAACTTGGTTAATGGTAATGTAACTTTCTAAGATAGAGAGTACTAAAGGAAAAAAAACTTGAGCGGAGAGAAATCTAGTTCAGTTTTGGACATGGTAAATCTGACATGCCTTTTAGAAATCAAAGAGGGTATGTGCAGGAGGCAACTGGATAGGTGGGTTTGAATTTAAAAGGATACACTGGCATCAAGGATATAAAACTGGAAATCATTAAAGTACAGACAGAATTTAAGGTCTTAGAACTAGACGAGATCACATTCGGTTAATGAGGGCAGATAAAATGAAAAGAGGAAAGAGGACTGGACACTGAAGTTTTCCAATGTTTACCAATTAGGACAAAAAACAGACTGAAAATATGACCAGGTCTTATTTATGGTTCTATTTCCAGCATCTGGCAAACAAGTCAGTTGTAAAGACTCAACAAATATTACAGTTGATCTGAACTAGCATATGGCATGTAATTAAAATAAACACATATTCTACCTCTCAACTTCACATACAAGATCATCTTGAAAGGGAACCACATCTTTTTCAATATAATCAAACACATTTTTTTAAATATCTCTAATATCTATGTTTAAAAAAATCACTATAACACATCTCCAAGAGACCTTGATATATGGCAGTACAAAAGATCAAACTTTAATCTGGTCCCTATTGAAATAAGTTTCCACATGTTTTAGAAAATTTTAAATTACACCCAAAGTTCGAGTTAGCCTTCAGATTTTTTATACACATTTACATACAAAGTCAATTTTTAATAATGTTCAATGATTACCTACTGCCTGGAGAATAAAATCCAAACTATTAAGTGTGGCTTTTAAAATCATTCCAGATATGAACCATTCCTCAACATTCTCTCCCAATTTCCTTCAAGCACACTCAACTGTTCTGTTTCTTGAATCAACTTGCTTTTGCTTAATTCCTCTCCCTCACCCCGTTCCTTCATCTAAAAAGCCTTCTCTCAAATCTCACTAATCTTGATCCTGCTTTGTCTTCAAGGTCATAGATCAAAAGCTCTTCCCAACTGTTATCTTTCCTTTCAACTGACTCCCCAAACCTTCATTTTATCTGTCTTGAATTTTCCACATGAATGCATATGTTTTATGTATCCAACTGAATTCTATACTTAGTGTTATAATGTAATAGAATGAACACTAGTACTTAGGGAGTAACAAACTAGTGATTAACAGCAAGGACTGTGGCGCCAAATAACCTAGGTTCAAATTTCTGACTTTGCCTTTTAACAGTTCTATAGTCTTAGGTAAATAGTCTTATTTATTCCTCACTTTCCTTGGCTATAAAATGTATTGATCTTTAAAAATTAAGGTAATTCTGGGGCACCAGGGTGGCTCAGTCGGTTAAGCCTCTGCCTTTGGCCCAGGTCATGATCTCAGGGTCCTGGGATGGAAGCCCACATCAAGCTAACTGCTCAGCAAGGCGCCTGCTTCCCCTCCCCCACCTCTGCCTGCCTGTCTACTTGTGATCTCTGCCAAATAAATAAGTAAAATCTTTTTTAAAAATCTAAGGTAATTCAATATTTTCAAACTGTCTGAAATAGTATCTAAAACTATAATGTAAGCACTGTATTATGAAGTGTTTCAGGAAGAAGGTTGTGTTTGGCAATTCCTGTTCTTTTCCTTCTGATTTAAAAGACAACTACATCTAACAGTAAGTTGATGTTGGGGGTGTGAAAATTAACAAGGAAAACTGGAAAATAAAATGCCACATTTCTACCCAGGAGGATGGGCAGCTAATTGTACTTGGGAAGTGGGGGAAAGTAAGATTACAGATACTACTTAGATGGTGATGAAGTTAAAGAGGGTATTAAAATTAATGTTAACCGGGTGCCTGGGTGGCTCAGTTGGTTAAGCAACTGCCTTCGGCTCAGGTCATGATCCTGGAGTCCCAGGATTGAGTCCCACATCTGGCTCCCTGCTTGACAGGGAGTCTACTTCCCCCACTGATCTTTCTCCACTCATGCTCTCTCCCTCTCTCTCTCAAATAATAAATAAAATCTTAAAAAAAAAATGTTAATCATCATAGCCTATGTATGAGTAGACTTTCTAAACTACTGGGAAAAGGGAGGGAATTTGTCAATGTAACCAGAGACAGGAAGAGGTGGGGTGAAAGCAATAGCAAAGCACAAGAAAAAAGATGGCAGATAAGTTAAACAGAAAAAAAGACTGCAAAGGTTGAACTTTTATCAAGAGAAGGGTTTTCAAAGGACACCAGGGTAGTCCAGTCAGTTAAGAGTCTGCTTCAGCTCTGGTCATGATCCAAGGGTCCTGGGATCGAGTCCCACATCAGGCTCCTTGCCCGGGGGGAGCTTGCTTCTCCCTCTGCTGGCCACTCCCCCTGCTTGTTCACTCTCTCTCTCTCTCTGACAAATAAATAAAATCTTAAAAAAAAAAAAAAAAGGAGAGAGAAATGTATTCAATTTTATGATTTGTCATGATGTGAATCCTGAATCTTTATATTAACTCTTTTTCCTTTGGGAAAAAAATTTATGTTAATGGGCATATAATATACAAAAATGTAATTTAAGACAACAACAGAATAAAGGAACAGAACCACACAGGGGGGAAATATTTTGTATACTATTGTAACTTAAGTTGTTATTAATCTGAAATAGAATTTTATAAATTAAGATATTAATTATATATTCCCAGGGCAAGCACTAAGAAAATCACTATAAAACTGTCCAGTAAAAAAATAAAAAAGGGAATTAAAATGTTACACTAGAAAATACTTATACAACACAAAAGAAGGTAAAAATGGAGGGCCTTAAGAACAAACTGATATATGACATGTAGAAAGCAAATAGCAAAACGACAAAGATCCTTAACAGTAATTACATTAAATGTAAATAATTGGGTTAAACTCTCCAATTAAAAGGCAGAGATAGAATGGATAAAAGAAACATGATCCAACTAAATGCTGTCTACATGAGACTCACTTTAGCTCTGAGGACAGCGGCTGAAAGTGAAAGAAAAGATAATACATAAAAATAGCAACTGAAAGAGAAATTAAGTGTATACAATGATATCAGACAAAATACACGTTAAAACTTGTTACAATAGACAGACACATGATGAAAGAGTCATCTATCAAGATTTGACAATTAAAAACACAAATGCACCTAACAGAGTCTCAGAATACGAAGCAAAAAAACAACAGAACTGAAGGGAGAAACAGCTCAACAATAATTGTAGACTTCAGCACCTCACTTGCAATAAAGAATCAAACAATTAGGTAAAAGATACAAAGGAAAGAGGACTTAACACCATGAATCAACTAGACCTAAAAGACATAAAAAGAACACTGCACCCCCAAAAAGCAGAATATACATTTGTCTCAAGTGCACATGGGACATTCTCCATGGTAGGCCATATGTTAGGTCGCCAAAAACAATTATCAATGAATTTAAAAAGTTGAAAATCCTAGAAAGTAACTTCTTCAGCAATAATGCAATGCAATTAGAAAGGATGGGGCAATTGGAAATTTCACAAGTATGTGGAAATTAAACAACACATTCTTAATCAATGAGTCAAAAAAAGTAATCACAATGGAAACTGGAAAATACACTGAAAAGAAATAAAAATAGCCACAACATACCAAAACATATGGGATGCTGCAAAAGCAGTACTGAAGGAAATCTACAACTGTGAACATCTACATTAAAAAAGAATTATCAAAAATATATAACCTTACAGTTTAAGGAACTAGAAAAAGATGAAGAAATTAAATACAAAGCAGGCAGAAGAAAGGCAATAATAAAAGGCAGAAGTTTTAAAAAGAAAATTAAAAAATCAGTGAAACCAAAACTTCTTTGTGAAGATTAACAATACTGACAAACCGTTAGAGTGACCAAGAAATAGAAGAGAGAAGACTCAATTTACTAAAACCTGGAACATAAGTAGGGATACCACTACTGACTTTACAGAAATAAAAAAAAAAATCACAAGACAATACTATGAACAACTGTATGCCAACAAATAGATAACACAGATAAAATGGACAAATTCCTACAAACTACCAAAGATGACTCAATAAGAAATTAAAAATCTGGTAAATCATAATGAGATTAGAACAGCAAAAAAAATACCCAAAACAAAACCCCAAAACCTTGACAAAGAAAGGCCAAGACCCATATGGCTTCAATGATTCTCCCAAATATTTAAAGAAGAATTAATTCCAATGCTCTTCACTCTTCAAAAAATGGAAGAAAAAAGAATACTTCCTGATTCACTGCATAAGTTGGTACTTCCCTGATACCACAGAAAAAGACTTCACAAGAAAACTACAGACCACAATCTCTCATGAACATAGATCTAAGAATCCTCAACAAAAAACACTAGCAAACCAAACTCAGCAGCTTATTAAGAGGACTATACAACATGGATTTATCCCAGGAATGCATGGTGGCTCAATCGATTTTTTAAAAAATCAATCACCACAGTAACAGAGTGAAGGGGGGATAAATAACATGATCACCTCAACTGACACAGAAAAAAACATCTGACAAATTCCAACACACTTTCATGCTAACACTCAATGGAGCTTTCACAACCTGATAAAGGGCATCTATGAAAAACTCACAATTAACATACTTAATGGTAAAAGACTGAAAAGCTTCCCATTAAGATGAAGAACAAGACAAGGATGCTCATTCTCAACACTTTTGGAAGTTCTAGCCAGGCAATTAGGTAAATAAAAGGCATCCAAATTGAAAGGAAGAAGTAATATCTCTTTTCACAGACAGGATCTTACACACAGAAAATCCTAAAGAAGCCACACAAAAACTAAACTAAACCTAATAAACAAGTTCAGTAAAGTTGCAGGATACATGAGAAACATCCAAAAATCAGTTGTATTTCTACACACTAACAATGAACAATCTGAAATTAAGGAAAGAGTATCAAAAAGAATAAAATACTTAGGAATAAATTTAACCAAGGAGGTGAAAGACTTGCACATTAAAAACTACAAAACATGAAATGTTGGAAGAAACTAAAGACCTAAATCAATGGAAAGATCCCATGTTCTTGGATTTGAAAACCTAATATTGTTTAGATGGCAATACCCCCGCCACACACACCCTATAAAACTGATCTATAGATTTAATGCATTATCTATCTTGTGTTTTTTACAGAAACTGACAGGCTGATCCTGAAATTCAAATGGAATCGCAAGGGAGCCCAAATAGCCAAAACAGTTTGGTTTTGAAGAAAGCTGAAAAAAATGAAAACAAAGCTGGAAGATTCACATATCCTGATTTCAAAAACTACTACAAAGCCACTGTGTTGGCACAGAAATAGACATATAGACCAAAAGAACAGAACTCAGTGTCCAGATATAAACCACATATCAATGGTCAATTGATTTCTGACAAGGATGTTAGGACTATTCAGTGGGGGAAAGAATCGCCTTTTCAACAAACAATGCAGGGACTACTGACAGCCACGTGCAAAAGTATGAAGTTGGACTCTTACCTCATACCACACATTAAAAACTCCAAAAATACCAAAGATCTAAATACAAGAGAGAAAATGATAAAATTCTAAGAAGAAAACATAGGGGTAAATCTATGTGACTATGGATGTAGCAATGGATTCTTACATGACATCAAAAGCACAAGCAACAAAAATTTCAAAATGTTAAACTTCATTAAAATTAAAAGCTTCTACTACTATTCAAAGAATATTATGAAGTGAAAAAACCCACAAAGTAGGAGAAAGTTTTTAAAATCATATGTTTAATAAGGGTCTAATATGTAGAATATGTGAAGAATTCTTAAAACTCAACAAACTTCAAATAACCCGGGACACCTGGGTGGCTCGGTTGGTTAAGCTGCTGCCTTTGGCTCAGGTCATGACACCAGGGTCCTGAGATCGAGTCCCACACATTGGGCTCCTTGCTTGGCAGGGAGCCAGCTTCTCTCTCCACCTCTGCCTGACACTCTGCCTACTTGTGAGCGCACGCGCGCTCGCTTGCGCACATGCTCTCTCTCTCTTTGACAAATAAATAAACAAAATCTTAAAAACAAAACAAACCAAAAAAAAACCTCCAAATAACCCAATTTAAAAATAGGCAAAGGACTTGAATTCATGTTTCTCCAAAGAAGATTTACAAATGGCCAACAAGTACAAGAAATGATGCTCAATATCATTAGTCACTAGGGAAAGGCAAATCAAAACGAGATACCACTTCATACTCACTAGGATAGTTATTTAAAAAACAAAAAAAGGAAAAGTAAGAAGCGTTGGTGAAGATATGGAGAAACTGGATTCTGACACACTTGATAGGGATGCAAAATAATGCAGATGCTGTGGAAAAGAGTCTGGTGGTTCCCCAAAAAGTTAAAAGAGAATTACCATGTCTCCTAACAATTCCACTCCCAAGCACAAATATAAGAGAATGAAAACAGGTGTTCAAAAATCTGTATACGAATGTTCAGACATGCATTACTCATAAGAGCCGAAAAGCAGAAATATCCAAATGTCATCAGCTGGTGAATGATCATACAAAATGGGGCATAAGTATACAACGGAATAATATTCGGCGAAAAAAGGGAATTATTATGGCCAGAATGTTTGTCCCCTCCATTCATATGCTCAAAGTTCTAACTGCCTATATAAATGTGTAACTTAATTAAGGATAATTGAGGCTTTAAGAGAAAAGGGGCCTGATCCAATAGGATTAGTGTCTAATAAAAAGAGACAGCAGAGAGAGAGCTCCCCGCTCCTTCATACTCCAGCATAGTGGAAAAGCCATGTGAAGACACAGTGAAAAGATGGGCATCTCAAGTCAGGAAAAGAGTACACATCAGAAATGATCCTGCTGAACACTGATCTGCGGCTTCCAGCCTCCAGAACTGTAAGAAGGTCAGTATCTGTTTTAAGCCATCCAAAGCTTTGTTATGGCAGCCTGTGCTAATACAGGAATGAAATACTGATAATGTACTATAACATGGAATCTCAAAAATATAATGCTAAATTAAAGTAGCCAGACACAAAAGGCCTTATATGATGGTTTAGTTTTATTTTATTTAAATTCAATTAACATATAGTCTACTATTAGTTTCAGAGGCAGTGATAAGTGATTCATCAGTCTTATTTAATAGCCAGTGCTCACTGCATCAAGTACCCTCCTTAATGTCCATCACCTAGTTATTACCCCCCCCCCCCATCCTCCACCCACCCACCCCACCCAGCAACCCTCAGTTTGTTTCCTATAGTTAAGAGTCTGCTGCGGTTTGTCTCCCTCTCTAATTTCATCTTATTTTTTATTCCCTCCCTTTCCCTATGATCCTCTATTTTGTTTCTTAAATTCCGCATGTGAGTAAAATCACGATAATTGTCTTCCTCTGTTTGACTTCGTTTGCTTAGCATAATACCCTCTAGTTCTATCCATGTCACTACAAATATAAGATTTCATTTTCTTGATGACTAATATTTCATTGTATGTACGACAAATTCTACTGTAATTTTTAAAAAGTGAGGGATCCCTGGATGGCTCAGTTAAATGTCTGCCTTCAGCTCAGGTCATGTTCCCAGGGTGCTGCGATTGAGCCCCTCATAGGGCTCCTTGCTCAGCAGGGAGCCTTGCTTCTCCCTATCCCTCTGCCTCTCCTCACTGCTTACACATGTGTGCTCTCTGTCAAATAAATAAATAAAATCTTTCCCAAAAATGAATATTCATGCAACCTGGATGACTTTCATAGCATTATGGTGAGTTAGTGAAGCCAGTCTCAAATGGTATAATTCTATGATTCCATTTCTGTGACATTCTCAAAAAGACAAAACTATAGTGAAGAACAGATGAGAGGTTGCCAGAGGTTTGGGGAGGGGTGATTACAACAGAAGAGCACAAGGGAGCTATTTGGGGTAATAGAACTATTCTGTATCTTGACTGAGGTGGTGCCTATGCAAATTTACACACGTAGTACAATTCCCAGAACTGTACACAAAAATGTCAATTTTTCTACCTGATAATCTGAAAATAAAATTGTGTTACAAAAAATACACTGGTGTGTTCTGCACGTGGAAAGGATCTTTAATCAATGCTTGATTTTTAAACATCAGGTACTGACCATCTGGAAAGTATTAATTCACTGAGTTATGTGCGATCTTCCAAATGACATATTTCATTGTACAATATCTCACAAAAAATGTTTCTTAGCATCACCACCAATCTCAACAGAAAGTTTTTTTTTTAAGTGATGTTGTCAGCCTCATGGTGGAGGATAAAACATATTCTAATATTTCAAATTTTCTCTTGAAATCTGGAATGTTATCACTAGCAACAAATACTGTTACACTTTTTTCCTTGATGTGACAGGCTCACTTCATTTTTGAAAAAATGTCTGTCAAATACTGAAGTCTGAAAAACCACAGTCAGAAATTCCTCAAAGTTGTGTTCCATGAAAAAATTATCTAGTTTAGCTCACAACTGAGTCACATAAGTGCTTTATGCATACTTGCTCTTTCATCACACACAGCACTACCAAAATGTACTTGGGGAGAAGACTTAGTAAAAGCAGCATTTCTCAAGGCCTCATCAAGGGCACTTTTTTCTTTACTTGTGTGTGACAGTGAAAAACTACAGAGACTACTATAATAGTTTGGTGCCACTAACTTGATCTGTGCACCAGCAGTTTAGCCACCATACTCCTGAATTAAAGTACAGATATCAATACAGTGTAAAGGGCAAATAACATCTTAGTGTTAAGTATGCAAATAGTTTTGACCAAGCAGATTTCAGAAAGTCTCAGGAACCATTGGTGGCAGAGGAGGTCACACTTTGAGAACTGCAATGATCAAATCAATCCATCTTTGCACAGTTTTCTTGCTCTATTTATTATAGTTGGAATAACAGTTATGTTTTCAGAATACTGTAACATTTCTTTAGTTCTCAGTATGCTGAAGAAAAAATATAAGGTGATTTCGCTAGAGGACTGGTTTAAAAACTGGAACAAATGGGCACTTTTGACTAGAGAAGTGTAAACAGTAGCATAATTCAGCATTTAGTCTAATTATTACAAATGTTCAGAGAGATGCAGAATGGACAGTTTACAAATGGTTCCCAAGACTAGATAAACAGACCAGGAAAATTTTTGCAGAAAAGCAGTAAAAGCTGTGCAGAAGAGAAACTAGTACTTTGAGTAAGTGCAAATTAATACATTTTAAAGGAAAAAAACCAAAGTATATTTATTTACACAATGACTGACCCTGGGTAATCAGTGAGTACTAGGCATCATTGTATAATCTTCTCTGAATCTATAATTACTAAAAATAACCGTGTTACTACAGTTAAAAGAGCACACCAAAACTCCTGGATGTCTTTGGGAAGACTATTCTACATTAAATAATATCCTTACTACATAGTGATAAATTCATTCTTGAAATTATGTATGTATGTCTTTCAAGAAGAGCAAATACAAAGGACTAGAACAATATATGACAGTCTTTAAAATCATTGAGAAACATATAATATCAAGAAATATTTTAACAAGCATTCCTTTTGACAAAAATACAGAATAAACTTTAAAAATACCACACAGTACAAGTGTAAATAGAACCCAATCAAGCCAAATTCTCAACTCGAATGCCTTTTAAGAAACACTTAACATTCTAATGCTAAAAGAGAAACAAATGACCAGTCAATAAACTATTAAAAATATAATTTTAGGGCACCTGGGTGGCTCAGTGGGTTAAAGCCTCTGCTTTTGACTCAAGTCATGATCCCAAGGTCCTGGGATCAAGTCCCACATCAGGCTCTCTGCTCAGCAGGGAGCCTGCTTCCCTTCCTCTCTCTCTGCCTGCCTCTCTGCCTACTTGTGATCTATCAAATAAATAAATAAAGTCTTTTTTAAAAAATGTAATTTTAGAAAGATTTATAATTATATACTAAGCTCAAAACATACTGAGTCCAATTTGGAAAGCTTTACATAACTGTACGGATAGTCAAATGAAAAATGATATTCTAAGTAACTCTAAAGCATTTCACATCCTTAAACAAGGCAGTATTTAAGAAAGTTTCCTCCAAAGGCCTATAAAGATTTATAGGAAACTTCTAGTTGCTCAGTGATAGATCTATAGATAGGACCAAACTATTCAGAGAAACATGTCAAAATAATTTAAAAGTCCTGTTATTATAAACTCCTAGATAAAATACATGGATACTTTATTTATAATGAATAAAATCTGTGTAAGGCCTACATTCCCCTTTCTCTCTCCTGCTCTCAAAAAAACATTCTCTCTCAATGCATAGCTAAGCTCAAAAGGTTGGCAGAAAGTCCTTAAGTGCTAAAAATGAATGAGAATCTGGAAGACAGAGCTGAGTGTGCTGACACACAGAATAGCTGATGGTGATTAAGTATGGGTAACCTAGGAACTTGGGTTTTAACACTGATGCAGGGACAAGAGAAGAGAGGCCTTAAGGAAACTAACGGAGTTGAAACTGAGGACGCTAAAGCACTGCTACTCAAAGTGTGGACCATGTCAACATCTGGCAACTTGTTCCCTAGAAATAAATTCCTTAGATCCTACACCAGACCTACTGAATCAGAATCTCTGCAACAGTGCTCAGGGATCTTCTTCTCCTCCTAGGTAGAGAGACTAGAAGGGATCTCCCTAGAAAAACTGAATCCCATGCTTGTGACTTGCATAGGCTGGAATTCAAACACACTACTTCAGCAGTTTTCAAACATTTTCATTCCAGGATCACTCTATACTCAAAAATTATTGAGGACTCGCAACTCTTGATCTCAAGAGCTGTGAGATCAAGCCACACACTGGGTACAGAGTTTACTTAAAATAAAAACAAATTAAAACAAAAATTTAAAACTTCAAGAACACAGACAAGACTCACACTCTTACCTATCAGAGTAATGATACCATCTTTGATAACCCCTGGAAAACTCCACTAAAGAGAGAGAAAAGAATTAAATGGCAAATAACATCTCAGTATTATTATGAAAATACTCGGACCTCCAGGACCCCCCCAGGAGTCTCTGGACCACACTTTGAGAACCACTGCACTGTCTGAATTACCTAGGAATCCCCTAATTATAAAATTAACATAAAACTGGTTCCTTAGGTTACTGAAAGGGCGGGGCGGGGGGACACAGCTAGAAGAAACAAATGCAGACCTTCCCTAGAGAAAAGTTCTCAGGATCTGCCCACACAAGATTTTTTTTGGGGGGGGGGATATATCAAACATAAGCCCACCCACAATGAAAACAAACAAACATAAAATCAAAGAAAATAATTTATCAAAAGAATAAGCAGACAGTAAACAGAAGGATGAAAGCCTCAAGAACTTAAAATGTTATGATGGTTTTTAAAAGTTATTACAAACGAAATAATAGTGTGTATATATATATGTATTTTACTACTTTATATGTGAGCTACGTATACCACTGTTTTAAAATTTAAAGATACATCTAATAAAGGACTTATGCAAAATATGCAAAGAACTTCTAAAACTCAACAATTAGAAAATGAGACACCTGATTTAAAAATGGACAAAAGACCTGGACACCCCACCAAAGAAATATGGATGGAAGTAAGCATATGAAAAAATACAGATAGCAAGAATGCATATGAAAAGATGTTCAACATCACAATGTCATTAGAGAACTGCAAATTAAAACAAGATACCACTACACACCTATTAAAAGGGCCAAAATCAGGACCACTAACACAAAATGCTGTGGAGGCTGTGGAGCAAATCATTTATTGCTAAGAGGAATGTAAAATGTACAGCCAGGGATTGTGGAAAGGGAAGGAGGAATGAACAATCACTTCACAGAAGATCTTAAAGCACTAAAACAATTCTGTATGTCACTACAATGGTGGAGACATGTGTCAAACCCATAGAATGTACAACACAGGGGCGCCTGGGTGGTTCAGTGGGTTAAAGCCTGTGTCTTCAAATCAGGTCATGATCCGAGGGTTCTGGAATCGAGCCCCACATAGGGCTATCTGCTCAGCAGGGAGCCTGCTTCCTCCTCTCTCGGCCTGCTTCTCTGCCTACTTGTGATCTCTGTCTGTCAAATAAATAAATAAAATCTTAAAAAAAAAAAAAGAATGTACAACACACAGAGTGAACCACAATGTAAACCATGGACTTTGAGTGATAATGATGGATCAATGTAGGTTCATCCATGTAATAAAGGTACCACCGTGGTGCCATGGTGTGGATAGTAGGGCAGTTAAGCTTATATGGGAACTCTGTAATTTCCCTGCTCAATTTTGCTGTGAATCCAAAACTACTCTAAAAAATAAAGTTTATTAATTAAACTCATACATACACACACACACACACCAGTTACCAAGTTTTGGTGTTAATCCATGAAAAATATCCACAATTATTTGAGAGACTATTAAAATGTTTTCCCCTTTCCAACTATCTTTCTATATATGAGGCTGGATTTTCTTCATATACTTCAACCAAAATAATATTATGCAACAGCTGAACGAAAAGTAGGTATACTGAGACAGCTATCTTCTATTAACCCAGATGTTAAAGAAATCTGTAAAATATAAAAACAATGATTTTTCACTAAAATGCTGCTTAACATGTAATGGGCTGTTTGCTGTTATTTTAAAATAAATTAATACAATAACTCTTTGAAAAGCTCAGTAAGTTTTAAGGGATTTTAAGTGTTAAGGGATCTCAAGACCAGAAAGTTTGAAAACTGCTTCTTTAAGGCATCAAAGCTCAAAAGGAAGAGAGGTCAGTACATTATTATGCTAGCCAAAGAAACACACTACCTTGAAAAAGACTGAATTACCAAACACCAAAATGTGGTAACATTTAATGTGTAACAGATTAGATAGTTTTTAAGAGAACATTCCTATCTAAGAATCTGTAAAATATCATGGCACCACAAATACTGGCTAATATTCTCAACTGAAATACTACTGCTTCGTATCACAACATGAATTTGAGGGGCACCTGGGTGGTTCAGTGGATAAAGTCTCTGCCTTCCGCTCAGGTCATGATCCCAGGGTCCTGGGATGGAGCCCCGAATCAGGCTTTCTGCTCAGTAGGGAGCCTGCTTCCCCCCTCCCTCCCTCTCAGCCTGCCTCTCTGCCTATTTGTGATCTCTGTCTGTCAAATAAATAAAATCTTTAACAACAACAACAAAGAATGAATTTGGTAAATGCTATACACCATATTAGGAAACAACAAATATATGCCATTTTATATTTCATGTTAAGTACTCTAATAATAGCAGCTAACATTCTTTAAGCTGTATTCTAAAACTTGACATTATTTTACATACTCTTCACAACTCTGAGATAAGTACTATTACTATCCCCAATTTATAGAGTCAGATACTGAGGACAAAGAGCTAAAAAGAGAGAGAGAGAGAGAGAAAGCTGGCATTCAAATTTAAGTATTATCTTCTTAGAGAACAGTAAACAAACCTTCTCTATAAAAAGACCAGATGGTAAATATTTTAGTTGTTGCAGGCCATATACAGTCTCTGTTCTTTTTTTTTTTTTTTTTTAAATCATCCTTAGTTCTTGAGCCTTAAACAGACCACAGCCCAGATAGCATTTCTCAACAGGTTCTCTGAAAGAATTAACCACAAATGCCCTATAGCATCCTTGTATGTAACAAATTTGCTGTTCTTTCTAGGTGGAGAATGGGATTCACCCATTAATATAATCTTCAGGAGAATCAGGAGAATTTAGACAGTTAAATAATAGTCTGTGTCCCGTGGTTTACCTGCATTCAATTAAAAAAAAAAAAGTACTAACTGTTACATTTTCTCCATCTGGAAAAATAAGGAAAAATTTCAAAAACTGTATTTGATGGCTCACTAATTCTAACAAAGAGAAGCAGAACTAAATCTCACAGTGTTGTTTCACCTTTATATGGTCCTCATTAAGGATACTGATAACCTTAAAAAACAAAACAAAACAAAAAAACTGATAACCTAAAAAAGATGGCCTTAAAATACATTTTCCTCAATGCTTGAAGGTCATCTACCAACATCATCACCTTGTAGAGTCTGATTATACCCTCAAGGAAAAACAAATGATATAAAACACTTGGCAAAGTTGTATTATTTCAAACCGACACCTATAAAGGTCACTGAGGATATTAAAGAGGAATCTGAACTAAAAAGCTACACTGCCTTTTGGGGACAATGACAATTTAAGCCAAATAGAGCATAACCAATACCTGAATTAAAAAAAAAAGTCAACTTCTTAAGGATTTGCAACATTAATAGTCAAGCAACTGAAAGCAACATTTATCAAACAGAATACATGGAGCACCCAGAACACCAACAGTCCACAATTCCAAATCAGTACTTCTTGGAATATGTCAGATGCAATACTGATAGATACTTCTGAACTTAAATAATTATGACATTCCAAAAAGTCTCACATAAAAACCAGCACAATTTAAGAACACCTCAAGATATAATTTCTAGGGCTTTTATAATGAGAACTTGCAGCCTCACAAGTTGACTTTATTTTCTATTATGAAAATAACTCTAATTCTTAAAGCTATGGAAATATCCATTAGCCATAACCTCCACACAGATGACTTGAAATAAGCTTCTGGTCCTTTGCTTGAATCCTCACTCTCCATTCTTAACTACAATAAAATCACAGGGGCCTGAAACTACTGTAGCATTGTTTGTCAACTACACTTCAATTAAATCAATCTAATCAATCAATCAGCATGGGGGATAATAAAAAGGCAAGCAGAATTCTACAGCGGTTTAGAACACAACACAGACTCTGCAACGTAAACGTGTGAGTATGAGTCCTAATTAATTCTCCCTTTTCTAGCTCTGTGACCTCGGATAAATGCCTTAATTTCTCAGTGACTCTTCAGTGTAACAGGCATGGTAATAACACTTTCTTTTAAAATAGATTTTATTTATTTATTTGAAAGAAAGAGAGACAGCAAGAGAGGGAACACAAGCAGGGGGAGGGGGAGAGAGAGAAGCAGATCTCCCCCTGACGAGGGAGGCCGATGCAGGGCTCGATCCCAGGACCCTGGGATCATGACCTGAGCTGAAGGCCGATGCCCAACGACGGAGCCACCCAGGCACCCTGGTAATAACACTCTTACCTCATAAAGTTTTTATGAGACCTAAGTGAGTTAGTATTTGAAAAATTAGAACAGTATCTCACATAAAGTAGGTACTATATACACATCCTACATGGAAAAACAAAACAAATACACAACAGAGAAACAACAAGTCAAGGAGAACTCACATAGTTAATGAACATTAAAGACTGACAATAAATGCCTTCTCATGGCTGCTGTCTCATATCCTGTGGGGTTTTTTTTTTCTTTAAAGATTTTTATTTATTTGTCAGAGAGAGCACGCGAGCACAAGTAGAGCAGCACGCAGAGGCAGAGGGAGAAGCAGGCTCTTCACTGAGCAGAGAGCCTAATGCGGGGCTCGATCCCAGGACCCCAGGATCCCAGGATCATGACCTAAGCTAAAGGCACCCACTCAACCGACTGACCACCCAGGTGTCCCTAACCTTGGTTCTTAATATTCAGCAGTACTATATTCACAATAAGTACCTACTATGTGAAAGATATGCAAAACGAAATTATTTTCTCCTCCAATCCTGCTCTACCCACAGCCTCTACTATCTTGGCTAAGACAGCTCCGCACCAAGCTGCTTGAACCCAAAACTTTATAATCCTCATCTTCTTTCTCTTACTCTCCACATTAAATTATGCTAGATCTATCAATCCTAACCAGTTTTTTATCAATCTAATATATTCACACTCCTAACCACTTCTCCCTTCCTCAATGACAACCAGTACAAGCAATCTTCACCTCCCGCATGGACCAATGCAACAGCTTCCATCTTGACATCAGTGCAAATACTCCTGCTCCTCCTGCCCCCCACCCATTCTTTTTTTTTTTTTTAAGATTTTATTTATTTATTTGACAGAGAGAGAGATAACAAAAGTAGGCAGAGGCAGGCACAGAGAAAGGGGACGCAGGCTCCCTGCTGAGCAGGCTTCCATCCCAGGGCCCTGAGACCATGACCTGAGCATAAGGCAGAGGCTTAACCCACTGAGCCACCCAGGTGCCCTCCCCACCCATTCATGACACAGCAGTGTGTTACCGTGTTAAAACTAAACCAGGCCATCACCCTTTATCAAACACTTGTAATATTCCTTATTTTAATTATAAAATTTTACCTTTCCCTCAATTTTGCTCTGTACCTTAAACTCTAAAAAAGGTCTTAATTTAAAAAAAAAAAATGAAAAGGTTTAAACTGCCAAAATGCAGCTGAGCTTTCCTCAAAGTATTAAGTATGCTACAGAGGAAAACAGACCATTAGAGACATATCCCACACCCAACATATGCATACACACGCACACAAAACAAAGTACCATATTCTATACACCTTATATGATCCATCTGCTATTACTTTACTTGATTGAATCTGATTTTTTCTTAGAGAATACAGGAGAGACCTGGGTCCTTCCTATTTCATCAGTCAGGAGTTATATGCCTTCCTTTTCAATTTTTTTTTTTAAATCTTTTTTTTTTTTTTTAAGATTTTATTTATTTATTTGACAGAGAGAGATCATAAGTAGGCAGAGAGGCAGGCAGAGAGAGAGAGAGAGGAGGAGGCAGGCTCCCTGCCGAGCAGAGAGCCCGATGCAGGACTCGATCCCAGGACCCTGAGATCATGACCTGAGCCGAAGGCAGCGGCTTAACCCACTGAGCCACCCAGGCGCCCTCCTTTTCAATTTTTAATGATGCTAATAACACTGATCAGTGAATTCATGGTATCAACTTGATCCCACCATTATAGCCAACAATCACCTTTCACCTAATAATTTTAGCAAACATCAAGTATATGCCTAGTTCTATTAGCATGCTGTGGGCACAAAATGGTGACTTCTCTAAAATTTTCATTCTTTCTTTACTTACTACCTGGAATTCTTCAAGAAAGAGAGATTTCTACCATCAACTACTTGGCTACCTTAAAACATGTCACAATGAAATGCAGTGTAAGTGCTTCTTCTCTCCATGCAAAAGTTTTCAGAACAATGAAGTGACAACCTTGAAACCTCCAAAAGTGATCAATAGTTACTCTGTTTTATATAGTATCATTATGGATGTCTAGATTTTAATTTTAATATAGTTTAATATATTGGAGTAATTCTTTTTATATTCAAATTTTCCATCTTAGGCCAGTGGAAATACCTTAGACGGCCTCTATGAACTTTTGACACTTCAAATATCTTAGCCAACCTGACAGGCCAAAGATTTTAACCTGCAGTTTAAATTTGCAATTCCTCCATTTTAATTAAGATCAGACAATTTCCATATATTTACTGATCTCTGAATTCCCTATTTTCTTTTTTTAAAATTTTTATTTATTTGAGAGTGTGCATGCATAGGAGGAAGGGGGAGGGACAGAGAGAGGAAAAAGCAGGCTCCCTACCCAGCAGGCTCCATGCCAGAACCTGGCAGATGATCCCAAGACCCCTCCCTGCCCTACAGAAAGGACTTTACACTTCAATATGATTGAGGGGGGAGAAAAAAAAAAAAAAAGCCTAACCTTCTCCTAATTCTTTTATGGTTTCTTTATTTTTTTATTTATTTTAGTGTTTACATCTTTGACCCAGCAAGATATAATTAGCTGCTTCTAAGACTGTCTATTCCACTAGAATTTGGCGTGTTCTCAGGCAAGGACTATCTTACTCATTTTGTTACCAGACTCAGCATCTTGCCTGTGGACCCATGTGTTTTCATATACAGAGTTAGAGGCAGGTGGTGGTAATGATTAACAGCCACAAATCTTTTCTGTTCTTAAACTAGGGCAACTTATCCCTACTGAACTGTCCGTACTTCGGGAGAAAGGCTGGAAGAGAGAGAAAAACTGTGTTGTACTTTATACTAGATGATAGTGCACTGCTCTGACATCTCACTACAACTTTAAGAGATGAGGAATGGGGGTGGGGCACAGAAAGTGAATACAGGATTCAGCTTCCAAGAAGTGATGTCTGAATGGGCTCAAAAAGAAGAAGTAGGTATTAAATAAAGAGACTGAGCCAGTAGTCTAGTCATACAAGT
Organism: Mustela erminea; assembly: GCF_009829155.1. NCBI lineage: Eukaryota > Metazoa > Chordata > Mammalia > Carnivora > Mustelidae > Mustela > Mustela erminea. Next base: position 61,290,237 of record NC_045627.1, on the reverse strand, counting down.
ACAGGACATCCCGAAGAGTACAGAAAGTGGGGGAACATGATTATTTGCAGAATTACAAGAAGTTTATGGGCTCCTGAGTGGCTCGGCTGGTTAAGCATCTGATTCTTGATTTCAGCTCAAGTCATGATCTCAGGGTTATCAGACTGAGCCCTGCATTGGGCTCCAGTGTGGAGCCTGCTTGAGATTCTCTCTCTCTCTCTCCCTCTACGCATTCACCCCCACACTCTCTCCATCTCTAAAAAAACAGTAATTTTTAAAAAATTTTAAGATATTTATTATGACTGCCTAGACCTGTGCTTGGCATGTAAGAAGTACTATATAAATAAACATTTGCTCGTATTATGCTGATTATTGGGAAATGCAGATAAATCAGATAAAATCGTCAAGATACAGGCTAAGATGCTCCTGGAAAGCCAGCTAAAGTTTAAATTTTATCCTGAAGACAATGGGAGCAATCAAAGACTTTTGACAAGTGTTTCTTTTTGACAAGAGTGCAAGTGTTAGAAAAATTACACTGACAGTGTGAATCAAAGACTGGATGGAATACAGACAGGCAAGAATCATAAAGAATCTTGAATGCAAAAATGATTAAAAAAAAACAAAATCAAAACTTTCAGGGGTGCCTGGGTGGCTCAGTTGGTTAAGCGTCTGACTCTGGATTTCAACTCAGGCTGAAATCTCAGGGTTGTGGGATTAAGCCCCACATCAGGCTATGTGCTGGGCATGGAGCCTGCTTAAAATTCTCTCCCTCCCTATATCCCTCCCCCCCATTAAAGAAAAAACAAAACACAAAAAACCTCTATAAAGAGAGGGAAATCTGCAAACCTCTTGCAAAACCTAAAAAGTCAGCACACTGACTTTTACTAAAAGTTATCAGGTATCTAATAGCATGTATAAAGATATAAACATGTAATAGTATATTCCTGGACTGCCTGTAATGCATTCCATTTCGGTAAAGACATATCTAGTTAAGCAAATCATTTTCAACAAAATCATTTCAGAATCATAAAATGCCCCATGTTCTCTTTTCCACAAGCAAGAAGGACTGATGAAAGCTCATGAAAGTCTCTCAGAAGTCTGGGTTTCCAAAGACTCCATGATGTAACACCAAAAGCTAAATTACGGCTGTCGCTTCTGCTGATATACTGGCACAGCATCTCTAAAATGTCTGCAGACTCATCAATACTTTTTACTGACGCTACAGTAATGGTGTGAGCCACACGTGCTCTAACAACAGAGTTCACATCTAATCCCAGCTATGTGGATTAACAGACGTGGGATGTGAGTTAGCTACACAGAATGTGGGACAACTTCTGGAGGGCAAACTATAGAGCCAATTTACTGGCAGTTCTCATCTTAGGTGTTTTAGAGGTCAGAAGGATTGCTTTTATGTGGCATGGACTACTTGGGTCCACTGGGGACTCCACCAAAAGTGACAAAACCTCCTATGGAGGTGAATTGAAGACCATGGTTCCACTCTGAACTCTATGGAGTGCAGGTACTGTGACTGAAGTTACCGAATTGGTTTGTTATTTTTAAAGCTGTTGTTCTTCCCCACCTACAAGGAATCATTTCATGGTTCAGTGAGAAAACCACTGTAAAGAAAGTCTACTTAGACAAAGTCTAAATAAAGTGACCTTTTTCTACTGATTCTTTAGAAAAATCTGAGTCTAAAAAGCCCCATGTTACAATAAATCCTAAATAGATATTTCTATCTTTACACTTATTGAAGAACAAATATCAATTATATAGTTATACATTACTTATACAAAAAATTCTCACAAATCAACAAAAAGATTAACTCAGTTTTTTTTAAATGGGCAAAAGACTTAGATCCTTCAAAACAGAACATATATGAAAGCCCGATAGCATATGAAAAGTAATCTTTAGTCCCCAGGGAAATTAAAATACAACGAAACAATGAAATACCACTTCACAAATGCTAGAATAGTCAAAATAGCAAAGACTGACAAACACCAAATATTTGTGAAGATGCAGAATAAGTGATCCCTCCATATACTGTTAGAGAGTAATGTAAAGTGGAGATAACACCTCTTTGGAGAGTTGTTTGGCAGTTTTTTATGTTGTGTGAATGTACATCTCTACCCTGTAACCTGGTAACTCCATTCCTACGTATTCACCCAAGGGAAATGAAAACAGACTTATATAAAAATTTTTATGGAGTAGCCATATTTATAATCATAAACTGGGAACAACTCAAATGTCCATCAGCAATGAACAGATAAAACAAACTGTAGTGTTTCCACGCAATGGAATGCTACTCAACAATAAAAAAGAATGAACTTATGTCCAAAATAGGCAGATCTCTACAAACGAAATAAATTTGTCATTGTCCACTGTCGGGGAATGGAAAGAGAGGGGGACAAGACAAGGAGTGACTGCTAACTGGTATGGGTTCTCATCTGTAAATGGAATATAATGATACCCACTGGGGTGAAGAAAATGGTCTAAAATCTGATTATATTAATGGCTGCACAACTCTGAATATAGTAAAAATCACTGACTTTTATACTTTAAATGGGCATACTGTTTGCTATATTATTTCAGTAAATCCACTTAAAAAAGAATGAACTATTAATAACATAACACACACAAACACTATGTGGAAGCAAAGGAAGCCAGACACAAAACAGTACATACTGTATGATTCCTTTAATAAGAAATGCAGACGCTGGCAAAACAAACTTATGGTGACAGAAACAGTTACTGCAGTAATGAGCAACTGACTGGAACAGAACCTTCTATGAGGCTGGAAATGTCCTATACCTCGTTTTGGATGGCGATCCAGGGGTGTAAAGGCTTCTAAATTTTAATTATATCTCAATTAGCAAAAAAAAAAAAAAAAATCACTCCTATTTGAACTTGGAAAGAAAAGAGGCTAAAAAACTAAGGGTATATGACAAATAATGTCTTCACCCTTCCCCAGTAGGAGTGGATTGTACAGATGTCCAATTATGGAAATATACAGAGCTTCAGTACACTTTTCTTCCCATAAATTTTAATAGTAACTTCATCTGGTGCTCCACACCCCTCTAATTTTCACATAGCAGTTTCCTTAACTTTTAAAAAATACTCGCAGAATATTCCAGAGCCAAAACTAAGCCTTGTTAAATCATGTTTAAGTGCCACCAAGTGGCAAGAAAGAAATGTATTTACATACACCAGATCCTAAGAGGAAAACCAAGGTCTACTTTTTCTTTTTCTGTTTTCTGAAAACATATTGATACCCTGTCTAGAAGAATCCTCTCTACCTACCACCTTTCTCTTCCTTCCCCAGTTAACTCATATTCACTTTCACCTCTCAAATGAAAATTTTCTTAGAAATTCTCTGCCCACCTCTAGAAACACAATTATACACACACACACAAACACACACACACACACACACACACACACAAACTCCTTTCAGAGCTCTTATCTTGTGTAGTTAGAGGTTCTCCATATGATTAATGTCCCTTTTCTCCCATTAGAGTCTAAGTGCCACACGCAACAGGAATAGTCTACTAGAATAAGTTAAAAACACAATTCAACCAAACCACCTAAACAGAGATCGTCCCCAAAGCAAAAGATATCCTTGCCTGAGAAATCCATTATAAGTCAATATACATTTATTTGACAGAGATATTTATTTTGGATCAATACCTGTGAGTCACTGAATATCTACTTCCTTCTCATCTTGGCTCTCAGAGTATACGTTTTCCATTGAGTCATTGGTTTCTATGCTTATCTCACCTGTTGATCCCTTAACTGAGCACATGTATTCTCATCTTCAATTTATGTTGTGTATTTTACTATGTTTCTCCTGTATTTTCCAAGATGCTAAACTTTTAGACATTAAACAATTTTCATAAACTACTGTCAAGACCATATCTAATGGTATTAATAGCTGTAGAAACAACCCTAACTTTTATGGACAGGGTTCAGTTCAGAATGCAAAGTGACATTACCACCCAAAAGCTCAGAACAGTTCTTCCAACATTCAAGTAAACAAAATATCAACACAGAAAGAATGAAATGCCGAGAGAAAAAATAAAAATAAACAATAGGCAAGCTGGAGATGAAAACAGCATCATGAAGGGCAGCAAATAACATTTTATAGATACTTTAAATAAAAGCAAAAACATTTATAGAAATCTACTTACGTCAACTAGATAAGAACTATACTTTAGCAAATGTCCACAGGAAATACAAAAGAAGATCTTCCAGCAAAATTTGAGTATTTTTCAACAATCCTTTGAAGCAGTTTAAAGAAACTGTGTGTAACATCAATCTACACTTTCTTGAAAGGCTGGAGAAGGCACACTCAGAAAAACCCGGATGGCCATGCTGTGCCAATTACACACTGCAGGCCTCCTAAAGCAATAACAAAGCAACTGAACTTTCAGAATCAATTCTTTAAGAACCAATTCTGAATACGTGAAAATTCCCGAGTTTGGAGGAGAAAAAGGACCCAGAAATCTTTCTTCTAAGAACAACCATCTCCTCCCTTTCCTCCCCTATTAAAACATTATTATTACTTTCACCACTGGCAATGTCATAATCATCACTGCAAGAAATCAGTTCAAGATCAAATGTAAATGGAAATTTCCTTAAAAATGAGAGGCTTGGGACGCCTGGGTGGCTCAGTTGGTTAGGCCACTGCCTTCGGCTCGGGTCATGATTCCGAGGTCCTGGGATCGAGTCCCGCGTCGGGCTCCTTGCTCGGCGGGGAGCCTGCTTCTCTCGCTGCCTCTGCCTGCCTCTCTGCCTGCTTGTGTGTACTCTCTCTCTCTATCTCTGGCAAATAAATAAAATCTTTAAAAAAAAAAAAATAAGAGGCTCAACCTCAGTCATAAAGGAAATGTTAACGAAAACAATACTGAGAGTATTTTTGATCTATCAAATTTGCAAAAAGCCACAAATCAGATACACTACTACATTAGTAAGGCTGTGGGAATATAAACATTTTCCTATTGGGTACTCTCCTACAATAATGGAGGAACTACAAAGTTCTATCACCCAGGTAGAGGGCAATTTGGCAATATCTAGAAAAATTACAAATATATTTTACCCCTAAACTCAGCAGTACCATTTCTGGGAATGTATCCTATAGATATCATCACACATACAAAAAACTTATGTATAATATTATTCACTGAAGGGGCACCTGGGTGGCTCAGTGGGTTAAGCCTCTGCCTTCTGCTCAGATCATCACCTCAAGATCCTGGGATCGAGTCCAGCATCGGCCTCTCTCCTCAGCAGTGGGCCTGCTCCCCTCCTCCCCTGCCCCTAGCCTGCCTCTCCACCTACTTGCGATCTCTCTCCCTGTCAAATAAATAAATAAAATCTTTAAAAAATATATTTTTCACTGAAGGATGGTTAGCAACAAGTGAAAACTCCGATGTTCAGTAACCATCAAGTTAAATATATTTCGGCATATCCGCACAATGGAATACAATGCAACTGTGAAAAGGAATGAGAATGCTCTCTACATACTGCCACAGAAAGGTAACTAAAACATATAAAGTGAAAAAAAGCAAAGTACAAAGTATTTTCTATATACTGTTGTATGTAAGAAAACAAAAAAGTAAAAAAAAAATTAACATCTGCTTTTATTTTTATAAAGAAATGCTGAAAGAATATATAATAAAAATGGTTAGAGAAAGTAAAACTATAGTAGATGGAACATGGCAGGGCAATACTTGTCATTACATACTTAGTATGTGAGTTCTGAATTGAGAAAAGGTATCTCTGTCAAAAATATTTATAATGAAAATTATGGGGTGCTCAGCTGGCTGAGTCGGTATAGCATGCTACGCTTCATCTGGGGGGGTTCATAAGTTTAAGACCCACATTAAGTGGTGTATAGCTTATTTTGAGTAAATAAATAGAGATTGATAATTTATTTTAAAAAATCTGGGATGCCTGGGTGGCTCAGTTAAGCATCTGCCTTCAGCTCAGGTCATGATCCCAGGGTCCTGGAATTGAGTCCCACCTTGGGCTCCTTGCTCAGCGGGGAGCCTGCTTCTCTCTCTGCCTGCTGCTGCCCCTGTTTATATTCTTGCCCTCTCTTGCTCTCTCTCTGGCAAATAAATAAATAAAATATTTTTAAAAATAATAACTGTATTACATGCAACATTATTAGCTAAAGATAGGAACAATAAGTGAAGAAAAGTTTAACCAAACTTTGGAGGTATTATCTGACTCTCCCAGTTTGCAGAAAATGAACAAGAAAGGGCCCAGAAATACTGTTCAAACTACTCTTAAGTTTTTTTTAGTATCACTAAAATACTAACAATTCCCACCTTGATAACCAGTTGCCTTCAGACATATTCTTTCTTCCATATTTAAGCTACTAGAACGTATTTACTCTGTGTGTTTCTCTTTAATTATTACCACTCCTGATTCTCACATGGCACTGTGCTATATGGGAGTCAAACACGTTGAGAAATATAGCTGTACATCATAAGGACAACGGCTTCAGCTAAACCACAACTACAGACTATAAAATGCAGAGGTCAAAAAATCAATCACAAAGTACCATCTCACATCATTATGGACACAATAAAATTCTAACAAAATATATTTTCAAATGCCAAACTATACATTCCAAAGGCATCCCAAATCCCCATAAAAGCCATTTTTAAAATGTAAAGGGTATTCACAGGAAAAACTTATGGCCAGCATTTTATTTTAAGATGAACTGAGAAGCATCTGGCTGGCTCAATCAGGAGGGCATTCAACTCAGTCCTGGGGTCATGAGTTCAAGCCCCATGTTGGGTACGGAGATTACTTATATAAACAAAACAAAACAAAAAGATGGGATTAATAAAAAAATTTTTGTAAGTACCAAATATGGTCTATATTAGTTTTCTAGAGCTGCTGAATTTTACCACATACTGCCACAAACTAGATGGCTTACAACAGAAATATATTCTCTTGCAGTTTTGGAGACTGACGAGGCAGAAATAAAGGTGTTGGCAGGGCTATTCTCTCTCCTTCTTCTAGAGAAGACTCCTTTGCCTCTTTGTACCTTCTGGTGGTTGTGAGCAATCCTTGGCATTCCTCCCATTTGGACCTATGTCCAAATTTCCCCTTTCTATAAATAACACCAGTTATTGGATTAGGTCCCACTCTAATCTAGTATGATCTCATCTTAACTTGAACCCAACTATAAAGATCCTATTTCCAAGTAAAGTCATATTCAAAGATACTGCAAGTTAGGACTTCAACATCTTTTTGCAGAGAACACACTTTAACTCAACACAGTCTTTATCAATCAACTTCAAAAGCAGATCTAGATTCATACATGGAATATTTATAGATTTTGCCTAACCTGAACCCATGTTTATTTCTTAAGGAATAGCATCTGATTTTTTTTTTTTGAAGAATCAATATGTTCCTCCCTTAAGCCTCAAGAAAAGGCTGACCTTAAGCCTCTCCCCAAAACCAGGCACATGTCCTTGGTCAGGTCAGAGGATCACACTCCTCTAGCCTTACAGTGACTAGTTCAGGGATGGACCACACAACCCAGGCCTGGCCTTCCATCCACCAATTTGACTGGTGCTATACAGGGAAACACAGGTGGACTCTTAAGAATTAAGTTTAGAGAGCTGCTACTGATCATCTTTACCATCATACCTGATGAAGGAAACCAAAACTGAAAAAGAATGCTTAGAGAGCATCTGGGTAGCTCAGTGGGCTAAGCCACTACCTTCCATTCAGGTCATGATCCTAGCATCCTGGGATGGAGCCCGGCATCAGGCTCCCTGCTCAGTGGGTGTATGCTTCTCCCACCCCCTGCTATTGTGCTCTGCTTGCACTTGCTCTCTTTCACACAAAATCTGAAAAGGAGGGACGCCTGGGTGGCTCAGTTGGTTAAGCCGCTGCCTTCGGCTCAGGTCATGATCCCAAGGTCCTGGGATCGAGTCCCGCATCGGGCTCCTTGCTCGGCAGGGAGCCTGCTTCTCTTACTGCCTCTGCCTGCCTCTCTGCCTGCTTGTGTGTACTCTCTCTATCTCTGGCAAATAAATAAAATCTTAAAAAAAAAAATCAGAAAAGGAATGCTCAGAAAGGGAGATAAGGATACATTCCTAATGACATCAAACCTTTGATTCCAGTTACATTAAAATCCTACCTACAGCTTTATCCTGTGAACTTCCCAGTTCATAAACCTACAAAATGACCTTCTGACTTATTAATTAGAACTAGTTTTCTGAACTTCCAATAGAAAGAGTCCTGACAGATACAGAACACAGCAAAATACCATAGGATTGAAAAAAGGGCTTCATTTTTTTTTTCAGGTTATTTTCTCTAACTGCAAAGAGACAGGAAGAGCCAATAGAAAAAAATAGTTTGTATACATTTCCATTCCCTACCCACCAGGGCATCTCCCAAGAAGAGTTTTAGAATTTAAAAGTTACAAACAAATTCATCATGCTTGTTAAATAAAGTATGGATATGTGAGCTCCTTATAGCAAAACCTGAACAATATAAAGAACTCTCATGGGGCACCTGGGTGGCTCCAACGTTAAGCGGCTGCCTTTGGCTGGGGTCAAAGCATCAGATTCCCTGCTCAGCAGGGAGTTTGGTCTCCTTCTACCACTCCCCCTGCTTGTGTTCCCTCTCCCGATGTCTCTATCTGTTAAACTAATTTAAAACAAAGCAAAACTTAAAAAAAAACTCCCAGAATTATAAAAACCCAAGTACCAATATCTAAAAAACAAACAAACAAACAAAAAGATTAGTAAAATCTTTTGCTCCTTAATGCCACTGCACATCACCACCATCCCTAAAGCTCATGTCAGTCATAGATCAATGTGATGACAAAGTCCTACTGAAGTATCTCTTTCTCTCTCCATATCACTGCTTAGACAACATTTGTGACAGTCTTGTCCTTTAATATGGCTATCACTGTCCATGTTTTCTTTGCTTCTATCTCAAGCAAACTGTGTCACACACATATTATGTTAATATTTGTTCCCAGGTTACTGGAAAAATCATCAACACCTTATATTCTTATATAATCTAAACACTCTCTTCACCTAGAGCCCACCTCCAAATTTTACACATTTATCTCTGGGAAATTTCCAGCCCTTTCCTATCACTTTTGCTGATAATTTCAGAAATTTCAAAAACACACATTCTGAGCAAAAAGAAAAAAAATTACATTTTGAAATAAGACAAAATTTAAAAATATGTTTCCTCTATTAAAGGCTGGGTATCACTAGCGACTCTACACAACTCACAAACACAGAAAACTAGTTCTTTATATCTCATATAATAAATACAGTGGTTCTCAAAGGGGCAAATTCTCCCACCCAATCTCCTTCCAAAAATCACTGTGTTGGGGCACCTGGGTGGCTCAGTGGGTTAAGCCGCTGCCTTCGGCTCAGGTCATGATCTCAGGGTCCTGGGATCGAGTCCCGCATCGGGCTCTCTGCTCAGCGGGGAGCCTGCTTCCCTCTCTCTCTCTCTCTGCCTGCCTCTCCGTCTACTTGTGATTTCTCTCTGTCAAATAAATAAATAAAATCTTTAAAAAAAAAAAAAATCACTATGTTAAAGCCATTAAGGGTACACCATACTGTGTCCGAAATATCTACTTCTCAAAAATAAGGGAGAAAAAACTTATGCGGGGGGGAATTAAAAACATAACTTACATGTTTATAACTATGTGAAAGCATACAGACTCTGAAGTCAGACAATCCCAAATTCAAACCACCAGCTCCATCACATTTGTTAATTATTTAATCATTAAACCTTTTTTTATGATTTTATTTATTTGACAGAAGGATACAGAGAACCAAGGAGCACAAGCAGGGAGAATGACAAAAGGAGTGAAAGAAGCAGGCTCCCTGCAGAGCAGGGAGCTTGAGGCAGGGCCTAATCCCAGCCCCTGGGATCATGACCTAAACCAAAAGCCAATGCTTAACCAACTAAGCCACCCAGGTGCCCTGTCATTAATCTAATTATTTCTTCATAGTACCCCAAAAAAGTATACCACACTCTTTGCAGGTTAACTGTATATATTAAGTGAGAAAAACAGCTGTTGGGCACATACTGTGTGCTTGACAAATACCTATTACCACAAATATTCACGTGAAAATTGATGCTTTCTATTTGGGCCCTAATTCTTCATCCCTCTATATGTAGTCCTTTTGTCAGGTTAAGTTTGTAATACCCTCCCCACCATGACTTGGGCTCAGTTGTGTAACCTGCTTTAGCCAATGAAATATTAGCAGACATTACACAAGTAGTAGGTTAAAAAAGTGCTTCCTTCTTTCTGTTTTCTACCTTTCCACAAATCTTTACTGGGCATCCACTTTGTGCCAGTCACTCTGTCTAGTACTCAAAATATAAAGAAAAATGTGACATGGTCGCTGAATTCAAGGGTCTCTCAAACTAAAAGAGGTATGATTGGAGAAAGAAAGGGAAGGAAATAAAGAAGTATAGTAATACTTGCACACTAGAAAAGTGACTTGTATTTTGTGGTAAGAGGACTTGAGGTATTAGGGTGGAGAAAGGGCAGGATATAGAAAGTTGAAACTAAAGTAGTAGGCTGGATCAGATATCTTGGAGTGTCTTACATAATGGTTAAAGCAACCTTATCTTTTATGTCTGTCATTTTCAAACTTCAATGTGTCCAAGAATCACCTGAGACATGTTAGAAATAGATTCCCATGCCATCCCTAAGATTTGGAATCAGCAGATCTGGAGTAGGACTCCAAATTTTCAATTTACTATCCAAACATACTTTTAAACTGTTGGAAATGGAAGAAAAACACGACTGGCTGCTTGGATAAGCACAAAGATTTGGAAGACAACCAAGAGCTGAGACAGGATTGTACAACAGGGTTCATCTCCTACATGAGGCTCCTTCAAAACTAGGAGATGTGGATTTTTCATGTAATGTATAAAAACCACACAGAGGGGTGTCTGGGTGGCTCAGCATCCACCTCTGGGTCAGGTCATGATCCCAAGATCCTGGGATCAAGTCCCACACTGGGCTCCCTACTCAGCGGGGAGTCTTTCTCCCTCTGTACCCGCCTCCTGCTTATACTCTCACTCACTTTCTCTCAAATAAATAAAATCTTAAAACAAAAAAACAAAAACAGAGTCAAGCAAAATGAAGACAAAGAGGAACATGTTCCAAACAAAACAACAGGTAAAACCTCAGAAAAAAGCTTAAACAGAGATAAGTAATATTTATGTGATAGAGATTTCAAAGTAATAGTCATAGACACTCACTGAACTGGGGAGAAGAAAGAACACAGTGAGAACATAAATGAAAAGAAGAAAATAGAAATTACAGAGCTTAAGAATACAAATAGTTGAAGTAAAAAAATATACCAGAAGAACTCAACAGCAAACTAAATGAAGCAAAGGTATGGAAAACTCAATCTGAAGACAAAGCAGTGTAACTCACCAACCAGAGCAGCAAAAAGGGGGAAAAAAAAAGCAAAAAGTAAATGGCACAAGTGACTTATGGAATAAAAATCAAATGGACTAACATTCACATCACAGAGCTCCCAGAAGAAGAAACAAAGGGGCAGAAATTTTAGTTAATGAAATCATGGCTGTAAATAAACTTCCCTAACCTGGGGAAGGAAATTAACATCCACATCCAGGAAACTCAGGGAATTCCAAATGAGAGAAACTGAAAGAGACCCACACCAAGACCTATTACAATTGAAATGTCAAAAGTTAAAGCAAAAAAGAGAAACTACTACAAGCAGCAAAAAACATACAGCAGATTTCTCCCAGCAGATTTCTCAGCAGAAACTTTACAGACTAGAAGAAAGCAGCATGATGTATTAAAAGTGCTGAAAGAAAAAACTTTGAACCAAGAATATTCTACCCAGCAAAGTTATTGTTCAGAAGTAAAGGAGATATTAAGAGTTTTTCAGACAAGCCAAAGCTAATGGAGTTTACCACTCAACTGGCCTTATAGGAATTGCTAAAGGAATTTCTTTAAACTGAAAAGAACAGGTGCTAATGAATAACAAGAACACACATGAAAGGATAAATCTCACTGGAAAGGCAAATATATAATAAATGCAATGGACTAATCACTTTTAAAGCTAATACAAAGATTAAAAGGCAGAACCTGTGAAAAGAACTACTACTGCAATAATTAAAAAATAAGGAAAAAAAAAGATGTAAAATGTGACATCAAAAATAAAATGTTGGGGGAACCTGGGTGGCTCAGTAGGTTGAGTGTCCTGACTCTTGATTTTGGCTCAGGTCATGATCTCAGGGTTGTGAGATCGAGTCCTCTATCAGGCTCTGAGCTCAACAAGAAGTCTTGTCCCTCTCCGTCTTCTCTTCCCCCCCTACTTGTGTATGCCCTCACTCAAACAAGCAAATAAAACCTTTTAAAAAAATGTTCGAGAGGAACAGAAATACTGAGCTTTAAAATGAGATCAAGGGATGCCTGGGTGGTTCAGTTGGTTAAGCAGCTGCCTTTGGCTCAGGTCGTGATCCCAGCGTCCTGGGATCGAGTCCCACATCAGGCTCCTTGCTCGGCAGGGAGCCTGCTTCTCCCTCTGCCTGCCATTCTGTCTGCCTGTGCTCGCTCTCTCTCTCTCTCTCTCTGATAAATAAAATCTTTAAAAAAATAATAATAAAATAAAATAAAATGAGATCAAACTTAAGCTATCAATTTAAAATAGACTTGTAAGTTATTATATGCAAGCCTCATGGTAACTTCAAAGCAAAATCTTATAGTAAATGCACAAGATATAAAGAGAAATGAATATAAGCATATCCCTAAAGACATGAAACCACAAGAGAGCCAGAGAAGAAAAAAGGAACAGAGAAGAACTACAAAAATAGCCAGAAAATGACTAACAAAATGTTAACAAGCACATAACCTATTGGTAACTGCTTTAAATATAAATGGACTAAATTCTCCTATCAAAAGACAAAGAGTGGCTGAATGGGGGAGGAGACCCATCTCTAAACTATGGACAAGAGATTTACTTCAGACACGCACACACACACACACACAGAGAAAATGAAGAGATGGAACAAGATACTCTATGCAAATGGAAACCAAAAAAAGCAGAGTAGCTATACTTACATCAGACAAAGCACTTTAAAACAAAGACTGTGCTAAGAGACAAAGAAGAATGCTACAGAATGATAAAAGGTTCAATCCAACAGGAAGATAAACATTTTAAATATTTATGGACTTAGACTGCCTGGCTGGTTCAGTCAGTTTAGTGTCCCTCTCTCTCGGTTTCAGCTAAAGTCATAATCTCAGGGTCCTGAGATTAAGCCCCACATGCAGCTCCTCACGCAGCATAGTATGTGATTCTCACCCTCCCCCCTTCCCCTCCCCCAACTCAGGCACAAACCCTCTCTCTAAATAAAATCTTTTAAAAAAAATTGATGAGCTCAACATAGGAGCACCTAAATATATAAAGCAAATACTAACACACTTAAATGGAAAAATAAACAGCAACACAATGACAGGGGACTTTAATAACCTACTTACATCAATGGATGACAGATCATTCACACAAAATCAATAAGGAAACCCTAGTCTGAAAACAAACATTAGACCAGATGGGCTTAACAGATTTTTAAAGAACATACCATCCAAAAGCAACAAAATATACATTTTTTTATTAAATATTTTTATTTATTTATTTGACAGAGAAAGGAAGAGATATCACAAGTAGGCAGAGAAGCAGGCAAGTAGGGGGGAGAAGCAGGTCCCCCGCTGAGCAGAGAGACCGATGCAGGGCTCAATCCCAGGACCCTGAGAACATGACCTGAGTCAAAGGCAGAGGCTTAACCCACTGAGCCACCCAGGCACCCCAACAAAATATACATTCTTTTCAAGTACAAACAGATCCAAGATAGATTACATAACACATCATTTCCCAACATAAACCACAAAACAATTCCTAACAAATTTAAGAGCACTGAAATCATATCAAGCAACATTTCCAACCACATGGTATATCAGGAACTAATTACACAAGAAAACTGGAAAATTCACAAAAATGTGGAAATTAAACCACATGCTACTGAACAACAAATAGGTCAAAGAAGAAAATCAAGAGGAATTGGGGCACCTGGGTGGCTCAGTCAGTTAAGCATCTGCCTTCAGCTCAGGTCACAATCCCAGAGTCCAGCCCCACCGTGGGCTCCCTGCTCAGTTAGGAGTCTGCTTCTCCTTTCCCTCTGCCCCTCTCCCTTTTAGTATGCACATGTGCACATGCTTTCTCTCTCTCTCTCTCAAATAAATAAATTGTTTTTAAAAAAAAGAAATTAAAAAATACCTTGAGAAAGAGGAAATGAAAATGTAATAAACCAAAATTTATGGGATGCAGTAAAAGAAATTTTAAGAGGGAAGTTCACAGTGACAAATGCCTACCTCAAGAAACAAGAAAACAACCTACTGTACACTCAAAAGAAGATAAAGAGAACAAAACCCACAGTTAGTAGAAGGAAGGAATTAACAGAGATTGGAGCTGATAGAGACTAAAAAGACACCAGAAGGAAAACAAAAACCAATGCAATGAAGAGCTGGTTCTTTGAAAAGATAAGCAAAACTGACAAACCCTCAGCTAGCTAGACTCACCAAGAAAAAGAGAGAACTCAAATAAAATCAGAAAGAGAGAGATGAAAGAGATGTTGTAACTGATACCACAGAAACACAAAGAGTAAGAGAAGGCTGTAAACAATTATGCGCCAGCAAACTAGAGCACCTAGAAGAAATGGGTAAATTTCTATAAACAAAACCTACCAAAACTGAATCGTGATGAAATAAAAAATATATATGAACAGACTGATTACTAGTAGGGAAACCTAATCAGTAATCAATAACCTCCCAATGAACAAAGTCCAAGACTACAGAGTTTCACTGGTGAATTCTACCAAACATGCAAAAAACAATTACTACCAATCTTTCTCAATCTCCTCCAAAGACAGAAAAGGAGGGAACTCTTCTAAACTCATTTTAGGATACCAGCACTACCCTAATAACCAAAGCCAAGCAAGGATCCACAAGGAAAGAAAACTACAAGCTAATCACCCTGACGCACATAGATGAAAAAATCCTTAAAAAAATAATAGCAAACCCAATCCAATAATACACTGAATCATTCACCATGATCAAATATGACTTACTTCAGTTTTGCAAGGACAGCTCAACATCTATAAAATCAGTCAATGTGACATACTACAACAGTTAACAAAATGAAGGATAAAAACCATATGATCATCTCTACAGATGCAGGGGAAACATTTGACAAAATTCAACACCCATTTATGATAAAAACTCTCAACAAAGCAGGCTTAGAGGGAACATGCCTCACCGTAACAGAAGCTATATATGACAAGCCACCTATTAATTTCATACTCAATGATGAAAAGCTGAAAGCTTTTTTTTCTAAGACCAGGAACAAGACAAAGATACCCAGTCACTGTTATCACTTTTATTCAACACAGTATTAGAAATCCTAGTCAGAACAATTAAGCAAAAAAAATAAAGGGTCAATTGGAAAGGAAAAATAAAACTATCACTATTTGCAGATGACACGATGTTACACAGACAGAACCCTGAATATTCCATAAAAAAACTATCTGAATAAATGAATTTGGTAAGGTTGCAGGATACAAATACACAAAAATCTGTTGCATTTGAATAAAAAAAAAAAGAACTACCAAAAAGAAATGAAAACAATCCCATTTCCAACTGTACCAAAAAGAATAAAATACTTAAGAATAAATTTAACCAAAAGGATGAAATACCTATATCCTAAAAATAAGACATTAATGAAGGAAACTGAAGCAAGACACAAACAGAAATCTAGTCCATTCTCCTAACTGGAAAAATTACTATTGTTAAAATGTCCACAATACCCTAGTCAATATACAGAATATACAGATTCAATGCAATCCTTACCAAAATTCCAATAGCATTTTTCACAGCAACAGAATAATCCTTAAATGTGTATGGAAGTATAAAAACCCCTTAAGAGCCAAAGCAATCCTGAGAAAGAATACAGCTGGAGACATCATGCTCCTTGATTTCAAACTATACTACAAAGCTATTAGTGATTAAGACAGTACTGTATTGGCATAAAAACAGACACAGATCAGAGGAACAGGAGAGCCCAGAAATAAACCTATGCATATACAATCAGTTAATTTGTGACAAGGAGCCAAGAACATACAACAGGGAGAGGACAGTCTCATCAGTAATTATTAGAAAAACTGGATGGCCTCATGCAAAAAAATCAAACTTGACACCATCCTACACCATACACAAAAATTAACTCAAAATGGATTAAAGATCCGTATATAAGATCTGAACCACAAAACTCCTAGAAGTAAACACAGGCAATAAGCTCCTTGACATCAGACTTGGTAATTATTTTTTTTTTAACCAGACACCAAGAGCAAAACAACAAAAACAAAAATAAACAAGTTGGACTACATCAAACTAAAATGCCTCTGCACAGCAAAGGATACCATCAACAAAGCGAAAAGACAACTTACTGAATGGGAGAATATATTTGCAAATATGTGTCTGAAAACGGGCTAATATCCAAAATTCATAAAGAAGTCACAAAAGCAAAAAATCCCCCCAAATAATCCAATTAGAAAACGGGCAGAAAATCTGGAGAGACATTCTTCCAAAGAAGATATATAGATGGCTAACCGTTATATGAAAAGATGTTCTACATCATTAATCATCAGGGAAATGCAAATCCCCAATCAGCTATCACTTCATACCCATTAGAATAGCTATTACCAACTAGAAATGTAGAAAGTATTGGCAAGGATGGGGAGAAAAGGAAACTCCTGTGCACCGTTGGTGGAAATGTAAACTGGTGCAGCCACCATGGAAAAAGTATGGGGTGGGAGGAGAAACGACATTTACATAATATGAAACATACAGATACAATTATCATTAGCTTAATGAGGCAAACTTTCTCCCACCACAGCTACATCTTCTTCATGAGAAAAATGAGTTAACGTATTTTTACATGAGTTTAGGGAGCTACTGCCCATTCTTTACATATCCTGCCTTGTCCTAAAGATAAATAAATGACCCTTATTCTCACGAACATTTTGTAAGGAAACCATCTTTGAATACATTATTTTAGTTCTCGTACCCCAATATATACAGTATTTCCTAATATCATGTCACCTTTTCTGTCTGAAATGCAGGAGTCTATTCAACAATAAAAATCAACACAACAGTTTTTCTCAAAATATCGTTAATTAGAAGGCTCTCTAAAACCTTCTTATTTTACAGATATGGAAACCAAGATGCAGCGATTAAGTATGTTTACTCAAACCACACAGATAGAGTCATACGTGTACTAGAACCTAGTACTAGAACCAGTGCTCCTCCCCCAAGGTTTTTCCTACTGCACACACTGCCTAAGATCGGTCTATTTTTTCTAAGACAAAGTATTTGGTAGTGCTGTTGGCAAAAAGCATACAAACGAGTATTTTTGCCACCCTATCCTACAGAATGTAGCAATAAATGTGGTAATGTGTAAACTGCCATCACCCACACCATTACACAAAGAAGCTGTAAATGTATAAAAGTTCTGGACAGACCAAATACAATGCAATTTAAATTCCAGAGTGTAGAGTCATCATTCTTTATTACAAAAATATTTAAAAGAAACTATGTTATAATTTTAAGATTACATCTAAAAAACAAATTCTGTGACTCAGCTTCAAGATTTTTTTCAAGGGATCTATTATTTATTAAGCAAAGATGAAGGTCTTTGTTTCTTAGTCAATTCTCACAACCCTCCTAAACAGTATTTACTACTAATACTATTTCATATAACAATGAATTAAAATTAGTTCTCTCTACATCTCACAGTTGGTAAAGTGTGAAAATAAAATTCGTCCCCAGGTCTGCCTGATCCAAAGTCACATTTTTGTTGTTATATTCAAGTGCTTCCAGAATAGGCCTTAAAATGTGATGAACAATTGGAGAAGTGATGAGAGGAATAAACTTGTGAATTCAAAATATATTTAACAACCTCTTCCATCCTATCAAGATACAATCTTTAAAGGGTTAGTTACTCTTTGGTACTATCTGACAAGCATGCAAATTCATGTCTAAAATTATTTTTGGGGGCGCCTGGGTAGCTCAGTGGGTTGAGCCGCTGCCTTCGGCTCAGGTCATGATCTCAGGGTCCTGGGATCGAGTCCCGCATCGGGCTCTCTGCTCGGCAGGGGGCCTGCTTCCCTTCCTCTCTCTCTGTGATCTCTTCCCTTCCTCTCTCCTACTGTGATCTCTCTCTGTCAAATAAATAAATAAAATCTTTAAAAAAATAAATAAATAAAATAAAATAAAATAAAATAAAATTATTTTTGTACATTACGCATTTCTCTGGAAGTAAAAATGTTCCTCATGTAATCTGGTGTTTTAAAAAGAAAAGACTCAATGGTTAACTTCAAGAAAGGTTGCAACTTTTAATTTTTTAAAATTCATAAATGGACAAAAGCCAGAAGAGACAAAACTATTTGCATTATATCAAAATAAAATTGTTTTCTAGATTTAATATAAACAATGATGCAAACAGAGCAAAAAAACATTCACTAGAAAGGAAAAAGACTTCACTGAACATGTATGCTTCACTACTGAACTGTCTAGTTAATATCAATCTTTTAACTATGACCACGATTATTTCAACTTCAGAAGTCATTCTTATCTCCATGGGCTTCTGAAGATACCTGTTTTCCCCTGGACTAAAATACAGGTATCTCCCACTTTTCAGAAGCTTGCATTACACCGTCTTGCTTTTATGAAAAATAGCAAAAAGTGAAACAGCGGTCAGCATCTGTTTCACAGCAAGCTGGTACAGAGGGAGTGTGCACCCTGAGCAGCTTAGAGTGGAACCACCAAGTTCCTTCCCTTGAACTACACTCAGCATCAAGCCACCCTAAGTTTGAATTTGTATCTGTGAGCTGCTGTACTTTATCTCAACTTATTTCTTGCATTCATTAACAAGATGAGTCCCAGGGTATCAGAAAAACCTAGGACAGCTTATTTTTTGGGCCTGGGAATGAGCAGAATATTCTCCATATAAATAATAGGTAACTGCTTCTTTGCTCTATACCATTTCAGCTCACTGAAGGTTTCATAGTAACGCTCTAC
This sequence comes from Mustela erminea, assembly GCF_009829155.1. Classification (NCBI taxonomy): domain Eukaryota; kingdom Metazoa; phylum Chordata; class Mammalia; order Carnivora; family Mustelidae; genus Mustela; species Mustela erminea. The sequence goes on along the minus strand of NC_045627.1, from coordinate 61,271,090 downwards.
ATTCATTTTAAAAGTTAATTCAGTTTCCTTCTTAATTTGATGCATTTCTAAACATATATCATTTTACACACACAAAAAGAAAAGAAAAGAAACATAAGAGATAGAGCTGTAAGCTGAGAAGAAAGATGAGTGAAAACTGCATCATGAAAAAACAATTTCCTCATTCCTAAAAGAACATTCTTGGCAGAATCCTAGGCTACATTACTGGACCAAATACCTGAAGATTCTGCATATTCTGCCATCTGAGCGCAAATATCCTTTAAGCATCAAGTTTTAAAGTGTACTACTTATTTCATACTCCAGTCAAACATAACAGCAACAGTACCATTAATATTACTGCTTATACTTCTGTTCTTGAGTCACAAAAATCAGACACTGATAGCAACACAATTTGACAACAGATCCTTCCTTTCTGGTTTTCCTTTTTTTTTTTTTTTAATTTTTTTATTTGACAGAGATCACAAGTAGGCAGAGAGGCAGGCAGAGAAAGAGAGAAGGAAGCAGGCTCCCCACTGAGCAGAGAGCCTGATGCGGGGCTTGAGCCCAGGACTCGGGGATCATGACCCAAGCCGAAGCCAGAGGCCTTAACCCGCTGAGCCACCCAGGTGCCCCTCTGGTTTTCCTTTTTTAAGATTTTATTTATTTATTTGACAGAAAGAGATATCACAAGTGGGTAGAGAGGTGGGGGGGGGGGGCAGGATACCCTCTGAGCGGAGAGCCTGAAGCAGGGCTCGACCCCTCATGCTCTGAACTGAAAGGAGAAGCTTAACGGACTGAGCCACTCAGGTGCCCCTCCTTTTTTTTTCTTAATACAGCACATATTTTTACCTGCAAGTGGATATTCATATTCCTCAAAACAGCGGATTTCATCTGGATTACTTGTTAAACAGTATCTGACAAAATATGGATTAGGTATTTTTATCTAAACATCTTTATACAGTTTTAAAAATAACTGTTCAATGGCTGAGAGGTAATAAACATTAACCACTTAACAAGAGCACACTTATCATTTTTTTTCCAAAGTAAAGCTTAAATCCTTAGAAAAGGAGAGAAAAGAAAGGTAAAAAATGTCTGGGTCATCAACATCTCTCATCCCGTCTTTGCCACAATTTCAGTTATTTTTTTAACCAATGTAGCTACGTTAGAATAACTCTTCTGCATTAATACACATTTTCTTGCCTTTAAAAAAAAGATTTATTTGAGAGAAAGCGCAAGCGGGGCAGTAGGGCAGACGGAGAAGCAGACTCCCTGCTGAGCAGGGAGCCAGATGTGGGACTGGATCCCAGGATCCTGGGATCATGACCTGAGCTGAAGGCAGATGCTTAACTGACTGAGCCACCCGTGTGTCCCATTTCCTTGCGTTTAAAAGATCGATATCTGTAGATAATTTAATCTTCTTAGTAGTTTAACAGTCTTGATCAACCAACTCACTCAAGGTTAGACTGTAAACTATGTGGCCTACTGTCTTAACAGAAAAATTAAGTCCCTCCGTTTTATAGCTCCTGACAACTCCTACCTAGCTTTCTCACCTAATACGGAAAATTCTAATTTCTCTTCTGTCTTTTGTCCCTTATGAATGTACTCTTGCCTTGCACCAATAAAATGTACTAATCTTTGATATAAAGATATGTTAAGATTAAACAGAAGTTCTTTGCCTAAGGAGAAAGGGACCAAAAGGAGCATGATTTAGATAAGATTATATGTTGGTAGCCATAGCAATGGGTCTTGAAACGGTTTTCAGCAGATATACATGTGGATTTGTGACACTCGGCATGTCTATTTTAACATGCCAAAATCTATTTTAATAAACCCAAGCAGTTATATATAGTAATACACACAAGAAAATTAGTTGTACAAGTCTCACATGGAAAATAACTTTATCACTTCAACCGTACTTCTTTTAAAAAAGTCAATAAAGCAAAAATTCTAGTACCTCCTTAAAAATTGTTGGAAATTAACCCATGTTACTTATTTTTTTTTTTTAAAGATTTTATTTATTTATTTGACAGGCAGAGATTACAAGTAGGCTGAGAGGCAGTCAGAGAGAGAGGAGGAAGCAGGCTCCCCGCTGAGCAGAGAGCCCGATGCGGGGCTCGATCCCAGGACTCTGGGATCATGACCTGAGCTGAAGGCAGAGGCTTTAACCCACTGAGCCACCCAGGCGCCCCCCATGTTACTTATTTTTATTTTGACATTTTCTCTTTCTAGAATAGAAACCAATCTAGATAAAGCAGCTAACACAGTATCATAAAAATATTATTGCCATAGGCAATTTACCAATAGGTAAATAAGTAAAATTTTAGTACACTGGCCACTGAACATAGGTGATATGTTAAGCAAATCATTTTAGAAGATGTGTCAGTTGTATTAAACACTCACAGAAAAATAACCAGCTTAAAGGGTTTTTTAAACATTCCCAAAGATTTATGGACTGCTTAATGCCTGCCCATAATTAAAGTATCACTGTACTGTGATCAGGATAAGCTAATCAATACTCATTTATACAACTGAACTTTCTCCACTTCCTACTAGCTGAATGAAAATTCACATAACCTAACACTTGTGATGAAATTATTTATATCATTAATCATTCACTTAAAAAGCCTCATTTCAACAAGCACATAGACAAACATATATGTTCCTCTCATGTTTTTATTCTTAGTAAAGGCAAGGAACTTCACATTTTATTTTGATGGGAATTTCTCCCCATTACTTTTGTCACAATCTTCCTATATCTATTACTAGAAGCATTTTATCAAGATCAGTGATGTCTGAATTACCAAACAGCATATCTTCCTTAAAGATTCCTTTTAAGTATTCTCTACATCCAATGTGGGGCTCGAACTTACAACCCCACGATCAACAGTCGCATGCACTTCCAACTGAGCCAACCAGGTGCCCCCAAAACTGTGTATTATTTTTAAAATTTGCCAAATCGCTCCTTCCTTTTCTCAGTAGTCACACACAACTCAACTTCCCTTTTAAACACACATTTAAAAATATTTATTGCCAACTACATCAAATCTAAGTCACAGAATGTTAAAACTGAGAAGGCATTTGGCTAAAGTCCAAGAATCCTAAATCCTGACCCCTAGTCTGCTTTACTCTGCTTGTCCCTCCACCCTCCCTCCCCAACCTCTGAGCTCTCTGAGGATATGAATAGAAGAAAAGGCCAGGCACCTACACACTGTTATTAAAAGGCTTTTGTTAACAAACTTCAAAGTGCCTTGGACTAGGCCAGTCCACATGGAAGGCTCATCAAGCTTAAAGCCCAGAATGAGTATCACTTAGACAGCCTTTCCTCTGTCAGCCTATGCTCAATTCTCAGCCAATGATTAGAAGAAAGGCCAGTCTAGCAACATACGAAGAAAAACTAAGCCAGTGGAAATATTCAGCTCAGAAACCTACTTAGCTCTGAATACCACCCACAAAACTAAAAAACCAAGAAGAATGAAGAAAGCCAAACAGGATGATAATGCTAAAGAGAAAGGGGCAAGGCATTCCAGGATAGAGAATTGAAAGAGTAATTATGTTACTTACGATTTATGGTAAGATAATGGGGAGAGAAAGCAAAATTCTTTAATATAAATAAAATAAGCAATTAGAAGTTATAAACAAAGAAAAAGGAGCAATGTGATAGAACCAAATAGAAAAGTCTAAAAAGAGGGCATATGCTTGAATGTTTAAGATTAAAGAGCACAGGCTTTTGAATTCCACTCCTGGGTCTACCACTCTTTAGCTCAGTGATCATGAATGAAATCTTTAATCTTCCCAAATCTGTTTCTCCACCTGTATAACAGATAGTAACATCAAAGGGATATCGTTTGGCACTGCGGAAAAGCTCAGTATCTGTTAGCTTTTTAAAGAATTAGTAAAACAACAAAAACTTGTCTTCTCCACAGAGGATTTATTTCTTTAAATTTACAATGGGGATAGGTGGTGGCAAGGAGGAGACCATACTATATGAAAGTCTGCCAAGAGAGATTCAATAGTAAATATAATGTCTGGGATTTTTATCAAAATAATATATATTTACTATTGAATCTTTAGTAGTTCTTTAGTAGTTCTTTACTAGTTCTTTACTATTATATTTACTATTATATTTACTATTGAATCTTTACTAGTTCTTTACTATTCTTTACTAGTAAGAGAATTAGTTCTCATTCTTTCTATTTATATGTATGTTTGAAATTTTCCAAAATGAAAGGTTTTTTTTTTAATTCCTTTCTCTTTAATTAATACGGTTGAAAAAATAAGTCCTAGCATCCTTTATACCTCTGAGAAATCATGAATTTAAAAAGAGAATTTAAAAAGAGAATAGAGGTACAGAGACAAATGCCTACAAATGACCTAGAAAATATGCCTACACTGATTGTGAGGAAGGAAAGTATCCAGGCAGGAGACTACGAATTCCCATACAATGGAGACAATTAAAAAAAAAAAAAAAAAAAAACCATGAAAAACCAGCATGCATCAAAGTGCCCATAAACATGTCTCAGTTTAACAAAGTCAACAATTCTTCTACATACATTGTACACTTATTTTTGAAATTCATATAAACCAATATTTATTTATGTATGTATGTAATCTCTATACCCAACATGGGGCTCAAACTCATGAGCCCAAGATCAAGAATCACGTGCTCCTGACTCAGCCAGCCAGATACCCCTAAACCATTAATTCTAAACATATGAGCAGAGCATGCTTATATTAAATTAGATGTAGGGGAACCTGGGTGGTTCAGTCAGTTAAACGTCTGCCTTGGGCTGAGGTCATGATCCCAGGCTCCTGGGATCCCGTGCTCAGTGGGGCACCTGCTTCTCTCTTTACTTCTCTGCCCACTGCTCTACCTACGTGTGCTCTCTCTGCCAAATAAATAAATAAAATCTTCTCTAAAAATAAATAAATAAATTACATGTGAATTCAGTTATAAAAAAAAATACATACATTTCACATTTTCACAAGTAAGATTTTCTTTCACCAAGCAAAATATACCTTATAAGTCCTTTTAAAATTAGTTTTTCTTCCTGTTCACAATATGAGTTTAGAAGAGGGAGAACAGGCTTTTACTTTCTGGAAACCTCTAAAAAGCCAACTAGCTAGTAAGAGAAACATACAAAATAATCACTTATTAATGATGATAAAATGATTGATATTATGCTAACAGTAAAATCAAGTAACAGTCACAGACTATCTAGTATTACTAATGAGAATGAAAATGCTCATCACACAACAGTTTTCCATTAACAGCAGCTTTCATAGGTTAATACTAGTGTTCACATCTTCTAACCTAAACGTAAGTACGGATGTGTTAATATATTTAACAGTGGTGAAAAACTACTATGTAACTTCATACAGCAATTGCAGGAAGTTAAATAAAAAGTTTGCTCTGGAAGAGTTCAATTCTGTGTTTTACTTTTACCTGATAAGTTAGGTAAATATTTCAAACGTTAAAAATATCACACAATTATTTCTATGGATAAGAGGAAGCATTTATGGTAAGGGAAATCCCCTGATTGCTTCAATAAAAGTTATTACTCAATGTCTCCCAACTGACCAATTATTTTTTTAAATAATCATCTTATATTCCTACATTCCTAAATAAAGGCAATAAAACAGTGCGTGGGACACCTGGGTGGCTCAGTGGGTTAAAGCCTCTGCCTTCGGCTCAGGTCATGATCCCAGGGTCCTGGGATCGAGCCCCACATCGGGCTCTCTGCTCCGCGGACAGCCTGCTTCCTCCTCTCTCTCTGTTTGCCTGCCTCTCTGCCTACTTGTGATCTGTCAAATAAATAAATTAAAAAATCTTTAAAAAAAAAAAACAGTGCACGTGAAAGGGTTGTTTTTTTTTTTTAAGTATAAAATGTTCTATGTAGATATAAGATGGTGACATCAGTAATTTAGATTTTCCCAAAGCTTTCTATATGTCAAGTTTTGGACAATTTGTTTACTCCCCTACCTTATTACACTCACAAAAACCTTATGAGACAACTTTGTTTCTACAGGATCCAGGTCAAACTTCGTAAAAAAAAAAAAAAACAAACAAAAACATACACACACAAAGAACTGTGATGGACTAACTTCCTAACTTCTAATGATTTAGAAGTTATAATACTCCCTTATTTCAAATGGTAAAGTACAATTACAAGTTTTTGAATACAACTGAGAGATACAACTGAGTACTTTCTTCCTATTTAGTATAAAACATCTCACACATATTGTTTCCAAATACCAAAACTTCAAACAGAAGTCCATAAATTACTGTTACATACTTTTTTTCTTGTAGCCATTCCCTATGACTTATCCTGCTCTTACAATTCAAAAATACAAATTACCCAAAACTGGATTATAAGAACTTCATTATCATTCAGTTACTCAACAAACACTGGCTTTACACATGTAACTTCCTTGGACCACATAACATTCAGAAAAATGATTATGTGATAAATCAAAAGAACACATATTTGTCTCTAACAAAAGAATGTGGAACAAAAGGAAAAAAAAAATCATTATAAGGGGTCAACCATACAGCCTTCCTAATATACCCCTCATAATCCATTAAGGATTCTCAGACTAATTCTCCCACCTACCTCCTAAGAGTCTCAATTTCATCCTTAAGACATTATTACACCTGATATGTAACACCAAATCTAATTCAAAAATCTGAGAAACTCACAAGAATCAAGTCTTTTAAAACAATATAGTTTAGCACCAGAAAATAAATTCACACAGTAACTTGTAATGAGTAAATATAAACTATCAAGTATATGAGTTTCATAAAATGCAACCAAAAGATAAAATCTTAAATTTCAAAAATATTATATAAATTTCTCTCACTACTCAAATCTGGATGAGTCAGACAAAATGTCTACATAAAGGTATCCCTCTGTACTCAAACTTTTGTTACTTACTATTCAAAACTCAAGCACAGAACAGATTTAAATAATGTGGTTTGCCACGTTATCTGAATCTGACAGATGAACCCTCACTACAGAAAGGCAGAATTTCAAAGATCTGGATAGCGAAGTCTATCTGTGCTGTGACACACAACTCTATCATTTGGTGTCCCTGGCTGGCTCAGTCAGTAGAGTATGCAACTCTAGATCTTGGGGTTGTGAGTTCAAGCCCTGTGATGGGTGGAGAGACTACTTTAAAACAACAACAATACTGGGGTGCCTGGGTGGCTCAGTGGGCTCAGCCTCTGCCTTCGGGTCAGGTCATGATCCCAGAGTTCTGGAATTGAGCCCTGCATGGGGCTCTCTGCTCAGCAGGGAGCCTACTTCCTCCTCTCTCTCTGCCTGCTTCTCTGCCTACTTGTGATCTCCATCTGTCAAATAAATAAATAAAATCTTAAAAACAAACAAACAAAAAAAAACACAACACAGGAGCACCTGGGAGCTCAGTCGGTTAAGCTTCCAACTTTTGGTTCTGGCTCAGGTCATTGAGATCAAGTCCTGCATGGGGCTCTGTGCTTATCACAGAGTCTCCTTGAGATTCTCTCCCCCTCCCTCTGCAAAACTCCGCATGCTCTCTCTAAATACAGCATTTTTTTTTAAAAACCACAATATTCATAATTCATATAAAAGATATTAAAGCAAGCCCTTCCAGTTATTCTAGTTCTCTCCTATCAATCCACTACTATACACATTACTCCCTTTACAAGGTATTTTAAAGTTTCCTTCTGGTCTGTAATTATTTTTAAATTGAGAGTTTAAGAAAAATATTTGTAAATCATACACTGATGTGGGTCTAGTGACCAAAATATACTCTCACATCTCAACAATAAAAAACCAAATAACTCAGGGGCGCTCAGTAGGTTGAAGCCTCTTCAGTTCAGGTCATAGTCTCAGGGTCCTGGGATCGAGCCCCACATCGGGCTCTCTGCTCAGTGGGAAACCTGCTTCTCCCTCTCTCTCTGCCTGCCTCTCTGCCTACTTGTAATCTCTGTCTATGAAATAAATAAATAAATAATCTTAACAAAAAAAAAAACAACTCAACTTTAAAATTAGTTAGGGATCTGAATACACATTTCTCCAAAGATACACAAATAGCCAAAAAACATGTGAGAAAGTGCTCAACATCACTGGTCATTAGGGAAATGAAAATAAAAACCACAATGAGATACCACTTCAGACCTACCCAGTAAAACAGCTACCATCAAAAAGACATCAATAACAAATGTTGGCAAGGGGGTAAAGAAAATGGAATCTTCCTTCATTGCTGGTGGGAATATAAAATATTGCAGCTGCTTCGGAAAACAGTTTGGCATTTCCTCAAAAACTTAAATTATCATGTGACCCAGCAATTTCTTTTAAGTATATACATCCAAGAAAAGTGAAAACAAATGTTCATAGCAACATAATCCCAACAGGCAAAAAGGGAAACAATCCAAATGCCCGTCAACTAATGGATAAACAAAACACAGTATGTCTATACAATGCAGTATTATTTAGCCATGAAAACACTAAGTGCTGATAAATGCTACATGAATGAATCTTGAAAACATGCTAAGAAGGCAGACACAAAAGATGATGTATTGTATGATTACATCTATTTGAAATACTGAAGGTTGACAAATCCACAGGAACAGAAAGCAGACTGGGGATGCCAATGGCCGGGTGCAGATGGAATGGGAAATGACTGCTAACGGGTTTGGGGTTTCTTTTTCTGGCAATGAAAGTGTTCTGGAATTATACAGTGATGTTTGGATATAGCGAATAAACTAAAATCACTGAATTATATATTTTAAAAGGGTGAATTTTATGGCACGTAAACTGTATTTCAACTGAGAAAAGAAAAACTTTAGGGTATCGTTCACTGTACTTGGGATACTTCCTGCATGCAAGAGACAATACAATGAACTTAAGTTCACATTGGAATTATCCCCAAAACAATGTGCAGCTGTAAGGAGCAGTAAAAGAATTTTTTAAATGTACGCAGAGTAATTTAGAGGGTAGTGATGGTGGTTAAGTTTTTAACCTGAAACAACAAAAACAACAGCTTTGTTTATTCACATCTACCCAATATCCAGATTCCATACAGCAGATGGGTAGACATAAAGAAAGAAAGAAGAGATTCTGAGGCGTATCAAAACAAATCAAACCCCTTTGCTGGGCTTCTTAGGCAGTTTGCAAAACAGGAAAAAAAAAAAAAAACAATCTCATTATTTAATATATACTTTTATTTGCCACAAAAGATACTTCCCAGCTGTTTCCAAATACCAAATGCGACCTCTTAAGGATCAAAATTTGTCAATATTAAGGATGTTCAAAGAATATATATGCCACTGATTTTAGGCAATTCCAAAAATACATTTTGTGCAATGGAATATAGTATAGCCTCCGGTGAGTTTACCTAAAAGAGATACTGTTTTTGGATAACAACATCATTCCCGTCAAGACTATGTGAAAAACAGTATGTGTCAATGTTGAGTTCCACAATGAAATTGTCAAATAAAGGAAACATTCCTCTCCTAAGGAGAGAAATGCACTGGAAACCCCAATGTGGCTAACAAAGAGGCCCCACTTTTTTAACCTGTGTTAGAAAATCCTACAGCCTGGGGCACCTGGGTGGCTCAGTGGGTTAAGCCTCTGCCTTCGGCTCAGGTCAGGGTCCTGGGGTCGAGCCCTGCATCAGGATCTCTGCTTGGTGGGGGCCCTGCTTACCCCACCCCCTGCCTGCCTCTCTGCCTACTTGTGATCTCTGCCTGCCAAATAAATAAATAAAATCTTAAAAAAAAGAAAGAAAGAAAATCCTACAGCCTATCTTTGCAAACCTATCATCTATCCATCTCCTACAAGAATCATGGTCTGCAGTTTAAACAGTTTCAACTCATTCTTGTCCTTTTCACTTTTGCTTATTTGTTTCTCATGACAGGAATGCCTCTTACGTATTCATCAAAATTAAGCAAAAATCTGCCTCCTTGTTCATGAAGCCTTCCTACATCATTTCAAGGGTTTTCTTTCACTTCTAAACATGCCTAGCACTTGCTTGCACCACAGTATGGCACATTTTGCCTTGTACTATAAATGAATACACTGTATCTTCTCGAAGTACTAAAAGTTCTTGAAGGTTAGCATAGCTTTTGTCTGCCCACAACTGCCAGGTACAAATTTAAATGAAGTACTTACCTAACTGCCTTTCCTTTCTAAAAACACCACTAATACAAGTAGCTAAATAATTAGATGGATGCTCTTAAGTGGCAAGTCTCCACAGACACTAAACACCTAATCCTCACTAAAAGAAATTACAGGCCTTCCAGTATAGCCATGAGGCAGGGGGGAAAAAAAAGGCATTATTCAGAGGCTTCCTAGAAGTGCTCTGGCTACAAGCACATTGGAGGGAATCAGGGCAATTTGAAATAACCCTGTGTTAAGTCAAAAAGACTTACTGTGCTCTAGTTTTTCTGCCAAAATGAGTACGCTGAAATCAACACAACTTTCCCTACCTTGGGAAGAGCTTTTTGAGAATACAGCAAGGATGAGGAGCAGCCAAGCAATAGGTCACATCACACCGAGATCCAGAACCTCCATCTTCCTGGAATATGGACCGCCAGAGTCCCAGAGGACACCTCAATAATCACCGGGGTACCAAACACCCATATTGATCACAATCACCGCCTGAAACTGCTACTGACTACAATTCAACTAAAATATAATAATGGAAACACAAACACCTTCACAATCCTGATGCACCCCATCACACAGTCCCCCAAAATAGAATTAAATTTTGGAAATAAATGAGAATTCATTTTTAACCCAAAGACTGCTATAAAGTAAGTATCATTTAGAAACCAAATGACCCTAAAGTACTAAGATAATCAGTCAACAGAATCAAATAGGTTAACTGTTCAGAACCAATCTCATTAAAATAAATGAGGAATTATTACGTTTGTTAGGGACAAACAACATAGTTGCCTTTTGCATTTTATCAGAATCACTACCCCCCTTTTTAAGTATAGAAAGTTAACACTACTACTGATTTATTTAGAACTTTCCTCTTAAAGAAATTACATGTAACAAAAGAGAAAATGGGAAACCAAATTGATTTTAGCTGCAAGACTATCAACTATGTATTACTGATCTGCACTCTGAATTTCCTGAACTTTCCTACCTTCGAAGTGGAAATTTGGAGTTAAAAGTGTGCTAAAGAAACTGATAACCAGATTAAAATCCCCCTTCACAAAACAAATCAAAATTTGATATTCAACTCAGTTATTTACAGAATTTTGTTAGTCATCAAGGGAAAGGGGGGGGGCACCACCCTGTCAAGCAGCAGTAACTTACTACTAACACTAGCAATGACTGATAAAAAGGGGGCCTGAGGCAGAAGGCAAGGATTCAAAGCAAACAGAATTAGAATAAGATAAACAACTCATTAAAACCATCTGAACTAAAGTAAGAGCAACTTAGGAAACCTACAGGGTTACAGTCAATTTCAAACCTTTTAAAAACTAAAAAGCCCTACCAAAAAAGCCAATCTCAAAAAAAGGTGAACCAAATACAAGAACTAAAAATTCTTCAAATTTCAGGATTTTATAGTCTTAATTCTGAAAGCTCGTTAATTTCACACTGTGCAAAACGTGCACACCTTCATAAACTCTTTCATATGATGGTTACAACTAATAATTTAAAAAGAGCTTAATCTGATGTAACATTTTAGCAAATGTAGGGTAGATTTGAAAAAAATACAAGCTGAGACAGAGTAAATGATAACTGATAGCCAAAAGGCTTTCTGGAAGGCAGAGCTGAGCTTGGATTGGCAGGAGGGAAATTTTAAAATTTATCCACAAGTCAACTTACACCAAAAATTGTTTCATGCCTTTATTACTTACACAAGCATGTTTTAAAAATGTACTTTAAACCTGTGGACAACCAAAATGATACCAGATAGCTTAAAGCAAGATACCTTGTTGTCTATGTTAATTTTGATGTTACAGTCTTAATCCTTAACAAAATTCACATATATTTTCAAAATGAAACACTGCAAAAATGGAAAGGCTTATATTCTCTAGGTAAAGGTTACCTTATGTTTCACTTACTTAAAGTTTCAGTTTTGCTTTTTAACCTATTACAGAAGACATCTCTTGTGGGACATTGTAAAGGGCATACCCTCCTGTCAAGCCAGAAAGCTCAAACACAAAGACACAGAGCTAACCAAGTGCTGTAATTCTTCCAAACTGAGCCTCTCCACACCCCCTCCACCCTTCCCCCCAACAGATATGTCTATTAAATCAGTGTCTGTTCTCCCCCTCGCACAACAAAGAGAACTTCTCACCGCATGAAATTGCCGCTGAATGGACACCAGAAAGCAGGATTTGCATAATTCCTTCCAACGAAACCCAGTCGGGAAGGAGGGGATGAGGGGCCCAAGCGTACAGATAGAAATCTCCTAGATTCGGCTGGGGAAGACCTGGTTCCCAAGAATATTCCCTACCGGGAGGGGGGGTGAGGAAGGGGGAAAGGGGCTGGAATTCTACGCCTCCCCAAGACTGGGCCTGGGGGACGGAGGAGCAGGAGAAAGCATTTCCCCACAGAGCAGCAGCACCGAAGCAAAGATGGGGAAATAACAATGCTGGAGGACAGGAGAGTCAGACACAAGGATGGACTGGGGCTAGGGGGCGGCGGGCGGAGCGGAGACACCACACGGGCCACTTACTTTTTGGAGGGGGGTTAAATATATGAGTTAAGCCCTTATGGTCCCGCCGGCCGCCGCACAGAGGGAAACGGGACCTTGGGAGAGAAAAACAGACAAAACACACAGTGTGAGAGGCGCAGCTCGGCCGCCCGGCCCCTCCCGGGGCGCCCCGGTCCACACTCCCTCCTGCCCGTGGGGAAAAAGCCACCCGAGGCCGGTAGGCTGGGAGGATTGGGGGCGGGGGGGGGGGGGTCGAGGCTCTCGGCGAGGCGGCGGCTCCGACAAATCCCCCGAGAGGGGACAAGAAGGACCCCCCGCTCCGGTTTCTCGGTCGGACCCAGTTCCACCCCCCCATCCTCCCCGCCGCGCACACACCGAACACAAATACGCACACACCGACCCGAGCGTCGAGGATTAACTCCCCGGCCGCCGCTGCCGCCGCCAGCAGAGGAAGTGCAGCCGCTGCCCCCCGCGGCCATGACACCCTACTTGGCTCGGTCAGGCGGACCCGGGGCCTGTGACAGCTCCGGCTCCCTCCGCCCCCATCTCCACCTCACGCCTCGCACACGCCCGAGCGCCGGGCGTCCGCCCGCCCGCCGCCGCGCGTGCACGCGGGGATTGGGGCGCGCGTCGCCGCGCGTGGGGGAGGGGAGGCGCGGGAGGGGGAAGGCTCCGGGCAGAAGGGGCTGAGGAGGTCCCCCCACTCCCGCCCCCAGCTCCCCGGAACCGGAGGCGGCGCCCCCGGTCAAGTGGCAGCACCGCGGGGCGAGTCTCCACAATAAGCCGGCGGCTACGCGGGGCCGCCAGGCTGGGGGGGTGGGAAGGGAAGCGGGGGGAAGGAAGGGGCACGCGCTCCCGCCCGAGAGCCCGCCCCGGGGAAGGCGCGCGGAGGGGAGGGGCCGACGCGCGTGCTCAGGCCTGACCGGGGAGAGCCCGCCCGGAGGTTGCGCGCGCCCGCACTCCGGGGGGTGGGGGAGGGGGACGCCCGAGCCAAAGAGGGCGGGCGGGCCGGAGCAGCAATTGCCTCTGCCCCGGCTCCCTCCCTTGTCCGGGGCAGGCGGTGGCGGGGCGGCCCGAGGGCCGGAAGCGGCCGGGGGAGGGTCTCACCTACACAGTGAATGAGCTTGTGGCGCCACGAGTCCAGTTCTTGCCGAAAGCCGCGTCTCTCAACGGAGCATTGCTGCCGCCTACACACCCTCGCCATCTTCTGCCGCCCGCCCGGCCCTGCCTCCTCCGCGGCCCCGCGCACGCCCAGCCGCGTCGCCCGGGGCCGCGCACGCACCCGCGGCCTGGGCGTCGCACCTCCCGCCGGGGGCGGCGCGGGGGCAGGGCCGGGCTCACCCCGCGGTGGCCCCGGCGTCGTCCCGGGGGCTCCCTGGGCGTGCGCCGGCCCCGCGCTTGTCGCGGAGAGGTAGCTCGACCGCGCTTTCTCGTCCGCGGCCGCCGCCAGCTCTGGCCGCCCGGGAAGGCGCCTTCGCGGGGCAGGAGCTCGCCTGGACCCCCGATCCTGCGCCGCCTTCGCACTGTGCCCCAAGACCACCGCTGCCCCTTCCTTTCCCTTCCCGGGACTTTTTGTGTCTTAAACTAGCCCCATGTATCACTTCTATCCTGCGTATCGCCCCCCACCAACTGTTGCGAGTTCCGTGGTAATCGCTTTTCTGAACTCAGCCGAACCTGCTGCTTTCGGGAGACAGTTTGTAAGAAGCAGAGTTCAATACCCGATGCCCATGGAGGCACTAAGCTCCAAAGTTTTAAAAACCGGGTAGGCTGTAGTTATTAAGTAATGGGAAGACTTGGTCAACGTCCGTAAACCCAGTAAAAATTGAATCAGACGTTTTAAATAAAAACTACGAGGTTTCTACTAACAAGGCTGATCATAGGCGAAATTCTCAAGGTGGCACATTCGGAACCCCTCCTGTTTGTGTAGTAAGAGGTTTAAGAAAAGTGTGCTAAAGTGAGAATGGTATTTCAAAAGAAGGCTAGGTTAACAATACTTAGAGTGTTGGAAAATGACGTAATTCCGTATTTCAGGAAAGACTCGAGAAATATTTTCAGTGACGAAGGAGATTTTCAGGTGAAAACCTGGGTAATTAAATCACCCTGCGTACGTAGGGCACTACCTCTACCCGTTTAAACATTATTCTGAGCTTAATTGCCTGACTGCTATTTGGGAGGGAAAGAAAAAAGAAAATGGAACGAAAAGAGAAAGGAGGGGCGGGGGAGTGAAGAATAAATGGAAAATAGATCCCTCTTTAGTACCCTGGGGTTCTGGCCTCTTCCTCACATTTGGGGTTTAAGTTTAAGGACGGTGCATTCCTGCTTTTAGATATTTGAATTTAAATGTGAAGACTTAATCTTAATTACTGTAGTAGGTAAAACAAAGTCACTAAATACTTGGCAGGCAAGAATTCCATTGGTGTATTGATTTCTGTCTTTTCAAAGTAGAGGCCCTGGTCTCTCAACCAGGCACTTGTGGAATGCCCTCTCTATCCAGAGATAGATATGGAGATGGACTAGGTGGGCCTCTTGGGTAGAACTGGTTTGAAATGTACAAGTAGGAAGGCACCTCTGCTCCCCAAATCTAACACCAATGATTATTCCACAATTCTCAGAAGTCCACCATATTTCACCTGCTAAAGAGAACTGTCAAATGAACAAACTATTAAGTCAGGAAGTACTGAATTTCTGTGTACACAAAACTATCCTGAGTACTGAGGGGAAAGGACAAACGTGAAATGAAGGACCGCTCAGGACACCCACCCTGCCGCATGTAATGGCAGGCCGTTTTCTGTCTTCAATCTGAATCTTCTTTTCTTTGCCACTAGGTGGTAGGTTTGAGTCTTGCAGCTTTTAACCAATTTTCTATGGTTTTTGCAGGAGTTCTGCTTCATAAAGTTTCAAATAAATGAATGACATGTAACTTTAAAATGAGTTAATGAATGTGCTTTCCAATTACCCATATAATCTTCTTGAAATGATCAAGCCAAAGGTAATACTTCCTCAACATAATCTCTTAAAGTCTCAGACATGTAGATTAAAAGGATCCTAGAGACTTCAGAGATTGACTCTAATTTGAAGTATGGAATTACAAGCCCAGACAAAGTGACTTGACCAAAGTTGCATAGCTGCTCAGTAGAAAGAGGACAATAAAAGCCAGCAGCCAGATTTCCCAGTTCCCAGTTCATTGTTATTTCCATTACTCCACTTTGAATTGCAATTATTGCTTTACTTATTTTAAGTTGGGAACCAATATACAGTTGACTTCTCACAAAGGCTTATTTGTAAGAAGGGATGAGGGAACAATAGAAGTAATTATCATTTACTGAGTATTTACTATTTGTCTAACATGGCAGTTTTATTTCATTCCATCTGAATAACAATGCCAAAAAGCTGGTATGATTTTTACCTACTTTTTATATTTTCCGGATTAGAGATTCAAGAGTCAGAGGAGTTAAGTGACTTTGTCCAAAGCCACAAAGTTACCAAATGGCAAAATCAGAATTCTAAGATCTCTCTGACTCCAAAACCCTCTAATTGTCCTACAAGTAGAAGCAGAATACTACACGCAGAGGATTCATTTAATTCCATGTGAGAGGTTATGTTCCACTGCACAGTTGAGCAGTTGACAAAAATGTTGACCTCCTGTCATATGTCAGGCAGTCCTAGGCACCTAGGACACATAAATATCTAAGACATAATTTCTGAACTCTAACTCTTTCGGCTACCCTGGGATAGGGTAGTTGGAAGTTCTTTCACATTCTGGGGAGGATTGAGCATTACAATACAGTGGCTAAGAGAGTAGAATCTGAAGACACAGAGAGAATGATTAGAATCTTCATTCCATCCCTTAGAACCCGTGTGGACTTGACAAATTAACTTTCCTGGTCATCAGTTTCCTCATGTGACAAAGAAGATAAGGGTCTTTAAGATGTAGATTGTGTGAAGATGGAATGAAACAATCATGGACAGTGGCTGTCACATTGTTAGCATGAAATGACCATCAGTTTTCATGATGAGGCTCCCATCTGCTTGTCCTGACTACAGGGTGACAGGAAACCATGATGCTTGTACAGTTTGGGATGAATATGTAACAGGGTGAAGAAATAACAGCAATGACCTTGACCTTTGAAAACAACATTCTCTGAGTCACGTTCTGTAGTTCGTGCAATGGGCAGATGATAGGGAAACACAGAGCACAGAAAATGACAATCAGAGAGTGGGGGTAGCCTCTATGAACCATAGGACTGGCTGGTCAGGATTATATCAAGCTTGCATCTGATTAGTTGGAGATGGCATATAATAAGGGAAAGGACTTCAGAGAAATGGGAGGATAAAATGGATTGGAGCCTTTTCAAGAAAGAAGTCTCCTGTTGGGAGACCTGTTAAAAAACATGGTCAACTTCTCATGAATTCCAATGAGTGACACTTTTAAAACCACTTTTCATGGATTATGTCTTCTATTCCTTACAACAACCCAGTCAAGCATCCCCATTTGATAACCGAGCATGAACGGCTAATTTGCCTAACTATAGGTTATGCCTAACTATGATTTGGCTTCACACCCAGGCAATCTGGGTGGCTCAGTCACTTAAGTGTCTGCCTTCAGCTCGAGTCATGATCCCAGGATCCCAGGATCGAGCCCCAAGTCTGGCTCCCTGCTTAGCAGGGAGTCAACTTCTCTCTCTGCCCCTCCCCCTGCTCATGCTCATTCCCTCGCTCTCTTGGTCTCTCTCTCTCTCAAATGCATAAATAAAATCTTAAAAAAAAAAACATCCAGGCAGTCTGGTTGCAGAGCCGGCTCTTTAATCTTTGCATTATTTTGCTTCCTGAGCTGAGCAGGGGACCTAGAGTGAGAGACAAGACCCAGCAGACAGAAAGGAAACTGGGACACTCGGTAGAACTGCTTCTGTAGGGGCTCTTTGTGCTTTAGTAAGACTTTCCAAGTTCCTCTCTTTTCAGTCTGCCTGTGTCGCCAGAAAACTTTATGACTTTCTGTGTGTAAGTGACTTTTTTTTAAGTTGTATTGAGATATATTTCATATACTATAAAATTTACCTGTCAGTGGTTTTTAGTATATTTACAGAGTTGTGCAACCAGCACCGCAATCACGATTAGAACATTCTCATCAGCCCTCAAGAAACCCCAGGTGTATTAGCAGTTACTTCCCATTCCCCCTTCTCCTCAAACCCTGGCAACAACGAATCTACTTTCTGTCTCTGTGAATCTTCTTCTTCTGGACATTTCAGGTAAATGGAATCATACAACTAGTGGTCTTTTGCGACTGGTCGCTTTCACTGAGCATACTGTTTGCAAGGTTCATCTACGTTGTAGTATGGATCAACACTTACTTCCTTTTTGTTGCCCAATAACATTACATCATATGGATATACAGCATTTTGTTTATCCATTCCAATTGATGAATGCTTGATCGATTTCATTTTTTGGCTATTACAGGTAATGCTGCAATGAATATTTCTAAACACATTTTTGTGTAAACATGTGTTTTCATGTTTGTTTTAAATTTGAATATGCATTTTTGCCTATCTATTCTGAAATACTTTCAGATTATTGAAAAGTTGCAAGAACTTCTATATTCCTCTCTCACAAATTCCCTAATTGTTAATAACTTACCACATCTATTTTTGCTCTCTATGTATCTATATACATGGTTTTGTTCTTGTTGTTGAGTCTTTTTATAAACAATCTGATAGAAAACTATAGACTTGACTCCTACCATCCCTAAATATCCAGTGTGAATGTCTATAAAGCAAAGACACTCTCCTTCATAATCACCATATAACCCTCCATTACATCCGGAGATCAACACTGATGCAATACAGGCCCTATGAAAATTGTACTCTCTGTTACCAACGATGTCTCTTTCCCTTTTCTGGCCCAGAATCCTAACCAGAAAGTTACGCTGAATTTAATACATACATTCTCAGTCTCTTTGATTTGGGTACAATGCCTCAGTCTTTTCTTGGTGTGTGTGTGTGTGTGTGTGTTTTGTTTTGTTTTGTTTTGTTTTGTTTTTAGTGACCTTGACACTACTAAAAAGAACAGGCCTCTCATTCTGTAGAATGATCATCAACTGGGTCTATGCAGTGTTCCTTATGACTAGACTCAGGTCATACATTTTGACAAAAAAAACACAGAAATGAGGCTGGGGTCTCTGAGCATCTCATCAAGGATTCATGATGTTAACTCTTCATATTATTGTGTTGAAAATTTTGCTCATCTGGTCAAGTGGTTTTGTTTTGTTTTGTTTTTCTTAAAGATTTTTATTTATTTATTTGACAGACAGATCACGAGTAGCCAGAGAGGCAAGCAGAGAGAGAGGAGGAAGCAGGCTCCCCACTGAGCAGAAAGCGGGATGCGGGGTTCGATCCCAGGACCCTGGGATCATGACCTGAGCCGAAGGCAGAGGCTTTAACCCACTGAGCCACCCAGGCGCCCCCAAGTGGTTTTCTCCACCATAAAATCACCATTGCTTCCTTTATACTTGATAAATATTTTGTAGGGAGGTATTCTGAGATTATGCCAATGTTCTGTCCCTTGCCCTAACTACCTGCCAGCCTTAATATCCATGAATCATTGCCTGAATTGCTTGTCACAATGATCATGGTCAAAAAGTGATTTTCTGGGACGCCTGGGTGGCTCAGTTGGTTGGACGACTGCCTTCGGCTCAGGTCATGATCCCGGAGTCCCGGGATCGAGTCCCGCATCGGGCTCCCAGCTCCATGGGGAGTCTGCTTCTCCCTCTGACCTTCTCCTTGCTCATGCTCTCTTTCACTGTCTCTCTCTCAAATAAATAAATAAATAAAATCTTTAATAAAAAAAAAGTGATTTTCTTACTTCATCATTTCTTCTGTATTTAGTTTACATTCGAATATAAGAGTTTTTTCCTCTTCCTCATTTACTTGTTTATTCTTTACTTATGGACCCATTATTTCCTATTTCATTCAGTTGGTTGTAATGTATTGCTGTAGTTATTGTCATCATTCCAGATTTGGCCAGTGGGAGTCACTTCGAGCTGACTTTTATCCTGTTGGCATACCCCCATCATTCTATAAAAAATTTCCTCACTTTATGGTACAGCTAGGTGTTCTAGGCTCATTTTGTATTTTCTCTGCCTCAGCTCTAGAATGAGTCCTGGTTACTTTTAGTGGAGGATAGTATTTAGATATCAAGATTTGGGCTCAGTGTGTTCACTACTACTGGGGTGTCATGGCTACTAGGCCTTTGCAGCAGTCAGAGCTAGGAAATACATGTGTGTGTATATATATGTATATAGACACATACACCTATATTTATATTTGTATATTTCTAAATATACTTATACACCATGAGTTTATGCGATCCATTTGATTCCAATCCAGCACCTCTGAATATCTGCAAGCCTTTCCCTGTTACACACTTATAAATCCCCCTTTGACAGTGAGAATCCAGGTTCCCATATTTTTTCATATTGACTTCAGTATATTTATTTGCTTAACCCCCACTGTATTTAACAACCTCCTGCCTTCTCGTCCTGCTATCTCCAGAAACCCTTCTCAAGAGTATCATCTTCTGGCTACCCAAATATCATCATCTACATGATGCACCACCATCCAGTGGATGTCAATTCTCTGCACATCGAATGACATATATTCTGTGACTTTCTCGCCAACGTTCCAAAAGGAACTCTAGAAACTTTCCAAGATTTATAAAGAAAAATAAAGATCAATGAATAATTACAACGTTGGTTTTGAAAAAGAAGAGCAGGGGTGCCTCGGTGGCTCAGTTGGTTAAGCATCCAGCATCGGACTTGATTTCTGCTCAGGTCATGATCTCAGGGTCAGAGATAGAACCCCACATGAGACTCTGTAACTGGATGTGGAGCCCGCTTAAGATTCTCCCTCTCCCTCTGCCCCTGCCCCCCACACTGCATGCATGCACGTGTGCGCTCTCTAACAATAAAAAATTTCTTAAAAAAGAAAAAGAACAGCAAAGATGAGTATGGTCAACACAGAAATATGCAGCTTAAATCCTCCTTCATGGTAAACTCACAGTTTGCCTTGTAGGGAATGTGATCACTACACAGCCTCCTGCTGTCAACAGCTTCAGGGTTAGCCTCAGCTGCTCAGAGCTATCTTGCCCAAGGTCACATCTTTCTGGGGCTGCCAGGATATGGTGACTAAGGGCTAGGAGGCTATAGCCTGGTCATTTCTGCCTGATGTTGGACACTCTGACAGTTAACACTTGTTCCAAAGTACTTCACGGGACTGGCTGGCTGAGGCTTTGTCGACTTGCACCTTAGATCACTTTCTCTACCCAATTCTGCTCCCCGCCCCACCATTTCCACTCACAGGGTGCTAATCCCTAATAAACCTTTGCATCCCAAAGCTCATCTCCAATTCTGCTTCCAGGGAATCTGACATGTGACAAGGAGAGATTAATTGTACTAGATATTATAAAATAAGGCCATAGTAATAAAATTACCATGGTGCTAGCATAGGAAGAGGGAGATGATAGAAAATAGTATCTTTGGGGCCACTACGTTAAGAAAAAATTTAAGTTTATTAGATATTTTCCCAAATGACAATGGAATTAATTAACTAAGATATAAAGAGTTTTCAGAGGTTGTAGGAATAAAACTTAAATATCTTTAGCATTGGGACCCCTGGGAGGCTCAGTTGGTTAAGCATCTGCCTTCAGCACAGGTCATGATTCTGGAGTCAGTGGGGGCGGGGATGGGTGTGTGCAGGGAGGACTGAACTCAGTGGGGAGCCTGCTTCTCCCTCTGCCTGCCACTCTCCCTGCTTATGGGAGCTCTCTCTGATAAATAAATAAATAAATAAATAAAATCTTAAAATATCTTTAGCATTTTTTTTTTAAGGAGTAAGTGAGCCTTTTCTTCTAGAAGCCCTCAGAATCATATTCTATGTTGATCTTTATACTGATCTATTTACCTGAACATATGGTATTTCATTCATCTGGTTCTCAGGAAAAAAACAAACAAACAGTTCACTGTTGTCTTTGTTAGGTGACTATAGGGGAAAGGAAAAAAAAAAAAGAAGAAGAAGAATCACCAGAAAGGAGTTATTTATAACTAGGTAGCAAATGAAGGTTGTTTCCATGGAAAATTTGTTTCAACTTTTAAGCCTGAAAAGGTATAAAACGCTTCTGAGTTAAGCAAAATGAGAAGTGTTTAAAAACAAAGGAAGTCTTCAAAGAAAAGTTTAAGTAAAAAGAAAGTTTGGTAAAATCACAGAATACTTAAATATTCTTGCTGAGCTTTGCCAAAATGTACATTTCAAAATTAATACCTGACAAAGATAATCCCTCATTACTGAGCAGCCACTCTAATCTGTTCGCATGTCATCTTTGAAAGATTGGTTATGGGCGCCTGGGTGGCTCAGTGGGTTAAGCCGCTGCCTTCGGCTCAGGTCATGATCTCAGGGTCCTGGGATGGAGTGCCGCATCGGGCTCTGCTCAGCCGGGAGCCTGCTTCCTCCTCTCTCTCTCTGCCTATTTGTAATCTCTCTCTGTCAAATAAATAAATAAAATCTTAAAAAAAAAAAAAAAGAAAAAAGAAAGATTGGTTATACAGAGCCTGCTGTGTACCAGCTACCCAAGAATGGATGGCTTGTTCTGGTCAATGAACTGATTGTGAGCACAAGGGAGACACATGACTTCTAGGCCAGGTTATTTTCATGGGTCTGAAGATGCAGGTGCAGAGTCATTAGCGATGTAAATTATCTTCGAGGATAGAAGCAGAAGAAATAAATTGGGGCATAGAATTCACATCTACTCACTCCTGATACAATGGTCTTTCAATGCTGGCCTCCAAAAATGCTAGATATGATATGATATAATATAGTATGTTATGATATGATATGATATGATATGATATATATGATATGGTACTATACTAGGTTATTATATATTTTTAAGATTTTCTTAATTTTTGCGAGAGAGAGAGCTAGTACATGAGCATGAGCAGGGGAGGGAGGTGTTGAAGGAGAAGGAGATTCCCTGCTGAGCAAGGAGCCCCATGCAGGACTCATGCCAGGACCCTGGGATCATGACCTGAGCCGAAGGCAGACGCTTAAACAACTGAGCCGCCCAGGTGCCCCATACTAGGTTATTATAAAAAGTCGTTTCAGGGCACCTGGGTGGCTCAGTTGGTTAAGCGTCTGCCTTCAGCTTGGGTCATAATCTTGGGTCCTGGGATGGAGCCCCACATCAGGCTTCCTGCTCAGTGGGGAGCCTGCTTCTCCCTCTTCCTCTGCCTGCTGCTCCCCCTGCTTGTGCTCTCTCTCTGACAAATAAATAAATGAAAAAAATTTTTTTTTTGTTTTAAAGTAGTTTCGGGGCATCTGGGTGGCTCAGTGGGTTAAAGCCTCTGCCTTCAGCTCAGGTCATGATCTCAGGGTCCTGGGATCAAGCCCCGTATCGGGTTCTCTACTCCGCAAGCAAGGAGCCTGCTTCTCCATCTCTCTCTGCCTGCCTCTCTGCCTACTGATCTCTATCAAATAAATAAATAAATAATCTTAAAAAAAAAAAGTAGTTTCATCAGTGCAGGTGAATCTTAATTATTTCTTGAAGATAATTAACAGTCCCACACACAAGCCACAATACAGATTTCTTAAATGCCTATCAGTTTAGGGGGGAAATATCAGAGTAACTTATATGAATCTGTGGAATAATGATATTGTTTGTTGAGTGAGGACTCCAAGTCTTGAGCTAAGCACTTTACCTAGCCTTATTTTATTTCATACTTAAAACAATTCCACAAAATAAGTAATATTCTTAAGTCTCATTTTAGAGTTGGGAAAAACAAAGCACAGAGTTTAAATCTCTTACTCGAATTCACACAACAGGTAGACGGAAAACTTTGAACTCAGGAGATTCTAGTAATTTGGTTTTTATCCTTTTCACCGTCTCACAGATTAAGGTAAATGCTAGTGTGGTTTTTGAATGTAATTAAAAGATAGCCAAATTTCCTTTTACTTTGTCTATATCAATTTAAACACCATGCTATTGGCATTTAACAAATGCTTACCCACTGAGTCTTTGAGGTTCTACATCATTTAATTGGGATCTGGGATCCTTGTTTCTTCAGAGGATTAAAGCTCCTGGGCTAACTAATACAGTTATTCTTGAAAGATGATAACAGCATTAGAACATAATTAGTAATTCCACTAACCAATCCACACTCTTTTTCTTAAATCCTATTAGTATTCTCTTATTTGTGATTTCTCATGGAAATGTCTTCTCTTAAGTTCAAGCACTGTCATTTGTCACTACAGCCATGTTATGCTGAATGTCTTACACAATTACATATGTTTATGACTTCTTATTTTCCCTGCAGCACAGGCCTGTAATTTCTTCTCAAGCGTTGTCTTATTGAACTAATAGCAGTTCTTTTCAAATCAATTGAAATGCAGAAGTAACAAATTCCGAAGCATGCACTGTAGGAGCCTTGAAACGCTGTAGATAAACCGATACAGCATAAAACAAAGGACAACTCCTCTGCTCGTGGAATGGGTGACATTTCACATAAGGAGAAGGAGAATAAATATACTCAAGTGATGAATGACATCTTGATCTTTTCCACACATTCACTTAAAAAATATATATATATATATATATATATATATATATATATAATCTCCACTAGTTGCTTGCAGTTGATGTAACCTTAGCATAAAAAATTCCCTGTTATAACTCTTCTTGAAAATTACTCTGTAACATCTCTCTGAAGATGTTACACTCCGTAACATCTTTCAGAGCCTCCTTGACAGATGCTTTCCTAGATGCAGTGCTAATGATGTCAATAAACTCTAAGGGTTCCAGAAAGGGATGTTGCTGCACAGATGCTTCCATATTGTGTGACACTTCCGATTCTAGCAAACTCGATTGGTCAGTTCTTTGACCTATCACCCTTTCAGACACTTCAGGACCATGTCATCATTATACTTCTGAAATCAATTGGACATCTCCTTTGATAATGCTTTATGATTTTCAACAAAGCACTGATTTTTCCAGCCCTCATTTTCTTTTTTTTTTTTTTTTAAGATTTTATTTATTTATTTATTTATTTGTCAGAGAGAAAGAGAGAGAGAGCACACAAGTAGACAGAGGCAGGCAGATAGAGAGGAAGGGAAGCAGGCCCCCTGCTGAGCAGAGAGCCCGATGTGGGACTCCATTCCAGGACCCTGGGATCATGACCTCAGCCGAAGGCAGCGGCCCAGCCCACTGAGCCACCCAAGTGTCCCCAGCTCTCATTTTCTATTTCTTCAAAAGGAGAAGGTTGGCTAAGTATTTCCAACTTTCCTTAGAGCTTAAGTTCTCTTTAGTTATTAGGATTCATCAATGTCAAGTGCTTGAAAGTTTCGAATGATTTCACATTTGCATATTTCATAAAATACCTCAACATGGAAAAAATAATTTAAAAATTGTGAGTAAATACCATGGCAGATTATGTAAAATAAGTAGACTCAACTTTGAATGAACCCACACATCTTAATTCGGTGTAACTAATATTATAGTAACTGCTTGTTCTTCTGTTGGGTCCCCCCATATTGGGTACCCCAATAATGGGTCCGTGATTAAAGGAGCGAGACTGATACAAAGTGAAGGCAAGCAAACCTTTACTTCACGCCAATCATCCAGAATCAGACCAACCGTCAAACGGACCCGTCGGGGACACCCCTTACAGAGGACGACCACTCCCTGCTTTCCAGACTAACTTTTATAGAGCAAAGGCCATGTGGTTGGGCCTGGCCACACACATGTGGCTAATTGAATTACAATTCACCCCACAGTAGCCATGGAAACTAGCCCCTCACCTTGGTAGCTAGGAGACAGTATGCGTCCCCACTGATTGAATATCTCCACCTGGCCTGACCCACCCTTGTACTTGGACTTTGTTACGAGGGACTGGTTTCCGGACTTGCTTTTAAATAAGATCCCCTGGTAGGGGGCAAGGTCAATTTAAGTTTTACAACAAAATGGCAGTTCAACTGGGGTGGGGCCGCTCGGGCTGAATAGGCCTTTACACTTCATATGTGTATCTCAGCTTCAGAGCTTAAGATATTAGGAGTTTTCTAGGAAGGAGACAGTATATGTAGGAAATTTATGTGTACCTCTTGTTGAAAGCACTGCTAACAGCTTCAAAATTTGGCATATACCTTAAGGGGATATGAAGACTAGATGTCTTCATTTGACTCCTGAAACATGCAATGTCTTCCTACAACCCCATATATACGCTAAAATCTCTTGCTGTTCCTGCACTGGGATCTTCTGTCCCAGGGCCAATCCTGGATTCTCAGCCTCCTGCTACAGTCATCAATTGTCCCCAGGGCAAACGTATCTTTGGTACCATTCAGTACTCTCTCTAAGGCCATCAACTGTTACCTATTTTGGTGCAGTCCCCCACCTGTGTGTGCCCCCCAACCCCAGATACTGTGTTATGCTTTCTTTTCAAATTCATATCAGAATCTTTAGTCAAATATATACTTTGCCTTGTTTACTATGGATTTCCGGGCGCTAAATTAGTGAATCAACTTTCAAATGCATATTTTACCTTATTTACTCTTAATGTCCCACATGGTCCAGAGATCATTTTTCAAAGAAAAGGAAAAAGAGGGGCATCAGGTTGACTCAGTTGATAGAGCATGTGGCTCTTGATCTCAGGGTCATGAGTTTGGACCCCAAGTTGGGCAGAGAGCTAACTTTAAAAAATAAAAAAAAGCAGTTTTCGTGACTGACTTCCATCAATATGGGAGCCTAGACACTATAAAACATTAATGTTAATACATCACATGGGATTGCAATAAACAAAATCTTCAAGTAGTCCATAGTAAAAAGTATGCTAAAACCAGGATGCAATAGCAAGAAGCTTGGAGATTGTACTGCCCTGAAGGTAAATATATCAGTGTATCAGTTGATCAAAGACAAAACCTTTGGCTAGTTCCACAGAGACTTCTTGAACCTTGAACCTCAGATTCCTAAACAAGGAAAGATCTTTGAAAAAAGCTATAGTTCCCAAGATGGTGGTTCCTGTTGGCTCCTAGTAGAAGCATAAAAATACCCACAGTTTAGGCCTGTAGGATCCCCAAAGATAAATACATATAATCTCAGCCATTGCCAAACGTAAGAGAAAATAAACCACTATGACCTACAATCGGAACAACAGGCAGATTTAGACTTCCATGGTCTTCAGATACCGGAATTATAAAATCAAAATATAGAATACCTTTGCATGAAATTTTAAATTGAATTGCAAAAATGGTCAAGCCAATAAGAGACCGGCTACCAAAAGTGGGAATTTTTGAAATAGAATTAGAGTGTACTTGCGGTAAGCATCTGTCTGCCTTTGGCTCAGGTCATCATCTCAGTGCCCTGGGATCCAGACCCCTGATGGGCTCCCTGCTCAGCCGGGAGCCTGCTTCTTTCTCTCCCTCTGCACCCCTGCCCTCCTGCTCTCTTGCACTCTCTCAAATAAATAAAAATCCTAATTTTTTAAATAAATCCTGATTATTTGAGAGAGAGAACGAGAGCATGAGCTGGGGGAGAGGCAGATGGAGAGGGAGAGAGGAAGACTTCCAGCTGAGCAGGGAGCCTGACACAGAGCTCAGTCCAGGACCTGAGCCGAAGGCAGACGCTTAACTGACTGAGCCACCAGGTGCCCCTCAAACAAACAAAATCTTAAAAAAAAAAAAAAAAAAAAAAAAGGATGCCTAGGTGGTTCAGTTGGTTAAGCGGCTGCCTTCAGCGCAGGTCGTGATCCCAGTATCCTGGGACCGAGTCCCACATCGGGCTCCTTGCTTGGCAGGGAGCCTGCTTCTCCCTCTGCCTCTGGCTGCCATTCTGTCTGCCTGTGCTCGCGCTCTCTCCCTCTCTCTCTCGGACAAATAAATAAACAAAATCTTTTAAAAAAAACATAAATAAACAAAATCTTTTTAAAAAAATAGAGTGTTCATGAAAATATATATTAAGACATTTTAAAATTTCTTAAAGCCATTGGTTAAACAGCAGATTAAGCACAGATGTTAAGGATGCAATGGAAGTTGAATCTAAACAAATCACCCAAACTGTCATCCAAGAAAAGGGTATGAACATTTTGAAAGTGGGACTGAGAAACATGGAAAATAGAATAACAAAGTTAATTTATGGATTTCCGGGCGATAAATTAGTGAGAACAGAGAAGAAATCGCTGGTAACTTAATAGATAATAATGTTCCACTTCCGACAAAAGATATAGATCCATAAACACCCCAAACATTTATCGCAAGCTTGTAAGTAAAACATTCTACACCTACTTTATATAAACTCTAGGACACAAAGGAATACTTTACAAGCAACTTAGGAGAAAAAATAATTGGAAATGAATGACCACCTGACTGAAGATTGTCCAGCAACAATTCAGGTTAGAAAACAAATTGATCAACATCTTCCAAGTGCCAAAAGAATCTATTAATTTGGAATTAGAAAATGATGAAGGATAATTGGAAGGCCGGCCCAGATAGACAAGGGCCCCCACCCTGAAAAGAAATCACCCTTAAAAGGATTTTACACTGTAAGGGCCTATTTAGCTAGAGCGATTCCATCTGGGTTAAACAGTGATTTTGTTGCAGTAAAACTTAAACTGACCCTGCCCCACCCCTCCCAAGATAACTTACTTAAAAGCAAGCCCAGGAAACGAGTCCCAGGTAACAAAGCCCAAATACAAGGGTTCGTCATGCCAGAGGGAGACATCCAATCAGTGGGGGGGTGCATACTGTCTCCCTAGCTACCAAGGAGTATGGGCCCCGCCCTTTGGGCACCTTCTGGGCGCCAATTCTGACCAAGGTGATAGGCTAGTCCAAATAGCTACTATGGGGTGAATTGTAATTCAATTGGCCACCTGTGTGTGACCTAACATGGCTGTGCGGCTTTCTCTGTGTGTTACAATCTCATTGGCCACCTGTGTGTGGCCAGGGCCAACCACATGACCTTTGCTCTATAAGAGTTAGTCTGTAAGGCAGGGAGGGGTCACCTTTTTGTAAGAGACTGCCCTGACTGGTCAATTTGATTCTCAATGCTTGGCGCGAAATAAAGCTTTGCTTGACCTTTGCTTTGTATCAGTCTCGCTCCTTTAATCAAGGACCCACTATTGGGGGACCTTACAACACTACCTAAAAGGAGCCCTCCACCCTTTCCCACATGATAGATAGATGATAAAAACCTGATTGAATGACTGGTGCTTAATCAGAGAAAAGCCCTCCAATAAGCCCATAAAACCCCCTAGACTTAGAAACTCCAATTGTAACCCTCTTGGGTCCTCCTCTGTCTTCAAGAGTTTTGTACTCTCATTCAATGTACTTTACTACTGTTCAATAAAACCTTGCTTTGCTGCCCGCCTGGTCTTCATTTTTCAGAGCAGCAGGACCAAGAACCTTGGGCACGAAGGAGAAGGAAATCCTGTAACAAAAACATTGACCCACTCTGAATTTGTGAAATTATCTTTCAAGAATGAAGGCAGGGTGACCTGGATGGCTCAGTCGGTTGGGTGCTGGACTCTTGATTTTGGCTCAGGTCATGATCTCGAGAGTCCCATCTTTGGCTTCTGCTGGTGCCCCTTTCCCTGCTTGTGAGCATGTGCACTCTCTCTCAAATATTAAAAAAGAATGAGGGCAGAACAAATCTGTTTTGAGATTAATATTTGGGAAAATCTGCCACAGATCTTCACCAAAAGGATTTTTTTTTTTTGAACCAAAAGAACTGTAAAAAGATGACTTCAGAAAGAAAAAAAAAATCTTGGAACAAAGGCTTGAGATCTGGTGAGTAATAGCAAGGAAACTGGTGAACTTGTGGGTAACGTTAAATAAACATTATTTATATGAAATAAAAATGTTATGATGTATCATTTGTGTGTTTTAAAGGACTAAATGAAAATACCGAATAACAAGTTATGAGTTAGGAGTAGAGGGTTTAAAGGTGTTCTAAAGACTGTAATTCAGCAGAGGAACAGATAATGAACTATAGACTTGTTGGTATAAGCAGGCATGATAAACTTTTCAAGAATAACTAGTAAACGAATGGGAATAGTATGTAGACCTTAAAATTTGTAGAGAGGTAAAATGAAATTTAAAAAATGACACTTTTAATTTTTGTAAAGAAAAAACAAAACAGCAAATCATTGAAAAAGCAAACAAACTTTTAATTTTTGTAAAGAAAAAATGAAAAAGCAAATCATTGAAAAAGCAAATCATTGAAAAAGCATATACACAGCAAAAAGACGATAGAAACGAATTCTAATATGTGCTTAGACTAAAATTCCAGTTAAAATTCAGAGATTGTCATATTGTTATAAAAAAGAATGTCCAGACTTTCTAGGGCTGTCCATAAATGAATAATGGGTACTCTTCTTACTCTCTCACCATATACAACTATGAAATTTCCAAAATACATGAAGCAGTTATTTGTAGGCATTGAGCAGTAGCACTGATCTGTGGTCCTTAACAAAATGGAAATATGTGAGGTAGTCTCCATATTCAACCCCATGTTCTGCCTGGGCACCTCGCTAAACCATGGGGCAAGGAGGTAGAGCTTCAGCAGAACAAGAGGCAGGGTTCTAGACTATTGTAGTGACTGCAATGAGTGAGGCAGGTTAGAAGAAAGGAAAGATCTGCACCAAAAAGCAGCTCCAAAGTTATGCAAAGGGATTCCTTTAATGGAAGTCCGGTCTTTGACCGAATGCTAAGTTGCACGTGCTGGAGAAAACATCCAGGAGACCTGAGAGAAAAAAACAGCCCCTAGTGGGTTCTAAGAACAGAGATGCACAGAGTCCTAGAGATCAGAGTTCTAAGTAAAGAAAGTAGATGTTGCTGTTTAACTCTGGGCTTTGAGTTTGGATCTCAAATCTCTCGTGCCTAAGGAACAGGGCTCCTTTCGCTGTAGAATAAGGGAACTCTGGATTAGCCCTAAAAAAGTAAAAAAAAAAAAAAGAAAAAAAAGAAAGAAACTCCAACAAGATCAGGCTAATCCAAATTAAAAATTAATTTACTTCTAGAAAAAGAAAAGTCCTAACATTTTTTAAAGGAAGACAACCAAATCTAGCTCTACAATATAGTGTCCACAACGTACAACATTCAGTAAAACTTAAAAAGTTGCAAAACTCTACTGTGAGGGATCGTTTCTATAGTTCGTTACTAGAGAAGTTTCTCTGAACGTGTAGAGTTCCTGAAACCAGGAGGAGGAGGAGGTACAGAGTCCCCTTTCCCGAGCATGAAGCGGACCCTGGGTATTCTTTTTGCAACTGCGCTTGGTCACTGATGATCAGTCTTCTTCAAAGAAGCTAGAGGGAACGGATGCTGTCTGAGCAAAAAACAAAACAAACAAACAAAAAACCCCTTATTAGTTGTGAGAGGGAGGGGAATATGATAAGTCACCAGGGAGGAGACAAATAATAGAAACCTATTTAAAGATGGCAGAGATCTTTAAAGATCTTATTTATTTGTTTGTTTGTTTGTCTGTCTGTCTGTGTGACAGAGAGCAAGAGAGCACACACGTGGGGAGAGGGAGAAGCAGGCTCCCTGTCCTGATGACAGAGATTTTTAAAGAACATCAGAATCAGGGTGCTTGGGTGGCTCAGTCAGATAGATGAAGCATCTGCCTTCAGCTCAGGTCACGATCCCAGGGTCCTAGGATCCAGCCCCGCATTGGGCTCCCGGCTTCCCTGTCTCCTCCTGCTGCTCCCCCAGTTTGTACTCTCTCTGTCAAATTAGTAAATAAAACCTTTAAAAAAAATAATAAAGGACCTCAGAATAGCTATTATAAGTATGTGAACTCCTTGGGAGTATAAACCATGCCTTCTCCCAAGGAGGCAGTATAGACTAAGGGCTAAGAGTATAAGCTCTGGCATCAAGCATCTATACCTGGGTTCAAATCTCAGATCTGTCATTTGATACTTACGTAAAATTTGGAAAGGTATTTAAGTCATTCAAGCCCTAGTGACTTAACCTTAAAATGGGAAAAAGAGTATCTTTTTCCTAAAGTTATCCGGGATTAAATGAGATAATGTATAAGGAGTATCTAACACATGAGTAAGCGCTCTGTAAATGTTATCTATTATTATATATACCATAGCACAGACTGGCTTATTCTGCATGTTCAATATTTTGAATAAAGAAAGGAATGCATGACCTCAGAAGCCATCATCAAGCCCAGTGGCATTCAAACCTGGTCTGAATGTTAGAAACCAGCGAGGGTAGGATTACTGCACATTATGTTGTCAAATCCACTCAAGGCATCAAGCAGCTGACCAAATGGAGAAGGGGTAACCAACACCTGTGGTCTGGCCTCTTGCAATGAGAAAACAGCCGAGAGCACGAGACGAATTGAGCCTACTCAACTGTCTGGAGCCACTTTTGGGAGAACTGAGGGCCAAATGTGCCCCACCTGGCTGGAAGCACCTGGTGTATCTGCTGCTCTCTGTTACTGATTAACAGTAGGCATCTCTTTTGCCACACCCTCTTGCTCAAACACAATTAAATTTTTAAATAGCATGACTTTAGGAAGAACTGGACAAAGTGCAGGTAGGAGGTCATGGATCAGGTGGGAATTGGCGGGGTATAGGTAGCAATGATAGTTGGGAATCAGAAAACACTTTGTACCCATGTACTTTGACAAAGAATCAGATCCAAGTTCTGCCCCTAGAATGGAAGAAGATAGGGAGACTTCAGAACTAGGTGTGAGAATCTGTTAAAATCCCACACTCAGAATCAAAACCAACTCACATGGAATCTGAACTTTTTGTGTTACAAACTCTAGCCCTCATGGAATCTCCTTTGGTCCTGCTCAAGAGAGGTCAACCTCAGAAGCAGAGTAGGATTGTGAGGAGGGCACTAGAGATGCAAGTAGGGACTTCAGGTTTAGTCTGGGCTTTAACACTAGCTCTCTGTGTACGTTTTCTGATCTTCTAGGCCTTTTCCAAAGTGTCTCCCCAGCATTTTATTTTATTTTTTAAAAAAGATTTTATTATTTATTTATTTATTTGGCAAAGGGGATCACAAGTAGGCAGAGGGGCAGGAAGAGAGAAAGGGGAAAGCAGGGACTCAATCCCAGGACCCTGGGATCGTGATCCGAGCCCAAGGCAGAGGCTTTAACCCACTGAGCCACCCAGGCGCCCCTCCCCAGCATTTTAACAGGTGTTATTGAAAAAAGGGATCTGGTTAACCAATATCTCCCAGACTATCATATGTGAACCACCAGTGATAGATGAGTTGACTCTAGGAGGTTCTTGGTTGAAATTAACATTTTTCTGTTCTAATTAATTTTGGCAAATGACCTAAATTTTCCATTGAGAGTAGTGATATCTAATGCTCTTTAGAATGTATTTTTGGGACCCCTGGGTGGCTGAGTCATTGTCTGCCTTCAGCTCAGGTCATGATCCCAGGGTCCTTGGATGGATCCCTGCATAGGGCTCCCTGCTCAGTGGGAGGCCTGCTTCTCCCTCTCCCACTCCCCCTGCTTGTGTTCTCTCTTGCTGTCTCTCTCTCTGTCAAATAAATAAATAAAATTTTTTAAAAGTATTTTTTAAAAGATGAGTAGGTTAAAAGAAGAATATTAAGTCAATAACAGTACAGACTGCAGATATGGCAAAAGGCATGAAGATGGTGTGCAAATGACTGAAATTTGATAAAAGTTTTGCTGAGCCAAACTGAACTGGTTTATATGCTGCAAGACTTTTCAGAGATTATGTCATGTTGATGAAAATTTTGCCTCTTCAAGAAGGGATTTGGCATCAAGCATTTCTTTAATTCATTTGACTATAGACTCTCTCCTTCCTTGAAAGTAGCCGAGTATCTTGTTGAACTCTTTATCTGGAGATTTCATTTTGGGAAATGCTGATGAGAAATGCTGAGGTGGCTTTTAGATCTGACCTTAGGACCTTGGCTCCTTCTCCTCCCCTATGTTTGATGTTAAGTGTTAGGAGACAGTTCAGGGATGGAGCTGGAAATGGGTGTTGAAGGAGATTTATAGAATGGCAAAAAGCATATTAGCTTCTAAATGCAATGTAGTATCCTGGATTGGATCCTGGAACTTAAAAAGGCATTAGCTGGAAAGAACTATTGAAATCAGTTTAGTTTAGTTAATACTAGTTAAAACTAGCAACGTACAGTCTGGAGTTTCATCAACAATAATGTGCTAAGGTTGGTTTCTTAGTTTGACAATGTACTGTGTCATATAAGATGTTAACAGTAGGAGAATATAGGAGCTGTGTCAGCAGGTTGTGGGTGGAGCTATGGGGTCTAATAGGCAAAGCCATCAAGCCTGGTAACATTTCCTACTCCTTCGCCTGGTCTTGTGCTGATCAGCATGAGAGAACAAGGGCTAAGCTAAACTCGAGAGCAGTCACAAGAAGAAACTCAAGAGGCACTATACCCTTGGTTAGGCACTTCTAACCAAGAAGTTAGGTGCTTCTGTTGGTACAAAATTGACCCAGAAAGAAGGCCCTCCTCTCCCACATTCTGTTCTGGTTACTCAGCCCTCCCAGTCACAGCATAGTCCCTACAACATTCTTCAACTTGAAAATTAAATTTAGGGCCAAAGTCCCCTTGGGGCCGGAGAAGGTAAAATTTTCTAGATTAAGGATGTGAGCATGCTCACCTATCTGATTGGAGAGCTGCAGTCAGATTGGGCCATAAAATCGTCAGTGGGTGTTGGGGGACAAGGCAGGTGGATGGCTGAGAGAGGCCATGGTTCTGTAACTCTGCAAACCTTCCCCAGACCCTATGTCTAGGAGATAAATGGGTGGAGAAAAGAGAGAGGTAACCGCTTACTTCCATGTGCAGACAGACCCTGGCATTTATTACAGGCTTATCACCAAAGTCTACAAGTTATTATATTTTATAACAAAGAGTTATTACTGGGAGAGCAGGAAAACCAGACCTAAGGGGAACAGAAAGGGAGATAAGCATCAATAGAAACCACAAACACATTTTGTGAGGGGCCTCTCTTAAGTGCCTTTCTTGGAGAATCTTGGTCCACCTAAAATATTAACACAGAATCTTCAAGATAAAATTTCTCGTCATTGATACAAATGAACGTAAATATATATGATGCATGTGATTGTTCTCAGTGTAGCTCAATGCTACACTGGGAAGGAAGGAAAAGGACAGTGGGAAGACCTGGCTTGAACAATGCACTTGACTGGGAAGTAAGCGGTAGGTGTACTCAGAATCACATGTAGGGAAGATTTCACTCTTTTCCAACTGTTTAAAGAAATGCTATTGCTTTCTATATTAATTTGTTTCTAGCTGTTTAACCAAACCCACTTATTAATTTCAATGCTTTTAACCCGTTCTTTTTAGTTTCCTAGGACTAAAACTGTATCATCTACAAATAATGATTTTTCTCTCTTCCTTTTGATGTTCATTCCTCTTATTTTACTTCATACCTTACTGCATGGGGAAGAATTTTCAAAACAGTAGATGCATGGGGAAGAATTTTCAAAACAGTAGATGATGATTGATAGTAACGGTCCCCATCATTATCATTATGATCATTATTTTGAAAGAGTGCCTCTCATGTTTCCCCTTTAATTTTATTTGCTTTGGTGAACTGTTCTTCATCCTATCTTACCATTTTTCCCACATAGTGATTCATCTCTTCTCTTCTCTACCAGTTGGGCTCCCACCCATTCTACAAAGATCATATGAAACCCTTTACTCTTATGAAGTCTTTGTATACAAAAGTACGTGTGCATAAACACCCAGCTAATCTCAATATCATTTTTGTGTAGTTCACAAAGGACTCTCATATACAGATTCTCACTAGATGCTTTTGACAGACTATGGAGTAAGCATTGCTAGGACTGTTCCACAGAAGGAAATTCAATCTGTGTGGCTGAGCAAGTAGCCCAAGAACTTACAATTAAATTGACTACAGTTTTGCATTTCAGGGAAAAGATATTTTTATCTCAAGGAATTGCAAGAGTTGAGACAGTCCAAAGTGTCACATCTAACTTACAAGATAAGGTATTGAAAAGCATCTTTCACTTTTCCACCTGCCCCCCCTCCCCCATACCCCAGTGTGGTTCAGGCTCTACTGCACTGGCTTAGAGCTCCTGGCTCCCGCTGAGCTCACACAGTCGTTGTCTCTCTTCAGAGTGGTTTTGATCATCTGCGAGGACCTCTTCAGCCATGATGACATGTTCTCCAACATCTATAAGATCCAGGAGATTGCAGATGGACTGTGCCTGGAGGCAGAGGGGAAGACAGTCAGTAGGACAGAGGGTAACCTTGGTGACTCGCTGGTTGGTGGAGATTCCTCTGCTGAAGGCTGGGAGGGTACCGAAAGCTCAGTCATCCCTGGTGTTGAGACTGTCATGAACCATCCCTTGCAAGAAACCGACTTCTACAGAAAGTACATCAAAGATTACACGAAATCAACCAAAGGCAAACTTGAAGAACAGAGGACAGAAATGACAGGGGCTGCAGAACAAATCAAGCACATCCTTGCTAATTTAAAAAACTACCAGTTCTTTATTGGTGAAAACGTGAATCCAGACGGCATGGCTCTTGCTGGACTACTGCGAAGATGGTGACACCCCAAATATGATTTTCTTGAACATGGTTTAGGAATGGAAAAACAGGGGCATCTGATTGGCTGAGTCAGTTCAGCATCCAACTCTTGATCTCAACTCAGGTCTCAATATTAGGGTCGTGAGTTCAAGCCCCACACTGGGCTCCACGATGGGCATGAAGCCTACTTTAAAAAAAAAAAAAATTATGGGGCGATTGTGTGGTTTTGTCTTTTAAGCCTCTGCCTTCAGCTCAGGCCATGATCCCAGGGTCCGGGGATCTAGCCCCACATCAGGCTCTGCTAAACGGGGATTCTGCTTCTCCCTTTCCCATTCCCCCTGCTTGTGCTCTTCCCCTCTCTCCATCTGTCAAATAAATAAATAAAATCTTTAAAAAAGAAGAAGAAGAAGAAAAGGTATGAATCGACGCTGAGGACAGGCATCTCAACCTCTTTTCCGAGCAGCAGTTTCTCATGTGGGATGGCTTAAGGACAGCTCCATTGAGATGGCCCACAGGAACCCCAGACTGTAGAATTCAACTTCTCGCTTTTTCTCCCCAAACCTGCTCTTTCTCCTCCTTTCTCTGTTTGGGTAGATAGCGCTACCGCCACAATCAGTGACCTGGGATTAATCTTTGACATAACTTGTTCCCTCTTCCCACCTCTCCTTCCACATACAATCTCTGTATCTTATTTATACTGACTCCGAAATATGTCTCAAGTTCGTGCACTTCCTGACTACCACAGCCCTAGTCTGGGCAACTGTCATCCCTCGCCCATTGGTGCAGAGCCTCCTAATCAATCTCCTAGCATCTGTCTGTTCACTTAGAAATTCTTCCCATCGCAAGTAACAGGATACCCTACTTAAAACGGACTTGATCCCCCCGCCCCATTACAAGAAATCTAGAGATAGGCACTTGTGGTTTTGCTTCAGTCCATCTCTGTCTGGGTTGTCATTTTTTTTTTTTTTTTTTAGATTTTATTTATTTATTTGACAGACAGAGATCACAAGTAGGCAGAGAGGCAGGCAGGGAGAGAGGAGAAAGCAGGCTTCCTGCTGAGTGGAGAGCCTGAGTTGGGGCTGGATCCCAGGACCCTGAGATCATGACCTGAGCCGAAGGCAGAGGCTTAACCCACTGAGCCACCCAGGCGCCCCTGTCATTGCTATTAATCTTGGCTTTTTCCCCTTTGGTTTATCTTAAGAGATAAGGCATCGCATCAGTGTTCAAGGGCAGAGAGAAAGCAGAAAGGCAGCACCCAAACTTCTCATAAACACAGCTAAAGTTTTCCCAGAATTCTTTGGGAGATGTTCCCTTATCTCTTTAGCTAGAATTGGGTTCCTGACTCCCATCACCATACCTAGCTGCAAGGTCGGCTGAGAACAATAGAAACAGGGTGGCTCAGAGCTGGGGCCTGTCCATTTTTATATGGGTCCTTGAGCTATCAACAGGTTTTATGTTTTTAAGTTTTATGTTTGTTAAAAAAAAAAAAAAAAAAATGACTACCTAACAAAAGCCGTATGGCCCAGGAAGCATAAAGTATTTATTATCTGATTCTTTACCGGGAAAGGTGGCTGACCCCTGAATTAGATCAAATATAATTTCCTAAAATGTAAACTTCATTCGATCATTCCTCCGTTTAAAAATCCTTCAGGGTATCCCAAGGATGAAGTGGATTTTAGCCTTACCCTTAACAAGCTCTGTGAGGCTCTGCCTGATTTTGCTTACTCTTCTAATCTTACTTGTACCTTATACTATGTCTAGTATGTCCACCATACTAGACTATTTTTTGTAGGTTCCTGTATAAGTTTTCTATTATTCTTATTAAAAATTACCACAAACTTCATGGTTTAAAACAACATAAATATATAATCTTACAGTCCTGGAGGTCAGACGTTCAAAATGGGTTTTTCTGGACTAAAATTAAAGAGATAGCAGGGCTGTGTTCCTTCTGGATGCTCTCCGGGAGAACCTCTAGAAAAGTTTCCTTGCCTTGTCCAGCTTCTAGAGGCTGCCGGCTTTCCTTAGTCCATGGCCTCGTTCTCCATTTGCAAAGCCAGCACTGCAGCATTTTCAAGTCTCTCTCTGACTTTGATCTGCCACGTCCCTCTTTCAAATATAAGAACTCTGTGATTACACTGGGCCACCGAGACAGTCCAGGATAATGCCTCCATCTCAAGAGCCTTAATTTACTCACATCTGTGAGTCAGTCCCTGTTTGTCAGGTAAGGTTCCCTCTTCACAGATGCTGGGGATTCGGATGCAGTCTTTGGGGGCAATTATTCCACCTACGACAAGGCTTCACACTGTCCAGCTGGAGTCTTTACATTTGCTCTTCTCTCCCCCTGAGAGAGCGTTTCCCTTGGCCCGGCTAAACCCGGATTACCCTTTAGTCCCAGTCGAGGTGACACTTCCTCTGGGAGGTGTTCCTGGACCTCATCGACATGTGTTTTCAGCGCTCAGTGCTTCTCCACCTTAGCAATGATCATGCTATTTTCAATGGCTCGGTTAGGGATCAGTCTCTCCTCCCCACCCCCACAACACCACCTAAGGGCAAAAACCACGTTAGTTTTCCTTGGTGTTGTACCCTCAGCATGGTGTCTGGTACACAGTAGGTACTTAACACATATTTGTTGAATGAGTGAATAAATCAACAAATGAACTTCTAAGAGAAAAAGAACTCTGAAATGCCAAGGTTCTAGGCTTTTCCTTCAGGGCCAGCAGGACTACAGAGGACTAAAAGAATGACCTGGTCCTCTGGATTTCTCCCCGGCCCTTAGTAACAATGTCAGATGGCAAGATTAGAGTCAAAGCTTTTTTAGCCAAATAGCCAAAGCTATTTCCCAACTAGAATAGTCCAGTCAGACTCCCGTCACCAAACGACCGGAGAAGTTTGAGTCATCACCAATTTATAACCCAGCCTCATTTACCCATTTCAGCCTTCACCACACTCGTCTTTTCCCACATACAGCACTACTTAACCACTGTTCCAGAGCTCCTTACCCTTCCCGAGATCCCTAGATTAACCTCAGAAGCCATAATTATCACCTGCAGGGCCATTCAAATGCCCCTGATATTTCCCTATTTGCTCTTTCTTGAAGGAGTCAGGGAGGCAGTCACTGAAACCAGCTCTTTGGCTCTGAGCACCTTTTGCCTTGTCCTCTGATCTTAGTATTTCAGAGTCTTTATCAAATGCCTGCTTGCATAGATACTAACCACAGTAAAAGAGCCAGGCGTGGATGGACAAATATGACAGACTGATGAGGGGGCTGCTAAACTCTGAAAGATTTCATGCAAACCAGTGACTCTCGGCCCTAGCTGGATGTACTGATCCTTTGAACTGACACTTAAGCCAACGCCAGTATCTAGGTCCCACACAGATCAGCTAACTCAGAAACTCTGGAGGACAGCCTCAGCAGTTGTCATTGTTGTTTTTAAGGTCGCCCCCACCCCGCTGCCTCCACCCCGGAGTAGAGTGACGAACTGTCCCAGTCTCCCCAAGGCTTCAGGATTTCCAGTGCTAAAAACAGGACCAAAAAATATACATAAATCAACAAAAAAATAAATAAAAACAGGACAGCCCTGAGCAATTCAAGTTGGTCACACTTTTAGGTGATGCTAATGTGCGTACCAGTCTGAGAACCACTGAGACTATTTCTGTGAGTCGAGAGGGAGTATTATGGTTGCGCTATGATTTTCCCTAGCCCGTATCATGATGGTAAGAGCAATGAGCAAAGAAGATCTTGATTCGAGTCCTGGTGTTGTCACTTTTCAAGGGACCTCTGACAAGTAACCTAATCTCTCTGAAACTTGATTTCTTCATCTGCAAAATGGTTAACAGTAGGACCTACTTAACTGAACCAGCCCTGGTTCTAGATTGCAAACAACAGACACCACTTCTAGTTCACTTAACCAGAAAAGGAATTTATTAGAAGGAACTGGATAGTTCAGATATTCACTGGAAAGGCAAGCCCACACTTAGTGAAGTTCTGGTTAAGACACCACCAGGTGCTGCTGTCCTTGACACAATGCTACCACAATTTCACGAATAATTTCTAATTGGCCCAGAGACTTTGCAGTCATTCTCTCAAGAGTCAGTGTTCCAGGCTGAGCTTTTAATTGGCTGTACTAAGACATACTGTGTACCCTTAACTGCTTGAGGATAGGGAGAGGGTCACTTAAAACATGTTTAAGGAAGGCCTGTGAAAGCCCTTAAAAGGGTAAAACCCTATACTTAGGGGTTCTCCATTCTGGCTATAAGTAAGATTACACAGGGAGCTTTCAAAAGATCAGAATCTTAAGGGTGGTTAAAGGGAAGTCTTCATTTTGATATACTCTATGATCCTTAATCTCATTGAGTCTGAGAACTATTGTCCCAGGGGAACACCTGGTCCTTCTCTGTATTGAAAAAGATTAGGGGGAGATCAGAGTAATTCTTTTCCTTCTACTGTTCCTGAGACAAGATAAGAGTGTTTTGAAAATGAGTCCTGTGAAATGCAAACAATAGCCTAGTATCATAAATACAAAGAAATTATTTTACAGTGCACATTTGTCTAGTGATAGATCAAGTCTAGTTATAAATGAAAATGATGGTCATGACTTCAGGAAATACAGGTTTGCCTCTGATTCTCTGATGTTTATCCTTTATCTTCTGTTTTCCTTTCCTGGTTAATTTGCCCAAGATGTATTTTGGGAATCTGATAGAGATTGCTCTATGTTCAGGGGAGCTTGGCTACCTGATAGGAACTCTGAGTCTACTAAGGAAGAAAGCAATTCTCCCCTACAGAACCAGCCATGGCCTCAGGTGCCTCCCAGAATCTCCCGTTGGAGGTGCTGCCAAGATGGACTCAAGTTCTCTCTGAAGACACCTGGGCCCGGGCCCAGGCCCAGGCCCAGGATGAGTTTCTAAGTGGACGAAACTCACCCACACACCTGGGGTTCATTGATTCATATACCAGGGGATTAAAAGTGTATACAACTTATTCTAGTGGATATGATTACATGATATCAAATAGAAGAGGTAAAGAGAGAATGAGAACTGTCAAAAACCCAGAAATAGTGACATTACGAGCACCAGATCAGTAGAATGGTATTTAATAAGAGCTAATTGTGCAAATATGAACAGTTTGCAAATTGGGAGCTTTTAAATACGAAACATAGGAAGTTCAGAGTTACTGAAGTTATAGGATGGCTTATAGAATAAAAATGAGGAAGTTGTTAACCCTGACAGTGACTGGTTATTACAATGGGGAGTTTCCAGACGGTAAGGGATAGGTGAGAAGTGATTATTTTATGCCATTTTTAGGAAGCTGATCTCAGTTTCTATTATGATTATCAGACACATTTATAAGAAATAACGTGTTTCACTTCAGTTCGTGAATAAGCTAGATTTAGTTTTGCTTATTTGGCTCAAGGAATTCTCAAGTTTGGTCTCCATTTTGTATTTACCTTAGGAGAACAAAAGGAGTTGGATGTTCTTTTAGAAGTAGCTCTTAAACCATAGTACAATAAACAGTTAAATTGTCCTTCTCTATTCTGAGAAAATATATTTCTCCTGACGTATTTAGGACTAGCTGTTTCAAATCAGTATATTCCTTTTTTTTTTTTTTTTCAAATCAGTATATTCCTTCCTCTGAGAGCTACTGAGGAAACACTGGCAAATCATTTATGTTTAGACTCCCCCCCCACCCCCCCTCCTCCTACCCCTCCCCCACTCCAGGCTGATCACAAGCTACCTTTACCAAATCTCATCCCTAGTATAATTCTTGTTAGAATTAATAATTAAAAAAAACTCATCTCGTAGACTTAGATTGTGATTTCCCTAAGGAATTTGAAAGCGTGCTTTGTCTCCTCAAAAATATTTATCATCAAATTTGTTCAGAGGAAGATTGCTTTTGGTGAGTATTTCCACAGGTAGCTAATCCCAGGCATTTCATCTTGACTCTTTAGATCGTATATAGATTTATTTAGATTTAGATACAAAACTTCCTGAGTATTAGTTAATTTTAATTGTACCGTCATTGGGATCTTTGTGCTTCAGGTAAACTGTCTTCTGGTTGTAGTTTTGAAAACTTTTATTATAAATGAAAATTTGGCGAAGAGAAAGGATGAAGGAAGCAAAGAAACCACTAACTCCACCATTAACAAAAAACCCCCATACTTAAAATTTAGGGTGAATTTCTCTTTTTTTTTCCTTAACTGAGACAGTGCTATATATTTGATTTTATATTCTGATGATTTCAACTGTTAGGAAAAGTTCTAAGAGATTTTGAAATGGAGATAAGAAGAGGAAAGAAAAAGGATACCTCCGTGTCCTCTTCACTACTTTCTGCACTGAGAGGTAGAGATGCAAATTACTCTGGCTCATAGATATGCAAATTTCTCAGGTGGGTGGAGGGATAGATTTCCAAATCCCTAAGTAGATAGAGTCAGTTTTTTATCTATTTGTAAATTCATTAAAGTATTCCTGATTGACCTGCTTCTGTGGGATTATTTGAATTCTTGTTTGAACTGGTTTTAACACCTTACTGTTTCCCC
This sequence comes from Mustela erminea, assembly GCF_009829155.1. Classification (NCBI taxonomy): domain Eukaryota; kingdom Metazoa; phylum Chordata; class Mammalia; order Carnivora; family Mustelidae; genus Mustela; species Mustela erminea. The sequence goes on along the minus strand of NC_045627.1, from coordinate 61,228,363 downwards.
TCATTAATGAATGAGTGAAATTCAATCTTTGATGAATGCTCTCTATATTTATGTGAGAGTCATGATTTTATCTTTAAAAAAAAATTATCCTAACAACATTGTATCATACACATTTTTCCATTAACATTTATGAATATGCGTTTGGATGACTCTATGGCATGGCATCATGTGAATTTAAGACATTTTCTTCACTTTCTGATGTCCAAATGTTCATTACTGTTGCCACGTTTTCAATATTTATACTGCTTACAATTTTTCTCTTAAATAGTAAAAGAATGTAATGAACATCTTTGTCTCCAAATCCTTGTCCACGTTAAAATTTTTCCCTTAGGATAGATTGCTAGAAATAGATCTACTGAGCTGAAAGGTGTTAATACTTTCAGTTTTCTTTTTTTAAAAAAGATTTTATTTATTTGACAGAGAGAACGATCACAAATAGGCAGAACAGCAGGCAGTGGGTGGGGGGCGGGTTGCAGGCTCCCTGCTGAGCGGAGAGCTCCATGCAGGGCTCGATCCGAGGACCCTGGCATCATGACCTGAGCCAAAGGCAGAGGCTTAACCCACTGAGCCACCCAGGAGCCCCAAGGTCTCTTGAAAGATACTGTCAAACTGCTTTCTTGTAAGAGATGCTTCTACCAGTAACGGTAAGACTACTCATTAAAGTCTCACCAACATTTAAGATTATCACTAAAAAGCTTTGGGAAGGTAGTAACAAATGGTAATCTTCTTTTAGTTAAAATAGTTTTTTAGGGGCACCTAGCTGGCTCAGTCAGTACAGCATGTGACTTTTGAGCTCAGGGTGGTGAGTTCAAGTCCCACTTTGGTGCAGAGATTACTTAAAAAATAAAACCTTAAAGTAATTCACTTTTAAATTTTATTTAAAATTTTATTTGAGAGCGAGCACTGAGGGAGAAGGAGAAGCAGACTCTCCTCTGAGCAAAGAGCTGGATGTGAGGCTCTATCCTACCACCCCGAGATCATGACCTGAGCTGAAGGCAGACGCTTTCCCTGAGCCACCCAGGTGCCCCTAAATTTTATTTTTAATTGTGCTAAAGACACATAAAACTTTCCATCTTAGCCATTATTATTGTCACGGGATTTCTTCTCCTTTTGTGCCTGTGGTTCTTGGTCAAGCCGCTTTGAAGAATGAAGAGGTAGACCGGAGAGGTGGGCAGCAAAGCAAAGTTCATTGAGTGATAGTAAAGTTTATTTATTTAAATTTTATTTATTCCTTTGACAGAGACAGATCAGAAGTAGGCAGAGAGGAAGGCAGAGAGAGGAGGAAGCAGGCTCCCTGCCGAGCAGAGAGCCTGATGCGGGACTCGATCCCAGGACCCTGAGATCATGACCTGAGCTGAAGGCAGAGGCTTTAACCCACTGAGCCACCCAGGTGCCCCGATAGTAAAGTTTATTGAACAACAAAAGCACAAAGCTCCTGAACAGGGAGGCAACCCAAAAAAGTTGCCACCAAGCTTTTTTTTTTTTAAAGATTTTATTTATTTATTTGACAGACAGAGAGAGCGCCATCACAAGCAGGCAGAGCGGGGGAAGCAGGCTCCCTGCTTACCTGAGCCACCAGAGCCACCTGAGCCGAAGGCAGAGGAGCAACCCACTGAGCCACCCAGGCGCCCCTAGCCATCAAACTTTTTAAGTCTAAGGGTTTTTATGGGCTTTTTGGTGGGTGGTTTTAATCTGATTAACCTTCTCCACTAGTGTCATCCAATCAGGTTTTTGTCATCTATTAGGTGGGAAAAGGGGTGGGGGGGCTCCTTCCAGGATGGTATAAAATCAAGGCTGGTTTTTCTCCCGGCATGTTGGGGGCAGGGCGGAGGGCTTGTCCCTGCCTGCCTTTCTTCCATCTAGTCTTCATCATTTTGTTGTATGGTCCAGGAGTGTTAAGTATATTCGCAGTGTTATGCAGCAGATCTCCAAAACCTTTCCATCCTGCCGAATGAAACTTTATACCCATTGAACCCATATCCCCTCCCTTTAATCCCTGTAACCACTCTACTTTCTCTTTCTATGGATTTGACTACTTTAGATATCTCATGTAGGTGGAATCATTCAGTATTTGTCTTTTTGCGACTGGCTTATCTCATTTAGCATAATGTCCTTAAGGTTCATCCACCTGGTAACAGGACCGGATTTCCTTCCCTTTGAAGGCTAAGTATTCTGTTATGTGTATATACCACAGTTTGTTTATCCATTCATCTATCAATACGTAGTTGGGGTGCTTCCACCTCTTAGCTGTTGTGAAATAATGTTGCTATTAAACATGGGTGTGGGGGCACCTGAGTGGCTCAGTGCGTTAAAGCCTCTGCCTTTGGCTCAGGTCATGGTCTCAGGGCCCTGGAATCAAGCCCCGTCTTGGGCTCTCTGTTCAGTGGGGAGCCTGCTCCGCCCCCCACCTTGCCTCTCTGCCTACTTGTGATCTCTGTCTGTCAAATAAATAAATAAATAAATAAAATCTTTAAAAAAACAAACATGGGTGTGCAAATGTCTTTTTGAGAACCTACTTGCAATTCTTTAGGATATATATCCATAAGTGTGGTTGCTGGGTGATGCGGCTTTCCATTTTTAATTTTTTAAGGTACTGCTATACCATTTTCTGTAGTGGCTGCATCGTTTTTCAGTCGCACCAACGTTTCGGGTTTTTTTCTTTAAAGATTTTATTTATTTGTCAAAGAGAGAGAGAGAAAACACAGCAGGGGGAAACAGTAGGCAGAGGGAGAAGCAGGATCTCTGCTTAGCAAGAAGCCCCACGTGGGACTCCATCCCATGACCCTGAGATCATTACCTGAGTTGAAGGCAGCTGCTTAACGGACTGAGCCACCCAGGTGCCCCCGACCAATGTTTCATAATGGAGCCAATTTCTCCATATCCCTGGGAACACTTTTTTTTAGTAAGCATCTTAATGAGTGTGAGGTCATATTTTATTGTGGTTTTGATTTGCATTTCTTTAATGATTAGTGATGTTGAGCCACCCAGGTGCCCCTGATGTAGTTCTGTTCAGACAAACAGTATCTTGTTTTATCCCTACATACTTCTCCTATGAGGTTGAATTATTTCAGTGTTGACACTGGTATCACATTTTACCCAAATGTTGGGTTCTAAAAGTTAACTGATAAGGCAAAAAGACAATATTCTGTTCTATTCTATATCAGTCTATTAAAAAAAAAAAAATACTGATTGCCCTGTAAATTGATCTCAAACCCCCTAATGGATCATAACCCATGGTTTGAAAACACTGTCTTAAATCATCCATAAAATATTAATTGTATCGTCTGTAGCTGATATTATCAGTTCCTCTTACTCATTATCAGTGTTTCTCTGTGCATGATAATTAATTCTATAGTTTGTTTCTTGAAAACAAAGCCATGCCAAGTCTGCATTGCCTGTGACACACACTCATTGCGGGGAACAAGAGAGTGAACCGCTTTCTTTTTTTCTTGAGCGTTTGCAATCGGATATGCATAAACCAAACTTAACTGTGATTTGAATCTACTGAATTGGCTACTTCTAATTACAAATATAAAAATCATACTTTGTATCCTTTGATGGTTTAATCTTTTGGAGACACCTAGGCTTTTCTTATCCCTTTTGTATAAGCTTCACATGTTATACACCTTAACTTACTGGGAGACTGAGTGTAAATACAGACAACAGTCAGACTGCATGGGACCATAGACTTCTGTCTCAGAGCCCCTGCAGCAGCCCATCCAGGCCACCAAACCACAGCCTCTCTAGTAACCTGCCCACAGCATCAGGCCTTGATCCATGACTGTTGCTTTCCCCATTTTTTTTGCTTCCGCCTTCCAATTTCCAACTCAGGATCAGCTTGAGAAAACCAAACATCTGCCTCCCCCCCCCCCAACTAATCACATAAGATGCTCTGCATCTAGTTAGCCTGCATCCGCATTCTCTGGGTCTAAAACCTCCAATCAAAGCACATCTGAGGGGCATCTGGGTGGCTCAGTGGATTAAAGCCTCTGCCTTCCACTCGGGTCATGATCCCAGAGTTCTGGGATCGAGCCCCACGTCGGGCTCTCTGCTCGGCAGGGAGCCTGCTTCCTCCTCTCTCTCTCTCTCTGCCTGCTTCTCTGCCTACTTGTGATCTCTGTCCGTCAAACAAACAAACAAACAAATAAATAAATAAAAGCACATCCCCACCTATCTCCATGCAGCCACAAGGCTTTCTCACTTCCCTGTAGGCTTTCAGTCTCTGCCCAAAGCGTGTGTGGGTGGTGACTCCCTGGATCAGGAGCTCTGAGTTCTTACAGGAGTAGGTCTTTATTTCCGTACTACCTTTGTTGCAAGTTCTTTCCACACTTGGTTGTTTATCTTTAATTTTTTATGATGTTATGATTTTACTTATGATGCTTTTAATATATATAATTTAAATTTTTATGTCATCAGATCACCTCAGCTCCTTAGTAGTAAGACTTTCTACTGCTCTTTTGCTTGACAAATCCTTCCTGGAACCTTGGGGGATAAACTGATCTATCACTTCTGCTCCTTGGGGGATAAACTGATGTATCACTTCTGCTCCTTCCCCAAGCTCACCAAAATACAATAGGAGAAAATAAGGGCATAATCTCCCCCTTCCCCAGGAAAAAGAGCAAAGAGAATACATGAGCCCTCTTCTCCAACCCAGCTTTTTCCAACCCCAGAATTTACCCTCCTATGAAGTGAGAGCCAGGATTCTGTTTTCAAGGCAGAAGATTGGAAGTGTCTTGCCTGAATAATAATGATAATAATAACAGCTAATGTTTATTTAGTGCTTACTATGCACCAGATATTGTTTTATATACATTAACTCATTTAATCCTCACCTTAACTCAGAAGCAAGCACTAGCGTCATTCCCATTTTACAGATAAAGAAACTGAGGCCCAGAGAAATTGGGAATTTAGCAAATGAGTGGTAGACCTTGTATTTGACCCTAAGTCGTCTGGCCTCAATTGTCTACTGCCTCTTTTTAAATTTTTTTTTTAAAGATTTTATTTATTTATTTGACACAGAGAGAGAGATCACAAGTAGGCAGAGCAGCAGGCAGAAACACAGGAGAAGCAGGCTCCCTGCTGAGCAGAGAGCCCGATGAGGAGCTCTATGAGGAGCTCGATCCCACGACTGTGAGATCATGACCTGAGCCGAAGGCAGAGGCTTTAACCCACTGAGCCACCCAGGCGCCCCTCCTTTCTCTTTTCTTAACTTCCACCAGTTTGTTTCCGCTGGAGCGCCTCATGCCACTGTTCTAGAAGGGTCTCAATAAATGCTCTTCTGCGCCTTGCTTTTTTCACTGAACGATGTGCCTTAGAAATCACGTCCTATCAGTTCATGGAGATCTGCATTATATTTACCATGTGACGTCCTTTGTTTCGTGGAAGTATCGTGGGTTATTCAAACACTCTTGTGTATGGGGGAGTTTGGATCTTGCAACCATACACAATACAGTTGTGGACAACTTTGTCCCCAGCTAGGTTCACCCTGGTGGAGGTGTATGTTCTGGGGACCCACCCAGGGCGGCACTGCCAGGCTAAAAGGTAAGCCCGTGAGTACTTTGTCAGATTTTGCCAAATTCCCTTCTAAAAGGTTGTACTGATTGTGATTTCTTTTCTTTTTCTTAAGATTTTATTTACTTATTTGAGAGAGAGAGAGAGAGAGAGAGAGAGAGAGAATGAATGAGCGGGGGTGGGGAGCAGGGACTGGGTAGAAGGGCAGAGAGAAGCAGACTCCCCGCTGAGCAGGGAGCCAGATCTGGGGTTGGATCCCAGGACCCTGGGATCAGGACCTGAGCCAAAAGCAGCTGCTTACCCAACTGAGCCACCCAGGCACCCCCTCATTTTGATTTGTACCTAGCAATCTATGACAGTACCTGTTTCCCCACAGCCTTACCAATAGAATGTACTGTCACAAGTTTTTTGTTTTTTTTTTTTTCCCTCCCAATTTTTGCCAATCTGGTAAGTGAGAAGTGGTATATGAGTGTAGTTTCAATTCTCATTTCTCTAATTATGAGTGAGATTGAACATCTTTATTTTAAAGACCATTTTTGTACTTCTGTGTGAATTGTCTGTTCGTACCTATTCCCTTCATTTTTTTCTGTTGAGGTTTTGGTCTTCTTCAGTTTCAGAGTTCAAAATAAGCGGGTGAGAATAGCCCTTTATCAGTCATGTGTGTTGCAAATATTTTCTCCTAGTGTACCAGTTACCTTTTTACTTTGTGGTATTGTTTTTACCTTTCAAAAATTATTTGTACATAGTCACGTTTATCAATCTTTTATTACTCTTGGATCTTTAATTTGAAAACTTTTCCCCATTTTTCAAAAATCTTCGTGATGCCATTTCACTCTGACAAGAGCCCTACGTTAGGACCTGTTTTTGCTAAGGGAAAGAGATCTAAAGAGGATTTTTTGCTTCTATGAAGAGAGGTGAAGGGCAGAAACAATCGTTCAGTGTTGGTTTTGCCGCGAGAAGTCCTGGAGGCAGTTTGCACCCCGGAGCAGAGAGAGCGGCCCCGTTTCGCTTCCTCCCCTCGCTGGCTGGCTTCCTCCCCTCGCCTCCTCCCAGGCGCAGCACTGAGGACCCCAGCATCAGGCTGGGCAGGAGCTCGTGTCTGTGAGTGTCTGTGCCCTACCTCCATCTATTTTGTGCATCCGTTAGCAAGATGTGCCCTAAGGTATCAGAAGAGCCTAGAAGAGGTTATTTTTTGGGTCTGGGCATGCTCAACATTTTTTCCGTATCACGGTAAGTGTTTTCTTTGGTTTATTTTATTTTGGCTTACAAAAGGTTTCATAGGAACATTCTACTTGCAGAAATGGGGGAAACCTGTACTTGAATTTAAAAAGAATTTACCTATATTTTCTTCTATTAACTTAGGTGGATTTTTTTTTTCTTTTTTTCCATTTAGGTCTTCGATCAGTTTGGAGTTTATTCTTGTGCATGGAATAAGGTATGGATATAATTTTATCTTTTTCCAAAAGGCTACTCATTTGCCTCTTTTATTTACCCCAGTGATTTCAGATGCCACTTTTGTTGTATACAAATTTCCTTATCTACTAGGGTTTCTTTCTGGGATTTCTGTTCGGTTTCAGTGTCAGTCTATTTGGCCATCTGTACCAGTTTGCTTTAAATGTAGAGGCTTTATTGCATGTTTTAATGTTTGGTAGGGTTAGGTCCTCACTGTACTTATTTTTTTTATTTATTTATTTTATAGAGATCACAAGTAGGTAGAGGCCGGTGGCGGGGGCGGTGGTGGAAGCAGGCTCCCTGCTGAGCAGAGAGCTGGATGTAGGGCTCTCGATCCCAGGACCCTGAGACCACGACCTGAGCTGAAGGTAGACGCTCAACCCACTGAGCCAGCCAGGTGCCCCTGTACTTCATTTTCACCATTTTTTTGGTGATTCTTTCTGGTTGGTTTTTCTATATGAATTTTATTATCAACTGTTTTTAATTTATTGGGAGTATATTAACTTTATAAATTAATTTAGGAAGGATTTATACCTTTACACTGTGTTGTCATAGAAAATGTTTTATTGGGTGCCTGGGTGGCTTAGTGGGTTAAAGTCTCTGCGTTTGGCTCAGGTCCTGAGTCCCGAATCGGGCTCTCTGCTCAACAGGAAGCCTGCTTCCTCCTCTCTCTCTGCCTGTCTCTGATTCTCTCTCTGTCAAATAAATGAATAAATAAAAATCTTAAAAAAAAAAAAAGAAAATGTTTTATCATTCAATTGAGTCTATTTTTTGTATCTCTCAGAAATATTGTAAAGTTTCACTCATACAAGTTTTTTACGTTTCTTGTTAAATTTACCTCTATATACTTAATTGTTTGCTACTGTCAGTGGGGTTTTCTTTTCTGTTATATCCTCTAGGTGGTTGTTATTAATGTATGTGAAGGCTCTTGCTCTGTGTGTGTTAATTTTATATCTTGTTATATCTCAGAATTCTTCTACCAATTGGGTTAATTTTATTCTTGATTCTCAAGGTCTTACCAGGTACACTATTGTGTCATCTGCAATATAGATGTTTTTACCTTTTCTTCACCAACTTTTACACCTCTCTATTTTTCCAAAGGAAGATATACCTTTTATCTAGGTTTAAAAATTTTATTTGCATAGAGCTTTGCAAATTAATCTCTTATGATTATTATTTATTTATTTTCTCTCATGATTTTTAAAATTTCTTCTGTTTCCATGGTATATCTCTCATCATTTTTTATTTTGTACATCTGTGCTTTCTCCTTTATTTCTTGATCAAGTTAGAGAATGATTTGTCTATTTTGTTAAATTATTCAGGAAACCAGGATTTTGATTTATTAATTAGATTTTCTACTTTTCTATTCCTTGACTCTTTAAGTTTCTACTCTTACCTTATTATTTCCTACCTTGGGCTTTCTTTTGGTTTATTTTGTTGTTCTTTTCCTATTTTCCCCTTCTTGTCTTTTGAGCTAATAATTTAATTAATTTTCATTCTTTTGTTTTTAATTGATGAAAGTATTTTGTTGTACTGTGAATTTATGTAGATCATAGTCTTACTGTACCCCATAGATTCTGATATGGAGTATTTTCATTAATCATTGTTTTAGAAATTCCATAATTAAAGTTTGTATTTCCTCTTCTTAAAAATTAAGATATAATTGGCATATGTATATATATATATATATATATATGTATACCACATGCATATGTATACCACATAAATTTAGTTCAGATAAATGATCACCTCAATACATTTAGTTAACATCCATCACCACACAGCGTTACAAAATAATTTTTTCTTGTTTCATTTCCTCTTAAACTGAAATTTGTTTAAATATACAATTTTAAAATTTTATAAATTAAAATATTTAAGAATCCTACAATTTTTTAAAAAAAGATTTTATTTATTTATTTGACATACAGGAATCACAAGTAGGCAGAGAGGCAGGCAGAGAGAGGGAGAGGCAGCCTTCCTGCTGAGCAGAGAGCCCGACTCACGGTTTGATCTCAGGACCCTGGGATCATGACCTGAGTGGAAGTCAGAGGCTTTAACCCACTGAGCCGCCCAGGCACCTCCTAAAATTTTTTTAGTTAATTTTTTCTAGTCTTATTGTATTGTGATCAGAGAATGTTGTCCATAAAATAGCCACCTGATAGAACTTACTGAAGTTTTTCTCATGACCTAATAAAGAATACATTATTAAGAATTTTTTTTAAAAGATTTTATTTATTTATTTGACAGACAGAGATTACAAGTAGGCAGAGAGGCAGGCAGAGAGAGAGAGGAGGAAGCAGGCTCCCTACCCAGCAGAGAGCCCGACGCGGGACTCGATCCCAGGACCCTGAGATCATGACCCGAGCCGAAGGCAGAGGCTTAACCCACTGAGCCACCCAGGCGCCCATTATTAAGAATTTTTTTTTTTTTTTAAAGATTTTATTTATTTATTTGACAGAGAGAGAGGCAGGCAGAGAGAGAGAGAGAGAGGGAAGCAGGCTCCCTGCTGAGCAGAGAGCCCGATATGGGACTCGATCCCAGGACCCTGAGATCATGACCTGAGCCGAAGGCAGCGGCCCAACCCGCTGAGCCACCCAGGCGCCCCAAATTTTTTTAAAAGATTTTATTTATTCATTTGTCAGAGACAGAAAGAGCACAAGCGGGGGAGAGGCAGGCAGAGGGAGAAGCAGGCTCCCCGCTGAGCAAAGAGCCCCATGTGGGACTCAAGCCCAAGACCCTGGATTCATGACCTGAGCCGAAGGCAGATTATTAACCAACTGAGCCACCCTGGTGTCCCCCATTTTTAAGAAAATTTTTTGACATATATCTGCAAGATCATCAGTTTTAACGGCCTCTTTTAATCCCTACCTGTTGACTCTGAGACAATCAATCAACATTTCCCCGTTTTTCCTCCTTGTCCCATCTTTTGATTGCATGATTTCTGCTTTGTCACAATGTCTTACACTTGTACTAGGGTCTTCTACCCTCATTTCTACCTTTGTTTTAGTCTTTGATCTGCAGTTATCTGTACTAAAATACCACCAGCCCTTTGTGTTTTTGTATACATATATGTATGTATGTATGTATGCAATCTCTGTACCCAATGTGGGGCTTAAACTCAGGACCCTGAGATCAAAAGTCACGTGCTCTACCAACTGAGCCAGCCAGCACCCCCCACTAGCCCTTTGTTAAAATTTTCCAAGTCATCTCTTTGTTGGATGAAGCTTAACCCCTAAAAGATACCTCAGAAAAGGTCCTAAATTCCAAAAAATGTTTGTCTTGACACTTGAAAAAGTGTTTGGCTTCCATGGATCACACTTTTTTTCCATTCAGTTTCTAGAAAATGCCACTCCATTTTTGCTTTCCTTTTATGCTGCTTTTGAGAAGTCTGGTGCTCATCTCATTCTTTTACACTTGCAAATTATGTCCTTTTGTGTCTGGAGGATTTCAGAATGTTTTTATCTTACCAGTCTGACAGTTTTGCCAAGATAGGTCTCAGAGTCTATCGTTTTAAGTTAATTTTCTCAGGTAGTTGGCAGGTTTTTCAATATGTAGATTCAGGTGTTTGTGATTTCTGAAATGTTTTTTGGATTATAGTTTTAAATGCTGGTTCTGTTCCATTGCTTTGTTTTCTTTTTTAAAGACTCCAATTATATAAATTACGGTCCTTTGTATTTCTTGTAGTTCTACGCTTTTCCTTTAGCTTATTTTCGTTTTCATGTTTGTTTTTCTGTCTTCCTTTCCAGCCGGGCTTTTGACTTTTTTATGTATCTATGCACCGGTGTAGCCATCACCCAGGTCCTGTTCCAGCATCGCAGACACGCCGTCATTCTGCCATCCGTCAATACTTCCTTCTGTCAGTCAATCCTCCCTCTTCTGAGGCAAGCCCTTTTCTGACTTCTGTCCTTTGTAGTCTTGCTCTTTCTTGGTATTCATCTAATGAAGTCGGAGTGTGTAAACTTCAGTGTTTGGCTTCATTTACTCAATATTACGTATATGAGGTACAATGTATATAGTACTATGCCTATAAAATGTTTTATTTTATTGTTGACAACAGATATCCCCTGAACACCTGTTGTGTGTGCCGGGCTTTGTAACAACAGTCTTGAACAACGGCTGCAGCTAATTGTGCGCTCTTTCTGATGCCCAGCATGGGTGGCATTCTCCATACAGGGAAATATAGAACCAGACCCCAGGAATGCTTTTTATCATCACTCCCGCAGGCTTGCTGAAGCTAGACAAATAGCTGGCAGGATGGTGCCTGGGTCAGAAGGGAAACTGCCTTTTAATTATGCATCTCGTAAAACTGTTTCAACACTTTAGCCTCAGAAATCACCTGAAAGGCTTATCTAAAAACGGTTTATGGTGGGGAAAAAAAAAAAAAAAAGTTTGTGGGGAGCACACCGAAGTGTTCAGCATGATTTGTTCTGGAGGTTTTCGTTTTTTTCTTGGATCTCAGGAAGCATTTCCACGCACTCTGCAATCCACACACTAGTCCTCCGGTCGTGTAACTCATAGCTCATTCCGCCCTGGGCGCGCTGAGGAGCCCCTAGAGGCTGCCTGAGTTTTACAGTAACAATTAGGAACGGACTAATTCCAGAAAATGTTCCAAGTGAAAGTCCCTCCCAATTCATGAACCAAAATTCTATCCTTTCTAAGAAAAATGAAATGGTTAAAATTGGCTAAGTTTATAAATTTTGGAGGAGAATTATGATTTAGCAGGTATGAAAAGGACCCCGTCCACAGCCAACGGAAACACAGTAGCTGGACCGAGGGCTCCTTTACCAGAACTAGCCCAGCAGTGCGCAGTGCCACCTAGTGGTTACACTGCACCAGAAGGCTCCCTCTTCGGCAAGCCCGGGACCACAGAGAAGGGGCTGGACAAAAGCGGGTAAGGAACTCCTTTGGAATGATCAGGGACCCCTGGGTGGCTCAGTTGGTTAAGCGTCTGCCTTCCGATGGGGTCATGATTTCAGGGTCCTGGGATGGAGCCCTGCTCAGCAGGGAGCCCGCTTCTTCCCCTACCCCTCCTTGCCTTGTGCTCTCTCTCTCAAACAAACAAAATCTTTTTTTTTTTTTTTCAGACAAACAAAATCTGAAAAAAAAAAAAAAAAAAAAGCACCCCTTTGGAATGATTTATGTCAAAGTCCATTGGCAACAACTATACATTTCCAACCTGTGTGTTTTCTGAGGTCTTGTTTTTCCTCACCTAGGGTTTCCTCTTCTATATATGATAAAGGCAACCTGGTGAACCTGAGGTTCCCTTTCTGGACAGTGTTTCTTTCTTTATGTGGATCAAGAGCCCCTCCTAAAGCTCCCGGGGTCCTTCCTCTTTCTCTGCTTGTAAGTGAAGAAGAAAATAAAACAAAGTCTTTATTTTGAAGTGAGAATTTTGTTCTTAGTGAATTCATGCTGTTGGCCAAAGTGTAGGTTGCTTACGGACTGCACGATGAGGTACTAAAGCTGCACGCTCAGGGAAAATACAAGAATGTTATTTTTTTTTTCTCCTGCTAATTCCCCTGCCCCCCGAATTGTGAAGATTACATTATAGAATACTTGGAAAGGGGAAGCAGGAGCTTTGCTCCAAACACTCAGCCCTGTGAGTGGGCTTCTAGGTGCTACAGCTGCTGATCCGTGTTGTTTCACACCTCATTCAGGTGTTACCTTCTGCAGCTGGTGATAAAATATCTTTTGCTTGGAGATGCAGTCAATGAAGCAAAAAAAGTAAGGTGTGAAAGTGCAATTGACTAATTGATTATTTAAAATGGTTCCTTTGTCAGAGTGACCAAGAGGGCTCAGTGTCCAGTAGCGTTAGATATTAGCAATATTTCCCATTTTTGCCATTTGGGGGAATAATGATAACGGTTAAGTGTGTGATTTTTGTACTACCTCTGAGGATGAACATTTCATAAGTTAACTGGCTGTTTATAGTTCTCTATCAATTTTTGTAACTATCTTTTGCCCATTTCTTGATTAGATTTTTTTAAGATTTAATTTTTTTTTTTAATGGAATCTATACACCCAACATGGGGCTCGAACTTACAACTCCAAGATCAAGATTTGCATGCTTTATGGCATGAGCCAACCAGGCACCCCTCTATTAGTTTTTTATATATTTCTTTCTTACTGTATTGGTGGTATCCCTTTGACACATCTTGTAAGCTTCTCTCTCACTTTATTCATTTCTCTTTGGGGTTTGTTTATGTGTTTAAATATCTATGTGGTTGAGTACATCAATTTTCTCTCTCTCTCTTTTTTTAAAGATTTTATCTATTTATTTGACACAGAGAGAGAGAGTACAAGTAGGCAGAGAGGCAGGCAGAGAGAGAGCGGGAAGCAGGCTCCCCACTGAGCAGAGAGCCCAACACGGAGCTCTATCCCAGGACCCCAAGATCATGACCTGAGCTGAAGGCAGAGGCCTAACCTACTGAGCCACCCAGGGGCCCCTCAGTTTTCTCTTTATGGCTTCTCAGTTCCAGTCTTTTTTTATTTTATTTTATTTTATTTATTTATTTTTTAAAGATTTTACCTATCCATTTGACAGAGAGAGACCACAGGTAGGCAGAGAGGCAGGCAGAGAGAGAGAGGAGGAAGCAGGCTCCCCGCCGAGCAGAGAGCCCATTGCGGGACCCGATCCCAGGACCTGGAGATCATGACCGGAGCCGAAGGCAGCGGCTTAACCCACTGAGCCACTCAGGCGCCCCCAGTCTTTTTTTAAAAGGGCTAAACTAATCTTGAAGTTAAACAAATGTTATCTTTTATTTTTTCCTATTTTAATAGGAAATGGTTCTATTTTTTGTATTTATGTATTAATCTCTGTGAAATTTATTGTTGTTTATAGTGTGAGACAAGGTTCTAACTATTTTCTTCCAGATGGAGAGCCACTCTATCCCCCACCTTTTTCAGAGTGTAAAAATTACCACAATCTTTTTGGCAAGTAATTTGGTCATAGCTACTTAAATTTAAAATGCACATACCCTTTTTTTTTCTTTCAATTTAAAAAAAATTTTTTAAACATATAATGTATTATTAGCCCCAGGGGTACAGGTCTGTGAATCGCCAGGTTTACACTCTTCACAGCACTCACCTAGCACATACCCTCCCCAATGTCCATAACCCCACCACCCTCTCCCTGCCCCCCTCCTCCCAGCCACCCTGTTTGTTTTGTGACATTAATAGTCTCTTATGGTTTGTCTCCCTCCCAATCCCATCTTGTTTCATTTATTCTTTTCCTACCCCCCAAACCCCTTATGTTGCATCTCCACTTCCACATATCAGGGAGATCATATGATAGTTGAAGAGAGGACACATCTCCAAACTCATTCTATGAGGCTAGGCTTGTCCTGATACCAAAGCCAGACAAAGACACCAGAAGAAAAGAAAACCGTAGGCCAATATCTCTGATGAATGTAAATGTAAAAATCTCCAATAGGTACTAGCAAACTGAATCCAATAGCACATTAAAAGTATCATACACCATGACCAAGTGAAATTTATCCCTTAAATACAAGGAGGTTTAACATATGAAAAATCAATTAAAACGATGCATCAGACTAATAAGATAATGGATAAAAAGCATATGATCATCTCCATGCAGAAAAAGCATTTGACAAAATTCGCATCATAGGAATGGAAGGAAGGTGCTTTAACGTAATAAAGATGAAAACTCCACAGCTAACATCATCTTTGACCATGAAAGACTGAAAGCTTTTCCTCCAAGGTCAAGAACAAGGCAAGGATGCCCATTCTTGTCATCTCTTTCTAACATAATACTGCAAGTGCCAGCAGAACAATTAGGCAAGGAAAAAACAAGGCACCCAATCACAAAAGACCACAAATAGCTAAATCAGCCTTGAGTAAGAAGAACAAAACTGGAGGCATTACATTTTCTGATGCAAAATACATTATAAAACTACTGTAATCAAAGTAATATGGTAATGGCATAAAGATAGACATATAGACCAATGGAATCGAATAGAGAGTCCTGAAATAAATCAATGCACATATGGTCAACTGATCTTTGACGGTGATGGCAAGAGTACACAATGGGGAAAGACAGTCTCTATAGCAAATGGTATTGGGAAAGCTGGATGTCCATATGCAAAATAATGAAATGAAACTCTTGTACCATATATATACAAACATCAATTCAACATTAAATGTAAGACCTGAAGCTGCAAAAATCCTGGGAGAAAACATAGGGTAAAAATTTCATGAAATTGGTCCAGGCAATGATTTCATGGATGTGACACCAAAAGCACAGGCAACAAAAGCAAAAATAGACTATGTCATACTGAAACACTTCTGCACAGCAAAGGAAAAAACAGTTTACAGAATGGGAGTAAATACTGGCCATACATCTTTTAAGAGAATAATTTTCAAAATACATAAGGAACTACTACAACACAGCAATAACAACAAAACTAATAACTCAAGTAAAAAATGGGCTAAGGACTTGAATAGACATTTCTCAAAAAAAAAAATGCATACAAACGACCAACGGGTACGTGAAAAAATGCTCACTGTCATTAATCATCAGGGAAATGAAAATCAGAACCACAATGAGAGATCACCTCATACTTGTTAGGATGGCTATTATCAAAGCCCACCAAAACAAACCAAAAACCCCAAAAGACAAGTGTTGGTGAGAATGCAGAGAAATTGGAACCTCTGTACACTATTGTTTGAAATGCAAAATGGTGCAGCTGCTATAGAAAACAGTATGGAGTTTCCTTAAAAAACTAAAACTAGAATTATCTTATGATCCAGCAATCCCACTACCGGGCATTTATACAAAAGAATTAAAATCAGGATCTTGAAGAGCTCATGTTCGTTGCAGCACTATTCATAGTAGCCGAGATTAGAAACAGCTTAAATATCCATCAGTGGATGAATGGATAAGGAAAATGTGGTAGATACATACAATGGAATGTTAATCAGCCTTGAGAAAGAAGGAAATCGTGCCATATGTGATAACACTGATGAATCTTCAGGGCAATGTGCTAAATGAAATAAGACTAAATGAAATAAGGCAGTCACAGAAAGACATATACTATGTGATTTCATATATGTGAGGTATCTAAAATAGTCAAACTCAAAGAAGCAAAAAATAGAACTCTGGTTGTCAGGGTCTGGGGTAGGGAAAATGGGACATTACTAGACAACAGGCCTTAAGTTTCAGTTAAGCAAAATGAATAAGTTCTGGAGATCTGCTGTACATCTTGTACCTATATTCAACAGTACCATATTGTACACTTAAAAATATGTTAGGAAGGTAGATCTCATGTTGAGTGTTCTTTTGCAATAAAATTAAGAATAAATTGCACATACCCTTTGATCACCAATCTTCTAGAAACATATTTTATAGAAATAAAAGGAGTAGTATATAACAGCCTGTAAGGATATATGCTGTGTCATTTATAATGGTTAAAAAATACAGAGTCACCATGAATGTACAGGGGTAATGTTAGAATAAATTATGGTAAATCCGTACTATGAAATATTCTGAATTCTTTTCTTTTTCTTTCTTTTTTTTTTTAGTGTGGACTTAATGTCCAATGTGGGGCTTGAACTCACACCCCCAATATCAGGGGTTGCATGCTCTACCGACAGAGCCAGCCAGGTGCCCCTGAAGTTATTCTAAGAATGCTGTTGATATCTATATGTATTGATTTAGAAGTATGTCAAGTACATGAAATATTGTCATATGCAAAAAGCAAGTCACACCATTTTTAAAGCATTTTTTTAATATGCGTACATTAGGAAAAAACCACAAAATAATATACATCATAAGGTCATTAGTGGTTTCCTTGAGGAGAAAGAATTCAAGAAGGTCAGAATATAGGGGGTGAAGATTATGAGTGTTTATTTTATAGAGGTATTTTTTGAAATATGACAAATCAAATAAAAAAGAAGTCACGTTGCTAACTGGTTAATTATCCAGAGCGGAGAGAACTTGTTGAGCCTGTGGGGAGTAGAGGACCCACGTGTTCCCTTCAAGAGGGCCAGAGGAAGACAGGAGGAATGTCTCCACGCACTGCAAGGTTGATAGGTTTGAGGAGGAACAGATGTGTACCCTGTCAGAGTAGAGCTAGAAAAAGTGGACAGGAATTTCAGGAGGCTGACTTTAGCACAACATAATAAAAGTTCTTAATCACTAGAAGTGTCCAAAAATTGCACTTGACCTTAACCAAAAGGCTGAGAAGGAATACAAGTGTCCAAAAATGGAAGCATCTGTCACATGGAGTTTGAACTTTCCATTGCTAGAGATTTTCAAATTAGGATTAGGTGACATCCTGTCATGTGTGCTGTAGAAGGAATTTTTAAATTCGAATGGGGTGTTGGACTAGATAATTTTGAACATATTTCTAGTGCTAGAATTCTACGATTTTGTCACCTGGGAAAGCTTTATTAAAAAATAGTATCATAAGGGCCTGATAACTCAGAAATGACTCTCATATACAAAATGCTAGATACAGAAGGTGATTAAAAAATGTGATTCATTAATCGTAGGTGTGACACTTTGACAAAGTGAGGAAAAAATTGATTAACCAGTAAATAGTGATGGCATCATTGGAAATTAAGTATATAAAACTGGGTTCCTTCCTTATTCTTTACCAACATATTCCATACAGATTTAATTGTTAAAAAAAAAAGTTGAGTCAGAAAATAAGAGGTGGCTTATGGGGTTAAGTCTGGGTGGCTCAGTGGGTTAAGCATCTGCTTTGGCTTAGGTCATGATCCTGGGGTCCTGGGATAGAGACCCACATTGGGCTCCCTGCTCAGCGGGGAGCCTGCTTCTCCCTCTCCCTCTGACCCCCACTCGTGCTTTCACTCTCTAGTGCTCCCCCTCTCTCAAATAAATAAGTAAAATCTTAAAAAAAAAAAGAAAAAGAAAATGGGAATGCATTGTTTTGATTTTGATTATCTAAGAGTTGGAAGCCATTTGAAACAAAATACAAGATCCAGAAAGCACAAATTAAGTAATTGGTAAATTCTACCCATTAAAAATGTTTCTATCGAACAAAATATTATTATTAAGTCAAAAGATACCCAGCAAATCAGAAAATATTTGCAGGTAAAGAGCTAATTTCCTTAATATGGAAACATTTCTTTTTTTTTTTTTTTAAGATTTTATTTATTTGACAGAAAGAGATCACAAGCAGGCAGAGAGGCAGGCAGAGAGAGGGTGGGGGAAGCAGGCTCCCTGCTGAGCAGAGTCCGATGTGGGGCTCGATCCAAGGACCCCCGAGATCATGACCTGAGCCAAAGGCAGAGGCTTAACCCACTGAGCCACCCAGGCGCCCCACCCTATGCAACTGTTAATTGAGATCGCCCTATAGGCCATGATACAGAAGGTATTCGAGACACTAAATTTTATTTTTTAATCATTTTTCTTTCTTTTTTTAATTTTTAAAATGAAAACTCAATTAATTAACGTCTAATGGATTATTAGTTCCATAGGTAGAGGTCAGTTATTCCTGGGTGTTATTATAATACCTGGTACTCATTACATCCTGCGTCCTCTTTAAACCCAGTTACCCCTTCCCCCCAGCAACCTCTGCTCCAGCAACCCTCACTTTGTTTCCTATGATTGAGAGTCTCTTATGGTTTGTCAAGACACTACAATTTTAAAAAGCAGGGTGCATGGGGCGCCTGGGTGGCTCAGTGGGTTAAAGCCTCTGCCTTCGGCTCAGGTCACGATCCCGGGGTCCTGGGATGGAGCCCCGCATCGGGCTCTCTGCTCAGCAGGGAGCCTGCTTCCTCCTCTCTCTCTGCCTGCCTCTCTGCCTACTTGTAATCTCTGCCTGTCAAATAAATAAATAAATCATCTTAAAAAAAAAAAAGCAGGGTGCAAAAGTGCATGTTTTCTATGAAGTCATTTTGGGGTGTGTGCAGGTGTGTACGTGCATTTGTGTATGATTGTGTAACTTCTGGGAGGATACAAAAGGCAGTGAAGAACAATGATCCCTGAGAAAGAGGAAACAAATGAGGTGAGCCCTATAAGTGCCCTGCAGGCTGGGGAGACCAAGGCAACTCAGGCCACCGAACAGAGGGCTGGGAGGAAAGAGCTGCAAAGACAGGGGACTCTGGGCATAGGCAGGCCCTTTGAATACGGGGTTGGGTACTGATCAGTGCATCCATGTGGGGAAACTAACTCCCCACCGGAGGCAGGGAAAATATCACCTGAAATGATTCGAGCTAAGAGTACCTGCGGCTCACACAGGCCGGGAACAGTGTCTGTTCCGGCAGCCAGACCGGCAAAGTTCAAGATTGACAGGACCTCGGGTAGTGTACATAGAAGCGTCTTGCCCTCTAGTGGGGATACTTAGCTCTAGGCTGGGCATTGTTCCAGAACTACCTAACAAATCTTTTTTTTTTTTTTAAAGAGTTTATTTATTTATTAGAGAGAGAAAAAACACAAGCAGGGGGAGAGGGCAGAAGGAGAAGCGGGCTCCCCACAGAGCAGGGAGCCAGATGTGTGGCTCGATCTCAGGACCCTGGGATCATGACCCAAGCTGAAAGCAGACGCTTAACTGACTGAGCCACCCAGGTGCCCCAAGAACTACCTAACAAATCTCAAAAGCACGATCTGAAAGGACTGAAGTATTTCCAAGTGACTCAGGTAAGCCTCAGAACAAATCTCAAGAATATTTATAGTCATATAAAAATATTCAGCACCCAGCAAGGTAAAGTACAAAATGTCTCGCGTCCAAAAATGTTGCCAGGCATGCAGAAAGCCTGGAACGTACAACCTATAATGAGATAAGTCAACCAAATGGAACTAATTAAAACTGACACCGATGTTAGGAAGGACATTAAGGCAGTTATAACTGTATTCTGTATGTTCATGAAGTTAAATATATACATATTCCATACACTGGACTCTTACCAGTTATATGATTTGCAAATATCTTCTTCCATTCTGTGGCGAGTTTTTTGTTTTTGTTTTTGTTTTTTTTTACTTTCCTGATACGTCCTTTGAAGCACTAATGTTTGGTGGTGCCCAGTGTATTTTTTTGTTCATGCTTTTTGTATCATGTCTAGGAAATCATTGCCTAACCCAAAGTCATGCAAGTTTACATTCCTGTTTTCTTCTAAGAGTCTTGAAACTCTGTATCTTTGATCTACCTTGAGTTAAATTTTGTATACTGTATAAAGTAGGGGTCCGATGGTGTCCTTTTATACGTGGGTGTCCAGTTGTCTCAGCATGATTTGTTGAAAAGACTATTATTTCCTCAATGTATGGTCCTGGCACCCTTGTTGAAAATTGATTGTCCGTAGATGTGAGAGTTCTTTTTCCGAGTTCCCAATTTTATTCCCTTTATTTATAGGTCTATCCTTATGTTTGTACCAGACTGTCTTGATTATTGTAGCTTTGTAGTAAGGTTTGAAATCAGGAAGTATGAGTCCTGCCAGTTTGTTCTTTTTATTTTTTTTTAAGACTGAAAATAAAGAATTGGGGGGCTCTTGAAATTTCATATGGATTTTAGGATCAGCGTGTCAGTTTCTGCAAAAACCCAGTTGGGATTTAGATAGAGATCGCTTTGGATCCGTAGATCAATTTGGAGATTATTGCTTTCTTTACAATGTTAAGTTTCTGACCTATGAGCATGAGCTACCTTTCCATTTATTTAGGTCTTTAATTTCTTTTTTTAAAATTTTATTTATTTATTTGTCAGAGAGAGAGAGAGAGAATGCACAAGCAGGGGTAGATGCAGGCAGAGGGAGAAGGCGGCTCCCTGCTGAGCAAGGAGCCTGGTGCAGGACTCAATTCCAGGATCCTGGGATTGTGACCGAGCAAAGGCAGATGCTTAGCTGACTGAGCCACCCAGGCATCCCTAGGTCTTTAATTTCTTTCAGCAATGTTTTGTGTTTGCAGAATAAAGTTTTATACTTTTTTTTAAAAAATATTTTATTTATTTATTTGACAGAGAGAGATCACAAGTAGGCAGAGAGGCAGGCAGAGAGAGAGAGAGAGAGAGAGGAGGAAGCAGGCTCCCTGCTGAGCAGAGAGCCCGATGCGGGACTTGATCCCAGGACCCTGAGATCATGACCTGAGCCGAAGGCAGCGGCTTAACCCACTGAGCCACCCAGGCGCCCCTAAAGTTTTATACTTCTTTTGTTAATTATTTATTTGCGTGTGGAAGAGAGAGAGAGCAAGCAAGTGCACAAAAGGGGGAGCAGCAGGCAGAGGAAGAAGCCACCCAGGCATCTCTGTTTGTTTTTTAAAAATAAAATTTATTTATTTATTTATTTGAGAGTGAGTGCACAAGTAGGGTGGAAAGGCAGAGGGAGAGGGAGAAACTGGCTCCCCACTAAGCAAGGAGCCTGATGTGGGGCTTGATCCCAGGATCCTGGGATCATTACCTAAGCCAACGGCAGATACTTAACCATCTGAGCCACTCAGGAATTCCAACTTAACTATGTATTTCTTGAATGCTATATGCAACTAATGAATCATTGAATACTACATCAAAAACAAATGTTGTACTATATGTTGGCTAACTGAATTAAAAAAAAGTATTTCTTTTTCTACAGTTTATATTTCCCTTCAGTTTCTCCGAATCTACGTAGACATGAATATTTTGATGGTTTTTGGATTTTTTTCCTTATTTAAGATAATTTCCACCTTTACTCCAAAGTTATATGAGTAGTCCCCTGAATTTTCTTCTACCAGATTTTTAAAAAAATCTTTGCATCTCTGGTACATTAGGAATTCATTTCCATATAGAACATGGAATAAGGAGTCTAGTTTTATTTTCTTTCAGATGAAGAGTAATTAAGTCAGCCATGATAATCATACTTTCGCTACTGAATTAAAATACCAGCTTTGTCATTAAGTTTGGGATATATGTTTAGATTTGTTTTTTTTATCTTGCTATGCCATTCATTCATTGATTTGGGGGGACACGCTAGGGAGAAGTAGATTAAATTATTCATGAGTCTGTATGGAAGAAACAAAGTCTGAGAAATCAGAGAAAGACCAAGAAATTCATGAAATAAAATTATAAGTAGAGAGACACTAGATGCTAAAAATTTCTTTTTTTAAAAAATATTTTATTTATTTATTTGACAGAGAGAGATCACAAGCAGACAGAGAGGCAGGCAGAGAGAGAGAGAGAGAGAGAGAAGCAGGCTCCCCGCTGAGCAGAGAACCCGATGCAGGACTCGATCCCAGGACCCTGAGATCATGACCTGAGCCAAAGGCAGCGGCTTAACCTACTGAGCCACCCAGGCGCCCTAGATGCTAAACATTTCTATAGAGCTGTTCTGATCAAAAGGAATGGATGAATAAATAGATACAAATTGAATTCAAAAACTTTCTTCAATAATGTTTCATCCCTCTTATAAAATAGCAATTTTATCTTCTACTTTAAAAAACTTTTTAGTTTATTTACTTATTTGAGAGAGAGCACACAAGAAGGGGAAGAACAGAGGGGGAGGAAGAAAGAATCTCAAGCAGACTCCATGCTGGGCGTGGAGCCCAGTGCAGAGCTCAGTCCCATGGCCCTGAGATCATGACCTGAGCTGAAACCAAGAGTCAGCGCCCAACCAACTGAGCCGTGGTGCCCCTTATCTTCTACTTTTTATCTGTATGGCACAAAAGTCACCTGGAAATCCCCAATTTACCAGTTTTCCAGCGACATTTACTTGCTTTTATTCTGTCTCTTCCTAGCTCCCTCCTGCACTTCTGCCTCATGGTTGTTCCTAGAATATTTTCATGGGCCATTTCTTCTCTGGAAGTCTCCAGCCTCCCGCCCTTTTGCCCTCCTTTCTCTGACCTCAATGCTCAGTGCTCTCTCTTCCCCCTTCACTACACTACAACATCAAAACTTTGCCTTTTTTCTTTGCTTTTTAAAATTATTACTAAAATATATTCTTTGTTTCAGGGGTACAGATCTGTGATTCATCAGTTTCCCACAATACCCAGCACTCACCATAGCACATGCCCTTTCCAATGTCTGTCACCCAGGCATCCCCTCCCTCCCACTCTCCTCCACTCCAGCAACCCTCGGTTTGTTTCCTGAGATTAAGAGTCTCTTATGGTTTGTCTCCCTTTCTAGTTTCATCTTGTTTTGTTTTTTCCTCTCTTTTCATATGATCCTCTGCCTTGTTTCTCAAATTCCACGTACCAGTGAGATCATATGATAATTGTCTTTCTCTGATTGACTTATTTCACTTAGCATAATAGCCTCTAGTTCCATCCACATCATTGCAAAGGCAAGATTTCATTTTTTGATGGATGCATAATATTCCAGTACGCGCGCACGTGCACGCATATGTGTGTGTGTATCTCACATCTTCTTTATCCATTCATCTGTTGATGGACATCTGGATTCTTTCCATAGTTTGGCTATGGTGGACATTGCTGCTATAAACATTCGGGTGCACATGCCCCTTCGGATCACTACATTTGTATCTTTAGGGTAAATACCGAGTAGTGCAATTGCTGGGTCGTAGGGTGGCTCTATTTTCAACTTTTTGTGGAACCTCCATACTGTTTTCCAGAGTGGCTGCACCAGCTTGCATTCCCACCAACAGTGTAGGAGGGTTCCGCTTTCTCCGCATCCTCGCTGACACCCACTGTTTCCTGACTTGTTAATTTTAGCCATTCTGACTGGTGTGAGGTGGTATCTCATGGTAGCTTAGATTTGTATTTCCCTGATGCCAAGTGATGATGAGCACTTTTTCATGTGTCTGTTGGCCATCTGGATGTCTTCTTTGCAGAAATGTCTGTTCATGTCCTCTGCCCATTTCTTTTTTTTTCTTTTTCTTTTTTTTTTTTTTTAAAGATTTTATTTATTTATCAGAGAGAGAGAGAGGGGAGAGAGCGAGCACAGGCAGACAGAATGGCAGGCAGAGGCAGAGGGAGAAGCAGGCTCCCCGCTGAGCAAGGAGCCCGATGTGGGACTCGATCCCAGGACGCTGGGATCATGACCTGAGCCGAAGGCAGCTGCTTAACCAACTGAGCCACCCAGGCGTCCCCTCTGCCCATTTCTTGATTGGATTATTTGTTCCTTGGGTATTAGGTTAGATAAGTTCTTTATAGATTTTGGATACTAGCTCTTTATCAGATACGTCATTTCCAAAAGCTTCTCCCACTCTTTGGGTTATCTTTTGGTTATTTCCTTTGTTGTGCAAAAGCTTTATATCCTGATGAAGTCCCAGTAGTTCATTTTGCCCTTGCTTCTCTTGCCTTTGGTGATATTTCTAGGAAGAAGTTGCTGTGGCTGAGGTAGAAGAGGTTGCGGCTGCCTGTGTTCTTTTCAAGGAGTTTGATGGCTTCCTTTCTCACATTTAGGTCTTTCATCCATTTTGAGTCTGTTTTTATGTGCGGTGTAAGGAAATGGTCCAGTTTCATGCTTCTGAAGGTAGACATCCAATTTTCCCAACACCATTTGTTGAGAAGACTGTTTTTTTTAAAAAAAGATTTTATTTATTTATTACACACACACACACACACACACACACACACACACACACATCACAAGTAGGCAGAGAGGCAGGCAGAGAGAGAGGGGGAAGAAGGCTCCCTGCTGAGCAGAGAGCCCAATGCAGGGCTCAATCCCAGGACCCTCAGATCATGACCTGAGCTGAAAGCAGAGGCTTAACCCACTGAGCCACCCAGTCCCCCCAAGACTGTTTTGTTTTGTTTTTCCCCATCCAACATTCTTTCCTGCTTTGTCACAGATTAGTTGACCATAGAGTTGAGGGTCCATTTCTGGGCTCTCTATTCTGTTCCATTGATCTATGTATCTGTTTTTGTGCCTGAACCATACTGTCTTGGTGATTACAGTTTCGTAATAGAGCTTGAAGTCTGGAATTGTGATGCTGCCAACTTTGGTTTTCTTTTTCAATATTCCTGTGGCTATTTGGGGTCTTTTCTCTTTCCATACAAATTTCAGGATTAATTTGTTCCACTTCTGTGAAAAAAGTTGATGGTATTTTGATAGAGATTGCATTGAATTTGTAGATTGCTCAAGGTAGCATAGACATTTTCACAATATTTGTTCTTGCAATCCATGAGCATGGAATATTTTTCCATTTCTTTCTGTCTTTCTCAATTTCCTCCATGAGTAGTCTGTAATTTCTGAGTACAGATCTTTTGCCTCTTTGGTTGTATTTATTCCTAAGTATTTCATGGTTTGGGGTACAGTTGTGAGTGGGATTATCTCCTTTCTTGTCTTGTTGTTGATATATAGAAATACAACTGATTTCTGTGTATTGATTTTATATTCTGCCACTTTCCTGAATTCTTGTATGAGTTCTGGCAGTTTTGGGATGAGTCTTTGGGTTTTCCACATAAAGTATCATGTCATTCTTCTTTGCTGTTTCAGATGCCTTTTATTTCTTTTTGTTGTCTGATTGCTGAGGCTAGGACTTCTAGTACTATGTTGCACAGCAGTGGTGATAGCGGACATCCCTGCCATGTTCCTGACCTTAGCGGAAAAGCTCTAAGTTTTTCCCCCACTGGGAATATTTGCTGTGGGTTTTTCATAGATGGCTTTTATGGTGTTGAGATATATTCCCTCTATTCCTACAGTGTGAAGAGTTTAATCAAGAAAGGATGCTGTAGGGATGCCTGGGTGGCTCAGTTGGTTAAGCCACTGCCTTTGGTTTGGGTCTCGATCCCAGGGTCCTGGGATCGAGTCCTACATTGGGCTCCTTGCTTGGCAGGGAGCCTGCTTCTCCCTCTGCCTCTGCCTGCTACTCTGTCTGCCTGTGTTCCCTCTCTCTCTCTGACAAATAAATAAATAAAATCTTTAAAAAAAAAAAAAGAAAGGAACTGTACTTTGTCAAATGCTTTTCTGCATCTATTGAGAGGATCATATGGTTCTTGTCCTTTTATTTTTATTTTTTATTTTTTTAAAGATTGTATTTCTTTATTTGACAGACAGATCACAAGTAGGCAGAGAGGCAGGCAGAGAGAGGAGGAAGCAGGCTCCCTGCTGAGCAGAGAGCCCAACGAGGGGCTTAATCCCAGGACCTTGGGATCATGACCTGAGCCAAAGGCAGAGGCTTTAATCCACTGAGCCACCCAGGTGCCACTCTTGTCCTTTTCATTAATTAGTGTATCACATTGATTCATTGGCAGATGTTGAACCAAAAATATGCAGGGAATGATCACAACCTTTTGGTGCTGGTTGAGACGTGATTTGTGACCCAAAAGTGATCTATTCTGGAGAATGTTCCATGTGCACTAGAGAAGAATGTATATTCTGTTGCTTTGGGATGAAATGTTCTTTTTTTTTTTTAAAGATTTTATTTATTTGACAGAGAGAGGTCACAAGTAGGCATAGAGGCAGGCAGAGAAAGAGAGAGGGAAGCAGGCTACCTGCTGAGCCAAGAGCCCGATACGGGACTTGATCCCAGGACCCTGAGATCATGACCTGAGCCAAAGGCAGAGGCTTAACCCACTGAGCCACCCAGGCACCCTGGGATGGGATGTTCTGAATATATCTGTGATGTCCATCTGGTCCAGTGTGTCATTTAAAGCCCTTATTTCTTTGTTGGTCTTTTGCTTAGATGATCGGTCCACTGTCCAGTGAGGGGGGTGTTAAAGTCCCCTACTATTATTGTATTATTGTCAATGTGTTTCTTTGATGTTGTTATTAATTGGCTTATATAATTGGCTGCTCCCATGTTGGGGACATAAATATTTAAAATTGTTAGGTCTTCTTGTTGGATAGACCCTTTAAGTATGGTATAGTGTCCTGCTTCATCTCTTACTATAGTCTTTGGTTTAAAATCTAATTTGTGTGATATAAGGATTGCCACCACAGCTTTCTTTTGATGTCCATTAACATGATAAATGTTTTTTTGCCCTCTCACTTTAAATCTGGAGGTGCTTGGGTCTAAAATGAGTCTCTTGCAGACAACATATTTATGAATCTTGCTTTTTTATACAATCTGAAACCCTGTGTCTTTTGGTTGGGGCATTTAACCCATTTACATTCATGGTAACAATTGAGAGATATGAACTTAGTGCCATTGTATTGCCTGGGAGGTGATTGTTACTGTACATTGTCTCTGTTCCTTTCTGGTCTGTGTTACTTTTGGGTTCTTTCTTTGCTTAGAGACCCCTTTCAATATTTTTTTGTAAGGCTGGCTTGGTTCTTGCAAATTCTCTTAGTTTCGGTTTGTCCTCGAAGCTTTATAACATTCCCTCTATTTTCAACAACAGCCTAGCTGGATAAAGCATTCTTTTTGTTTGTTTGTTTGTTTGTTTTGTTTCTACCATTGTAGGTTACAGACCCCTTGTCCTCAGCTGCTTTCAGGATTTTCTCTTTGTTTCTGAGATTTGTAAGTTTTACTTATAAATTATTAGGTGTTGGGGTGGGTTCTCTGTCACTCTTGGATTTTGATACCTGTTTCCTTCCCAAATTAGGGAAGTCTTCCACTATAATTTGCTCCAATATATCTTCTGCCCCCTGGTGATACCCCCTGGTATCACTTATCTTTCAGATTCTCCCCTCATGATCCAGTGCCTCCATTTTTTATTGCACCTCAAGAGCCGTTTTTATTTTGACTTTGTTAGATTTTATTTCTTTATTTCTCCAGAAAGGGATTCTCTGGTGTCTTCTATGCTTTTTTCAAGCCCAGCTAGTACCTTTATTTGTTAGTCTGAACTCTATTTCTGACATCTTACTAATGTCCATATTGATTCGGTCCCTGGCAATTGATACTGCCTTTTGTTTTATTTTTTAAGGTGAGTTTTTCCATTTTGTCATTTTGTTGAGAGAAGAATAGATGGATGAGAGAACAAAATGCTAAAAGGGTAACAATGACCCCAGAGAAATATACACTAAACAAATCAGAGGAGACCTGAAAGGGGAGTGGGTGGGGGGAGGAAGGGAAAAAAAGATTATGATCAGGCTGATGACTAGAACAGAGACATATACTAGATTTTGGGTGTATTTGGTGTGTTAGAAGAAACTGCATCCCAAAATTTTAAAGAAAGAAAAAAAAATGTATATATAAAAATAACATTAAATACAATGAAGGGATGGAATATGAGTATAAAAATGAAAATTAAAAAAAGATTTAAAAAAAGGAATTGATAAGAAGTTGGTTGAAAAAAGAAAGAAGAAAAATTGGGAAAAAAGAGAGAGAAACAGATAGATAGAGACTGTGATCAGGCAGGTGAATAAAACAGAGCTATACACTAGATTTTATTTTTGGTCTGTTAGAAGAAACTGCATTCCAAAATTTTAAAGAAAGAAAAAATATATATATATATACACATACAAAATAATGTTAAATACAATGAAGGGATAGAATATGACTGTAAAATGAAAATTTAAGAAGATTTTAAAAAGGAATTGATAAGATGTTGGCTGAAAAGGAAAGAATAATTAAAAAAAGAATGAAGAAAGAAAATTTAAGAAAGTAATGTTGAAAGACTAAGGAATCATGGGGGGAAAGCCATGAATTCTATGTGCTGTATTCCCATACTGCTGGAATTTTGCAGTTCTCATTGATTGGTAAACTTGGTCTTGGTTGGATGTTCTCACTGATCTTCTGAGGGAGGGTCTGTTGCTTTGATTGTATTTGCCTAAGGCGGAATTGCACCACCCTTGCCAGGGGCCAGGTTAAGTAACCTGCTCTGATTTGCTCTCTGTAGCTTTTGTTCCCAGAAAGCTTTCCACGCAGCTTTAGAGGATGAGAACGAAGATGGCAGCCTCCCAATCTCCGGCCCCAGAGCTCGGGTCCTACTCCTCAGTGCACCCTTAGAGAAAAGCAGTCAATCATTCCTGTCCCTCTGTTCTCTGGCTGCACTATGTGGCCGCACTCTGTACTCTCCAGCCTGTCTGTGTCCAGGTGTTTCTATCTTAGGCACATGGTCCCATTTAGAGTCTCCAAACCCAGCAGATTCCTGAAGCACACTTTCTTGCCTTTCCTCCTGGGGGAGGAAGGGGAGTCTCCCCAGATACGCTGCTTGTTGGGCACTTGCTCAGAAAGCAGGGCCCAACTGTGCCACGTATCCTGGTTTCTGGTAACCCCAAGTTGAAAATCCCCTCCTCGGCTCTGTCTCTGCAGTCAGCTTCCCCACTCAGATACCTGGGAGCTCTGCCACACTCAGGCGCCCCTGGTCTTCCTGTGACCCCAAGGGTCCTCAGAGCGCACTGTTCCAGCGATGGTTCCACCCCTTGCTTAGCTGCCAGAGTGATGTCCCTCAGTGGAGCAGACTTCCTTAAAGGATTGTGTGCTCCACTGCTCTATTGCTTGGCAGGAGCCGGCTGACAGAGACTCCCTCCCCCCACCATCTATCTTCCCATATATTACCTTGGATTCACTTCTCTGCACATCCTGCCTTCCAGAAAGTCACTTTTCTGTTCATAGAGTTGCTGCTTTTCTTTTCTTCAATCTCCTCTTGAGTTCTCAGGTGTTCAGAATGGTTTGATAACTATCTAGCTGAATTCCTGGGACCAGAGGAAATTTAGGACTCTGACTCCTCCGCCATCTTGGATTCTCCCCATCTTTCTTTTTTTTTTTTAAGAATTTTTTTTTTTTAATTTGAAAGAGAGAGTGAGATCACAAGTAGGCAGAGAGGCAGGCAGAGAGAGAGAGGGAAGTAGGCTCCCTGCTGAGCAGAGAGTCTGATGCGGGGCTCGATCCCAGAACCCTGAGACCATGACCCGAGCTGAAAGCAGAAGCTTAACCCTATGAGCCACCCAGGCACCCCTCTCCCCATCTTTCTTTATTGGAAGAGCAATACTGTATTACTCATCTCACTCTAACCAGGGCCAGCCTTGAGCTCTAGATTGCTATGACCATGAGGGTCTAGAAAGTGTGTGGCAAAGCAAAGACAGCTCACTTCCTGAGGATTCCTGCCTCCAGCTGTTTAAAGCAACAACTTTCTCTCCCTCCTCCCTGGGTGTAGTTCTCAGAGTTGTGATCACAGCTTATGTACACACACTTTCCCTTGATGTTAGTTCATCAAACATATACACATATCAATTTGATGGTTTTTTTAAGTCGTTTTCTCATCATGAGTCTTATCTTTAAAAACTGTATGATTCCATCATGTAGAGATGACATAATTAACAATAGTTTCTCTAGTTTTGAACATTTAAGACACTCCCACTATTTTTGTTGGGGGAATATTTGTCACAAAATACTTTTAAATAACTAAATCTCTCTCTTTGTCAAATTACTTTCTATACGTAAACTCCTGGGAATATGCAGAATGGGGAATGACTAGTTTATGTTTTCATTACCCTTGATATAACCCTAGTTTGTCTCTTTGGCTGGGGAAAAACTGTTTTAAAATGTTTTAAGATAAAGCTCTTAAAGTTCTTTTTCTTTCAAATTATTTTCCTAAAAGTAACCCCCCCAAATGTGCAGAATAGGAGGAGAAGAGGAATTTACTCTCTTTATTTTTATTGCCCTTAATATATATTATCACATTTTATACAGTATGACTCTAGTAACATTAACTGATTTCAAGATTTACTATAAAGTTACAGTAACAAAGACAATGTGGCATTGGCTTAAAGACAGACAATCAATGAACAGAATAGAGTCCAGACTTCTACATATACGGACTATTGATTTTTTACAAAAGTGCAAGAACAATTCACTGGAAAAAGGGTAGTCATTTCAACAAACGTTGCTAGGACAACCTTGAATATCTTCATGAAAAAAATGAACTTCAAATCATATGCAAAAATTAACTCCAAATGTATCATAGATCAAGATGTAAAACCTTTAGTTATCAAACTTCTAGAGGAAAACTTTTAACCCTGGAGTTGGGCAAAGATTTCTTAGAAATGACACCAAAAGTGCAGCCATACGAGAACAAATAGGTAAATGTGAACTTCATCAAAGTCTAAAATCTCTGCTCTTAGTAAGAGATAGTTAGGAGAAGGAAAATGTAAGTCACAGATTAGGAGGAAATGCCCTTCTAAAAAGATTTTTATTTATTTATTTATTATTTAATTTATTTTTTAAAAGTAAGCTCTACTCCCAGCATGAGGCCTGAACTCACTACCCTGAGATCAAGAGTTGCATACTCGACCAACTGAGGCACCCAGGCACCCCTAGGAGGAAATACTTTTAAATCAAATATCTGATAAGGGACTTGCACCCAGAATATATAAAGAACTCTCAAAACTTGAGCCCAGAAATAAACCCACAATTATATGGTCAATTAATCTTCAAAAAGGCAAGAATATGCAATGGAAAAAAGTTTCTTCAACAAGTACTGTTGGGAAAACTGGATAGCTACCTGCAAAAGAATGAAACTGGACCACTTTCTTGTACCATACACAAAAATGGACTCAAAATGGATTAAGGACCTAAGTGTGAAACCTGAAACCATAGAAATCCTAGAAGAAAACACAGCAGTAATTTTTTTTTTACATTGGCTGTAGCAACATTTTTCTAGATATGTCTCTTGAGGCAAGGGAAATAAAAGCAAAAATAAACTATTGGGTTAAATATACTACATCAAAATAGAAATCTTCTGCACAGGAAAGAAAACAATAAACAAAACTAAAAGACAAGCTATGGAATGGAAGAAGAAGATATTTGCAGATGACATATCCAATGAAAGTTAGTATCCAAAGTATATAACGAACACCAAACCCCACAAATAATCCAATTAAAAATGGGCAGAGGACATGAGTAGACATTTCTCCAAAACAAACAGATGGCCAATAGACACACGAAGAAATGCTCAACATCACTAAGCATCAGGGGAATGCAAATCAAAATCACAATGAGATACCATGTCACACTTGTCAGAATGGCTAAATTCAAAAACATAAAAATGTTGGCAAGGATGTGGAGAAAAGGAACCCTCCCTCACTGTTAATGGGAATGCAAACTAATGCAGCCACTATGGAAAGCAGTATGGAAGGTCCTCCAGTAATTAAAAAAGAACTACCTTACGGTCCAGTAAATCCACTACTGGGTATTTACCGAAAGAATATGAAAACACTAATTCAAAAAGATAGATGCAGCCTTATGTTTATTACAGCATTATGTATAGTGTCCAAATTATGGAAGCAACCCAAGTGTCCACTGATAGATGGGTAAAGAAGAAGTGGTATGTATGTGTACACACACACACACACACACACACAGGAATATTACTCAGCCATAAAAAAGAATGAAATCTTGTCATTTGCAAGAACATGGATGGTTCTAGGTAGTATAATGCTAAGTGAAGTAAGTCAGTCAGAGAAAGACAAATACCATATGACTTCACTCAAAAATGGAATTTAAGAAACAAAACAAATGAACAAAGAAAAAAAGAGACAATCAAAAAAGAGACTCTTAACCATAGAGAACAAACTGATGGTTACCAGAAGAGAGGTGGGTGGGGGGATGGGTGAAATAGGTGAAGGGACCAAAGGAAACTCTGAGGGTTCATTATCTTGGTCGTAGTTTTGATTTCACAGGTATAGCTATATGATAAAACTTACCAAAATATTCCTTTACATTAAGTTATTTCTTTAAATGGATGGAATGCTTTCTTTATATTTTTGTACTATCTCCTAATAAAAATAAGTATTATATGTATTTAAACATTACTAATTATTTCTCATATGTTTAAGAAATAGCATCAATTAGGACAACAAATTTCTCTCTTAGTTTCAATATTTCTGGAAATTTACATCTCTGGAAAATTTAAACTTTTTTTTTTTTTTTAAAGATTTTATGTATTTATTTGACAGACGGAGATCACAAGCAGGCAGAGAGGCAGGCAGAGAGAGAGGAGGAAGCAGGCTCCCCGCTGAGCAGAGAGTCCTATGCGGGGCTCGATCCCAGGACCCTGAGATCATGACCCAAGCCAAAGGCAGCGGCTTAACCCACTGAACCACCCAGGCGCCCTGAAAATTTAAACATTTATGTCTGTATAGATGGATGGATGGATGGATTTGGATCTCTGCCGGTGCAAAGCCCAAAGTGGCCCTTGAGCTCATGACCTGAGATCAAGACCTGGGCTGAGATCCAAATTTGGCTGCTTAACTCAACTGAACCACACAGGTGCCCTGAACAGTTTAAACTTCTAGTAGTTAGTCTTTCAAAGCCTGGATCTGAACCCTGGCACTGCTACTCATTAGCTCTCATGTTGAGCAAGTCATTTATCTTTTGTGTGACTCAATTCTGCCCTTGGTATAAAGAGGTAGTTAGGTCTACCTCTTAGGACTAGTTTGAGGATCAAAGAATAATATATATGAATGTTCTTTACACCCTATTAATGGCAAATCATGTGTAAGAGTTTTGTAAGTTTCATTGCCGGATGACCTAGTTCACACCTTAGGCCTTGAGAGATTATATCAGAATGAAGATAATTCCTTTTTCATTTTCTAATGGCAGGGGGAAGGAGTTGCAGAGAAGTTGGGGTAGGATGCTACAATGAGGTGAGATTTCGAGGCTGGTGACACTGACCACACTCATAAACTCGTGGTTTACAGTTTTAAAAATGTGTTTAGGGGGCGCCTGGGTGGCTCAGTTGGTTAAGTGTCTGCCTTCGGCTCAGGTCATGATATTTGGGTCCTGGGACTGAGCCCCACATCAGGCTCCCTGCTCAGCAGGAAGTCTACTTCTCCTTCTCCCTCTGCTTGCCACTCCCCCTGCTGTGCTCTATCAAATAAATAAATAAAATCTTTTAAAAAATGTGTTTAATTTACTGTTCTGCGAAAGCCCAAGGTGTGAGAATCAATGACCTAGATTTTAGGATACAAAGAATGCAAAGAACAGGAGGACAAAGTCAGGCCTACGTGCACGCACGCACACCCAAGTGTCAAAGTCTAAGAAGGAAGTGCCCCAGTGGAAAGAATAGGTCTTAGTAATGGTCTCATTTCTTCCCCTCTGAGTTCATCTTGAATGTGACAAGGAGGGCAAAGTCGGAACTCATAAAATTCCTTTCACCCTTTTGGCCGCAGATAGTTTTTCTGAATCCTGGTATGCACCTGGAGTTGGGGCTGTGACAGTCTGTCCCTGTTTGGGGATTCGGACTAGCCCTTGACCCAGAAGAGCCACTTCTGTTCAATCTAGACACTGGGCCAGATGCTGAAAACTTGGATCCTTCTACCCAAACCAAACAGAAGATTCCAAATGGAGGCTTTAGATGGGGCATTATAAGGACGTGAGAGGATCCTGGGGGGAGAAATAATGAAGGTCCTTGGAAGGGTATGGGAAATGACTGTCGCGCCCAACAGCAGGGAGAGGTATTTGTTGTTGTTGTTTTAATTTCTTTTCAGCATAACAGTACGCATTGTTTTTGCACCACACCCAGTGCTCCATGCAATACGTGCCCTCCTTAATACCCATCACCTGGCTCCCCCAACCTCCCACCCCCTGCCCCTTCAAAACCCTCAGGTTGCTTTTCAGAGTCCATAGTTTCTCATGGTTCACCTCCCCTTCCAATTTCCCTCAACTCCCTTCTCCTCTCCATCTCCCCATGTCCTCCATGTTATTTGTTATGCTCCACAAATAAGTGAAACCATATGATAATTGACTCTCTCTGCTTGGCTTATTTCACTCAGCATAATCTCTTCCAGCCCCGTCCATGTTGCTACAAACGTTGGGTATTCATCCTTTCTGATGGAGGCATAATATTCCAAAGTGTATATGGACCACATCTTCCTTATCCATTCGTCTGTTGAAGGGCATCTTGGTTCTTTCCACAGTTTAGCGACCGTGGCCATTGCTGCTATAAACATTGGGGTACAGATGGCCCTTCTTTTCACTACATCTGTATCTTTGGGGTAATACCCAGGAGAGCAATTGCAGGGTCATAGGGAAGCTGGGAGAGGTGTTTTGATTTTAATGCAGCCCATGGTAACTTAGTTGCCCCAGAAAGAAAAGCCAAGACAAGGACATGGGTGCAGGTGGCTTCCTGGGGAAAAGGGCAGGCCTAGGGAGTCTGGCCAAGGAAGGAGGGCAAGCCAAGCCGGTTGTGTGGGTCCCCATTGTGGACAACTGGGCTTCGATGCCAATGGTAACAACTTCTGAGAATATACCTCAAACCGACCATCTGAGGGCTGAAGGGGAGAAGCATTTGTAAGTCTTCCTCCATTGAGTTCCACCCAGCATTGGCAGAGGGCTGCCCCAAGGGGTTGCAACAGCCTTGCCCCTCTGTGTTGCACATGAGCTAGTGCTGAGCCCACTCCTGTAGGCACCCCCACCCACCTCATCAGAGGATCCCTGTGGGGTCCGGGAAGAGGCATGGCCAGGCAGGCCAAAGCCTGTGTGAAATTGTGCCTCCAAACAAGGTCGGGATGGAAGGTATGAGCAAGAGGGTATAAGGCTGTCCATACAAGGGCCCAACACTTAACCCATTCCTGAACAAACTTACGTTCCACAAAATCAAGCAGTACAAATAAAAGAGCTGTGGGGAAAATAGGGTTAGAGGCTGATCACTCCTGATCAACGCACGTCTGTAACTGGAAAACTACTGCAAATGGTAGTATTGCCCATCAGGGGAGAACTTGGATCGCCCGGGCATCTCCGTGTGGCTGGAGCCATCACAGTGGATATTTCAAATGTGCAGCATGACGGGGTGGGAAAATGCTGGAGGAGCTTTACTTAGGGCTGGCCTGGCAGGTGTGGGAGAGTACAGAGGGCAGTGGGCTCTCAGTGCTGCTCAGTAGGCCCAGGAGACGGTGCCTGGAGCCAGAGAAAAGGGCTCTGGGTGTGAGAGCTCATTTTAAATTTCCCTAACCTATAGCTGAAAGGGCTTGTGCCATCAGTGCAGCAGCTGGACTGAGGCTTCCTGCTTTCCTGATGATGCTTATGATTTTCCTCTGGCAACGAGTGACTCCCTTACAGAAATGCACTTTCTAGCGGAATGAGAGTGTTTCAGGTCTCGCTGTATGGCCAACTGTGGTGCATCCTGGCCAAATATTGGCCTGTTGCAGGGCACCTGTCGGGGTCGGGGCATTTTATGTCTTATGTCATCTAATCCTCCTCAGACCCTGTGCACTCCGTGCCGTTGGCCATGAGGTCAGGTGGGAAGAGGGCTTAGGGAGCTGCGAGATCTGCAGAGTGGTGGAGTAAGACTAGGAATGGTGGAATAGCAATTCTTACAGTCCTAACTATCTTTTATTATCTTCGTCTTCCTTTTTAAGATTTTATTTATTTATTGGTCAGAAAGAGAGAGAGAGAACACATAAGTGGGGAACAGGGGGTGAAGCGGACAGAAGGAGAAGCAGGTTCCTCGCTGAGCAGGAAGCCAGATTCGGGGCTTGATCCCAGGACTCTGGAATCATGACCTGAGCCAAAGGCAGACGTCCCATGACTGAGCCTACCCAGGCATCCCTCTTCTACTACCTTCCAATGTAAATCAATGAACAATAAGGGAACAACTGGACTGCTAGAACATAGTTAAATTTACAAACATACAAATGTACAATATAAGCAAATATACAAAATATATATAGAAAGAAGAGATTAGGGACCTTTGGCTCAGATCATGATTGCAAGGTTCTGGGATCGAACCCCTCATTAGGCTCCTTGCACAGTGGAGAGCCTGCTTCTCCCTCTCCTTCTGCTGCTCTCTCTGCTTGTTCTCTCTCTCGCTCTCAAATAAATAGAAAATGTATATTTTTTTTTTAAAAAGAAGAGATTAGAGAAAATCATTGTAGCAGATCATTGTAGTGATCAAGCAAGGATCAACACCTGCGCTCTCTGAAGTGTGTGAGTAAGACCATCGGGAAGTCAGTCACCTCTCTTCCTTGGCGCTGCCTGCAGAACTGGCAGCCGTTCCCCCTTGGCATCATGGCCGCCCTTGAACCCCTGGTGAAGCTCAAGATTGTTAAAAAGAGGACCAAGAAGTTCATCTGGCACCCATCAGACCAATAGGTCAAAATTAAGCACAATGGTTGGAAATCCAGGGACATTGACCATAGGGTCCATAGAAGATTCAAGGGCCAGTTCTTGATGCTCAACACTGGTTATGGGAGCAACAAAGCAACAAGAAAACAAAGCACGTGCTACCCTGTGGCTTCTGGAAGTTCCTAGTCCATGGGTGTCGAGGAGCTTGATGGTCTGCGGACGTGCAAAAAATCTTCCTGTGCAGAGATTGCTCACAATGTTGCCTCCAACAACCACAAAGCCAGTGTGCAAAGAGCAGCCCAAAAAATCTTCCTGTGCAGAGATTGCTCACAATGTTGCCTCCAACAACCACAAAGCCAGTGTTCAAAGAGCAGCCCAGCCCTGAGTTGCCCAGCCCAATCCCAGGCTGCACAATGAAGAAAACAAATAGACAGACTGCTTCTGTGCACATCGTACTTGTGTCAGTAAAACCATACAATGACCAAAAAAAGAAAAAGAAGTCAATCACAAGAGCACAGACAGTATACAGAAGAGAAAATCCAAATTGTAAGTAAGTGGCAAACTTTTCAACCATCCCAGTAATCAAGGACATGAATTGGGAATAAAAACAAAGTGCAGTTTGCATCCCTAAACGTGGAAATTCCTTGAAAACACAAAACCCAACAGAAATGAGACTGGAGAAATAGTCATTCCTGGTGGCACTGAGAATTTGTAGAATTGTGTGAAATGTAACAATATATATCAAGGGTGATAAAAATGTAAGCTCCTCTTTCTCTATTTTGCATATTCCCAGGGATTTCCTTTCAGAAAATAAATTAATAGGGGGTACCTGTCTGGCTCAATCAGTACAACACGTAAGTAACTCTTGACCTCAGAGTTAAAAAAAATAAAAAATTCAAACTGTTAGAAAATGATTTGACAGAGAGCATTAATTGCTTAAAAGTATCTTATAACCAATTTCCCCAGTTAAAAAAAGAGGTGGAAATGTTTTAAGTGTTCAAAGCTAGAGAAATGATTGTCAGTAATGTCATCTCTATATGATGGAATTATACAGTTTTTTTTTTAAGATAAGACGATGAGAAAAAGATTTACAAAACATCAAATTGATGTGTGTACGTTTGATGAACGAACATCAAAGGAAAGTAGAACACAAATTAGTGAGTGCATAAGCCGTGATCACAGATCTGAGAATTAGGCCCAGGGAGGAGGGAGGGAAAGTTGTTGCTTTAAAAAGCTGGAGGCAGGGCGCCTGGATGGCTCAGTTGTTGGGCGTCTGACTTTGGTTCGGTCATGATCCCAGGGTCGTGGGATCGGGCTCCCTGTTCTCCCTCTTTCACTTCCCCTGCTTGTGTTCCCTCTATCACCATGTCTCTCTCTGTCAAATAAATAAATAAATAAAATCTTTAAGAAGCTGGAGGCAGGTCTGGAAGTGCAATTAAACCCATTTTGCTGATTAAAAAGAAGAAGAAGAAGAAGCTGGAGGCAGAAATTCTCAGGAACTGAGCTGTCTCTGCTTTGCCACACACTTTCTAGACCCTCGTGGTCATAGCAATCTAGAGCTTGGCTGGCCTGGGTTAGAGCGAGATGAGTAATACAGCATTGCTCTTCCAATAAAGAGAGACAAATTTTTAATTTTGTAGGGCAAGTGAAGGGGGAAGAGAGAGCAATAGGCAGAAGCTGGTGGAGATGAGCAGTGAGGTCAGAGAGGGAAAGGTGGGCAAAAGGCGGAAGGCTGGAGACTTCCAGAGAAGAAATGGCCCATGAAAATGTTGTAAGAGCGACTGTGAGGCAACAGTGCAGGGGCGAGGGAGTTAACGAGAAGCAAAAGATGTGGCAAAACAAAAATGTCTCCAGTGAACTGATGAATTTATGATAATCAGGAGGCTGACCTTTAGGTCGTACAGATAAAGGATGGAATGTAAGATAAAGTATTAAAGACAGCTACTATATGAGAGTAATAGAACATAACTGTAAGCTTTCAAATTTAGTTAGTATTTATTCATCTGTTCTTGGCATAAAATACTTTAAAAAATTTATTTATTTATTTTAGAGAGAGAGGGAGAGAGAGAATGAGAGAGAGAGAGAGAGAGCGCCTGAGGGGTGGGGCTGAGGGAGAGGAAGAAAGGGTCCTGAGCAGACTCTGCGGATTGGGGAGCCCGATGTGAGGCTCGATCTCATAACCCTGAGATCATGACCTGAGCTGAAACCAATAGTGGGGCACTCAATCACCCAGGCACCACCATACATTAAAAAAAAAAAAAAAAAGATTAGCATTATAGAAACTTTTAGCATCTAATATATCAAGGCTATAGAAGAATTTCTTCCCATGAATTTCTGTTTTTTTTTTTTAAAGATTTTATTTATTTGTCAGAGAGAGAGAGAGAGAGTATAAGCAGGGGGAGTAGCAGGCAGAGGGAGAAGCAGACTCTCCACTGAGCAAAGAGCCCGATGTGGGGCTTGATCCCAGGACCCAGGGATCACGACCTGAGCCAAAGGCAGATGCTTAACTGACTGAGCCACCCTGGCATCCCTTCCCATGAATTTCTTAGCCATTCCCTCACTTCTCAGAACTTGATTCTTCCTTGCAGATTTTTAGGTGCTTTTATCCTGTTCTCCCCAGCACACCATCCACTCAAAGCAAGGAAAAAGTACTCTCAGAAATAAATCTAAGTATATGTTCTAAGACTACAGGACAAAGTTGTGATTTTTACCTCAGCAGAGAAAATGGTTGGCATGACTGGCTCTTCATCTGGAAGAAAACAAAGCCAGACTCTCTACTTCATGCCCTGTATAAAAATAAACTCAAAAGGGAGCAAAGGAGCAAATGTTACAAAAAGAAACTTTTGAAGAGATTGTAGAAGACGATTTGTCAAACCTCTGAGGTGAAGGTGGCTACTCTCTTATGTAAGGTAGACTCCAAAGCCATAAAAATGATTTATATGGAAAAATAAATGCAGGTAAATGTCATTCGCTGGTGGTGGACTGTGGAAATCTTTTGCATACATTTTTTTTTTTTTAAGATTTTATTTATTTGTCAGAGAGAGAGCGAGAGCGAGCATAGGCACACAGAGCGGCAGGCAGAGTCAGAGGGTGAAGCAGGCTCCCTGCGGAGCAAGGAGCCCGATGTGGGACTCGATCCCAGGACGCTGGGATCATGACCTGAGCCGAAGGCAGCTGCTTAACCAGCTGAGCCACCTAGGCGTTCCTCATTTGCATACATTTTAGAGACAACGGATTAACATCCCTTGTGTTTGATGAGTTGCTCACCGACCCATAAGGAAAAGACGCGTACTCTGTAGAAAAAGGGGGAAAAGATACTATGCTGTTTTCTCTGCTTGTTCCGCAGATCTATTCTCCACCCTGTTTGCCCGCATCTGTGTCCTAGGAGATGCCCTGTGGGCTGTGTCACTTGGAATCCTTGCTGGCTGCCTTGCCCTTTGATCTGGCCGATGCAAAGAACTGGCAGGAGATTGGTGGGCTGAACGAGAGAAAAGTTGGGATGTGTCCCCTTCTGGGGATTTGTGTCTGGCCGAAGCTAAGGGCTTGCATCTCCACAGCTCTCAGAGGAGAGTGTTCCCTCCATGGTTCAGTACTCACTGGGCTTACTGGGTAACACTCGTTCCCTGTCTGGTCTCTTTGGTTCTCAGAGGCAGCAACAGATTCCTGCTGTTTGGTCTCTGGGTGCCTCGATGGCTTTTTATCTTGTATTTACCCTTTTCATCCTGCCTGCAGCTCCGTGACTAGTGCCTTCATGCCAGTCTTTTCATTAGAACCATCTGAGGTGAATTCTGTTTCCTGCTGGGATCCTAATAGATACAGATATGAACCAGCAATACACAGAAAAGGGAATGCAAATCATCAATAAAGATATGACAACATCCTTAACCTCACTTGTACTCAGAGAAATTCAAATTTAAGTAAAAATGGGGGCACCTGGGTGGCACAGTCAGTTAAGTGTCCTGACTCTTGGTTTCAGCTGAGCTTCTGATCTCAGGGTTCTGGGATCAGCCCCATGTAGGGCTCTGGGCTCAATGCAGAGTCTGCTTAACTTTCTCTCTCCCTTTCCTTCTGCCAACCCCCCAACTCTATCTCTTTCTCAAATACAAAAATAAATCTTTTCTTAAAAATTTATTTATTTATTTATTTATTTATTTATTTATTTATTTGAGAGAGAGAGAGAGAGAACAAGAGAAAGCATGAGCGGGGGGAAGGGCAAAGGGAGAGAGAGAAGCAGACTTCCAGCTGAGCAGAGAGCCAGACATAGGGCTCCACTCCGGGAACTCCGGGATCATGACCTGAGCTGAAGGCAGACATTTAATGGACTG
This sequence comes from Mustela erminea, assembly GCF_009829155.1. Lineage (NCBI taxonomy): Eukaryota > Metazoa > Chordata > Mammalia > Carnivora > Mustelidae > Mustela > Mustela erminea. The sequence continues at coordinate 61,187,279 of NC_045627.1, read as the reverse complement.
AGCCACCTAGGTGCCCCAATAAGTAAATCTTTGAAAAAAATTAAGGAGCAATGAAGTGGAATTTCTCACCCATTCACAGGGGTCAAAAATAAGATCACTAATGATAATATAAGGGAATGGGGACTTTCATTCATTGCTGGTGAATGTATAACTTGTTATAGACGTCTAAGGAAGTAATTTGGCAATGTATATAAAAATAAAATACACATATCTTTTGACTCTTTGGGGGCAATTCATCCTACTAAAACAAAAGTTCTAGGAAGCAAGAGTCTGTGAACGAGCATGTTTATTGGAGAAACTTCATGTGTACAAAAAAAGGGGACTTAACCTGAAGGCCCACAAATAAAAGACTAACTAAAAACATGATAATTATCCAATAAGGCGTTAGATTGGCAGCCATTAAGGCAATTGGGGCTGGATTTATTGACTTGACGGGATATTATGAAAAAAGCAAATTGCAGAGTATAATGTATAGTTTGAGTACCATTGATGGTTCAATGTTCCTCAAGATCCCCCCTTTTTCCTTCAGTAACAGAACCTCTCAGTTTTAACCAGGAACATGACCGACCCGCTAAAGACTCTATTTCCAAGCTTTTTTTGCAGATAGTTGTGTGCATGGATCTAAATTACGGGAAATGATTCGAAGTGATCTGTGCATCTTTGAAAGTCTATTCTTTAAGGGGAAGGCATGCCCTCCTGCCACCATGCTTTCCCTTTCCCTTTCCTATTGACCAGAATATAGACATCATATGAACCACCCTGGGAAATGTGATTGATGTGACCCCCAAGGATGGTGGAGCTGCAAGATGGAAAGAGACAGGATTTTAAGTTGACCTCAGAGCACAGAACCTTCTCACCAGTTTCAGACCAGCCACCTCGGGACTGTTGTGCAAAAGAGAAGTAAACTTCAGCTTGTTGAAGCCACAGATATATCAGTCTATAGCAGAATCTGAAGGCTAATTCAGAGCCATTTAATTTTTGTTAACAGACATTGTAAAATACTTGCATATAGGGGTATATGGAGCTTGGAGAAAGATGTGGATGTATACATACCAAATCATGACCTTGGTTACACAGGGGGTGGGTTGGGATGGAATCAGGATTCTGCATTTTGTCTCCACTGAAGGACAGAATAGTCTTACATCTGTGTTCTAGGCACGTTTTTTATGTTGCAAAGAGACTCCCTCAGATTGAGCATAAGGATGAAGAGAGTCACATAGAATCTCAAATCAGGAACCCAAGTATAGATGGGCTCATGGAAAATGGAAAGTAGTCAGGAGCCATTATGGTTTTTAGTTCCTTCTGTGAACTTCTCTGTCTTTCCCCTTCTGCCCGTAGTCTAGAATCAACTGTACCTTGGTAATGTCAAGATCGAGATAGGTGGTTCTCCAAGTGTGGTGCCTGGGCTAGCAGCATAAAGTCAACCGAAGCCTGTTAGAAATGCATGTTCTGGGGCGCCTGGGTGGCTCAGTCTGTTTTAGTGTCTGCCTTCACCTCAGGTCATGATCCCAGGGTCCTGGGATCGAGCCCCATGTTTGGTTCCCTGCTCAACGGGGAGCCTGCCTCTCCCTTTGCCTGTCGCTCTCCCTGCTTGCTCTCTCTCTCTCTCTCTGACTTATAATAAATAAAATCTTAAAAAGAAAAAAAAGAAATGCATATTCTTGGGCCAACCCTAGACTACTGAATCAGAAACTCCACCAGGCCCAGCAACCTGTATTTTTTTTTAAAGATTTTATTTATTTATTTGACAGAGATCACAAGTAGGCAGAGAGGCAGACAGAGAGAGAGGAGGAAGCAGGCTCCCCGCTGAGCAGAGAGCCCGATGAGGGGCTCAATCCCAGGACACTGGGATCATGACTGGAGCCGAAGGCAGAGGCTCTAACCCACTGAGCCACCCAGGCACCTCCAGCAACCTGTATTTTGATAAGCTCTTGAGGTGAGCCTTGTGAACATCAAGGTAGGAGAACCACTGCTCTAAGTGATGTTCCAGCTCCAATACCCTCTCAATTGGCAGTTGGTATTGCTTTATTTAAGAGAGAAAGACTAGTAAATTTGGTTTATCTTCTTTTTTTTTTTTCTGGGCCAGGCCAGTCACTGGCTAGCAAATGGATAAGGTCAGTGGTCTATTCTTATTTTAATTAGTCTTTTCTAATTAGTCTTTGCAAGAGAGCAGGCTCATAATTTAACTGTTTCCCTGTTATTGTACCTTTAGAGAGTGCACATTTTTTTGCTGTTTTCAATGCTACTGCAATGAATATCTTCACACGCTCACCCCCCCCCACATGCACACATTCTCAGAATCAAAAAGAATGTACAACCTGATGGTCTTATGTCATTTCCCACTTCTTTTAGTGGTATAAGATTGTACTAGTATACTAACATTAAAGGTCATAATTAAATTATGTTTGGTTTTGGGATAACTTAGCAGCACCATGTTTACTTGTTTGTTTATTTTTAAAGATTTTGTTATTTTTTTGACAGAGAGCAAGACAAAGCAGAAGCGAGGGGAGGAGCAGAGGCAGAGGGAGAATCAGACTCCCCACTGGGCAGGGAGCCCGATGCAGGGCTTGATCTCAGGACACCATGATCATGACCTGAGTCGAAGGCAGATGCTTAACCTGCCAAGCCAATCAAATGCCCCAACAACATCAGTTTAAAAACAAAACAATGCATACCTTGTTTTATAAAGGGAGGGGGACTTTGTGGCAAGTGTCAGATCGGAGGCTTGAAAGGTTCATTTCAGAGAGGTCCTGCCTGTGTTGTGAGTGGCAAATTTGTGTGAAGCACAAAAGTGAAGGGAGGAGAAATTCATTAAGCAACCCCACGTAGGGATGATGGCGGGGGTCTCAGGAAGAATGCAAGGCAAGGGCGGGGAGTCAGGGAAACTTCTGAGTGTTGGGGCAAGTGTCCCCCATCAGAGCCACCAGATGGGCCGGCTAAACCATGCCTGAAGGAATCACGAGACATCTGGTAGCTTATCGGTTAAAAAGTTCATTTATGTATGCTTTATAGATTTATAACTTGCTTACTTAAAATAATAATAATTATTATTAATATCATCATTATTGGATTGAGGCAGTGTGTTTGTATACATGTTCAGTAACTTTCTTTTTCTGGAGAACATATGGGATGTGAGGTGGGGAAAAAAGGAGAAAAAAGATGGGAGATAATTTTAACTTCGTGTAGATCATGAGGTTATTATATTTGAGCACTAGTTTAGCTCTCTGTAAATGAAAGAATGGGAAACCAGTTCTGAAGCAAGTGAGGGTCCAGAATCCGAGGCAAGCATGCAGGTTGTTAATCGTTGTGCCAAAGCTTGGAATGCTGTTGCTTTAATTTGCGTTTCTTTGCCGACTAGCAATGACAAGCCTTGTTACCCTTCCGTGTCTGTTTACTCTTAGCTCCCTCAGAGCAATTGTCTTCATTTCCTTTGGTTTTACCAACTGGGTTCTCTTTTTCTTTCCTTTTCCTAGCTAGAATAAGACCTTTTAATTAATCCTCTGTCATATTTGTAGTAAATATTTTTGATCTGATGGCTTTTTATCACTTAGCATCGTGGTTTTTTTTTTTTAAAGATTTATTTATTTATTTGACAGACAGAGATAAGTAGGCAGAGAGGCAGGCAAAGAGAGAGGGGGAAGCAGGCTCCCTGCTGAGCAGAGAACCCGATGTGGGGCTCTATCCCAGGACCTTGGGATCATGACCTGAGCTGGAGGCAGAGGCTTTAACCCACTGAGCCACCCAGGCACCCCAGCATTGTTTTCAAAGCTCATTTATATTGTAGCACATAGCAGTAATTCATTTTTTTATTGCCAAGTAATCCTCCATGTGGATAAAAACATATTTTATTCATTCATTCGTCAGTTGATGGACATTTGGGTTGTTTTCACTTTTTTTTGGCTATTATGAATAATGCTGCTATGAAATCTGTGTACAGTTTTTATGTGGACATAGGTTTTCATTTGTCTTGGGTGTGTACTTAGGAGTAGAGTAGTTGAACCAGATTGTGAAGTTTGTAAAATACAGAATTGTATAAGGTCAAAGTCATTTATAATGCTCCCTGACATCCACCACCTCCCAGTGAGCCAAGTACTTTTAATATTTTGGAGCATATTTTTCTGTTTCCCAAGCATGTCCATACATACCCCTTTCTCTTCTTTTCTGCTTTCTGACACTATAGATTAGATGGACTCTCTTAGGGTTTCACGTAAATGGAATCATATAGTACGTACTCTTGTGTCTGCCTTCTTTCATTCAGCATGCTTTCTGAGGTTTCTTCATATTTTGTGTATATCAGTTCCTTTTTACTGAGGATAACTTTTCTAGTGCAAGAATATATATCACAATTTTTTATCTGATGGACATTTGGGTTGTCTCCACCTCAAGTTATTATGAATAAAGCTGCTGTGAACATTCCTGTACAAGTCACTGTGTGAAGATGGGTTTTCATTGATCTAGGAAGTGGAATGTTTAGCTCTTACGTTTGTTTAACTTCATAAGAAACTACCATACTGTTTCTCAAAATGGTTGAAACCATTTCACATTCCCTCCAGATATAAATATATATATATTTTACATTCCCTCCAGATAATATATATAAATATATATATTACATAATATATATATTAATTCCTTCCAGATAAATATATATTACTTTCCCTCCAAATAGAAATATATATATATATATATATATTATTCTTTTTTTAGTAAGGTCTAGGCCAAATGTGGGGCTTGAACTCATGACCCTGAGATCATGAGTTGCGTACCCTATTGACTGAGCCAGCTAGGTACCATTTGGTAATACTGATTAAAGCCAAATTCTTACTTTCAAGCAGGTCACCATCCCCAGGATGGAGCCCGGTCTACCCCTTCCCGACCTTTGCTTCCCTATGGATGAGTGATAGCCCAAGTTTCCAGGAGGAGGAGGGAGGGAAGGGCAGGGGAGTTGTGGAGCCCCATGAGTTACACGCACTCCCCCTTGGGGGCATGGCCGGGGAGATGATGGCACCATGGGGAAGTAGCCCCAGATTCTTAGCTTTGTTCAGCAAGTGCTAAACAAAGGAAAACACTAAAAGAACTTTGAAAAGGAAGTAGATAGGGAGGGCCATTGTCCCCTAACTGAATGACCCTTTATGCTCGTCTTTTACAGGGTGGGAATCCTCAGCGACTTTCTGTTTTCATTACTTGTCCGAGAAATGTGTGTTGAAACTCATTTGCTTCCTCCCTCAGCCCTTTGCCATACATCCCAGCCAAAGAGAAACCAGAAGCTCTGCTGTCAGAAGAGGAAGGCAAAGTGATGGTGACTGTCCCTGGACAATAAAAACTCTCATAAAACTAGTTTAAAGTTGACACAGCCCCACGCATCCAGACTCACTGAGTCTAGAGGGTTTGGGTCTTCCAACTGTTAGGCAAAAGGGCCAGGGGCAGGGGTTGGATACCCTTAGTCCCTCAGCGTTCTGCTGTCTTATTAAGTCATCCCGATGTTGCTGAGGTGGACACCAGGTGCTGCTAGAGCCCCCCGCGGAAGGATTTGTTGCGGCCAGCTGCAGGAAGTGCTGGCAGCAGACAGCCCTCACCCCTGTCAGAGATGGCCTTGGCTGCTGAGAGCTCGATGGCCTTGGCTGCTGAGAGCTGCCTGCCCAGGCTGGCTCACCAGGACTGGAGTGGCGGAAGTGTGACTCCGGAACTTTGTGGAGTTCTGGAACTTCAGTTAGCTGAAGCTGTCTGAGACCTTGACCTCTCTGTCTCCCCACTCCTGTTCCCTCCCTCCCTTCCACGGATGGTAGTCCCACCAGCACCTCCGCATAAGCATTCTGCCTACTGAGGTCCATCTCAGAGTCTGCATCCTGGAGAACACACCTGGGACAATGATTTAATACAAAGGAAGCTGTGAACTTGTATGAGCCCATTTGTGTCACAATTCGATATATACTTCCAAACGCATGGAATATTTGTGGAAACTTACAGAAGACTGTTAGCAACAGCTACCTCCAGGAACTAGGACGGGCTTCTTTTAGAGCCGTGAGGTGTTCATTTTGTATTCCTTACCATAAGCATGAATTACTTTTTTTTTTTTAATAATAGAAAACCCTCCAATTTTAAGTAACATCAGATTGCCTCACACATAGTTGTCATGGCTACCATTTGGAGAACACCTCCGTACTGTGTACGTTAGCAGTGCAGAGAGGTGGGTGTTGTTATCATCCCATTTTACAGACAAGGGAGCTGAGCTTCAGAGGTGCCAAATGATTGGTCCAGAAGCAGCGGTCCCCAAGCAGTGAAGCTGGAACAGACAAGGATTCTAACTCCAGTGTTGAGGATGTTTCTAGACTTGGTCAGGGTGTGTGTCTTTCTGTCAGTTCAAATGGTGCCCTCTGTTCTGAATGGAGAGTGTGGTGTGGGGGAAACAGCAACGAACTGACTGTCAAGACTAAGCTTCTGGTCTTGTTGCTGTTACTAGTGACCTCTGAGTTATTTATCGTTTATGTGCTGCACTTACCTAGAAAAATCCAAAAGTCATTTTGGTGTAGAAGCAAGATCAAGGGGCACCTTGGTAGCTCAGTCATTAAGTGTCTGCCTTCGGCCCAGGTCACGATTCCAGGGTCCTGGGATTGAGCCCCAAATTGGGCTCCCTGCTCGGTGGGAAGCCTGCTTCTCCCTCTCCCACTCCCCCACTTGTATTCCATCTCTCTCTCTCTCTCTGTGTCAAATAAATAAAATCTTTAAAAAAAATAAGCAAGATCAAAAGGCTGTTAAGTTTGACAGAGTTGGGTCCTCCTAGGTACTGTGTGATTTTTAACAAGTTACTGAACCTCTCTGAGCCACAATTTTCTATTTTTAAAAAAATTTTTATTTATTTATTATTTGATAGAGAGAGAGATAAACAGTGAGAAAGGGAACACAGCAGGGTAAGTGGGAGAGGGAGAAGCAGGCTTCCAGCTGACCAGGGAGCCTGATGCAGGGCTTGATCTCAGGACCCTGAGATTATGATCTGAGCTGAAGGCAGATGCTTAAGGACTGAGCCACCCAGGTGACCCAATTTTCTATTCTTTAAAGTAGAGAAAATGGACTCTAAGACTCAGAGCTGTTATGAGGGTTAAATGACATAATGGAACAGTACTTACTATATTCTAGGCACTCAAGAAATCATTCCTTCCTCCTTGGAATGTAACCTTTTGTTGTTGTTGTTGTTGTTTAAAGTTTTTATTTATTTATTTGACAGAGAGAAAGAGATCACAAGTAGGCAGAGCGGTAGGCATAAAGAAAGGGGGAAGCAGGCTCCCTGCCTGATGCGGGGCTCGATCCCAGGACCCTGAGACCATGACCTGAGCTGAAGGCAGAGGCTTAACCCACTGAGCCACCCAGGTGCCCCTAACCTTTGGTTTTTGAAATAAAGACAGCTGTGCCTCATTTTAGCATAAGTAAAAATACTCAGTTTGCTAAAGAAGATATATTTAATGCATGTGAAAGGACTGGTTTGGGATTCTTTTATGGACCAGCCAAAGAAAGGAACCCTTTTTCTCATGACCATTGTTTTATCCCTGCAAGCTCCCCACGACTGAAAGATATCCAATACATAAGGACTCTCCTGGGTGGGAAGTGGGAAAGTAAGAGACCCTCATTGGAAAGTGTGAAGGGGGAAAAAAAATCAATCCCTAGACCTGGGAAGAGTGGTGCTGTGGTGGATTTTGTGGTGGCCTCCCAGAAGGTAGGTCCCTGTGTTGACCCCTGGAAGCTGTGAATGTGACCGAATACAGAGAAAGGATCTTTGCAGATGTAATGTCAAGATGAGATTATCCTGGATTATCTGGGTGGAGCCTAAACCCAATGACAAGTGTCCTCATAAGAGACACAAAGGGGAGACACAAGGGGAAGGGGAGAAGTCCAGGATGAGACTGCACTTTGGGTTATACAGCCATCAACAATGCCTGATGCCACCAGACGCTGGATGGGGAGGGGGGAGGGGAGGATTCTTCACCAGGCCTTCAGAGGGAGTGTGGCTCTGCCAAAACCTCGATTTTCCGCTCTGCCCACACCTAGATTTTGGACTCTTGACCCCACCTGTGAAAGAAAAAATTCCTTTTGTTTCAGGCCATCGAGGTTGTAGTCATTTGTCCCAGGAGCCACAGGAAACCAATACAGGTGCCACAAGACAATCTGAGTGCCAGCTGTGGGAAAAGAATCAAGATTACATGACATCAAAGAAGGACTCATTGGACTAAGTGCTTAGCGACTAGGCAATAGGAATATAGACCTAAGAGATGACGTGCGAGCCTTCTGAGACAAGGGCACACAGAGAGGGAAGTGGGTCAGTTCAGGGCAGGAAGCAAGAGAGGCCGTGCTGACGAAGTGAGAGACATCTGCCATTTCAGATTCTGCCCCAATAATGGTGAAATGGATGTCTCAAATGCTGGGGAATTGGGTAGAGATACACAGAGGGTGAGAACGTTTATGTTAGAACAACAAAAAATAAAAAATATAAAAGGAGATGGTCAAGAGGCAGGACAGGCTTTCTTCTAAGGAGCCAGGAAGCAAGTACTGGGAGGTACTGACCTCTCAGAACCAAAGGTCTGAGAAGGACGCCACAGGCCTCTACTGAGGGATCTCTGAGAGAAATGCATCAAAAGGAAGAGTGTGAACACAGCCTGTGCCCAACAACAGGGGACTGGCTGAAAACACAGTGACACAATAGGACATAATGTAATCACTAGGGTTAAGGCTGGAGAGTCACAGCCACTGAAATGAAAGATGTTCAAGACATATTATCCAGCACGGAAAGCAAGCGATAAAACAGGAAGTACAAAGTTACCCCTTTCCTTGTGTGTATAATGGAGATGAAGATAAGAGTACTTACTTCGTGGGGATGTACAAGGATTTAATTAATCAGTACACACAGAGTTCTGAGCAGGGCCCGGAGCGTGTAGATGTCACGCGGTATCGTTACTCTCATTGCTTCTTCCAGGTCTTCAGGTCCACAGTTCGGACCCTTGAGGGTCAGATATGTTTTGGAACTTGGAATTTCTCAGATTTTACAAAGGTGCCTAATTATGGGAAACCCTCAGCGTGTCTGAGGCAGCAACTTACAATCAAACCCACGAAAATTTCTGCAGCAGAACCTGAATATTCCCTCTAAGAGGGATGAATATATAAGTTGTGTCACATCAGTTTGGGTCGCGTTGTGTAGCCAAATAAGTTTGCTGCAAACTTAGACAACAAAAACACAAGCAGAACAACCTTGTGCTTCTTCCCAAAGTTTTCTCTTCCTGGAACTATAGGGAAGGGTCTCTGGGCCTGTGTTCTATACAGGCATCAGGAGAGCCCGTGAGCATTGCATTGCTAGAATCTTCCTGTGGACTGACGAGATTGTAGCTTGTTTTTATCTTTGCCTTTTGACTTTGTTATATTTTAAATTTTTCTGCAGTGAATATTCATTACCTTTTTTGAGTGAGGGCGCCTATAGCCTCCTGAATTTTAATCAATCCAGATAGATTATTTAAATTTTATCTGTCCAGATAAATTTAAAATGGGGGAATATTGTATCGCTCCATGGAACCCGAAAGGTTCTCAATCAGCATCAAATTAATAAATTTCATTTTTGGCCCTAAGGAAATATTTCTCTGGGAAGACAGGATCAATGAAAGACATGGAATGGGATTTTCAGGTCTTTTTCTTGTGTCTTTAAGCCAGTCCCAACAGTCAATGGCCTGGAAGATCAAGCCCCCCGGAAACTTTTTTTTTTTTTTTTACGATTTTATTTATTTATTTGACAGACAGAGATCACAAGTAAGCAGAGAGGCAGGCAGAGAGAGAAAGGGAAGAAGGCTCGTCGCTGAGCAGAGAGCCCGATGCGGGGCTCGATCCCGAGGATCATAACCTGAGCCGAACGAAGGCAGAGGCTTTAACCCACTGAGCCACCCAGGCGCCCCTGGAAAAAAAAAAAAAAAAAAAAAATCATTTATCCATTTGAGAGAGAGAGCGCAGAAGCACATAAGCAGAGAGCAGCAGGGGGAGAGGGAGAAGCACGCCTCTCGTCCATCAGGAAGCCCGATGCGGGGCTCAATCCCGGGACCCTGGGGTCACGACCTGATCTGAAGGCCATCGCTTAATCAACTGAGCCACTCAAGGGCCCCAAGCCCCCTAGAAACTTGATAACATTTTACCTGCTCTTTCTTGATACGGATGTATTAGTTTTATGTTAAAAGGTAAAGTCACAACAATAACCACAAGCTGGAAAAAGAAATACTGAGAATGTGGGGAAAGGAGGGCCGTCTGTGTGGACAGTGTCAATGGAAAGGAAGAAGAAGAAACAGGTGAGGCAGGCTTTTCTGACCTTGGGGGCTGCTGGTGACCAAGGCAAGCGGTGGGGGGAGAAGCAGGTAGAGAGACAGCCAGTAAGAAGCAGAAAAGACTGAACTGTTTCAAGAACTAGGAAGGAGAAGTCGTTGAGCAAAGCTGTGGTCAAGTGAAGGCGAGAGAGGCAGCTGCTGGAGGCTGAATTTGCAGGCCAGGCAAAATGCAGGCCCCAAAGGGGAAGTGTCCCTGTCGAAAGGTCTGTGGACACCCTGCTGAGTTCCACGGGCAGTGAAACAAGGGGCCCTTTTGTGCTCAGTGCCTCTGGCACTTGAACAATTTGAGGGAGGGAAATTACAATGTCAGGAGGAAATATTTTTTTTTTAAGGTTTTATTTATTTATTTGACAGACAGATCACAAGTAGGCAAGAGGCAGGCAGAGAGAGAGGAGGAAGCAGACTCCCTGCTGAGCAGAAAGCCTGATGTGGGGCTTGATCCCAGGATCCTGGGATCATGACCTGAGCTGAAGGCAGAGGCTTTAACCCACTGAGCCACCCAGGCGCCCCAGCAGGAGGAAATTTTAATGTGGGTCTCTATGGTTTTGAGTGACTGTGAAGTTCTTAGAATGATGAAAACCCAAAAGAATATTAAAAGGATATATGCACATATTATTTTAAAATATATAAATTATTTCTCTATATTAGAAAAATAATATTATCATACGGGGTTGGCTGATAGCTGAGGGACTTCTGCCAGTTGACCAGACTTGGAAAGGGAAGTGGGCCTAAGCCAGTGGGAGTCATAGAAGAAGAGGGGTGGTAGGAACTTGCAGAAAACCTAAATAGAAATGGGGCTTTTAATTAGGCAAGTCATGGTGTGGACCTAATGACACTAAAGGGTAGAAAGTGTCAGGTGAGGAGGACATCATGTACCCACAAAACTCATAGCTCCAAGCTATGTGACTGAAGCCCTATTCTCAGGACCTAAGTCCAACCGCTAATGGAAGGAGATAGAGGAGCGAGGGTCCCAGAGGAGAAAGATCCTCCCTCCAGAGAAGGTTCCAAGAGCAACAGACCCCTCACTACTCATAGAGGGCTCCCCAATGTGCAGCCCTCCCAACAAAGTCAGCAGACTGCCTGGGAGAGGAAGTGCATATTTCTTTTTCTTTTTCTTTTTTTTTTTTTTTTTAAAGATTTTATTTATTTATTTGACAGAGAGAGATCACAAGTAGTCAGAGGCAGGCAGAGAGAGAGAGAGGGAAGCAGGCTCCCCACTGAGTAGAGAGCCCAATGCAGGCCTTGATTTTAGGACCCTGAGATCATGACCTGAGTGAGCCGAAGACAGAGGCTTAACCCACTGAGCCACCCAGGCACCCGAAGTTCATATTTCTTGCCCAGTTACCAAGGTTAGCATGGCCCACGTGAGAATCTGGGCCTACATGGCTACTCTTTTGAAGCCTTGGACTGCCTGAGAGGCAAGACTGAGTAAAGGAGGTTAGAGCAGCCCCTCAAAAAGGGCTGGGGTGCATGTGTGTGACACGCAATAGGACAGAGGTTCTTAAACTAGGCCATGTGGAACCCTGGGCCTAGATACTTTACAGCGAAATCAGAAGTCTTTGCTGCATTTGCAGATAGAATTAAAAAAATATTGTTTATTTATTGCTTTAAAATTAATATATTTTTTATCAGAAGAATTAAAAGAAGTTATCTGTAATCTTACCTCCACATATTTATGTGCATTGCCTTTCAGGCTTTTTTTTGGTGTGTGTGTGAGTATATTGATCAATCATGCATATACATGATGAGCTCTATACCCATGGGGGTGCTTAGACTCAAAACCCCAAGATCAAGGGTTGCATCCTTGCCAGCAAAGCACCCCTACTACAAATATATTTTAGCTATATTTATGAATAATAGTTAACTGTCATTATTATTTAATTAATATTTCTTGAGTGCTTACCGAGATAAAGCACCATTCTTAACCCTTTTCAGATTTTTTTTTTAAGATTTTATTTATTTATTCGACAGAGAGATAGAGATTACAAGTAAGCAGACAGAGGGAGAGGGAGAAGCAGGCCTCCCGCTGAGCAAGGAGCCCGGATTTGGGGCTCGATCCCAGGACCCTGAGACCATGACCCGAGTCGAAGGCAGATGCCCAACGACTGAGCCACCCAGGTGCCCCCCCTTTTCAGATTTTGAAGCATGTGATTTTCATAATAACCTTATGAGATAGAAATATTCTTATTCCTATTTAACAGTAAAAGAAACTGAGGAACAGAGAGGTAAAAAAATTTGTCCAAAGTCACACAGTAGTAGGTAGTGAACTGGAATTCAAACCTAGATCTGACTGTGTAGCCTACAGTTTTAGACAATATGTACACTGTATTATATACAGTTTTACATTAAGGTTTTTCATTAAATATTATATTGTATTTCCTACATCACAAAAAAGAATTTACTTTTTGTGTTTGTGCCTTATAAATTTTCATAATTATTTTGTTCCCTGTCACCATTTGTTTACCCTAAAATCAAAGAGAAGAAAATATCTGATTTAGTTTAAACCTATATGTTTATTTGGTGTATCTGTATATACATTACATATTTATTTAATATATCAATCTTTTAAGGTGTCCAAAAAAGAAAGTGATGCCCAAGAGCTCCATCCCATGACTAAAAACAAACAAACATATCTTAACAAATTTAAAAGAATAGAAGTTGTATAAAGTATGCAGTCAGACCACAATGGAATTACACTAGAACGAATAACAGAAAGTATTTGGAAATTCCAAAATACTTGGAGATTAAAAAACACACTTCCAAAAGATATATGAGTCAAAAAAGAAGTCTCAAGGAAAATTAAAAAAATATTTTGAACTAAATGAAAATAAAAATATAACATCAAAATTTGCAGGATGCAGTGAAACTGCTTAGAGAGAAATATACAGCATTATATGTACATTAGAAAAGAAAGATCTAAAATCATTAATGTAAGCTTCTACTTTAGGAAACTAAAGAAAAAAGAGGAATAAAAGCCTAAATCAAGAGGAGGGAAATAAATAATAATTGGAGCAGAAATAAATAAACTGAAAACAGGAAAAAATAAAGAAAAACCAATGAAACCAAAAGCTAGTTCTTTGGAAAAACAACAAATAAAAATGATAAACCTCTTGCCAGGCTAAATGAGAAAAAAAGAGAAAAGACACAAATAACAAATATCAGAAATTAAAGAAGAGTCATCTCCCCTGGACATCAAAAGGATAATAAAAAAGTATTATGAACAAACTCTATGCGCACAAAATTGACAACTTAGATGAAATGAACTAATTTTCTGAAAGATAAAAACTACTAAACTTACAAAAGGAGACACAGATAACCTGAATAGACCTCTATCCAGCAATGAAATTGAACCAATAATCAGTAACATTCCAAAGTAGAAAGCACCAGGCCCAGATGGGTTTATGGGTGAATTCTACCAAACATTTCAATAAGAAATGGTATCAATTCTCTATTATAATCCTTTCCAGAAAATAGAAGCAGAGGAAACAGTTCTTTACTTTTCACTTTCATATCAGTTTGCATTTATTCCATTTAGAGGAAACACTTCTTAACTCATTCTGTGAGGGCAGCTTTACCCTATTACCAAGACTGGATAAATACATTACCAGAAAGGAAGACCCAGGGTGCCTGTGTGGCTTAGTGGGTTAAAGCCTCTGCCCTCAGCTCAGGTCATGATCCCAGGGTCCTGGGATTGAGACCCACACTGGTCTCTCTGCTCCATGGGGAGCCTGCTTCCTCTTCTCTCTCTGCCTTTCCTCTCTGCCTACTTATGATCTCTGTCTATCAAATAAATAAATAAAATCTTAAAAAAAAAAAAAAGGAAAACCCAGGACTGATTATCTCTCATGAATATAGATGCAAATATCCTCAACAAAATAACAAATCAAATCCAACAACATACAAAAAGAATTATACATCACAACCAAATGGGATTTATTCCAGGTATTACAAGGCTATGTCAATATTCAAAAATCAATGAATGTCATCCATCTCATGAATAGGCTAAAAAATAACAAAATCCAATACCTATTTAGTATAAAAATTCTCCAGAAATCAAGACCAAAGGAGCACTTCCTCAGCTTGATAAAGAGCACCAACAGAAACTTATAGCTTGAATCATTCTTAATGTGAGAGAACCCATGCTTTCCCTCTGTGACTGGGAACAAGGCAAGATGTCCTCTCTCACCACTGCTATTCAAAATCACACTAGAGGAGCACCTGGCTGGCTCAGTCCATAGAGCACGAGACTCTAGATCTTGGGATTGTGAAAGGAAGCCCCAGGGTTGGTGTAGAGATTACTTAAAAATAAAATCTTAAAACAAAACAAAAACAAAACTGTACTGGAAGTCCTGGCTAATACAAAAAGACAAAAAAATGAGACAAAAAGTATGCAGATTGTCAAGGAAGAAATAAAACCATCTTTGCTTACAGGTGACAACATTGTCTATGTAGAAAACCCCAAGGACTTGACCAAACAAACAAATGAACAAACCTTCCCGGGACTAGTAAACTATGATGGCAAGATTGCAAGATGACAAGGTTAATATACAAAAGTCCATCGCTTTCCCAAATAGTAGCAATGAACAATTGGAATTCAAAATTTAAAAATAGTATCTTCTACATTAGGACTAGGAAAAAAGAGAAACACTTAATAACAAAATATACACAGATCTATATGAGGAACACTACAAAACTCTAATGAAGGAAATCAAAGATCTAAAAAAATGGAGGAATATTCCAAGTTCATGGCTAGAGAGTCTCAATATTGTTCAAAGTCAATTCTTCCCAAGTTGATCTAAGAATTGATTTAATCCCAATCAAAATCCCAGGAAATTATTTTGTCTATATCAACAAACTGATCCTAAAGTTTATATAGAAAACCAGAAGATCCAAAACAGCTAACTCAATGCTGAAGAAGAGCAAAGTTAGATGTCTGGCACTACACAACTTTAAGACTTACAATAAAGCCATAGTAATCAAGACAGTGGTAAGGACAAAAAAATAGACAAAAAGATCAATGAAACAGAATAGAGAGCCCAGACATACAGCCACACAAATATAGTTACCTGATCTTTGTGACAAAGGATAAAAGGCAAGTCAGGGAAAAAGGATAGTCTTTTCAAAAAACGGTGCTGGAAAATTGGACAAACATAGGTAAAAAAAGGAAGAAAGAAAGAAAGAAAGAGAGGGAGGGAGGGAAATAAATAAGTAAATAAATAAAGAGAAAGAAGAATTTAGACACAGATCTTATAGCTTTCACAGAAATGAACCCAAAATGAATTACAGACCTAACTGTAAAACACAAAACTATAAAATTTCTAGAAGATAATATAGGAGAAAATCTAGGTCGCCATGGGTTTGGCTCTCACTTTTCAGATACAATACCAAAATCATAATCCATGAAAGAAAAAATTGATCAATGGGCTTTATTAAAAGAAAAAATTTTATTTCTGTGAAAGACAATGTTTAGAGAACGAAAATACAAGCCACAGAATGGGAGAAAATATCTGCAAAACACGTGTCTGATAAAGACCTTGAATACAAAATACACAAAAAACACTTAAAACCCAACAATAAGGAAAGAAATAATCTGGTTAAAAAGTGGGCAAATTATCTTAACAGTCACCTCACCAAAGAAGAGATACAGATGGCAAACAAGTTTATGAAAAGATAGTCAACATCATATTAATGCATCATAACTAATGCAAGAGGTTAATGATAGAGGAAATTGCATAGGAGTGAATATAGAAAGGGAGTATATGAAAACTCTCTGAACTGTCTGCTTGATTTTTTTGTAAACTTAAAACTGTCCTAAAAAATAAGGTCTATTTACTGAAAAACATAAATGTCTGAGTAACAAAAATAAATAAAAAAAGAATATAGGGGAAGGGAGGGCTTTCCTTACTAAATGTGGCAGAGACAAACTAGGTTCACACTCAATATCCAGCAACGTTTAGTTTAGTCTTTAAGACTTCATTTCTCTGCTTCCCTTACAGACATAGGTATAAATACATTTTTCAGTTGGGACTTCCAGAAAAGCCGTAAAAATGAAATCAGACAGCTGGCATGTACCCTTCTGGCTCTTCCCCATTCTGTTTCCTGCCTGGAAAAAAGGGATCTATGGCTGGAGCTTCAGCAGCTGTCCTGGAGCACAAGGAGATCATGAGGTTGAAAGTCACGGCTGAGAGTGGCTGAGCAGAATGATGGAAGTCTGGGTTCTTGATGAACATGGCGCTACTATGTGAACCCTGGCCTTATTATATGAGACTTCATTTATGTGATAGAAATAAACTTATTTCTCATTTAAGCTTCTATTATTTGCTATCCATGTTACTAGTTGAACACAATTTCTACCTTGTATACCAGACAATAAAGCTTGTATAGCTTTACAGCAACCGTATGTATAGCATAGGAATAAATGATACAAGTAGAATAATAATAATAAAGAGTCCAGAAACAAATTTGAACAAGAACTTAATATGAATAAAGATAACATTTCATTTACAAAGAGAAAGATGGATTACTTAATATATGGTGTTGGCAGAACCGACTATCCATCTGGAAGAAAATATGATGATACTTCTACCCCATATCATATGCAAAAATAAACTCCAGATGGACTAAAAGTCTAAATGTGAAAAATAAAAATATTAGATGCAAATGTAAGGAATTATTTTTAAAATTATAAAGTAAAGAAGACTTTCTGATGCAAAAGATAAAACTTAGAAACCCTAAGGGTCACCACCTAAGAGGAAGAGGAGGAGAGAGAATCTCAAGCAGGCACACACTCAGCCCCGAGCCTGATGCAGGGCTCGATCTCACAACCCTGAAAGTGACCTGAGCAGAAGTCAAGGGTTGGTCAGGTGCTTAACCTACTGAGCTACCCAAGCACCCCGTCATATATCATCTTTTAAAAATGAGCATGTTTTTATACAGCAAAAAAACTATAAACAAAATCGGAAGACTAAATACTTAAAATATACATGACAAAGGGGGAATGTTGCTAATGTACCTTAACTCCTACACACAAAAAAAGGCAATTAAAAACTTAACAAAGCATATTAACAGGTAACTTCCAGAAAAAAGGTGTAAATCATCAATGATATGAAAACATTCTTAACTTCACTGGTATTCAAGGAATGCAATTAGCACAAAAAAGTATAGCATTTTGATCTATCACATTAGCAAAAATAAAAAATATATTGGTGAGACCACCCATGTGAATATGGAATGTGAATTTCTACAACATGTCTGGAAAATGTTATAATAATATGTATTAAAAATGCACATAGTCCTTAATCCAGAAATACTACTTTGTATAATCTATTCTACAGAAAAAAAAAAACAGTACATAAAGAAATATATTCAAGAAAATTTGTTGTAGCATGACTTTGTAGGGGCAAAAAGATGCACCTGAAGAAAAAGAACTTAATGGGAACCCCCATCAGTATAGGAGAGTGGATACATGGGGTGTTATGCAACTTAAAAGAAATGAGTACATATATATGTATATATGCATTGACCTAGTCACATGTCTGGACCAATGGACTTTTTCCTGTTTCTTAAACAACCATTTGAGGACTGTGTTTACCTAAGCAACAGAGGAAACAATTTTTATTTTATTATATAAGAAGTAACCCATGGAAAATTGAGCTAATTGGGACCATATTTCTGATTTATCCCTGTGATGTTTCAGCATTCCCAGAGTGATACTTCAAGCAACTGTCTAGCTGATTATCTTTTTATCAGGCTCGAAATGTAGTGGGTTTAGCTTCCGGCGACAGAGGAGCACCTCCTGTGGGTCCAACCTTCCCACAGATGACATAACAAATAGAAACACTAACAAGTACCTACAGGCGTGGACGAACGCGAAGCAGGCAGACACTGGAGGGGAGTCAACATTTAGAGCGGAACAGTTCTGAGTTTCTCGGTTTTGCATCTTTTTGCCAGAGCACAGTCCCCACTTTTGCCCTGCGGGGCAGCTCAAATTCAGATAGATCACATGCAGTCCAACGGTCTGGAGGAATCAAAGCAGCTGGAAAGTAAGCGGGGGTTATCTCAGAAAGGAAAGGGAGGAGAGCTCCCAACTCTGCCCAAAGCTCTGCCAACTCCTGAACTATAACTGTGCAGGGCAGACTCTAATTAAAAGGCTGAAATGGCCAGAATTGATTAAAAAAAAATTTTAATCATGTGCAGGTTACCTTGGAGATATAAGTGAAGTATCAAGATGTGGGTAGGTTGAAGGTTAAATGGATGGAAAATTATGCTATGTAAACAGTAAGCACAGAATGGTAAGATAGCTTTTTTAGTATCAGATAAAGCAGATGTCAACCCGAGAGGATCACCATAAATAGATAAAAGATTTTACAGAGTATTGGGGTGCCTGGGTGGCTCAGTCCATTAAGCGACTGACTTTTGATCTCAGCTCAGGCCTTGATTTCAGTTTCCTGAGTTCAGGCCCCACATTGGGCTTCCAACTGGGCACAGAGCCTACTTTAAACAAACTAACAAAAAAGTATTTAGGGGCGTGTAGGTGGCTCAGTTGGTTGGGTGTCTACCTTTGGCTCAGGTCATAATCCCAGAATCCTGGGACTGAGATCCATGTCAGTCTCCCTGCTCAGCAGGAGTCTGCTTGTCCCTCTCCTTCTGTCCCTCCCCCTGTTCATGCTCTCTGTTTCAAACGAATAAATAAATGAAATTTTTTAAAAAAAAGTATTTAAAGAGTATTTACTAGAGTTAAAAGGCTTAATTCATTAGAGAGATGTAACAGTCTAAATGTGTATGTGCCTAATAATGCCTTAAAATGGAGGTTCTGGAACATGAAAGAAAAATTGACAGAATTAAGAGAATAATTAGAAAATAATTTCCCAGCCACAGCTGGACGTTTGAAAGTAGATCTCTCTGCAATTGATAGAACTTGATAAAAATTAGTAAAGACATAGAAGATCAGAATAACACTATGAGAATTGGTCTTGATCTAATTGATAATACACCCAACAACTGCAGAATACATGTTCTTTTCAAATGCATCTTATACACTCATCAAGATAGATTATAAGATGGGTCATGAAATGAATCTCAATAAATTAAAAAAGTTGAAGTCATACAAAGTCTCCTTTCTGACCATAATGGAATTAAATTAGAAATCAGTAATAATAAGAGATATACATATATATTTTTTAAAAAACTCAAATATTTGGAGATTGACTCACTTTTTTTTTAAGATTTTATTTTTTGAGTTGACTCACTTAAAAAAAAAAAGATTTTATTTATTTAACAGACAGAGATCACAA
Source organism: Mustela erminea (assembly GCF_009829155.1). Classification (NCBI taxonomy): domain Eukaryota; kingdom Metazoa; phylum Chordata; class Mammalia; order Carnivora; family Mustelidae; genus Mustela; species Mustela erminea. Next base: position 61,167,640 of record NC_045627.1, on the reverse strand, counting down.
GTAGGCAGAGAGAGGCAGGCACAGAGACAGAGAGAAGCAGGCTCCCTGCCGAGCAGAGAGCCTGATGTGGGGCTGGATCCCAAGACCCTGGGATTATGACCCAAGCCGAAGGCAGAGGCCCAACCCTCTGAGCCACCAAGGCACCCCGACTGACTCACTTTTAAATAACCCATAGTTCAAACAAGAAACCACAGGGAACATTAGAAAATATTTTGAATTATAAAATGTATTTCTAAAATAATACAATAATAAAATTATAAAATAATTTATAAAATTATAAAAATAATAAAAATAAATACAAAAATACAACATATCAAAACTTGGGAGATGCAACTAAAGCATTGAATTGGGGGAAATTTATAGCTTTACATTTTTATATTAGAAAAGATAATAGGAATAAAATTAATCACCAAAGTTTCAATCTTAGGAAGCTAGATAAGAGCAAAGTGAACCCAAAGTAAGTGGAAGGAAGGAAAAAATAATGAGCAAAAAGCAACAAAGTAAAAAACAAACCATGGAAAAATTAACCAAAACCTGGTTCTTCGGAAAAATAAATGACATTTAATAAACAACCATCTAGACTGAGAAAGAAAGAGAGAAAAGTCACAAATTTATAGTATCAGGACTAAAAGAGGGACTATCATTCCATATCCTCTAGAATTTAAAAGGATAATAAGGAAATATTATGAATTACTTCATATTAGTAAAATTTTAAAACTTACATTAAGTGGACAAATTACTTGAAAAGTACACCTTACCAATACGAGCACAGATAAAATGCAAAATCTAAATAGCCCTATGTCTATTGAGGAAACTGATATGGCAAAACCTTCTCACAAAGAACAATTTAGGCCTGGATAGTTTTAACTGTTAATTCTATCAAACACTTAAGAAAGAAATAATACCAAGTTTTCTGTACTAGAAAACAATAAAGTGAATACTCTCAAACATATTTTATGAGGCCAGATTAACCCTGATACCAAAAACTATTAAAAGATATTACAAAAACAAAATTACAGAACAATACTTACCTTTAACACAGATGCAAAAATCCTTAACAAGATATTAGTGAATTGGCAACATATAAGAAGGCTGATGTATCATGATCAAATTGGGTTTATCCTAGGCATTCAAGACTGATTTAACCTTTTAGGAGCTTATGGTAGATTTAGGGGAAAGAACTGCAAAGTTAAAGCATCAAACCATGGAAAGAATTTCTACATTTGCTTTTTTTTTTTTTTTTACTGATAGTTAAAAACATAAGTGGTCAGATATAGCTTCAAAAATCCCCAAGAAATGAAAACCCCACCAGATTAGGAATTAAGGCCAGAATTCTGGTCCTGGTATCACCTCCAACTCAATGGATAATGTTAGAAAGATAATTTAGCCTGTCTTGGTTTTAGTTTATACATGGGTCCAATAATGACCTTTTAGAGTCTTTCCCAACTGTAACACCTTGAGAGTCTATAAGGCCAAGTCCTAAAATTTTTTATCACAGCTGCCTAGACTTTCTGCTTCATCACCTCAGAAGACGGAAGTAGAAAATGTGTAAGATATGCTTTCATGCACAGATGAAGCACCATCTGCATGTGGCTTGAAGTGCTGAGGGTTCAAGGGAGACCCCTCCCCACCTTGAAAGCACCCATGTGTTCTGAGGAGGTACTTTTAATGAACTTCCTGCAAGCATCCAAGCTATCATGGTGCTATGTATGGAAAGACCATGGAACTTGAACTCAGACTGAGCTGGGTTTGAGCTCCAGTTCTGCTACCTGCTGAATGATCCTGGAAAAATGTTCCAACATCTCTGAATCTCAGTTTCTTCTTCTGCAAAGTGGAGCTAATATGTGGGATGCAGAATTATTGTGGGGGATAAATTGCAAGAGCATTAGGAAATTTGTGGTTACGGTCAGGTCTCAGTAACTGCTAGGTTCCATTCACATATTGGTCAAGAATTAGGTTGGGCTACACGTGGCAGGACATGTAAATATCCAAGTCACAGATAAGACAGAGTTGTATGTGTTTCTTTTTCATGTAAAAGAGTTCCGGGGGGAGGGTGCGGAGGGACACCTGGGGCTTGTTTGGGTGCTCCGTGGTCACTAGGGAACTAGGGAACTAGTGATAGACTCTGCTCATCTTTCTGCTCCACTGTCCTTAGTGTGTGGCTTCTGTTCACACAATCGCCTCAGAGTCTAAGAGGGCTGTTGGCTCTCCAGTCATCTCGTTCACTTTCCTGGCAGGCATTAAAAGAGGGAGAGACGCAAAGGGGAACTAAAAAAAGAGAGGGTGGAAGGGTTAAGCAGCCTCTAAAGAACTTCTCTAGAGAGTCAGTGACTTCCATTCACAACTGGATTCCTCTAGGCTCCAAGAGAAGCTGGGGAATGGAATCCTGCGGCTCCAAACGGGATTCTGTTACTAAGAAACATGGGGAAAATGGATATTGGGTGGGCAACCAGCAGTCTTTGCAACACTGCTTTTCCTTGTTACTAAGGTTAATTTTGGGTTGGGGAACCAGCCCAGAATGGCTGGCATGGTCTTTGAATCATAATGCGTGGCAAGGGAGGCAGCTTTTGTGTAACCGATGGATTTCAATTCAAATCTAGTTTTGACACTTATTAACCAAGTGACCATGGGTCAGGCAAATTACCTTATTGGAACCTCAGTTTCTTCACCTGGAAAATGGGCTGACAATAATATGGCTGCCTCAATGGTTTGAGTTAAACATTCATGAAAGCTGAGTAAGTGACAACACTGAATAGTAGCCACACAGCAGATTCCTAAGAATATTTTCTTCTGAAGAACTTGAGATTCAGGGCCATTGCTCAAAGGGGTCCAATGAGGAGTCCTTGGGTTATGGCATAAGGAGTGGCCATTTTGGTTGACTAGGGCAGGAGGTTTCCCTCTTGCAAGAAGGTAGGCTTCTAGGTTCTGTCTGCAAAGCTACCTGATCCTAAAAAGCTATAATTATGCCCAGATAGTCTGCATTGGGCCCACTGTGTTGGGCTGAGACTGTCTTGAGCGGGTAGAAAGGAAAGCAGATTTTATAACTCTAGAGTGTTGACAAGGCTAAACCAGGTCCTCGGTACCCTGGAACTCTTTCTCCCTGCCTCTACCTGTGATGGCCTCTTGGCCTATCCCCTATCATTCGGTCTACACATCCCCCACCCTATGTGTATGAACGTGCGGAGTCTTTCTGAACTGAGCAAAGCAAGGAACGAGTGCCTCAGGTGAAGTTTGTGGGGCCCTGGGCAGGTCACTTGATCTGTGTGATTCGTCTTCACCTATAAAATGGGCAGGTTGGCTTCGATGATTTAAAAGCAAACAATGCTCGTTGAACATCTCTTGTGTGTTGGAGCCTATGCCAGGGACTGGGACACAGTGGAGGAAGAGACAGAGCCTGCCCCTGAGAGGCTGAAGGTCTGATGGGACACACATAGGATGGTGAGCAGGGAGGTGGGGCCTGCCAATGCCCTTTCCTGATGCAGGCGCTTCAGGAGCGCCTTCAGGAGCTGGAACTCCCAGCAGAGCAGGGGGATCTTGCAGGTGACAGAGCTGTTGTCTGCCTATCTGCAGTGGGAGGTGAGGCCAGTACTGGCTTGTGACTTGTGTGGTTCTTCAAATCACAGCTGGCTGTGCTTTAAGCCTTCACCACATCATCCAGTGGGCAGAAGCATGGACTGCAGAGCCTGGCTGTTGGGGTTCAGAACTTGGCTCTCTGCAATGCACTGGCTGTATGCCCTTGGGTTAAGGTATTTAACTTTTTTATCTATAAAATGTGCATGCCATTTGCATCTTCCTCATATGACAGTTAAGAGAATTAAGATGAGGGCGCCTGGGTGGCTCATTGGGTTAAGCCTTTGCCTTCGGCTCAGGTCATGACCTCAGGGTCCTGGGATCAAGCCCCACATCGGACTCTCTACTCAGCCGGGAGCCTGCTTCCTCCTCTCTCTCTGCCTGCCTCTCTGCCTACTTGTGATCTCTGTCAAATAAATAAATAAAATCTTTTAAAAAAAGTTTCAACGTAAAAAAAATATACTTTATTTATTTAAAAAAAAAGGAGAGAGAATTAAGATGAATTAAGAGTATACTGCTGCAGAATACTCCTCCATCTCTACCCTTTGTCCTGATAATTGAGGTCTTGACAACCAAGAAAAAAGGCTCTGTCTGGTCCTCAGTCCTGAGAGATTATGAAAGAACATCTTGAAGATGTAAGAACAGGGATTTCTTCCCTACTCCTCATCTCTCTGTTCTTTAGATGACCTATATTCATCTTCCTGGCCTTTCCTGTTTACCAAGCCAACAAGAGGGTAGGGCAGCAGTCATGTTCAAGTTCTCCATTCTGCCTGGAACCCACCTGCGGGCCACCCGGTGCTGGAGGGATTGACTGCAGAGCTTGCCCCTAGACCCAATGCCCACGGGCCAGAGCAGGGATTTTCAGAGGAACAGTCACCCTGCCTTCCTTCTTCTGCAAAAACTGTCAAATGGAGATGTAAAAACAGACACCACTTCCTCCAATCCAGCCCAACCTGCTGTATAAGGGACCTGGCTGGAATTGCCAGTATTGGGGGCTGGCTGACACCTCACCGGGGGAATGATGGCTTCTGAGTCCTCTTCCCAGCCAAATCCCAGAGGTCCATGCTGTGGAACAGTGGGAGCATTCAGAATTTGGACTCCTGACCCAGCACCAGAGACCTTACCCACAACTGACGGATGCCCGCTAAGAGTTGTAAGAAGTCTAGAAATATTCCTTCAGTTCAAAGTCGTCCAGATTTTCTTGGTTAGGAGGCAAGAAAGGGCTTTCACCCCCTAACATCCAGAGCTGCATTTGGATAGGACTCACAAGAGAAATACAGACTGGCCAGGGCCCCAGGCTTGTGAAAAGTGAGGGAAGGTACCAGAGAGGTAGACAGTGTTCAGGCAAAGTTCTCTGAAGAGGAGGGTAATCCTCAGAGCCCTAGCATTTTCTGAGCTGGGATGCCTTCATTGTGCACATGAGGAAAAGGAGGGCTTATGGAGTCATTTGTGTTAGATCCCATTCTCCCAGACTCCTCAGAGACCCACATGACTGACTACCTTCTCAGAATCCTCTTCCTTGGCCTCCTGCTTATTTTGGTCTGCCTCTTCTCTTGTCTTTCTGGTTATTTCAGTCTCCTGTGGCCCCTGAGCATGGTCCTTCCCTCAGGTTCTGCCCTTGAGGCCAGGCTTTTGCTCTTCTCCCCTTCACGCCTCTCCCCCATTCACTCATGCAGCTTCAACCCCAAGGGGGTCGACCCTGGTCAGTCGTAGGCCCTCACCTCTCGTGCAAGGACAGAGGTCCAAAGACACCCCACAGGTCCCGCAAACTCAACATTTCCAGACTTCATCTCATCATTTTCCTTATTCTTGATGGCTTTTATTATGGACAACCCATTTTTGACATCTCATATTCCCCTCCTTCAAGTTCAGTGATTTTCAGTGCCTGAAAATTCCCCATCCTTCAGTCTCAAATTGAAGGCTTTCCAGGCCATATTCGTTAATTCACTCATCGAAATGCTTTCTGAGTATATTAATATTCTCTATGCCAGAGTTGGCTCCAAGTGCTAGAGGTTCCATGGTGAAAAAGACAAGCCCGGATCCTGCCTCTGAGGGACTTAAAATTGCATGGAGGGGACACAAATTAACATAAGTAATTGCAGAAACATAGCTATATAATTTCTACTAAAAAATAGTACAGGGCTGCGACAATGCCTGATGGCGGGGAGGGGGGGCGGAGTGGAGAGAGTGGGAGGGAGAAGGTGTAGCTAATCTGATCTGGAGGCCAGAGAAGGCCTGAACATGGAAAATAGGTGTGAGGTATAGCAGGATTGATCTCATCTCCTCTTTCAGAATTCCAGGTCTGTAGTAGGCTAAGTAATGGTTCATCAAAGATGTCCACGTCCTTACCCCTATCATCCATGAATATGTCATGTCACATGGCAAAGGAGATTAAGGTTGTAGATGGTCTTAGGGTTGTTGGTCTCCCTTAAAAAAGGGAGATCTTCCTGGATTATCCAGGTGGGATCAATGTCCTTAAAGTGGAAGAGGGAGGAAATAAAAAAGTCAGAGAGAGAGAGAGAGAGAGAGAGAGAGAGATGTGATATCCTAAGCTGGGTCAAAGAGATTTTATGTGGCTGGGTTTAAGGTTTTTGGAAGGGGGCATAAACCAAGTAAAGTGGGTAGTCTCTAGAAGCTGAAAAAGGCAAGGAAATGCATTCTCTTCTAGAACCTCTAGAAAGGAACACAGCCCTGCTGACACCTTGATTTTAGCCCAGTGTGACTCCTCTTGGACTTCTGAAATCCAGAGCAGGAAGAGAATAAATTTGTGTTATTTTAAGATGTTAAGTTTGCTGTAATTTTTTATGGCAGCTGTAAAAAATTATAATTATAGGCCTGAGCCCTGATAGTTCCATTTCTAAATCCACTTCATTTATTTCCACCTCTGCCTGAACCCGGTCTTTCCCTCCTCTCTGCTCTCTGGACCCATCTTCTGGATCCTGCATTTTTGAGGACTCTAAGGGTCCAGGGCTGTTTAGATCAGATATAGAGGCAGGCAGAGGCAGGAGAGCAAAAAGCAGGCAGGTGAGTACAAGGGTCCGTGGAGAGCTCTGGTTCTGGACTCGGACCTGCTGGAAGCTCAGGGAGCATTTATTCCCTATGTGCATATGAGCAAGGGAGCAAGGCGCTTGTCATGTTTCTTCATCTCAAACATGAAGACATGATAGGTGCCACCTCAAAGGCCTAAAAGGCAGTAACTGTATCATGCATTTGTCACAGGAGATTATCCTTCGTGCCATCAGGAGACCAGGTCCAAGGAATTACAGAAAAATCACTGGAGGGTAATTAAGGGCAACGCTAAGCACCCAGGGCCAGGTTCTTCTTCCTCTTCCTGCCCCCTCCCCTTTCCTGCCAGGGTGGCGGCTCAGGGAGAAAGCTCCAGGGGATGGGGAGATAGCTGTGCCAGCTGTGCTCAGATACACCCCTGCCCCTGGTCACAGAGGTCCGGCAGCTCCACCTTCTCCCTCCCTCTCCCCCATTCGCCTTGGACTTCGCCTTGGACTGCCCTTTGGCGCCCAGTCAGGCCGGTTTCGCCTGGAGTGGGACGCACGTGGCGCGAAGCCCCCTTGGCAGTGCGGGGAGCCAGCCGGCGGCTCGGCCCGGGTGGGGTGGGGGTTCTCACTTCCCCTCCCCAACCGCCACGGGTGCAGGTGCCGCGGGCAGTGCCCCGCAGGCGGGGCGGGTCCTGTGGACACGCCCCCGCAGCCGGTCCTCGCAGCCGGTCTGGAGGAAGCGCCAGAGCCGCGGCTGGTGCTGCGCGGAGCCCGGCGCCGCTGCCGCCCCGCGCCCCGGGACGCCGCCGGGCCCGGCCCCGCGCGCGCAGCGAGCGGGGCAGGTGAACTGCGCCCGGCGCCATGGCAGCCTCAGGTGCGTAGGCGGGCCCGGGCCCCCTCCCGAGCCTCCCCGCTGGCGCGCCCTCTTGTCCACCGCCGCGGCCCGAGCACCCGGCCGCTCCCTGCTCTGCGTCTTCCGCGCGGGATCTGTGCGCTTCTGCTCTTTCCCTCGTTCCCGCTTCCCCGGAATAATCCCAGCTTTCCCACGTGCCCCTTCCCAGCCTGTGGCGCGATTCTCTCCTGCCCCCGCCTGCGCCTCCCCTGTCCCCCGTCTTTTAAGTCTCCTTTCCTCTCTCCGACTGGCTCTAGTTGCTTCTTAGAGTTGTTTCCCCTGTTCCTCCAACTCCGTGAACCCGAGTCCCGTGGAAACAAGGCGGAGAGAGCCCACTTGCCCACTTCTGGGAAATGCCTCTCTTAGGGCCCCATTGGGCCAATAGGGGGCGCTCAGGCAGTCAGGAGGGCGGCCCTTGGGCCACCTTCCCAGGCCACCTTCCTCTAACCCTGGCTTTGCTTTCCATCTAGAATTTCCATAGAAATCTAGGAACACCGTTCCGTTATCTTTAGTTCTCTTATGTCTTTTGCAGAATTTTGGGGAGTGGGGAAAAGTGAAGTCCACTGGGTAATCTACCCATCGAAAGGTGCCAGGAGTCTCTTTTGATTCGTCTTGGGTTCTTCTCTGGTTCATGGGTTGTACACTCGCCAAAGTTACTCACTCTCTGAGATCCCGGACAAACCATGTGATAATGATGATAACAGCGACAACTGAGGACCACTTACTATGCACTAGGATAGTTATCGTGCACCCACCTGTGTTCTCAGTGGTGACCAGGACAGCCTGGTCTCTGCTCGCAGGGAGTTAGTTTATAGTCCTGTGCAAGAAGGCGATGAGTAAACAGGGAATTGCTAGGTGAGAAGATGAGGGTTACTGTATTTGCAAGTGGGGTTGCTTGTATTTTCCTCACCCATTTTATGATGTTTTAGTAGAGATAACATGTATAAACAGGATGTAAACCTCTTGAAAACTAAAATCTAGTCAGCCGGGAGAAGATACTGTGCTTGAAGGATGTGGGCAGATGCTAGAATGAAGAGCCAGCTGTCCCCGTATCCCCTGAGGTCTATCTAGCCTTCTCATGGTGCATTGGAAGCTGGGGCAGGGTGGGGGTGGGTGGGTTTGGGGGATTATTGGGGGTGAGAGCTATGGGGTGGGGCGTAGAGAAGGTCAGTGGTAAGAGTTCTATTAGATTTGGTAATACAGGCTCCTTCTTTAAAGGGAGTGGGAAAATGGCTAGCTTTAGCCTTGTGGCTCTCCAGGGGGGCTCCAGAGGTTAGAAGAAGCTGTATTGTGGTAACAGTAGTCTCAGAGTCCACACGTTCCCTTCAAAAGCTGAAATAGAGTTATGTAGAGGAAATTCATTCATTCAATAATTATTTATTGTGTGTCTACCGTTTCTAGGCAGTGTTGTAGGTATCAGATGTATATTCAACAGTCAGAACAAACATAAGCCTCTTACCCAGGGAGCTTATGGAATGTGGGGGAAAGCAGGCAATATGCTTGATAAGGCAATTCATGATATGTTAAGTGCATTGGGAAAACAGTAGAGGGGGTGGAGGGGGCAGAGGAGGTTGGGTTTAAATTTTATCTTTTTATTTTTTTTAAAGATTTTATTTATTTTTATGAGAGAGAGAGAGAGCAAGCAAGCACAAGTGGAGGGGAGGGGCAGAGAGGGAAGCAGGCTCCCTGCTCAGCAGGGAGCCCAATGTGGGACTCAATCCCAGGATTCTTGGGATCATGACTTGAGCTAAAGGCAGATGCTTAATAGACTGGGTTTATAATTTTAAAGGAGGCGACCAGATTAGGCCTCATGGAGAAAGGGCCATTTGAGTGAAGATCTGAAAGGTCATGTAGGGGAACAGTGCTCCATTCAGAGGAACAGTAAATGGGTGTATATGGTGTATTTAAGGAACAAGGAGCAGGTGGTGGAATAAGTAGGTGATTGGGGGGAAGTAGAAGATGAGGTCAGTGAAGCTCCCACCTCTTTCCATGGCTGAGAACAGGCCCTGGGCTGTTACGTGCAAGAAATAGCAAGCTGGAAGAGCCTTTGGCTAGAGGAAACAGAGAAAACCACCTTCGTCTAGGGTCCTGTGTGCATGACTCCAGTAGGGCATGGCGGAAGGGGCTAGAAGAGTGTGCTCCTATTCACATGGGGACTCTAGCTCAGTGGCCAGACCTGGGGCTATTTATAGGCTCTGTAGTGGCTTCTGCTGATGTCGGTAATGGTTAGGGCTGTCAAACCCTGCTGCTCTCAGCATGCAGTGCGGTGAGACACCACTTCAGGTCCTACAAGTGGGAGTTGGGCCTCTGAAGTCCCGGGGGCTCTCTGAGGTCTGGAGGTGCAAGGACTCATGGTGGCCGTGAGAATACCTCTTGCAAGATAGGATAGGGTGCGGCGTCACCTGGGCCATTCATTCATGCGATCTTTGGATCCTCGTCTTCCTCCTCTCTCTACTTCTCTTCCCCTTCCTCCTCCTTTCCCTTATTTAAACCGTTTTACTCAGATATAATTCACATACCATACACTTTTCCCATTTAAAGAATACAATTAAAAAAACCCCCAAACAACCAAAAGTGTACAATTCAGTGTTTGTTTGTTTTTAGTATCTTCACAGGTGCAAACATCACTATGGTCCAGTTTAGAACATTTTCATCACCTCAGAAAGAAACTCATTTTGAGAAATGCGTGAAGAGGGGTGCACATTTAACAAAGAGAGAAACTTTCTTTGCTTTGGCTATCACGCTCTGTTCCCTCCTCCTGCTACATCTGTGTCTGTAGATTTCCCGACTCAGGACTTCCATATGAATGCGATCACACAGTCTGTGGTCTTCTGTGTTTTCTTTCATATAACATAGCGTTTCCAAGGTTCATCCGAGTTGTAGCATGTGTCAGCACTTCATTTCTTTTTAAGGCTGAATCGTGTGGTCTTCAAATTTCCTTCTGCTGAAGGGAAAGCATTTGGATTTTACTTTTTCGAAAGACATCTTTGTTTATTGAAATCAAGGAGAATCTTGGCTCCTTGTTTTTGAAAGAGCGTGGGAAGCAAGATGAAATGAAATGGAATGAGCCTACCCTGGCTCCTGATGGCATCTATTGCATTTACGCATGGGAGAGAGGAGACAAAGAAGGCATAAGTGACTTCCCCAAGTGACTGAGTCTGTGGCTGGATGAAGACCAGAATCCTTTCCTCCATGTGTCAGCCTTCAGATCTTTGAAGAAAGCTTGCATACTTTTTCTTGCCCCTTTTTTTTAAAAAATTGAAGGTACATTTAATTTTTTGTGATAGTAACTCCCATCTGATTCTTGAGTTCTCTCAGTACTCCCATCAAGTCTTTAAACTTGAAAGCTTCAGAGTCTGGAAGCTCCTTCTGTGAGTCCTTACCAGACCCCTCCCCATCCTGATCACCTTCCCTAGCTCACAAGCCTTTTCAGTAGGGTGCTTGGGAAAGATGACCGGGGAACTAGAGTCACTTGCAGACTAAAGAAATGGTCTGGGCTGGGTATTTTGAAAAGCTGCCTGCCACTTCCTCCCTCTTCTTTTCTCAGATGGATTCTGAATCTTTCTAAGGAAGCTCTTTTTCAGTCACTGTCTTTCTTAACCACTGCTGTCGCTGTTGCTACAAGCCTCCCTCCCCCGCCTCTCACCCCACTCCACCCACGCCCGCTGCTACCCACATTGCTTTCTCCTATAGCCCAGGCTGTTCTAAAAGCTCTACAAGGACAAAGACCCATCCTCATTTCTGTTTGGGATTTATGGACACCTCTTGGTTCATGGATTTCATTTCTCTCTTTTTTATAAAAGATTTTATTCATTTATTTGTTTGAGAAAACAGGGTGACAGCATGAGCAGGGGGGAGAGGGAGAAGCAGACTCCCTGCTGAGCTGGGACCCAGACTCGGGGCTCAATCTCAGGACCCTGGGATCATGACCTGAGCAGAAGGCCAGAGGCTTAATGGACTGAGCCACCCAGGCGCCCACATGGATTTCATTTTTCTTTTTCTTTCTTCTTCTTCCTTTTTTTTTTTTTTTTAACATTTTTAAAATATATATTCAGTTAATTAACATTTAATGTATTATTGGTTTCAGAGGTACAGGTCTGTGATTCTTCAGTCTTTTTTTTTTTTTAAGAATTTATTTATTTACTTGACAGAGAGAGATCACAAGTAGGCAGAGAGAGAGAGGAGGAAGCAGGCTCCCTGCTGAGCAGAGAGCCCGATGCGGGACTCAATCCCAGGACCCTGGGATCATGACCTGAGCTGAAGGCAGTGGCTTAACCCACTGAGCCACCCAGGCACCCCTGTGATTCTTCAGTCTTATATAACACCCAGTGCTCATTACATCACATGTCCTCCTCAATGTCTATCACCCAGTTATCCCATCCCCCATCCCTCTCCCCTCCAGCAACCCTCAGTTTGTTTCCTATGATTAAGAGTCTCTTATGGTTTGTCTCCCTCTCCGGTTTTGTCTTGTTTTATTTTTTTCTCTCTTCCCCTACGATCCTCTGTTTTGTTTCTTAAATTCCACGTATCCGTGAGATCAGAGATTTCATTTTTCTTAATAAACAAACAAACTGGGAGAATTGATTTGGCACGTGTGAGGAAATGACCTGTGGATACAGGTAGGGATTTATCCTTCACGAAAGGGGTGTCCCCGCACAAGAGAGAGTTGCTGACAAAGTGTTTGGTCCTGTGATGTTATTTAGCATATCATGGAGGAACTTTAACTTCCACTTTGGAACTTTTTTTAGAATTTCCCCAGCTTTCAGTTTCAGCAGTGAAGCAAAATTCAAGAAGGTGATAGATTTCCTTGTCCTCATTTACACTGAGGCAAAATTTGCTTAGACTTAGTATACTGGTCTCAAGTCACGGCACAAGTGGGTGACCAAGTAGCTTGTCATATTAATGAGTCTGAGGCACTAACCACTTTGTTTTCAAGTACTTTTGCTCAAAGGAGTGTGTGTGTGTGTGGGGGGGTCGAGTGTCAAATTTAACACCAGAACCCCAGGAATGAGACATTTTCCATGTTTTCCATACAGAAGAGGTTAACCCCATAAGTGTTTTTTAATTTAAATTGTATTTTAAAATTTTTATTTTAGAAGTTTTAGATTTATTGGAAAACTGAAGATGTTAGAGTTCTCATATATCCCATAGCCAGTTTCCGTCATTATTAATATTTGCGCTCCCTTTGATGACTAGAGGTCTTTGACACCCAGCAGATACTACGTTGCCCTGGTAACAGAGGACCAGGTCGTGTTGAGGCAGGATTCAGGATGAAATGAACACTCACTCCCTCCCTGATCCCAGAAATTGTCATTTGAAATTGTTGGTTGACTTTGCTTTGGGTCACTGTCTCCTCATAAAAGTGGCATCTGTCATGGCCACATGTCAGGGCATTCTAAAGTTGCTACTTGCTTTTCCTGCTAAGTCAGTCATTGTTCCAAGATCTGAGTTGCTTTCTTAAGAGTACTTATTATGCTCTCGGAAATACTCTTCTCTCTTCCTTATTTCTCTACCATCCACTGAAAACGTTACCAGTAGCTTCATCACTAATATATGGGACCACAGCCCGCCTTCCCCAAGATCTTATTCTCCTTCTAGCCCATTTGTAAAAAATTGTTGACGTGATTTTGCTAGTATATTTGTCAGTATAGGTGGGGGTGTTGGTAAAAAGCTCCTGCTTTTTACTTTTGCATTTTTAAAAAAAAATTATTTATTTATTTATTTGACAAGCGATCACAAGTAGGCAGAGAGGCAGGCAGAGAGAGAGGGGGAGGCAGGCTCCCCACTGAGCAGAGAGCCTGACACAGGGCTTGATCCCAGGACCCTGAGATCATGACTTGAGCCGAAGGCAGAGGCTTTAACCCACTGAGCCACCCAGGCACCCCTATTTGTATGATTCTTGACCGAATCCCTGATGGGAGGCAGCAGGTGGACTGGTGGGAGGACTGGACAAGAGACCAGGGGACACCCTGAGGTTCAGTCCTGGCTTCGTGACTAGTTTGCTGGGTGTGAGTTTAAGCGAGTCCCTTCATCTTCCCTGATGAAACGTTTCTTTTATCTGTAAATGAGGAGTTTGGGCCAGGTGATCCCCCAAAGCTCTTTTTAACTCACTGCTTCTCTAAGGCTTTGGACTCTGTTTCTGGCATTTATGTCTTATGAGAGGAAGAAAGCCTATGTCCATGGTGAGGGACACCCTACTGATGGTATTTTTTTTTTTTTTTAAGATTTTACTTACTTATTTATTTGAGAGAGAGAGAGAGAGAGAGAGAGAGAGAGAGAGAATGGGTGGGGAGGGTCAGAGGGAGAAGTAGACTCCTTGCAGAGCAGGGAGCCCCATGCGGGACTTGATCCTGGGACTCCAGGATCATGACCTGAGCTGAAGGCAGTCGTTTAATCGACCTGAGGCACCCAGGCGCCCTTCCCCACCAATGGTATTATGTATATCAAAGCATTAAATCACCCACAGCTGCTGCTTATGTTTATGCCTTGTTTCTATTAATGCGAGGAGGAGGACACCAGCTACCAATTATTGAAGGCTTACCACATGTCAAGTGCTGTGCTTAGCACTTTATATGAAATATCTAATTTAATTCTCACAAATCACTGATAAATATTGCCATTATATTTCTATTTCCAGGATAAGTCAACTGAGGTTTAGACTATTAAAGTAACATGCCTAAGGTGACAAAGCTAACAATTCACAGAGCCAGGATGCCAACTCTGGCCACCTGATTCTATACCTGTGCTTCTAACCACTGTATTTGGGAAAGAGCCATGTTCTGGGGCCAAACTGTCTGAGTTCAAATTCTGACTCTGTTGGGGCGCCTGGGTGGCTCAGTGGGTTAGGCCTCTCTGCCTTCGGCTCAGGTCATGGTCTCAGGGTCCTGGGATCGAGCCCCGCATCAGGCTCTTTGCTCAGCAGGGAGCCCGCTTCCCCCACCCCCCAATCGCCTGCCTCTCTGCCTACTTGTGTTCTCTCTCTGTCAAATAAATAAATAAAATCTTAAAAAAAAAATTCTGACTCTGTCACCACGGGTAAAATACGTAAGCTGCCACACCTTTGTTTTCTCGTCTTTAAAAGGGAGGCTACTAGTATTCTCTACCTTGTAAGGTTGCTGCCATGATTAAAGGAGTTTACTAGGCAATGTGCTTGGAAGGGCGTCTGGAACACAGGAAGCCCTACATAAAGTGCTTGCTCTTGGTGTCGTCATCGTTGTCATCATCATCCGTCATCATCATCTTATCTGGCGTCAGCTGTAGGTGGAAGAGCATGGCAGCAGAAGCGACAGCTTATGGAAAGTTCTAGAAATGGCGTGGCGTCTCGGGGCAGAGACAGGGACCTGTCTAGGTCCGGCTAGAACGCAGCTCGGAAGTAGGGGAGAGGTATGACGGCTCCCGTAGGGACAGACTATGAAAGATGGTGGGGCCAGGACCCCGTCTGCATGCTTGATCGCGCAGGGCGTGGGAGCCCTAGGAAGAGCAGGTGTGTCACCGTGCTTCTCCGCCTCGTTCTCACTCAGGGGCGGTTGGAAGATGCGACATCCTCATCGTGTACAGCCCGGATGCCGAGGAGTGGTGCCAGTACCTCCAGGACCTCTTTCTGGCCAGCCGGCAGGTGCGCAGCCAGAAGATGCTGACTTACAGGCTGAGCTCCGACACCTCCTTCTCGGCCAAGGACCTGAACTTCTTCCTCGGCGCCCGCTGTGTCGTGGTGCTCCTGTCCGCCGAGATGGCGCAGTGCTTCTGCCAGCCGGCCCTGCTGCCCCCGCTGCAGAGAGCCTTCCACCCGCCCCACCGCGTGGTGCGGCTGCTGTGTGGGGTGCAGGACAGCGAGGAGTTCCTGGACTACTTTCCCGACTGGGCGCACTGGCAGGAGCTCACCTGTGACGACGAGCCTGAGACCTACGTGGCAGCGGTGAAGAAGGCCATTTCCGAAGGTAAGGTTGTCTTCTCAAGGAAAGCTAACCAAGCCTTAAAAAAAAAAAAAAGGCTCATCCAGGCCCCAGGCATTTTAGGTGAGACAGCTTTCCTGCCTGTGAGCTGCTTCCAATTTATCATCAGGGACCTTAGGACTGTTGCAGAAAACGTGTCACTTTGGACAACATGTTTAGAGAGAAATACCCTTCTTCTCTATTTCCCACTAGCTGAGCTTCTGTCTTTTGTCCTGTTTCTCCTTTTAAAGTGGGAAGGTTCTGGTCCCCTTGGCCAGGGCTCATGACTTCATTGGCCCCAGGAAGTGTGACCTACACTCTGATGAACAGTAGCGGAAGGCGCGTTCTGGGATGGAGGCATGTCACAGCTCTTCCTCTTTTGCTTTCTATTTTTGCCTCAGTGTGGGCTCTGAGTGGGCTCTGTGTTTATCTCTGTTCCCTTGCTATTTGAGGTCTTACATACCTAATGCCAGCCAAGAAGCCTGGACAGTTATGGGTTGATTTAACAGGGCTCAGTTATCCCTGCTGGGACATCCAACCCGTCTCCTCTGATGGGCTGAATCAAGAATTCACTAATTCCCAGTGACCTGACAAAGCTGATGTAGCTTCCTCGGTACTTTTATCCAGCAATAGGCTGCTCTAAACCAATAAATAGGGCCAGATCTCTTAGCCTAGTGGGATCCTGGCTAATTTGTGATATAAATGACAAGCATTAATATAAAACATGTCTCACCTGGATAAGAAATTCTTCTAGGGTTTGCTTTTCCTTACTTCAGAGGATCACAGTGATAGAAAATGCACATAATCCAGTCCTACATGATTGTTCCTCGTCGCCTTGAGGGAGTTTTGATTTGCCTAAACTTATAAAGAACTGAAGCACAAGTAGCTATTTCTGCAGATGGGCTTCTGTCCCTGCGGGTCCCTTACGATCTTGTGGACAGGTCACTGTGACCCACCAGCCCATCATTCAGGGCTCCGTGGACTTATTGTCCCTGTGCTATCTTCTCATGCTGCATGACCTAACAGATTGCTCTTTAAGATATTCCTGTTATTAAAAAAAATACATGATAGGAAGGATTCTTTTAATATCGTTTCAAAGAGCCTAATGTTTAGATGTGTGGATAAATCGATCGCCTATAATCATTTACTATTTACTAAGGACTCTGGCTCTGTATGCTCTGAGCCTTCAACTTCAAATGTTTCCGAAAGAATGAAGTGTTCCACAGTGTTTCTGTTCTGTGGTGTTTCTGTTCTGGGAACAAATAACCTGTCATCAGAAAGAGCTTATTTTAATGGGAGATTAAAATAAGCTTCTCGGTGGAAACTCTGCTGTTCAGCATCAGTGGATAGGTAGGGACAGATGGAGTTCTAGGAAAGAGAAGGAAGAGTGGTGGCTTATGGCTCTGTGGTGTTAAGACTTGTGGACTTTGGGATCTGAGGGGTCTGTGTGTGCCAGGATGGCTTGCTTTTCAGGTATACATAGCCATGGCCCTTGGTCGACCCAGTAATGTGGTGCTGTATCTCTGGTTTTTACACTGGGCAAGCTTCTTGAACAAACTCCAGACTCAAGAGTCTGGCAGTATGCCAGAGAGATCATTGAGCAGGGATAGGGACACTCCATGGCGCTAACTAGGTGCCCAGTACTGAGCAAGTCACTTACCCTCTCTGGGCTTCCATTTCCTTCCCTGTAAGAGGCCAGAATGAGACTTGATCTGAGATACTTTCCAGGGTTGATAACCGATGATTCCCCAAGGCCAGAGAGTCTCGAACATTTCTGAAGCATCACCTTCTCATCACCATTTCATACATGCTTTGACTCCCAGGAAGCTTAGGGTTAAAACAATGTTTAAGAACAGTACTATCCTAAACTAGGTTTCTGATATGATTATGCCTTTAGCTATATTCTCTATAACTTGTGACAACTTATTCTGATACTTCTCTGGTACACATGAGGTTTTCCTAAGGTTCCTCAAAATAAAAGCAAAAAATTAAATTTTCATATACCCCACTACAACAAGATGACCTTCTCTCATAGAATTAAATACATAAATACATGAGACTTGTATCTTCAACTTTCTGTGTTAAGAAAGAAAATCCCAGTAGGAAATGTAATGGGAAGTTGATAATGGGGTTGAATTAATAGTAGGGACAGTAATTATAGAGTTACTGATTGTAGGGTTGTTGAAAGTTATAGGGAGACAAATTTCTGGAAACCTTTCTAATGGAGCGTGCAAAGGTGGAACAGATTGCCTTTGGAGGTGGTGAGTTCCACACCCCTGGGAGTATGTGAGTGGAGACTGTCGAGGTGCCCTAAAGGGATTCAGCTTTGGAGTCATGGGTGGGCCATGTGACCTTCACAGCCTCTTGACCACAAAATTCCCTTACATGAAATTCCTCTTTTTCAGCAAGAACACATTTCTTCTTCTTCTTCTTTTTTTAAAAAAATTTTTAAAAAAGATTTTATTTATTTGACAGAGAGAGATCACAATTAGGCAGAGAGACAGGCAGAGAGAGAGGGAGAAGCAGGCTTCCCGCTGAGCTGAGAGCCCGATGTGGGGCTCGATCCCAGGACCCTGAGATCATGGCCTGATCCGAAGGCAGAGGCTTAACTGCTGAACCACCAAAGCGCCCCTCTTTTTTTTTTTTTTTTTTTAAGATTTTATTTATTTATTGGGGGGAAGGCACAGAGAGAGGAGAATGAATCCCAAGCAGATTGCGCACTGAGCACAGAGCCTAGCACGGGGCTCGATCTCACGAACCTGAGATCATGACCTGAGCTAAAATCAACAGTCAAACACTTAACAGACTAAGCCACCCAGCCAGACGCCCTGGAAACACATTTATATTGTAAATCTTGTCTTCCTCCTGTACCAGGTCTCCCTGGGGGTTCTTTCTAATTTTCCCCTGAATAAATAGTGGTCATGTTTCTCCTATGACCTCAGCAGAAGGTAAATGTAAAAAAAAGACCTCAAGTTATAATCCCTGTAATCCTTAAAAATGGTAAAGCTCCCAGCATATTTGTGTGTGTGTGTGTGTGTGTATATATATATTTTCTTAACACTGTAGTACCTTTTGGAAAAACATGACTACTCATGAAGATAGACACTGAGACTATTTGAAATTTAGGCTAAGTTTTAGAATATTTAAAACTTAAAGATTAAAACTTTAGAGAGCAGAGCTGGTAATAAGATAATTATTCCAGAAACTTAGAGTAAATGGTGTTATAGGTAGTCAATTATACTTCTTTTGCTGCTGCATTATCTAAACAAGTGATTCTCAAACTTTCCTGTGTTCAGGAGGACTTGGGGATTTTGTCAGTATGCACATTCTGACTTGGTAGGTCTGGGTGGGGCCCAAGAGTTAGTATTTATTTCTTCTTCTCTTCTTCTTTTTTTTTTTTTTTTAAGTTTTTATTTATTTTAGAGAGAGAATGTGATAGAGAGATCACGAGCAGGGCGGAGGGGAAGAGAGAGTAGCAGACTCCCTGCTAAACACGGAGCCTGACGCAGGACTTGATCCCAGGACTGTGGGATCGTGACCTGAGCTGAAGGCAGGTGCTTAACCAACTGAACCACCCAGGCACCCAAGATTCCACATTTCTAACAAGTTCCCAGATGATGCTGATGCTGCTGGTCAAGGGTCCACTGGGTATGTGAGCAAGGGTCTAAGCCCCTCGTCCTTTGCCAGGTCGGTGGTCAGGTCCCTCTGTAGTGCATGGACCATTTTCTCCAATCTCCACTTTTCTGGAAGTAGAGGCACCATCACATCCAGGTGACTGCTTGATACCTGTCAGTTTAGGTATAAAATTCGGCCACTGTTTGGTGCTTAGGCCAACAGATTTCAGAGCCAAGTTCCTGAGTTCTCTTCCTCTGCTCCTACTCACAGATTCGATGTGTGAGCTCTGGCAACTTCTAGTCTCAGTTTTCCAGATGTAAGTGGTCCTGACATTAGAGGAAGGTTATACTTCCATCACGATCCTTACTGCTTTTTCGTTTGATAGGCCTGCTGATCATAATTACCATTCCACTAAAAAGTGTTTTCGAGGTTTTATTTTATTTCCCACCTCCTCTCCAAATTTGTCAGCTACCTTAAAATTGAGCAGATGTTTTAATTAGAGTCTTTAGTGTGTTGGAGCAGGCAGTTTGCTTCCTAGAATCTTCATCTGTAAAATGATGGGGTTGGACCACATGATTTGGAAGGTTTCTTCCAGCCCCCAGCACTGTAATATATCATTATAAGTTTTCCGAGAAGATGGCAAATTACTCAGAACACTGGAATTGATTCTGTTTAGTTGCAAAATGTCTGCAGTGATATATACCCAGTGCACAGAACACTGTACTATTGTTCTGGATTTTTTTTTTTTTAATTTGTTGGGTGATTATTTTAAAATAAGGAAGTGAGAAAAACCCAGGTACAGCATAGAAATTATTTCCTCTTTTTAGTGGAGCTGTATTCTTTGCTGCAAATCTCCCTGGAATACAAAAATAGATTGTTAGTCTGTGTGGGAAAAGACTTGTTAGGTGGTGCTGAGTTTGGTTTCCAAAGTTCTCATCATTGTGTGTGTGTGTGTGTGTGTGTGTGTGTGTGTGTGTGTGTGTGTGTGTAGGGGGAAGGGAAGCAGTAAACCTTATTCTTCTAATATTATTCAGTATTATACTGGAAATCCCACCTGTTTCTTTATATGCATTGTTTTCCCTCTGCCTCCCCTGTCCCCCATCATGCTTGTACTTCAGCAGTTCCAGGTGGTACCCAGAATTATAGTGTATTTTGCCTTTTGTTCCCATGGGGAACATTTAGAGACATATGCGCATATCTGGCCTTCCTTTGAATGTTCTAATCTGAATATTCTACTGGAGTTTAGAAGAAAGATACTTAAAAATGCTTTCAGCTCATCATATGGATTCCAAAATCTTTTCCTAAATATAAAAAGGAATATTTTTTTTCTGAAATGAAGTAAACGTGTGTTCATCATGTTTAAAAAAATTTTTAAAAATACCTATAGATTATTCTTCACTTTTCCCCTTTTACAAATAATGTTGCAACATATCTTCCTGCAGCTTTGTGCCTAAATCTTTGTGGGTCTATGGATTTCCCTGCTCCTCTCTCTGTAGACTCCTGGGGACAGAGCGGCATCACTGCTCTGGGTGTCTTCCTACCTGTCTCCCTATGACCTGAATCCGTGGCCTCTCTTACTACAGGTTTTTGTTGTTGTGCTTTAATTTTTTTTCTTTCCCTTTATGCCTGATTAAGTCCATTATTTACATGTACAGTTTTTCTCGTAGAGATACACATGTGGAGAAATGCTTTTTTGACAGTTATTAGGAGTAACGCAGAGGGCACTTTATGTGCATTTATTCTCCTCCTCTTCCCGCCACGACCCTGCGTGGGTGGATAGTTTTATTGCCATTTCTCAGACGAGAAAACTAAGGTTCAGAGAGTGTAAATGACTTGCACAAAGACAGGAACACCTCTCTTTGGAACTGAGGGCCTTCGGACTCTAGAATGCTCTCCACGTTGCCTTGCTTTCTCCTAAGTCTCCTTTCACTGCCCTTGTTTTCCATGGGGAGACAGGAGGGGTGAAGAAAGCTCATGGAAGAAGCAGTATCACGGATGAGGAAGCTCCCTGAGTTCTCTAGACCACTTTGTTTCAAGGGCCGGTGAGTGGGCTCCTGCCCCAGACGTACTGAAACAGACTCTCAGGGGGTTAGTCCCAAGAAGGTGAATTTCCACAAGCCTTGCCCATTGCTTCTGAGGCACATCCGTGTTCTGGGGGCTCTGCTCTTTGCCTGGTGCCCTGTCCCTCAGCCTTCTGCTTAGAGGAGCAGGCGGCAGCTCAGGCCCCTGTGATGAGGCGGGTCACGGGGCAGAGGTCCCAGGGGCTTGGAGCTTGGCCACACGCATGACTCGCTTCCACGTCACAGGGAGCAGCCCTCAGAGAAGGGGGGAGGGTCAGACCCTTGTAGCAAAGGGGAAGTCACTGCACCCTCCCTGCTCTCCTTCATGCGGTGGCCATACTGATGGTAAGTCATTCACTTCTGGGGCTTCTGTGGTTCCCTGCAGAGGCTGAGGGGAGAATCTGACCTTTGGCCTCTTGAGTCGGACTAAATTTTGTTCTGCTGCTCTTCTGCCTAAAGGCTGTGGGTGTTTGGATCTGCTCTTTCTCTGCTGTGGCTTAACCACTCTGCAGTGGGCTCCTGAAGCCTCCCGAAATGTCCCCCTGCAAGGAGACTTTCTTCAGTACCCTCATTCCCTTTCCGCAATAATCTTTGACTCGGGGAAGAAGGTGCCCGGCTGGGGTAGCTGACTGACATCCACCCTGCTGTTCGCTGAAAAGTCACAGCGTGTCCCAGGGTCCTTTGGGTTTCCCTTGCCAGGTGCCCTGCCCGCCCTGTAAGATAAGGTAAGTTCACCCTGGGAGCTGCGCCTGAAACAATTAAAAAGGGCGAGTCGATGTGGGGGCCCTTGGAACTTTCCCCCCCTGAGGCCTCTGAGGTCCCCACGATTATGAATTTTCCCACAGAGCCGTGAGCCCCAGGTGGCGCGGTACAATTGGCTGCCCCTGCAGCTTCGTCAGCGGCTCCGGAGGAGGCTGCCTCCTCCCAGTTCATTAGCTTTCCTGTGGCCCCTGGAGGAAGGTATCTGCAAGTCCCTTTGTCAGCTGTGGTTGGTTGGTTGGTGAGATGCAGTGAAGAGGGAGTGATGAATGTTCAAGATTCCTCTTCTGGGAAAATATCCTTCACACCTGTCTTTGTCTCGATTTTTCTATCACACGCTGGGATGGAAATACTAGATATAGGAATTTCTCTGGTTACTTTCTTACCCTGTTATTTCGGTATGTTTTTGATCTTGCTTCTTCTGGGACTGTTGGTGGTAAAAAATACTAGAACTCAGGAGGAACCTGACACAGGTTTTACCCTTTTCTATAGACATTCTTTCATTTGGTCCATGCAGTTTCCCTGTAAGGAAGATCTTATTTTATGCCCATTTTAAAGATGAGGAAAACAAGCCCTAGGCAGGTACAGTGACTTATCCAAAGTCATGCAGCTGCTTGTCCATAAAATGTCAGGACAAGGACCTCCTGCTATCCAGTCCAAGGCCTACTCATGGTCTTATCTATATACCACAACCAGCTTTTCATCTGATATATATTCCCTGGGCATCTACCATTTCCAACGTCCTGTGCTGGGATAGAGCAGGGAAAAGACAGATGTAGTCACTGCTGTAATGGGGGCTACGTTCTAGAGCAGTGCTGTCCAAAAAAGGTACAATGTGAGCCACATGTGGAATTTAAGGTTTTCTTGTAGCTGCAGAAAAAGAAAAAAGTAAAAAGAAATTTTAATAATATGGCTTACTTTTTTTCTTTTTCTTTTTTTAAAAGATTTTATTTATTTATTTGACAGAGAGAGAGATCACAAATAGGCAGAGAGGCAGGCAGAGAGAGGGAAACAAGCTCCCAACCGAGCAGAGAGCCTGATGTGGCGCTCAATCCCAGGATCCTGAGACCATGACCTGAGCCGAAGGCAGGGGCTTAACCCACTGAGCCACCCAGGTGCCCCTAATATGGCTTACTTAAGCCAATATATCTAAAATATTGTCATTTCAACATATAATCAATATGAATAGTATCAATGAGATATTTTACATCTTTTTTTTTTCTTTTTTAATACCAAGTCTTTGAAATCTAGTACGTAGTTTACACTTCGAGAATACACTGCAAATGTTCAACAGCCAGCTGTGGCCAGTGGCTACCATACTGGACAGTGTAGATCAAGAACGGTGCTTACTTTTTGGAGAATTGGAACCCTATCAGTTAAAATTTAATATGTTAAATGTCATGTGTGTTAACAATATGCCTATCCTGGTTTTTCCATTCATTCATGTATTTGGTCAATAAGTCATTTAGAAAGTTTTGAATGAACATCTGTCTGCCAGGTGCTGGCCTATATATAATACCTCTTTATCTTTTTATTTCCTTTCTTCCCTTTCTATATTTTGTTAGCTGTTTAGCTGTATTCCCAGGCTCTAGAAGTTCAGTGTCAGTTGAGACAGTATTAGCTTTGATTAACAAGAGATTTCTGTCCTTGAAATGACCAGGTTATCATCCGGACCAGTGAGACTGAGTTCCTGGCTACCTAAGTGAAGACAGTCGAACCAGGGTGTTTGTAGATATATAATTTTAAAAAGTTACATTTATACCAATATATGCATAGAGAGCTTTTTTTCTTGGAAGGATACACAAGAATTTTTTTTAAAGAAGATTTTATTTATTTATTTATTTGATAGAGAGAGATCACAAGCAGGCAGAGAGTGGGGGAAACAGGCTCCCTGCTGAGCAGAGAGCCCGATGCGGGGCTCGAACCCAGGACCCCAAGACCACGATCTGAGCCAAAGGCAGAAGCTTAACCCACTGAGCCACCCAGGTGCCCCAAGAAATTTTTTTTTTTAAAGACCTTTTATTTATTTATTTGACAGAGAGGTCACACGTAGGCAGAGAGGCAGGCAGAGAGAAAGGAGGAAGCAGGCTCCCTCCTGAGCAGAGAGTCTGAAGTGGGGCTTGATCCCAAGACCCTGAGATCATGACCTGAACCGAAGGCAGAGGCTTAACCCGCTGAGCCACCCAGGGGCCCCAAGAAATTTTTGGTAGTAGTTGCTTTTGGGTGGATGGAAGGCTTTTTGTCTTAGACGTTTCTCTGCCGTTTCCCTTTATCTACTATGTTCATGTTTTACTTTCAGTTAGGAATTTTAAAAGAGAGAAATGATGGAGTTGTGGGGAATTCCAGGATCCAGAGGAAGGAGTTGGGTTTGTACCCAGCTAATCCAAGTAGGTTGAATTCAGGTTAAATTCGTTTATATGAACTCCTTGGCCTTTTTCTCAGAGTCATGGGACTGATCTTCTGGGTCAGGGGGAGAGATAGGGCATTGGTTTGTTTACTGTTGTGATATCTGTACCTTCACTCACTCCATATGGGCTAAAGCCTGCTGCTTATCATTAAGTCATATTTTTACACTTGTCAAATCAAATCTGGATTGATGGCCTCTTAGGGTGCTACATATTGTCTTTATGACAAGAAGTAAGAAAACATGGGTGTATATTTCACGGACTCTGACACTAACTGCTTTTGCCTCCTTGGGCACGTCACTTGGACGAGTCACCCTATATCCGTTCTTATCCTTTTCAAAAAGCTGGGAGGTAAGTGCTATGGTCAGTGCTGTGAATTGTGTAAGAATGATGAATCACAGACCTGTACCTTGAAACAAATAATACATTGTATGTTAATAAAAAAGAAAAGAGAGAACTCTCAGGGTGATAGAAATGCTCTATACCTTGATTGCAGTGGTAGTGCCATGACTATGTACCTTTGTTAAAACTCACAGAACTGTGTATACCAAAAGTATGAATTTTACTGTGTGTAAATTATACCTTAATAAACCTGACTTGGAAAAAATTAAAAATAAAATAATAAAAAGCTGGGGCGACTGCAGGTTAACATCTGAGACTTTTACAGCCAATGAAATCCATGTGTTTCCACTGTGTGTGGTTGAACAGGCTTACTTTGCATTGCTGAGTCTTAATCTGACAGTTTTCAAAATTCCATCAAGGTATAGTGTTTTATTTCAGCCAACAAGTTGTCCTTCACAATAGTATTTTAGACAGAACCTTAAATGACATCATAATAGCTTTCAGTTTTATGGACGTTACTCCAAGTTGAGTCTTAGGAGAATATAACATGATGCTGTGGGAATGAAAAAATGCATGTATTTAATATTTTACACATACTGCTTATTATGGTCCATGTGTGGATTTATGAATGTGGCTCTATAGGAAAATAATGGGGTGGGGGGAAATGGAGGGAAATATGCATGACAAAATAGGTCTGTTAATTTCCCGATTATTACAGGATGTTTTGACAGCTTTTCAATTTAGTTTCCACTGCCATTCACATGACTGAGAGTGTGTCCGAGATGACCAAGGAAATAGGATGATTTATGCTATACATGACTCTATCTGCCTGTTGGAGAAATTACTGGAACCACAGGAGGCTTGTCATATGGACTTTTGAGAGGAAGACTTCCTGTTTTAGCTATTTTGCTATAGTTTAGGCAAACAGTGGTTGATTGGTTTTCCAAGACACCCAAGAAATGAGCAAAATCTAATTGATAAAATTGCCTTTTCTGTGGGGAAAAAGCACTTGGAAGCTATTTTAGTTTCACTGTGTTTATGTTTTTAAAGAAAACACTGCTGATATCTTAAGCATGACAAATAGAATATCAATTCCCTATCACTCAGTTCATGGGGGTTGGATGGATGTCTGCATGCATGGGTGCTTTCATGGATGATTGTCTATTTTCCTTACTCTTGGTAGGGAAACTTACTTACTTTTTTTTTTTTTTTTAAAGATTTTGTTTACTTACTTGACAGATAGAGATCACAGGTAGACAGAGAGGCAGACAGAGAGAGATGGGGAAGCAGGTTCCTGGCTGAGCAGAGAGCCCGACTCGAGGCTCGATCCCAGGACCCTGAGATCATGACCTGAGCCAAAGGCAGAGGCTTTAACCCATTGAACCACCCAGGTGCCCCATCTTACTTACTTTTGAATGCTTCTGTTAGAGAGGAAGCTATCCCTCTCATGAGTATCCTCCTTAGATGCGTGTGCTGCTGGTGTCATTTGGATCATCAACCATTTCCCTAGAGCAGGTTTGTCTTGCGTCATGTAGTAGGGATGTAGCTACAGAGAAACTTGAAGCTGATTCAAAGCAAGACAGGGTGATAGAGTACATCTTTTTTATTGGGTCCATACGTAAAAACAGACCATGTATGACATCCTGTTCTCCAAAAGAATCAGTACGCTGTTATAGAAACTAACAATCAGAATCATTTGCTCCGTGAGGGGGTATGGGTGTGTCCCTCTGTAGCAGAGATTAAATTGGATGTGTCCTCTTTAAAGGAGATCATTAAAGTGAAGATATCTGAAGAGTTCAAAAGAGACCTCTAGATTTGGCTTAGTCATTTTGGAAATTCCTTGGTACTTTTTCTTCTGGGTTTATGCCTTCTGCGTATGTGTATCTTCCCTATCGCTCTTACAAGGCTAGACTCATAGCAGCTTCTTATTTAAAAGAATTCTGGTTGAACATACATATTTTGTCTGCCAAGTTGCCAGTTTCACAAACAGCCTGCTGGCTCTCTCTCGAACATCTGATAACACAGGAAGTAGAGGGGAGGCTGATGATGAAATGAAAGTGCTCTAATTTTAAAAGTGGACTAAATAAGTTTCCTTTTACAGCTAATGTCTGAGGCCATAATTGTAGTTAAAGCTTGCAGAAAGGCAGACACCCATCAAAGCTAGCAGACAGAAGAATATTCATGCTAGCTGCTGACCCCCCCCCTTTTTTTTGAGCATGTAAAATGTGGGGAAACATTTCTTGTGCAGGATACAGATTTAGCATTCCTGATGAAGTCAACCTGTTACTTGTTATGGAACAGATTCCCCCTTTCATTTTCTAGAACTTTGTGAATATCATTTCTCAAAGCATTTCTCTGTGTCACCAGAGGTCTCCGGCTGTAATTGTGAAGTGTTCCTGTGTTAGAAGCTTTTCAGGAAAAATGTTAATACTGAAAGAATTGTGCACTCATTTGGCTGCCTGAATGTTTATTTTTGTTTTGTATTCACTTGGAAATCAGAGTCCCAGGGTTTGTAGAAACCCTTCATTTAGCATCATTTCACCCCAGGCCCTTTTATGGGCTAGGGTGTTCATGTGGTTATAACTTGTCCATACTCTGGAAATAAGAGTCTCTGATGGGAGAATAGGGACAGAGAGCCTCTGAGTTCACAGGATCAAAATATAGAATATTAATATTAGAAAAAGGAAACTTTGGGATGATCTGGCCTATTCCCTTTACTTTAAAATGAATGAAGAGGGACCCAGAGGAATTCGAGGACTTACTAATGTTACACAGTTAGTGGCAGAAATGAGACTTAATTTATGTTTATATTTAAAAATATTTATTGAGTTTATGGAGTGGTTGTCATGGGAGTTGCACTCTGCAAGGTCCTGAGAAGATGTGATGATTCCTGCCCTTGCAAAGAGTCTGTGTTTAGGAGAGGGCCATTAAACCACTGTTTGTCCCATTAATTACCTAATGCCAGGTATGTCCAGCATCGTGAGGCAGAAGTCTGAGAGCTCCTTTTGAATAAAAAGGGGACCTGAGATATCTTGACTGCTTCTTTGATAGTTCCTCAATGCATCCATTATGGAAAGAATGAGTTTCCTGAGCAAAGAATGAGTTTCCTGAGTGTCCACCTTGGAAAAGAGAAGGAAGGCTGTGTCTTCCAATGATGGCAGAAGTTATGCAGTTGGTAGGACACTTGGGTGGCTCAGTCAGTTAAGCTTTTTTATTTCATCTCAGATCATGATCTCAGGGTTCTGAGACTGAGCCTTGCATCGGGCTCTGCACTGGGTGTGGGACGTGCTTAAGATTCCCTCTCCCTCTCCGTCAGCTCCTACCCACTCCTCTCTCTTTTCCTGACTCTAAAAAATAAAAAAAAAAAAGCTATGCGTATGGTTGCCTAATGATAACACAGAGCTCAGTTAACCATGGCTTTCAGGCAGGTTAGTCATTTTTCTCAGAGTAATGGTTAGACTGTCTAAAATTCTACAGTAGCTTTATTCAAGCACTCCGTTTTAAAATGAGCGCTTTGTTTCTTTCCTTAAGTTTGAAGACAGCAGTGATGTTAGGGGTTCTACTTCATTTAATGTGTGTTGGTTGGAAGGGTGGGCTAAAGATAAGTTGGAAATTAGTAAGGATCAATATAAAATTCAGCACAGGGTTCAAGAAAATAATTGAACAGTTGTGCAAAACAGAGTGAAGGAATAAATATTTTAAGAGTAACATTTGTAAGAAGATGTAGTGGTTTTAGTTGGAGGCGAGCTAAATGTGGTCGACAGAGCAACGCCACCTTCCAAAAACAGTAAATGCCACAAGAAGGTTTACGAACAGAAGGACTAGGGTCAGAGAAGAGGCTATTCATCTATCCTGGGTTAGTCAGCTTCCCTGGAGGCGTGTTTACTGTTTTCATGGGAGGCACGTACAGATATTCATCTGTCCATTCATCCATTATCGTCCCCCCTCAGGAGAGTGGGGATACCCAGTGCCTGGCAGTGCTGCTCATGTATCAGACCCTCAGGAAACTGTGAAATGACTGAACGGAGTGAAGGAGAGAATTTCACATTCTGTCGCATGATAAACCATTAAAGGAAATAAGTTTGTGGAGAAAAGAAGTTTCACTGGAGCCATGGAAACTGCCTTCCGAGTTTTGAAGTTTCTGTCCCGTGGGAGGCAGAGGGGTGAGACTTTTCTGTTTCCATGGTGGGAAGGGGCAAGGAGCCATCGAGGGAAGTTGCAGTGATGGCAGTGACACGAGTTTAGTTCATAATCCGAAGACAGGTGATGTTGGGAAAAGGTCAAAATGGATATTCTTTTTTTAAGATTTTATTTATTTATTTGATGGACAGAGATCACAAGTAGGCAGAGAGGCAGGCAGAGAAAGAGAGAAGGGGAAGCAGGCTCCCTGCTGAGCAGAGAGCCCAATACGGGGCTCGATCCCAGGACCCTGAGATCATAACCTGAGCTGAAGGCAGAGGCTTTAACCCACCGAGCCACCCAGGTGCCCCCAAAGTGGATATTCTTTTTTTTTTTTATAATTTTTTAAATAAACATATAATGTATTATTAGCCCCAGGGGTACGGGTGTGTGAATCACCAGGTTTTCACACTTCACAGCACTCACCACAGCATATACCCTCCCAATGTCCATAACCCAACCACCCTCCCCCTACCCCCCTCTCCCCCCGCAACCCTCAGTTTGTTTTGTGAGATTAAGAGTCTCTTACGATTTATCTCCCTCCCGATCCCATCTTGTTTCATTTATTCTTTTCCTACCCCCCAAACCCTCCACATTGCATCTCCATTTTCTCATATCAGGGAGATCATATGATAGTTGTCTTTCTCTGACTGACTTATTTTGCTAAGCATAATACCCTCTAGTTCCATCCACATCATAGCAAATGGCAAGATTTCATTTCTTTTGATGGCTGCATAGTATTCCATTGTGTATATATATACACCACCTATTCTTTATCCATTCATCTGTTGATGGACATCTAGGTTCTTTCCATAGTTTGGCTATTGTGGACATTGCTGCTATAAACATTTGGGTGCACGTGCCCCTTTGATCACTACATTTGTATCTTTAGGGTAAATACCCAATAGTATTTACCCTACTTTGGGTAGGGTAAATTTCAATTTTTTGAGGAACCTCCATGCTGTTTTCCAGAGTGGTTGTACCAGCTTGCATTCCCCACCAAAAGTGTAGGAGGGTTCCCCTTTCTCTGCATCCTCGCCAGCATCTGTCATTTCTTGACTTGTTAATTTTAGCCATTCTGACTGGTGTGAGTTGGTATCTCATTGTGGTTTTGATGTGTATTTCCCTGAGGCTGAGTGATGTGGAGCACTTTTTCATGTGTCTTTTGGCCATCTGGATGTCTTCTTTGCAGAAATGTCTGTTCATGTCCTCTGCCCATTTCTTGATTGGATTATTTGTTCTTTGGCTGTTGAATTTGATAAGTTCTTTATAGATTTTGGATACTAACCCTTTATCTGATATGTCGTTTACAAATATCTTCTCTCATTCTGTCAGTTGTTTTTGGTTTTGTTAACTGTTTCCAAAGTGGAAATTCTTAAGCAAAGGTCAAAATTTTGTAGTAAATACAAAAAAGAAGAAAAAAAGTAAATAAATAAAAATTTTAAAATTGGGCTTTATTTTGGAAAGCAAAACTAAACATTAAGAAAGTAAGTTAATTTGATCATATGACACAGTTTTGATTGTAAGTTCAGCTATATGCTAATTATTAAGCCACATAAGGACTGAACCAGCTGTTGCTGGGTTTTATCTAAGAGGGATCAAATATAATTTTCTGACAGTTTGATGCTAGCACAAGATAACCTTCCTTAGTTCATATTTGACTTTTTAAAAACGGTTGTATTGGGGTGCCTGGGTGGCTCAGTGGGTTAAAGCCTCTGCCTTTGGCTCAGGTCATGATCCTAGGGTCCTGGGATCGAGCCCCACATCGGGCTCTCTACTCAGCAGGAAGCCTGCTTCCTCCTCTCTGCCTACTTGTGATCTCTCTCTGTCAAATAAATAAATAGAACCTTTAAAAAAAATAAAAACAGTTGTATTGAAATATGATTGACTTTTACCATTTTAAAAGTTTCCTCTCAGTCATTATGTATTCTTATAATTCACTTTTGATTATTAGGCAGCATTCCTGTGGACTTTTCCTGTCAGTTGGTACCCTTACCCATGGGCAGTGGCTTTACATGTGATTCAGTTTTCCAACATTACTTTCATCAACCTCATAAATTTCTGCATCTTTTGCAAAATCTTGAATAACCTGATACAAGCAAATCACATTGCATTCATGGTTTGTAGTAGAGAAATCCTAAATCTGAATGAGAACAAGCAATAAAAACATGACTTAATGGATGAGAATATATACCATGATTAAGCAAGCAGAGATGTTTAAGTGGAGACCAATTTTGTAAACGATCATTTTGTTAGTAAATACTTTTATGTTATGAAAAATTGAATTTTCTATGTTACCATAGCTATGGAGACGAGATAGGAATACTGGGAAGATGATAAGGCTGTCAGAAGCCTCTAACAAGCTTTGTTCCACCAAGCAGATAACTGAGGGAATGAATATTCTGGCACATTTGTAACCCATTCTATTGCTAGACTAGTTGGGAACCTTTGCTTGGTTGGTGTGAACACTGGCCCCAAGCCAATGCATGATGTCTAACAGTTTATTTGCAATTAGGTCCCAAACCTCATCTCTCCCCGCATTTCCACCCCTACTAGAAAACAAACTGGATTATTCCATTGTAGCATGGCAGAGAGAGAAAGTCCTGGCTTACTGGTTTCCAGGAAAAAGAGCTGGGGGTTTGAGGTGGCCATATGCTCCTTGTGAATCTGCAAGGTGTCACGACTGCTTTAAGATGCAGTCTTGAACTGCCCTTCTGGATAGTGGTCAGACTGGACGAAGCGGCAGCCCTTCTTGTATTATACACAGACTCTGTGTTACCCATCTGGAGTAGCTGTTGGCAGAAGGTGGGTGTGTGGAGAGTTAGGTTGGGGGGGGGGCTGGTATACAGAGGGAACAGATAAGCCAGAGCTCTCTCCGTTTAAGGCCGACTCAGAAAGGTGTGGGTATTACTCTAGACTTATTTGTAAGGAGAGAACCCCAAGTTGGACAAAAGGGAAATTAACAAAGAGGAAGGTCAGGAGTGCAGTTGGTCCTCAGAAATAACCTAGAACTAAGGACTTGAACTCTGCATTACCTCTTCACCTCTCCTTCCTGTGTCTCTCTGCATATTGGTGTCATTTTCTCTTTCTTTTTTTCTCTTAGAGAGAACGCACGTGAGCGAGAGCATGGGTGCGTGCACAGGGGTGGGGGGAGGGGCAGAGGGAGAAAGAGGATCTTAAGCGGGTTCACCTCCTAGGTGGGCCCCTAGGACATTATTTTCTGAGTCCTCTCCAAGGAGAATTCTACCCCCTAGGAGCTGTCCTACCTTACTCTTTCCAGTCCCAACTCTGAAGAGGAACTGCTCCTTATTCTCTCTGGTCCAAAATTTAAAAATCCCCACAGTAGCGTCTAATTTGTTGAATTTGGGCTGGGTGCTTAACTCTAGGCCAGTTAACTGTGGCCAGGGGATTGGAGGACTGTGAATGGTCCATACTGATAGTCTGGATGGTGGAGTTTCTAAAAGCTTGGCTGGCAGCTTCCATTCAGACCACTGTCGTATTCTTTTTTTTTTTTTTTTTAAGATTTTATTTATTTATTTGAAGAGAGAGACAGTGATAGAGAGCATGAGCGAGGAGAAGGTCAGAGAAAGAAGCAGACTCCCCATGGAGCTGGGAGCCCGATGTGGGACTCTATCCCAGGACTCCAGGATCATGACCTCAGCTGAAGGCAGTCATCCAACCAACTGAGCCACCCAGGCGTCCCCACTGTTGTATTCTTGCAGAGCAGCATTTAAAAAACTGCTCTGAGGCAGCTGGGATCATGCTTGTGCCTGAGGGGTAGGAGTAAGCAGGGATGTGTCGTCCCAGAATGACAATATTGGGGGCGACAGTGAGACTGAGGCTCAGCACTGTCAAATGACTTGCCCAGGGATACCCAGCCAGTTAGGGACAAAAGCCCAGGCCTCTAGCACTGAACTTAGAGTTCTAGCCACTGCAGTTTATCGTCTCCCTCCAAGAAGAAAACGCCAGGCCAAGATGGCGACCTTCAAATGTCTGAAAGACAGTTCTGTGGAAAGGAGGAAGGTGTTTGGTGATGTTCCAGAGGCAGATAAGGATTCATGGATGGCAGTGACTGACAAGCAGAATTCTGCTAGACTGAAGGAAGAAGGTTAACGCCTGGGCGGGTGTAAGGATGGAGTGGGCTGACCGAGGAGGTAGTGCCCAGAGGCCCTGTCCCTGGAAGCCTTCAGGCTACAGTTGGATAAAATCTGCCAAAGATGCTGAAGTATTCCCTGAAGTCCCTTCCAGACCAGAGGCAGTGTCAGTGACACACCGGGCCCTGGACTATGCTTCTTTTTACTGTTTTCCTCCAGCATCTGCCAGTTGTGCTAAGTGCTGTGCTGACCATTTTCCAGGGATCATCTCCTCTAACCTTCACTCATAAGAGAGACTTTTGTCATCTCTTTCTGCTCATGATACACAGAGACACTGCTATTTTCCCAGTGGCCCATGGGACTTCAGGTGTGCTCCCCAACTTCTAGCCTTTTCCAGGTTGGTGGCTTCTCAAAAACGATTTGTTTCCAGCCCCATGTGCACCGTGTCTCCTTCAGGTGCTCTTAAAGTGTGGTTCTCTGAATACCTGTGTCAGAATCATATGTTTTTTGTTTTGATGCAGAACCAAACATTTTGAACCTCATGTTTTTATAAATACTCGTGTTCCCCATATATTTGAACCCCACATTATTTGTTTATATTCATGTACCTTGGCCCTCCCTGTGACCCAATGAGCCAGAATATCTGGGTGGAATGGACTAGGAATATGTATGAATGCTAATGATTCTGGTGGGTACTAAAGTTTGACAACCACTGGTCTAGAGCTTTCTGGGGAAGGGCTGGAGGGGAGATCAGATGCTGAAAATGCTCATATTTATCTAAACAGCTGAAACTTTGCTTTGAAGACCATGGGGAGACATTGATGGTCTGAATGTTGGTGTCTGGCATGATTGGAATTCATCTTCTAGTAAGTTCAGTCTGGCAGCTCTGTGGGCAGGGCTGGAGGCTAGAGACTGGGCAGGAAAAGAGGGCAGCTTCCAGGGGAGAAGGGATGTGGGCCTGAGCTGAACAGAGGCAGTGGGAATAGAGAAGAAGGGACATTCTGGAGGGTGGAAAGCAGGCAGATCCAGAGGCAAGTAGCTTAGAGTGTGAATTCAGGACACAGGAATGAAAGATGTCTGCATGGGGACATTTGAAAGAAAGGAAGCACTTTCAGCAGGTGATTAGTTGACAACTTTATGGAAGAGATGGCACTGAAATAGACTGTTGTTTCTGAGGAGGAATTCGTGAGAACAGGAGGGACTAAATCCTAGGATGAGGGAACTCTATGCACAAGGCAGAGGGGTATAAGCATAGGATGTGTTTGAATTTGGGCTAAGAAGTGGTTGGGGAGGGACAGTGGAGGAAAAGGATTATAAAGATCAACTTGAATCAGCGGGCTAAGGCATTTCAATGTCAATATAAAGAGCCTTGTGCCTTTTGTCTCAGCCTTTTGCTCTTGGGGCAGCAATATGACCAAAATGACATTTGGAGAGATGGTTCCGCCCCACTAAAGGACCGACCCTAGGTGTTTGTTTGTTTTTAATTAAAGCACAGTTGACACACCATGTAGCATTAGTTTCAGGTGTAGGGCCTAGTAATTGGACAAGTCTGTCTGTCATCCGTGCTCACCACAAATGTAGCTGTCATCTGTCACCATACAACATTATTACGGTACCATTGACTCTATTCCCAATGCTGTGCCCTTCTTCCCTGTGACTTCTTCCTCCCATAACTGGAAGGCACTCCCCTTCTCCCATTTTCTCCATCCCCCCCAACCCCTGCCCTCTGGCCACCATCAGTTTGCTTTCTGTATTTATTATAGATTTGTTTCTCCTTTTTGTTCGCTTATTCCTTCATTGAGGGCCTACCCTAGTTGCTGAGGCAGGCTTTTCCCCAGAGTCGGTTTTGTGTAGAGCCAAATGTAAATAGATTCTACTTAAAGGAGAAATGGGACCCCTATTACAACGTGATGTGCGGATCAAATATCCGTACATTTCCTTCCATAGGCTCTTATAAGTGTTGTACTGAGATGGAGTCAAGCGCTAGTTTCCTACGACATCTTGTCTTCGTTCTGTGACTCTTATCACCAACCCGCCTTTACTATGAGTAGTTACGCCCCCTAGAGATCTCAGGTGGTCTGTTTATAAAAGGCCTCATCTCTGCTGTGGGTGGGGATGGTGGCTGGCTGGAATGAGCAAAGACGGAGAGGTGCCTTCTTGCCTCTTGAACAAAGAGTGGAAACGCTAAGGGGTTTTGGGGTGGGGTGGGGTTGCTCCTAAATTTGCAATAGCTTCCTGGCACACAGACGTACAGAGACGTGGTCAGGGTCTGAAATAGTCCTGGCCAGCAGCCACGTCGTGCTGGGGAGTGAATAACTTGAAAATTGTGGGTGCTCTTATGGATACTGTAGAGTGCCATTTTGTTCCTAGAAGGGGGTGTGGGGCAGGGGGAAGCCCTGTCTTTTTTTTTTCTCTCTTCTTTACCCCATGGCCCAAGTCACTTTTCCTTAGATTCTAGTATCCTTGTTTTCCCCTTTCTCTGGATTCCTGTGGGACTCATTTGCCAGGACATCCAGAAGTCATGCTCATTTATCTAATCGCTTCTTGAATTTCAGCTTGCTTCTGCCACCAGTAAATTCCTTAGGAGTAGATCCCATGACTCTCATTCCATATGATTCTCCATTGTGCCTAGCACCATGTGGGCACACAGGGATCTCAGTAAGTACTCTTTGCTTGGTTGGCTGTTTGGTTGAAGTGTTGGAGCACAGATCTTAACAGTCTCTTTTTAGCTGAAGGAGTGTTACGACGATTAAATTACTCTCTCAGTGGGGTCACAATTATTAGTTGTCACAAATATGCATTGACTGCCTACATGCTGAATTGTTGAGGGGGAAAAATGCTTTCAGAGCACTCATGATCTAAATAAGGACTCAAATGGAGTTTCACCATTTGCTTCAGGTTATCCTGCTGCCCTCCCATCAATACAGAGTTATTGAGTGCACGGTGAATTTGGGGAGGGCTTGTGCTCCAACAGATGCTGGAAAGGCATTACAGAATCTGAGAAAAACATAAGTCCTATTGCCAAGAATTCTCCTGAGCCAAGCCAGCCAGTGGGAATTCATCTGTTAAAGGTCACTTTGGGCATCTGGGATTTACTATTTATTCTCCCCCACCTTTTTTTTAAGTAGGCTCCACACCCAATATGGGGCTTGAACTCCCAACTCTTGAGATCAAGAGTCAGATGCTCTCCTGACTGAGCCACACAGGTGCCCCTGGGACTTACTGTTTAACAGGACTGGGCGCACAATTTAGCCTGCTAGTCACCTCACGACCCAGCCTCTGTTGTCCGAGCTAGCTTCCTAGTGCCTTCCTGCTGCATCGGAGGAAGACTTGTATGCAGGAAAGGTGGTTAAGAGGGAAATCAGTATCGGCGCCAGGTGGGTGGGAGTTCTAGTCTCTCTGAGCTCTCAGAGGCTCCGCTTCGTTACTTGTAAAATGGGTGGAAATGTGCACCTCAGGGGACTCTCAGAAAATGTGTCTGAGAGGATGACTGGAAACACATGGCTCCATCTGCCCCCGTCCCCCAGCCTGCCTCAGCCGGGCTCACCTCGCCTCTGGGTCAGCGTCTATTTGTTCTCCCACTTTCTATTCTCATGGCCACTGCTTTGCTTTTAAGTCCTGATCATTTGTTGTCACAGAAACTGTATCTTTTATTTTATGGTCATATTTTTTAAAAATTATTTTTTAAAAAGATTTTATTTATTTGTTTGACAGAGAGAGAGAGATCACAAGTAGGCAGAGAGCGAGAGAGGAAGCAGGCTCCCTGCCGAGCAGAGAGCTCAATGCGGGGCTCGATCCCAGGACCCTGGGATCATGACCCGAGCCAAAGGCAGAGGCTTAACCCACTGAGCCACCCAGGTGCCCCCATTTTTTTTGTTACTTTTGTTAAAGATATTATTTATTTACTTGACAGACAGAGATCACAAGTAAGCAGAGAGGCAGGCAGAGAGAGAGAGGAAGGGAAGCAGGCTTCCTGCCAAGCACAGAGCCCGATACGGGACTCAATCCCAGAACCCTGGGATCATGACTTGAGCCAAAGGCAGAGGCTTTAACCCACTGAGCCACCCAGGCACCCCTATTTTAAATTTTTTTTAATATTTCTTTTTTTAAAATTATTTAAATTCCACTAGCCAACTAGTACATATTTCATTTCAAATGTAGTGTTCAGTAATTTATTAGTTGCGTATAATACCTGGTGCTCAGCCCATCTCGTGTGCCCCCCTTAATGCCCATTACCCAATTTATTTTTTAAGTTTTAGAAATCTCTTAAAAATGATAAAGATCATACATGTTTGTTATAAAGCATGTTTCTAACAATCAGAAGTCTACAGAGGAAAAAGCAAAAATTTCTGTCTACTTCCCCAAATCTTCATTTGCTTCTGTAGAGGTAACTGCCATAGCAGCTTGGTGTATATCTTTTTTAGAACCTTTTTATAAACTTACCAAACCCACATGGGCCTTTTTTCATTATAGATAGAACCATTGTATACATACTTTTCTCCAGCTTGATTTTTCAATCAAATGATCTTTTTCTGTGAATTTACAACATATATACACATGGTAATATTTTTTATAAAGTAGATTATTCTGTACATTTTATTTTGCAGATAGTCTTTTCTTAGTTCATAGATTAATTGGGCTTCTTGTTTCCATCTCATGCCTCTCCACCAAAATGCCAAAGTGGTTTTCCTAAAAACCCAAATGGGGGATTCTTTTTTTTTTTAGATTAACATATAAAGTATTATTAGCCCCAGGGGTAAGGTCTGTGAATCGCCAGGTTTACACACTTCACAGCACTCACCATAGCACATACCCTCCCCAATGTGCATAGCCCCCTCACCTTCCCCCCATTGCTAAGCATAATAGCCTCTAGTTCCATCCACGTCATCGCAAATGGTAAGATTTCATTTCTTTTGATGGCTGCATAGTAGTCCAGTGTGTGTGTGTGTGTCTGTGTGTGTGTGTATCACCTCTTCTTTATCCATTCATCTGTTGATGGACATCTAGGTTCTTTCCATAGTTTGGCTATTGTGGACATTGCTGCTATAAACAGTTGGGTGCACGTGCCCCTTCGGATCACTACATTTGTATCTTTAGGGTAAATACCCAGTAGTGCAATTGCTGGGTCGTAGGCTTGCTCTATTTTCAACTTTTTGAGGAACTTCCATGCTGTTTTTCAGAGTGGTGGCACCAGCTTGCATTCCCACCAACAGTGTAGGAGGGTTCCCCTTTCTCCACATCCTTGCCAGCATCTGTCATTTCCTGACTTGTTAATTTTAACCATTCTGACTGGGTTGAGGTGATATCTCATTGTGGTTTTGATTTGTATTACCCTGATGCCGAGTGATGTGGAGCACTTTTTCATGTGTCTGTTGGCCATCTGGATGTCTTCTTTGCAGAAATGTCTGTTCATGTCCTCTGCCCATTTCTTGATTGGATTATTTGTTCTTTGGCTGTTGAGTTTGATAAGCTCTTTCTAGATTTTGGATACTAACACTTTATCTGATATGTCGTTTACAAATATCTTCTCCCATTCTGTCCGTTGTCTTTTGGTTTTGTTAACTGTTTCCTTTGCTGTGCAAAAGCTTTTGATCTTGATGAAATTCCAATAGTTCCCAAATGGGGGAGACTTTGATGATAAAATAAAGTCCCGACTCCTTAATATGACAGTTAAAAGCCCTCTACTATCTTGCCCCAGCTGATTGGCGGTTCCTTTGGTGTATTCCTTAAATTTTGGTTGCTGTTCATGGCAGAAGCTTTTTGTCCTTTGGAAAAAACCTTTGTATACCCCAATGTATTAAACAGCTTTTTCTTAACCTTCTTTCCTAGAGGAAATGAATTTCACACGTTTATTAACTCTTTGTTGACATGTCTTGAGTGATTCTACATGGCCTACTTCAGACATCGAAATTTGGAGAGCCAGTTTGTAAGAGCTTAGTTTTGTTTCTTTTCTGTCCTTTTGCCTGGTGAACATATTAGGTATTCTCTTATTGCTGACCTTTTTCCTTTGCCCTGGAGTTATTATTATGTTTAGATGAACATGATCCAAAGACTGTGAGGCCTTGAGGATGGGAACAGGCAGACCAAGTAGATGATGGTTGTATTCATAAGCTAAGCTAGAAAGCAAGCTACAAAACAAAATGTGTCCAGGTGGGCTGTCTCCTGTATCTTGCTCAGAGCCTGGTGCACAGTGAATGCTTGAAAAACTTTTCATCCCTAGAACACATGTCAGGTGTGAAAATTTCATCTGTGATTGGGGCAGGAGGGGATGAAGTTATTTCCATGGCAAGGGGCCCATCAGTGTGGCCTATCATTTGCTGTCAGTCTAACTTAGGAAGATGCCTCAGGGAATGTGTGCAGGTGACGATGGCCATCTCCTTTCTTGCTGAACCACAACCTGGCAGCTTCTGCTTCTCCTTGGTGCAGGGACCTGA
This sequence comes from Mustela erminea, assembly GCF_009829155.1. Lineage (NCBI taxonomy): Eukaryota > Metazoa > Chordata > Mammalia > Carnivora > Mustelidae > Mustela > Mustela erminea. Next base: position 61,128,366 of record NC_045627.1, on the reverse strand, counting down.
ACAGAATGGGGGAGACTGGGAGTATCCTTTTGTTGCTTAATTCACACCAGTGATAGGTTTGTGTATCTCAAGTTTGATGACCATGGAATGACCACTCGATAACCACACGGGGATCATTTTAGATTCAATGTCGGTCATCTAAGAAACTCTGAAAAAAATCAAGACGTAAATAGCTCAGAAGCTGAATTTGCGGCTTTTGTGGATATATTTATTTATACTTTTCAAAAGCAGTAAGTCTGCAGCTTAAGATACTCAAAATGACATTCTTTGCTTCCTCTGACCACAGAAGCCACACATCTACGTCATTACCAGGAGGTTGTGTTGAGGAGGTTGTGATCTTCCTACTGATCTTTCAAAAAAGCAAAAACAAATGAAAAGCCAAGAACTCCGGTGTCAGTTGCAATGCATGTATTGGCTGGGTTCCTCAGCTCTCACCAAAGGATTTTTACCTTATTCACGGCTTGTCTTGTTACTTGGCAACGTGGTGGGTCTGTCAGAGGGTGTCACCTCAAATGCTCTGATCTCTGATTTCTGTAATCATATTTAGGTTTTCCTTTTTTTGTGTTCCTCGGCACATTCTTTTCTAATATGGAGTGTATCTGGTTGGCTCTTGGCCAGGCATCTGGAAGGTACCCATTCTGTCTTAAATTATGCCAGTTGTGCCTTGAAGTTTTTCAAAAGATTGAGGACACAGGTTCATTGGTCTTTGAATGCATTGGGATTTTTTTTAAATTTTATTTATTTATTTGACAGATAGAGATCATAAGTAGATGGAGAGGCAGGCAAAGAGAGAGAGGAGGAAGCAGGCTCCCTTTTGAGCAGAGAGGCAGATGTGGGGCTCGATCCCAGGAACCTGGGAACATGACCTGAGCTGAAGGCAGAGGCTTTAACCCACTGAGCCACCCAGGTGCCCCAAATGCGTTGGGATTTTTAAGTTATTATTATTTCTTTATAGTTTTCCAGGTAGGTCAGTAGCATGTATCTCCTCACTCCTCCCTCAGCACAGCCTAAACTCCTCCTCCCATGGTCTTCGTATATACTGTGCAGAGTGCCTGATCCCAGATCAGACTTTCTTAAAGGATCAAGGTAATTTTTCTCACTGAGCTGGGATCAGGCTCAGCATTGGCCTTACTCAGGGTTCTAGGCACCCATCCCCATTCCCCTGGAGTTGAAATCTGAGATGAAACCAGCATCCCATTTCTGTTCTAGCACTTTTCCTACACATCTTATATTAATATGTAATATTTTTTACTTCTAGGCATATAAAATATTTTAGCATCTATTTGAAAGTTAACTCCTGGGGTACCTGGGTGGCTCAGTGGGTTAAGCCTCTGCCTTCAGCTCAGGTCATGATCTCAGGGTCCTGGGAACGAGCCCTGCATCAGGCTCCCTGTTCAGCGCGGATCCTGCTTCCCCCTCTGCCTCTGCCTGCTTCTCTGCCTGCTTGTGATCTCTCTCTGTGTGTCAAATAAATAAATAAAATCTTTAAAATAAATAAATAAAATCTTTAAAAAAAAGAAAGAAAGTTAAATCCCGATTTCTCTCTTGCTCAGGTTGCCTAACTAGCTATGTCATTGGTATTACATGAGAAAGACCTGCCTTTCTTTGCCTCTCTCATCTGACTGTTCATTTGGGGGAGGCTTCTTTATCATTTGGGGTAGAATTCAGCCAGATCTCCTAAGTATCAAAGTTGCCTCATTTTTAGATTCAAGAAAAGACACAGAATTTTCAGAAATCTTAAAATGAATGTCCTCTGGTGAGTTCTACTATGTCTTAGTACCTAAAACAACAACAACAACAACAACAACAAAACAAAACAAAAAACCCCAAAACAACGATTAACCATCAGCCTAGTTTCTGGTATCTAGGCTGGGGTCATTAAAATGAGTGGCGCAGTCATGAGATGGGCATCACCTCCCATATATAGATACAAACTTGAATGTTCATTTTGAGAAAATGTGTTAAGATTTCCATGACATGCTGGCTTAAAGTGACTGCCATACAATGGAGTTAGAAAACTGAAGATCTTGAGGTCCTGGACAAAGTCTCACTCATCTTTATGAGATGGAGTTCTCAGCATATGTTGACATCTCATGCTCAATAAATATTTGATGAATGAGTCAATGAATGATTGGAGAATCATACTTATGGTTTGGCTTTAAAGAAATAAGATCAAATTATTTAGCTCATGGAAAAGGACTTAATTTTACTGTCTCGACTGCCAGTCCATCTGAGTTGCCCACCATCTGGGACTCTAAGTAGTAAAAGAGTAAGATGGATAGCACTGATGGGAAGGATACTCACTAATTTGTTAGTGGAGCTAGTGTCATAAGTAAACTTTTTTTTTTTTTTTTTTTTTTGGTCTTAGTAAAATTTTAGAAAGGTCTCTTTTCTTACCTTTTTCTAAATCTGAAATATATTTCTGACATCTACAAATATTCAGGGCTTTTGTGGTACTGTACTCTAGAATAAGAAAAAAAATAGGCCTCTTGGGTGGGGATTATCTTATTATCTCTAGCTTACTCTCCAGTACCTTTGCATTCTCCCACATGGCCTTGAACCACGTTCCCAATTGAGTATCTCCTCTAGTCAACATGTGAATCCTAAAAATCTCAGATTTTCCAATTGCACATTGAATAGTCAAGCCAAACAACATTTTATTTATACATGATACACATGTCTCTTTGGAAAGTAGTCTGCCAAAGCTCATGGTTCTTATCTTGGGACATCTTTCAAGGAATGATTGTTACATGAGTGAAGCCTTGTTTTGATTTTAATAATTCTCAGCTTAGGGCTGCATCCCTGAGACTTCAATGTACAACCATCAGTTGAGGTAGAAAGCATATGGTGCTTAGTGTCTAGAAACCATTTCAAATGCCTGTTCTTAGAACCTTGTTGCAGTCTGTTTAAACGTACTTTTTCAAGATAGATTTTTAATGTTTATTTTCTGAATAGCTCGGATTTGCAACTGAAGAGAAAAGCAGCTCTTGGGAAAAAAAAGATTATATTAGAGAGGGAAAAGTTGTATCTAATGCTGTGTGATGGTTGCTATGGTGATGATTGAATGTAAATTTCAGTTTATGTAAAATCCTGCTAAGGTTTTGATTGGAGACCTGAGGTGAGGCTTGGTGTCAGTTGGTGAAGTGGCTAAAAAGCATCCATTAATGAGGGGAGGGGGAGGGAAAGATGGGATTACACAGCTCTTTCCCCACCCAGGTATCATTTTGTCACAGACTAATCTCATAATAGTGACTAAAGCAAGACACACTGGAACATGGAACAAAATATGGTGCTTCCCTTCTCCCTTGACAGTTTCTTCCTAGAGGAGATCTTCCTGGGAGAGAAGGCAGCTCTTGCAATGTTAAGCTCCAATGTGCCTGTTTCATTGGTTGTAAGTAGGTATTTGTTTGTGGGAAAGGTGATTCCAACACCAGATACAAGAGCTGGGCTGAGTGACCTTTGTAGACCTTCTACCCTCAATTTCCAGTGTTTGAGTATGTGTACATAGCAGCAAGAAGGGGGAAAAATAGCGGAAAGGTTAATCACATCATGTTACCCTAAAGCTTTCAGGCATTAGAATTGTAAATCTACCTGGAAAGCAGGCTTTTTTGCCTCTTCAGTTAAGCGATTTCATCTAAGAAGGAACAGTCATGGATCTGTGAGTAACCAACCTGATTACAAACTAGCATTTGTTTCTTTGAGTCTTACTCTTCAGCCTACCTACTTAACTCTTTACTATCTATGTGTAGTTGCTCTAAGAGTATCCCCCTCCATTTATTTATTTATGATCTATAATTATGTGTGTATATTTTTTAAAGAGGATAAACTTGACAAAGCATACCAGTTGCTTTCCATTCATCCCACCTGTAACAACAGGATCTTCAGGTCTCTGGGCAAAATGCCGAGTTATCACTGCCCACCTGGCTAATTTCAGACCCAAATAATGAAGACTGGTATAGTTGATCTGGGCTATAGGCATTCAGGATAATTTTCAGTGTACTGATTGCGGTTGCTGCTGTGCAGATTCTAAGTAAAATTGGGAAATAACTGAATTTGCCTTTTGAGAAACTTCTGGCTCTTTTTCCTTTTTCCTGCTCTACTGTGACTCTACTCAGCAGTCCCCTTCATATCCAAAGTCACCCATTCTGACTGGGGAAACACCCTTGTAGAGATCCTCTTTTTGTTCAACTAGAAATGCTCCGGTTTCCAGAACAGTCTTTCTCTTCAGCATTCTCTCAAACCTTGTCAGAATCGTCTCTCCAGAATGAGAAGGTAACCGAATTAATGGTTCTTCTCTAATGATTGTCATCAGAGGAGTGGCTAGTAGATTTTCAGAGCCTCTGGTTTTATATTTCCTGTCCAGTTTTTCTCTAACCTTGAGGCGAATACAGACATCAAATTTATTAGGGGTTCAGTTATTTCTCCCCCCTACAAATTCATTTGTTGAAATCCTGCCTCCTAGTAGCTCAGAATATGATTCCTTTGGAGATAGGGTCTTTTTAGGAAGTATTTAATGTTAAAGTAAGGGCAGTAGGATGAGCTCTAATCCAAGATGACTGCTGTCTTCACAAGAAGAGGAGATTAGGACCCGGATGTGTGCATTCACAGAGTAAAGACCAAGTGAGGTAGCTGTGTTCTGAGTTGCCAGGTGACGGAGAAGTTTGTTCGAGGTGGAAGTTGCTGGCAGGCAGGAGGGATGGACATTATGGTGGAATTTCCAACATCCTTCCGCCCTGGATGATTAGCGGAGCCGGTGAATGGATGGCATTCCCCCGGTGACAGGTGATAGCGTTGGAGCGGTCAGAGGGAAGGGAAGAGTTTATATTCCATGCTTGGGGGAATCTTTCTTTTTCCTCTGGGCCTTGTTGTGGCTGGAGTGAACTTGCAGACACTGCCCCTGTTGTGCTTCCAACTTGAGAATGAGGCTTATGTGGCAGGATGATAGGATAGAGAAATGGGAAGAACCTGGGGCCTTGGTGGTGTCAATGAACTCTTGTGACAGCCAGCCCTCAAATGTGCCCTGACTGCAAGACTTCCTGCTCTGAGAGATCAAGGTCCTTATCTGCTGAAGGCTTTTGAGTTGGGATTTCCTTTACTTGCAGCCGACCATCTTTATATTAAAACTGTGCAGGGGTTGGGCTGAAGACAAGGATGAGCTTTCCCAGATAATTTGAAATTCCCATTAGTAAAGTAGACAAGAATGCCCCTTTGCCACTGTAAGTATTCAAGTACAGGTTCACTACGATTTTTAAAAAATCTTTTACTGAGTAGAATTTTGCTCTGAACGATTCCTTAGTGTGTTTCAGACGTCATGATCTAAGATTCAAAAATAATTCTCACTAAGGTGTGAGTGACCTTGAAGCTGAACCTTTCCTCAGGACATTTGCATTATCCCCAGTGTGATAACGCAGATGAAGTTTTTATTAGTAGCATGTGGAGGTGGGGGAGGTTTTGTGCATGAGAACCTTCCAGGTGCTCCTTGCCCAGTTCAGATGAGCGAACATTCTTCTCTGCCCCTCATGGGGCCTGTGTCTGCCACCCCCAGGTTTGGAAGATTGTTGAACCCTGACCAAAGGGGAAATAAGCTATATTGTGACTATTGGATTTGCAAAACACAACATACAGAGGGCCTACAGTGTGTGGAGAGGAAAAGTGAAAAAGAGCAGGGTCTGGTGCCCTGAGAGCTTCTGGAGGGAGGGGCCCAGGGGCTGAGGGGCATGGCGGGAGTGGTGGACACAGGGCTGCAAGGATTATGGGGAAATATTTTTCTATTTGTTGGAACCCCTTTTGACGTCCACCTTTCATCGTTTGTATTATAAAAATAACAGTTTTGTTATTTTAAAATATAATGTTGTAATAGAATGTTGACTGTGCTTTAAAAAAGCGCCACAATTTCTCCACTTGATTTTATGACCCTGGTTCACAAATGTCCTCATTTGCAAATGAGGAGATTTGCAAACACTCCTGCCTTCTCCTCCGAGAAGTGTGAATCACTTGGGTAGATTTTTTTTTTTTTATTCTGATCCCAATGTTGATTAGGTTTCTAGTGGTTCCTGTAGTTAAATATAAAATCACGGTGAAAACTGTATTTTGCTCTCATGCCTGTGATTCTGAGGCAGGAAGTGTGCCCTCCTGCTATGTATCTCGTACGTACTTACCCAGACTGGGCTTGTTGGGGAAGGGTGTTTCCAGAAGGTCAGAGGATCATGTGGCAGGTGGGATGTCACCCAGAGTGTCAGGGCTGGACAGGGCCCCTGAAATCACATTGTGTCATCCACACTGTCTTAACACAAAGGCGGACAACTGGGAGTAGGAATGTGACTCACCAGGGACAGGTGGTTAATGGATCATTGACCTGAGGGTCGAAGTGTGAGAATGCCCAGGTTTTGCTTCAGCGTATCAGTTTTCAAGCATTTCGATTTGCGAGGAAACCAAATCTGATTGATTTTTCAGTTGGTAAGAGGGATCAATGCAAAGGCAATCAATGCAATGGAAGAGGCAGAGATGTTGTGGAGAAGATAATTACTAAGCCTGTAAATATGTTTACGTGTAGTGGCGGGGGAAGACGGCCCAGCCAACATTTCTCCCTGGTGGCAGGAATTCTTTGTCCTGGACATCAGCTATGTCTGGTGTCAGGTTGGCCCTCGTGCTTCCCTAGCTCCAGCTAGGGACCCGGAGGGGAGAAAGAAGCCGCCTTTAGAGCTGGGCTCGGTGCTCCCATTGGAAGCCATGTAAGCACGAGGCTGGCCTGTTTACTGCCGGGAAGCTTTCTTTCCTTTCACTTCCCGGAGTGACCCTCCCTTGCCTCAGTTGGAAAAGCCCACTTCAGCTTGATTGGGAAGGTTCAACGAGTTCCTTTATTTTGTGCCCTTGGCCTTCCAACCTCTGACTTAACAAGGCGGCTTGTGTTGGATTCCAGCTCCAACACAGAAAGTTAACGTTTCCTGAAAAAGTCCCAGTAAAATGGAAACTTAGATACAGTTTGATCGGCTCTGTCAAGCTGTTAATTATTAAACAAAATCAATATTTTTTAGTTTAATTTTGACTCTTTTCAGTTAGAAAACTGAAGGTCATTCCTTTATAGACAACCCTTATCCCCGAAGAAAAATAAAATCCCAGTGTGTGTTTTCGGTCTCCTTCTGGGAAATGGCAGGTTGGCAAAAAGTCCTCTGAGGCTGTGGTGGAAGTCCTAAGAGTGTTTTCCTGCTTGTCTGGGGGCACCGAGGCCTGAGAGCAGGAAGGCTGTTGAGGCCCAGGGTAGCTGAACTGAGCTTTTGCAGCATAAGTGCTCCAGGTCATAGCCAGCCCAAGAAGTGGGCAGGTGTAGGGGCCAGAAGCCAGTAGTAGCCAAGCAATGACCACTAGCAGAAAGCTGGCCAAGGTTTTAAGTGAACAATTAATTTGTCCCAGAGACAAAGGCAAGCAAAGAGTCCCCCAGCTGGTACTCAGAATGGACGTAGGGCTGCAGAGTCCTGTCTCTCCGATCTCAGGGATGGTCCTGTTCTTGGCAGCAGGGAGGTGTGCTGAGCACGCTGTCTTTAAGAGGTAGACAGCTAGCCGGGGACAGGCTGACAACACTGTAGACAAACCATGGCAAATGGAACAAAAGAGGATGTGCATGTGGCTCAGGGTGGATTCTGGCCCACCACTACCTCCCCTTGGCCTCCCCTCCAGGAAACAGCCAGATAGGGAAGTCCCTGGGACCTTTCATTTGTAGACAGACTGGTTTGGTTGTTTAAATCGTGATACTGCCTAACCATGGCTCTAGGCTTCTGTCCCTTAGCCCTGTAGTAGACTCACAAGACTCAAATGCAAGTACACAACCATGGGGCTATTTTCATGTCCTGATTGCTAATAGAAGGGCTTCATGATTACTAGTAAATGTAGAGAAATGACAGCCGACTCTTAGGAAGCACTCACTGTGCGTCAGGCACAGTGCACAACAGTAACAGTCCTGAGAGGCTGGGATTGTAATTTCCATGGGGCAAGTAAGGAAAATGAAGCTTTGAAAGGTTGCACAATTTGCCTAATGTAACCAGCTGGTAAGAGCTGAGATTCAACCTAGATTTTCTGGATCCAGAGTCCAGCTCTCTTAAGGACTACCCTATGGGTGGCTGCCCTGAAAATGGGCCTGGCAGACCTCCAGCTGAGTGGAATTGACCACGCTCCCCAGGGCTACAATCTGAACCCAAACCAGCATTTGCCCAAGGTTCTGGCAACACTCCTGCTCCCAGCTAGCGGCTGAGCTTGGTGGGGCTACTACAGCAGGCTGGCTCCCGGGAGATGTGGGACTCCTCCAGGGGCCACCTGCAGCTTGAGAACTCCTTGAGAGAGGCTTGTGGAACTTGCTTAGACAGCTAGGTGGTCTAGGCCGCTTGCAGTCGTCCTTCCTTCCCCCTCTTCTTTATCTGGCCTCAGACCATGTGATGATTTCTCTGGCTTTCCTCCCCATATTCTGCCCCAGGTACTTTCCCTGATATAATCCTTACATGTTTAATTCCACCTCAGTGTTTGCTTTTCAGAAAACCTGGACCAACACTGTGTGTGTACCATGTCGAATTCCCAGGGCAGCTTGGCTCAGCCTGCGAGTATGAACTGGAGAGTCAGACAATTTCCTGCTTCTCTCCAGATCCTGCCCTAAAAGCCCCATGACCCAAAGCCCAGTGTTGGTCCTCCCTGTTGTAGTTTCTCCCTGGTAGTTACTTAGGTGATCAGTCTTATCTTACTCATCGATTCATCCATTCATGGAAGAAGCATTCATCGATTTCACTATGTTCTAGGCTCTGGGGATCAAAAGACGAATGTCAGGGAATCTGGCCTCGAAGGAATCACAGTGGAAGAGCGATTTGGTCAACACATCAACAATACTAATGGCTAAGGACTCTCCAGGGCTTGCTCTCTGTCAGATGTTCTTTGGGCGTTGTATATGAATCAACTCATGATGTACTTACGACTATTGTGGGAGATCTATGGTATGATGATTTCTGTTCACACAAGGGGCAGCTGAGGCAGACAGAAGGAAGTGGCAGAGCTCAGGTCTGGACGCAGGCAGAAAGCTCTCGGACTTATTGATTGCTCTGCTCCATGGCTCCTGACCGTGCTGCTTGTTCTAACCGTGTGTGACCATGCCTGGGGACGCAGGCTTCCACTGCAACAGAAAATCCCCTCAGCTGCCACCATGGTGAGAACCATCTCACTAGATGATCTGGTGTGCTCGGACACCTCTTTTGTTGTGGAGATTCAACGCTTGCTGCCCGGTGTCTGGGAGTAGCCTGATCTCTGTTGTTTCCTGTCCCCTTGGCTACCAGGAGCATCCCTGGGCCTGGGCCGTCTGACCCTCACTTCCTGGGTCTGGCTCTGGACAGATGCAGCGGTACACTCCTGCCCATTTCTACAGGGGCACTTGTCTTGCAGAACTCTCATTCGGTAAATGAGTAACAACAAAAATAACAAATACTTAACTTTGTCAGGCACTTTTCAGTTTTCCAAAGGCTTCTGCATTTGTCACTTAATCCCAATGAGCCTGTGCAGCAGGTCGGGCAGGTATAAATAATCTCATTTTAAAGGAGAGGAAATTGAAGCTTAGGAAAGTCATGATTACCCAGTCAGTGGTAGCGGTGGGACTTGAATCTAGGCCCCTGTGGTTTTGCTGACTGCACTCTTCCAGAACCCCACCAACAGCTGCATTTATATTGCTAGAAAATAGGATATAATAGCTATAGAGCCTTGCCTTTAGTGGAGCAGGTTTTAATTGCTAGGGTGGGAGGCAATCAGCAGCCCCTGGGTTAAAGGAGTTTCTATTTTGGCCCATAATTATTTAAGCAATTTGGAATGCCATCGTGGGTTTTTTTTGTTTGTTTTTTTTGTTTTTTTATTTTTTAAGGCAGTCGCTGAGGAGAAGCCTGTCCCCAGCCCGATTTGACTCTTCTGTGAGTCCAGATGCTGCCTTTCAGACTGAGGAGGGAAAGTTACGCTTCCTAAGAACGGAAAGTGAAACTGACCAGTCCAGTTTCCTGTTCTAGCTGGGTAGAATGCTAACGGTCAGCAACAGCGGGAAAAGTAAACGTCACCTTAGCCTTTCTTGTGTGATAGCGGAGTGGTAGAGAGGAAAAACAAAAGGAGTTTTCTTCACAATGTCCTAAGCTCATTTCTATTACCAAGGGGTGTCTGGGTGGCTCAGTCGGTTAAGCGACTGACTTCAGCTCAGGTCATGATCTTGGGGTCCTGGGATCTGGCCTGGAGTCTACTTCCTGCTCAGCAGGGAGTCTCCTTCTCCCTCTATCTCCTCACCCCCTCCTGCTCTCTCCACCCCCCTTCTCAAAAAAAAAAAAAAGAAAAGAAAAGAAAAAGAAAGAAAGAAAGAAAGAAAGAAAGAAAGAAAGAAAGAAAGAAAGAGTTGCCTTTGGTGTCTCAGTTCTTGGCCAGGTGAAAATAAACTGCATTTTTGTGGCCAGCCCTAGACAAAGCCGGCTTTTCTATCCTCACACCAGTAAATCCAGACGTCAATGTCTGTTTAGATTAGAATTGATTCCTGAACCAGGAAACTCAGAAGAGGCTGTTTAAAGAGTAGTTATTAATGGCCTCATTACAAGCCTGTGTCCTGCCATTTGAACGAAATTTACATAGAGAGAGGAAGCACATTTATAAGTATCGGAAAGAGATGAAGAAAGAGGAAATCTTCACAGGGGCTGTGGTACCTCCTGCTTGGTTAGCAACACTGGGGTTTCCTGAACGGTGAAACAGGGGCCTGCAGGCCTGCAGCCCCGAGAGTCCTGGTGGAGACCCTTGTCCCTAGTGGTGGCTTTTGGAACGCAGGTATGGACAGTGCTTCTTAAGGATCTTGATAAACTTGGCCCATGAAAACTGTGCTGGGAGCATCCCCAGAGACATGCTGGGTCCAGGGTAAACGTGGCTTTCTGCAACCCTTCCCAGATTTATGTCAGAGACTGGTTGAGGGCACTTCTGTCTTTGGCCAGGAAGCAGCTCACCTAGAGGAATTATTTCTCCAGTGGGGTCCTCTTTCTTGAGATCAGCCATTCCTTCAGCCAGGGAACTGGTTAGGGGATGGGAACCTTGAGTTCTAAATGTGGCTCTACCATTAAACCCGCTGCTGGTGACCGAGGGCAAGTCAGTCCACGTCCTGGTGTGCTCCGTTTTGCCGTCTGCAAAGTGGGAGATAGTCACATCGGTCACGGGTACCTGAGGCCATTGAGAGGAAGAAGTGAGAACAAATTAAGCCTTTCTGAGGTACCAAGTTGTGTGAAAACTCCAAATAACCCCTGGCTTCTTGGGTGGGAGTGGAGCAGTTTGGCTCACTTACTCAGGGAAGTTTCCAGAAGGTTGAACCTGGAAGAGGGCTGGAGAGGCCAAGCAAGTCTGGGGGGCATGAGTCCTGTTGTCAAGGTCTCTTTCGTTGTCATGGCAACCTCAGCTGTGGGGCTATTTTTATGCAAGCTGAAGAGCAGGTAGGGTACTGTTGGGGAGGGGAAGGGAAGAGACCTCATCTTTTGCTTTAAAGCAAAACAAAACTAACACTTTGAATAGTTCACTTAGAGCACTGGGTAAGGGTTAGATAGAGATCTGAGAGACCCGAGGTCTCCTCTCCTCCTGCACAGCAGCTTCCTTGTCCTGAACTTCAGGTCCCTGGAGGAGGGCCAGAGCAATTACCCGGTGAAGGAAGGAGGAAGGATTCCTTGTCCATGTGAGTTGGTGGTAACGACTGGCGTTGAGGTATGTGGAGTCCCGATCCAGAGCCCTCTAGCTAGCACTACGGATCCACTGATGTGTGATGAAACTGGGTAGCCTCAGGAACCTGCAGCTGGCACAGAACATCGGGATGGCAAAGCAGGTTGGATGTGACAGGTGAGCTGGCGAGTGTTGGGAAACTCAGCGGCACCCACTACATCAGGCAGCGAGCCTGGGCTTGCAGGAGGAGGGGGCTCCTTCTTGCCCCTCCTTTCTGTTCCTTTCTCCTTGTTTCCAGGGAGGCAGAGTGGCCACCACGGGGCTATCTGAGTTGAGGATATGCCTATAGGACTCTGCCTTACCTTTTTGGCATCATGGGGATGATGATGGTGAGGAAGGTGACAAGGACAATGACTGATGTCACTTTAGTGAACACACACTAACACTGCTAAATGATTCCCCCTGCCCTCGTGACTTTAATGCCAGTAAGATATGTGGCGGGTAAGGCATTCCTCTGACTCTCCTACTGTCATTCGGACTGATGACTGTATGTGCCTTTGCCGGGAGTTGGTGACTTGCGGCTTTGGTGTACTTGTTACTGTGTTGGGAGTTTTTTTTTAAGTGAAAGGGGTTCATTGGACAGGAAATTCAGTACCCATTAACTGAGGTGGGTAAACAAGGCAGGAGAAAGACCCATGGGTGTTGACTAAAATGAATAAGCAGTCTTGATGTTTGCCAGGAAGCGGGGAGGGGGGGAGTGGGTATTGAAACTCAAAACCTGAGTCCCACCATTGCAGGCCTCTCACTTCACCCCAGAACCCACATGCTCTCGCAGGGAGAGCAAAATCTCCCTCATCTGGATCCACACTTTTGGAATTTGGGGATGAGGCGAGGCCTGAGGTCTCCTTTCGTGCTTTCTAAGGATACAATAATAACCATGACACTGATTTTCTGAGCTAATGTCTTAGAAACCAGATACATGGTAGGAGAAATGTTTAGTCTACTTGAGAATCAATTCTTTAAGCATTGTGTGAACCATGCTTGTGGTCCACTTTCAGACATCGGGTTAATTATAGCATCTCGTTTGCTCATGTAAGCAGAGCAGGATGTTGGCTTGGTAACAGTTTGTTAGCCACTGGTTTATGTTGTTATATATTTGGAGGCACTGTTTGCTTAGGGTGTGATGGCTGGTCAGCCACTCCCCTTCTCGATTCTGACTAAGATTTACAGAAGAGCTGACATATTCTGCTTGTGTCTCTGGAATTAGTCCAGAGAACAAGCAAAGTCCTTCCACTTTTAGAAAAACGAAGCTGTATTTTCAGTCTATATTTTATAGGCTTTCCTTTTCTCATGAAGTGTTTGCTGACAGGTCTTTGATATACAACTAAAGTCCTTGAATGGCATTCAAGCATCCTCGCTGACCCTCAGGTTCCCTTACCCCTCTCATCCTATATACAAGGTGCTCCCACATTGCTTCCTGTGGCTCAAACACATCATTTGATGTCAAGCCTTTGTGCCTTGAACCATGCTTTTACCTCTGCCGGGAAAGTTGCTCTGACCCCCTCGTCAGCATTCTCTGTGTCTTTCAAGGCCTTACTTGCCATTTCTTTGGGGGATGTCCTTCCTACTTTGATCCTATGGTGGTCATAAACTATATTTTGTTTATAAATTCCTGCTTATCCCTCATAATTTTTTTTTCCAAGTTATTCCTGTTCTCTTTTGTCTCTGGAAGTGGAGAGAAGCTCTCCCGGGTTTCTGGCCTATGTGGTCCCCCCCACTGTCAGGGAGGCCAGAAATGTTCTCACCCCTACATTTCTTGGAGGTCCTAGGATAGGCTTTGAATCTTGGTTATTCATGGATAGGCAATGAATATATGTTGAAGGAATGAGCTATGATTTATTTTATTAAATTAAATGGAAATGTACCTTTTTCACTAGGGTAATCTCAGCCTCCAAGTGCTATTCGACTTAGTTAAAGTAAGTTAACTTGCTGCCTTCATCCTTCAGGAAGTTGTTCTCAACTTCCTAAACTTCTGTTCTATTTTTCGTGTGGCAGCACTTTTAAACGCTTGGAAACTTAACTTACATCACTGAGGCGAAGTCAGGGCCTTATCACACAGGCTGGTGCTTGCTGGTAAGGGATTTGATAGTTGTCTCAGGTTTTCCATGTGGAGCCTCCTGTTTCTAATTCAGCTGTCAGCTGCTTCTTCTTCTGCTGCTTCTTCTTTTCTTCTTCTTCTTCTTTTAAGATTTTATTTATTTGAGGCAGATGAGAGAGAGCAGGAGCAGGGAATGGGTGGGGACAGGGAGCAATAGAGGGAGAAGGAGAGGGAGAAGCAGACTCCCCGCTGATGTGGGGCTCCCTCCTGCAGACACTTAACCAATTGAGCTACCCAGGCGCCCCATCAGTGGTAAGCTTCTTGAGGCCAAGACTATAGAGGACACACTCTTGGCACTCCCCAGTGGGTCCCATGTCAGACATATTCAGTAGATATTTGCTAGGTGATTTGGAAACCCAGGCTTCAGAACATTTTATCTGGCTTTCAGGTATCTTTGTTTTGTAGTTTCATCATGGTGGCTTGGTTAGGATGGGTGAGAATCATAATACCTGAGAAGTTTCATCCTGAGTGGGAAAGCCACTGGAAGTTTCTCCAGACTTCAAGTAACTCTCTGTATTCCTGCCTCATCTGTGTGATGGTAATTTGGGTCCCTGATCTAGAATGCAAATACAGAGGGAACATGGCCCCTTTCTTTCATGGACCCTGCCACTAGGTTGCTTGGCTATTCATTTCTATTTTATTCTAAGAAATCTTTGACTCTTCTTCACTCTTTCTTTTATCACCTACACTGGAAATCTTGGATGCAACTGATGATCTCTTATTTCATTCCAGCCCATAGATATATGTTCCCCAGTGACCACAACTGGACTGGCCCCCGTGAGCATTTCTGTCTCATTCCTTTTGGGCCTAGGTTGGCAGAAAGTTGTTTCATCTCTGTTAAAAATGTGCCTCCTTAATTTCTTTCTTTTTCACTTTCTTTTTCCTTTTCACCTAAAACTTCAAGAAAATAATTCCATATATTTATGCTATAGGCCTTCTTCTTCCCTTCCTCCCTTCACTTTCCCTTACTTAAAAAATCACTAATAAATTTAGCTTAACGTAATGGAAACTGTATAGCATAATTCAGCGTTCCTCAAACTTTGATCAGTTGAGAACCATCAACATGGTTTTTGTTTTATCTTTTTCAACAGACTTATTTATTTATTTAAAACAATTTTATTGAGATATAATTCATATGCCATGCAGTTCACCCATTTAAAGTGTAAAATTCAATTTTTTCGGTACATTACATTACCAGTTTTTACTTTTTTAATTTTTATTTATTTTTATTTTTTAAAATAAAAATTTATTTATTTATTTATTTGACAGAGATCACAAGTAGGCAGAGAGGCAGGCAGAGAGAGAGGAGGAAGCAGGCTCCCTGCCAAGCAGAGAGCCTGACGAGGGACTCGATTCCAGAACCCTGAGATCATGATCTGAGCTGAAGGCAGAGGCTTTAACTCACTGAGCCTGACGAGGGACTCGATTCCAGAACCCTGAGATCATGATCTGAGCTGAAGGCAGAGGCTTTAACCCACTGAGCCACCCAGGTGTCCCAACTTCCTTAAATTTCTATGTCCCAGTTTTCTTATCTGGGAAATGGGCAGAATCATATCAATCCCTTAGTTGTGATAGAATAGAATCACATATGTTAAGGGTTTTGCCTGGGTCCTGGCATATAGTAAATGCTCAACAAATGTGGTTGTTTTAATGAATGATCCTTGTTTACAGTTTTCTCAGAGATAAGCATTAACTTACAAGAGAAGTTAGCTTGTGTATTCTGAAAAAACTCTCCAAGACCAGCAAACACCATCCTCCGGCCCTGTACAGGCTGTCAAAAAGCCGTGGTCCTGACTGACTGCCAGACAGTGTGCAAGAAAAAGACAGCAAACTTACTGGTCTAAAAACTCAACTTGACGGGAAGAGAATGCAGCCTAGGGTCAGGCCCCTTGAGCTCACAGGACCCCGCTGGTTCCATGGGTGTTCAGTGTCGTGTGATTTAAACCCCACCCTTGGCATGTGCCCGTTGGCCCAGGTGGTGGGTCGCAGCACATCTAACCCGGGGCGTCTTGGCTCAGACTGAGGCAGCCCCACTAGGCGTTGGCGAGCTAAAGGCTCAGTTGCGTCTCCTTACGTGGCCACCACAGCCCCACAACAGGAACAGCGAGTGACAGCTGCTTCCTGCCCTGGACCCGGCCACGAGCCAGCAGGGCCTGGACCGCTGGGGACCAGTTCCCGTGGGCTTGCTTCCTTCCCTCCTTCAGGCACAGGGTTTCCATCTATAAAATGAGGATAAGATATTAGTTCCGATCTCCCAGCGTTGGTTGTCAGGAGTATTAAATGAGATTAAGACTATCAAGCAGTCCCCACAGTATTCAGTAACAGATAACTTCTACTGTTACTATTAGTAGGGAGGGGTCTGTCACCAACATTGTCACCGAGCATGCGAGCATGCGCGGCTCCACGGGGTGTGGTGGCCGTCCCGCGCACACTCATGCGTTGCATTCACAATCTGCAGTTTGTTGACCCAGACAATATAGAGACGCCCTCATAAAGGATAAAAATTACGAACCCTTAGTGTTGACAGATTATTCTGCTGTTCTTAAATATGTATAAACATATTCATCTCCTTATGTTTGCTGTTCCTTCCCAACTCGGAAAGCAAAACATGAGCAAGATACTGTTGTCCGTGTGAAATGAATAAAAGGCAGGCGGACCGGGCTTCTTTCGCCGGGTGAGGCTGGCTTATTGCCGCAGCACCGCGAGCGCGGCTTGAGGCTGCGATGCTCGCTCTGTCCACCGAGGGGGCTTGCTGCGACTCCCCTGGGTTATCCTGGGGCTTGGATCTCCCATCACATTTCTCTGCATGAAGTAGTGTACAGGGAAGCCTTCTGGTGTTTGTGGGGCTCAGACGCCTCCAGTGCATATCGCTCTGCCGCCTCTCTTCTTCCCTCATTGGCCCCTGACCTCCCGTGCAACCCTGTATAGCTGCAGACCCACACGCACACGCAGGCTCCACAGTCTTTTGGCAGGACCCAATTATAACATGGCCATCCTGAGAATCTGGAATGTCTTTGCATCTTACTTCAGAGGCACTGATTCTCATAAGGACTGAATGAAAAGCCTGAGCACAAATTCTCATAAGGATGATATCTGAGGCCTTTTGGCAGATGCCAGTTTGAGAAACGTGGATTCACGTCTGGCCTAAATCTCTAGAGTATCTGGAGCAGACTCCAAAATGAAACACAATATTTAAAAAGACTAATAGGCAAGCCCAGGCCCTGGATGAGAGTGTAATAGGAGTTAAGAAAAACGGTCACTGAATTATCTGGCAGAGAGGGCAAAGTGTGAAATGCACATGTTAGCCTCTTCTTGTCTAATAGGAGAAAACAGGCAAGTTCTCTCAAGAGACAAACTTTTCAGGGCACCTGGGTGGCTCAGTGGGTTAAAGCCTCTGCCGTCGGTTCAGGTCATGATCTCAGGCTCCTGGCATTGACCCCACATCAAGCCGTCTGCTCAACAGGGAGCCTCCTTCCCTTTCTCTCTCTCTGCCTGCTTCTCTGCCTACTTGTGACCTCTGTCTTTCAAATAAATAAATAAAATCTTAAAAAAGAGAGAGAGAGAGAGAGAGAGAGAGAGAGAGGAACTTCTCCTGCCTCTGAATCCAATGAGTATTTGCCACATGAATCCTTTATAGATGAGACTCCAGGGAGCCAGAGGCACCAAGAAAGTCTTTGTCTATAATTTCTCTAGAGTTCCTGTGGACCTCATAAAAGCTGAGGAAATACTGTTCAATTTTAAAGCAGTGAGGATACTGTTGGTGCCTTAATAATACTTCACAGTGTGTGCTGGGGGGGTCCTCAGGGTTTTCAGAGCACCTTCTCTCAAACATTTCTTATTTGAGACCCAGGACAGCGCCCTACCCCAAGGTGGGGAGGGTGATAAGGGGTCTGCATCCTGCAGTGGCCACGCGTGGTGCCATCTCTCTCTGTCAGGTGGGTTTCAGGGGTGCTCTCATCTTGCTTAGAATTTCCTCCAAGGAAACTTTGGGTTTGCTCTTCCCTGGAAGGTAGTAGTGGGTAAGTGGTGGTGGTGTCAGCGCCTCCAGAGTCGGCCTCAGGATGGATGGCATCCTGCCTGACTTGCTGAAATGAATTCACTGCTGGGAGCGAATTCATTTCAGGTGACTGAATGGATAGATCTACTGGAAGGAACTGTTTATATAGCCCATCTGAACACTGATGAGTATCTGCCAAGCGCCACACTCTTAGGGTCAATCTCATTTGTGCCAAGCTAGTGACACGATTTGGCACAAGATTCAGTGGCTGCTTTCTCTTTACCCTACCCCCAGTATCTGGGTGCTTTCTCCCTGTGTAAACTCATAGAACATATGAAAGATGGGCAGGTAGGAAGGCAGGAAGAATAGGGGGAGGGAGGGAAGAAGGGTCATGCACAAGCCAAGCACAGATTTTGTTCTGACCTTTTATATGCATTTCTCTTAATATAGTTGCTACCCTACCCTAGAAGATATATGGTTTTATATCTTGCTGTGCTGCTTGACATAATGTCATAAGCTTGTACTTTAAAACTCTTTGAAAATAATATTTTATAAAAAGATTTTATTTATTTGTGAGAGAGAGAGAGAGGGAGGGCGGGCACAAGCAGGGGAAGCAGCAGGCAGAGCCAGAAGCAGATTCCATGCTGAGCAAGGAGTCTGATGCAGAGCTCAATCCCAGGACTCTGAGATCATGATCTGAGCTGAAGGCTGACGCTTAACCGACTGAGCCACCCAGGCATCCGAAAATAATATTTTTAAGTATTCTTTCATCAGACAGTGAAGTTGTTTTCCACTTTTCACGGATGCAAAGAATGAATTAGTAGACACCTTGGTTCATTATCTTTGTCTACATTTTGAACATTTATTTTCCTACTTAAGAGAAATTTGCAGTAGAATTATATACCAAAGAATGCAAACATTTTATTTTTATTTTATTTTATTTTATTTTATTTTTTTAAAGATTTTATTTATTTATTTGACAGACAGAGAACACAAGTAGAAAGAGGCAGGCAGATAGAGAGGAAGGGAAGCAGGCCCCCTGCTGAGCAGAGAGCCCGATGCGGGACTCGATCCCAGGACCCTGAGATCATGACCTGAGCCGAAGGCAGCGGCTTAACCCACTGAGCCACCCAGGTACCCTACAAACATTTTAAAGACTTTCTCTTTCTCTGTATATGGACACATGCCTTTCCAGAAAGGTCTTACCAATTTATACTTCCCTCAGCATCAAACGAGAGTAAGTATCTGTCTTCCCTCACCTTCAAACATTTCCTAATTTAAAAAGGTAGACTAGCGATATGTTATTTTTATGTGCATTTCCATGATAATTAGTGATAATGAAGATTTTTTTTTAGATTGGGAGGTAATTTGTATTTCTTCTTCTGTGAATTATCTACTTATTTGGTGTTTTTAAAGAGATTTCTACGATCTCTTCATATAGTAAGGAGATTAGCCCCTTGACATATATATTTATTTCAAATTTTAAACCAGTTTGTGATATGCCATTGGATTTTTTGGTAACAACTTTATTGAGGTATAATTCACATAATGTTGTACAAGTTACCCAGTTTTTTCAAAATTTTATTTAAATTCTATTAACACACACACAAAAAAACCCTCCAAAACCCAAAAAATAACAAAAAATAATTTTTATTGACATATGAGCATTAATAGTTTCAGAGGTAGAGTTCAATGATTCATCAGTTGGATATCACACCCAGTGCTCATTCCATCAAACAAGTTACCCTTTTAAAGTGTACAATTCAGTGGATTTTTTCACAGACTTGTGCAGCTATCACCACCGTTAGTTCTAGAATATTTTCATACCCTCCAAAAGGAAACAGCATACACTTTAGCTATCATACCCCAAGCCCTACTTCCCCACCAAGGCCCCAGCCATAGGCAACCACTAATCTACTTTTTGTCTCTATAGATTTGCCTCCTATGGACATTATTACAATGTGTGGTCTTTTGTGGCTGGCTTCTTTCATTCGGCATCATGTTTTCAATGTTCAATATTTTATTCCTTTTTATGACTGAATAATATGCCATGTTTTGTCTATCCATTCATTAGCTGAGGGACGTTTGGGTTGTTTTCACCCTTGGCTATTATGACTAACGCTGCCAAAGCAATACAATTTAGATTTTAGTTTTATAAAACTTTGTTTACTAAAGTTTTAAATTCATACCAACCCTATTGCTTGCCTAGATTGTATTTCTTTAGTTGTTTAAGATGAACAAATCTTTTCCCAAACCAATGATAACATTTTCAGTTTTTAATTTTTTTAAAGGATTTTATTTATTTATTGAAGAGAGAGAAAGAGTGAGAGAGAATATGAGCAGGGCAAAGAACAGAGGCAGAGGGAGAAGCAGGTGCCCCTCTGAGCAGGGAGCCCTATGGGGCTCCATCCCAGGACCCCGGGATCATGACATGAGCCAAAGGCAGCTGCCTAATCGACTGAGCCACCCAGATGCCCCTCATCTTTTTAATTTTTAATTTTTTTTCATCTTTAAAATTTTTAAGTTCTGTTTTATTTTTCACTTTAGTTTATTTTTCACTTTAAATCAAAGCTTTATTTTGGAGTATATGAGAGTTAGGAAGTGTCTAAATAGTCCTTCTGTCCCTTCACCCCCACCCCAAATAGCTAAATTTTCCCAGCACTATCTGCTGAGTCATTCTTCTCACCAATGATTTTCTTTATTCTACACTGATTTCTAATGCTTTCTTTATCACATATTAAGTTTTTATGAGACTAAAGCTTGACTTGGGGGTTATCCCTTGTACTGAATTACTGTTTAATTTTTTATAAACGTAATATAAAATGGGATTAAATTTTATTGTTTCTTGAATATTAGTAAGAGGCATAAAACCTATATAAAGGGAATTTTCCTAGATAGGAAAATTGGTTATTATAAAGAAGAACATTGTTGCAAATATAATTTAAAATGCAATGCAAGAAGAGAGGTATGTGGCTTATGCTCTGAATTTTATTTGAAAACTGAAAGTTTTTCTTCCATGATTATTGATTTTGTCAGATTTTCTGCTTGTTTTGAGATAATTTTGGTAATTCGTATTTTTCTATAAAAATTGTATTGAAATTTTAAAAATTCATAGCATGAAGTTTTCACATCAGTATGTTTCTAAAATTCGTCTCCTTATATGTCACTGTCATGTCTTTCTCATTGGTTTACTTATATTTTCTCTATACTTTCCTTGATATATTTATTAGAGCTTTGACTCTTTGGCAAGCTGACTAATAATAGATCAGTAATTTGGGAAAAATGGAGAGTTTTTCTTTTTTGAAGCGAAGGAAGACTGTACAATGGGTCTGTTCCAAGGAGCTTATACCTGTAAAATAACTTAGAATAGGGAATTGGCAAAAGTTGATGCCTAGCACTGGACCATTCGGGGTAGTGTCTAAACAATTCTGGGGGAATTCCAGGGAACTTCGTGCAGTTTTAAGTAACTGATGGGGTGTTTTAAGTCAATGAGGTAATTTTCTTATCCAGGAAGAACCTCAGAAATGGAAAAAAAACAAAAACGGGATGGTTCAGGCATCTAATAAGAAAATATTAATGCTTGATGTGATATTATATTCAGAAGAAGAATGCTACTTATCACTGATCTTTTTGGCTCTTTCCTAAATAGTCTTCCTCACTGGGTGGTTGTTGCTTGGGTGGCATGTTCAGCTCTGTTCGTGGGGATGGGTCCTGGCTGTTGTAGGAGTCACGCATCAAGGAGAGAAGGCAGCAGAGAAGGAGAAAATGGCCGCCTCTGTTAACATGGCTGGACAGCAGTGAGGCAGGCAGCTGCTGCACTTAGCCTTTGAGGGGGATAATTAGCACTGATAGAGGAGTCAGTAGGACTGGAAAGGAAAAGAGAGCTATAGCATATTGATGGCTCTGATGCCTACTGAAAACCAGCATCAACCCTCCTTGGAACATCCAGGGTTTTTGACCTTGTCTCTTAGCCCTAAATTCTGCTGGGATTCCTATTGCACAAGCAAGGTCAGAGACCTGGCTGCTTCTGCCAGGCCTTGTGGGATAGTGAGTCATGGGGGAAATCCCAGAGATGGGAAGAGCAGCAGGAGTGTGCCTCCCACCCATCACAGTCTGGGACCATGCAGAGGCAACTGTCAGTACAGATGTCAGGCTCTAGAATGAGACCACTGTCTCATGCTGTGGGGTTTTTAAGCTGCATATCTGGGAGGCCTGGGTCCTCTCCCCAGCCTGAGCAGGTCCTGGAGGTCCTTGCCTCACAGTTACAGCGGTAAGACATGATGGTGCCTTGGCCCCTCAGCCCAGCTCCCTCACCATAGCCTTCATTGTCATGGTAGCATGGCCTGTCCCCTGGTATGACCTGAGGTCTAATCTGCAAGTCTGTGGGTGCAGCTTTCTGGGGGCCTGAGGCACCACACCAACATTTTACTAGGACTGAGTGCTGTGGACTCTGCCAGAGGCCACCTCCTTCCTGGGAGTCCAGCCTGCAGGAATCAGCCAAGAGAACCCCTGCCTCTCACTAGACCTGCCCTTTTAGATCGTGGACTCTCCAAAGGCAGGCTTGATGCCTCATTCATCTTCATGTCCCCTCAGTGCCTGACATGTTTGGCTGGATCTGTAAGTGGTTTAGGAGTGAGGAAGAGGCAGCCCAAGAAAGGAACTGGATGAACCTTCCTTCCCTTAATGATTCTTAACCATTTTGTCCTTCTTGGGAGATCTGATGAAAGCTTTGGACTATCTCCAGAGAAGTATAAACAAGCATTGCACGTGCACGTGCGTGCGCGCGCGCGCGCACACACACACACACACACACACACACACACACAGAATCTTGCACACAGCCTATCAATTGATGAACCCTGGTTAAGAGCCCCTGCCTCAGAGTTCTGGTAGGTTCCACTTACATCACCTCAGCATCATCTCATTCTGTGCCATGCCCCACACATCTGCCCGCCCCCTTCACTTGCTCTGAACCCGTGCACAGTATAGGTGTTGGCTGGGGTACCGATCTGGAACCCAGTTACTTTGATCCAAGATTTGTTGAGAATGATTGCTTTTCACAGTTGCTCCAAAGTGGTGCCATGGCCTAGCCATGACCCCAAGGAATAATGGCTTCCGGCACAGCACAGGTTTTACTTGATGTTCAAAAGATGACCTTTAAGTGGACAGCCCATGCTTGACCCCACCTGAAGAGAAGGGGCCTTCTTCCCTCGCAGCCACCAAAGCCAGCAGTGCAGGAAGCCTGGAGGTAAAGCTTCCAGAAAACTACTGGTTGAAACTAGACTTGCCAGCCTTGGGCAACATCCTGTTTCAGACTTTCTGGCCTTCTCCACAGTCTTCCTCTTGCTGTCACCCTACCCTTGTGCCCTAACGGGTAATTGACTTTTTCCCAGTAGGTTGTCTTTCACGGTTTCCTGAGTCACTCCCTCCAGCTTGTATTTATTTGACATTCAGAGCCATTTCCTATTTGGTAATATTTGGGGCTTTCATGGGGTGGAACATGTCCATCAGTTCTCCTTCCTTGTGTTCCCATTCAGCGATGTCCTTTGTCCCGTAGATTCTGGCTGTGATTCAGTCACTGACACTGAGACTGAGGACGAGAAGGTCCCTTCCTACTCGAAGCATCAGAACCTGCCACAGCAGACTTCACCTGGGAACCTGATGGTGGTGCAGCCGGACCGTATTCGCTGTGGGGTAGGTGCTCCTGGGGCTGGTGGATCCGTGGCAGTGCACAGCCTTTTCAGTGGTTGCTTCTGTTGCAGTAAAGGGAGTGTAATCTTAGCCTTTCCTCAGGGATTCTCTTGTAGATTAGCTGCCCTGGGATTCCCAGTACCTGGGCCCTTGAGCACACCTCACTCCTTTAAATAAGAGAAAGGTGAGGGGCGCCTGGGTGGCTCAGTGGGTTAAAGCCTCTGCCTTTGGCTCAGGTCATGATCCCAGGGTCCTGGGATCAAGCCCCGCATCGGGCTCTCTGCTCAGCGAGGAGCCTCTTCCCCCCGTCTCTCTGCCTGCCTCTTTGCCTACTTGTGATCTCTCTGTCAAATAAATAAATAAGATCTTAAAAAAAAAAAAAGAGAGAGAGAGAGAGAGGCGAGCTCAGGAAAGTGTGTGTCATCCCTCATATAGATGTGTGGCAGCTTACCAGACATTTATGCTAACCCTGGAGGGAGAGGCCTAGGGCTGGAAGGAAAGAGGGGGGGGTGCATTTTGAAAGCTTGCTTCTCCATCAGCTGACCACTCCCATTCCCCAAGTGGATGCTTTGAAATTTGCTGGCTGCAACGTGCCAGTATTGCTTGCCAAAAGGGCTAAGATAAAAGCCAGAGTGTAATGTGACTAACATTTTCAGGATGGGACCTATGTTAACAGGCCCAATTGATGCGCCACTGTAATGCAAATTCTTCCATAGAACTGGTAGTTTTTTATTATCTTTCGTTTCTTGATGAAAATGTGTGATTTTATTAGTTCAGGGCAGCAGAATGCTTTCCTGTGGCTACAAGCTCATAAACATGCTGGGTTTAGATTGCACAGTAAGACAGGATCATTGTATGCGGCCTGCCTGGCAAGAGATCATCCGAGGGAGCGAGGTGAAATAGAATTCAGGTTGTTCCATGCCTGGGGAGAATCAGCCCTCCAGTAAGGTATTTGTGCCCATTCAAGAAGAGTATAAGAAGCAGACCCCAGGAGGGGTCCTCCAGGCTGACGCCTGTCACATTGTAAGGTCCATGTGTCACCCAGGGGTCTTGGTAAAATTCAGTCTTTGATGGTTCAGTGGGTCCAGGAGGGGCCTTATATTCTGCATTTCAAACCGCTTCCAAGGCTGTGTCAGCCTGCCGGCTTCCCATGGAGCAGTCAGGCTCATGTCCGAATAGCGCTTCTCAGACTATCGGTGAAGACCCCTTTTATTTCTTTCTACAAAATTCCCAATTCTGCCATACACCAGTGCTTTTAAAAATGCCATACAAGAGAAATGCTATAAATGAAATAAAAAGAGGTACAAGCTGTCGGATTTTAAATTATTACATTAGGTCCAACAGACATAAGATTACTCCCATCAAACTGCTGTAAAGCTTGATAAGTGTTTACTCTTGGTCTTTGTAACTCGTCCCTTTGGGACCCATGGCAGTCGGGCCCAGAGCTGGACTGCAGACCCCTCCGTGCTAGCGCTGGGGCTTGGGGAGCCAGGAGACCCTCTGCCCAGCACCCTGACAGGGCACCCAGGAGAGGGCGGGGACACTAACTGGCCTCCTGCTCCAGGTGGAAACCACTGTCTACATCATCGTGAGATGTAAGTTGGATGAGAGGGTGACAACAGAAGCAGAGTTTTCTCCTGAGGATTCTCCCTCCGTCCGGGTGGAAGCCAAGCTGGAGAATGAATACACCGTTTCTGTGAAGGCTCCCAGTAAGTAGCCCTGTCTACCTCCGGAAATTAGGTGTCCTGTTCAGGAAGAGGTCCACTCTTGCTTTCTTTTTCTTGTCCTGTCTTTATTCAGCAGCTGAGAAAAGTGACAGCCAAGATTTGGATTTTGTTGTCATGTTCTATTTAAAGGAAAAGGAAGTCGCAGAAACATGCATGTGCGATGGGGGAAAAATGGATATTGTAAAATTTTTATCTGTAAGAAGTTAACATATTAAAATTTTTTGAGGGCTACCTGGGTGACTCAGTTGGTTAAGTGTCTGCCTTCAGCTCAGGTCATGATCCCAGGGTTCTGGGATCGAGCCCCACGTCAGTTCCTTGTTCAGCAGAAGAGTCTGCTCTGCTTCTCCCTTTACTTCTGTCCCTTAACCTTACTTGTGCACTGTCTCTCACTCACTCTCTCTTTCAAATAAATAAAATCTTTAAAAATTTTTTTTGAAATTAGAGAAAAATAGAAAAAAGTCATCACACTACTACCCTGTCTTTTGGCCTTTGGTCACGATTTTAAAAACAGAGTTGTTTTCAATATTTATTCTCTCAGCATCCTTTTGCCCCTTACTGTTTTTTTTTTTTCCCTAAAGATTTTATTTATTTGTTTAACAGAGAGAGAGAGTTCACAAGTAGGCAGAAAGGCAGGCAGAGGGTGAAGGGGAAGCAGGCTCCCCACTGAGCAGAGATTCCCATTGTGGGGCTCGATCCCAGGACCCTGAGACCAAGACCTGAGACCATAACCTGAGCTGAAGGCAAAGGCCCAACCCACTGAGCCACCCAGGCGCCCCTTGCCCCTTGATGTTACATGGACCTTGTAACTTTCCATTTTATAATATATTTTTTCTATCATAAAACTTATGTGAGCTCAATACTGAAAAGTTAAAGAATGCAGGGGCACCTGGGTGGCTCAGTGGGTTAAAGCCTCTTCCATCATCTCGGGTCATGATCTCAGGATCCAGGGATCGAGCCCCGCATTGCGATCTCTGCTTGGCGGGGAGCCTGCTTCCTCCTCTCTCTCTGACTGCCACTCTGCCTACTTGTGATCTCTGTCTGTCAAGTAAATTTAAAAAAAAAAAAAAATTGAAAAAAAAAAAAGAGAAAATAACGGAAAGTAAATAAATGCAGCCAAGGTAAAGGAAAATAAATAGAAAATTGCCTTTATGCCCCAAAGGAAATCAGTGATTTCTGTAAATTTTCTCATCTATGCACATAGCTTCGTATAGTCTCATAGGCCACTTTTGTTACCTGGAAGATACCTATGAGTATTTGCTCACATTAGTAAGTATTCTTTTACAACATAATTCTTCATGGTTCCAAACTAATCCATTGTATAGATGTATCATAATTTATAAACCAGTTCCTTGTGTTGAACTTGTATCTTATAATTCATCTTGTTTAAAGCTGCATTATACTCCCTTGAAAAGAAGTATCATCTTTTAATTTTTCGTTTCCTCATTGTTATGTATTTGTGTCATTTCTGATTTCTTATTGTCTTCTTTTGTTTTAAATTCTGATATATCAAATATCTTTATGCTTGCATGGATTGAGGAGTATTTCCTCAAGATGGAACCCTTGAAATGTGGTGCATTTTGAAGGATCCTGGAAAACAGGGCTTCCTTGCTTTCGGAAATACTACTCCTATCTATCAAGTTTGCTGTGTCATGGCCAACCCTAGGCATTATCATTTTTAAATATCTTTGCTAATTGGATATCTTTTGAAAGAGTAGCCCATTATTTTAATGTGCATTTCTTTGATTACTAACGAAGCTATTTTTCCATGTTCTCTACTTGTTGCATTTCCTCTTTTGTGAATCGAATCTTTGTGGTTGGTGTATTTTTAATTTTTCTTTCCCCCTCAAAACCCCTTCCTGTGGTGGAGAAGAGCTAAAGAGCACAGAGTCATGACAGCCACAGAGCCAGTGAATCAATTCTCCCAGTCCAGGGCTATGAAAGCACTGAATTCCGCCGGCCAGGATCTTTTCCCACCTTGCGGCCACCGCTGACCTTTGTAGAAAGTGTTTTATTTATTTATTTTTTAAAAGATTTTATTTATTTATTTATTTGACAGACAGAGATCTCAAGTATGTGAAGAGGCAGGCAGGGAGAGAGAGAGGAGGAAGCAGGCTTCCCGCTGAGCAGAGGGCCTGATGCGGAGCTCGATCCCAGGACCGGGCTCGATCCCAGGACCCTGGGACCGTGACCTGAGCCAAAGGCAGAGGCTTTATAACCCACTGAGCCACCCAGGTGCCCCTGTAGAAAGTGTTTTAAACTCAACTCTTCTTGTTTGTCTTGGTCCTGGGCCTACTGTAGCAACCAAAACAGATGAAAATCTTCCAAAAATGAAATTGCCAAACCAACGGGGACATTTCCTCTGACTCTGGGCCTCTCAGATGCCAGTCTCCTCACTTCCTACTTCTACCCTTCCCCTTACTTCTCTATCCCGCACCTACCTCCCAAATCTTTCTTCCAGCCCCCAGTTAATTTCTTTACCATTAAGGGGAATCCACGGATAGTTTCCCCTGGCCCTTGTTCTTCCTAGGCACCTTCGTGGTTTTTTTGTTTTCTTGTTTTTTTTTTTTTTTTTTCTTCTCTTCAGGCCTCTCCTCTGGAAATGTTTCCTTGAAGATCTATTCCGGGGATTTAGTGGTGTGTGAAACTGTGATCAGTTATTATACTGACATGGAAGAGATCGGGAATTTATTGTCCAATGCAGCGAATCCCGTGGAGTTCATGTGTCAGGTAAGGATGTGGAAAGGAAACCTGCATTTTCTGGACATGTAGTTTCTGCTCGTGGTTCTTTGGCTTCGAATCTGCTGGATGGAAGATGGCTGGATTTAAAATCTGACCTTCCTCACTTTTGTGTTCAGGCCTTTAAAATTGTGCCCTACAACACGGAGACCCTTGATAAACTGCTCACGGAGTCTCTGAAGAACAACATCCCTGCGAGTGGACTGCACCTCTTTGGAATTAACCAACTGGAAGAAGAAGATATGATGACAAGTAAGTCAGAAATTCAGACCAGCTGCGGGCTGATTCTAGTTTGTGAGTTTCAGCATCCAATCCCCCCGTGCTTGGACCCTTTTGGTTCCCTCTCCGCAGCTCATCCTTTGAGAATGGTTCCTTCACTGGCAAGCTAGAGTGATTTCTAAATTGTAGATCTGAATACTTCAGCCCCTTGCTAAAAACCCTTTGTGGTTCCCATTTGCCTTCTTGATAAAGCCCAAACTCCTTAGCATGTTTGCAAGCCTTCCCAAGAGGTTCCCACTGCATTTCTGCCCTCATCCCTATGCTGTCCCTGGGCTCTGCTCTACAGAAAGTCTGCACTTCTTTCATCTCATGAGAATTCTGCCCTGCCTCTTGCTGCCTAAACTCTGTGGGAATTCAGTTTCCTCCTGTCCTCCTTGGTTGCTGTGCACCTGGCTAACATCTCGTCATTTCCGAACAGCGGCCTAGGTAGCACTTCCTCAGGAAGACCTCTCTGATCCTTTGGTGAGTTCTGTCTACGTGCTGTGGGCTCCCCTAGCATGTCGGGTGTCCTCTGTGTTAGTTCTCAGCTGTGTCTGTCTTCTCTGCAGGCTGTCAGCTCCGTGAGGGCTGAGGCAGTGCCTGGGTGGCTAATTGTAGGCTGGAAACAAACATTTGTTCAGTGAGGGAGGAGCAGTCTCCTGTGCGCATGTGACAGGCTGGATAACGGCTCCTGTGGGGGATGGTGCCTGGTGGGCTGACAGGACGACTGGTAGGGAGCTTCTGTGGATATTGCTCTTTCTTCATGTGTGTGATGGAGACTGGTTGCCCCCTGCCCTATGTCCCATCCTTCCCTAGCCAAGAGAGCCGTAAGAATGGGGTTATATTACCCTCAGGTCCTTCTCCTGGGGTCATTCTTGTGTTGTCTCTCCCCATTTTTCTACTGTGGAATGTTCTTGCATTACTTCCTGCAGTGTTGATATTCTCTGTTCTTACGCTTGAGGCTCAGGAAGAGTATTTATAGCCTGCCAATGTGGGGTCCTGGGGACATGTTCAGACTTTCATCCCAAGGATCATTTCCTGATGAATAGGAAGCTGGGTTTGTTTTACTAAGAAAAATCTGCATGTGCGTGTGTGTGTGCATAGTAGTATATATAAGTCTGTTTGTCTATCACTGTTGGGTTTAGAAATCAACTTTTAGGGCGCCTGGGTGGCTCAATGGGTTAAAGCCTCTACATTTGGTTCAGGTCATGATCTCGGGGTCCTGGGATTGAGTCCGGTGTTGGGCTTTCTGCTTGGCGGGGAGCCTGCTTCCTCCTCTCTCTCTGCCTGCCTCTCTGCCTACTTGTGATCTTTCTCTGTGTGTCAAATAAATAAATAAAATCTTAAAAAAAAAAAAAAGAAATCAACTTTTATGAAAACAAAAGAAGGACTTGTCCCAAACTCCACAATGCAAACACGTCTATTTTCTTGGTAGAGTTTAGCTTGCTAAATCCAGATATTAGTAGGCGGAGGAGGTCACGAGGATCCAGTGACCTGAAGGAGTACTTTGTTTCTCCTGAATCAAAAGGTTCACGGACATCCTGCGGTTCAGGTGTGTTAATACCAACACTCAAAACCTGTCCTAAACAAAGAACTCACTGAATACCACCATCTTATTAATCCTCCTAGCCCTTTTGAAATAGTTTGGAAATATCTTCTAGTTCAAAACTAGGGGCCATGGAAAGGCTAATTAACATACCTAGGATGACTCCGCATACTTTATGAAATTTGGAATAAGAGCTAAGAAGATGAACTTAATTTTTTTAAATCAGCACAAAGCAATTGTGTAAAAATGCTGTGACATTTGCAGAGAAGGTCAAGACGTCATTCCTGTTGTACTTTGTGGCTGCTACTTAAGCTTTTAGAAAATCAGCATATTTTGAATTAGTATTATTTTTTAGGATTCTTTGATCCTTTTAGAGAAAAAGGTGAATTATTAATTATTAGATTTGCTAGTTAATTAACATATCATTTCTTCCATCATCCGAGGGCAGAATCTTCAGCTGTGCCTCAAAGGAAACTGTCAGATGTTAGGTCAATCAACCCAGAAGTAATGATTGAGTGCCTGCTGGATGCCATGGTAGGCTTGCCAGCTTTGTCTCCATGAACAAGGGTGCCCATGCCTTCATTCTTATTTGTCCATTGTCTTCCTGAACAATTTTCAGATCAGAGGGATGAAGAGTTGCCCACCTTGTTGCATTTTGCTGCGAAGTATGGGCTCAAGAACCTCACTGCCTTGTTGCTCACCTGCCCGGGAGCCCTACAGGCATACAGTGTGGCCAACAAGCATGGCCACTATCCCAACACCATTGCTGAGAAACATGGCTTCAGGGACCTGCGGCAGTTCATCGATGAGTATGTGGTAAGGTCAAGGTGCGAGAGGCCCCAGGAATGAAAATGCACTCTGTGGTCCTAGGGCCTACCTGTTCAGTAGAGATACGTGCCTCTTCTTCTGGCAGGGCCAGTTTGTGTGGGCTTAAGAGATGCTCCCTGGAGTCCCATGGACCTGGGTCCACATTCCTGCACCAACATTTGTTGGCCATGTGACTTTGGACATATCACATACCCTCTCTCTTTTAGTTTCCTGAAGTGCAGAAGGAAGGTAATGCTAGTTCTGCTCATAGGGTGGTTTTCAGGATAAAAGGAAATAATGGATGTAAAGCATTGAGGTCCACCCAGAGAGATTTGCAGAGACATTTAAAGACTGAATATGCTGCAGATTGATGCTGATCCCTCTTCCCCAGCCCCACCCCATTCCCCAAGGCACTTTGGTGGGATGCTCCCAGCTGCCTTGTCGCCATCCTGTCCAGGTGAACTACTGGGATTGGTTCTTAGCAGAGACCACAACAAAGCTCTGCACTTGAGGCTTCCCGGAGGCCAATGGGGAGGTCCCCTGTTATGCTAATGGCCTGTCTCTCTTTCTGAGCCTCTGCTGATCCTAAGAGAGATATGCCCTGTTTCTTGGCTCACCTGGTTTTGGACCTCCAGATCCTCCTTAATCATCGACTTCTGGGAACATCTTCGAGTTCTCATCCACTGTCTAGTCTTTGCTCCATGCCCCAGTATTACTTCTCTTGTCTTGGAGACCCCCATCCTTCCTGACTCTTCCCTTTTCTGGTTTTCCTTCATCTTCACGAGTCATAGTGGGGACTCTCAGTCTCTTGCGTGGGGCAGAGACCTCAAAGGAACCATAAAGACAATCTAGTCTTGCTCTGTATCTCCATAAAGGAGTGAGCCTACACCTCCCCAGAAACTTAATTCCATGCTGTTATTTCACAGTCTGCAAGGCAGCGACTCACTAAGGCATGGACGGGGGGCTCCCCACAGTTTGGGGGTTGCATAAGTGTGTTGAACAAGTAGAATAGCCTGCGTGTCGTTTTGGGCACCTTTGACATAAATGAGGCTAAAAAGTACTCACCGTCCAGGAGTATTTATTCTGCTTTACTTTGAAGTCACAAACGTGTAAAATGCAGCGCATCGTTTCCACGCCAGTAGTTTTTATTGGGGACATACTGTGTTCACAGTCATGACTCCTAGTTATTGAATCTATTTGATTGGCAAATGCCATGTTTTACTTAATGCTCACTGCAGCCCTTGGAAGTTGACAGTATTGTTGTCTGTCTTTAACAAACAAGGAGAAGATGGGGCTTAGGAAGGTAGAATAATTGTGCCCGGGTTGCACTCTAGCAAGGGTGGAGATGGGACAGGAACCTAGTTTGATGCCAGTTCTGGGGCTTGTTCTTTTGTTCTACGTAACAGGGAAGTGGAACGATGCCTTTTCAGTTTGCACCAAAATTAATCGGGTTCCCGTTTCTCATACCTTCTTTGCTCTCTAGCCATAATCACCTTCAGCCAATGCATCTTCAGCATTGCTACCAAAAGGTCCCTGCATGTTTTTAGGACCTCTAAGGACTGTCCCGTTTCCTCTTTCCACCACATTGAAACCAAATGCCAGACCTTGAGTCTCCCAACATCTCACAGCCGTCACCTGGGCCAGTCGTTCAGTCGCATCAAGAAACCAGCAGGTTCTGTCAACAGCAGATGAGCTCCCTCGAGGTGGTGTGATGAAAATGAGGATTTTTGTGGGTATTGCTGAAATAAGGTTGTGAAACACCAAAATTTCTTACCAGGAAAAGTTGTGCAGAGTTTCAGAGAAGCCAGCTTTCTGCCTTTGCCACCACAGGGAGGCAGAAGGATGGGCAGTCTGTCTGACTGCAGGGCCTTTCAGCTAAGGCTATCTCTCCTCTGGACACACTGTGTATGAAACCAAGGCAAGCACTTGGCAGCAGCCTGCTGGAAGGAACAGGGACTAGGGAGTGAGCTTCTGAGGGCCATCTGACTACATATCAGGGCAAGAACAACTTAGTGGCCACCATTTCATTTGAATGTCTGTGTTGTTACAAGGGTTACCACCTTGGAGATCATTGATTTCCTTTGGAGGAACCAGGGTGTAGTAGAGAGGTCAGAAGGCAGGACTGCATGCCCTTAAGTAAGGTGCTAGTTTTTTCTGAGCTGTGGTTTTCTCATGGGTGAACTAGTGAATATTGCAGCTTTCTCAGGCAGCTATGGAAAGAATGACATGAGGTAATGTATAGGCAAACACCTGGCATCGCATCTGACTCTTAGTAGGTGGTCTTGAGGAAGCCCTTAATTTGTACCCTCAGCTCCTCAGATGTTTACTGCCCATCTCTTGTGTGCATGACTCTGTGCTTAGCATTGGGAGAAGACACAAAGATTAAAACAAAGCACACAAGACAAACAGACTTGGAGTCTGGCCTCCAGGAGCTTGCGGGCTGGTGGGACAGCTGAACGCTGACCCGTGTGAACCTTTCCTCTTTGCCCGTCCCAAGTGCACGAAGGCCTCCCTCTTCCCAGAAGGCCAGAGTGTCTCCAGGTGCCTGTGAGTCCCGTCTTCTCTTTCAGGAAACTGTGGACATGCTGAAGAGTCACATCAAAGAGGAACTGATGCAAGGGGAGGAGGCTGATGCCGTGTACGAGTCCATGGCCCATCTCTCCACAGACCTGCTCATGAAATGCTCCCTCAACCCCGGCTGTGACGAGGAGCTCTACGAGTCCATGGCTGCCTTTGTACCTGCTGCCACCGAAGACCTCTGTAAGTAGCACAGCCCAGCCTCCATCCTTCTGCTGAGCCATGGCTTTCTTCCTTCTCGTGGACGGCAGGGGGGAAGTCCCTGCTTACCCCCGCTCCACCCCAAACAGACGAAGATCCTGTTTTGCACAAAGTCATGGCTGTCATCATGGGCTGTGACAAGCACACTCCTTCTCCAGACTTCCTTTGCTGGGCCTGATGAGTGACGGGAGAGTGCAGGCAAGGGCTGGAGGTCAGAGTCAATGGAGGCATTGACTTGGGATCTGAGGGGCGAAGTCTGTGGCTCTTAGCCCTGTCAGTCCCAATGGGCCCTTTTCTGTGGTGAACATTGCATGATGTTCTCTTTGGTACCCTGATGTGCCATTCATAAATAATCTAACCTACCTATGCATGAAAATTTAGAAATCAAATATATGCCCTGATTGAAATATAAGTTAAAGGAGAGGGAGGGTTCAGATTGCCTGTGCATGAGGACATCATGAAATGGTCAGCTGCAGGCACCCACACCCAGAATCACTGCCAACGTTACGGCATCAAATGCTGAGCGACCGACATGAGTCTCTTGTATCCGCGACTCATGTACCTCCGGCAACATTGGCACCTGCGCCTGGGTTTTCTTATGTAGTAAGTGATTCTTCACACTCTCCATTTTCATAGTAATTGAATTCCTGGAAAATTCCATGCATTCTAAAACCATGCAGAAATACAAGTTGTAGTTATATGTGAAGTAGTTTAGTTTCTAGGCACAGAAATTTATAAGCAGATTTTTTGATTACCTAGCTCTAATAGATTCATATATAGTAAACTTATTTCTAAAATGTCACATCTTTTTTTTAATAATTCTTTTATAAACTTATAATATATTATTAGCCCCAGGGGTATAGGTCTGTGAATCGCCAGGTTTACACACTTGATAGCACTTACCATAGCACAAACCCTCCCCAATGTCCATAACCCAACCACCCTCTCCCTAGACCCCTCCCCCCGGCAACCCTCAGTTTGTTTTGCGAGATTAAGTGTTTCTTATAGTTTTGTCTCCCTCCCTATCCCATCTTGTTTCATTTTTTCTTTTCCTACCCCTTAGACACCCCACATTGCCTCTCAACTTCCTCATGTCAGGG
This sequence comes from Mustela erminea, assembly GCF_009829155.1. NCBI lineage: Eukaryota > Metazoa > Chordata > Mammalia > Carnivora > Mustelidae > Mustela > Mustela erminea. The sequence goes on along the minus strand of NC_045627.1, from coordinate 61,093,883 downwards.
AGATCATATGATAGTTGTCTTTCTCCGATTGACTTATTTTGCTAAGCATAATACCCTCTAGTTCCATCCACATCATAGCGAATGGCAAGATTTCATTTCTTTTGATGGCTGCATAGTATTCCATTGTATATATATACCACCTCCTTATCCATTCATCTGTTGATGGACATCTAGGTTCTTTCCATAGTTTGGCTATTGTGGACGTTGCTGCTATAAACATTCGGGTGCACGTGCCCCTTTGGATCACTACATTTGTATCTTTAGGGTAAATACCCAGTAGTGCAGTTGCTGGGTCGTAGGGTAGCTCTATTTTCAACTTTTTGAGGAACCTCAAAAAGTGTTTTCCAGAGTGGTCGCACCAGCTTGCATTCCCACCAACAGTGTGGGAGGGTACCCCTTTCTCCGCATCTTCACCAGCATCTGTCATTTCCTGACTTGTTAATTTTAGCCATTCTGACTAGTGTGAGGTGGTATCTCATTGTGGTTTTGATTTGCTAAAATGTCACATCCGTAGGACAGGATTTTTCTTGTAAATTGTTTTAACAAATTTTGCCCATTTGGGGGGTTAACTTGTTTTTCCAATTGTAAAAGTAATACATTCTTATAAAAGCTTAAAAGAAGAATGTTATAACAGTTATTAAAAGTCTTTATGACTCCACCCAAAACCAACCTCTGTAGCACTCCTAACGGTTTGTTGGGGATATTTGTCCATATTTTTCTTTGTACCTACTGATATTAAATTAAGAAATACATATGCATATGTACATTTGTACAGATCTGTAGAAATGCATGTATATATGTAAATGTATATCATAAGCAGTTTTTTTTTTTAAGATTTTATTTATTTATTTATTTGACAGACAGAGATCACAAGTAGGCAGAGAGGCAGGCAGAAAGAGAGAGAGGAGGAAGCAGGCTCTCCGCGGAGCAGACAGCCCGATGCGGGGCTCGATCCCAGGACCCTGGGATCATGACCTGAGCTGAAGGCAGAGGCTTTAACCCACTGAGCCACCCAGGCGCCCCTAAGCAGTTTTTTTTAACCTATATGTATGGCTAGGGAAATCCTTAGAAGTCACGAGGGGCACAAAACACTTCATAGTCTAGTACAGTGCCATCCATGGGCAGAGTGTCTGCGTCTCTTCTGCTTCTGCTAAATGCCGGTATGTAGTCTCCCCTTAGCTAAGGTCTCACCTTCCCATGGACAGCTGGCCCACAAGCCGAGGATCCTCCCTCTGACCCATCTTCGGAAGGTCAGTGCTAGCTTAATGGTATGTCACAATGCCTACGTCATTTATCTCATATGTCAGCGTTTTATCATCTTCTGTCATCACAAGAAGGGTAAATACAATAAAATATTTTGAGACAGAGAGAAACTAGGTTCATATAAACTTTTTTTCCATAAACCTTTTGTTGCAGCATATTGTTAGAGTTGTTCTATTTTATTCTTAGTTATTATTCATCTCCTAATGTGCCTAGTTATAAAATAGGAACTTCATCATAAGTATGTGCGTATAGGAAAAAATACAGCGTATGTAGGGCTTGGTAGTATCTGTGGTTTCAGGCATCTGCTGGAGGGGGCTTGGCATGTAGCCCCCTCGAAGGATAAGGGGAACTTCTGAGCTATCCCTCCCTCCATCGTGGTGACAACCTAAAACCCCTTCTTAGATTTTCCAAGCCTCCCCTAGAGGGCAGTGCCGCTGCCCTTGAGAACCACTGGTCTAAATAATGTTGGACTTCAGTGCACAGTGTTGGAGCAGGAGGACCTGCCATGGGCCCTCAAAGAACCTTCTTTATATGTCACTACCATTTGCTATGAAACGCTAAGCACTCTGAAACACGGCCTAAAACTTAGGCTTCCTTCCCTCTGGGCTATTCAACAGATTCAAGAAAGGCGAGACAAATACCCATCAGTGTATCAGCTTTATTGACAGGGCTTTCTGGGACAGTCTGGATCGAGTATTACCAGCTTTCAGCTGAGAAGAAGATGGAGGGGCTCTGGGTGCACGGGAAGGGGGGTGGGCTTGTGTTTCCCACCCATGAATGGAAGAGCAGGTGCCAAGAAGCTGCCTTGGAGTGGAGGGGTGTGGCCAGAGGCAGACCCTGACACCAGCAGGGCCCTTGACGTGGCAGCCCCAGCACCTGGAAGCTGTGGTCCAGTCATTGTGAGGTGCTTGCTAGTTCAACTGGCTGCCTCTTGGAGAGTGGGGAGAATGCGGGAAAGCTCGGTAGAGGCTCCCTTCCTGCACCTGATGGGGAGAACTGGACATGATGGTAGAAGCTCTTCCTGGATGAGCCACCACCTGCCCGGGGTAGGGGGGCGGGGTGGTGAGGAGAGAGGGCATCATTCCCCCATCCACCATCCTCTATCTCACTGAATCCTTTAAGCCACGTAAGAATGCTTTGATGAGGGGCGCCTGGGTGGCTCAGTTGGTTGGACGACTGCCTTCGGCTCAGGTCATGATCCTGGAGTCCCGGGATCGAGTCCCGCATCGGGCTCCCAGCTCCATTGGGAGTCTGCTTCTCCCTCTGACCTTCTCCTCGCTCATGCTCTCTCTCACTGTCTCTCTCTCAAATAAATAAATAAAATCTTAAAAAAAAAAAAAAAAAGAATGCTTTGATGAACCTGCCCTTTATAAATGAGAAAACTGCAGCACAGAGAGGTTGAACAACAGTCCCAGGGTCTCACAGTGGCTAAGTGACAGAGCTCACCTTTGAGCTCAGATCTCTGTCTCTAGGGCCATATTCTTTATTCTTGGTCAGAAGTCTCCATCAAATGCCATAAGTGTTAGTCCTGGTTTCTTCTGAAGAAGTCATCTAGCCACTACAGCCCCGGCCGTGAGGTCAGCTCACCAAGTGGCCTGTGGTGATCTCAGCACTTGACTTCTATCTGTCTCTCCAACAAGCATTTCTGGAGCATCTCCTGTGTTTTAGCTGCTTGCCACTTCCAGGTGTTGGGGTGATGAGAAGGGCCAATATACTTTCCAATCTGGACCAGAGACCCATTCACAAAAGAACATTTGAAGGACAGTCAGTACCTACTTGGGAGGCCCAAGATTGTGTATCAACATTTCTGCCTTGTGTCCTTACTGTGGGGCAGTTGAAAGGTTAAAGAATGCCCCCACTTCACTACCTGTTTCGTGTTGACACAGAGGCTTAACACTTGTTTTCCCCCTGGACACTCCAGCCCCGTGAAAGCTGCGGGTTTTGCTAAAGGCAGCCACAGCAAGGACAATGAACCTCTCCAGCTCTCCCCAGGGCAGCAGGGGACTAGGGAGAGAGCCTGGTTTGTGGCTGTTGGTGACATGTAAAGTTACAGGGGGTCGGGGGGTTCTACTTGCCCTGGAGCTAGAAGGAGACCACCAATAGGCAGGCTACAGAATTTGGTTGCTTTGTGGCTGGGGAAAAGAAGATCACTGAATTTTTCATTTGCCAGATCGTATAAACTCTGAATTTTCTGATGCTAGACCTGATTCGGTTTATGTTTCTCTCTCTGTGGTTTAATCTTGGTAAGGACCACTTACCTATTGGCCCAGGAGGAGCAGCAACTTGGACCTGGGGAGGAACTGTTCCTTTTATTACCCGTGACCCTCCAGGAGAGAAGGCAGTCTAGTTCATTAAAATGCGGGACAAACTGATTAATCTCAGACACGTATTTGCAACACCACCGGGCACAGTAATAGCTTGCAACATCTGCCAGGCCTTTCCAGTAAGCAGACTGCTTTCATCTCATCTGTTATTTTGTCCAAGCATCCTCGGACTTGGTGGATAGAATTAGCTCTATTTCACAGGGAAGAAAACTAAGGCTCCAAAATGCAGTAGCTTGTGCCAGTCCCACTGAGGGAAAACTGGGTCAAGAATCTGGGTCTGCACATTCCCGGGGACAAGTCTGTCTGCTGCCCCGGAGGAACAGAGGACTCTACTGGCCTGCCCTCCTAAGATCTGCATTTTCCAGCCCTGGGAGAGACACTTAGACAGGAGCTCTTTCTAAATGTCCCAAGAGCCATGTTGATCCATGTCCCACCTTCGCTACCACTGAACCCTAGAGGCTGAAAGTAAATGTAGTAAGGAGTGTAGGCTATGTTCATTCCTGCATTTGTTCCCAGGACGAGCATTATGGAGGGCAGGTTTCAGGTGAGCTCTTTACTGCTTCTTTGGAGGTCACCCAGTGGTGTCAGGATAAATCTGCCTCTTTTCTGCCTTGAGTTTTGGAAAAGGGGTAGGAATGAGGTCCCCACAAGCACTAAGTAGGAAGGTTGGGAGGGAAAGGCCCTTGTTGAATGAAGTGGGGTGGGGGCATGCTGTTGGCTTCTGACCCTGAGATTTTATGGTTCTGCTCCAGGCTCTCCTTCCTTTGAACTTGCGGGGGCGTACACACACGCGTGCACAAGCATGCACACCCACACACTCACACCCTTGACGCTCGCTGTCTTTAGTTTAGCTATGCTGCCACCAGGTGGTAGCTCCCGGTCTTTGTTACCAGACCTTCAACTTCTCTCCCGGTTCTCTGGAGAATTTTTTGTTCAAGACAGATTTAAACCATCAGCTTCCTAACTTTACTATATAAGAAATAAATCTCCTTGTTAGAGGTAAGTGTATGCAGATGCTAAATAGAAATGAAGGCTGACCCCAACCCAGTGGGGCCCAGGGAGGCTGAAGGCACTGGCTGAGTTCTGATGCTTCTCTTCCTCCCGGTGTGCGAGAACTGTGTCGGGGTTGTAGGCGCTTGGTGAAGGCACGCGGAACTGAGTGTGTTAAAAGCTAATAAGATAAAATCTCCACCACCAGCAGTGACCCTGCTCCCCTCCGGACCTGGAGAGCCATGGGTCACGCTCTCCTGGGGGCACGGCAAGCAGATGGCTTCGCACTCTGGTTCTGGACCTGCTTCTCTGGTTACCGCCTCCCACCTCAGTTAGGAAGCCCGCATCATCCACAGTGATGTGCGAGAGCTCTGGAAAATAGAAAGTCCTCTTGGGTTTTGTGGGGTGGAGTGGTTTTGCTGACCTTCCAGTGCAAAGACTTTCCTGAAAGGTGGTGGCGAGACACCTAGTAGACGGCCTGAGTGCGGGACGTCTCGGGTGGGAGCCGCCCCTCCCGGCTGCCCTCTCCTACCCTGTCTCCTCTCATCTGCTCGTGCTGTTCCCGCTGCCTGGATTGCAGCCCGGACACCTCCCTGTCCATATTCACGTGTTTGTTCCTCCCTAATTTGTCCCTTCGCACGGTCATTCCTTCGGCAGTATTTCTCAAACCTCTCGTGTGTTTCAGCCACTGTGCGAGGTGATGGGGAGTCAGTAAACAAGCCGGCATGATCCCTGCCTCCCAGAGCTGTCCTAGCAGAGAGCTGGGCAAGAAACAAAAACACCACGATGCTAAATCTAGAACGGCAAACCCCCCACTGTGGCCCGATGGGGCAGCCCCTGGAGAGTGAGGGGAGGAGGGTGTGTGACTTAGCAAGTCGTGGAGCGCCCCCCCACCCCCGCATGCCCACCGCGAACTCTGCTCGTGGGTGGATTCCTGCCCAGCGGAGGGTCTGTGGGCTGGCCCGGAGTGCTGTACTGGCTCGGAGGCACTCGACTGCATAAGACATCCTCCCGACTTCTTGTTTCTCCTAGCCTGTCCGTCCCCAGCTCCTCCTGCGTCGTGACCCATGCCTCCTTAGCCCGTCATTTCAGATTGCTCTTTCCCTTCTCTCTGTGTCTGTCTCCGTCTCTGTCCCTCTCTCCCCGGTGTGTGTGACCGCCACTCCCTCTCCCTGTCTCTCTCCCTCCCATCACTTCTCCGTCAGGGTGTGGGGAAGTTGGACGGCCTTGCCCACGTCGCCCACGAAAGCACGTTGTCCCCCCGCTGGCTGGTAGAACCAGCCAGGTTTGTCGAATGCTTTCCCAGCCTGCTTCTTGCCCTAAGGCTCTTTTTTGGCTATAAAAATACTGGGTGAAAAGATAATTCTCTTGGCCTGCCTTCAGGGTTTGAGAGCCTTTCCAGGAGAATGGCCTCTCGGCATCTGACATTTTACTATAGTAGATACTGATTGGGTTTTATATTAAATTAACAACACAAAATCTGGATGAGTTTCCACTGCAGCTAAATGATCTAGATTTATGTCCCCTGAGGAGTATCGTATGGGCTTCCTTGAAAATTCATTATTGCTCTCAACTCATTCCTTAATTAAACACCTGCCTAAGCTTTCTCTCATCTGTTCAAGCTCCTTTCTTCCCAGGCATGGGCTCTTCCTGACTGCCATCACTCCTTTCTGATTGTGCCAAATGAGGTACAGCGTAACAATGCCGCTGGCTCTTCCCCGGGGACTTTGGCCCCTTCATCTCCTTGTTATATGTGTATCTTTTTCCTTCTGTCTCTGCTGAAGTGAAAGAACTTTGTCCTTTCTCCTTAGACCAGCATGTTTCTGGGCTTTTTAGTTTATTTTTAACGGACAGGTGGTGATGGTTAAGTGCTTGGAATCGGAAGTACAAACCTTGAACATCCAGAAATGGAGGATTCCTTTACAAAATGTCCTTTGTCTGGAACCACACTTGCAGGTCTTCACCTGAGGAATTTAGGGTGTATCTCAGTCACTCTTGTGGCCCTCACTATATGCCTGATTTGTATGTGCACACGGGGTTGTCACCTTTAGAGTTGGAGAGAGTCTTAGTACTCACGAACTCCCAACAACTGGACACTCTCTTTATTATTACAAAGGTAGGGTCTATTATTACTAGGACTTACTCCCTAATACAGATATGGCAAATAGTGCCTGAAAAATAATTTCATGTGCCAGTGTCTGTTTGTTGGTATCAAGTGCCTGAGGGGCTGGGCTGAGGATCCTGAGACCAGAAAGAATGCCATGACTGCTGAGTGTTTGCCTTGAGTGTATGGAATAGGAGGCCAATGTATGTATTTGCTGTTCTTGGTCTAACTCAAGGACACTTATGTTCAATCCAGTATCAAAAGAATCATTTCACTTAAAATATAAGCAGAACGAAAGTCATTTTTAGGTAACTTCATTTGAGGCAGTGTGCAATGCCTACGTCTGGCCAGGGCTGCTGAGTCCCCATGTGGCCATGATGGACTTGCTTGAGGTGGCCCTAATCCCTGGGTTGTATTGCCCTTGGCAGCCTCATATGGGGAGGAAATTTGGGGCAGGAAACTTGTGCTGATCCTTGGTTCCATCTGTGGTAGGCGGAGTGAGAGCCCCTGAATCTATGAATGGGCTAGAAGACCTGGCGGAGGAGGAGGAAAGTTGCAGCTGGGATTCAGGTTGCTACTCAGCTGGCCTTGACATAAAGGGAATGTCCTGAATGATGGGGGGTGGGGGTGGGCTCACAGTAGTCACAGGGGTCCTTAGAAGTGAAAGAAGGAATCAGCAAACAGACCACAGATGGTGCCACGAGAACGACTCAGTCCAGATAAGTGTGCTGCCTGGCACTGCTGGCCTCAAGAGAAGAGGAAGAGAGCCTCAAGCTGAGGAGTAGAGAGAGGCAGCCTCTGGATGCTGGAAGGGGCAAGGAGGCAGGTCCTCCCCTAGAGCTCCTGGAAAAGATGGCAGTCTTCTCAAAACGTTGGTTTCAGCCCAGTGAGACCCATTTCAGATTTTCAAACTACAGAACTATAAGGTAATAAATTTATGCTCTTCTCAGCCACTGTGTTTGTGGTGAATTTTTTATAGCAACAACAGAAAACTAGTACACTAGCTGCCTCAATATAATAATGGCATCCATTAATATTTAGTGCCTCGCACTGTTGCTAAATATTTCATAAGCATTGTCTCCCTCAGCCCCTACATTTTTCCTATGTGGTGGGTAGCAGCATTCTTTATCCCCACTTTACAGACATATACAGCTGTGTGATCTCAAGTATCTTGCCCAAGAACACAGAGCTAGTAAGAGTCAGAGCCGGGCCTTGAGCCTGGTTCTCTCGGATACCAGCGTCCATGCAGGTAACCACCACCTCTGACTGTGATGCCGACCTGCCTTGGTCACTCAGTAAATAGTGTCCTCACCTCTGTTGCTTGTCTGTCTTCAGTTGCTGCTCTCCTCTGACTTATGATGGTCTCCTGAGTGTGGATGATTCCGTTGGCTCCAGCCCTTGTCAGGGTCTTGACTGGGGATACCCAGGCTTTCTCCTGTGTCTGAAAACCACCCTCCCTCTCCCTGCACCCTGCACCCATCCTATTCTTCCGGCCATGCCTCATGTCCTCTGGTTTAGCCTCTGGCTTTAAGATCAGCCTCTACTACCATCCTGGCAGCATAGGATGGAACCAGAAGGCACTGAAGAGCTACTAGAATTTCCATGTTCATTGCTGAACCCACAAATAAAGAACATGATGGGCCTCAGGAAAGCACAGGATAAATGGGCACGGGGCCTCCAGCTCAGGTCTGGACTGCATGGGCAGAGCCTTGGCAAAGGAGGAGAGAGGCCTGCAGCTCTGTCCGTCTGGGACTTGGTGTTCCAGAGCCAGGGTCCAGAAAATGCCCGGCAAGCCTTGTGTGTGAGTCAGATTTCCACACATAAATCTATTATAAAACACTGGCATTTGTTATCTTAAGATTTCCCCTATGCTCTAAGTATATTCAAATAGAAAAATGTTTTATGGGTGTGATAGATGTAATTCTTCTCTAGGAAATGCAATACATGTGATATTTGAGAATATGTGTGGAAATTCAGATATTACTGAATTTAAGCATTTATTACTCTGATGGAGATTTGAATTCAAACAAAGTTACTGTGAAGAATTAATATAGGGGCGCCTAGGGAGGCACAGTTGGTTAAGCATCCACCTCTTGGTTTTGGCTCAGGTTGTGATCTCAGGGTTGTGAGACTGAGTCCTGCATCAGGCTCTGCACTCAATAAATCTTTTTTAAAAAGAAAAAAGAAGAAGCATAAATTGAGCATAAACTGTTCTCTGCTTAGGACATTAGCCTGGGAATGGAATTTAATAATAAAGACAACAGTAATAATAGTAGTAGTAATAACCGCTTGCCTTACTTAGCACTTTTCTCTAGGCTTGGCACTGTGCTAAGCATTTGGCCGCCTTCTCACGTAATACTCATGGCAAATCTATGAGATACATACTACTCTTATCACCGCTTTACAGACAGGAAGAGAGAAGCTGAGAGGATTTAAAGAACTTGACCCAAGAAAATCATGGGCAAAGAGTTAATGTAACAGCTATCATTTCCCCTTCTGTTCGAGAATTTGACCTTCGCTTGACTTTCCAGCTCTGTTACCCTGGAAACGTGATAAGAGTCAAATGTCAACTATGTTTCTAGGCAACATTGCTTATGATAAAAATGACCCCTAATTGGTTGGTAAATTGCATCTGGAACTGGGAGGAGCTATGTGTGCACTATGAGGACCCGGAAGGGATGGCATACTTTGGGCTTCCCTGAGAGCAGTGACTCTGGCCTGCTCGTGGAGACCCTGGAAGGCTGCCTGGGGAGTGGCCATGAGTAATGTCGCTCCTGTGGGCTGGGAGGCTTTTCACTAGGGTGGCCCCTCCACCTGCCTGACCCGGATCTCCTCTCCTTGCCCACGAACTCCTGGACTGGCGACTGCCCTCGAGGAGGAATGCTGCCTGGCGCCGACCTGCTGGCCTGCGTCCTGTGTCCTCCTGAGCAGATTGGTGCCACCATGGCCCCTGGTCATCTTGGGAGACTGAACCAACAGATGGATCTAAGAAGTCTGCTTGGTGTCAGACTGGTGGGTGTCTTAGTCCTTTGTCCAGGAGTGGAAGAATCAAAATTAGAGCCTTGCATTTTTACCCTAGTGTTCACACCTCTCCTCACCCTTCCAGCGTGGCTCAGGGAGAAGAAATGACTCTACTAAGGTCACAGGACTTATATTTAGCAGGTCTAGTTAAGGTGTGATTACAAAGAAAAAGATCTGTCACGGGTAGCCCATTTAGCTCCACCTGGGTCACAGTACCCAATGTGCATGGCTCACAGGTGTCTCTGGAAGCTGACATAGTCCATAGGTGAACAGGAAAGGGTCAATGTAGGTCATCCCTGGGGGCCGTGCTTCTTTAGTTTTCCCATTGCATTTCCTCCTCTGCTTTTCAAATCTCCTCCCCTCCTCTTCTTTCTCCCCCCGCCTCTTTTTTAAAGAAGCCCTTTTTATTTTTAACTATTTTTAGACTTAGAAATTGCAGAAATGCCAGTGTTCCTGTATCCCTTTCATCCAGGTTTTCCAGATATTAGCTCTTGTATAACCGCAGTGTAATTACTAAAACCAGATCAGCGTTGGTGCAGTACCACCAACAGACCTCTAGGCCTTGTTCATGTCGCACTAGTTTTCCCTGCCCTGTAGGGGGGATGCTAGACGCTGATGGGATCTCAGATGCTGAGACTACAGAACATCTCACAACGCATGTGTTTATTTCTCCTTAGTCTCCTCCAATGTGTAAGTGTCCCTCAGTCATTCTTTGTCTTGAATGCTAATCATTTATTTTGTAGACTGCCCCTCGGTTTGGGTTGGTTACCTGTTTTCTGTGAGTACACTGAGGTTGTAAATTTTTGGAAGAATACCATAGAAATGGTGTTGTGTCCTCCTCCGTGCATTGTATCAAGGGATCCTGATGTTGATATGTTTTATTAATAGTACTCATTGTTTTTTCCTTTTTAATGCTTTCATCCACAAAACCCCCAGCATATTAGGATGGGGGTCATCATACTGGGGGCAGAAGCCTGTACCCTTGTGACATTAGCACACCAGGTCCAGCCAGGCCTGGTCATGCTGCAGCCAGTTTCTTCCACATTTTATTTTTCTAAGACTCTTTGTAGCTTCTTTAATTGTGCATCGACCTCTTGGATGTAGAAATCAGTTCTCAAATTGAACTTTGTTAGTAAAAATAGCTAGGCTGTTGGGTGACTATGTTACCATTGTCAAGGGGAATGGCTGGTTGTGAAGCTTACACTCTGGTGTTGCCAGCCTGGGGGTTTGGTTATTGGTGATTGAAATTGTCCTGGTGCTCGACTGTGGGGTTTAAGAAATGAAACAGAGGATCATAGGGGAAGGAAGGGAAAAATAAAATAAGATAAAAACAAAGAAGGAGACAAAGTATAAGAGACTCTTAACTATGGGGAAAAAAACCTGAAGGTTGCTGGAGGGGAGGGTAACTGGGTGACAGACATTAAGGAGGGCACGTGATGTAATGAGCACTGGGTGTTGTATGCAACTGATGAATCACTGACCTCTACCTCTGAGACTAATAATACATGTTAATTAGTTGAATTTAGAGAAAAAAGAAAAAAGAAATTGTCCTGGTGCTGCTTTACCCAGGTTTTTGGAGATGCTGGAGTCTGAGGGGGCTGCGATTTCCTAGAGGGTGCAGCACCAGGCCTGCGGAATTTCTCCCTCCCCTCATCTCTAGGGTGTCTGATCCAAGCAAGTCTTTACTTTGGGATGGATTCCTTTGTGTTTTATTGCTGTGTGAATGAGGAGTTTCAAAAGTAGGCTGGGTCAGGGTCAGGTGGCTAGGAGGGTGCGTTTTGGGGTAGGGGTGTTTAGAGGCAGAGTAACACAGTGTCTTTGGCATACACCTTTCGTCCCACCTTTCTAATTCCATGGGGGAAATAAAACCACAGTCCAGTGAGTTGAACAGCAAATTTCAAATAAGTAGAATTTTCTGGACTCGAATTTTTTTTTTTAGATTATTTATTTATTTATCTGACAGAGAGATAGCTAAGAGCACACAAGTAGGCAGTGTGGCAGACAAAGGAGAGGGAGAAGCAGGCTCTCCGCTGAGCAGGGATCCCAATGTGGGGCTCGATCCCAGGACCCTGAGATCATGACCTGAGCCGAAGGCAGGCACTTAACTGAATGGGCCACCCAGGCCCCCCTTTTGAATTTTTTTTTTTTTAAGATTTTTACTTATTGGGGCGCCTGGGTGGCTCAGTGGGTTAAAGCCTCTGCCTTTGGCTCAGGTCATGATCTCAGCCTCCTGGGATGAGCCCCCCACCCCCATCGGGCTCTCTGCTCATCAGGGAGCCTGCTTTTGCCTCTCTGTCTGCCTACTTGTGATCTCTGTCTGTCAAATAAACAAATAAAATCTTTAAAAAAATATTTTTACTTATTTATTTGACAGAGAGAGAGCATGTGCAGAGGATGAGGAACAAGGGGAGAGGGAGAAGCAGGCTCCCCTGCTGAGCAGGGATCCTGATGCGGAGCTCAATCCAGGGCTCCTGGGGTCCATGAGCTGAGTCGAAGGCAGACACTTAACTGACTGAGCCACCTGGGCGCCTTTGGCCTTGAATTTTTTTTAAAAGTGAATTATGTGTCAGTTCTTATCACAAACTTAAGTTTTAAAATTAAAACACCTCCAGGTATGTTTCAGAATCAGTTCCGTCACCCTGATGTCTCTGTGGCTTACGTTATAGAACTCAGTGGTGACAGGAGAGGTTCCTTACTTGGAACTGCAGAGCTTTGGACTAGAGAGTATCAAGGTCCGTTACAGCCCATGTGATGTCTCCGCCGTGTCAGGAAACAATAAACTGAAAAGGTAGAAAAAAGTAATTGGTTTTTCTTCTTCTTTTTTTGGATAACATTTAAGGTAACATAAACATGACCCAAGCACTTTATTTCTTTATCCTATTTTTTTCAGTAGATTAAAAAACTCAACTCTAAAAGGGTGAATGGTGAAAAATCCTTCTCCAGTCCTTGTCCCTCATCTTTTGAGTTCTGGGAAACCGCTGATCTTAATTTTTTCCATCTACTTCTAGAGCTGCTTTTTGCATATATAAGCAAATACAAAAATAGCATCTTATTCTCCCCTTCTTGGAGGCAATAGTTACTATATTGATTTTCTAAAATGTTTTATTTGTTAAAGATTCTGATCGATCAAGAGTCTTTCTTTCTTTCTTTCTTTCTTTCTTTCTTTCTTTATTGTCTCAGAGTTTTAAAAAATTACATATCATAGGCTGCCCCGAACCCCCTCTGGAGTCTAATTTTCTTCCTTCCCTCTCCAGAGGTAACCATTACCATGAATTCAATGTTTATCCTTCCCAGCATGTATTGTTTTATAGGCCTTAAAACTTTATATAAACCATATCATACTGAAAACTCCAGTCTGCAGATTTTTCATTCAATTTTATGTTTTTTTTTTATGGTCATATAATTTATATTTTGATTATCACAGGAGTATGAAACTAAGAGCTGTGGTATGTAATAATGTAATGTCTGGTCCCTAGAAAGTTTAAAATCTGTCATTTTTTATAATTAAAAAAATCAGTTAATCTGATAATTGACAGGTGATCCACAATTTATTTTTTTAATAACCTGAAATTATTTTTGCTTTGAAAATCTAATTGTATATATTTGATTTAATTATCTGGATCTTTAAAAAAAATGTTAATAAAGTTTTTCTCATTTATGAAAGCCCCAAAAGCCACCATAGATAATTTGGAAGACAAAGGTATGTATAAAATAGAAAATAAAATGTCCATAATCTATACTACTTCAGAAATAGCCACTATATGCATTTTGGCATATTCTTTTCTAGTCTTTTTTCCTAGGAATATACAAATATTTTGTTTCGGGACACCTGGGTGGCTCAGTCAGTTGAGCATCTGCCTTCCACTCAGGTCATGGTCCTGGGGTTCTGGAATTGAGTCCCACATCAGGCTCCCTGCTCTGTGGGGAGCCTGCTTTTCCCTCTGCCTCTGCCTCTGCTCTCTCTCTCTCTGTCATGAAAAAAAAAATCTAAAAAAAAATAAATATTTTGTTTCAAAACAAGGATTATGTCATATGACATTTATCATCCTTAACATTACTTCACGACCAGGACCTCTTTTCAGTGACTGTTCTTGGGAAATGTGACATAAATAGTTGCTTTGAAGTCTTCATACAACCACCAGATTTTATTTAGCTGGTCCCCAAAGATCAAAGTGGTAAGCAAATGGCATATCTATGTATATTGATTAAATTCAAACCATCTTTTCTCCAAGTTTACTATTTCAACTTCAGTCTACATATTTTGCCTAAGCAAATAAGTCCTCATTGTGTGATATGACTCAGTGATATGACTCAGTGAAAGTGCAATCTTTGACAATATCAAAGCTCTACTTTTAATATAAGGCTGAAATTTTGCTCCCAAAAAGCATACTTCAGATACTTCAGAGTCATAAAGTAATAGGCCCTGTTGGTTACTTGGGTTACAGTAGAAAGCTACTGTGAGACCTGAATGGTTTTCATACACAGTTTTGGTCTTTGTGGGTTCTTGTTTAATAATGAAAACTAAAGATCAGTGTGTTTCCTCCTTATAAATAATCATGTCCGTGGGTAACCTAGAAATAGAATTCTTCTGCTATGCTGTTGAGATGGCACTACGGTGCTAGGAGTGGCTCCAACATCTTCTTTTTAATTGTTGCATATAGTTCCATTGTTTGAGTAAACCAGTTTTATCTGTTCTTTGTTACTTCTGCTTCCCATTGGTGTTTGGTTGTTATAAACAATGCTATATTATCCATTTAAAAATTAAGCCCAGGGGCGCCTGGTTGGCTCAGTGAGTTAAGCCTCTGCCTTCAGCTCAGGTCGTGATCCCAGGGTCCTGGGATCGAGCCCTGCATCGGGCTTTCTGCTCTGCAGGGAGCCTGCTTCCTCCTCTCTCTGCCTGCCTCTCTGCCTACTTGTGATCTCTGTCTGTCAAATAAATAAATAAAATCTTAAAAAAAAAAAAATTAAGCCCATTGTTTCAAATGAAGACGAGCATAATATCTATACCTTTTGAGTCCTGTGGTCTAGGAAAGGGCCTGACGGTTGTGAATGTTGCTCTCCTCTATACCTCACACTCACAGGGGGTTCTTACTAAGTAGATAGATCGTTGGACAGATGGGTGGACGCATGCATGCCTGGGTGGGAAGATGGATGGATTCGTGAATTCTTGGATCTCTTGGTTCACGATCTCTTGATTCGTCGAATCTTGTACATCCATCTGTAAAATCTCCTTGCCTATGTGAAAGAACAATATCTAAACTCTTAGTTTCCTTCTCTTATAGATGTTGAAATGCTTCAAGCCGGTACATCTAATCTAATCCCTGGAGATGGTTTCTCTCGGACCACTAAGGACTCTATGATCCGCAAGTTTTTAGAAGGTAATTCCCAACTGTGAGCAGGGAAGCAAAAAGAGGGAAAGAGAAGCAAACGTAAGAACATTGGCTGGTTCCATGTGACAGTTGCTCCATTCACGGAATGGGCTGCCATGTACCTGGCATATGGCGTGATTGAAGGCACTCCATCCCTGTGAGCTGCCCATCAGCCTGTCACAGTAGGCCAGGAAGGAGTTCAGACCGCCGGAGCCACTCATGTGGGTAATAAGCTGCATCCAACTAGACCTGTTTTAAAATGCATGGGCTTATTTTTATTTGACTAAAGTTTATTGAGTACTAACTATGAGCTACTCACTGCTCTGGATGTTGGGCCAGAGGGCACAGAGAAGAATGAAATGTGATCAAGTGCCCTCAGGAGACAACTTTCTGGAGAAGGTGGAGAACACAAAGGAGTGAATGCAAACATTGTTAAGTTGAGCCTATCTTGCGTCATGGTTAAGAACATGAACTCTGATTTGTATTTAGTTCCCCCTTCAGCTGGCTGGAAAACCTTGGATAAACTTTCAACTCCTCTGGGCCTCCGTGTCCTCAGGTGAATGTTGTGAGAATTAAATGATGTATTGTCTAGGGGGCCTCAGAGCAGGGCTAGGCATAGAGCAAGCAACGAAGGTTTATGATTGTTGTTGTTATTGTCATTATTATTATCATTGAAGGTCAGAGAGGGAAGATGTTCAGTTGTGTTGCTGATTTCTTAACTCTGTCCAATCATTTACAGTTAATGGGAGTGGGGTCTGTTGATGAAGTAGGCATAGAAAGCAGGATGCTAAGAGGATGGGGTTCAGGATGGGAGAAGCAGTTTTGACAGTGAAGAGGAAAGAACAGTTCTGAGTAGTGGTAAGTAAACCATAGCCTGGCTAGCTGCCTGTTTTTATAAAAAAGTTTTATTGGAACACTTTATATCCATTCACTTACTATTGTCTATGGCTGTTCTCATGCTGTAAAAGCAGAAGGGGACAGGCACCTTGGGAATCACTGTCACTAGTAGGGTAGCCACCTGCTCCCCCAGGATGCCTCATTTTGTTAACATCAGACAAGCCTCTCCAGAATTTCTTCATGCGCTTGTACAAGATGTTCGAAGGTGGGAACTTCTCCACTAGTGGAAACTTTCTCGAAGGGAGGACATTAGAACTCAGAGCCCCTGGATAAGTTGGGACCCCTGGTTAATGAGTCTTCTGGATCCAGGACACAGGGAAGCCAAGAGTGGTCTCCCCACAGCTCAGAAAAGAGGCAACTAAAAAGCTTCTGATAAATCACTGAATTGGAAATCCTGTAGGAAGAAGGCCCAAGCTTTATGCATTTCTGTATCTCAAACAGGCATTTAATAAAGATCTATTGACAGCAGCGTGGTGCTGGGGAGAAGAAGGAAATGAGAGGAGAACCCCTACTATGTGTAGGCACTGAGCTGGCTGCTTTTCCTCTACTGTCTCATTTTGTCCTCACAGTACATTGTGAATAGGTCTCAGAGGGAAATCAGGCTCAGAGAGGGTATATGAGGTGCCCGAGGTCACACAGCTCACGTGGATGAGGGGCGATGCATATGGTCGGGTCTGCCAAGATTCTCAAACCCACTGCAATCGGGTCCCAGCACAGAGTATCGCACCAGGAAGTGGGCAGCAAAAACCTTATGGCTGTGGGACCCCAGGGACAGAGGGGGAGAGGCAAGCATCTTTCTGATTGATGAATGGCAGAGTGGGGGACAAAGGTTGCAAAAAAACCCATAGAGCATGGAGGTTGAGACAGGTTCTGGAGCCAGCTTTCCTGGATGCCAACTAGCTTTACATAACTATGGGCCTATTATTTAAATCCCCAAGGGCCCAGCTTCTTCAATTGCGAAAAAAGAATGATTATAGTTCTTCCACAGTATCGTTAACACCGTCTAAGGTGAAAATGCGGGTAATATACTTGGAACAGCACTTGGCACAGAGAAGTCCACAGCAAGCATTTGCTGTGGTCATTTTGTTGCTGGAGCCATTGTTGACGACAACTCCTGGCTGCCCTCATGCTGCTGCCCAGGCACCAGAGGGTGGTTCCAAGGGTCCTTTGGCTTTGGGGGCTATGCTCCCTTTTCTCTAGTCCCAGTAGGATGAATAACTGAATGCCAGCAGTAAAATTAAGATGATAGGGCCTAATGCTCACTCCCTTTCACTGCATTGATGGTGATATCAGTGTTTTCTCAGTTGCTTCGCGTGGGGTTCTCAGTAGCTCATACAGGAGACAGTACAGGGGAAGATCTTTGCTGAAGGGCAGTACTGGGCAAATAAGTTATGGTCACTCACTCTGTTCTTATGACTGCCAATCACCCAGTTTGTTTGGTCATTGCTTTCCGGCACTTTTCTCTGTGTTTCCAGGTAACAGCATGAGAATGGCCGGTTTGGAGCAGGAGCTGCACCACGGAGGTCCAGAAGAAGATGTGTATCACACGGTGGATGACGACGAGGCCTTTAGTGTGGACCTGGCCAACAGACCCCCTGTGCCGGTGCCCAGGCCTGAGACCGGTGCCCCTAGCACTCACCACCTGCCTGACAATGAGCCATACATTTCTAAAGGCAAGTGTGGCAGGGAGTGATGGTCAGCGGGCTCTTTGGGGCTATTTGACAAGAATTCCCCTCATCCTCTTAGCTTCTGAACCACTGTGCTGAGACTGTGCTTATCTGAATGGTCTCTAACCAGCCCCAGGAGATGGGGTTAGAGCTCAGGGCAGATTCTGGAGCTGGCCCACAGGCCATGGTCAGGGTCACTTCTGGCTTTCCCAGACATATTCACATGCCGTATGAAGACAGACCTCTACTCCAGATGGCAAGAATGCTGGTATATTTTTATCTCCTGAAACTATTAAACTATTATTAATTTTTAATAGTTGACATTTATTGAAATCTACCAAGAGTACTCCATCTGGAACATGTCATTTCATCTTTACAATAATGTATTAGGTAAAGGCTGTTATCATCTCCATTGTACAGTTGAGGAAGACGGAGACCTACTGGGGTGACTATTACCATGTAGCAGAGTCAGGATTTGAACTCAGGACATGAGATTCCACAGTCCTGGCTTTCAGCCACTATGCTAGGCTGTCTGCCTACATACACTAATACAAACTGGTGAGAGCCAGGTCTGACTTCTTCACAGTGGTGCCCGGGATGTCAGTTAGATGCTGACGCATTGTCAGTTTTGCTCTCTTTTAAGACTCAATTGTGTTGAGAGGATTACAGATACTGTAAGAGCTAGGAATTGCCAGATCTGTGCACCTGACCTCCATTCCCTTGTTAATAGCATTAAGAAGTTGTGGGAGGTGTGATAAAAGAAGATCACAAATTGGGAAAGTAACCCTCAACCAGAGCTTCAGGTACAGGGTGACCAGCTACATGTGAAATTCAGACAAACAGCAAATAATTTCTATCTCAAATATTGCATTTTTTTTCAGTTTTGATTTTGAGTCGCACTTCCTTTTATTCTCCAGTTTCAAGGTGCTCCAGGCCCAGCCCACGTTCTTGTCCACGTTACCCTTTTCTTTAACGATCCATCATACCCTCTGGCTGGCTTTGTCTTTCTGGCATCGAGATCCTGTCTGTTTGGGATGCCTTTATTCCATAATCCCTCTAGTTTTGGCACCTTTGCTGCCTCCTACGGGAGGTGTGTTTTACAGAACTGCATACAGTGGCCCAAAATGTGAGCCACCATTTCCATTTTTGCATAAGATTTTGGTCATTTTTCCAGTAAATATCTAAAATATTTTGAAGCCCCTTAGAAAGAAATCTGATTTGGCTTTTACCTAGAATATTCTTTATCTCATAGTTTTTGCAGAAAAAAGTCAAGAGCGGCCTGGGAATTTTTACGTTTCCTCAGAGAGCATCCGGAAAGGTAAGTCCCATGTGCTCAGCTTCCTTTCGTATGACCTGAACTTCCGGGTGGCGAGAGCATTCATGTTTCAATAATTCGCAGGTGTAACGACTCCTCAGCCCTGAAACACAGAGAGGTCCAGGGGACACCTTGCGTGGTCTGTACTGATGGTGAGGGGAGAGGAGTAGAGATTGGGGCACCT
Organism: Mustela erminea; assembly: GCF_009829155.1. Taxonomy (NCBI): domain Eukaryota; kingdom Metazoa; phylum Chordata; class Mammalia; order Carnivora; family Mustelidae; genus Mustela; species Mustela erminea. Next base: position 61,074,749 of record NC_045627.1, on the reverse strand, counting down.
TAGAATAGCGTACAGATTGATCATACCGAGAATACAAACATACTAGAATGTATCTGTGACAGCACACAAAACGTGTAAATAGTGAGATTGGTGCCAACAGGATGAAAGTGGGTGGCTTGGCCCCCAGGCTTTATCTAAGGATACAGCCTTACCTGCTATTTACTTACACCAGCTGTACTGGCTAGGCAACACTTTCATTCATCTTTTATTTAAGAGACATTTTGCTTGCGGTTGGGTAACATTTTTCTTCCCTTTTTTTCCTCCTCAAAAGACTTTTTCGGGAAGTATGAGGAGATATGCGCTCCTTTTTTTCTTAATTAACTTCTGTGTACTAAAGAGAGACACTCCATGTTATCCCATCGAGGATTCTTATGAAAAGGAGACACGACACCATCTAAGCTTTAGAAGGCATCCCAAGGACTTAGGTAGCGGGAGAGTGGAGTTGATGGGCATATGCTTTTTGCTTTCTCCCCACACCCCTTTCAGCACAATTAAAGACAGCCTCGAAGAAGGCAAGTCTGGGAGAAAGGTTTGTAGGTGTGTATAGACAGATGAGTGAATGGCTGGGAAGAACAACAGATGAACTTCTTTGAAGTCCTCTCTCATTTTCCTTCTTGCTCTCTCCCTGAATCACAATGTCCAGAGGGGGTCCTGCTAGAGAAATTCAGATTCAGAGATAGCCCTGGGTGAAATGAGCAGTAAAATGTCAGGTCATCCTCATAAGCCCCAGTGGCCCGATCACGTCTGCAGGGAACTCATTCTCCACGGAACTTAATGGACTCACAGCTGGAGAAAGAGAGGAGTTGCCTTCATATTTTCTGAGAATCTCCAAAGCAGAGAACCATGACTTCGTATTGTGGAGGAGAGGTTGGCAGAGGAACAACCCAAGGAGAACCACTTAGCATCTAATTTATACCTGGTGACACTGGAGCTAGATCCTGGTTCCACTGACATTCCAGTCTTCTTGGGCATTTCATGTCCATGGGTCCACAGTCATGGTGCCCATGCAGTTTGGAGGCATGGAGGAAAGTAAAGGGCCGGAGCGTGTTGGGGGAAGCATCCTGCTTTCCTGTATTTTCTCCTTCTCTGAATTTCCTGTATTTTCTCTTCTGGGAGTGGATTTTAGTCTAAAGCAGCAGTTCTCAACCACTGTGCTGCCTCTCAGAGGATACTTGCAATGTCTGGGATATTTTTGGTTGTCACAGCTGAGGCAGGGGAGGCTGTTGGCTTCTAGTGGGTAGAGGGGATGGCCTGGGATGAGGCTACATCCTACAGCATATAAGATGCCCCCGCCCCAACAAAGAACTCTCCAGTCCAAGGTGTCAATAGTGTCTAAATTGAGAAATTTAGTCTCAATGACTAATGGCTAATGGCTTCTTGGTCATTCAGGTTTGGGGGTTCTGTTGACTTGCCCAGTGGGTGCTGTTCCTGCCTCCTAAAATGCTGTGACCTTGTCTACTTTAGTATAACAGGCTTTGAAGTCATTAGCTGCTCCCCCCTCCCTGATTCGTTGTCCTATGCCCCCCTTCTTCATTCCACATGGAATCGTTCTCTTGAGATGCATCCTCCTGAGCCTGTGACCAGCCTCGTTAACCCCACTTGCCTGCCTGCCCTCCCCGATCGGGGAGCTGTCATCCTGAGTTTTGCCATCCTTTGCAGAGCCTCTCGTCCGACCATGGAGGGACAGGCCTCAGTCAAGTATATATGACCCTTTTGCTGGGATGAAAACACCAGGCCAGCGGCAGCTGATCACCCTCCAGGAGCAGGTGAAGCTGGGCATCGTCAACGTGGACGAGGCTGTGCTCCACTTCAAAGAGTGGCAGCTCAACCAGAAGAAGCGGTCGGAGTCCTTCCGCTTCCAGCAGGTAATTGGCTTTGTCTGGTGGGTTTCAGGTCCGTTTCATCACTGGGCAAAGAGGAGGATGGGGTCAGCGCTGTCTTGTGTGCTGCTGTAATGGAGCCCCTGTGGCCAGGCCCGGGATGGGTGTTTTGAGTGTCATTGTGAATCCATGCGTGTATATGTCTGTCCTCTGTCATCTGTACCCACACGGCCCCCAGGCTGAGAACTGGATGGCTTTGCCAGTTGTCGTGAGTCTAGGGATCAGGAACAAAGACTTACCTGTCAACCCTAATTTTTCAGCTGCCCCTTCCCTCTGCATGTGGTCCTATACTTTGGCTTTCTGGCCTGGCCTTTTTTCTTTTCAGAACCTTTCTCTCTACTCCTAGTGCCAGCTCTCTCACAGAACCGTCACACCTTTGAACTCAGAGAAGCTGGACTGTTCCCAAGAAATAGAACTAAGACAACAAAACAAGTCACAGACCAAAAATCACCCACATTAGAGCATGCTCACACACAAACAGTATTTCTGTAGGCACATATACAAAAGCAGAGCCAGAGGTCAGGAGATGGTACCTCAGGGCCATCGCTAGGGTGACCATTCAGGAGTCTGGGATTGGAGGATGGGGCTCCTGGAGGAGACTCCTGTTTTGTTCATTTTTTTTTTTCTTTTAAAGATTTTATTTATTTATTTGACAGAGATCACAAGTAGGCAGAGAGGCAGGCAGAGAGAAAGTGAGAGAGGGAAGCAGGCTCCCTGCTGAGCAAAGAGCCCGATGTGGGACTCAATCCCAGGACCCTGAGATCATGACCTGAGCCAAAGGCAGCGGCTTAACCCACTGAGCCACCCAGGTGCCCTCCTGTTTTGTTCTTTAAATATTATTTATTTATTTATTTGAGAGCGTGTGAGCAGGGGGAGCGATAGGCTGAGGGAGAAGCAGACTCCTTGCTGAGCAGGGAGCCCAGCACGGGGCTCAATCGATCCAGGGGTCCTGAGATCATGACCTGAGCTGAAGGTAGATGCTTAACCGACTCAGCCACCCAGGCACCCAAGACTCGTGTTATTTTTGTAAGAATCTATATAACTCCATACGTGTACTTCATACACAATTTAAAGCAATTGGAAGAACTCAGACTTGACCTTAGGAAGCATATCCATGGTCCAGCCCTTTCATATTAGAAAGAAGAAGCTGTGCCTAGGGCGTTAGGGTACAGGTCCAAGACCCCTCACCTGGGAAGTGGAGGGAAAGGCAGGATCAGAATGGTTGCTTTTTCTCTCCATCTCCCCATGGTGCTTCCCAGAAGGTGTGTATTCTGTCCTCTGTCCTCAGAAGACCTGACACACCTGCTGTTGGGAGGCCAGCACTCACCTACTGCAGAGATGGAGTCCTGTCTCCCTAGCATGGGAGTAGTGAGTCATCGAGCAGCATTTGTCCAGCTGGGCCAGCAGTCTACTGACAATGCTCAGCACTGAATGAACTAACCTCTTCTGTTGCTCATAGTGTGTATTGCAAGGGGAGTACCATTGTTCCCATTTTACAGATAACTGAGGCTTGGAGAGTAGTGAGGCAGAGGAGCCCTTTCTCACACCAGGGTCTATGCTCCCTTCACTACACTTTATGCCTTCTTAGTGCTCCCTGAAAGAGGGTCCCCCGCTCTGCTGGCCGACCTCCCTCCTCCTGGAGATCTGACGGTGAGGTGGTGCTCCAGTGCCGACAGGAACCCGGGGTCCTCCTCTTTTAGGAGACGCAGGGAAGCTGCGGTCCTATGGGAATAGCCTGGCTTTGGGCAAACAACGTTTTTCTTCCTCCTGGCCAGTCACTGGCCCACGGAGCATGGTAGTTAAGAGCAGTCAGGGTTCCGGGGCCTGGCAGCCCAAGTCACATCCTTGTTCTGGTACTCGGGGCTGGATGACCTCGGCCTTTCCGTACCTCTGTTTCCCATCTCACATGTGAAGGGAGAACATTGGACAAAGTAAACCACATAAAGGACTCAGCATGCCAGGCACTCAGTAAATGCAAAGCAGATGTTAGCTGTCTCTGTCTGTATCCAAGAGGCTTCTCCTGGTCCCTTGAACGTGCCTAGAACTCTTGGGTATGGTTGACAACGGGGGCTCATGTTTGCAATGGCAGGCAATCCCAGCCTGTGGGAGCTGACCCTACTCTGTGCCCTGAGAGCCTCTGGATATTTCTAGAGCATCCCCCATCCCAGGACCGGTGGTTGTGAAGACTGTTCTGGGGGCTGCCCCCATCTTCCCTTTCCTCTATGCCTCTGTCCACTTGTCTGTCTCCTTCACTTCCCCTCCTGTGAGTGGGCACCGCCCAGGTTCCCTTCAGGTCCTTCTCTGTGCAGGTGGTCTTGAGTCTGTGTCCCCTTTCCGGTCCCACCTGTGGACCGGTGCAGCTGGGTGTGTCCTGCTGAGGCGCTCACGACTTGCAGCATGTCCAGCAACAAACCATACCTTGGGGCTGCTTCCCTCTCCTGGCTCCCCATTTCTGTTCACCGCACTGTTACCTTCCAGACTCTGAGGTTGAGACGTTCCATCCCTTGGGCTCTTCTCCCTCACTGCCTTGTCTCCAGCCAGCTGCATGTGTTGCTTGGACTTGCTCTGTGATGTCCTTCCTCTTGCATTGGCTCCTTCCTTCCTATGCCCTCCAGTGCCAGCTTCTGGCACCTTCGTGGGGCCTGCCACATAGTCTCTAGGTGGTGGATCTCCTTGCTGCCAACTCCTCCCACCTCCACTCTGTCAGACCTTAAAGCTGTGCCCAGCCTACACCTTCTCGTGTTTCCCTGCTGCTTCCTGGACCCAGCTCAGTCTCAGCTGTAGTCACAGTCCAAACACCCCTCCCATGCTGGCCTCCTTTGGCTCTCTCAGGGGACCTTTCTGGATGTCTAGATGTTAGTCCCTGGGCATTTTCTCTCAGATGTTCAGATACTTTGAGGTAGTTGTTACTAAAATAGCAACAAATTACAGCCCTCACATGTCTATTCAACCTTTGCTCAATGACTGATAGACTTGACTGCCTGCTCTCGGAAAGCTATAAGGCCTGGTGTCTTGGCCTTTAAGAGTCTCTGAAGATTCAACACACACACACACCCCAAGGCCACACACATGCACAAATGAGCTGGGCCAGGCCGCATATCTCAGAGCCAGGTGGCATCTATGGTCACTAAGGCCTGGGGCTGTCTGGAGAGCCTTAAGGCAGAAGGTGGACCTTGACCCAGACCTGGAATGAACTGATGCGGAGGAATCATCGCCCTTCACATTCAAAGGGTCTCAGAGACAGATGGGTGCATGGAGTATTTCCAAACACTACAGGACTGGCTTGGTAAAGGAGCCTACAAGGAGGAGGGCAGGGGGTTATAAGGCTGGGAAAGAGGTGGGAACCAGAGCGAAGGGGAGACTCTTTGTTGTAGGAAAGGGGTCTGCTCTTCAGGCACAACTTCTACGGGTACTTGAATTTCTCTAGGGGCCGATGGCAAATGCACTCAGTCTCATTTGCATGTTGGAGATGTTATTGCAATGGAATGTATCTTGCAAACAGCATAAAATCTGAAAGAAACTGTCAATGCCCAGAGGGTATTATTTCTCGTATATACTTTGAAAATGAACTGAATTTTTTTCCAGGAAAATCTTAAACGGCTGAGAGACAGCATCACCCGAAGACAAAGGGAGAAGCAAAAATCAGGGAAGCAGGCAGGTATGTAGCTTTTGGGGTTGCTGCATTGTGGGGTCTGCTGGCACCTGTTGTTTCTAACTCTCCTTTCTGCTGTGGCTGGAATGGGCAGAATGCTTGCCCAGTGCCTATCACCCTGTTTACAGTTCTGGGTACCCCACTGTACTCTGAGGTTCTTTTGGGCAATGGCTTTGTCTTTTTTTTTTTTTTCCCCCTGCAAGAGGGCATGTGGGGTGTGAGAGGTCAGAGGGAGAGGGAGAGAGAGTCCTAACTCCACACTCAGTGCAGAGTGCGGTGCAGAGCTCCATCCCATGACCCTGAGATCATGACCTGAGCCAAAACCAAGCAGATGCTTAACCAACTGAGCCACCCAGGGGCCCCTGTCTTGTTTATTCTGTGTCTCTAGTACCTGGCCCATAAGACATGTCACCAAGGAAATGAAAAGATTAACCTCTGCATCTCCCGTCCTCTCACTCAAAGAGGAGGATAAAACTTTCTCCCCAGGCACCTGTCTCTCCCCCTTGGCATTTAGGAAGACATGTTTTTTGAGCAGAGAAAGGAGAAAATCCCATGCATATAGTATCTGTTTCTGAATGAAGCAGGGAATGGCATCCCGGGTGTCCACAGCACACAGTGCTTCAGAAGCCAGGACCCAGCAGTGGCAGGGCTGCTGCCAGGTGGAGTAGGGGTCCAATAGCAGGGCCACATATTCCAGTTGTGTACACGGAGGACCAGGCCTCTTGGCACCGCTAGCCCTGAGCAGTGATGGGCATTTGCCTACATTGAATATTTCCACCAAGAGCCTCTGGCATGGTGGGTCTCTATGATTTATTTTGGCCAGCCTATGCCAAGTAGAGCTGGCAATAAAAGCCTTCCAGAAACTCTCGGATCTTGAGTAGAGCCCCAGTAAATAAAGGACTAAGTTTGTGTATAACTTCCATAGTCTGTCTCCAACTGCCATCAATAGCCTGACTTCTCATGACCCTGGCCAGACAGGTGACACCCTCATCTTTAAAAATGACATCTTCCTCCTACGGGCCTCTTGCTCATGCCTTTTCTTTCTCTCCTGTGTGAAGACTCCTGGGCTGCAAGACCCAGCCGGCAGCCCCTGCTCTGTGAGGCATTCCCGGGCCCCTGCACCCCATTCCCTACATGAGTATTTATAGGACCTACTATCCCTTGCATTCATCCAGCACTTCTCTTTTGCTGCCTCTGATTGCTGTTACTTCATTCCTGCATTCAAACCATCAATTCCCAGAGGTTCTGCCTCCAAAGTGCATCTTCAGTCTGATGATTTCTGACTGTCTCCCTTGCCACAGCTGCATGCATTCTGCCATCATCTCTTCCTGCATGAATGAGGCGCCTCTTCAGTTGTCTCCCCATGTCTACTCTCACTCCTCTACAGTTAATCTTCTGAACTGCAGCCAGTGACCTTTTAAAATAAAAGATCAGATCATGCCAGTCCCTTGCTCAAAACCTTCCAGGGCTCTGGTCCCACAGGTAAAATCACCCTCCTCACTGTGGCCTGAGAGGGCCTACGTGGTCTCAGCCCTGAGCTCACCTCACTGACCTCCACTTTCCCTTTCAACCCTGTGCTCTCATCCCAAAAGGACTCCTTTATTGTTCCTCTAACAAGTCAAGAGCAGCCCTCCCCAGGGCCTTTGCACTTGTCCCTCCTCCACTTTTCCCATGTCTTCACTGACTGGCTCTTTCCTCCTTCAGAGTTTGGCTGTAGGTTCTCTTCAGAGAGGCCTTCTCCACATTCTCTCCAGAGTGACCGTCTGCCACTCACTGTGCTTTTACTCACACTCTTTTCACATATCACAGACTGAAATTATGTGCCTATTCTCCCGGTAGTTTTCTAGCCCATTCCCCCACCGTCATCTCCTGTAAGCTCCCTGAGGGCAAGAGCTTGGCTGTTCTGTGCTTTCCTGAATCCCCAGAATGTAGGACAGTACTTTGATTGGGCTCAAGGAATCTCTGTTGGAATAAAATGTTTGATAACACCATTCATTCATTCCACAAACATCTACCTGAACGCCAGGTTCTCTGCCAGACATAGAGACCCATAAAGCAAGATCTTTACCACTGGGTAATTTATGAGTTAGTCTTTTCCTTGTGTAGGTCTGATTTTCCCAGCTAGAGCCTGCCCCACAATGCCTAGTGCAGTGTTTTACATATGGCCCTAGCCTACTGAATATTAATGATTTTGACCATTTGGGAAAAGAGGCATACAGAGGTTATAACCATGGCAGAAGGTCAGAGAGGTCATCCTAAGATGTCTGCTTGGGTGGCTAGATTTTACATGTATGCTTCTGCTACCGAAACTCACACATGTTTGCCCTTTCGGCTGAAGGGAGGAGAAAGGAGAGAAGGCAGAAAATCTGGTTCAAGATCTGCATAGTAATCTTCAGGTCAGACCATAGGTTCTAGGTAGAAAAAGGGATGAGGTGCTTTTTAAAACTAGAATGCATAAACCCAAAGACAGAAGCCTTGATTAAATGAAACATTTCATACTTAGACACAGAGACAGCCTCAAAAACAGCTGTGATTTGGTGGTACGTGAGTGTTTTAAGTCCCAAGAGTTGTAGTGTTGGAATTACAGGCGTTGGGCAGCGGGGGTCCAGAACTGAGCCCTCTGGGTGTTCTCACACCTTTACCACCCAGACAATGGAGACACGGAAGCAAGACCCACACACATGGTGGAGAGTCAAAGGGGACCAGAGTGGGCCTTGTGGCATTCAGGGTTGGGGTCAAGTTCCTAGCTGCTGCTTTCCCCAACTAGCTGGGAACCAGACAAGATAAGTACCCCAACTGAGCCTCAGTCCTCATCTACAAAGTGGCACAAATAAAAAATGCCTCCCCCATGAGAGTTTTGTGAGGATTGAACAAGTTAGGGGACAGCTGGGGCCTCGTGCAGATGCCTGGCACGTGGACACACCCTACGGACCACACACCTGCACAGCAGCTGGCGTCTTCTCAGTCAGGTCCCCCCAGGGAGCATGCGCTGGGCTGAGACTCGCCATCCAGGGTCCAGTCCTGGACTCCTGGGTTTTGGAACATTATACAAAGTTCACCCAAAGCTAATCAGCTCTGAATAAGTGATACCTGTCAGTGTCGTTACACTAGAATGGTCAAGGTCTACATTTTTTCAAAGGAACATGGTTAAATGCCCTCGCTTCCCTTCCCCTCTACTTCTTCAAGAGGAAGACCCTCTGGCTAGGTTTGAGGGGGAGGTGTTAAGTATTTTACTTTTACATTAGGGGCTTTGATTAATGTCATAACTAGTAGAAAATCAAACCATATCTAATTTGACACTAGACCGGAACAACTGGCGACCACATTCCCCCATAGGGAGAATGTTCTACCCATTAGCCCCAAAAGTTTCCTTTCATGTTCACTTTTTTTTTTTAAAGATTTATTTATTTATTTGAGAGAGAGAGAGCACAGTGGGGAAAGACAAAAAGAGAGCCCCAAGCAGACTGTGCTCCGTGCAAAGTCCGACTTGGGGCTTGATCTCACAATCTGAGATCAGGACCTGAGCCGAAACCAGGAGTCAGACACTTAACTGACTGTGCCACCCAGGTTCCCCTTGTTTTTGTTTTTTATTGTGGTAAAATACCCATAACATTTATCCTTGATCCTAAATGTACAATTCAGTGGTGTTAAATACACCCATATCATGCAACCATTACCATGATCCATTTCTAGAACGTTTTCTTCCCCGACAAGGATTTGAGAGCAAAGAGCTGATGTGGGAGATGATCCCGGGGAACACAGGGGGAGTGGGGAAGTGAGAGAGGAAGAGAGAGGGGACCAGCAAAATGCAGTTACCACTGTGGAGACTGGAGCTTCTTGTCCCAGGAGACACTGGGATTCAATGGACAGCACCATGGGAGGGGCCAAAAAGTGGGGGCATTTATACGCCAGCTCCCATGTCTGGGGGAAGCTCCTTGGGGGAGGGGTGCTTGTCATCTAGTTTCCAGAGAAAGCCTCAGGCAGTTTGGAAGTTGGACCCTATGCTCCATGTTATATTCACTGCATAGCCCCAGGGCTGCTTGTGTGTGCTTGTGGAAGTACAGGGTAGACATCTGGGGTGGGGTAGGGGAATGTAGGGGAAGAGATTAGGATTGTGACAGGTTTAGGGCAACCTACTCTGCTTTGACCATTGCATCTCCTTTAAAAAAAAGAAATCTGTTTTCCACATTGAGCTTCTGTTTTTATCAGAGGAAAGAGTTCTGCTTTCCCCGGGCACCTGCATGGCTCAGTTGGTTAAGCATCTGCCTTCGGCTCAGGTCATGATCCCAGGGTCCTGGGGTCAAGCCCCACATCAGGCTCCCTGCTCATCAGGAAGCCTGCTTCTCTCTCTGCCCCTCCCTGTGTTTGTTCTCTTGATCTCTCTCTCTCTTTCTGTCTCTCAAATAAATAAATAGAATCTTAAAAAGAAAAGAAAAGAAAAGAACTCTACTTCCTCTCCACCCTTGCCAAAAGAAAAAGAAAAAAGAAAAGCATTTAGAAACCAGTGACACAGGGTAACATCGATCTGTAGGAAAATTAGGGCTGACAAACGGCATTTCTGCTTAAAGGACCTTTTCTAGGAACGGAGCCCATTCTAAACATAAGGGCTGTCTCTGTTTATTTAGAAATCTCATTTGCCTTAGGAAAGAAAAGCGGTAACTATTTTCCTTTGATTTGGGTTAGAATACCAAGGATAATTAAAAAGTAAGATTCTGTTCATAATAACGTGCTAGTCTTTCTTCAGCCTTGGGGAGTTGTTTTATTCTTGCTGGGATGGTGTAGAACATGGATGGTGTAACTCAGAGGGGCTGGCACGGCCCGTGGCTTGTTGGACACCCCAATGAAGACAGTCTGTGTTTGTGTTCTGGGTGTGTGGGGGGGGCTCATCTGTGGCAGGACGGGGAGGAGCAGGCCAGGTGCCAGGCAGCCTGGGCTCCTGTCCCTCCACTCCAATCACTGCATCCCTTTATGATCCAGGACAATCCCTTAAACCACTCTGTGCCTCAGTTTCCTCACCCATGGCTGTACCTGACTTATCAAGTTCACGGGGAAGAAGTGAAGTTTGGAGCAGGTATAATGACCCATGTGGACACGCTCTGGGAAAAGTACTGTGCAATATAGTACTGGTTGCTATTCCTGCCATTGTTTCTTTCTTCCAAGAATATCAGGCTTTGATAGACTGGCTCTACTTGATTTTTTGAACTTCTGACTCCTATTTTTTTTTTTCCTGTGTATTTTACTTTCCTTCCTCCTAGAACCGGTTGAGGGTGGGAAATCGCTGCCTCAAAGTGAATTAAGCAGATAAGAGCCTCCCTTTAAGAGAGTGTTGTTAAAAAAAAAAAAAAATACCAGGTCAAAGCTGAAGAAAAAAAAATAATAAAAGGCTGATACCCATTTGGGCCCCAAGACGCTCTGGGCCCACACCGAGGTGCAGAACAGCCGGCGGGTCTCTGCCCACGTGGTTCCAGGCTCAGGAGGCTGCTTGCCCTGAGCCGTGGTAATGAGGAGAGCCTGAGGGTGTGGGAAGGATCTGTGTCACACTGAGACCTAGAAAGCTGGTTTAATACTAGGACCAAACACTGCCCTTGGAACCCGTCTCCAGGATGAGGCATGTGTGAGGTCCACACAAACCACAGTCCAGCTTTGTGGCATCCTCTGTGTGTAGTGTTTCCCACAGGATCAGTCTACCCTGTCCTCGAACTTCCTCTTTCCTATGGCTGTCATTTCCCTATTCGCGGTTCTTAGGCAGATTCTGGCTTTGGTTCGAGGAGCCACCTCTGCTCCTGGACTCCCTGAACCCCTGGCCACACCTGTCCCACAGCAGAGGAGAGGCGGAGGAGGATGTGGGGCCCTGGAGATAAGAGCACCTGGCTGGAAAGTACACAGAGTTTGTCTGGTCGCACCTGTCCCAGAGGCCCTGCGCCCGGACTTGGGAATGATCAGGGCATCACGGGAGCCCTGTGACTCCAGCTCACCTGGTGTTCACACTCTCCCAGGGAGGAAGTGGGCAATGGGCCCTCACAGATATTTTGTTCTGCTCAGTCTAGAACCCAGGGTGGAAATCTAGGGAGGACTGAAGATCAACTACTGGGAGGGCTAAGCTAGTCAAGAGACCAGTTTAATGCTGTGCAGAGTGAAGGAATAATCTCTTCCTAAGTCTGTCGGGTCCAAAGTCACTGATCAGCCTCACAAGTCTCAGAACCTTTTATGGGGCTGATGGACTCACTTCCATTAGCCCTCTGGGCCGTTGCTGTCAGCTGCAGACTGCGCACCTAGCACCCATCATTTGTTGAGGGATTCAGAGGCCGTATGAGTCGTGGTTAGGAGCCTGGACTCCAAGCCTGGGTTCAAGTCCCATCTGTCCCACTTACCAGCCATGTGCTACTCCACTTCTCTGGAACTAGTTTCCGTTGGGAATGGTGATAATACTGTTTACTTCGTGGGTGTTGGGAAGCTCCTAGAACTCTGCTGGTGCATAGGATAACCAGCTATTAGGGCCAACAGTGCTCATGGGCCCTCCCTCTGAAAGGGAAGTACTCCACATCCCACAGCTGGAAAGTGGTTGAGCTGCAACCCCAGACCTCTCCCCAGTCTCAGGCTCTCTGCCTGATGTGGAAGCATTAGTCTTGCTTTCTCCCTTGCCTCCACCTCTCTCCTCTATCACGTAGTGATGGCCACACAGGAGTCTGTGAAGTTTCAGTGTTGAATTGGGCAGGGCCCCCCACCTTCCCACACTCTCTCCCTCCCTTTCCCTTCCTTTCGCTCCCTTCTCCTCCCCAACAGGCACCCACCCACCAGGTTCGGGCCAGGGAGCCGGGCGGAGAGGGAGCAGATGAGCAGTTTGTCTGGTCGCAGGTGCCTCGAAGCTTATCTCTTTTTCTTCTAATTCCAGACTTGGAGATCACCGTCCCAATTCGGCACTCACAGCACCTGCCTGGCAAAGTGGAGTTTGGAGTCTATGAGAGCGGCCCCAGGAAAAGTGCCTTTCCCCCAAGGACGGAGCTAAGGCGAGGAGACTGGAAAACAGATAGTACCTCCAGCACAGCAAGTGAGCGGGGGAGGGGGTGTGCCTTCACATCTGCATTCTCAGCGGTGCCTTTGGGCTTTGGGAACAGTCTGTTGTGAGCCCAGCAAACCCCAGCTGGAGCTTGATTTGGGTTTGGGGGTGTAAGAAATGGGGGACATTTAGCCTGTGCAGTTCACCTTTTTTCAGAGAACCAAAGATCTTTTACATCATTATGCCCTAAAGCCAGGTTTGTGTAATAATTTATTACTGTTCCTTTTATAACTAGAAAAACCTAGTAATGACACTAATTAATATTTACTGAGCATTTACTATATGCTAAGCCTCTTCTATATATTCTCTGATTTAATTCTCACAATAGCTCTATGGCATAGGCACCGTGACCTGTGTTTACTGAGGAGGAAACAGGAGTCCTCATGCCTTGCCCCAGGTTAAATAGCTAATAAGTGGTGGTTTTAGGATTTGAACTTGGGCAGCCTGGATCCGAGGCCCAGACCCTCAACCACTGTTCCTTCTGCTTCCTCAGCTGTGGTAAGGAGAAGGAAAGGGTGCGAAGTCAGAAACATGAGAAAATGATGGACTCACATTTGAGAATTCCAACCTTATAGAGGATTGAGGATCCAGTTAGGAAATGTGGGAGACATTTTGGCTGAAAAGCTTGATGGAGTCTGATTGCAACAGACAACACCTGCTTATGGACATGCAGGAGGTGGGGGCTTTGGTTCCATATCTAGGGTGGCGGTAGTGCACCTCAGGCACACCGGCTTCAGCAAAATAGATGGTGTTTCCCTTCTTTTGCACAGTTGAGCATTTTCAAAAGAGCTAGGAAAACAAGGAAAGAATAGGAGACTCGGGACTGAATTTCAGGACTCGTGGCTTCCTAAATGTTAGGCAGAAAACCCCCAAATGGATATGAGGGTAGGAAGGTCATCTAAACCCAGGGGTTCTTGATCTTTTCTGCATCAGGGACCATTTGGAATCTGATCTGTGCTCTGGATGTTCTTCCCAGAGAAATGCATGGGAGCGTGTATGTACACACACACGGGGTTGCCCATCCATGGCCTTACGTCAAGAACCCCGCCCCTGTCTCCCTTCTTACTTTATGGATTGCGCAGGTATAATCCAGAGCAGGAAAGAGTTTTGCTCAAGGTCACACAGTCGGTGAAGCCAGGGTGGGAGCAGGCCCCAATCTTCTCTCGGCTTTTCATTCCTGCCACTGCTACCTGTTGAAACAGACCCAAAGCCTATCACGTGACCACGGGGGACGCTTCCACCCCGGGTAGAAGAGAAAACTCCTCCTTCCATAATGGGGCGTGGTAATGTGTATCCAAAGCCCTCCTGAGGCAATTTAGAGAATTCTGACAAGTTCCGAAATGGGAGAGCTTTTCCCAGTGATGGCAGCTGGCTGAGGAAGCACCAGGCAGGTGGCCCATCTCTCAGATGAGAGGTGGAGGAGCACAGTGGTGCAGATCCTCTGTGCATTCCGGGGTGGAGAGGAGGAGAAATTTAACAAGACAAATGGGAAGTACTCATTTCAGGTTCAGATTAACTTAAATGATGTTATGTGTATGTTTTACTTTAAGGTAAAGATGGAATGGAAAGCATAAAGTGTGCTTTTTACTTTGTGCAACAGTTTATGGCCCAGGGATGGCTACCTCGTCTGGTTAGAGAATGTCATGAAATGCCAGACCAGCGGATTTTACTCCAGTCCCTGCTATACAGTTTCAGTTATCTATTGCTGTGTAACAAACTACCGTGAAACACAGTGGCTTGAAATGCACCTTTATTTATACTTGGTACTGCACTTGGGCAAGACTCGGTGCAGCTGGTTTAACTCCACTCCACGTGGGTGAGTTGGGGTCACTCACTCCTGCGTGTGTCCTCAGCTGTAAGCCCAGCATGGGTGGGACCATCCTAGATGCTCTGTCATCCTTTGGGACCTTTCCCCTTATGGCCTCTAAGTCAGTAGCCTGAACTCCTTATACTTATATGGTAACACAGTCCAGAAAGGGAATATTCCAGGAGGATAGACCCTGATGTGCAGGTGCTTATCGTGCTTTGCCTTGCATCGCACTCACAAATGTCATATTGATCAGAGCAGCTGTCATCTCTTGGGAACCACAGAAGAACAGTTGCAGGTTAAATCTGGTCATAGCCAAGATTTTAGTTAAGATATTAATGTTATGTTTAATAGAACACAAATTTTATTACAGAAAGACTTTTAACCTTTTCATAGATTGTCAGGTCCATGGTTTTTAAGGGTCATATTGTATTTGGTCACTTTTCCCCCCTCATTCATTTATCCACCAAATATCTGAGGGTTGCTCTATGCATTCTGAGTGAGACTATACACTGGAGACATAAAGATGAAAAAGAAACGGAGACCACCTTCAGGGCCTTGTAGTGGAGTAGAGAAAACATAAAACTAGCATGAGCTAGATGCTTGTCTGTTCTTTCTTCTTGGTGACACAGGCTGGGAAGAGGAAGGCACTGCCGCCCCTCCCACCCCGGGCTAGAGGGGTGATGACAGGGGCCAGAGCCTCCTACGAACCATGCAGTCCAGAGGGGATGTGGGTAAGAAAGTCAGCCTGGGGAGGGGAGAGGGCCAGGGCAGATGAACTGGGGAGCCAAGGTTCAAAGCCAAACTTGGGAGTTCAAGATTTAGGAATACCCAGGGAAGGCACAATGAGAACTGATGAGTGTGAATTTCTAGGGTCCTGGAGCCAGTGCCTGGACAGCTTTCTGCTCTCTCTCAGTGGACAACTTTCAGAAGGAGGCTGGTTTGTTGTGAGGGAGTGGCATGAAGAATGGTGAAGGACAGGAGACTTGGCTCCACAGGACTGGGAGGGGTTGCTTCCACTGGGGGAATCTGGAAAGGTTTCCATAGCATTTTCTCTGAGCATTGCAGCCTGAGGTTTTAGCCTTGTGGCTAAGGGTAGGATGGGGACATTCTGGCCAAGTGGACACTTCTATGTACAGGTGACTAACTAGAAAGGAAAAGGGTCACATGCTCCTTAAAAAGCAAACTCTGCTTTGGTGAGTGCTGTGAAGTGTGTTAACCTGGTGATTCACAGACCTGTACCCCTGGGGATAAAAATATATGTTTATAAAAAGTAAAAAATTAAAAAAAAAAAGAGAACATAATCTCAAGTCATAAGCAGTAAAAAAAAAAAAAAAAAAGCAAACTCTGAATCCCCTGCTTATTAAGTATTTTGATATATTATTTTAAATGTAAACATTTACTTCTAAGAAATAATCCAAAATTATAATCTTTACTTGCTCTATTTCAACACACATCTGAATTAATTAGGTCAAAATTGATACCATAATGAAGTTGAAACTAAGACTATTTCCTTATTAACTAATATGATAAGGGGCTGTTTTAAGAGGAATTCAGTAAACCCAAGATCTGGCAATACTGGTAGTGGCGACAGTGGTAAATTAAAGTCAGGTTTTTTTGTCTTAGTTGACTGACTGTTGTTCTTTTTGCTCCTGGATCATCACATATTTGAGCTTGTTCTAATTCTCCTTGTCCAGTATGGTTGCCACTTGCCAAATATGGTTATTTAAACTGAAGTTAATTAAAACCATTCCTGATATGCACAAGCTACCATATTGGATAGTATACAATAGAATATTTCCAGAAAGTTCTATTGGATAGAGCTGTCCTCATAAGATATGTAGGTGATACATTCCCAATTCAAAAACCTTGAGCTCCTAAACTCACACAATCATAGTTCCTACTGTGAGCATAAATTATGCTTTGGAGTTTGTATTTTGTCTGTGTCAAACTGGCCCCTTATTAGAAGGTATATGTGTGTGTGTGTGTGTGTGTGTGTCTGTGTGTGTGTTTGTGTGTGTGAGTACATGCTTGCTGTAATTCCTAAATAAGTAAAACACTTCAACAACAAGATGTTTGCAGATTTTAGAAATACCACTGAACAAGTAAGAAAGAGAGCATCTCTGCTTCCTTGTCTGACAAACCAGATCACTAGTATCAGATAAGATTTTCACAGGGATTAAGTGCAGTCATGTTTTTAAAGCATGTAATGTGTGGTAAGCCCTCAGTAAATGGCGCTGATAAAGCGAAGAAAAAAGAGGTAATAAGAAGGTGAACCATTTCATTTTATGCTGAAAGAAAATCTAAATGCTAATAAAATGATATAAGATGGCAGCATTTTGAAGATCCCGTATTCACAGCTTCTGTATTGTTTCTATCGGTAAAAAAAAGTAAGTGCTAGAGTCCTGCATTTTATTTTAGCCTGAGAGATTCCACAGTCCAGCTAATTTTGTCTGTACCCTTCAGGCAGTGTGAGTAACCGATCCAGCACCCGGAGCCTCCTCAGCGTGAGCAGTGGGATGGAGGGGGACAATGAGGTGAGAGTGGGGGCCCCACCCCCATATTCCTTGTCTGAGGGGTCATGCCACTGCAGGAAATAGAAATCCAGATGAAAGAAGCCAGACACGGAAGGTCACATACTGTAGGATTCCATTTATGTGAAATATCCAGAATAGGTAGAATCAGAGAGACAGAATACCAATTTGGTGGTTACCAGAGGTTGGGGGGAGGGGGACATGGGGAGTACAGTGTTTCCTTTTGGGATGATGAAAATGTTTTGAGACTAGATAGAGGTGGTGGTTGTATAATATTGTGAATGTACTAAGTGCTACTGAATTGTTCACTTTAAAATGGTTAATTTTGGGGTGCCTGGGTGGCTCAGTGGGTTAAGCCTCTGCCTTTGGCTCAGGTCATAATCCCAGGGTCCTGGGATTGAGCCGTGCATCAGGCTCCCTGCTCAGCGGGGAGCCTGCTCCCCACTCCTCCCCCCCCGAACCCCCCCCCCCGCCTCTCTGCCTACTTGTGATCTCTCTCTCTCTGTCAAATACATTAAAAAATAATAATAATAAAAAATAAATAAAGTGGTTAATTTTATGTTAGGTGAATTCTACCTCAACGAAAAGGGAGAGAGGGAAGGAAAGAAAGAAGGGAGGGAGGGAAAGAGGGAGGAAAGGAGAGAAATTGATACTCTATCTGACTGGTTAAGCCAAAAGGGCATCTCTGAGAAGAAGCAGGAGGACTATCAGGGAATCGGGTGTTGAGATCACATATGGTGCCTGGATCAGAAGCCGTGAGAAATGGTGGAGCCAAGGCCACTGCTCCGTGTATCCCCAGGGCCACATGCTCTTTCGTCTCTTCTTCCTGGACATACCTGCTTTCTTCTCTCACTGTACACTGGCCTTTTCTGCTCCTCTGCATGCATGGTGGCAAATAGTCCCCTGAGAGCCACTAGGCCTCTTAGGAGAGGGTGAGCTACTCCCTTAGACTGAAATATCTATTCTGATCCAGGGACGAGTGGCTGGGATGAACAGGAGGGGGTCACTGCCAACCCAGGGGACTCCCTGAGATAGGGTCCTTGGGGTGGGCTACCCCTCCAGCGAGCAGCTACTGTTAATGACCCTATGACTGAGAACCACTCATGGTTCCGCTGTCTCGAAAAGGGACTTGGGTTTAAAAACAAAATTTCTCCAGCACTCTCTGGCTGGACAGAGCAGGCTTCTCAAACTTTAATATGCGTGAGAATCACCGAGGCTCCTGTGAATATGCAGGTTCTCATCAAGCAGGTCTGAGGAGGAGTGGAGAGCCAGCATTTCTCACAAGCTCTCAGGAGATGCTAATTTGATGGCCCACAGGGGGCACTCTGAGGAACAAGGGCCATTAATGATAATTTGGGCTCCATTGTCTCCTCAGGGAGTGTAGGCCTCAATGGAAAGCTGACCTGGTTTGCTAGGTTCATTTTCAGTTTGCGGATAACCTTTAGCCAAAGCCTGAGGAGGACTGAGAGGCTTTTGGGAAATGGTGTCCAATTATGCCTGTTGCCTAATGTAACTTTCCCTTTTCTTTCTTGTCCTTTTTTGCTGTAGGATAATGAAGTCCCTGAGGTTCCCAGAAGTCGTAGCCCGGGCCCCCCACAAGTGGAAGGAACACCCGCCGTGCCCCTTGAGAGGCCCCCCAGAGTACCTCCCCGAGCTGCCTCACAGAGGTAACATTGATGCCGAGAAGAAACGTTTTCCTCACTCTCTGAATTCTAGCAGGTGGAGAGTAGGATTTGGGGACCTCTAAGATGACCTCAGAATGAGTCCAGAGATGAAATGCCTACTTTTGATGCGTTTCGACAGGGACTCTCTGTTAATATGATGCTTTATTCAAGTGCAAATACTTAAAAAAAATTTTTTTTTAAGACTTTATTTATTTATTTGACAGAGATCACAAGTAGGCAGAGAGGCAGGCAGAGAGAAAGGAGGAAGCAGACTTTCTGCAGAGCAGAAAGCCTAATGTGGGGCTCGATCCCAGGACTCTGGGATCATGACCTGAGTGAGCCGAAGGCAGAGGCTTTAACCCGCTTAGCCACCCACGTGCCCCAAGTGCAGATACTTTAAGTAGCAAGTACAAGATTTTATCAATGAAGTATGTATGTTGGCAAACACCAACTTTTTGAGTAATTTGTATGTTTGCTTAGAATTCAGCTTCCTCATAACTAATTCCCTTGGCTGTATTGTGGAGACAGTACCTTTTGGGGACCAGGAGATAAGGAGTTGGGGATGAAAATGGAGGTGGGGTGCATAGCTCAGTGTGGTGGGGAGCATGGTTCTAGTGCCACACTACCTGGGGACAGTGTCCAGAAATCACTTGTGACTTGGGTGAATTATTTCACTTTCATGTAACTCAATTCTTCATCTGTAAAATGGGGATAACAGGAGAATGTCCTCACAGAGTCATAAGGGTGGTGTCTGGGCCCATAGTAAAAGCTCAGTAGAATGAATGACTTTTCTCATCCGGGAGAAGAATGAGCATATGGAGGTTTGGAGATGGGCATTAGACAGACAAGCTGGGAGTGTTTGCCGGGCTCCAGTATCTGTCTTTGTTCATAATGGTTGTCTGGCCTCTGGTAGGAACCTTTTCAAGGTCTTGTGGAGTAACAGGAAAAGTGGTCAAAACTAGCTTGTGCATCCACCCATGCAGAAAGGGCCCTTGGGAATGAAAGCCTAGGCTTGTCTTAGGTGTTTATTTCTTTGATGTCTAAAGTATAATGTGGGGGGGAAATGATTAAAAGGTGGAAGTTTTTTATGTTTGTTTGTTTGTTTCAACCAGTGTCGTTTCTTTTTCTTTTCTTTTTTTTTTTTTTAATGTTAAAACTTAAATGAATCTTGTCAATGTAATTTGTTGAGAAAGTGCAACAAGGAGGCTTTTCTTCTGGTTTTCTGGAAAGAGAAGCTGACTTTGAGCTAGGCGTCTGTCCACTTTTCCCTTTACTGTTCACCCCTCCTGCGTGTGCTCCCAGTAACATTCATATTCACATACGGACACCTGTTACACAGACCTCCCCCATCCCTGTAATCATAAGCGGTGTCAGGTTTACCAGCATGTTTCCTTGGTGTAGACTAGAGGTCATATGGTAGAATGTTAGTCCTGGAAGACCTGCAACGATAATCTGGTCCAGTCCCCTGAACTGGCATAATGTGCTGTTTCTTGAAAATTATTATACAGTTGATGATTGGGGAGGGGTATTTACGGCGAACTATAGTAATAAATGCTAATCTGTATTGAGTGTATACTATGTACTAGGTATTATGTTCGACACACTGAATGCATTATCTCAGTTCCTTCCACAACTCTCAGTGATATTGAAGATTATCCTATTTTGCAAATGTACACACTAGGGCTTGGCCTGGATTGAGACTTGTTCTGTGTGGCACATCTGGGTGTGCCTGACTGGAGGCTGCAGTGTCTTAGTCATTTGGTGACATCTGTTCCAGAAGGTCAAGGTGTCATTAGGAGGAGATCCAAGACCTAAGACCTTTTATTACTGAAGATTGAGGAGTTTGGAGGCAGTTGCTAATTGCACCAAGATGAAAATAGTTGTCAAGTTTGAAAACTATAGCTGTAGGACTTTTGTTAATGGGAGAGAAAAAGACAACAACCAGGGAAACAGGTTCCAGAAATCAAAGGCTAGAAATTGGGATGCATATAAGTGTGTAAAAAGAGATGGCTGATGAAATTTGGGGGGAGTCTAGAAGCATGTTGTGATAAAAATGGGAGCAAAAAGGAGGAAAACACTTTTATTAAAGAAATGGTGTTTGCAAAGAAATCTGTAATTGATAGAGCTTGGCATTTGGGTTCCTTTTTGGTGTGAAGAAGGACTTGCAAATATGCAGTTGTTTTATAAGTATGTATGCAATTCGCATAATAAAATGAGGAGATGTTTGAACAAATAATAAAGCCAATAAATGGCTTCCATGCTTGACCCTCTGGCAGACAGGAGGCGAGGCTGACCTTGGGGTTCTCCTCTCCACTTCCAGATCTGGGAATCAGTAACTGGTCTTTACCTGTGTCTCCCGAACGCCTTTGCTCTCACACAGCTCTGGGGGTGCAGTGCTTGTCGGCCGCTCCCAGTCCTGGTCCCTTCCTCTGCTCACTCCACATGCTGTCCCCAGAACTTGAGCTGTCAGTGAGGACTCCAAGCTTCCACGTCTACCTCAGTCCTCTGTTTCCTACTCTTTGCTGGTGACCTTGACCCAGATGCCCCACAGATATCTCAAACAGAGCTGGGGCAAAACTGAATTCATCCCACCTGCCATTCTCTGCCCCAAACTGTCTTCTTCTGGTAAGTTCCTAGCCTGTGATAATGGCACAGTTCTGCACCAAACCCAGGCGCCACCCACCATCCCTGCCTCCCGGGCAGCTCCCACAGAGTGTGTCTCCAGACTCTGTCCGTTCTGCTGCCCTTTCAGCTCTCAGATCCTCCCCCTCTCCATCTGCCAGTGCCTGTGTTCATCCTCGGAGACTCACACTTACCGCCCTCCTCTACATTGTCACCAGAGTGCGCTTTCTAGATCAGAAATTGCTGATGATGTCACTTCCTGGTGTGAAAGCCTTCACATTTAATGCTGTAGTTTATAGCGTGCTCTGGCCCTGTCCAGCCTCAAGTCCCACCTTCTCCTGTATTCACTGATGTTCCACCCCCGCATTCCCAGAGAGCTGTGCCATTTAGAACTGTGTCTTTGCCCAGTCTGTGCCTTTTGCCTGGAATGCTGTCTCCCTACTCCCTTCCAACCTCTGCTTAGAAGATTCCTGTACACCCTTTAGGACTCAGTCTAGTCATCACCTTTTTTATGAAGCCTTCCCTAATGTTCCTGTGCCTTTTTTTGGTTCTCCAAATACTTCTGTTAGATTTCCTTCCATGTTATGGCCCTTGTGTACATATCTCTTTCAAGTGGATGGTGAGCCTTGAAAGCATAGAAACTGTTTTTGATTAAAACATTTTTTTCCTACTGTCCCCAGTCCCAGTGTGTAGCACAGTAACTGGAACATAGTAGGAACTTAATAAATATTTATCATGTAAGTGAACTAATGGATGGATAGAAAGATTGGTACTGTTTGTGTTAGACTACACATCTCTTAAAAAGTTAGCCGTCAGGTCATCTGCCACAGGGCAGGTGGGTCATAGATTAGTGGAAAGAGGCTTCACACTGCCACCTTCAAGTTCTCAATGTATTTCAAAGTCAGGGAAGGTGGATGGTGACAAGAACAGGAGCAGATGCATGATATCTTTGCGCAGCATTTCCTTTGAGGGCCATTAGTCCTTAGAGAATAGACAGCTGACAATATCACACTCTTCACAGGTGAGGTCCTGCCAGTTGACCCAAAAAGCCCCCCAAAAAACAAAAACAAGAAACCCAAATCTTACTGAGCCATTGCTGCTTTGTTTTTAAACATATTTTGCCATTCACTAGCGATTTATCAAGCACTAACAATTTGTGCACTCCCCTTTAAGGCAAAGCCAAGGTCCTGTAAAATCAGAACACACTTCCGGAGGCCTCCTGCAGTGCCAGAAGCTAATCCTTTAGATGCAGACTTGTAAAGAGGTCTGTGGGGTCCCTAGGAGGGGCTGGAGTGGTCAGGGAGTGAGGGTACTTGGGACAGAAGCTATTTACTAATAGGGAAGTTTAAAAGTATTTTCAACAATGTTATGAGGATACAAAAGCAGACCAGCTAAATAACAGTCCTGCTTTAAAAGAACATTAACCAACATCAAGATTTCTGGGTTCTGGAACCAAACTCATCAGCCACAAGACCTTACTCTCAACAGAGAGGAGAAAGCAGCCAGTTCTTAAGTGTCTTGGGAACTTGTGTTTCCAACTTCAGCTTCCCAGTGTCCTGGAGAGGCTGTCTCCCCACACACCACCCCTTGATTCTGATTACTTCCATGGTTCTGTTATGTCTACCATCAGAAATCCATTTCCCTGAGAGAGGACTTCCAATCCTAGGTTGGGACCGTTCATCAGAATAAAATACAGAAATAATTTGCTTGTAGGCCCACCCAGCTTCAGAATGGGACAGCAGAGAGAGGATAAGGTGCCATCAGGAAATCATGACTGTCTTCATTGGTGGGTGATAAATTGCAAGGCTCACGGAGCATACATGGGAAAAAGACTAAGAACAGATCTTTATTCATAATAATAAAATTATTAGCTTTACTTCTTGAGTGCCTACTCTAAGCCACAAACTGTGCTACACACTTTCCAGTTGTCATCTCCAAACCTCATGCAACACTCCAATGTATGTATCTATAGGTACTTCTGTTGGGAGATGGGAAACATGTGCAGAGAACTTGAACTTGTCCTTCAGCTGTGTGTGTAGTTGCCTTTGCTCTATGTTCCCACAGGTTATGAATTTCCTTTATCAAAACAGTGCAGTTTACTGATTGTTCCCATTGACTGTTTTATCCATTACTTTCTTAGCACTCTGAGGGCAGGATCCATGTCAGCTGTACTCAGGAGAAGACACATAGTAGATAAATGGTTTTGAGAGGGAGTGAAGGAGGGGAAGGAGGAAGGTAAGAAGGCAGGAAGGAAGCGAGCAAATAAAGAATCCAGGAAGCCAAGAAGCCTAACTTACTCAGGTAATAAATAGAATTTCCTGACTTTCCTCCAGCTTTCTCCTGTAAGCTCCGGTTCATAGGGCAGATTGGGGAGGCAGAAGGAGATGGTCCGTTTGTCTTTTCTGGAGGAAGAGGCAACTACACAAAACCATCTACTTCCAGAGGTCACAGCAGGGCTTTCTGAGGATGTTTGTGGCAGGTCCCTGCCCGTTCCTCAGATAGCCCTTCCTTTTTTCTTCAACTCTTTTGTCGTTTCCTTGACCTAAACGTTTCAAAGAACGTTTAGTAAATATTTGATCATTGATTCATTCGGTCTTGAACTACGCAACTCCAGGATAGCACAGTTCAATTACAGCACCTGACAAAGCTCTCTTTCTTGACTTATTGACTTGCTTCCGAGAGAATCAAATATTGGCTTTATGGCACACATGTGGAAACACCAGCCACAACTGTTGGACCTCTCTGTAAATAGACTCACCCAGGTCTATCTGGAATGGCATTTAGGATTGTTTAAAAACCATTCAGAATAACATGAAGGGGGGCTTCTAGGAAAAGCAAATGTGGAGTTGGGATAAGACACTTAGTGACTCCATGAGGAAGTAGTTGTGAGAAGCACAGAATTCTTTTTTTTTTTTTTTTAAAGATCTTATTTATTTATCAGAGAGAGAGAGGGGAGAGAGCGAGCACAGGCAGACAGAATGGCAGGCAGAATGGCAGGCAGAGGCAGAGGGAGAAGCAGGCTCCCCGCCGAGCAAGGAGCCTGATGTGGGACTCGATCCCAGACGCTGGGATCATGACCTGAGCCGAAGGCAGCTGCTTAACCAACTGAGCCACCCAGGCGTCCCTAAGCACAGAATTCTTAATTCTTCTCTCAAGGGACCACCTCTTACAGTATGTCTCCCACCTGGCTGCATATTTGTATCACTGATGTCTTAAAATATAGGCTTTATCATTATCATTACAATAATTATTATTATTTTAAAGATTTTATTTATCTGAAAGAGAGAGGGTAAGAGAGAGAGAGAGATCATGAGCAGTGGGGAGGGAGAAGCAGACTCCCCGCTGGGCAGGGAGCCCGACTTGATCCCAGGACCCTGGGATCATGACTTGAACCACAGGTAGATGCTTAACTGACTGAGCCACCCAGGCACCCAAGACTTTATTATTATTTAGGTATGATTAGATCAACAGATCAGGAAACAACTGTTCTTGAGAAGATAGTTTGTTGTCCTCCTAGATCGCAAAAGGAGGGGGCCACATTATGCCATGGGGACCTGCTGGGGAAGTATCAGGTTTAGTCCCGGAGAAAGGTGGTGGAGTGGGGAACATGGACCTGAGCTTTTGTTGTGGTTTCTGCAGGAGGGTGCAAGGAAGGTAGGGTAAGCTGATTTAGGATTAGCTAGTTTGAGTAATTTCAATGGACTCTGGGACAAAGGTTCCTAGTTGTCTGGCACCTGGTGCTCTTGTGATTAGGGCAGGTGGGTAGTGGCCCAAATGGGAGAACACATAAAGGGAGTGGCTGGGGTATAGACGGGGACTGGGTGGTTTGCATATGAACGGTGTACTCATCAGTGAGTTGCTATCCTTAGAAATGAGTTTGCCATGGAGGGGCAGTCCCTCCAGGGGTTAGCCAGGCTCCAGGTATCAAAGCATCAGAAAATAAAAGACATGGTTACTATAACTTCTTGCGGGAGGGACACTATTAAAGATTTGTGATGCTTGAGCCTTATCCTCTAGAAGTTAGGAAGGAATGGGTCTAGGAGAGAGCTTGGGCATTAGTATTTCTTAAAGGTCCCCTGGTGATTCTAAGGTGCTGCCAAGGTTGCGATGTACAACCGGCAGGTAGGCCGCTCAGCGGTCCATGTGGTTTCACTAATTACAGAACATGTTCTTTGCATAGTCTACCAAGTTTGCAACCAACCATTGTTGCTTAAGAATGAGTTAATCCATTTAAAAAGTTGCTTCATCATTTATTTCAGGCCTCCAACCAGGGAGACCTTCCATCCTCCTCCTCCTGTTCCACCCAGAGGTCGCTGATTCCACCTCCTAAAACCTGCCGATGTCCGGACTTGGTGACTTGCAATTTCAGCCCATTAATGATGTCTTCGCATTGAGTTTCACGGCGGGACTGCTGACCTTAAGACCTCCTCTCGTGACTGATGTTGTTGTGGCCCAGCTGGTTTGGGCTTTCCTTGGAGAAGATATTATTAAGGCATGAAGAAGTAAAGGCCTTTATTCACCATCACCAAGTATATTGATCCATATCCTTCTTTGCCAAAAGGATAAAGACTTAATTGGAATATTTACCTCAAATCTGGCATGTCAGAAGCCTGAAAAGATGGGTCAGAAGTGTACTTTACAAGTGATTTTACCGAAATGCACTTATATTAGGACTTACTTATTTGCTAGTCCAGACTAACTTCTAGAAGTGGTTATGATTTAAGACTTACAATATTTGTGTAAGGAGATATATCCTGCTTTTTAAATGATTCTTCAACTTTTCTATAGAATCAGGAGGGTGCCTAAATGCCAGATCTGGTCACATAGAACAAACTGAAAAAGACTTTAGAGACGGATTAGTCCTAACTCCTTTTCTGTGGAAGGCAAATCCGAAGTTCCACAGAAACTAAGAGTTTACAATTGGTTAGAGGAAGAGATGTATTCAGAGAATCTGGGTCTCTTAATTTCAGTCACCACACTTCAATCTCTAGATAGCCAATCGCTCTCCCTCAAGAAATGCCCACGTGTAGAAATTTGGTCACCAACTGACTATTGACCTTCCAGAAATATCCTTCTTCCATATCTCCCAGGCATGGGACTATCAAGTATTTTTTTCAACTTGTGCATTTATACTTCGATATGCTTTCAAAATAGTATTTTTCCCAAGGAACATCTGTAAATGGTTGGGAACCGGAAGCGTGGGAAACCAATGACCACATTATTGTTCTGCAGCCTTCATAGGTCTTATTAGTTTTGACCATAAGGAGAAAGAAGGATCCTTGACTCTTTCTCTGCCAAGAGATCAAAAGAGAAAGGAGGAATGTAAAATAGAAAGAGTTATCTATTTCCTTATTATTACCAGTAGACTTGGAATATCTGTGCAGAGAATAGAGAGCCATTAATATGTCATAATTGTCATATGTCACTAATATGTCATTAATTTTGAGTCACTGGCACAGAAATCTACCTTTAAAGCACAAATCCTTAATTTGATACTTAAACATACAGTAAAGTTAGTATCAGACATATTTCTTTAAAAAACATCAGAAATCTGGTGATTTTTCATGAAATGTATTCTCTATCCCACACAAATATATACAAGCCCAGTATTAGTGATCTATTTAAGTACAGTTTTATTGTGTCCTTTTCTAATGATTCAGGGTTGTTGTTGTGGGTTGTTTTCCAGTTTCATTCATCGGTCCAGCAAACAAGGACTCATATTGAAATTAATAGCTTATGGGTCGTGGGTCTTTTTTTCTGACATAAAATACACTATTGGCTGTGGCCATTAAAAGAGTGTTTTGCAAATCGCCTACCAAAATGCCTGGCACACTGTAGCCATTCTGCAGTGGTTCCTTTAACCTCCTTCTCACTTATTTGGGAGAAGGAGGATAACGTGGGGTAGGGGGAGAACAAGAAATTATAATGTTGGTATGGTTGTCCTTCCTATTATTTATAGATGATCTCTTAAGCACATTTAATTTTGAGAAAAGCTACACTTTTTTAAATATTCAGTATCTCTAGGCCCCTTCTTAGAGGCCAAATTTAGATTTTTGTACATTCTCTGATTAATAAGCATTTAGGTCAATAACACGGCAAAACTTACTGCCAGCTAATGGTGTTAGCATCTTCGTATGCACATCACTGTTTGTGCAATATTGGAATATTTGATTATATTTTCTTCTTCTGTGAGAGTAGTAGAAAACATAAAATTGAAAATGCTGTTTAGAAACTTGGGTCTGACAAATGTGATATACTGGAGACATGGGTGGAAATGGTGAGGTGTTCACTGCATATCCAAACTGCTCCATGTTGTAAAGAATGGCTCCAACAATGAGGTAAAATTCTTCATTTCCTGGAAACAGAAGTACCCATTATAACATAAACTTATTCAACTTCCACACAACTTTTATACACATTTTTAGGAATACATTATGTAACAAAACCATATATTTCAGTACAGTGAGGATCAGAAACGAAATTGTAAGTAGATATCCAAAGACACTGTTAAAAAAGTTCTCTGTATGATGCTCTGGGAAACAACTCAGTGGCCGCCATCCTTCCCCAAGATTTTATGAGCTGGTTCAATAGAAAGAAGCTATTCGTTATAGTCATGGTCATTGTCTTTGCTTCTAACTGTACAAGGCCTACTGTCCTTCAGCTCCTAGGCCAGTATTCTTCCTTCATCTCGTAGTAAGACCTATGAGAAGACAACCCAACAATATAAGCAACAAAGCACGAAGACTGAGACTATAAGAGGTTGGTGTTGCAATCACATAATTTAACTTGACATATTTAATGGTGTGAATAATCCCTAATGCTTTGCCATAATTAGGCAAAGTGATAGTATGTAAATTACCTCAGTGAGTAGTTTTACAAGTCAAGCTAAGTACTTATTCTCCCCTCCACTCTTGCTTTGTTACTAAAAAAGGGAGGTTCTAGCCTTTCCTGTATCACTTCACTAGTTGGGATTTTTAGATCCCGCTCCCATATGCACCGGGGAATGAGATGGTTTTCTGTGGTCCTCTTTCAGAGACTAGTGTGTGGTTTTGCAGCTGATTGGCTGAGGAAGCATTAATAACAGATTTGTCTTAGTCTGAGAACCAACTGTTTTAAGTCATTGCTTCCCAAAGAAAGAACTTAAGAACAATTACAGAGTTTTTTCCATGCCTAGGGCATTTCAGGTAGAACAGAATAGAGAGGTACACAGCAAGGAATAGCAACGGAAGGACTGTCCCACCCCAGAAGTAAATAACCAGAAAGACAAACATAAGGAAGCCGAAAGAAGAAACAGACTTTCAAAGAAAAGGTGATCTGAAACTAGCCCTTCTACAAGGCTTGTCTTGAGCAGCCATAAGGCAAGTAGATCTCCCCCACTTGCCCACCAGAGTCTTAAAAGTTCATATAGAGAGGCCTTAACTGGGTTCAGTCACATATACCGTCCAGATGGTCTCAACAACACCTTACTCACTTATGTTCTTGGAGCATTTTGGAAATGGTAGACAGAGTATATTTTCAAAAACAGGGAAGGGGGTGAGGATCCTCCAACTGCTAGGGTACAGTGTAAGGGTCGACTGGCGGTCACACTCTCTCAATTACCTTCTCCAACAGTACCTGATATTGGAAATCAGAAGATATACATTGTTATTTATAGACCAAGACTTTTGAAGATCATGTTCATTAGAAATGAAAATAAAAGATTGAAATGGTGGGTTTCTGGATCATTTACTGGTCATAAGCCCTTTAACCAACTGAGTCTGATGAGGACTACCGTAAAAAGGCTGTACAGCCATTGCGGGGGGTTCCCTTTCACTAGCATGTTTTCTCCCATTCATTTTGGTGTCAGGGAATGGGGTCATTAATCTAGATGAAGAAACTGGTGGAATTAGATATATCAATGTTTTTTACTCCCTAGTCTTACAGAACAGCCCTGTTTTTTTTTTTTTTAAGATTTTATTTATTTTTGAGAGAGACACAAAGAGAGAGGCAGAGACAGACACAGAGACAGAGAGTGCATGAGATGGGGGAAGAGGCAGAGGGAGAACAGACTCCCTGCTGAACAGGGAGCCCACTACAGGACTCAATCTCAGGACCCCAAGATCGTGATCAGGGCTGAAGGCAGACACTTAACCCACTGAGCCACCCAGATCCCGCAACAGCCCTGATTTTGATGGTGCTTCTGAGTCTTATCTTTTAGGGTAAAGTTGTCAGTTTCCAAAGATATTTGAAGCCACATTCCTTTTCCTCTAGCCAGTTATTTGATTCCTATTCTTTCTTTCCATACCTACCATTATCAGACTTTTATCACCTGAAGCCATTTATCATCATCATTTCCTAGTACCTACCAGAATTCCTGGCACATAGCAGAGCTTGGTGAATAGTTGTTGAGTTAATGACCTTATATGCTCTTCCCACCATTAAACTTTTCCAAATACTCCACCAAAACAGGGGTTCCTCTTTTCTACTTGCCCATTGCTCTTACTGCCTCTGGAACATTTGCACAGCTGGTCACATTTTGTGCAGATCTTTTTTTGTACACTGACCTGCCTGTTCTCTGTTGCATGTGTAATTTCCTGGTTTTAAGTCTACACTCCCCACATGGATGCTTTAAATTCTTCTTGTGTCCTCCCCACCCCCGAGCAGTTGCCAACCCAGTGCTCCCCACAACACCCAGTGGATGCTTGCTGCTTCAGATCTGTGGAGGCTGGTAATGGATTTTCAAGCAAGAAGCGACTCATCCATCTTAATTCAGCACTTACACTGCTTGTTCTTCAATTGTGCATCATCACTCGATTCAAAAGCAGTGATTATTCATTCACGGAGCATTTACTGAGCTTTCACTATGAGCAAGTCACTTTGCTAGGTGCTCTAGGGGATTTACAAAGATGTATAAGACGCCTCCTCTGATTTCTATAGCAATTACTGGTGTACGATTCATTCAGCAATTAATCACATACTGCCTTGTGATGTCTCCTAGACTGGCTAGAAAGTATTGTGTAAATCCTCTATGCAGTTTGACTTTTCACTTATTTATGTCTTCATTCACTCAGCAGATAGTTTGAGTGTCTATATGTGATGAACGCTATTCCAGCAGCTGGGACAGGTACAAAGATGAACAAATGATCATCCTTGCCATCACTGAAGGTCAGAATGTAGGGGCGCCTGGCTGGCTCAGTCGGTTGAGTGTCTGCCTTCGGCTCAGGTCATGATCTCAGGGTCCTGGGATCAAGCCCCGCACCCAGCTCCCTGCTCAGTGGGGATCCTGCTTCTCCCTCTCCCTCTTTCGCTCCCCCTGCTTGTACTCTTTCTCTTTCTCTCCCTCTAAAATAAATAAAATCTTTAAAATAAACAATATATTCACATTCCTGAAAACTCTACTGGACTAATAATTGTTAAAGTTGTTTTTTTTTTTTTTTGAAGTTTAGAATGTAGTACAGAGGAGGAGATGAAGGGTGGTAACTATGGCATAACATATTGAAAGCTTTTGGAGTGCCAGAGAAGGGATGCTCAACTTTTTTTTTTTTAATATTTTATTTATTTATTTGACAGATAGAGATCACAGGTAGGCAGAGAGAGAGAGAGAGAGAGAGAGAGAGAGGAGGAAGCAGGATCCCTGCTGAGCAGAGAGCCCAATGTGGGGCTCGATCCCAGGACCCTGGGACCATGACCGGAGCCGAAGGCAGAGGCTTTAACCCACTGAGCCACCCAGGCGCCCCGGGATGCTCAACTTCTTGAGGGGGGAGTCATAAAAGGTTTCACAGAAGAGATGATGATTCACTTAGGCCTGGAAGGAGAGTATCTAGTAATTGTCCACTTATTGTATTCTAGGCAAAGGCACACAAGTATTTAAAAAAAACAAAACAAACCATGGTATTTTGGGGAAATACTGGGATGAAGCCAGGACAGAGATTAGTGGCAGTTGGAGTCTGATAAATTGGGGTCTGATTGTGCAGTTGCCCGTTAACAGGGCTGTCCTTTAGCAAGAACCCCCCCCCCGCATTATATACATAGCACATGGTCATTGTAAAAAACATCCAAATATTAACAGGTATATACAAAGAAGAAACGTACCTGGTGTGAATGGCTTGCATCATAAACTTTCAGATTGTTTTCCCTGGGTAGAAATTAGGACCACTTAAAATGATATTCTATTCCAGGCACTGGGTGGCTCAGTCAGTTAAGCGTCCAACTTCTGATTTCAGCTCAGGTCGTGATACCAGGGTTTCAAGATCAAGTCCCGCATCAGGCTCCATACTCAGCATAAGTATTGAGTTCTCTCTCCCTCTGCCTCTGCCCCTGCTCACCCTGTTTCTCTCAAAATAAGTAAATAAAAATTTTAAATGTGATTATATCTATTTTGTCAGCATTTTCATTTAAAAGTATCTTTTGAGGCACCTGGGTGGACAGCTGGTTTTGGATCAGGTCATGATCTCAGGGTCATGAGATCGACCCCTGCGTTGGGCTGTGTGCTCAGCACAGAATCTGCTTCAGATTCTCTCTCCCTCTCCCTCTACCCCTCTTGCATGCACATGCTCTCTCTCTAAAATAAATAATCTTAAAAAAAAAAAAAGTAGATCTTAATATCACTGCATGCCAGTACATACAGGTCTATTTCGTTTTTAAAAATGACTGTAGAGGTGGAGGTCCACTAGTAGGAAGAAAGACTGATTCTGGAAACAGATTGCTTGGGACTGACTACTCTTTCAGCCAACTGCTTAACCTCTCTGCGCTTCCATTATCGTACCTGTAAAATGAACATATTAATAGGACCTGTTACATTGAGTTTTTCTGAGTATTAAATGAGTCAACAGGTGTAAAGGGCTCAGAATAGTGCCTGGCAGATGAAAATTTTAGCTGTGTTTCTATGATTTATTTAAACAAAATTCAAGGAGTGTTTTAAAATAATTAAAAAAAAAAAAGATTAATTCTAGACAGAGGGTACACGAGCAAGGGGAAGGATGGGGAACGATGGAGAGAATCTCCAGTAGACTCCCGTGGATCAAGGAGCTGGATACAGGCTGGATCCTAACACCCTGAGGTCATGATACCAGCTGAAATCAAGAGTAGGATGCTTAACGGACTGAGCCACCCAGCTACTCCTCAGGGAGTGTTTTAAACAAGAGAGTGATATAATCAGGTTTCTTTTTAGAAAGACCACTCTGGCACTTGTTGGAGAGGATAAACGGGGAGGGAAGATTGGTGGCAGGGATCCTGTTAGATTGTTGCAATCAGCCAGATTGGCTGTTACTGGCAGAAGAAAGGAAAAATAGATTTTGAGGCATTTCTAAGATCAAATCCTACTTGTTGACAAATCCACTTGTTGACTTATGATGGTTGAAAAGGGACTGCCCGACTACAGGTTCCAGCGTTTTGGTGCCATATTTACACGACAAGCATTTTTAAAGTTCCTGCTACGGGCCTGGCACTGTTCTGGACACAGGATCTCTGCTTAGGAGAAGAGATAGGGTTCCAAGAGGAGTTTAAATCTGTGGACAGGTGACCAACGGTATAATCGAAAAGATAAATGAGTAAGAATTTCAACAAGATCGATTAGTACGGGCCCAATAAATAGTCAAGTGACTCTAAAACACGTATCCACTCCTGTACGGGTCTAACAATCTCCCTGGACGATGAGAGGCGCGCGTGATTCATTCATGGCGGTGGACGGAAGCCTGCAAAGCGTTATCTGATCTGATCCCCCAAGCTCCAGAGGCTGCGGGTCCCAACCCATTTCACAGCCGAGGAAATCGAGGCCAGGAAAACGTAAAACGTTTTGGCCAAGGTCACAGAGCTCCCAGCGCCCGGACGCGGCCCGAAACGCGCGCGGGTCGGGTACCCGCGCGGAGCTCCAGGCCGAGGCCGTGGGTGCGCGCCGCCGCTCCCGAGCCCCGGGGACTGGCGGCCCGGAGGCCCCAGCGGGCCAGGCGGGTGACCGGGCGGCGCGCGGGGCAGCTGGAGCAGGGGGCCCCGGGCGGCCACGGCTCGCGGCTCCCGGGGGGCGGGGGCGGCCGGCGGCGGTTGCGGGCCCGCGTCGCGAGGCACTTCCGGCGTGTGCCGGGGTGGCCGGATGACGTGGCTGAGTCAGAGGAAGAGGCTGAGAGGCGCCGGGGGGCGGGGGAGGCTCGGGAGCGGGCGGTGACGGCGGCGGCGCGGAGGAGCCAGCGGCTGGGCCCGGGCCCCGTGCGTCTGTCCGCGCCCCGTGGATGCGAATCGGCCGCGGCGGAGGCGGCGGCGGCGGCGGAGGAGGCGGAGGAGGAGGAGGAGTCGGTGCGCCGGCGCCGTGCCGGTGGGAGCGCGGAGGATGAGGCCGCTGCCGGGCGCTCCCGGCGTGGCGGCGGCCGCCGCGCTGTTGCTGCTGCTGCTGCCCCGGGCCCGGGCGGACGAGCACGAGCACACGGTGAGAGGCTCCCCCGGCCGGAGTGGCCGCCCCCCCCACCCCCGGCCGGCCCGCCGCCCAGTCCGGCTTGGCGCGGCCTGGAGGGCTGGGCGGCCCCGGCGGAGCGCCGCGGCCGCGGAGGACGCCTTCCGGTTGGGCCTGGCGGAGCAGGAACCCCGGGAGCTGGGAGGAGGCGTTTGTGGGCGCTCCCGGGGCAGGACTCCTCTCCCCAGCGCCTGGGCCTCCTTGTCTAACCCGCACCTAAATGGCGCCACGCTGGAGGGTCTGGGGACCGGGGGCCGGGGGCCGGGGCGGGACCGTGGTGGGGGTCGGCGCTCACTTCCCCGGGGAGGGGCCGGCCGCCGGCAGCGGGGCTCGGGGCTGGTGCCCCCGGGGAAGAGAGCTGCGCTCTGGCTACCGGGGGCTACGACACAGCGGAAGATGGATGCATCACGATTACCCGTCATACACTAACCAGGAAATATCCGCCGCTCCTTGGTCCTCACCGGCCTTTATTTTCTCTCCTGCCCAAACCGGATCAAGCCCCTGGCGTGGGGACGGCACCGATAAACTTGGGGTGAAGAGCAGGTTACACGTGTACGTGCATGCACTCAGTGTGCACGCAGTCGCTTCTGGGCCTTGCTTGTAACTTTCGGCGCACCCTTTCCAGCCCCTAGATGAGGCTCCCATCCCGGGGGTCTCCGGGCAGCTTCTGGCTGTAGGGGGTCTTGAAGTTCCCGGGGTTCCTGTGGGCCGAGAACAGTCCCTTTCGCGTTTGGCTTAAAAAGTGATTGGTTGTTTATTTAATTGGCATTTTCACATCAAAGCCTGGATGTTAACGACTCTTCAAATGACTTTCGCTGAGGGCTGTAACTCGATGGTTTTCGGAGTGGTAGGTGCGAACCAGGCAGGGAAGTCTTGTAAACTGAGATGTTGCTTAGCGAGTAATTTTTTTTTTTTTAATAGCGTAACTCATTAATGACGTGATTTTTCGTGAGAGGTTGTGTACGTACTAGATCTGAAAGATTTGGGTGAGTCTTGCTGTCATTCCTGATAAGTGAGGAAGTGAAGCGATCGTCCTTATTTATTCAGTGACCCTACTTTAGATTTTCTTTGTCATCAACCAGACTTTTTCTCTAGTTCCTGGGTTGGCTGAGCTTTTATTTTACCGAATGGAAGCTCTAAGCTTTTGGCTGTTTTACCTTCAGTCACAGCGAGAAACTTCGTGTGTGTGTGTGTGTGTGTGTGTGTGTGTGTATTTTTTTTGGAGGCACGAATCTGAAATCAGTGACATGTTTTCGTGCTATATTTGTGACTTCACCTTAAGATAATTTTGTTCATAGTTCAAACAGTAAAATTAAAGAACTGTTTCCTGTTGTTTTCTCTGTCAGGTAAAATCTGAAAGTGTAAGAACATGTTCCTTTGCAGTGGGCATCCTTTTAGTCAGTTGTATTGTCACTAATATTTTTCCAGTTTTTTGAACACTCAAGGATAAAACTCACAGCCCTTTCTTGGCATACAGGCATACAAGTTTAAGATTAGTATTCTTCTTTTTGATCTTGTGTTTTATATAGACCGTTATAAATAGGGAAAACTATTAATATTTCTCAAATTTGAGGTATAGAGAAAAAGGACTGAGTTTAATTTATAGATGTAAAGTGTAAACACAGATTGCACTGAAATTTTATTGCCGGGAACATTTCAATTTTTTATACCAGTAATAGAATGTAAAATATATGAGAAATGCTTTTTGAGAGGATATAGTATGTGTGGGATAATTGCTGGGCAGAAAGATTTAGAATCCATTTCATTTTATTTGTGTCTAGATTGAACTGGTCTCACTTGGTTATACTTTATTTATTAAAGGTTTTATTTATTTGAGAGAGAGAGAGAGAGACACAGCGAGAGAGGGAACACAAGCAGGGGGAGTGGGAGAGGGAGATGGAGGCTTCCTGCCAAGAAGGGAGCCTGATGTGGATCTCGATCCCAGGACCTTGGGATCATGACTTGAGCCGAAGGCAGACACTTAATGACTTAGCCGCCCAGGTGCCCCATTTTGCTTTTAAAAAGCAAAAATGTTGTAGGAAGAATAACATTAAGCCATAAGTATAAGGTTTAAATAAGTGTCCTTTTTTTTCTTCTATTAGCCAAAATTTTTACTTTTCCCAAGTTTCTTAAAAATATTTTTTGGAAACTGGGCATTCACCTTAGCCAGGTAAAAGTACTGAAAAGGTTATGGTCAAGTGGATTTTTTCCCCAAGAGCATGGAAGTAGCTAATGAAGAAAGAATGATATTGAAGGAGGAGAAAAATTGCCAAGGGAATGGTATTGAGTAGGTGTGTAATAAAAACTTGGGGGGGTTGAATTATGAATTAGAGAGCAATTCTCAGAAGTTAGTTTGCCCTTTAGATTAACTTTCTGTGAAGATAGTTTCCAGAAAGAAATAATAACTAATAGGACTGTTGTTGGCAACATGTGCTGGGCACTGTTCTAAGTACTTTACATATATTAACTCTTATTTTAAATATAAATAACCTGTGAGAGAGAGAATATATACCCTTTAAAAAAAAGATTTTATTTATTTATTTGACAGTGATCACAAGTAGGCAGATAGGCAGGCAGAGAGTGGGGGCGGGGAAGCAGGCTCCCCACTGAGCAGAGAGCCTCAGTGATGCTGGATCCCAGAACCCTGAGATCATGACCTGAGTCAAAGGCAGAGGCTTAACCTGCTGAACCACCCAGGTGCCCCCATACCCTTTTTATAGATAGGGAAACCAACACTAGAGAGGTTAAGTTATTTGTCTGAGGCCACACAACCAGTGGGGAAGGAGGTAGGATTTGAACTCTGTCTGAATTAATAGTCTTTTACACTTTCATAGAATATGCTCTGCAGCCCTTCATTGTAAAAATAGGACAGTAAAACACTTGGTATTAAATTGAGTAGTTCTCTGTATTGATAATATTTTTAACTTCTTTTTTTATTTTTTTATTTTTTTAAAGATTTTATTTTTATTTATTTACAGACAGAGATCACAAGTAGGCAGAGAGGCAGGCAGAGAGAGAGGAGGAAGCAGGCTCCCTGCTGAGCAGACAGCCTGATATGGGGCTCCATCCCAGGACCCTGGGATCATGACCTGAGCCAAAGGCAGAGGCCTTAACCCACTGAGCCACCCAGGCGCCCCTATTTTTAACTTCTTAAAGAAATTTTTGGGTAAGTCTAGCTCCATTAATGGGTTGTTACTGAAGAAATGTTTGGATAGCATTAAGGAAGGATAGGGCCCATTTAATGGGCATTTGACCTGTGCACTCACATACTATGTGCAAGCATTGGATACTTTGCTTGATTTGATGCTCTTCTGTCACCATCTAGAAATTTTTAATTTTTTTTTTTTTAAAGTAACCTGTACATCCATCATGGGGCTTGAACTCATGACCCTGAGGTCAAGAGTCACATACTCCACTGACTGAGCCAGCCAGGAACTCCTTAATAAATGTTGAACAAGGAGACCTGCATTTTTATTTTTTTAAGATTTTATTTGTCAGAGAGAGAGGTCACAAGCAGGGGCAGTGGCAGGCAGAGGGAGCCCGATGCCAGACATGATTCCAGGATATCACGATCGTGACCTGAGCTGAAGGCAGGTGCTTAACCAACTGAGCCACCCAGGCGTCCTTTTTATGCACTTTTTAATGCAGAGCTCTTATAATGTTCTCACAAGGATAATGAGAAGGAAATACGCTGTTGACTTATAGAGGCTATATAGTAACATCTAGAATATATAAAGATGTGTCCTTTCACCTTTCTACACTAGAATCATAAATGGATTGCAGGACATATTGTTTGGAGTAAAAAAATAACGAGCGCTTTCATGAAACAGCCCTTAATATGTGATTAAGGGCCATAAAAAAGACTTTTTAGAGTGAGTCAAGGATGTAGAAGGTGTGGTTTATGCTTATTTGGTTTTCTGAAACTCAGAGAACTTGGAAACATCTATAGTTAGAGTACTGTGTCTCCCAATATTCCAAAGGACTCTGTTAAAAAGATTTCAAATTGAGAATCAGAATTTTAGAACTCCGAAGTCTTGAGATCATTTAATCCAACACACTCATTTTCCCCATGACCTGAAGAGGCCTACTGACTCTCTAGTCCTTGGTTTTTCTATTTGCCTTGTAGCAATAGTATGTAAGGATGGCAGCACCAAAAACCAATAATGAAGGGCACCAGAATCGTAATGCATTTTATGGTTTGTACTACAGTCTTGAAGTTTTATGGGTTCTGTTTCCTTAGGGTCACAAAGTCATTTTTTTTTTTCTTTCTTTTAGTCTGTTAATATACCCCAGTTCTGTGCTTGGCACAGTGGTATTTCATCAGTGCTTGTTCAGTGACTGGAGTAATTAGGGAGCTACTAGGAACAAGAACATGTGGTGTTGGAAGCGAGAAACCCTATTGCTTAAAGCACAGTGAACCAATCAAGACCATTGTTCATTTAAGATGCATAGTGTTTGGGATTCCTTTTGTGACTTAGGGCTCTAATTAGGCTAAACTCCCCATTTCTTCATGGCCCATTGTAGCTCTGGTAGGTAATGTTAGAAGGATCTGATCTGTGCGTAGTTTACAATCAGCCTCTGCTATAAACAGTTATACCACTGAGTGATTTTAGGAATAGTTTGTTTGCTTTCCTTTGGCAAATAGCAGCCTTTTGTCTTTGTTTTTAAGAGAATAGCCCCAAGAGGGGCGCCTGGGTGGCTCAGTAGTTAAGCATTAGCCTTCCGCCCAGGTCAAGATCCCAGGGTCCTGGGATGTGTCACTGCACTCCCCACCATCAGGCTCCCTGCTGGGCAGGAAGTCTGCTTCTCCCTTTTCCACTCTTCCTGCTTGTATTCCTTCTTGTGCTGTGTGTGTGTCTCTCTGTCTGGCAAATAAATAAATAAATAAATAACAATCTTAAAAAAAAAACAGTATAGGAACTCTTAAAACTTATTTGAAGATTTATAGAGAACAAATTCTTTACTACAGGTGAAGTTGTGAGTACTTTAATATAGATCAGTTTTAGGAAATGCCATAATTCGTTGTCCTATTTTCAGCTGTACTCTATGGTAGACTCAAAGTTTATTTAGGTACAAAGCTATTTTGAGAGAGAGGGAGAGAGCACAGTTATCTCAAGGGACTATCCCAAAATATACTTCTATATTTTATCATTTATTTGTATTAAAATTGTGCTGTGTTTTAAATAAATAAGACATTGAAATTACGATTTCTGAAACACTTTCACAACTAGATTTTTGCTTTCTCAGATACATAATTTTAAAACATGCATCTTTTACTTCATCCCATGAAAGTAGTGGCATTTGGGTGCTTATTCTGAGCCATTAGTGCTTTGCCTGTATATATAAATTCTTATTTCTTTATTCAGATTTTACATGAGTACAACAGTAACTCTATCTCCTAAAGTGTTCCTCCCGAGAAAAAGTAATTCGTGGTCTCTATCAAGAAGGGAAACCTCTGTGTCTCCCCTTTTCCAGCACATAAACAGTATTTAAGTAAGAGAGGCCTAACATTGGTGAAATCTTGAGAATAAAGGTCATGCCTTTGGAAATTAGAACACAAGTAGCTTCCTAGGAAGGTTTTTTCTTGGGGGCAGATTAAAGGTTCAAGTGGAAAAGTTGTTCGCTATTCAGTACTGTCTTTAGTTGCTTTGTACAACTGTACTTTTTTCATATTTTCTTCATTTAGTTTTTGCTTTTTAGCTAATGAAACTGACTAGGGATTAGAAAAAATGTAGTCCCAAATTTGTAAGCATGATACTAGTTAGTTATATTATCTTGGACAAATTATTTAACATCTCTGTTCTTTAGTTTGTGTGTGTAAAATGGGGAAATACTAGGATCTATCTTAAAAATTTTGCGAGGATTAAATATTCATGTAAAGACCATAGAACTGTGCCTAACACATAGTATGTGTTTATTAAGTGTTAGCTAATGATACTGTCAGAAAAGATGGTGAGGTCATGTTAGGGATTGGTCTGTAAAGGCTTTACCTCATCAGAATTGAAGGGTTTGAGAAAGGAGGAATTTGAGTGGTTTTGAAGGATAAGTAGAACTTGGCTAAGTGGAGAGAAGGAGGGCATTATAGATTTGGGAGAATGGCATGAGAAACAAGGTAGGAAAGGAAATGAAGGGAAGACCGTATTATAAGCCATTTTGGCTAGAGTGGACAGCTCAGAAATTCATTTTAACAGTGAGAACTGGAAAATGAAAGGAACGGTGAGGTGAAGAAAGCAGCTAGTCTGAATTGGTCTCCTCTCATTCGGCTGCTTCCCAGGAAGGCCTCATGGAAGGAGCCACCGCCGTGCTCAGAGATCCCCTCATTCACTGCTGTGCTTCCTTGGCTTTTTTTCTCCCCTTTTTCTGGTTATGCTCTGCAGGGAAGTTATAAAACTCAATCTTTCTCAGTGTCATTGGCCAACTCAGAGTTCTTCCAAGGAAAGGATTTAAAAGAGCTTGCTAGGACTTCATGGAATGTTTTGAAAGTGAATGAGGTTAGCCTTTTAGCCGTGAGTAGAGAGAAGAGCTTACCTGTTGCTCTCTTCCCGCAGAGTGGTGGAGGTCAGAGACTGTCTCAGCAGCTTTACGGAAAGATTTTTTTTTTCCTTTTTAAAAAGTTGTTTTAAGTCTTTCGATATTTTCTAATTTCAAGATATTTTTAAGACACATTTTCTGTCTTGAAAAAGAACTCTTCTCTTGGGAGCACTTACTGTCAGGGATAATCAAGAACTGCAATGAAAAGTAATATTTTAAATTCATTATATTGACCAGGGTAGTGTAAAAGAAAAGGGGCATTTTTGACTTAATGTTAACCCTGACCACACCCCCTGTATGTGTCTGTGTCTGTATATGTATGAAGGTGTGTGTATTAAATATGTACATATATTTCTAATTATTATTTCAGTCCTCTTCCCGAAAGGACTCTGTGGCTACAGAATGGTGTAGGTTTTGTGACAGTGCAGTTTCTGTCATGTCATGACAAGCCTCCTGCCCTGTTCAGGTTTCACGAAAGGCTAAAATAAGTGACTTCAGAACGTGTAGATGAACATACACTGTGACCCTTCAGTTATATTAATCTTATGTTTCAGTTTGTATAAAATAAACGAAAGCCCTATTTTAACAAGTACTTATGTTCAAGTTTTTGTCTATTTTTAAAGGAATTATGAGTATTGGAATTTATAGAAAGTGTTCTTGTGCTTATTTTTACAAGTAACATTTAAACATTGCTGTGTTCTCAGCAGGATTAATGACAAGGTCCTCATTGATGGGTCCTCTTGTTCATTCAAATCTTAAATGGAAAAAAAATCTCAAGAAAATCTGTTGATTTTCTTTCCTCCTTCCATGTCCATATTAGCGCAGTGAATAATGTTGTTTCTGGGCTCATCATTATTTGATGTGCTATTGGATGTTTGTGTGCTGTTGGACTGTTTATACAATACCTTCTCTAAAACAAAGTGTATTTTGTTACCTCCTCTTACTTTTTTCTCTAAAAGGGTACTGTTGCAAGCAGTGCCACATACCAGTCAGTACACATACTTCAAGCTTTTTTTAAGTCAGTTGCTAATGAACTTTACATTTCACCATTTGTCAGTGTTTTCCCATCGTATTTATTAAATATTTTTTGTGTACATTACACTATGTGGAGAGCTTTCTGCCTAGCAAGCAGGTCTTGTTTCTAATACCAGTTCTGGTTAGTTGATAATTGATTGGTTTAGCTCACTGCTTTGAGAATTCTTACGCTATAACCATACATATTTAGCAGAAGGGAGTACCTTGATTGATTGGTGCTGTGTGACTGTGAGTGTTGGATGGAAGAGTGGTGGCATGCATAACTGAGTGGGGATGTATGGATATATTAGACCTTTGATTCATTCCTTCATATGTGAAGATTATATACAATTGTTTTTCTGAATTCACTTGAAACCACTTATGATTTTCTGCATTTTTATTCATTCTGACTCTTCTCTACCAAGGCAGAATTAATCATTCCTTTATTGTTGCTAGAGTAGCCCTCTACTACCTTAATTTTAACATATTCATTGTTAAGCATTTACTTGTCTGGCTCCACTATGGATTGTGAACTTCTTAAAGGAAAGGACAGTATTTTATTTATCTGTACATTAACCCTTAAACCACATGGGTTTGAACTGCATATGTCCACTTACATGCAGTGTTTTTTTCCCATAAATACAGTACAGTATGATAAAATGTATTTTCCTTATAATTTTTTTTAACATTTTCTCTTCTCTAACTTACTTTATTATAAGAATATGGTATGTAATACATATAACATAGTAAAATGTGTTAATTGACTGTTTATGTTTATGTTGCCAGTAAGGCTTCTGGTAAACAGTAGGTTGTTATTTTGGGGGAGTCAGAAGTTACATAATGGATTTTTGACTGTGGGGTGTGTTGGTAACACTAACCCTGCATTGTTCTGGGGTCAGCTGTGTATCCTTAACACCACTATGCGTGGTATGTGTCTCATATATTCAAAAAGTAGGATAGTTTATTATTTTCTTAATGATCTGGATGATATTTTATATGAACAATGAGATATTTATTATATTTGAAGAAGAGGTGATTAGATCTAAATCATAGGGTACTGGTGGTGTGAATCAAAAGGAAGAGGTAGAGGCTCTGGGTAAGAGTAGACAAGTCAGTATTTTTTGGAATACAGAGGAACTTGGGGTTTGAGTCTCCTGTTTGAGAGAATGGTGGTACCATTAGAAAAACAAAGAGGAAAGAAAGGCTAGATTTGGTTGGGATGAGTATGGTTTTGGAGTGATTGGACTTTGATCAAAAACATTTGTATAATTTAAATGGAGCACTGGAGGTAAGAATTTGGTAGTTTGGTTAGTTGGGTAGCTTCCTCTGTTACATGCTCCGTAGCACCTTACTTTATTATAATGGTTCAGTGTCAATCTTTCCAGTTATCTGAGCTCCAGTAGCACAGGGAACATGTGTGGTTCAAAGCTGTATCCTCAGTTACAAACATAATTTATTGGTATGTGGCAGGCACTCATTAAGTAATTGTTCAGTGCCTTAACTTCTATACTACTAGTTGACATAAATTGTATCCAGTGTTGTCTTCAATTTATATTGCTGATTAGGATTACTAGTTTTAAAATTATTTGGGTAATTGCTTTTCATAGAATCATTGGAATTTTGAACTTGAGATCTTAGAAATCTTTGGTACATCCCCAATGCTGGAAAGGTGAAGTCACCTACC
This sequence comes from Mustela erminea, assembly GCF_009829155.1. Taxonomy (NCBI): domain Eukaryota; kingdom Metazoa; phylum Chordata; class Mammalia; order Carnivora; family Mustelidae; genus Mustela; species Mustela erminea. Next base: position 61,031,883 of record NC_045627.1, on the reverse strand, counting down.
CAAAGTCATTGAACTGCACTCCAGATTTAGCTACATACAGTATTTACTGATGGGGAGAACCATAGTTTTTTATTCAAAGAAATATGCATACAGTGTATGTCTTTCAGGCTAATAAAGCGGGGCTGGGAATAGCATGATGGCTTGAATGGACTGTGGGGATTCCATAGTGTGGCTTTCTCTTCCTTTTGTTCAGTCATTTCTCTCCTTTCTAGTACTTTGACCAGTGGCCATGGAAAAGATTAGAAAGTAGATGAAATTTTGTGTTTGCTGGCAACATTAGATTTTTTTTTAGTTTCTAATGATTAACATGGGTTTTGGGTAAGCTATTGATTTTCTTTCTTCCTTCCATGACCATATTAGCACGGTGAATAATGTTTCTGGGTTCATCATTATTTGATGTGCTATTGGACTTTTGTGTGCTATTGGACTGTGTTCATATAATACCTTCTCTAAAACAAAGTTTAAGAAGAATCTGCCTGAGACCACAATCAGAAGATAAAATTTTTAAATTCGCTAAGTGTCAGGTCACCTGTGTAGCTTAGTTGTTCAAGTATCTGACTCTTGAACTCAGCTCAGGTCTTGATCTCAGGGTCTTGATCTCTGATTTTGACTTTATTGTAAAATTCACCAAGTGTCTGTTTTAAGGTGTGGACGTTGGTCATCAGATTAAAGTAAACTTAAAGTATTTTATTTTATAGGTTCCCAGAGACAGTATACTTTTGTTTAGCACAAATAACAAATATTCCCTTAATTTGAATTAGATTAAAAAAAAGTATTATGATATGCTTTTTTTGTTTCAGTATCAAGATAAAGAGGAAGTCGTTTTATGGATGAATACTGTTGGGCCCTACCATAATCGCCAAGAGACATATAAGTACTTTTCACTTCCATTCTGTGTGGGGTCAAAAAAAAGTATCAGTCATTACCATGAAACTCTGGGAGAAGCGCTTCAAGGAGTTGAATTGGAATTTAGTGGTCTGGATATTAAATTCAAAGGTAAGTAAACCTTAGTAGTCCTTGTAATACAAGTTAGATTGTAGATCAGGGTTTCTCATTTTAGGCCTTATTGACATTGGAGCCAGATAATTCTTTTTTGTGGGAGGCTGTCCTGTACATTCTAGGATGTTTAGCAGAGTTCTTGGCTTCCATCCAGTAGATGCCAGTAACACCCTCCAGTTGTGACAACCAAAACTGTCTTCAGGCATTGCTAATTGATCTTAGAGAACCACAGCTCTAGACTCTAAAAAATGTTTAATCTACAAGTTAAATGTATTGCATTTAGAAAAGTATGTTAGTAGCAAAGATTTATTTGGAATATTTGTAAAATAATAAATAATTGTTAATAAAATTCTATTTCCTTACGCTATTTCTTTCTGAAAAATGATTTCTGGTAAACTCTCTAGTGACTGGATGTATGTGGTCAGGAAAGGCCTTCATAGATTCACAATTTTTGGAGGTGCAGGGATATAGTGGGGTATATGGGATACTTAAAAATCTTGTGTAAAGCCTCAAATCCAAACTGTACCTTTGGCTCAGAATGTATTAATCAGTATGTATTAATTTTACTCCCTCAGTTCTTATAGGGTAGTGTGGTTTTAAATTTTAAGTCAGGGACGCTTGGGTGGCTCAGTCGATTAAGCATCTGCCTTCAGCTCAGGTCATGATCCCAGGGTCATGGGATCAAGTCCCCCATGAGGCTCCTTGCTTATCGAGGAACCTGCTTCTCCCCCTGCCTGCTTCTCCCTCTGCCCACTGCTCCCCCTGCTTGTCCTCCCCCCCCTCTCTTTTTCTGACAAATAAAAACTTAAAAAAAATTTTGGGTCAAAGACTTGTTAAAATTGGAAGAAATACTCATCTGTTTATTATGCTGGCATCTATTTTATCAGGCCCTTTAAGTATGTTTAAACTTTTAATTTTCCTCTGTGAAATTTGCCAGAGAGTGTATTTCCTGCATAGACATTTTTAACTCAGTGAGCAGAAGCCTGAGTAATTGAATTTTTACAGGATCTTTGATGAGGCATCTTGATTTTTGAATAGAGCTTGGATCTTGTAATCAGGAGCTTTGAATTTTAATCCTATTTCTTTTACTATATTGATTTTACTGAAGTTCTTTACTCTAATTTTGACTTCATTGTCTGCAAACGTAAAATACTGACTTCTGGTATTTTTGCACTTTATTAGTTTTTTAATTTTTGCACTTTTGAGAGGAGGATGTAATTGAGAGATTTTACTTATTTAGAGATTTTATTTATTTGAGAGGGAGCACCAGTGAGGGAGAGAGCGTCGGGTGGAGTGGAGCTGAGGGAGAGGGAGAAGCAGACTCCCTGCTGAGCAAGACCAATGTGGGGCTTGATCCCAGGATCCCTAGATCACCAACCTGAGCCTAAGGCAGGGGCTTAACTGACTGAGCCACCCAGCCTCCCTGATTTGAGATGTTTTAAAATAATATTTTAAAGATGTTTAGTTTTGGGTGGTTAAGTTTTATTCTTGTGTTTAAAGTATTTTTTTTTGTTACGGTTGTTCAAAATCGATGTATGTATTTTGCGTTCTTCTCCCCCTTTCCACTCCTCCACTATATTCTTTGAGGCTTAATTATAAAATTAAGTTGTAAATTTAAACCACAGGGGCCTGGCCTGTAACTTTATGAATTACTGTAAACATGCCCTGAGGCCTGTGTTTTAATTTAATCAGGTAACCTAAATATTTAATTGCAAGTAAGGAGAAACTTAAGACTAGATTGTGGGATCTTTGAAAATCTCAATCCTGCATTTACTCACTTAAATTTCTCCTTTTTCATGTTTGGTGCACATTTCTAATTTACTAGAGAGGAACCAGAGAGAGCAGATACGTAAAAACTCTGAGTCCTACTTTATTTGCTACCATGGACAGATTTCGTAGCGTTTTGAAATCCTCGCCCTATTTACTAAAGAATAATAGTCATTCAGCTATCTTCACCTTTCTTTTTTTATTAGTTCCTTGAGGCTGATATGGAAAGATTGGATAGAGAGAAACAGTTTTCATGGGCTATAAAAGTGGGGTTTACTTTACTTTCTGACTGAGCACCTGAAGATGAAAAGAACAAGAACTAGCCAGGTGTTATTCCCCAAGAGTTGGCGGTTCCTTGGAATCTTGTCAGCTCTGTCCCTCCAACACGGATGTGCTAAGGGAGCTGCTAAATTAAGTGGTCGAGATGAAAAAGTAAATGCTGATTAGAGTTCTCTTTCTGCTGTAGTCCCTTGCTTGCCCTGTTCAAAGACATAGTTGATCATGCTTTGAAGAATGTTTTATGAGGTTTCCTGGTTCTTTGTACTATCATAGAATTTTAAAGGTTGGATGCACCTTAGAGATTGTATCATCTGATTTCCCCCTAGTGAGGCCCAGAGATGAAATGATTTGCCCAAGTCATATTACAGCATATTAGTAATGCCACAGAAACTAGAACCTTTTGTCCCTATGTGAATTATAGAAATATTCATATTGTTAATTTTTCATCTCTCAAGTATTTGATTTTTAAAGATTCTTCTGAGGACATAAGAAAATAAAATTTTGAAATATTTTGAAACTAGGAAATACTGTACACACACACACACATGCACGTAGGTATACAAACACCTTTTTTTAAATTTAGTAGATTCTGTCAGGCTAAATGGATTGGTATTTCATAAAATGAAGGTCACTAAATAGACTTTTAGGGAGCTAGTAATAGTTTTAAGTCTAATGTAGGATGCCTCTTACTTGAGATTTTATGCACAACCTTTTCCCTCACAATAATGTTATATACTTCCACTAGACAAAATACTAAATTCAGCACATTTAGAGAAAATTAAAAAGGCAGAATTAAATGGGGTATCTTTCAGCCAGGCCTGAATTCGTTATCTTCTGATTTTAGAGGGTACTTCTTGGAACTTGACCATTGTGGAGTGGAAAAAACAAGTCTGAGAGACTTGCAGCATCCTCATGCTGCCTCTGCCTACCTGTGTTGTCGTGGACAAATTATTCTACCTCTTTGATCTCATTGTCCTCACTTCTGAAGTGAGGGAAAGTATCTATTTGATAGAATTGTTTGATTTAAGTGAGGTAATTTATGTAGAACATTTATCAAAGTTCCTCATACATAGTTTACATTTTAAAAATGGTCATTGATATGGATACTAAATAGCACATAACGTAGGTCTGTAGTTCTGACTTAATTTGGTACTAGCAATTATGAAACATTAAATTAGTTTACTGATTGTAGGATTTGATTTATCCTCAAGTTGTTGCACTAGCCTGCTAGGTACTGTAGTTATGCCAGGCAGGCATGTGACATTCTTGCTCACTCTCCTATCCTTAGTTATTAAGACATTGGAAGCTCTCAAATTGTGTAGCACGGCAATTTGTGCCTATCTGTTCTTTAGATAACTGGCTCATTGTGATCTTTAGATGATCTGGAATAGTAGTTCCTAACCAGGGGAGGTCTCTGTCCACTCCCCTTCTCCTTATGTGAGAACTCTTGCAGAATAATGAAGGATATTATTGAAAAATTGATGGCTTCTAAAGGAGTCTTTCCTCCCATTTGTTTTATTGATCTTTTGAATTTTCTTTTGTTTGAATATCCTAACTTAACAGAGGGATGAAATTGTTTTATAAGTATTTCTTCTACTTCTCTGGAGTAAAATGATAAGTGAGAGTACTACAGGTAGAGAGAAATGCCAGGAGCTGGTTAGAGTCCTACATGTTTTGAATTCAGTGATTCTCTTTCTTGATGATTTTCATCCTCAATGTTATAAGATGTATTTTCAGATGGGGACTTGGAGCCCAGAGGTAAGTAACTTATCCAAAGATTCACAGATGAAAAGTGGCAGAATAAGGATTTGAACCTAGGGAACACAGTGCTAGAGTTTGAGCTTTTTTTTTTTTTTTTTTTTAAGATTTTATTTATTTGAAAGACAGAGATCACAAGTAGGCAGAGAGATAGGCAGAGGGAGAGGAAGGGAAGCAGGCTCCCTGCTGAGCAGAGAGCCCGATGTGGGACTTGATCCCAGAACCCTGGGATCATGACCTGAGCCGAAGGCAGAGGCTTTAACCCACTGAGCCACCCAGGCGCCCCTAGAGTTTGAGCTTTTAACCACTATGCAGTATGTCCTTCCAGATATCCATCTGGTGGTAAATGCCTGATTGCCAAAGAGTGGGGAAAGGGCTGGGGAAGTGGCAGGTTCTTTCATTCAGCCTAAAGATTTTTATTTAAGTTGATCCCCCCACCCTATTTTCAGTCCCTGGATTCTACTCTCCCTGCCGTCCCAAATTCTGCAGCCTCTGTGGTGGAGTTCTCTAGGGGAAGGTGCCTCTGATCTACTATAAGGGGTAGTTGAGGTTCTTCATCTGGCTTTGTAATGAGTGGAGAAGGGGACTTGGGCATCCAGGCCTTCCGTAAAGATATTTTTATACAGTTCCCCTATGTCTTCAGCCCTCCATTTGTTCTCTGCTTTTTGATGTGTGTCTCAAGTGTCTCTTGGGTTCTGTGACACCAACCCCCTTTCTTATGTTATGGTTTCCTCTGCTTTGACATCTTCTGTTCGTTTTCAATTTTCCAAATGTACGTTGAGATTTTTTCTTACTGTCTTCTTTTTGTCCTTGTGTACTACATCCCTTTTATTCCTTTGTTGACATTTTAATGGAGTTTCAGGAGGGAAGAGACACATACTTGTGGTTAATCTGCCTTAATTGGAAGTCTGGAAACTCAGTGCCATATTTTGTTCTCCTGGTTTCAACCGAAGTGTTTTAGCCAGGCCAAATAATTTGAATCTTGTACTGAATCTTGAATCTAGATATTTTGTATTCTTGGTGTTAGCAGTTCCTTAAACCTTGTGCTACCTGCAAATTTGAATAGCGTGGGCTTTTTATAAATTCTTATTCACGCCATTGATAACATTGTTCTACTCCAGATGTCTTTTCTTCCCCCCAAAGGATGTGTATGTATGTATTTTTTTTCTGATTTTGATGTGATATAGGATTGGTGTACAAAATTTAGAAACTACAGAGAAATATAAAGAAGAAAATAAAAATGATCTGGATGTAATTACCGTTAACATTTTTCCATCTTTCCTTCTTTCTTTACATTCATCCACATTATTTAGAATATTTTAAAATTGGGTTCATGCTGTATATATGATTTTAAAAATTTGTAACACATAGTGTTTAGTATTTGTCAGATACTAACTACTTACTAACTCTTAATAAGTTATATGTAAATTAGTTTTTACTCCTCTTATTTTAACATCTATGAGCTTATCTTCATATTGTTAATTACTTTTTAAAAATGTGTTTATGTAGTATTCTGCAACTTGGATATTGTAATTTCCCCCATTTCCCAGTTAGAAGATATTCTGATTATTTTCCTTCCTTCCTTCTTCCCTCATCTCCCTTCCCTTCTCCTTTCCTGTCTTTTCCTTTCCTTTCTCTTTCCTCCCTTCCTTGTCCTTTTTTTTCCTGTTGGAAATAATGCATTTGGCTACCCTAGCACATGGGTATTTTAATGCATCTCTGAGTCTTTTATTAGGATAAACTCTTGGAAGTGGAATTACTGAATCAAAGGATATAAACATTTTTAAGGCAGTTCTTGATGTGTATTGCCAATTAGTCATCTAGAAGAATTGTACTGTTTCTATTGCAGATAGGTTGGTCAGTTAATCAATACTCATATATATGCTTAACATGACTATACCAGATTTTCCAGTCCATTTTTTTGATCATTCAGCAGTTTTAAAATGCTCACTGCCTTCCAGCAGCGTGGTAGGCTCTGGATGTACAAAGTTGAACCAGAAGCTATGGCTTCAGGGGTCCACGGGTTCTCTGAAATTGTACACTTAGTTTTTTGTGAATGGGGGACATTTTGGGAGGGACAGGAAGATATTACTTTCTTTGGATTCTCATAGGGATATGTGGCCCAAGGAAGCTTAGCAGTGTGAATGTATTGACACTTTTAATCCTTAAAACAACTCTAGGAAGGAGATACCATAGATGTTATCTCTGTTTTATGGCTGAGAGTTCTGAGGTTCACAGAAGCTAAATGAATTTTATTCACATAGCTAATCCATAGTAGAACCCAGACTAAAACTCAAGTTTCTGCCTTTTTTTTTTTTTAATAAATTTGTCTATAGTGACTTCATGAAAAACTGTCCAGTGCTGTTGAATTTAAAGTAGAGCATTTGTGATTTCCATTTTGGTAATGCTATCAAAAGAGGAAGCTAATAAAGCTAGGTGTGATATGTTCTTAGAGAACTCAAATAATACCACATTCTTTTTTCAGTGTTTTCACTGTCTGTTCAGTTTCTAGTCTGGAGTGTTAATTGTGAATAGATGACAGACTTATTGGTAGGTAGTTGGTAGGTAGTTTCCAGGAACTGCACTTGCTTTCTGCTTGAAAAATCTGTATAAAACAGTTGTCACTTTATACCTCCGGTTTTGTATTTTTCCCGTGTAATGTTTTTACATTGGTGAAGTGTTAGTGGTATCCTCTTCAGAATTCATAGGTGTGTATTTCATCTGAGAAAGATATGTCCTTTTATAATTTAATAGCAGTGATTTATGGCGCTAAAGTTTTCAGATTGTTTTCCAGCTCTGTAGAATGCTGAATAATGATTGGGCATATTCAGGCACATTACATTAGTTATCTTCAGAGCGGATCCCTCCTGAGAGAAAAGCTGTTTTAGTTAAGCAACCAGACTGTTCAATTATTTGTGATGTTTGTATTTGCCCACATGCCTGCAAGGGGAATTTCATTAACATATGATCAACCAAGATCCTTTTTCTAGCCTGCCATAAAGATAGGTTTTTCCATTGACCACATTTCTTTCCTAGATTTTACATCAGTGAAAGATACTCTTCAAGACCTCTTTGTGAATCATTTTGAGATAACTCTGCTCAGAAATTTCATTTGTTTATATTGGCATTTTCTCCCCCCCCCACACACATATACACATACACACATACACACATGCAGACACCCTAATCATACACACATGCATGTTACGTACGTACTGTAATATACTTTGTGTTTTCCTTTGCCAAATAAGTGGGAAATCATCTTAAAATTTGCTAAATTTTTTATTTGTTTAGCGCCTGTAGAATGGGCATAGCTAGGGATGAAAATGATGCAGTTATTATAGACATGGCTCTTAAGACCTGATGATCTTTTGAAGAAGTAAGATACTGGTGTGAGGTTGTAAGTGGTGTAGACCTAGGTACCAAAGGAAGATATGGAGAGAAAGCCATAGGACTTAGGAGAAAGGGACAGGCTGTGGGGTTTGAGAGGTGTGAGAGGTGGGGAATCAGGGATTACTCTGGAGGAGAGGGTAGGGGGATGGGATGTATTTTAGGGTGGACATTTGTGGTGGACTTTCCAGCATAGGCAAAAAAAAAAATCCAGAGGCCAGGAGAGCACAGGATGCGTGGCATCTGCAGGTAGTGGAGTGTGGCTGGAATATAAGGAGAGAGAATGAGAGATGGTTGGGTAAGAGAGAGCTGAACACAGTTCACACTGTGAGGATTCTTAAAAGCTTTGTGCAGGTCAGTGCTGTATTGTGGATCTCAGAACTTCATACGTAACACTGCCTCATTGTTAATGGCAATTGTCGGTGACTGTCTAATTTTAGCAACAAGGGATTTGGTGGCTTTGCAGAGTTTTGCTATGAGGTCTCCCACAGCTGTTTGTTGCTACCGAAGCCTGGACCTCTCTGTGGTTCTCTTTCATCTCTCGTTGCTGTAGTTGCCTCCTGTCCTTTGTGCATTATCACACTCCATGGAAATCCTATCTGGGGACCTCTTGGTACCAGTTCTCCTAGCTCCTGCTGGAAGATCCCTTTATAGCCATCTCGTGGCTGAATCCTCCCTCCCTTCTCTTCTCAACCTCAGTTTTTGCCATGAAAATCCTAAATTTCTCCCTGCCTAAAAGGGCCATTGATAAAAAGGAAATCTGTATGGGAGCCATGTTGTTGGAAACAAGAAAACCGTGATCTTCTCCTACTTTGGGAGTAGGAGTATTTCCCTATTCCTCCTTTATGGGACTTTAGTGTTTCCATCTTGGTGTTGTGGTTTTGGGATACCCACTCTGAGCTGAGCTATATTATGGAGAAACTTTCTTTCTTGTTGACGGTTAGGGAGACAAGTTGTTAGTGTCTGGAGTTATAACTCAGATTGCTATTTGTCATGGAAATAATGCTGTAGCTGGCCCCTAATCATGGTTCAGGTATAGTGCACATTTAAGAAGTTTTAATCAACATTTAAGAAATTTAAAATTGTTTCTTGGGGGGGAATTGTATTTCAAATTCTAAATAACCAATAATACAGTACAGGAGAACTTAAACAACTGTGCTTTCTTTTTTTTGTTGTTAAGATTTATCTTTTATTCTAATTGTGTAAGTCATATACAAAAAATAATTTCAGTGGACGTCTAGAGTGTTTGCAGGTTTTTTGGATTTTGTTTTGTTCAGAAACTAATGATCATAAGCACATTTTTTTCCATTGAGAAATAAAGACATATATCAGTGTATAAGCTTAAGGCATATAGTGTGATGGTTTGATTTACATATTGTAAAATGATCACAAATAGGTAGAAAGAAGAAAAGAGTGAAGAAAAAGATTTTCTCCTTGTGATGAGAACTTTTAGGTTTTACTCTTGAAGACCTTCCTATATATCATGTCGCAGTGTTAGCTGGAGTCATCATGTTGTACTTTGGATCCCTAGTGCTTATTTATAAGTACGTTTTTGAGAGGTTTATAGGTTAGAGACTATCTGAACAATATTGTGGTAGCAGTATTTTTGAAAGCAGTCAAGAGTTTAAATGAATCATCTCTAGGGGACTTTTGGGTAATTTATAAACAGTGACACCTGCTAGATAGAGATTTATATTTTAATCTTTCTAATTATGAAGAGTCACTGGGATTCCTCATAGAATCTATGGCCTCTAGTGACTTATATCTCTAAGAATATTAAAATGAATTTGTATCTCAGAGATATTATAGCTAGAAACGTTCTATTTAGGATCATAGTTTTGAGTTTTTGTATATGTTAAGTGAAAACTTTCTCATGTGTCTTAAGCTTTTTTATTTTTGTTTTTTTTTTAAGCCCGGTTACTCATGTAAAATTATTTCATCAGTGTTCTTCTATAAAAGGGAAAAAATTACATACTAAACCCTCATATACTTATCACCCAGATTCAGCAATTATGAATATAGATTTTAACTTCAGGAGATGTTGGCTTTTTCTTCCTATAACTATCCTACAAACCAATATGCTAATTTGCAATTTTTACCTTATACAGATGATGTGATGCCAGCCACTTACTGTGAAATTGACTTAGATAAAGAAAAGAGAGATGCATTTGTGTATGCTATCAAAAATCACTACTGGTACCAGATGTACATAGATGACTTACCAATATGGGGTAGGTATTATATTGTGTGTTATATTTAAAGTTTGGGAATATTTGCATAATAAACATGACTTATGTAATGAGTCTTAAGGTGTTTGATTGTACTCTGAATCAGTAAATGTGTTTTTGGTATTTTCCACAGAATGATTTTATGGTCCCCTATTACTTGAAGTGGTTTTAACATTGCCAAACCTTGTATGAAACTCCCTCAAAATACGACCTTTATGTAGTATAACTTTTCAGATTCAAGGAATTAAAAGGTATTTTGAACAGAAATATCCTCTCTTCTCCCTTTTGTTTTTTGTATCTTATTTTGACTTATTCTACCAAATACAACCAAAGGAACTAAATAGGATTTTGAAGTTTTATTTTGGCTTTCTCTCATGGGGAACTGGTAGTATGGTTTTTAGATAAGACAGTCTCCTGAATTGTTTCAGTATTTCCTATGTTATTTTCCAAAACACTATATGTTTAACATTTTTTTCATGGATTTTTAAGATTTTTATTTTTAAGTCATTTCTACACCCAACATGGGGTCAGACTTAAAACCCCAAGATCAAGAGTCGCATGCCCTACTGACCCACTGAGTCAGCCAGGTCCCCCTAAAAATTTTTATTGTTTTAGCTCTGACTTATCTGTATTAATGGAGAGGAATTATGGTGTAGTTAATACAAACCTGTGTAAAATCCGAACTTTGTATTGGACTTGATAAATTATTTTAGATTTTTTAAGGATATATTTACATTTATGTACTGTTGAGATGAGTTAGCAAGTTAGTATAAAGTAAGTGAATATTCTAAAAGGGGCAAAAAAAAAAAAAAAAAAAAATACCCAACCTGGGTAGTTGTGTACTTACTGCAGTTGGCAGGGCATTTGGGGATCACAGTTGCTCTTTGTCCCTTTGTTTCTCATATGGGTGGCAGCTTGCGAGACACAGGGCTCTGCCAGATGTGTACTAGTGACTGGGTAGGTCCCAGAGCTGGTTTGGCTGCATGAAGATGGTGAACTTGTTAAGAATCTGATCAAATTGTTTTTAAATGCAAACACCGTGAGCTATCAGACAGTGTGTTTGATCATATTATTCTCTTAGTTTTGTTTTATTTTTTCCTTTGGACACCTGTTCTTATATACAATGAATATTTTAATTCTTAAAATTGTTAGCAGACTACTATATTTGTGAGCAGCAACCTGAAATACTGAAAATATCAGACCAGAGTTTAATGTAGTGCGAAGATGAAATTTGTAAGAAAGTCAATCTCAAGATATAATTGTATGCATCATTGCTACTCTGTTGCATGTTAATTAGGTATAAATAGTAAGCATTTCATATAAATGACTGTAATTAATATTACATTAACACCGACATTTCTGTGATCAGCACGGGTAGCAAGAAGACGTGCTGAATATTCACTCAAGATTTCTGAGCCTGTAGTTCAAGAGAACCCGTTAGTTAGGGTCTCCTCTTTTTTTGGTGAGAGAGCAGGTTCCTCCCGTGCTCTTTTCCATTGCTTTTGGGTTTCTTCTCCGGAACCTTAGGGTTTTTTCAGTTTTTTCTGTGGGTCACCTTAGCAACATGGCAACTGTGCTTTCCTGTCCTAAAATAAATCTTTTTTAGCCCTGGGATTCTAGGGTCTGCCATGTTTAGGAGAGTACATTTGGGTGTCCGAGAATGTCTGCACTATGGGAATTTTTGGCAGAAGGAAAATTCTTATTTGGCTTTTTTGGGGGTAAGTGTTTCCATGTCTTTTAAAAGCCCCGTAGAGAATAGCTTCTTCCTAGGTGTAATTGTGTCTCCACTCCCAGAGTTTTCACTGTAGATAGGTAAATAAACCTTGGTGAAATTAATTATTAGAAAGATTTCATTCTCCCTCTGCAACCCCAAACACAGTGACTAACTGTATTCCTTGAATTTGTATCAGTTTGAGAGAAATTATTTTTACTAACTTTGGTTAATAAGCAAATAAGCTGAAGAGGAAGAAATGATCTTTTCTTCCCCTAATACTTTAATGAGATGCATTGACCAAAGAGGGAAGGCCCTAAGGAGTCGCTTTTAGTGGATGCGTCTCTTGGGAAGTCTGTAGGTTTGGTAGATAGATAGACATAGATAACTAGCTGACAGTATGAGGGTACAAGGGGTAGATCTCAACTACCACCTGTTGTCCTGACACTGTTTGGGTGTTCTTTCAGTATCCCAAACTATGATCAAAATTATCGTTTTAGGGGTGGCTGGGTGGCTCAGTTGGTTAAGTGTCTTCATTTGGCTCAGGTCATGATCCTGGGGTCCTGCATCAAGCCCTGTGTTGGGCTCTCTGCTCAGCGGGCAGTTTGCTCCCCACTCTCCTTCTACCCCTCCCCTCCTGCTTGTGCACTCTCTCTCTCTCTCTCATAAATAAATAAAAAATCTTCAAAAAAACCCACCAAAACCAAAATGATCATTTTAAACTAGTGCCTCATTGACATTTGTCCTCAATGCTCCTTTTGTTTTGGTGATTTCCCAAGGATAGGTCCAGTACTTGAAGCATAAAGAGGAGGCATTTTAAGTTTTGTTATTGATACACACATATGCGCAGCTTACTTAGGAAAGTGTAGATCTCAGGCTGTTAGAGAAAGTACTGGATTGGGTCTCTGGAGAACTTGGTTTTAATTTTAGTTTGACTACTACTAACTGGGTGACCGTGGCAGATGTTGACTATACTTCCCTGAAATTTTCAGGAATTAGGAAGTAATACGGTGATAATTAGTACAATGAAGGTGATACTCATGACAAAACATGAACTTTGAGGACTAAATTAGTGATGGATTTTGCTGACTGTTCATGGCATGACCATGGTTTATGTTTGCCAAGTAGTTATTTTTTTAAATTTAATTTTATCTTTTCAGTGTTTCAAGATTCATTGTTTATGCACCACACCCAGTGCTCCATGCAGTACGTGCCCTCCTTAATACCCGCCACCAGGCCCACCCATCCCCTGATCCCCCCTCCCTTTTCAGAACCCTCAGTTTGTTTCTCAGAGTCCACAGTCTCTCATGCTTCGTCTTCCCCTCTGATTGCCCCCAATTCACCTTTCTTTTCCTTCTCCTAATGTCCTCCATGTTACTCCTTACGCTCCACAAGTCAGTGAAACCATATGATAATTAACTTTCTCTGCTTGACTTATTTCACTCAGTGTAATCTCCTCTAGTCTTGTCCATGTTGATTTACAAAAGTTGGGTATTCATCCTTTCTGATGGAGGCATAATACTCCACAGTATATATATGGACCATATCTTCTTTACCCATTTGTCTGTTGAAGGTCTGCCAAGTAGTTAATAAAGAGTAGAAGTCCAGCCTGTACTTGTGTCCTTTTCTAATGATGAAGAATATGCTTGTTTATAAAAACTTTTTTAATGGGCTTTTAGCTTCTAACATATTTTAAACATTAAGCGATATTACCTTGTATAAAGTGTTATTTCTTTTGTAGGTATTGTTGGTGAAGCAGATGAAAATGGAGAAGATTACTATCTTTGGACCTATAAAAAACTCGAAATAGGTTTTAATGGCAATCGAATTGTTGATGTTAATCTAACTAGTGAAGGAAAGGTGAAACTGGTTCCCAATACTAAAATCCAGATGTCATATTCAGTAAGTATTAAAATGTATAGAAGAAGAAGTGTTTGTGACCTAATAGCAACAGTTAAGTGTGTTTTACTACTTTAATAAATGAAAATAAGGTAAAACAAAATATTATTAAAACTGTATTTCCTTAATGTATATAAGTAAGCCTTCTAAAAGCAGGGAGATTTGCCTCAGGTCTGTATTACAGAATTTCGGCATTTGCAGGACTTACCATTGGCTACAGCAAAGTTTACCATTGCAACTGAGCAGTTAGAGCTAAGCTTGCCATGTCTTTTCATGGTTACATTTTTAGATTGCAGCATACCTTGTTGTTTCTCTTTCCTTTTTACTGTTGCAGATAGAGATGATGCTGTATTGAAAATTGCTGGATGGGTATAGTTTACCATGTTTTGCTTTATCAGTTGGAATAAGATACTCCTGCAGAGTAAGAGCTTCTCAGAGCTCTTTGCAACTGTCAAGTTAATTCTGTTCCATTAGGATTAAAAATAGTGGAAAGAAGAAAAATCTGATGTAGGTAGCCTCTCTCTTTGCCAGTTTTTTCCCTGATAACTGGAATGAATCCATTGCTAGTAGCCAGTTTTTGAAAGTTTTTTTTTTCACTCATGCATATGTAACTAGTGCAAATGATATTTATGTAACTGAACTTCTAAAGAAGTTTGATAATTGTAGTAAAACTAACGTGATCTAAAGTCAAAAATGGATAGATTCTTATTTTAATTGGGCTAGTTAATTCGTTCTTAACGTATTTATCAGGTCAAAGTATACAAGTCAGCAATAGTTAATAGTCTTTGAAAACTGAAGTGATCCCTCTAGGTAAAGTTGGAAGTTCTGTTAATACACAGAGAAGAAAGTTGGTTAGTTTTTTATCTTAGGTGTTTCAGCTTCTCAAATTGGCAGTAGCTTTCTACAATTTCTCTAGCTTCTTGTTCTAAGTGTCCAGATCTTTACTAATTTTGCTCAGGGTTTTGTTATAAGCTTATTAATTTGTTTACTGGCATTTACTTTTAAGTGAAAAAAATTTTTTTCAGGTGAAATGGAAAAAGTCAGATGTAAAATTTGAAGATCGATTTGACAAATATCTTGATCCATCGTTTTTTCAACACAGGGTAGGTAAATTGTGTATTTTGAGACATTGATTATGTGCTCGGTCAGTTTAACAAACACTAAGAAGCATCTACCATATTCGGGGCACTGTGTTAAGGCTGTGGAGTTCAGACACATTGGACTTGTGATTTCACATGTAAACTTAGAGTCCTAGGATGATAAGAGAGTTTTAGGGGAGCAGTCAAAAGCCCCCTTCATCATGCCTATGCTTTAAACCAATTTTGAGTAACACAGGAAAGATGAAACAAACCAAAAGCCAGAATTTTACTTTTATTATTAATGATGCTGATACTGAAAAATGTGACTTATTTTGTGGGCAGGTGGCCATGTTAATATTGAAACTCAGAATTAGACTGACTTCTTGCACTCAGTGCTGGGCTACTTCAAGCTTCTGTATGTGAGCACCTGCCCTTGAGAGACTTACAATGTGCAGAAACAGAGCAGAATGTGTGCTTCTAGAAAGGAAGGGATGAGAGTGGAGCTAGACCAGAAACTTTTGCTGGTAGAAGTCTTTTCACATAAAAAGGAACATCAGGACTGGGAAGAAATGCCCCCACTTCCCACCAGCAGATTCAAATGGAGCTCAGCTCCTACGTCCCCTGGCATTGTTGCTGATTTTGTACAGGTGGTAGCTTTGGTTCTTTATAGGAAAAAATGGATTTTATTTTAGTGGTTTCCTCCTTCAAGGATAGAGATGAGAGGACATCGGAGGATAATGGAGTATAAGGGGATATATCCATTCTTCTGACTTTCTTCCTGACTTGCATCTTCTGTCTTCTGATCTGATCTTTTGGACTGGAATTCTGAAGTTTATTGGTAATCTAAATTTTTGTGGTCTAGTATTCTTATCATTGCTGCCAGACTTCACTGGAACCTCTCACTACTTCTAATTTTCCTCTGGGTCCTAGCATGTTACTCCTGGAGCTAAAATTTCCTCCCCAACCTCCTCCACTTCCCCTACCAGCAGAGTGTTCTCTTCAGATGTCGTGTTCATGCAGTCTTGACCATGGTTGAGGTATAGGCACAAATAACTTAAATGTTTAGATAGTACTCGAAAATACGAGGGCTCTCAACTGACATTTTCTGCTGGAACATGTGAGCCTGCCTTGTTTCTCATGCCATTGGGTGTTGATAACTTGAGGGAAAGGCTCCATTTGGCATTTTCACTAGTAGAACAAGGTCCCATATTTCTCCTTTCAGCAGTTATTAACTGAGCACCTGCTATGTGTCAAGCACGGTACTAAGTGGACTACATTTAGAGAATGAAGTTCAAGATTTGCATTCTCTTGGAGCTTACCCTTCTAGTAGGGGGAGACACGTAATAGACATACTAAGTTAAGGGTATAGTGTGTTCAAAGATACGTCCTTCAAGAAAGAGCAGTGGACCAAGAGTGCCACAGGTGAGGCTAGTTGTAGTTTGACTGTGGTGCTCAGAGTAAGCCCCTGAGATGGACTTTGGAGTCAAAACTTGAAGGAGTTGATGGAAATCAGGAATATGGATATGGGGGGCAGAGGAAGAGTATTCCAGGCAGGGGCAATACCTTTGAAAAGTCTGTTAGGTGGGAATGTGCTTGGGGAGCTTGAGGAATAGCAAGGAGGCCAGTGTGGCTGGAGGAGGGGTGGATGAGGTCAGAGAGCAGTGGGAGCTAGACCATCCATGGCTGCTGGGGAGGCTTTGAATGCAAAGAGTGCCCGGTTGTGTTTTCCGCAGGGAATGACAAATCGCACTTCTTTTTTAAAAGGATCTCTCAGCTTATTATGTTGAAAAGAGGCCATGTCGGGGAAGGGGAGAAGCAGGGAGACCAAGAGGCTGTTGCAGCAGTGCAGTGAGAGGGGAAGTGGCTCAGACCAAGGTGTAGTGGGGGAGTTGGTGAGAAGGTGTCACACTGTGAGCATATTGTGAAGGGGAGAGCCGGGTGGGATTTCCTGGTGGAGAGCAAGATAAAGAAAGGTTGACAAGAACTCTACAGAGTTTTTGGCCTGAGCAACTATTAGTTAGAGCCACCATCACTGAGGCAGAGAGTCCATATTTGGAGAAGGTGCAGAGGGGAAGCTCAGAGTACAGTTGGGGACATGTTCGTTTTGAAGTGTCTTAAGACATCCAAATGGAGATACTTAGCACCGAGCCCAGTATATGAGTCGCCAGTTCAGGAGAGGGGTCTGGGCTGGAGATACGGATTGTGCAGCCATTGGCATAAAAATGAGATTGGATGCAGTTACCAAGAAGAGTATAAATAGAGTATACAGTAGAAATAGAAGGGGACTAAGGACTGAGCACTTGGGGGTGGTAAGAAAAGATTTGGGAGAGTAGGTGAAACCAGTTCAGGCTCTGGGGAGATCCCAGTAAGGTAGGAACGGAAAGCTTTTGTGGTGTTCTGGAAGCCAAGAGAAGAAAGTGTGTCATGAAGGAGAGGGAGATTAGTTCTGCATTGTTGCTGCTGGGTCAGGTAAGGTGAAAGTGACTTTCAAGATTCATTTGGAGTCATCCATAAACTTGACAAAGAGCGGTTTGGGGGTAGTGGTGGGGCAGGATCTGAACAGAGCTGGTATAAGAGCATGGAGGAGAGGAGTTGGAGACTGCAAGTTTGGCAGCTAAGGGGAGCAGAGAAATGATGTGGTAGGAAGTAGGAAGGATGGAATTGGAAGGTTTTATTTTGAGATGTAAGGAACACTTTTATACGTGGAAGGGTTCAGCAGCGAGTGCAAAACTGACAGTGCAGAAAAGAGAGAGGAGAATTACTGCAGCCAGTTCCATAAGTAGGCGGGAGGGGCAGGGTCTACTGGTTGACAGTAGGGATGGTTTCTAATACTACCAACACAGGCTCAAGAGCATGAGCTGGACACACAGTGTATCTGCACCCACCTAACCATGGGCACAACACTTGGTTCCTCAGCTTTCTGCCTCCTCCATAGTGGAGCACAGATAGTAGTACTGTGCACTGTTGGGATATTCCATTCGATAGTGCACATAAAGGCCTTAGTTCCTATTTGACACATAGCTGGTGCTTAATGAGTGGCACCACTCGGGTATGTATTTCTCCAATGTCCTAAAATTTGTGATGAACCCAGGGTGCTGCTTTTGGGTTAGCAATACTAGGGGGTGCTGGAGTCAGCAGTTCTTAAGATTAGTAAGCCTTTTGTGATATCTGGTTTCTTCATTATTTTTAAGAAATACTTCCCTTGATATAATAATTTTGAAATCATAACAGCATTTTGTAATTTTTGGAATAAAAGGATATTATAAAAATGTCAGGTTAATGGTAGTACCTTATAATGGGTATTGGTTTAAAGTTTATGTCTCAGATTAGAAAATAGCAGGGAGCTTTGTTAGAAAGTTTTGCATTTTAGGTGTATCTTTCTTATTATTAAATAGTAACTATATAAAACTACTTTTCAGAAATTTGACAAATTGAGAGAAGCTAAGAAACATAAATATAATTTTTTCTCATCTTTTTTTGGATCATTAATTTCTCAGGGTGAGAACAAAATCAAATCTTTGGGAAAGTCTATAATTACAGAATGCTTTTATAAATCTTTAATGATACTTTAATGATAAACTTAAATCTTATATAACCCTTTTTTGTAAATATTTCAGAATATAATGCAGTCGTCATTTCCTTTGTAACTTCAGTAGGTAGTCAATAAATTATTAAATATAGGAAAAAATGATTTTATAAAGAGGCAGAGGCAATTGGCTATCTCTTGTTTTTCAGGGAGAGTCACAGAGTTTGTCCCTTGCCAGAAGCCTCAGGGTGGGGAACAGAGCTAGGGCTGCCCTTCACCCTAGTGCATATACTTAGCATATTAGCTCAAGTTAAATCTTCTGCATATGTACCTGTAGTTTAGAGCAGGAGTACATCTGTGAATAATGGAATATGTAAATGAGAGGTTTTATGGAGATAAGAAGATAGGAAGAATGAAGGAACAAAAGATCATGCAAACACTTTGAAAGATGATAATACAACAGTTTACAACTTGTAAATTTTCCATGTGCTTTACATTATTATCTTATTTGAACCATATAACCACTCCAGAGCATAGATACCATTGTAGATGGGGACCTTTGGCAATTGCAGATGGCTGGGTAAAGGTGCAAATTCAGGGGTGCTAAATGAGATGGGGGGATAGCACCTCAGGGAATAAAAGAGATGTAGAGTCTAGCAGAAAGACTGATTTAAGAGTGGAACAACTTCTAGAAGATTGACAGAAGGAATGGGAGGCTAGGAGAAAAATGCAGAAAAATAAATGAAATTGGGGCCTTGCTGAGAGAAGAGAAATTTTGGAACTATCCTTCAGGAACTTCTGAGAATTAAAATATAGAAGAATTTGAAGTCAGATGCACTGAGTTCTGAGATGCACTCAGAGATCATGTACCTTGTGATTATAAATCAGAATCTGGACATAATTCTATGACATACGGGTGAGTGAATCAAAATCAAGAGTCTTGGGGACACTGGGACATGATGGGATACCTCATTGTTCTCTGTACCATGGAGAGCTCATGTAGAAGGGAGCAGATAAGGGTGGTAATAGGATAGAGAAGATGAACTGGATGGAGGAAGTGAAGCATAGCATTCCAGAGGGTGGCTCAGATCCATGGCAGTCAACTATGATGGTTCAGTCTTTGGAATTTTGAAGAGTTTTCCAGGTTGTTGCTCAGTTAGAGGGAAAGAAAGTAACATTTATTGAATATTTACTGCTCTGTGCCAGTCATGGTATCATTCTTTTTATATGTGTTATGAAGCCATACAAATCAGGATAGTATTATTGTCCTCCTTTTTGATATAGGAAAGCTGGGGTCACATAGCTAGAAATTGGCAGAGTCTGGGTTAAAACCCAGGCCTGTTTGACTTCAGATTCCGTGTTCTTTGTGTATGGTGCTAAATAGCATATGCCGTGTGGTCCAATTGTATTTTATTTGTACAATAAAATTGATTGGGAAAATATATGTGTACAATAATCATGTTTTTAATGCATCTGAAATTTACTGTAAAGAAAGCCAGTCTTTTTGCATAGTGACTACTCAGCCCAGTGTGTCTTAAGTTTGGATATTTATATAAAAGTTAAAAAAAAAAACTTTTTTTTTTTGCACTAACATGCTACTGTTATCATGAAACCTATGAAGTTTGTGACTGATACTTAATGTTCGTGATATTTTATTTTCTGTCATTTTAGATTCATTGGTTTTCAATTTTCAACTCTTTCATGATGGTTATCTTCTTGGTGGGCTTAGTTTCAATGATTTTAATGAGAACTTTAAGAAAAGATTATGCCCGGTACAGTAAAGAAGAAGAAATGGATGATATGGTAAGCAAACATTTTACGTTGTATTTATAAAAATGATTTAACTCAGTGTTATTTTGAATGTTGGAATGTAGTTTACATGAGTTTCAGAATTCAGCATTTTCGGGTTTTAGAAAGGTGTAAAACTCCCTAAAGGATCTCTAATCATATATATTAATGTTTCTACATGGTCTGATTACCAGCCCCATAATCAAATATTTGTTTTTTTCAGCAAAACATACGAATGTTCACCTTAAGTGAGATAAATAAACAATACAAATAACCTCTTCTTCACTCTCAAGTTTTGCCACCAAGTAACAATGTGGCAGGCTTCTGAAATGAACTTTCAGTTTTCAGAGCTTTTGATTTCAGAATTGCAGCAAGGAAGTTGTAGAGCTATACTGACATCTTTCTAATACTGTTAAATACTGCATAAAATTTAGGGAGTGGGTGAAAGGTTTAGTTTGTATTTAGTTTAGTAGGGTCAGAGGGGGGTCTTGTTTTCTAAATTCTTCTATGGTATTAGAGGTAGTGTTGTAAATAAGTGAAAGTGTGTTCTGTAGAACTAGAACTATATATTTTTTAAGACTTTATTTATTTGCCAAAGAGAGACACAGCGAGAGAGGGAACACAAGCAGGGGGAGTGGAAAAGGGGAGAGGAGCCTGGGATCATGACCTGAGCCACTCAGGAGCCCCCCCTTCTGTAGAATATTAATGGCTGTTGTGTGTAGATATGCCCTCTCATTAAGTAAGTTTGGAAAGGACTTAGACAGATTAAAATTTTAATATGCAAATGTGCATTGTGAAGTATCACAGTGTAAAATGTAGAAAGCACATTTGGTGCTTCTCAAACACATCTGACCAGGATTACCCCCAGCCCCTAAAAGGCCAGATTATTTTAAGGGACTGATACTTGTCAAGAACTACTATTTTAGATACTTGCTTCTTCAAGTTGAAAAGGAAAAATTGAATACTTTTAAAAAAGTGCTATGGAGGGCGCCTTGGTGGCTCAGTGGGTTAAAGCCTCTGCCTTCAGCTCAGGTCATGATCCCAGGGTCCTGGGATCAAGCTCCACATGGGGCTCTCTGCTCTGCAGAGAGCCTGCTTCCTCTTCTCTCTCTCTGCCTACCTCTCTGCCTACTTGTGATCTGTGTCTGTCAAATAAATAAGTAAAATCTTTTTTTAAGAAGTGCTATAGATAGTTAAATAATATTTAATAGATACTATATATAACTTTGATATTTTCCTCATATATTTTCTTAGAATCCAGAATATAAAGGACTTTTCTGCATCTTTAGGGCATCTAGTACTGGTTTCAATCTTCTTTTTTTTCTTTTGTTCTCCACCTGGCCCCTCATTATATTTGCGCCACAGGTGTGATGTAAATGTTCAGGGAACCAGTGTGCTCCTCTCTTATTTTGAGCATTTCTTTTTGCTCCTAGACTTTTTCTTTTTTCCATTCTTTGATATTTTCTGAGCACAACTAGGAGCCACCTTCCTGAGGCCCAGTAAATGCCATAATACTTTATAAGTTATTAAGACAGTGATTATTTTAAATTTGAAATGTCTTTTCTAGATATTTTAAAACCCTTTAAATAGGTATAAGTGTGGAGGCAGGGAACTTTTTTTTTTTTAAGATTTTATTTAATTTGACAGAGAGATCACAAATAGGCAGAGAGGCAGACAGAGAAGGGGAAGCAGGCTCCCCGCTGAGCAGAAAGCCCGATGTGGGGCTCGATCCCAGGATCCTGAGATCAGGAACTGAGCTGAACGCAGAGGCTTAACCCTCTGAGCCACCCAGGCTCCCCAAGGGAGGGAACTTTCAACTGGAGTTGTAACTTTTCACCTACTTTATGTATTTTAATTTCATTCTGAATGGTTTTCTTTTCTCTCTGCATATATATGTATATAGGATAGAGACCTAGGAGATGAGTATGGATGGAAGCAGGTACATGGAGATGTATTTAGACCTTCAAGTCACCCACTGATATTTTCTTCTCTCATTGGTTCTGGATGTCAGATATTTGCTGTGTCTCTTATTGTTATTATTGTTGCAATGATAGAAGATTTATATACAGAGTAAGTACATGTATTTAACTTTGTTTTTTCTTGTTCTTAAACATTTTAAGTCGATCAAAATTAAATATTTGCTTATTTCAATTATCTTAGAATTTAAATAGCATGAATCTTATTATTGCAGATAAATTAAATAATGGATAGTTATCCTGAGCTAGGAGTATATTTTTCTGTCACATGCTAAAACTTACTAGCCTAACTGAACATTTTGGTTGGTTACAAAGGTTATGTTTCATTAGAGGTATGAGCAGAGTTACTTATCAGCCATTGCTGTTTGACGAAATGAATAGGCATTTTCTTGAAAACTGAAGGTGCAATTAGAGCTTTATGAGACACACAAGGAGGTCACAGTTATTGAATTAGTACTTCATGTTTATCTTCTAAACTGGGAGACTCTCTACAGAGCAGAAGAGAAATAATAAATAATATTTAGGAAATATTTAATATTGTATTTGTTAATTTTAATATTTAACTATTAAATAATAATTAATAGGAAAAAGGATAGTAGAAAAGGCACATGATGTTAGAAAACTAATTGGATGACTTATCTTACCTTTACATAGTTTGTAGTACATTTTCTTCTTTGAGAACAGAATTGGTTGCAAGAAAAGTTTTTGGATTATTAGAAAAAGTTGTACATTCACAAAGATCTCATCGTCTTGAATGGTCCTATAACCTGTGCTCAGAGAGCCACAACCTCAGCGAAGCAGACACACTCTGAGCCTGGGTGGCTGGGGTTCTCACTCAGGCACTTTAGACACTGCCCCATGAAGTTTTCTCTCAGCATGACAGTTGTTTCCAGTTACATTTCATAATGCATTCTTTCTTACATATGCCTGGATTTGGTGGACAGACAGTAAATTGTTGCTGAAAGAATAGCTCTTGATTTTTATGTTAAATATTTAACATTAATAAATTACTCTTTCTTCCTCTAGACCAGAAGCTCCTTGAGAGCAAGGATTTGGTCTTAATTTATCTTTGAATTCTCAAAATACCTACTTAAACATGTGAAAGTTACTCAGTGCTTGTGAGCCGGTGAATGTATTAATCAGTAAGGCTATTTCTCTATAGTTTTTTTTTCTTTCTTTCTTTTTTTTAAAATTTATTTGACAGACAGAGATCACCAGTAGGCAGAGAGGCAGGTAAGCAGGCTCCCTGCTGAGCAGAGAACCCAATGCGGGGCTCGATCCCAGGGCCCTGGGATCATGACCTGAGCCGAAGGCAGAGACTTTAACCCACTGAGCCACCCAGGCGCCCCTTCTTTGTAGTTTCTGTTATATTTCTTTAATATAGGCTTTGCAATTTATTTACTGAATAAGCTTTTTTTTTTTTAATTTTTTATTTTTTATAAACATATATTTTTATCCCCAGGGGTACAGGTCTGTGAATCACCAGGTTTACACACTTCACAGCACTCACCAAAGCACATACCCTCCCCAATGTCCATAATCCCACCCCCTTCTCCCAAACCCCCTCCCCCCAGCAACCCTCAGTTTGTTTTGTGAGATTAAGAGTCACTTATGGTTTGTCTCCCTCCCAATCCCATCTTGTTTCATTTATTCTTCTCCTACCCACTTAAGCCCCCATGTTGCATCACCACTTCCTCATATCAGGGAGATCATATGATAGTTGTCTTTCTCTGCTTGACTTATTTCGCTAAGCATGATACGCTCTAGTTCCATCCATGTTGTCGCAAATGGCAAGATTTCATTTCTTTTGATGGCTGCATAGTATTCCATTGTGTATATATACCACATCTTCTTGATCCATTCATCTGTTGATGGACATCTAGGTTCTTTCCATAGTTTGGCTATTGTGGACATTGCTGCTATAAACATTCGGGTGCACGTGCCCCTTTGGATCACTACGTTTGTATCTTTAGGGTAAATACCCAATAGTGCAATTGCTGGGTCATAGGGCAGTTCTATTTTGAACATTTTGAGGAACCTCCATGCTGTTTTCCAGAGTGGCTGCACCAGCTTGCATTCCCACCAACAGTGTAGGAGGGTTCCCCTTTCTCCGCATCCTCGCCAGCATCTGTCATTTCCTGACTTGTTTATTTTAGCCATTCTGACTGGTGTGAGGTGATATCTCATTGTGGTTTTGATTTGTATTTCCCTGATGCCGAGTGATATGGAGCACTTTTTCATGTGTCTTTTGGCTATCTGGATGTCTTCTTTGCAGAAATGTCTGTTCATGTCCTCTGCCCATTTCTTGATTGGATTATTTGTTCTTTGGGTGTTGAGTTTGCTAAGTTCTTTATAGATTCTGGACACTAGTCCTTTATCTGATATGTCGTTTGCAACTATCTTCTCCCATTCTGTCAGTTGTCTTTTGATTTTGTTAACTGTTTCCTTTGCTGTGCAAAAGCTTTTGATCTTGATGAAATCCCAATAGTTCATTTTTGCCCTTGCTTCCCTTGCCTTTGGCGTTGTTCCTTGGAAGATGTTGCTGCGGCTGAGGTCGAAGAGGTTGCTGCCTGTGTTCTCCTCAAGGATTTTGATGGATTCCTTTCGCACATTGAGGTCCTTCATCCATTTTGAGTCTATTTTTGTGTGTGGTGTAAGGAAATGGTCCAATTTCATTTTTCTGCATGTGGCTTTCCAATTTTCCCAGCACCATTTATTGAAGAGGCTGTCTTTTTTCCATTGGACATTCTTTCCTGCTTTGTCGAAGATTAGTTGACTGTAGAGTTGAGGGTCTATTTCTGGGCTCTCTATTCTGTTCCATTGATCTATGTGTCTGTTTTTGTGCCAGTACCATGCTGTCTTGATGATGACAGCTTTGTAATAGAGCTTGAAGTCCGGAATTGTGATGCCACCAACGTTGGCTTTTCTTTTTCAATATCCCTTTGGCTATTTGAGGTCTTTTCTGGTTCCATATAAATTTTAGAATTATTTGTTCCATTTCTTTGAAAAAGATGGATGGTACTTTGATAGGAATTGCATTAAATGTGTAGATTGCTTTAGGTAGCATAGACATTTTCACAATATTTATTCTTCCAATCCAGGAGCATGGAACATTTTTCCATTTCTTTGTGTCTTCCTCAATTTCTTTCATGAGTACTTTATAGTTCTCTGAGTATAGATTCTGTGCCTCTTTGGTTAGGTTTATTCCTAGGTATCTTATGGTTTTGGGTGCAATTGTAAATGGGATTGACTCCTTAATTTCTCTTTCTTCTGTCTTGCTGTTGGTGTAGAGAAATGCAACTGATTTCTGTGCATTGATTTTATATCCTGACACTTTACTGAATTCCTGTATAAGTTCTAGCAGTTTTGGAGTGGAGTCTTTTGGGTTTTCCACATACAGTATCATATCATCTGCGAAGAGTGATAATTTGACTTCTTCTTTGCCGATTTGGATGCCTTTAATTTCCTTTTGTTGTCTGATTGCTGAGGCTAGGACCTCTAGTACTATGTTGAATAGCAGTGATGATAATGGACATCCCTGCCGTGTTCCTGACCTTAGCGGAAAAGCTTTCAGTTTTTCTCCATTGAGAATGATATTTGCGGTGGGTTTTTCATAGATGGCTTTGATGATATTGAGGTATGTGCCCTCTATCCCTACACTTTGAAGAGTTTTGATCAGGAAGGGATGCTGTACTTTGTCAAATGCTTTTTCAGCATCTATTGAGAGTATCATATGGTTCTTGTTCTTTCTTTTATTGATGTGTTGTATCACATTGACTGATTTGCGGATGTTGAACCAACCTTGCAGCCCTGGAATAAATCCCACTTGGTCGTGGTGAATAATCCTTTTAATGTACTGTTGAATCCTATTGGCTAGTATTTTGTTGAGTATTTTCGCATCTGTGTTCATCAAGGATATTGGTCTATAGCTCTCTTTTTTGATGGGATCCTTGTCTGGTTTTGGGATCATATTTACTGGATAAGCTTTAAAATAATTGTCCAAAACCTAAATTTCAGTGTTTTGGTGGGTAGTTCATTTTTTTGGATATAGTATATTTCAGGGGAACTAAATCCCAAGTACAAGAAAAATAGTTTAAATTTGCTGTAAAGGCATGCTTTACCTTAAATACTGGATTAAATTTGTTACTTGGGCATTGACATTGACTGTACAGTCACTAGTCTTCAGAATTACTAGTGGGCAACCTCTCCTAGAATTCAGATTCTTGCCTTGTTCCTTCTCAGATGTCAGGGTTACAGTTTTGACAATTCATTTTTTAATGCAGAAGCTCTTTTGCTTATACTTTAGAAATAACTTTAGAAATAAGAAACTTTCTAATAAATGGCATTAGCTGGCAAGTCATGCACTGTTATTTTAGTCTGCCATTATTAATGGTCTTTCTGTGTTGTTGCTTATTTGAAGTGAGCATACTTAATCATATCATTAGTATTAAGCCTGTGAGTATTATTTTTATATCAAAGTGACTAACATTGTTGAGGTTCTATTACGTGCTTCATACACATTAGCTGTTTTAATTTTCATGCCAATCATGTGGAGGGGCTGCTGTTCTCTCCATTCTCCACATGAGAAAAGTAAAGTTCAGAGAGGTTAAGTAATTTGAGATCATACAACTGTTTGTAGGGGTATTAGTAAGCTGGGATTTGAATCTAGGCAGCTTCACTCCACAACTCGTTTCCTAATTTGGTCTGCTGTGGAAGTGAAAATAGAGATAATAAAAATGCAAAGTAGTAAGAAAATAAAAAACCTTGCACATGACATTTGTAAGACTCACTCCAGAGTCAGAATGATTCTAAAACATAAAAGGCAGATAATGTAACATGTGAATATTATTTTGTGTTGGTGATGACCGTAACAATCAGAGAAGAAAAAATAATTAGTTAAATAGAGGATCAGTATCAGTGTAGAGACCTGTGAGTGTGATATTAACTCCTGAGAAGCCATAGTGTGGGAGAAGCTGTGGGTAAGTCTGGAAAAATACTGCTGCTTTCTTACTTTGGGCGGGCATTGGTGAGCTGGCAAGTGTAAGCAGCTCCTGAGATGTTTCCCGCCTGGAGTCTTAGAGATGTGAACGAGTAGGCGGTTCCCTATGTCAGCAGATTCAGTGTAGATGAAGATGGTGTATTTTGGGTGGAAAATGCCCATAGAATATTCATAAACGAAGAGATGAAGGGTATGTGTGATTTTTAAAACTGTGACTGATAAAATTCATTTAATGCAGTGTCTCTGGGGATTGCAAGCTTAAATCCCTGCTAGGCATTTTGGACTCTCAGTCACACGAGCATTCCTTTTGAACCCTCTTTGCTGATACTAAAAGCTTCTGACTGGTAATGGACAGGTCTTAAACTAAAGCAGCCTTTCAGTTTTCAGCATGGCTAGGCCCGTGTCAGTCTTCACACACCCAGTTCCAAAGAGAGAATGGGTCAGATTTTTTAATGATAATCTGAAAGGAGACAGTATTTGAAGTGTTTGAATTGCTGAAAAGACAAATTTTGCTTTTAAAAACTTTGAGACCCACAAGCTTTTAACTTTTTTCTTTTCTTTTCTTTTTTTTTAAGGTAGGGTCTGTACTCAACATGGGATTCAAACTTAGGACCCTCAGACCCAGAGTCACTTGTTCTATTGATTGAGTCCGTTAAGTGCCCTGAGACTTAACGATTTGAAACATGGGAATGATATATTCTTAAATTACTGCCACATTTACATTTAGCTATATATTGGCAGAAATTAAACACTATAATGTTTTACTTATTAGGTATCATACCCACTTTAAGAAGTTGAGTGTAGCTGTTTGGGCGGAGGAGTGCTACATATTTCAAAACTATATGAAATCTTTGTATTCTACATAGGTATACAGTGAAATACAATAATTTTTTTAATTTGGAAGGTGGTTAATTTATGAAAATTGTATATCTTCCCAGTACACACATGAGTGTGATGTTCTTGTAAATTCTCTTTAAAAGAATATTCTTTAGCTCAGACTGGGGAGATTATATGTTCTTTCTACAGACATTATTTTACCTTCCTAGTTATGCGGAGTTTCAAAATTAGTCTTTACTATTAGTGGTTTAAGTACATTTCTATATTATGGCAAATGATAGTCACTTGTCATCTTAATATTTGTCTTTGCAATTAGGCATTTAAAATATTTTGTTCAGGGGTCCCTGGGTGGTGGCTCAGTGGATTAAGCCTCTGCCTTCAGCTTAGGTCATGGTCTCAGGGTCCTGGGATTGAGCCCTGCATCAGGCTCTGCTCAGCAGGGAGCCTGCTTCCCCCCCCACCCCCTCCTGCCTCTCTGCCTACTTGTGATCTCTCTCTCTCTCTCTCTCTCTGTCAAGTAAAGAAATAAAATCTTTAAAAAAATATATTTTATTCAGTTTTATTTAACAGGAGAGTTGGTCTGAATTCTCTAGATGTCATTAGTGGAAGATGAAGTTAGAAATTGTTGATCTGAGGGGTGCCTGGATAGCTCATTCAGTTAAGTGTCTGACTCTTAATTTCAGTTTGGTTTATGGTCTCAGGGTCGTGAGATGGAGCCCTGAGTTGGGCTCTGCCCTGGGTGTGGAGACTGCTTAAGATTCTTTCTCTCCTTCTGCCCCTCCCTCCCTGCTCTCTCCCTCTCCAAAAAAAAAAGGAAGGAAGAAAGAAAAAATTGTTGATTTGGGTTAATGTTGATTTGTGGACCTATGGATTTTTAAAAAATAATTTTTAATAGTATAAGGAAAATGGGATAGGAAGTCTCAGTGTTATACTATTTAAAGTAATATCACTAATATAGACTATATAACTTCTACTTTATTTTTCATTTCTATCAGTGGGCAAGAATCTTAAGCAATTAAATTATAAAGGGAAATATTCTAATTATTTTTCTTAACAGCTGAATATTCCTATCCGTATGATGTGATTGGTTTACAGGGTTGCAAAACAATTTTAGTACCAGCTTCTAATATTTTTGCCAAAGAAATACGAAGTATTTGTTTAGACTATATTATGAAATTTAACTGCAGATTAAAAAAATGAGTATCAGCTTGTGCAATATTAACTAGAAATTCATTCACCAGGCAACCTTTGGAGATTTTTTACAGTCCAGAATGATATTTTTTGTGTTCCTGTTAAATTTATCTTTGAAATTAAACTAATGTTAATGTGATAGACTCGGTGATATTTTCTTTAAATTGCTGGCTTTAACTTACCACATATGTTGTTTCGCCTTTTTAGGAGGGGATCAATGCTTAGTACAGCCATATTTGTCTATGCTGCTACATCTCCAGTGAATGGTTATTTTGGAGGAAGTCTGTATGCCAGACAAGGAGGTAACTTACAAGTTATCACTTTGTATTTTTAATTCTAGATGCTAATATTTTACTACTAGGTATTTGGAATTTAAAAGGGACAGATCAGCCATTGTAAAAGACTTTGTTATCCTGTTTCACATAATCTCCACCAAACCTGCTCTGTGGTCTATCTTTTATGGAATCCCTGCATTTTGTTTCTGAAAATTATGAATAATTAATAAGATTTTCTCCATTGTCTGCTGTGAAGTTAGCCCTGAGGAACACATGGGAAAGAGTATGTTCAAGTTATTGATACTATTTTGCTTTGAGGTGCCTAACTCCCTAGATGTGCTCCATGGGAGGCTTCCATGCAGACTGCATAGCATTACAGCTGGATATAAAGGCACATTTAATGGCTATGGTTAAAGTGTCTGGACTGGAAGGAGAGTAGGAAGGAGAGCTCTTTATTTCTGTTGACTCTTAAATATTTATCAAAGGATCCTGACAAAGATTTCTGTTATTCTGTGTCATAATCTTGCCAAGAGCATTTAATCTTAAATACACCCTTCCTTCTTTCCTATTGTCATCTGCAAATGATGGGGGATAAACAGATGATACAAAGGTACTGCTCCTTGGTGTTTCTTTCTTTGATGGCACTCGAGGGTCTTCAGGTTATTTTTGTTTTCCCTGTGACTAGGATCAGAAAAGTACTGGAAGTAGTAGATTTGCATATTTCAGTTTATGAATGAAGGGCTGTTGAAAGACCTTAAAATTGTATTCCTAAGAATAGAGACTTTCTTGTGTGATTTTCCCAACTCATCCTAAGCAATCAGCATTAAGGAATCCTGCCTTTTGGCAACTAGACTTATAGGTTATTGGCACTCAGAGCATACATAGGATCATTTAAAATTCTTCCAGGGTATCCTGGTTTACCATTGCTTTTTTTATTGGTCCTCCGAGACTTAATGTGGTATGTACCTTCAGTATAAATAATTCTTCAGATTGCCTGAGGGAGCATCATTATGGATTCTTAATTATTTTAGTTATCTGTTCAGTGTCTGTATTTTACCTTCAGATATGGGAAACAGGTCTTATATGGGGCTACCATCCTTAGGAACTAAGGATGCCAAAGTTAACTTCTGCTTTGAATATGACCTGGAAACTAGTTAGGCTGTGGCCTCCAGAAAAATCTCCATAGCAGAAACAAATTGTTTAAAACAGGAAATTTATTCGTACTTGGACATAAATTGATTACAAGTTAAGAACACAGCCAAATTTAACTCTTTTTTTTTTATTATTTTGGAGATAAAGAGAGTGCACAGGTCGGGTGGTGGTTGGGGGAGGGGCAGAGAGAGGGGGAGAGAGAGAATCTTAAGCAGGCTCCATACCCAGCATGGAGCCTGACATGGGGCTCTATCTCATGACCCTCAGATCATGACTTGAGCTGAAATCAAGAGTTGGATGCTTAACTCACTAGCCACCCAGGTGCCCCTAAAGGTTATTATCTGATTGACAGCCCCTTGGAAGGTCTGGTCATATACTAATATTTTTGTCTGAGTGATCTCTAAATACCAGGTCAATGTTAGAGATCAACCCAGAAAGTCAAGAATTTTTTAGAGTTATCTCAAGGTTATCTTGAAACTCAAGGTCTCCATGTTGTCCTCAAGGTACTGGATAATCCTCCAGACCCAATTTAAAGCTAGAGGTAGCCTGGAACTTGACCAAAATATCCAAGGGTGTGGTGAGCAGCAGGGAACACAATGCAGATGTCTGGGCTTCTAACTGTACCCAGTGGAATGTGTGATTCTTTTTGATTTTGGAGGGAAAGAAGTAATAGGATTGAATATGAAATTTATAAATACATATGTGAATCCAAGAAGATAATGAAAAGTATAGGAAAAGAGAGTGCTAGGAAAGAGTTAGAATTAAAGAGGAAAATAATACTGTAATTGCCACCCTTTTTGTGTTGTTCAAATGCTGAATACTGAGTCTTTATGTGGAAAGGAGGGGCTCTTGAAACTTACCTGAGAAAGAAATAAAATAGAGTTGAAAGTTCAGAATCAAGGAATTTTTCTGGAGGAATGTCAAAGTTTGGGATAGTAATTCTATGAGATAGATGTTTAAAAGAGCTTTACATAGGACAAAACAGAAGTTAGGGTATTGCTTGTTTTGCTTATCATACTTCCTATTTAGGTCCCTATTGGTTTTGGTTGTGGGATTGAATTCTAATAGTGATCCAGTAGGAAATCTTTGTGTTTTGTTCCTGAGCGGTATGCAGGTGTTTCCTTGGTAGTGCTCTTGCTTGTACACTCTGCTATACTGGAAAGATAGCTCTGTGTTACTCTCTTGATCAATACAAACGTCATCTAGAATTTTTTATTGCAGAGTTTAAAATTGACATAGTTTCCTTTCTTTGATTATTTAAGTAACATGCTCACTGAACAGAATTTTGGCAATACAGAGAGATACAAAGAAATAGTGAAACTGGGGTGCCTGAGTGGCTGAGTTGGTTAAGTGTGTCCAACTCTTGGTCTCAGCTCAGGTCTTGATCTCAGGGTCGTGAATTCAAGACCCGAATTTTGTTTTATTGTTTTAAGATTTTATTTATTTATTCGAGATAGAACAAGAGAGTGACAGAGCACAAGAACAGGGAGCAGCAGGCAGAGGGAGAAGCAGACTCCCTCCCAATCAGGGAGCTGGATATGGGGCTCCATCCCTGGACTCCAGAATCATGACCTGAGCCGAAGGCAGACGCTTAACTGACTGAACCACTCAGCACCCCTCAAGACCTGAATTTTAAAAAAGAAGGAAAGAAAGAAAGAAAAGAAATAGTGAAACTTATAAGTCTATAGTTTTAATGACTGAGAGAGAGCTCGTGAGATGCACACTGTTGTCCCCCCACTTTTTAAAAAGATTTTATTTATTTGAGAAAGTGAGGGAGAGAGAACATAGGCAGAGGTAGAGGAGCAGAGGGAGAGGGAGAAGCAGACTCCCTGCTCACCAAGGAGCCTGATGTGGGGCTCCATCCCAGGACCCTGGATCATGACTTGAGCCAAAGGCAGACGCCTAACCAACTGAGCCACCCAGGTGCCCTATTTTTTCCCTTTTGAAACAAATAAATGTAAATATATGCTTATAATCATAATTACAGCTATAAGTAAATTTAGAGACCCCTTACACCATTTTTTCCCCCCCTTTTTAAAGCTTACATGAAACTCTAATATGTAAAACTGTTGAAAATGGACTTGTTCTTGTTGAAGCAGGACTTGGGGCTCTTCCTTCACCAGTGACTTCATGGGCACCTCTAGGAAGCTCCTGGACTCCCAGTACTAGTTTGGAAACATCTTTTTAGGCCATCTTGTAGACTGGCAAGATTGAGTGACTTAACAAAGTTCACAGCAGTCCAGTGGCGAGGTCAGGACAGAACACTGAAATATTTTACCATAGTCCGTTGTTCTTTTCCAGTATACCCACTTCAAAAGCTATATTTTCACCGGACATACTTGCATAGCTAGACTGGTCTTTATTAGCCATTGTTCTAAAACAATTATTAGAGTGGCAGATTTTAAGATCTTTATATTAGAATTTTATTTATTTATTTATTTATTTATTTATTTATTTATTTATTTAAGATTTTATTTATTTATTTGGCAGAGACACAGTGAGAAAGGGAACACAAGCAGGGGGAGTGGGAGCAGGGAGCCTGATGTGGGGGCTCGATCCCAGGACCCTGGGACCATGACCTGAGCCGAAGGCAGACACTTAACTGACTGAGCCACCCAGGCGCCTGTACATTAGAATTTTAAATAAATAATTTGATGCTAAAAACAGTTGGGTACCTTATGAACATCAATATATGACTCTCCCCCTCCCCACCTCTGATTTTCATTGTTTCCTTTCTCTTTCAGGAAGGAGATGGATAAAGCAGATGTTTATTGGGGCATTTCTTATCCCAGCTATGGTGTGTGGCACTGCCTTCTTCATCAATTTTATAGCCATTTATTACCATGCTTCAAGAGCCATTCCTTTTGGGACAATGGTAAGTTGCTTGAATCTTACTTTGAAACTGGAAAAATGCAAATGTTCGGATATGAGGCCTGCTGTCTCTCTGAAGTAACTCTTACTAAGAAGAGGTTTGGTATTTGCAGCCAGTCCCTGCTCAGTCCTGGAAAGTTAGGTGAAGAAGATTTTTTTCTTCATTCTGTGAGCCAGTAAAGTGAAAGTCCAACTTAAAAGTATGACAGGAGAATACTATACCTTTTATCAGAGATGGGAGAAACTGGTGACTGCATTGTAGAAGAATAAAGAAAGGAGGGTATTTTAAGGTGATAGGTGGGTGCGTTGGTTGAATTAGGTAGTGAATCTTCTCCAGAACACATTTTCTTTTTTCAGTAGCAGTGTACTTATTTTTAGAATCTCATTAAACATTTATATTGATAATATGTGTTACTTTGGACGTTAATATCCTATCTCATTATTTTACCTTTAATTACAGACTTAGAAATATTTTAGATTTTTTAACTACAGTAAAACTGTAACACAGATATATACCAGTGCTTTACAGAGGTAACCCACAGTTTCCAAATTTCTCCTGTTGTTACCTTTTTACTAGAAACAGAGTTTTTGGCCTGGAGTAGACTTTAGTTTTAATGTACAGGGTAGAAACATGTGTGTGCCCATATACACATGTGTGCAAAGTGCAGGATGGTTACTGCTTTTCAGAGAGGCTGTGTAATTTGGTCAAGATCATACAGATCATGGCAGCACTGTAACTGGACTCTCTCTGAATTTTAATCTTATTTTGGTTTTCTTTTAGCTATGTGGGAGTTATCAAATGTTTTCACAAAAGTTCCAGATGATTTTGCTTTATAATCCAGGTTTTTCAAAGACATTGGATATATACTTTTACTAAATCTTTGATACTTCTTAATTAGGAATATTTTTGAAAATTGCCTCAAAATTGAAGAAGTTTTTTTGTTTGTTTGTTTGTTTGCTTGGGGTTTTTTTTTTTTGTTGTTTTTTACAAGCCAAAGTGAGTGATAGGGTAAAGTAATTAATTACATTCAGAACTGGAAAACAATTTACTTGATAGTACTTCCAGGCCATCAGAAAGTATCTATAAGGAGTTAGGGACTTCTTAAAGATGATGTGCTGAATTAATTACTTTCATAGTGCTTTAAAAATGAAAATTCAGATTCTGCTATAATTTTCCTCATTGAATTGATGTGGTGAAAATGATATTTTAAAGTTGCTTCATTTTACTAAAATTATAAATTTTACCACTCTTAAATGTGGTTTTAAATGTTAATAGTCAATGTAATTTGCCTTTAGATAACTTAATAACTACTAGAATATAGTTCCAGGCTCCATACTAAGCCAGAGAAGGTTTATAAAATTGGTCTGTGGCATATAAAAGAATGGCTCTTGGTGTTTAGCAGGCTCCTAGAATACCATGTTCTTAAGTTGCATTCTAATTTGGAGTGAAGGAATGCTAAGTGAAAGATACTCCATTGCCCTCAAGTTTTAATCAGATGTGTGCACTAACATTTTTTTCTCCTTTTAAAAGTATCAAAATTTGTTTAGAACATGAAACTTAAGAACTTGAGTTAATGTTTGACCTAGTTGTTCATTAAGTGTTTAACTACCGAAACTCGTATTTTTAGTTATTTGACTTACTGACATTATGAAGGAAGTGGTTGTATTGTCTCATTAACTCAATGGTTCTCAACCCTGCGTACACATTAGAATCCTTGGGAATTTTAATAATTTCAGTGCTCACGGCTTCATTCTAAGCCAATTAAAAATTATATTTTTTAATTTTTTAAAGATTTTCTTTAAATCCAATCACTGGTGTTTACCTGATTCTAGTTCCCAGCATCTGTGGATGGATCTGTCAGCTGAGAGGCTCCCAGAGCATACGTTTCTGAGAAGCTGGATGCCCCTACTTAACTGAACTTCTGGTTTGCGAATCAGTCTTCAGATATTCTTATTTGCTCTTCCCCAAGGCTTAGCTGTTTCAGTCCTCCATTCCTTCGATCACTTGGACATCGAACCATTTCTTTGGGTGATCTTGTCTCTAGTACTCTGGTTTCTCAGATATTCCACAGTGAAAGTTTAAGCCAACCTTGGTAAAAGTGACTTCAGGCTTCTGACTTGCCCTGTCGAGGCACCTGAATAATAGGGATTTTGCCCACTGGGATCTCGAATTTTATTGGAATACTACTCTTATCATCAAGACTAGCCCAAGATAAGACTGAAAGTGGGCAAGGTTTATCTTTAGACTCCAGCTTCTCTGCTCAAGTGTACCGAATTACACATAAAAGCTGTTAAATCCAAGTCAGATTAAACTTGAACAATTATCAATTTTCTTAGCTTAATAAAGATAAAAGTAGAGGGTGGTGGTAATAATCTGAGCTGATATCTACTGCCCTAGGTTTAAGGGATGGTGCCTAAAGTCAAGAGAGTATTACAAGAAGACTAAAGAGAGCATTTAAATGAAATCTGGGGTCATGGACTCTCCAGAGACTCTCCAGAAGTTGGAGTGTTCTGGCCAGAGGTCTGTCCTGGCTACAGGGGAGAGCATGTACTAGAAATCAGATTGATTCTGAGAAGATAAAACCTTCTTTTGGGGGGACCTTATTCAAGAATGATTTAGGTGTTATACCCAGAGTTTTTGGTCCTGTGAGAGTTTCTTGGGAATGAGGAGAGATTTCTCAGGATGTTCTGAAAACAAGTTTTAAGGCATGAAATCTTCTGTGGGCTGTAAATCTCAGATCCTAGGTTTGATGTTATTATAGGGTTTCAAGGGACAAAGGAGCAGTTGCAGAGTTTTAAAACTCAAAGTTGCAGAATAGCATAGGAACTAATAACCTTATCTCTAGTCTAGTATTAAGCTCAGCATGTACTGATAAATCCTTGACTTATTGTACTTTATTGTTTTTTCTCTCCGTGGTTAGAATAGTTGGTAGAGAAGAAGCAGCAGTCATGGGTGAACCGTGTTGTATCTGTCATCTTCAGGTCTGTTTTATTTTGGGTGGGGGACATCTTGAACATTATCAGAAATATGCCATCGGTTTTAGAAAATCATATTTCACAAATATTTAGGGAAATGCTCTTTCATGATCCAAGTCTTGGACCATAACTGGGAAAATGGCTTTAACAATTGGAGGCTCTCAAAAATGAAATTCATGATATGTGATCAGAATACCACAGTGAGGAAACAGTGGAGGCCAAGATTAATGGACAGGTGCTATTTTATATTTTATGATCTCTCAAAGTTTGTGAGAATACAGTATACCTAAGTGTAAAAGAATAATAAAGATCTGTAAAAATAGTGTTAGAAAAACTCTGTTAACCAACCTGAACTTCTGACAAATGCTAAGACAAGAATTTGTAAAGATACTTTCATAGCAAGACCACAGGCTCATTACATAGGATCAGTGACATAACAGAGTGAAAGAAGAATGGCTCTAAGCCAGTCTTTCTCTTTCTATTCATTAAAAAATAGCCTTTAAACAAAAAAAAAACAAGAGGAAAATAGTCCCTGATAAGGGGATAGTGAAGCCTAAGACAGATAAGGAGATTGATTGATGGTACAGGAGTAGCCAGCCACCTTAGCTGTTTAGTCTGCTGCTTATGTAAGTGACTAGATATACTGAAGATCATGCTGATAAGTAGTGTTTGAAATAACTGTGTAAGGGAACAGAAGCACTATGTAACTGGACATAAGCAAATTTACTTTTCCAGAGGGAAAGGAAAAAAGTGGATTCTGCCTTACAAAATGTGAACTTGATAAAGGACGAGATTTTAGAATATTATTAAAATTTATCTTTTAAATAACAGAAATAATGAACATTAAGAGCTATTATGGGTTTATTAAAACGAAAATGCTAGAACAACTTCATTTCCCCTTTTTGGTAGGTTTTAGTAGAGAAGAATAAAGGAATATAAAGTATTGATCTTGGACAAGATAGAGAAATGTAGGTGAACAGTACAGTCAGGTTGATGTGTAATGAAATAATTATATAATTAAAGAATTGGGATGATATTCCTGATAATATGTTACATACTCTTTTCCGGTAGACTTTTGACTTTGGCCAGTTCAAATAATCTTTTGAAGAGCAAAAGTAATTAAGTCTAATAAATTTTTTTTTCTTTATAGTTTGTACTTTTCTGTCCTTTGCCAAAGTAGAGATCAATAAGCTTTTCTCCTGTATTTTCTTCTGGAAATTTTATAGTTTGGACTCTTAAGTATGATCTATTTAAGATCAGTGATTTTATTTTTAGTTAGTTTTGTTTATTGTATGAGTTAAGAGTTAAGGGTTTTATTTTGTTTTGCTTATGGTTATTTAGTTTCAACACCATTTGTTGAAAAAGTTATGCTTTCTTCACTGAATTGACTTAGTATTTTTGTCATTTAATGTGGATCTATTTTTGAACTTTCTGTTCTCTTTCATGGATTAATTTGTCATGTTTTTCTGCCAGTGTCACACTGTCTTGATTACTATAGATTTATAATAAGTTTTGAAATCAGTTCTTTTTCAACTTTGTTTTGGTATTTTCAAGTTCTTCTTATTTCCATGTAGAGTTTAGAATGACCTTGTCAGTTTCTTAAAAAAAAACAAAAACAAAAACCAAAAAACCTACTGAGATTTTGCTTGGGATTGTATTGAATCTATAGATCAATTTGGGAAGAATTGACATATTAACAATATTGAGTCTTTTTTTTTTTTTAAGATTTTATTTATTTATTTGACAGAGATCACAAGTAGGCAGAGAAGCAGGTAGAGAGAGAGGAGGAAGCAGGCTCCCTGCTGAGCAGAGAGCCCGATGTGGGGCTCGATCCCAGGACCCTGGGATCATGACCTGAGCCAAAGGCAGAGGCTTTAACCCACTGAGCCACCCAGGTGCCCCAACAATATTGAGTCTTTAAGTTATAGAATACAGCATGGCTCTTAACTCACTTAGGTGTTTTTAATTTTTCTCTTTTATAGATTTTAGTGCTTAAATTTTGTATGTCTTTTTTGAATTTACATCTTTTATTCTATTAGTAAATGACATTTTAAAAATTTCAAACTCAGATTGTTTGTTGATGGTGTATTTAAAAACAATTGATTTTGTATATTGGCTTTGCATCTTGCAACTTTGTTAACCTCATTTATCCTATTTTCTTTTTTTGTAGGGTCCTAAGATTTTTTTACATAGATTATTATGTTATGTGTGAGTAAAGACACTTGCATTTCTACCTTTCTAATCTGTATACTTTTTAATTTCTTTTTCTTGTGCACTGGCCAGAACCTCCAAGTGCAGTGTTGAAGGGAGGCAGTGAGGGCAGACTTTCTTGTCTTATTCCTTCTATTGGAGGGAAAGCATCCACTTTTGTGCCATCAAGTGAAGTATTACCTGTATTTTTTCTTTGTAGATGCCCTTCATGTTTCATGTTTTTTTTTTTTTAAGATTTTATTTATTTATTTGACAGAGATCACAAGTAGGCAGAGAGGCAGGCAGAGAGAGAGCGGGGGAAGCAGGCTCCCCGCTGAGCAGAGAGCCCGATGTGGGGCTCGATCCCAGGACCCTGGGATCATGACCTGAGCCGAAAGCAGAGGCTTTAACCCCCTGAGCCACCCAGGCGCCCTGATGCCCTTCATGTTGATGAAATCCTTCTGCTCCTAATTTGCTGAGAGTGGTTTTTTGTTTGTTTGATTGTTTGTTTGTTTTGAATGGTGGTTGGATTTTGCACTGGCTTTCTCTACATCTTTTGAGATAATCATTAACTCATTTTTTAGTCTGGTCATATGGTCAATTAATATTGATTGATTTTTGAATCATAAACTGATTTTTCATTCCTTTGATAAACCTCAATTTGTTATGATGTACTTACCTATTTTGTATGTCGCTGGATTCAATTTGCTAAAATTTGTTGGGTATTGTGTCTATATTTATGAAAGCTACTGGTCTGTAGTTTTCTTTTTTCCTGGTTTTGGTATCAGGATGATGTTAGGTTCATCAGATACATTTTTAACCTCAAATCCAGTGTTTCTCTGTTAGAGTACTAAGGTACAAAAAGTGGAGTGAGAAGTTACTTACTAGCATAGTGAAAATAATCTCATAAAATAGACTTCTTACGGGCATTTGTGTTTGATTTGTAGATCATTTGCCCGGATTAGTAGATCTTACTGTTGAAATGCTTAAACTGAAGCTCAGTAATTTTTATATAGATTTAAAGGCATAAAATGTATGAGGTAGAAAAAGAGTGATAAAAATTGTCTAGTCTGAGCAGATGTTGAAGAAACACATAATGACCGATAAGACAGTATATTTCCTGAGAATCAACTTACCTGAAAGCAATTACTGTCTGTCACAATAAATAAAGTGCATATTTTTAACATTCCAAGATAGCCCATCTCCGAATGCATTTTCCCCTTCCATTCCATTCACACCATGGATTTCGTAAAAGGCTGGTCTAGAAGCAGAGCTAGAATAAGAACTAGCCAAATTCTTTGTTTGTGACTGAGATTGGGAAGAGCTGACAAGTTGGTTTCTTTGGGGTATTAACTACTGATAGGCAGTACTTGTTTCTAACTTGCTTTTATTGTAGATGGTGGAGGTGCTCAACCTGGAGTCATCTTTCCTCCCTCCGTTTCCTGCTTTTACTGTTGGTCTAGGAAAGGAGGCTAGGGGAGAGTCCTATATTGGTTTGAGTTCCGGAATTTTCACAGTGTATTAGACTAATGTTTTTTTTAACTTTTAGCCACTAAATTTCATTTTACTTATTTATTTTTTTAAAGGATTCTTATTTATTTATTTGGCAGAGAGAGAGAGAAGGCACAAGCAGGGTGACCTGGAGAGGGAGAAGCAGGCTTTCCACTGAGCAGAGAGCCTGATGTGAGGCTTGAACCCAGGACCCTGGGATCATGATCTGAGCTGAAGGCAGATGCTTAACCAACTGAGTCACCCAGGCACCCCTACTAAATTTCATTTTAAAATGAAACTTTGTGGAAGCCAAATATAGAAAACAGATATAGGCATGAATCTTTTAGTATTAATAAATTTTACAAATTCAGTATTTTAACATTCTCAACTTAATGAGGAGCAATAAAGTTGTGATGAATACAGATCTGATATAAAGGGGTATGAATAAGAGTTCAGTCATGTCTTCTTCAGTAACCAATTTATTTGGTTGAATGTCAGTCTTGAGAAGAATTCTGACATCATGGATGATTTAATTCATACGACTTTTTTTTTTTAATAGCTTGCCTTAAAATCTCAGAGTACTTCAAGTAAACTCATCCAGAACTTGAACATAAAGGAAGAGGAAATTGGTTCCACAGTTCAGTCTCTTACAGTTTCTAACAAACTGCTCACATTTTTTTTATCATGTATAAGAAAACAGACAAGAAAAGGGGGAAAATTGGACGAATACCAAACGGTTGATAATGTCTTGATGAGACTTTTTATTGATTATTATTATGCTTTGAATGAGCACACAGGCAATATATGCTCTCATATCATTTGCCACTTACTTGCCTGTCACACACATGTGCTGTAGTGCATTTGCTTATACAACTTTGGGTGAACAAATGAGTGCAGACCTGAATTGGATTGGTGGGAGGGGAGGGAGAAAAAAAGACCAGTGTAGCATCACGAACCTTCCTAATCAATGACTCATTTATAAGAAGTCCAAATCTGTACTCAGAGTTGTTGGCAGGGGAAACTATTCTCAGATTTGTTTGAAAATGAGCTAGCCTGGTTATGATAGCTTCAGTGTGTTAATACTTGGTACAGAAATCATTTGGATCTGTATTTTGTTTTTTAACCACACTTAATTTTTTAAAAACCCTGTTTTCAAAAGAATATTCAAATTAATTTCTTGTGGAATTTCTAAAGCTCTTCAGCAGGACCTGAGGGGTTTGTAGAACAATTTGAAAACCATTTCCTAGACCATGTCATTCCTCATAGGAATATTTTCTTCAGCTTCTCTTCATTTCTTGTTTGAAATTAAGAGTTCTGGTAAATTCAGAGGGAAATATATAGAACTCTGTTACGATGTGTTAACACGTACGGGTCTTGTATACTTAATGATATAGCAAATCTCAATAAGAAAGCAGTCAACAGCAAGAATTGAGACAGAATTCATCCACCAGATATGCATGAGACAATGTAAAATTTGCAGTATTTTGAACGATTAATATATCTCAAAGCAGCTTATTTTCCATGTTTCACGTTCTTTATTATAGGAGTATAAATTCATATTATTAATAGGCCTAAACTGAGATACCAATAATTTGAGTTCCTAAACTTGATCTTTAAAATGGAATTCCAGGACTCTCTTAACTCTCATACATTTATTCAAGTTTTATCTGGAAGAAAGATGATGACCTTTGGCTTGTTTAAAACACACAAGCACATGCACATGCACACACACACACACACACACAAGTATATAATGAAGATGTGGTTTCACTCATGTTGCTTCAAAATAGACTCTCTTGTATAATAACTGGATTTTCTACCCCAACGCTTCTTCATTTTTCTTAGTTTCTTCACAATTTTCTTTCAACTTTTCTCACTTTTACTTTTTATTAGAACCTTAAAATGTATAATAGAAAGCGATCTCAGAGGCAGTTCAGTCCTCCCATTTTACAAGAGTTCAGAGTGAAGTGGTCTTAACCATATCCTGGCTGGCAAAGAGCTTGAGTGTGTGTCCTTGAGTATTCAGATTTATATAAGGAAAAAGGCACAGAAATAATTATTTTCCTAACTGACTGCTTTGGTTCTAGAATTCCTATGTGGTTTTCCCTGTAACGTTAGACTTTGAACTGCTGACGGGCAGAAAAATACTCCTACCGTTTTAATATTGACCCGCCTGTGCGTAAACAGAGCTATGCTTGTGTGAATTAAGGCAGTGTGGAATAGAAACATGCACGGTCTCTGAGACGGGGAGATCAGAACTGAGGTTTTGGTCTGGCCGCCTCCTAGCTGTGTGGGCATGGGAGGTTACTTAGCCTCTCTTCATTTTCTTCATATGTAGAGTAGGGAAATAACATGCAAAGCTTCCTGAGCTCAATAAAATGCAGCCAAATAGATAAGTTGGTTATAACGAGAAAAGATAAAGGATATATTAGAAGCATGACAGCTGAAAGTAACATCAGGAGATTAAAAAGGACCGCAGCAGAGAGCACTGGGAGAACCGGGCACACGAGCAGCTGTTGCAGGCGAGAAGCAGTTTGGCTTGTATTTAGTTCAATTCTAATACTTTAAGGCACATTCTTTGCCTCTTTTCATTAGTGTATATCTTATACAATTTTAACCTATATTGAACTTAAACATTTTCTTTTGTGGTCAAATTGTGTTTAAATTTTTAAGTGTCCCCTTTATTTTTATTAATGTTATTCTGAGTAATCATACACATTTTAATTTAATTTACAGGTGGCCGTTTGTTGCATCTGTTTTTTTGTTATTCTTCCTCTAAATCTTGTTGGTACAATACTTGGCCGAAATCTGTCAGGTCAGCCCAACTTTCCTTGTCGTGTCAATGCTGTGCCTCGTCCCATACCGGAGAAAAAATGGTAAAGAGAATGATAAATCTTATGTCAT
The DNA here is from genome assembly GCF_009829155.1 of Mustela erminea. Taxonomy (NCBI): domain Eukaryota; kingdom Metazoa; phylum Chordata; class Mammalia; order Carnivora; family Mustelidae; genus Mustela; species Mustela erminea. Next base: position 60,988,597 of record NC_045627.1, on the reverse strand, counting down.
TGTTCCTCACAATATAGAAATTCCATATAGAAAGGCAATTATGTATATGTAACTTTTAGAATTGGCATGTATTTATAAGAATGACTGTCTTAAGTTTGAACTTAAGAATTCATCTTTTTACTTTTTCCTTTGACCTATATTGTTAGTAGTAGTAATCAATTATATCCTTATTTCACTTTCTGAACATTGGTGTGATTTACAGATAAGTTAAATGCTTTGATAAGTACACTAGTGCATCTAGGTGGGTGGGAACTAAAGCTGCAAGAGTTTTATTATTGTATATAGGACAAAATTGACCTGCTGCCTATTTTTTTTTTAAGATTTTATTTATTTATTTGACAGAGATCACAAGTAGGCAGAGAGGCAGGCAGAGAGAGGGGAGGAAGCAGGCTCCCTGCTGAGCAGAGAGCCCACTGCGGGGTCTCAATCCCAGGACCCGGGGATCATGACCTGAGCCAAAGGCAGAGGCTTTAACCCACTGAGCCACCCAGGCACCCCCTTGCTGCCTATTTTTGAAAGAAGTTCTGTTGGAAAATATCAGTGCCTGTTCATTCACATATTATTGGTGACTGCTTTCACACTGTGGCGTCAGACAGAGACCGTGTTGCCGTCACAACCTGAAATAGTTACTGTCTGAACCCTCACAGAAAAAGTTTGGCAACCTTGGCTTATAATTTAATTTTCCTTTCCAGATATTTTATTATTCTAAATAAACTGACACACATTTATAGCTACATATATCATACGGGTTGAGGGATGAATTAGGACTAAGACCAGTTACAGTTTCCTGGCTTAATATTCTTTGTCTTCACTTCTGGAGAGTACAGAATCTCTCAAATACATTCTGTCACATCGTATGCACAAAATGTGTTCTTGAGGTCCTCCTAGAATTCCAGATTAATCCTGACAAAAGATGATGAGTATTTCTGTGAAATGGCTGAAGACATTCTTTAATTGCAGCAGAATGTACGTAGTTTACAATTTCTTTGACCAATCAACTTTCCAAGTATGATTCTTGACAGGTTTTTAACTTGAGGGAATTTGTATTTTTTCAAATTCCAGACATAAAATGGAATGTCATTAATGTATTTCTATGTTTTGTAATTCAAATTTAAACAAAATGTGAACTCATATAAATATATTGCCTTTTAAAGTTAGTAAATTAAATGTTTTAGAGCTGATTTATGCTATTCTGCTTTCTTCATTTTCCTAATTCTTACTAGTGGACAAAAGTAGAACAATCTTACCATATATACATTTATTACATTCTCCCTTTCATAAGAATTGTTGCACATTAAACTCTACATATCCATAATAAGGGATATATATTGAAAAGCCTCTGTTCCTAGGTATTTTACCTTATTAATAGACATAGTTTGCATTCAGATACTTACATACACAGTCTTTTGTAGAGTTGGAGGTCATTAATAGGAGTGGAGGCTGAATAAAAACAGCGCTTTTAAAGGAGGGTGATCTGTTTTAGTCTTAGGATTGTCCAGGTTCCATTTTTTCCTTAGATTGGTGATTGTGAGAAATTCTGTAGTTTGTTTTTTAAAGTCCATTTTCTCTTTCAAATCAAGATTAGACTCGAGGTCACTAGGGCTGGTGAAGGAGAGGAAGGAACAACACCTGACCTTGGAAACCCTGGGTAACAGTTAGTTGGAGGAAAGCTCATGTGTATCTTTATTTTCCATATATAATTACATGGGATCCAAAATCTGGATACTAGATCTGGCTTTCATTGATTGTGTTATCTTGGGCAGATTATTTTTAACCTCTGTGGAACTTGGATTCCTATAAAGGGAGGAAAGAAAACTGGATTAAATGGTTTTTAAGGTTTTGTTTTGTTTTTTCAGCATTCATACTCCCAGTTTCTTCTCAGTTTTGTTTTGCTTTTTTTTAGGGAGGAAGAGAGCAAGAGAGTGTGTGTGTATGTGTGTGTGTGTGCACACATGTGCGGGGCGGTGAGCAGAGGGAGAGAGAGAATCTTAAGCAGGCCCAGCAAGGGGCCTAATGTGGGACCTCGATCTCATGACCCTGAGTTCTGGTCTGAGCCAAAACCAAGAGGCAGACTCTTAACTGACTGAGCCACCCAGGCACTCCCCTCTTCTTGGTTTTTTAGTTTGTTTATCCCAGAGATAGTAGTTTAGTGTCTTTTATGTGCCCGATACTATGCTGGGCACTGGGAATACCTAGAGGAATAGCTTCTGCCTGCCAGAGTTTCTAAACTAGTGAGGTGTGATATGGGTGTGATCACACAGTTCCGCATGGTGTGGTAAGTGCCGCACAGGGTTATGATCAGGAGACAGGGCAAGTATCGGGGAAGGACCCACCTCTTTCTGGGGGACTTAAGAAGGATTTTACAGGGAGAACACTGGAGTCAGTGCTTGCAGGAGAAGTATGACAAGAAAAGGCATTCCAGGTGGAGAATTACCAATTGCCTTGTTTGTTGAGTGAATGAGTGAGGTTTGAATTTTATTTTTTATTCACTCTTTTGGCTCTAGCGTAACCCAGATCTCTTAACACCTTAATTGTATAATTCACAGGCAGAGAAATTATTGAACCAAGGAAAGCATGACCACAGTTTGGGAAACATTATTTCAGATAGGGCTCTAAAGACTTTACTTTTCCCGTGGCTTTCTATAAATAAGTGCCTGTAAAGTCTTTAGACGTTTTTGAGAGATGTAGAACAGGAGCAAATATCTAGAGTTTTTCCTGAGTTCTGTCGGTAGAAAGAATTTTTATTCCCCAAATTCTTATCCCGGCCTCTTATGCCAGAAAGAACTTTGACTAAAACCTATGGCTGATTTGAATCCTACCTCTGCATTAGAACCTGTTTGAATTTTTTTTTTTTTTTTACTGGTTTGTTTCTATCCCTTGGGTTATTTTTAAGTACCAAGCATCTGCTTTCTGTTACCTGGATTGATATAGTGTAATGTGAAAATCATACTAGAAGTTTATTGCCAATTTTAATATTTTCCAGGTTCATGGAGCCTGCAGTTATTGTTTGCCTGGGAGGAATTTTACCTTTTGGCTCAATCTTTATTGAAATGTAAGTTGTGGCAATGCATTTATGTTTTGAGGGATATAATTGTAATAAGAGAATTTAGGAGTTGGAGTAGGTATAGAATCATCAGATGGGAAGGCATCTAACAGAATAGTCTGATAATTTCATGGCTCCCGGAAAGGGATCTAACATAATTATCTAACATAATCTACCTAAAAGCAGTTTTCTGCTGTGGTCTCAAAAATGCAGGTAAAATTTATGTTTTATGTTATGTTCTAGAGCCTTCTTACCTAACAGGAGAGCTTAGAAATCAATGAATGAATGCTAAATGAATGCTAAAGAGTACTAAACCTGGTTTTCTGGTTTTTATTATATTTTGAAAGTGTTTCTGAGGGTCTGGGGAACTAGGTAAACCATTACCTACCAGTCAGTCTAGATCTTGACATCTTCGGATACATGTATTCCAAGTCTCCTTCCATAGAAGTCTTCAGGAGTGCTGGAGAATGTGTATGTGTTTGGGGATGGGAGGTACGCACCTGGGGCCCAGGTACCGTGCTTCATACCTGCATCCCTGGTCACTACCGCAAAATATAAGTCTTTCTTTTCCTCAGCTTGTATTCCAGTGTTCCTTGATGAGAATGCTCTGGCATTTTAGGCAGGACACTTCTTTGTATGGGACTTTCTCAAGAACTGCCGTCATAATCCTCTGGTTCTTACCCACAAAATGCCAGTCATTGTGACTACTCAGAACTCCCTTACACATTTCCAGATGCCTCACTGCTGATTGTCTCCCGTACAGTGGACACCTTCTTAACAGACATGATGGGATCTGATAATTGGTTAATTGAAAGTTGGATCATGTAATGGAATTACAGAAGAAAAAAAAAAAAGATTCATACATAACATTTTATTTTAACTTAAAACAGCTAATGGTACATCTTTCACTCATGTTTTTAAAAATGTAGAGCCAAAGTCTTTGATTTATATCTAGTCAATGTTTCCATCATTTTCCCTTTGACATTCATAACATATCTTCTGTGTTTCCAGTGTTTCTAAAGTAGAACAAGAACATTAAGACCTTTAAGCATTCTAAGTGCAGAATCCTTCTAGATTTATACATTTCTCCTCCAGACTTTAATCGTTGTTTCACCCACACCTAATTTCATGTTGTTGTTTTTTTTTAAGTGACTCACCTTGTTAAATTTCTCCAAAACATTCAACATAATGTTCGTAGGAATCATGCATCCTTTTTGCTTTTACATTTATCAGTGTATGTCATATTCAATTACATTAAATAATTATACTAACAAGCACAATTGACATAGATTTGGACCACCCCTGGTAGTCACCTGCCAACTGTGAGTGTGCTGTGGGTATTAATCAGTACCATAGAGGGACTGGATTGTGTGTCACTCTAGTTTGTGGTTTAATAAAGCCTGTTCAGGAACCTCTTCAGTACTTACAGGCTCATATACTGCTTTGTATCCTCACCCTGACTTGAGCTCTATTTTCCTGTCTTACCCCTATTTTCAGTACCTTCAAAATCACATCTCTTCCTGCTTTCTCAAGTACTCCATTCCATTAGATAGCCTCTCTGCTGTATCCTTAAGTTCTCTTCTGTTTTGACCACCCTCAAGCCCATTTTCCTCTTGGTAGCCACACTGATCTTTTTAAGGTGTTCATCTGATCACGTCCCTTCTTTACTAAAGACTTTTTCATTTTCATTGAGGTAAGGTTCCAACCCCATGACATAGCCAGTGAGGACCTTCATAACACATCTCTTCTCCATCCACATCTCTTAGCTCTCACCCCTTCACTTGAAGTTCTAGCCATATTCAGTAACTTTGAGTTTTTCTAAATACAGTGAATTCCCTTATTTGTAAGCTTTGCCTTTGCTGATCCTATTCCTGGAGCATTCTTCTGGCTCCCCTTACTCCCACATGCCTTATTTGATTCTTCTCGCTACCCCTTCTCGCCAGAGCCCTACCTAAACAAACCAGTAAGATGCCCCCTTAGGTGCATTGATAAAGCACTTGTCACAGAGCATTATGACTACCTCCTTACTGGTGATCCCCCCTTAGAGTAATGTCCTTGAGGGTAGAAGAGAGACTGTCATCGTCACGATTCTGTTTTCACTGCTTCTCGGACATGTGGTAGGGTCTCTAAATATCTGTGGAAAGAATAAATGACAAATGAATGAGCTAAACAGAAGAGAACAAGAGAAGGCAAAGAGGCTAAAAGAAAAGACCCTTTTCTGCTGATGATTTGGGGAATGGAATTAGTGTGAGGGTCTTGTTCTTCATATAAAATGTTAATGCCATCTCTTACTGTCGTCTGGAAACAGCAGGAAACTTCTTCAAGCTTTCTTTTTCTAATTTTATTTTCCTAATTTTGTACATTATTACTCTATCAAGCCTACTTTTTAAATTTACTAGGGTGTTTTATAAAATATAAAATACATTGCTTGAGTAGTGTTGCAGCTACAAAAAAAAATGAAAGAATGAGGGAATTGCCTTTATTATAAAGATAGGAATTTTTAGCTATTTTTCTTTGCCACATTTTACTCCTTTAAGCATCTAATTTATTCAGATGAATGCCCTACTAAAAAATCTGTTCTTGAAAGATTATCCAAGAAAATATTTTTGAGAGATTTTTGGAGGATTTAATAGATAAAAAAGAGTAAGAGAGTTGGAAGTTACTTGAAAGAAAATAATAATTGAAATTCGAGTATGACAAAAGTGAGAACTAAGATGTGAGCTATAGCAAAAGCGGGTGATCTTCAAGAATAAAGGCTAGAAACTGTGTTTATTGCATTTTGTTTAGGTATTTCATCTTCACGTCTTTCTGGGCATATAAGATATATTACGTGTATGGCTTCATGATGCTGGTGCTGGTCATCCTCTGCATCGTGACTGTCTGTGTGACCATTGTGTGCACGTACTTTCTACTAAATGCAGAGGATTATAGGTGGTAAGTACTTATATTGGGGAGGAACCTCAGGGGATGATCCTATTTTCAAGTAAGATGCCATTCGAAATGTATTAAGTAGAGTAAAAGATCTGTATAGAAATTCTGGTCCTTAGGATGGGAATTATTTTTAGTTACAAATTAAAGATTTTGGAGGAAAAGTAATAACAGCCAAAAAAAGTTTTTGTACTCATAGTGGTCAGTGTGTTATATGTTTTTACAAGGTGCTTGATGTGGTAAGAACTTTATGAGGACATTGCTACATTTTGAACAAAAGGCAGTTCTGAAGAAGGAAGTGGTTTATTTAAGGTCACTTATAATAGGGCATCTGACAAAATTCAGGATCTCTCCTTCCAGTTCTTAGGCTTTCTCCTTGTAGATATATTTAAATGCCATCTACCTGCATTTTTAAAAAGATTTATTTGTTTCACAGAGAGGGAAAGAGAGCAAGCTTGAGTGTGGTGGGTTTGGGTGGGGTGTGCGGAGGTGGGAGATCTTAAGCAGGCTCTACACCCAGCACAGAGCCCCATACAGGGTTTGATCTCATGACCCGAGATCATGACCTGAGCTGAAGTCAAGAGTTGGCTGCTTAACCAGCTATGCCACTCAAACCCCCACATGTATTTGTTTTTAAATACACAGGATTTTCAAGGATGTTTTTATAAAATTCTTGGGTTTAAAATCTGTTTCAGCGTTGTTTATTCAAAAGAGTTACCTCTTTTTCAGGCAATGGACAAGTTTTCTCTCTGCTGCATCAACCGCGATCTATGTTTACATGTATTCCTTTTACTACTATTTTTTCAAAACAAAGTAAGTGGAGACATTTCCTCATTTTGTATTTAGGAAACTGTTGTCATTTAAATACCAGAATTTAAGAATAAAAGGTAGAGCCTAGGGGACGTAGTCATTGGTATCCTCCTAAGCACTGTACGGTGACAGATGGTGGCTCCCCTTGCGTGGGCACAGCATAATGTATAGACTTGTCCAGTCAGAGCTGTCTTGTCACTGTGTGTACACCTGCAACTAATGTAACATCGTGTGTCAACTAACTGTACTTCAGTTTTTAAAAATAAATGTAGAATCTAAGGCCCTCTTTGATAGTAAAAATGGATATACTATATATATATATATATTTTGTCTTATTTCAGGATGTATGGCTTATTTCAAACATCATTTTACTTTGGATATATGGCGGTATTTAGCACAGCCTTGGGGATAATGTGTGGTAAGTTCTGAAATTTTGGGAATATCATGTGTAAATCTTCGAGATTTTTAGAATCAGAAAAATACAGTAATTGAAAATTACATTCCGTTGCTTGGTCAGAAACAACAAAATAATCTCAAGAGTCTGATTTCAGTCCTCTTGACTATTCCTCAAAAATTCATCATTGATTCTTTTTTAATGTTTTGTTCCTAATCTGTATTACACTGTTTTCTATACCACAGTTAGTTTCTTTTTCATGTTGAAATTTGGCCGTTTTTTAACTTAGTCTTTTTGGAAAAGATAATGTAAACAAGTTAAGGTTTGATTCTTGTTTGGAAGTTTCTAAGACTGTTCACAGAGATAACCGTGTCTAAGAGGCATTGTTCGGGTTATAAGTACACACTTGGATATCTGTAGACTGGGTTTAAGTTCTGGCTGTGCCACGTGTATGCTCTGCACCTTGATCCAGTTCTCCAAGCTCTTCAAACTATGTAAAATAAGATAATGCCACAATTTGGGGGGTTTGTCCCAGTCTTCCATTAAGTAGAAGAAGTAGTATTTATCACCATATAATAGAGTGTCTGGCATGTGTGAAATACCTAGAAAAGAAGTTTTAGAAGCAACCTGATCAAGGGAAAGGGCATCGACCTGAGAGCCTGAGAGACCTGGATTAAATTCCCCTACTGTTTTTTGTGTGGGTGGCTATGAGAAGTCATATTGACCTCTCTAAATCTCATTTTCTCATCTGTAAAATGGGCATATCTTTCAGAAGAGTTATTTGTCATAGTATCGTGTGTAAAGCACAAGTGTAATGCAGGTCAGTTATCAGGTGCTAAGAGAGACTCAGGTTTTATGGGAGACACGGCAGGGAGTGGGAAGAGTGGGGGCTTTTGGGGTTGTTAGTTCTAGGTAGGAATCCTGGTGACCCAACTCACCAGGTTACTCCAGCCAAATTATTTAACCTTTCTTCCTCAACATTCACATTTGCGAAACATAGTAACACCTACCTCACAGGGTTGTATGGAGGCTTCAGTGACTGGATGTGGGTAAACAGGTAGATGGCGGATGCTCAGTGAGCCATGGCTGCCGCGGTTCCTCTGCTGAAGAGGGCTAACAGTGCCTGCGCTTCTCTTCTGGGATTGTGTCTCTGAGTCTATAGTTTGTTTAGGTTCCGATACCATGTGTTTTCACCTCAGAACAACTTGATGACACTGAGTTTAAGCAGAGGTACCTTAAGGAAATTGCATACAAGTAACTTAACTTTTCTTCTGATTCAGGTTTCTGCTTGATGAATGAGGCTAATTCCCTAGTTCCCCCATAGGAGTAATGCCAGGCTTAAGGACTAATGACTGTGGACACATTTCTAGATAGTTCATGATTCAGACCCTTCTCCTTTCTCTGTTATTTGCCATTGACTTTTTTTTTTTTTTTAAGATTTTATTTATTTATTTGACAGAGATCACAAGTAGGCAGAAAGGCAGGCAGAGAGAGAGTGGGGAGGAAGCAGGCTTCCCACTAAGCAGAGATTCCGATGTGGGGCTTGATCCCAGGACCCTGGGATCATGACCTAGCTGAAGGCAGAGGCTTTAACCCACTTAGCCACCCAGGCTCCCTGACTTTTTTTTTTTTTTTTTTTTTTTTGGTAGTTCCATCTTTGGCTCTAAGGAGGGCAATAGAATAAGGGAAATACAATAATCTTGTTGAAAGCTAGGTTCTGGTATGGCATTTGTGGCCCTTTGGGGTACAAGATTGCTTTTTACCTCCATCAAAAGAATACATTCCATAGATAGGTGGTTACCAGAGGCAGGGGGCGTAGGAGTATGGGCAAAAATGGGTGAAGGTGGTTAGAAGGTTCAAACTTCCAGTTATAAGATGAGTGAGTTCTAGGCATGTATGGCGACTACAGTTAACAATATTGTATATTTGAAAGTTGCTGAGAGATTAGATATTAAAAGTTCTCATCACGAGATAAAAATCATAACTCTGTGCTATGTGAGGTGATGGATGTTAATTAAATTTATTGTGGTGGTTATTTTACAATATATACATATATCAAGTTATTATGTTGTACACCTTAACCTAAAACAAATGTTTTATGTCAGTTAAAATCTGTCCCATTTATATATACCGTGCATGATTGTGCATGTGCATGCACACACACACAATATTGACTGTAAAGTAGTAAAACTGATTCCACAAGCTATAAGCGGAGACAGTTCTCTATATTATGATCACATATTTTATTTGTAGCTGCTGTGATAACCATCCTTACCCTGTGATAATTAGTTAACCAACTTTGAGGGAAAGAGGGCTAGAATCTGCAGGTTAAAACTAGATTTGTATCACAAGGGAACATCCTTGTGTATCTCTAGGCAGTCAGAAGTTTGCTTTAGTATTGTTATTAGCCTGCCTTCCTTCAGAATGTTGCTCCTCCAACTCCTCTTTATTTAATGGGAGATACTTCTTTTTTTTTCTTTCTTTCTTTTTTTTTTTTTAAATATTTATTTATTTGACACACAGAGAGAGATCACAAGTTGGCAGAGAGGCAGGCAGAGAGACAGGGGAAGCAGGCTCCCCGCTGAGAAGAGAGCCTGATGCGGGGCTCGATCCCAGGACCCTGAGACCATGACCTGAGCCGAAGGCAGAGGCTTAAACCACTGAGCCACCCAGGCGCCCCAGTGGGAGATATTTCTTGATTATCGCCAGCATTCAGTGATGTGTAGAACCATGAGATTATGCAGAGGGTTAAATTTTTTTTCTTGACTCTATATGTGATCTTAGGAAGACCTAGAGAGATAATATCTTGACATTTACAAAGAAAATGAAATGAATTTAGTTAATTTTTTTAGTGCTTTTTATGTTGAAATTTCATCTTGCTGCCTGAAAATCTTGGCACATTCACAGTTCCTTGCTATCCTGGCAGTGTCCCAGCATGTATTCTTTAATGGGTGTGTGTGCCTTCAGTGCTAATCTGTTTTGGCGGGGGGTGAGGGGGAGGAAGTAGTTCAGATGAACTGATTAAAATGTCATCATAATACAGAATTGTACATGCTCCTCAGGTTATATTGCTAAAATGCTTTTTTTTTTTTTTTAAATCAGTGATTGAAAGAAAAATATTTATTGGTTTTTTTTAATGCAGGAAAAAGAAATATGTTAAGGTGGAAATAATGAGATTTTACAGTTTTCATATTTTGATCATATCATTTTAGCTTTAAGGAAATTAAAAGTGTATCTGTTATTCTCAAGACAGTTATATTTCTAGGGAGCGTACTTAGTATTTTCCTTTTATAAAGTCATATCTTTATCTGCTTATTCTTGAGATAACTCATATGATCAGGAAAAATGATTCTCTAGGTTGATACTGTTTGGCTTTTAAGCATCTCTCTGCTCAGAGGGGAACAATGTTTTCTAAGTCTGGAATATTAGATTTGGTTATTGGATTGGTGTGATACTAGGCCAGTTAAATTTTTGATTCTTGTTAAAATTTTATAGATTTCTCTTATGTTCTAAGACTTTAGGTTCCTATTTACAAATTGAATGGTCTTTTTCCTTACTTTATAAGGACTTCTTTTCAACTATTTCAGAATGATATCACAATTTCCAAGTGTAATTGTAATATAACTACTTCATATTATAATAAACATCTATTAATTGCAAAAATAATTAGAAATAGGTTTGCGTTGTTGCTTGGTGGGTTTTAAGAATACTTTGAGGGGCGCCTGGGTGCCTCAATCTGTTGGGCATCTGCTTTCGGCTCAGTTCATGATCCTGGAGTCTGGGATCAAGACCCAAGTCAGGCTCTTGCTCAGCAGGGAGCCTATTTCTCCCTCTGCCTTTGCCTGTAGCTCCCCCTGCTTGTGCTCTCTCTTTCTTCTCTCTCTGTCATATAAATAAATAAAATCTTTTAAAAAAAGAATACATTTAGTATTTAATTATGGGAGATTTTCAAATATATGCAGAAAGAGGGACAACTATATATATATGGATATATATATAAAATGAAAAATAAGTATATATACTGAGTCCCCATGTACCACCTAATACCAATAATTATCAACACATGGCCAATCTTGTCTTATTCATAATCCCATCTCATCCCTCTTTTTATTCTCATATGAATCATGAGTCTTTTTTAACTGTAAATATTTCAGTACATATATATGTGTGTGTACATGTATAATAACTATAACATAGTTATGTAATAATTATATACTTACATATTTGTAATTACATAATAATCATATTTCAGTATATACATGTATCTAATTCCTTCATATGTTCAAATATTCAGTTAGTATTCACATTTACCCCACCAATTTCCATGTCTTTTTATTTTTTTATTTTATTTTATTTTATTTTATTTTTAAAGATTTTATTTATTCATTTGACACAGAGAGATCACAAGTAGGCAGAGAGGCAGGCAGAGAGAGAGAGAGGAGGAAGCAGGCTCCCCGCGGAGCAGAGAACCCGATGCGGGACTCGATCCCAGGACCCTGAGATCATGACCTGAGCCGAAGGCAGCGGCTTAACCCACTGAGCCACCCAGGCGCCCTCCATGTCTTTTTAAATATAGTTTGTTTACATCAGGATCTAATTAAGGTCCATGCATTGCTTGGTTAAAATGTTGGGGTTTTTTTTGTTTTGTTTTGTTTTTTGTTTTTTAAGTAGGCTCCATGCCCATTGTGGAGCCCAACATAGGACTTGATCCTGAGATTAAGAGTCGGACACTTCACCAGATGAGCCACACAGCCCCCTGGTTAAAATGTTTCTTAGGACTCTTTTAATCTACTGATGTTTCCTCTCTTTTCCCTTACAATTTCTGTAAGAAATTTGAGTTTTTGTTTGTTTTAACTTTTATAGAGTTTCCCACACTCTGAATTTTCCTGAGGTGTCATTTAATGTTTCTCCATGTGTTTTTCCCCATATTTCCTGTAAAGGGGTAGTTAGAGCTATAGGCCTAATCATACTCAGGAATACTTGTCCAACAGTACTTAATAGGGGTTCATAAATTTATCAGGAGTTACTGATTCTTTCTGTGAAGTTAGCAGCCATTGTTAATTATTGCCTCATTCAAATAATGCTTTGGTGGTTATAATATTCAAATTCTGTCGTTCCTTTTATATTTCTGGAGTGCTTCTATAAGGATAAACTTCTTTTCATCAACTATTTGGTACCTTGAGGTACAGTTCATATATAGGAAAGGCAGAGTAGACTTCTTTTTTTCCTTGTATACACCAGTTGGGTGAATAGAAGTTAGTTCAAAAGGTGACTAATTAGGGGTGTGTGTGTTGTGTGTATATCATTATTAACTTATGGAAGATTTACTTTTAGGCTCGGATAGTAAATTTCTAAATCCAATGGAGAATCTTCTCTTTGACTTGATTGACTACCTGTCTTGTTCTGAGGATTCCTTAGTATAATTTGCAGTGAAGAGCTATCCAGTTCATTAATACACTCAGCAAGTATTTACTGAGTACCTTATCGTGTGCCAAGTACTCTCTAGGGTATAGAAAATAAATACCTCATTTAACAAAACAGACAAATTCCTCGCTTTCTGGTGTTCTGAGCCTCATTTGAGGCTAATTATTCAAAACATTTCACAACTCCTGACGTACTGAGCTGTCTCTCTCATCCACTTCCTCAAATATGTCTTCCTCAAATATGTCTTCCTTTTTACCAACCACAGAGCTTCTACAATTTAAAGATAAAAATTATGCCAGAAAATGCCTCTTTAGAGCTTCAAATGCCATTGTGCCATGGTTCTCAGTCCTTTTCTGAGAACCATCTGAGTCCATCACATCTTACTTCCATTAGGTATCATATGATTTGGAGAACATGTTAAAATGGTTTAAATGACCTAGAATAATTTATGCTCAAATTTTTAAAATACATATTTTTTCATTTAACAAATTTTTTGTCATTATCAAGTTACTCTTGCTTTGTACGTGATGTATTTTAATTCGTATAGTTATTATACATGTAGTATAGTTCTAATTCTAAAAATATCACATCGGGTCTAACTTGGTATATGACAGTAATAGGTGATTGCAAAACAAGTGATACAGTTTAGCAAGTTTAGAGCGAACACTAACATAAAAGATGTTATCTTGAAAAAAGAGTAACTTTCCAGAGCAGAGAGCATTTAATATTTGTAAATGATGGATATTGCCTTATATGTATTAGTTTCAAAACATTTTATTTTATCTTTGCAGGAGCAATTGGTTACATGGGAACAAGTGCCTTTGTCCGAAAAATCTATACTAATGTGAAAATTGACTAGAGACCCAAGAAAACCTGGAACTTCGGATCAATTTCTCTTTCATAGGGGTGGAACTTGCACAGCAAAAAAAAAAAAGCGCAAGAAGAGATTTGGGCTTTCACACTGGGTACTCTGTGGGTCTCTCTTTCGTGGATGGCTTAAAGTAACATCTATTTCCATTGATCCTAGGTTCTTACTGACTGCTTTCTCCAACTGTTCACAGCAAATGCTTGGATTTTATGCAGTAGGCATTACTACAGTACATGGCTAATCTTCCCAAAAACTAGCTTATTAAAGATGAAATAGACCAGCTCTCTTCAGTGAAGAGGACAAATAGTTTATTTAAAGCATTTGTTCCAATAAAATAAATAGAGGGAAACTTGGATGCTAAAATTACATGAATAGAATCTTCCTGGCACTTAGTGTTTCTACGTTATTGAAAAATGATGTTCCAGAAAGATTACTCTTTTCTCTTATTTTTACTGCCATCGTCAACCTATTGTGGGACATTTTTATATATTGAATCTGGGTTCTTTTGACCTGTTTTTTTCCCCCCCCAATCCAACTGCATCCTTTTTTAAAAAAAGAGAGAATTAAAAAATATTAAAATCCTGCATGTAATATATCTGCTGTCATCTTAGTTGGACCAACTTCCCATTTATTTATCGTAAAACTATTCAGTTCCATCTTAATTCCATCCAAAGAAGATACAGTCTGAAGATAGAGGTGTACTCTCTACAATGCAATTTACTGTACAGTTAGAAAGCAAAGTGTTAAATGGAGAAGATATTTGTTTTTATTAAACATTTTGAGATTTAGATAAACTACATTTTAACTGAATGTCTAAAGTGATTATCTTTTTCCTTCCCCCAAGTTAGTCTTACATCTTTTTTGGGTTTGAATGAAGGTTTTACATAAGAAATTATTAAAAACAAGGGGGTGGGTAATAAATGTATATAACATTAAATAATGTAACGTAGGTGTAGATTCTCAAATGCATTTGGATGTACAGATTGACTACGGAGTACTTTTTTCTGATGATGATTGGTGTAGAAATGTGTGAATTTGGGTGGCTTTTTACATCTTGCCTACCACTGCATGAAACATTGGGGTTTCTTCAAAATGTGTGTGTCATACTTCCTTTGGGAGGGGGATTGTTTTCTTCTGTTTCTTTTCTGAGTCTCCTACAGGAGCTAAATTTGTAATTTAGAAACATTTAATTTTGTTAATCCTGTCTGGGGCACTTAAGTAACATCTAAAGCATTACTGCTTTAGAATGTTAAAATAAACTTTCCTGACCAAATTGTTTTGTGAAAATAGATGTGTTTGCAATTTGAAGGTATCTTTTCAAAAGGCAATATTACTGAATGCAATTTTTTAAATATACTGTAAACTGTGCTTTTCTAATACAGGAGACCCACACCTTAGAATCTCCAGACTTGCTTACATCTAGATTATCCAGTAGAGTCACAAAGTAAATGATAAGCCTTTCGAATTACATTGTGGCACAAAAGCTGTTAAGGTTGGTGGACCGTGTCAAGTGGGGATGGGGTAAAAGTGGTTAGCTTGCTATTGGATGAGCTAATAAAGGTTACAGTTTTCTAAGAGAAGTGATTTAGTTTTGAATACGTCTTTCTGGAGCTATCCATAATGTGAAGTTTTCCTAGAACCATTGAGTTTCTAGTTTAATAGTTTGCTATGCAAATGACCACCTAAAACAATACTGTATATTGGTATTTTTAGAAAGACTCAGAACCGCTGTATTTAAACTTTAATGTGAAACTCATGCCATTTATAGTTAAATAAGCTGTTTTCATTACAAAAATATGTTTCTGTAAATTGACTCTGCATCCTATAATGTGGTATATAAGGACTATTAAGAGTGAAAAGTTTGATTTCTTACCACTTAAGTATGGCTCACATGAACAAACAGGAGTTTGATCAGAAGCTGTAGGTAAATCCTTCTTCAAGCCAAAATGTTGTATTAAATGCAGTCTGTGGCTCTTCCATTTTCTCTTCCTTCTCACCTGCCTTTAAGAGCTTACAACAAACTGAATGTCAGTATTTAGTGGCTTATGTAATGTAACTTTAACTACATGTAAAGTAATTACAACATAAAGTCTATCTAATGGAGTATCAGTTGGGCAGCAAGCTTTTGTCTTAGTAAAATGAAATCTGTTTCTCTTGAATCTTGCAGGTAAGGTAAGGGTTTTAAAAAATCGTGTGCTTCAGGTGCTTTCGGGTATACCAATTCCTTTTACTAAATTGAGTTCTATTTCAAGTCCTTTGGAATCCTCAGTGAACAAAAGTTTTCTAATTTCCAAATATGTTGTATCATTAAAATGAATATAAATTGCCTTGAAAGTGCTTAGAAAATATATATTGATTTATGCCTTCATGGAGGGGCTGGCCATGTGTGTGTCTTGAAGAAGACTTAATCCACAAACAGTTTAGCTCCCTAGCTCTGGGCTATAGAGTAGTAAAATAAAATACTTAAGTTAGTTAAAGGGTGAGGTTCTTCCACTCCTTTAATGCTATGTGTCTGTCATCCATTTGTTGACATTACTTGCTCAACTTATCAACTGATGCTTTGAACACTACCAAAAACTAAGGATAAACTTTCTCCTTGTATCTGTAAGCATGCTTCTACTAAAATTTAGCTACAGTACTAACTGGCATCATTATTCATCTATTCTAGTACAAGGGTAGGATAAAGTGGAAATGGAATGGCTGGGACTATGGTAAAGCATTCTTTGGTATATCATGTTGGGCTCCTAATTTGTACTAAGTTTGACCACGAATCAAGCCCCATCCTCTTAGAATCCATTATACTGTGCTGATATCTGAACCTAATGAATGGTATGGTTGGGTGTTTTTCGTTGACAGTGGACAGATCTCTTTATAAGGGTGGTTGCTGCAAATTCTAGTTTTTCCAAAATCCAGTTTATTTAGGATTTACCCACAAATTGTATTCAGTTTGTTAAAGCTTGTGTTTCCTAAATGTTTACAAACCACCTTCTGCCAAATGTCTTGCAAATAATATTCCTTTGAGTAATTTCCTTGAATTTTTACAAATGTAAAAAAGAAAAGAAATGTATTAATGTAATTTGTTCAGGAAAAGCTGCATACCGAAGGGCTTCTGTATATAAATTCTGGGAAAGAAAAGCCTATTTGTAATCTATACACTGCAGTTCCATCTGGGTTTTAAGTTTAGGTTTCAGCATGTTGTAGTGCTTCAGTCTATTGATTTATTGGAACATGTAATAAATAGGAGCAGTGACGTATGAAAATGCAAGTACTCATTAATGTTTTATGTCTTCATAAAAATTCGATGGCTATGAAGCTGTATTTTCGCAATCAAGATGTTAAAGAGATCAGAGCAGTGAAAATTTATAAAGATTGTTTGGAAGTGTCTACAGAAATAGACTACATTTAGGGGTGGGGTAGATCAGAAAGTGAACATAAAGCTGCAGAAATTTTAAAAGGTTTAAATTCAATATGAGGAGTAATTCTAGTTCTCTCAGGAGCCTTTTCTGAAAGCCATCTGAGTTGACATTCTTATTGGAGCTGTAGGCGGAATTGTGCAAAGACAAAAGTAAAAATTAAGTTTTTATTTTACTGTATCAAGAGATGGAAACAGAAACTGTTGTGAGGGTGAACTAGGCTTGCAGGTAATTGACGGACAAGGCAGTATTTTATGTGTTTACCCCAGTTCCTCATTTTAGGACATTTGAAAGTTAACAAATGTTCGAAGTAAGATCTTCAGGCAAGGAAAAAATAACATGGAATTCCGTTTTGAAGGACAGGAGAGTATATGCAGAAAAGCGGTCGCATGTGGGCTTTTCGTCTGTGTCATATTTGAACCTATAAATCCCCACAGAGCACGGGCAGTCGTTACCAGTGGGAAGGAAACTGTTACTGATTGATGATTACTTCCATTTTGTACCCACCTTTGGTTTCTGTAGGTCGTATTCCAACTGGCTTTTTAGTAATAGATATCCAGTATATACTGTATCAAATACATTTGAGGTTCTAATCTAGACTGTTAATCTAACTGAAGTTGGATTTTTAAAATAATAAAAAGTTAAATGTACTTTCCTTGGATGCTTTATTTCTTTCCTTTTTGAAACAAGTGAACCAGGCCTAAGGAATCACCCATTATTACTGGTATGCATATGAAATGATTACTGATAGCATTTCACAGTTAAACAGGAACCTGCAGACTTTTGCTGTGAAGGGCAGGTATGAAATATTTGAGGCATTGAGGGCCAGATGCAACTGCTCTAACACTGTAGCACAGCAGCGGAAGTAGATAGGACATAAACCAGTGAACATGGCTGTTTGCTATTGGATATACAGATTGATTGTCGAACAATAACAATAACGGCCAATGGGCTACAGTTTGCTGACCCCTGAAATGAAGGATTTAAAAATTAAGATTCGATTTTTCACCTAACTGCTTATTTTGAAAAAAAAAAAATTAAATATACAGAAAGTTGAAAGAATGGTACAGTGTATAAGGTTTGTCTTTACAAGATTATTTTTCTCTTCTATTATCATTCTTTTGACTTCTGTGTACAAGCTCTGACTCCTACACTCAAACCCTTCTATCCCCAGGCCTGTTGTTATGATTAATCCTACATTGTCTAGCCAAAGTAGTGCCACCCATGTTCCCTCACAACCCTTCTGTGAAGCTGATAGGATAGACTACTACATATTCTAGGAAAGAAGCTAGAGCAGCCAAAGAGTATATTATTTTAGGCCAGAAAGAATCAAGATGAGATTAGGGTCCTCTCGACCACTCTCACTGTGAAATGCGAATACCACAACTCTAGCCTGTGGAGCAGATAATATAGGGAAAGATCGCATTGAAGATGAGTGTTTTATTCCAACAGAAGAGGTTATTTTTATTGTGCTACATCAAAATCAGTAATTTCCCCAGGTCTATTGGTACTTCTCTTTTTCATCTCCTGCTTTAACTAGTTATTTCAGTCCTTGTCAACCCTCTTAGTTCTTCCCCTAATTTTAGCTACCTCGGTCAATACAAATACTTGACAATTGCTGTTGGCCAAATAGTTTCACTTAGTACAAATGTGGATTGCTTTTGATCTCTAATGGACAGTTTCTGTGTGGATGGAAAATTAAGAGTCTGAGGGACTCTATTATATAGCCAGCTTTTGGATTTCAAAGTGAGAACTGTTTTCTTAAACTGTTAATCTCCAGTTTAACGTTAGAGTAGGGGGGAATGTGCCTCCAGTAGGAGTGTGGAGTCAGTGCTAATATAGTCTACAAATGTATTTAAGTCATTTTCAAAATTTTGCATGTTTAAGGTGTTAAAATTTCAAATTTACAAAGTGGAGGAAATGGTTTTATGGAGAAGTTGGATATAAGTCATTTTAACTGGCCAATGTCCTGATTATTCTTAGTGGCTCAGTCTAAGCTACTAAGATTATGGTACTTAACCTTGAAGGTCATTGATGGGAAGGGAGGGCCTAGAGAGTGAAATATGGAAGGTTCCATATTGGAACTTGGTTCCAAGTTGGGAGTTGGTTATAGGTGAATGGAGTAGGACATACATACATAGGTAAGTGTCGTAAGTGTGGTCAGCTTGAGGGTTACGGTAGGTGTTGGCATGAGGATGCAGGCTGTGTGGTTATCAAGATGTCCCCAGCAGAAACATGGAGGTGTGAAGCAGCAAGGCTCTGTTAGGGTGATGGCAAGGTGTTTAATGCAACAGGAGTGGAGAGTGGACATAGGTGGAAGGAGCCAAGACTGGAAGTGTGGAAGGAAGACCTGACAGTACATAGGTGCAGTGTGTTGGAGGAGCTCAGACAAAGGTTTTGGAGAAGAGCTACAAGGGGTTTTGAACAGCTGTTCAAAGATTATAACATATTTTTAATAACCTTCTCTAAGGAACTCAAAGTGCCTTCTCAGTGGTAACGTAAACAAAGGAATGAGCTACCAGATAAGAGTGCCTGCTTTATTCTAGAGGTTCTTCTCCCTACCCTGGAGGAAATGGCGGTGATGTGTAGTGGTCTGGAATGGCAAAATGAGGAGAAAGTGGCCTGTGTGGAGTAGCTGGCCATTTGGAGGGGTTGCACAGGGGTTTGAGAGCTGCTGCAAGAGAACCGGGCTGCTCTGGGTATCTGGAAATGGATGGATGGACATTTGACTAACAGGGAGGTCTGGGGGGAAGCTTGTATCCACTTGGCAGTTTTTCCACAGTGGGGGAGGAAACCACAAAAATTATGAATAATTATGGATGTAATGGGACTATGCTGAGCCGCTTTAGAGCATAAAGCCTTTTACTCTAAATCTACCTCTAGTATTCTCATGGGATTTAAATTTAAAAATACATATTTTAAAAATTATATGGGTCAAGATTAAGGTTCAATATAAAACTAGTGTATGAAATCAGTAATTGTAGAACTGATAAAAATTATTGGGGCACCTGGGTGGCTCAGTGGGTTAAAGCCTCTGCCTTCAGCTCAGGTCATGATCCCAGGGTCCTGGGATCCAGCCCCACATCGGGCTCTCTGCTCTGCAGGGTGCCTGCTTCCTCCTCCTCTCTCTCTCTGCCTCTCTGCCTACTTCTGATCTCTGTCTGTCAAGTAAATAAATAAAATCTTAAAAAAAAAACACATATTTTAAAAATTACATGGGTCAAGATCAGGGTTCAGTATAAAACTAGTGTGTGAAATCAGTAATTGTAGAACTGATAAAAATTATTAACCATCCCTTTTCAGTTGTTCCTATCTAACCTCTCAATACGATAATCCAAATGTTTGTTGCTGTTTATTGATGGAGAGCCAAAGTAGCATGCAAACAAGGCTTCTGACCTAAAACTGTGCAGCTTGCTCATTCAGGAGCACCACTGTCTTCAAAATATTTGGACAAAGACTGTTGGTGAGAAGAACTGGCAGCTACTCACCAGGTGGGGATTAGAGGCAACAAAGGCTCACAACCTCAGGGCTTATACAGGAGGTCTCCTATAATGTCCTACTTTCTAGAGGAATTCCCTGCTAATGAGGAAGCCAGTTGGCTGTTTACCTAGTGCCATCTGGAGACCTGGAAGTGTCACAGAAGTTTCTTAGGCTTTTTAGATGTTGACTTTGTGGACTTGCCTACTGACAGGTGGTGACCTTCACTGGGTTCAGTGCAGGGAACGATGGCGTTGGGTTTGACTCCTTCCAGCATTCAGGCAGAAATGCCATTCAACCCCTTCCCACACCTATTGCCTGTTTAATGGCCACTTGGCCTCTTCACTGCCATTTGGTGGCATCCACTCCCCCCAGACTTCTTTCTCCTACTTAGGAGTTCCAAATCAGATCTTCTTGCCCAATCTGGCTCCATTCTGCATGTGCCCATTTGATGATGAAACAGGGTCAACTTGGATTTCTAAGGGTGAAGACAAAATACCCCCGACACTACCTTCCAGTAGTTGTTTTAAACCTTTACTGGTTTGAAGGACTTGTTATCCTAGTTAATAGATAGGACATTACCATAATCCAAGAAATTAGAGTCTTGTATATAAAGCCCAACTCTAGTTTGTCATTAGTGGCCGTGAAGTCATGTGGAAACCTAAAAGCAAGTTTAGTTCATATTTTGCTTAAATATTTTAAATGAAAAAATATTCTACTGGGTGGGATGCTGAAAAATCTCTACACATTGATGTGTTTTACTTCTTGATTAGGGTAATTTTGCTTGCATAAAAAGGTCTTTGAAATGCCTCATGGTAATAGAACTTTTTATGTCTATAAGTCAAAATGGCTCAGTTCTGACAATTTTTACATTTAAGGTACAATTTGGGAGTGGGTTTCAAATATCTCTTGATTATTCTTCTAAATTATTTGGTCATATGTTTTTAATTGGCAAAAAATAACCAGACTTCAAAAATTGGTCATTTTTATTCCATCCAAGTTACTGGTGAGTGGCTTATTTAATAAAAACATGTCTGTAATTTAACACAAATAGCACATACAGCTGTTCATTTGTCAATCTTTTTGCCTGCACGAAGCATCTTAAAACAGTTTTGCTGAAGGATAGGGTCACCAAGAGGGGAAATCTGTCATTTTAAATAATTCTTCCCCTAAGGCAATCGCATCACCAGCCACTAGGTTAGGTGAGGTGGGTGCTGGCACAAGCGTCCTTCATGGCTAGACGAGGGATATTGAGAAAGCTGAGAGAATCGTGATCTTTTGTTTTTTTCTGAGCTGAAAGCTACCAGCGAGAAGATTAACTTCATTCCTACGGAGAAACGATTGTCCGAAAGCACAGAGCCAATTGGTAACGACGCGGGCCGCTCACACCGGGCTCCTGGTCCCGAGAGCTCCGAGCCACAACCGCTGCTGCCAGCCTTCGCCCACGTGTGCATCAGGGTGTTGTAAAGTGAGTCATGCCGACAAAACAAGGCGGGAAAGTCCAGCCTTGATCTTCAGGAGCAGCGTTCTCGGGGGCCGGAGCCAGAGGAGGCGCCCGGAGAAGGGCGCCCTCGACTCGGTGGGAGCCCTGCGGGCCCCCGGTCCTTGCCGGGAGCATCTTCACCTCGCTCCCCTTCCTCCGAAGTTGCGGAGGTGCCGGGAAGAGGAGGGGCCTCGCCTCGGGCGCCCGAGTGATTGGCTGCCCGGGGCCCTTGGCGAGGGCTGTGTGGTCCAGCCCGGGTGGAGAGGGGCGGAGCGGCCACTGCTCCAACCACCGCCACCACCGCCACAGTCGCAGCCGCTGCAGCCTCGGCCGCCGGGCAAGTAGCTCCGATCCGCGGCTTCCTGAGCGCCCCGACGCGGACCGCGGCGCCGCGCTCTGCTCGCCCCGCGCCCGAGCCATGCGCGGCCGCCGTGCGTAATCGCCGCGCCGCCACCGACCTGACCCTCGCGCGCGGTCCCTGACCCGAGAGGAGCTTCCCGGACACGCAGCTCCCGCGGGCTCCGTCGGCCCCTCGCAGCCATGCCCCGGGCGACTGCTCTCGGGGTCCCGGTGCCACTGTTGCCGCCTCTCCTGCTGCTGCTAGCGCCGCTGCCCCGCGGCGCCGGGGGGCTCGCGGAGCTCTCGGACGCCGCCCCGGACTATTCGGCGCTGGAAGGCGAGGAGGGCGCGGAGCAGCAGCTGGAGCATTACCACGACCCGTGCAAAGCCGGTAGGTGCCGCCGCCGCCGCCGGGGAAGTCCGGCAGAAGTTTGCCTTTGAAATGCAAATGAGTGGTGGGCAAGCGGGCGCTGCCTTCTGTGGGGCGGGTCTCCCTCCCTCCCCCGAGGTTCCCCGGCTCCCCGGGAAGACAATGCCACTCCGGCTGGGACGTCCCGGCCGCGGGCCTGCGGCGCGCCCCGGGTGGCAGCCTCGGGAGCGTTCCCCCTGCGGAGGAGGGCGGGCGCCCGGGCCGCCTGACAGCCAGGTGCTCCGCACGAGTGGCCGCCGAAGGCGCGGGGCAGGGCGCGCCCCTCCCGGGCTCGGAGGGAGCCCTGGCCCCGGCTCCCCGCGTTTGCAAGTTGTGCGCAAAGTTTCCCGAAATCTCGCGCCTGCTCTTGGGAAGAGAAGAACAAAACCCGAAAAGCGGCGCGGCGGGCACAGGGAAGGTGGTAGCTGAGGGAGAATGCGAGTGACGCGAGTTGCCGCAAAGTTCCCGATAGCCCCCTCAGCGTGGTCCCCGCCTGGGGGTCGCGGAGATGGAAGCCGGCAGGTGCTCTAATCCCTCAGGAAGCGGCGCCGGGACGCGCGGGTCTTTCTGGCGCACATTCGGCCCGGGCGCCGCGGCTCCCTTCCCGGAGCCACCAGCCGGCTCGGGTGTCCCGAGGGGCGTGGCCTCCGTGCCCGCTCGCTCCGGGCAGCAGCGCCTCGGGGGCCCGGGCGCAGGTTCCGGACAGCTCTCGAGTGCGGCGAGCTCCGGCCGGGACCCAGGCGAGGATGGGCTGGGAGGCCCGCCTCACCCCTCCTAGCCGGCGGCCGGCGGCCCGCAGAGACGAACAGACGGAGCGGAGAGCACGGCCTCCCTCCTCTCCCCGTGCTGTGGCCGGCCGGGTCTGGGGGAGCGCCGTGGCCGGTACCCCCACTTCTTCACTCTCTGGAGACCTCCGCTAGCCTCAGTTCCCTCATCTCTAAATTGGGGACAGTAATTATAGGAAGTCTCATGATGTGTGGGAAAATTCTCTGCGAATGGAGTGATGAGATAGATGGTCCTGTAATGATCTGGGTCTTCCCTGCAGCGGCTATGGGCAAAGTTGGGGGTCGGACAGATCCGAATTGGCCGAAGTCTGGGGAACACCAGGTCACTAGGAGGCGGGAGGACCCAGAGGCTGTGAGACCTGAGAATCTTGTGAAGGTTGAAGTTCAAGCCAGGCTTGAGGGGGCTGGTCTTACCCTGCAGGAATAGTCCTCCAGAATACCCACCAATTACTGTACCTGGTGGGGCTTCTGAGTTAGGAGGGGCAGGAATATTGGTTCCTGGGTCATTTGAGAGAACGTCAGCGGGTAGCATGTCCCAACTGAGGCATCCCAGTTCGTCATGGGACCCAGCCCATGACCAGGGAGAGATCTCTGGAGCACTGTTGGAATGGTGGGTGGCCTTGCCTGGAAAAGACAGACACCGAGGCTGTGAAAACCGGGCGGGGGCTAAAGGGGTTGAATCAACCATCGATGAACTTGTCAGATCCTGGACTCTACAGTTGTGTGCTGGGGCCTTTGGGCAGCCATGTGGGCAGCTGGGGCCTGGACTCGGGAAGCCATCAGTCTGTTGAGGTATGGACCGAGACCTCTGGTATGTGGGATGCTGAAAATCCAGGTGAAAGAGACATAGGGCTGTCTGGGAGAGCCCTCCCGGCTCCCAGGCTCAACCTTGTGAAATAACTGGGTGGCAGCTTTGCCTCTTGAAGCCTCCTTTTTGTCCAATAATTTTGTAGAAAATGCTAGATAACCAGGGCATGTGTGTGCTGTGACTCTTCACCCACAGGATGCAATTGGCGGGCTGGGCTGGGGAGTAGAGGATCTTGGGAGCTTGCTTTCGGCCCTCTCCAGGCAAGTTCCTTGGCCATCCTTGATCTTCCTGCGGCTGGGGCCTCTCCTCCAGCTGTGCTCATTCTAAGAATGGCCAGCAGAGGGCGATGGCAAGGAAGACCTGGGGAAAAGGTCACCTCTCAGGATGTCCCTGCTTCTGGGAATTCCCTGAGCCAGGAAAAGTCTTCTAGAAGGACAAAAAGCAGTTCACCAGGGCACTGAGATCTCAGTGGAAGGACATGCCTCACGGCTCAGGGGGAACACTGCATTTCCTGGTTCCACATTTAAATCAAATGTTCAGGGCAGCCTGTCATCCTACGGAAGTCAAGTCCTAACTTCTGGCTCGTCTGCCAAGAAGGAGGGCTTCAGGGCTCTGAAACCTGCTGTTTCTTGAGTGGGGGCCAGTACGTTATGCTGCAGACACAGTTCAGGGAGGAGAGGCTTGAATCTGGTCCTGGCCTCGTGGAGCTGTGTTAACCTCGGACAGATTGCCTCCTCTCTGGGTCTCCGTTGCTTATCTGCAGGATAAGTGGTTAGACTTGTTAGGGTTGCAAGCTGACAGGCTGAGGAAGCTGGTTCTCTTGGTCCACGTCCATCAGCTTTCTTGTCCTGTGCTCGCTTCACACCCTGCGGGCATTTGAATATATGCGCCTGGCTCCTTCCTACTTAGTGTTCTGTGGTTCTATGACCTTTGCTTCCAGCTCAGCCTCTCAGAGGCTGACCAGACTGGTAAGAGTTCCACCATTTACAGTTTTACTATTTACTATTTCACCACTTTTACCATTTAAAAAATTTTATTTATTTATTTATTTATTTTTAGGATTTTACTGTTTGCGATTTTTATCATTTCCTCTGCTGTTTACATTCTGTGTGGCCTTGGGTGAGACACTTCAGTTCTCTGTGCTTTAGTGTCCTTGTTTATAAATGAGGTTGATTCCTGATAGATTAGAGTGCTTAAAACAGTGCCTGCTATATATGTAGGTTCTTTACAAACAGGTTTTCTAGAAACTTGAAAGAACACCTTCAAGTGGACCTTTGAAGCAAGTTTTAAACTAGAACATTCAAATTTACTAATAAGCAATCTACTTCATGCTGTAAGAAGAGATGCTTTTCAAATCAGATGCTGGTGGAGTGGGAGTGAGTGTGTGCAAGCCCTCCTGGCCTGGGACTGCTGAGGTACACTGGTCTTTCTGGACACGGTCTCTGCCTGGCAGTCTGCAGCTCTGCCGTTTTGTTTTTCATCTGATACTGTAAGTGCGGCCAAGGCTTCAAATGACAGTGAATTATAAGACATCCTTCTGAGTGCCATGTCTCTGAAAGCAGTCTTTGCAAAGCTTTTAAGAGCTTCTCCTGCCTGTTTGCTCTCACCCACAATTTTTTAGCTGGGTTCAGGACCAGAAGGCCTGGGTCCTTATCCCTTTTACTCCCTGTGAGGCCTTGAGCAAGTCACTTCACCTCTCCATGCCTCAGTCTTCTCATCTGCAGAATGGAGATGGGAATAAACCACTTACCTGTGGCGAGTTGTAGCCGGATTCCTCAGACAAGGACTTGCGTGTCGATGGTTTGAGAGGTGATCCCAAGAAGCGGGAAGAGTAGAACAGGGAAGGAGGAAGTCCAACGAAGGAAGTGAATTGAAGTAGCTGCTATGGTCGGTGGAGTTTTGCACCCACCAGAACCTCTGCAAAGCTTCCAGAAAGTCTCGTAGAATTTCTTGCCCGTACAATAGGGAGCTGGTGCATTTCTCCAAAGGCTGCTGTCCTTCACTGTTTGCTCCCTGGTCTTTGGATGGCTGTGTGAAAAACCACCCACACTCAGTGGTATAGAACGACGACCATTTTTTTTTTTGTCTCTCCTCTGCAGTGTCTGAGCCTCTGCTGGCAAGGTTTGCAGGTGGTGGTGATTGGGGCGGTGGTCAGGCCTGGGTCCTTATCCCTTTTACTCCCTGTGAGGCCTTGAGCAAGTCACCACCTCTCCATGCCTCAGTCTTCTCATCTGCAGAATGGAGATGAGAACCCCCTGACAGGGGGTTACCTGGAATCATCTGGAGCCTTGTTCAGTCACATCTGGCTCAGGGGAGGGCAGCTGGTATTTACAACTTTATTTTCATTCCTGCTTGTTCTGGTGTCCTTACTGATAGGCAGGTGCTGATCTGATGGAGTCAAAATATTTCAGGGGTGTATGGAAATGGACGTTTATTTTCCCACTTCTCCAGGCAGGAGCGGCATCTGGCTCATCTCTCTTTCTAATCTGTCACCCTTGAAGTGCACTTGGGCAGGGCCCGAGGTGCTTAAGAGCAAAGGCTTTGACACCTGATGGACCTCGATTCAAAATCTGCCACCCCTGTGCAGGGCTTTGTGACCTGGAGTGAGTTACTTAGCCTCTCTGAGCCTCCATTTCCTCACTTGGAAAGAATGGCTAACATTCCCCGTTCAGGGGTTGCTGAAAGGGTTAAATGATTCCGTGTTTGTCAAGTGCTTTGCACAGCTTCGGCCTCGGGCATGTGCTCAGTGACCAACGTGTTCATCGTTAGAGCACCGAGCAAGTGCTCAAGCGCCGAGCAAGTGCTCCTTGTTGACACACTGTAGAGGAACTCAAATTCTTGTAATAGAGGAACAATTGAGTTCATGTTAGAGATTCTTAAATTCAGGCCTGAAAATTATTGGCAACCAGTGTCTCCCAGGTACTTGAAGGGTGAATGTTATGGTGTGTGAGTTAGAGCTCACTAAACACCAAAAAACATAGGTGAAGGTGGATGGGCCAGGGCTGGGTTAGGGGAGGAGATGCAGGGTCTCGGCCCCTGAGTAAGTGTCATACCGAGTCACAGCAACTCAAGCAAGCAGAGCCAGTGTGGTCTGCAGAGGCCCAACAGAGCCCAGCGGTCCCAGCAGCGGTCAAGACTCACATGGGGGCGGGCAGCGTCTGGGAGAGGAGAGGCCTGGAAGGGGAACAACACGTTGGCCTCTTTGGGATGAGCATGATCCCAGAGCCGAGTGATAGCAGGAGCGCCACCCCATAGATCTTTACCCAGCTCAGGAGTAAACAGGCAGCTGTGGCAGTTCCCATTTTGCCCATGGGGAAACTGAGCTTCATGTCCAGACCTTCGGCCTGACGTTGATGGTCCTGTGACTTCCGGTGTTGTCTTTGTAGACGGAGCTCAGGTTTCGCACACAAAGTCCTCCATGGTATCGTCTAACGTGGAACCCCGACTCAGACATCAGTGGAGCCCCTTGTTCTCTTCCTTCTCTTTGCCAGTCCAGCAGTGACCAGTGTCCCACACCCTCCTTTGGGAGTGACACGTATGTTGGCAGCAAATCCTCTAATCCTCTGTCCAGTGGGACAGAGAGGAGGGCAGGAGCTGAACCACAGAGGCATCCACAGCAGCCCTGGATCTGCAGGGCACCCGCCAAGCTCAGGGCTGGGCACTGCCTCCTAAGCAAGAAGATGCTGCTGACTGATAGAAGCAGGGTGTGGGCAGGCCAACAGGTTGTCCCATTCAGCAGCATCTCCCGTGGTCAGTTTGGGACCTTCTGCTTCTCACTGCTTCTCTGGCCACTCTCCAGCCACGAACCAGCCTGGGCAGGCTCCTCCCCAGCCTGCTGGGTCTGCACCCAAACTTGGGAGCAAATGGAATCCCTCAATAAATCTTGCAATAATCCTGTGGCCCTGGAAGAACCCGTCATGCGCAAAAAGTGTGTGGATTAAGTTGAGTCCCGCTTTCCATGCTGTGAGAGACCTGGGGGCTAAGTGTGCAGGCTGGAGAGACAGAGCGCCTGACTTCAGATCCTGGCTCTACAACTTTGTGGCTGTGGGACCCCAAACAACTTGCTTCAGCACTCTGAATCTGTTTCCTCGACTATAAAATGTGGATACTAATATCTACCATGTAGAGTTGTTATGAAGATTACATGAATTAATACAGATAAAGCCTTAGAATAGTGCCTGGAACGTGGTAAATATTCAGTAAATATTATTGTTTTTATTACTATCAACCCACAGAAATTCAACAAGGTTTCCAAGTGGCAGGAAACCAAGTAACTGAACAACAGAAGCCGGATGGTTTTTCCAGAGCTTGGTGTTTCCTGACTATGCGGATGCTAATCACTCCTCTGTATCTAAACACCTTGGTGTGAAAACAGATCTGCCATGAATGTCGCTGGCTTCCTTGGTATTATGCTGAGGCAGGGGTGGAGGGGTGGTTCTGTGCCCTGCAAGCCAGACAGGTGTGTAAGCCCCACTGGGAAGCCAGCCCCTGACTATCTGGAGATGTGTGACTGGTGTTGGGCCAGAACCTCCATTCAGCCACCGGCTCCCCCCTCCCCCCCAGCCACTCCTCTTTCTAAGAGCATTCATTCCTCAGGGAACCCAGGTGGCTCAGTTGGTAACCGGCTGCCTTTGGCTTGGGTCATGGTCACAGGGTCCTGGGATCAAGCCCCATGGACTCCTTGCTCAGCCGGGAGTCTGCTTCCCCTCAGCTCTGCTCCTCCCCATCTCCCCCCGCCCCCTGGCTCATGCTCTCTCTCTCTCTCTCAAATAATGAGATAGAAACTTTAATAAATAAATAAATAAATAAATAAATAAATAAATAAAAGCATTAATTCCTCCAAGTTGCAAATTGCTGAGGTGCGAGTAGGATTTGATC
The DNA here is from genome assembly GCF_009829155.1 of Mustela erminea. Lineage (NCBI taxonomy): Eukaryota > Metazoa > Chordata > Mammalia > Carnivora > Mustelidae > Mustela > Mustela erminea. The sequence continues at coordinate 60,959,538 of NC_045627.1, read as the reverse complement.
CCGCATCACCTTTGAGGGTGGCACAGTCCTTCTGCTGTGGACACCTAGGATGTAACTTCACTGATCCCCAAACGTTTACCTTCTTACCCCTCACCATGACTTTCAGAAGGAGAGCTACGATATTAACCTTCACAGTAGTTACAGCACTGCCTTAAAGCTTTGGGCCATACCTGATGATTTTTAAAGTTGTTTTCCTTCTCCTCTGTCCACTGGTCTCTCCGATAGCCAGGAGATGATCTGAACACTCACGGGAGATGGTCTGGCCTCTTACGATCTGTGGCCCTGGGAGATGTGGTCCGGGTGTCACACAGGGGAGAGGCTAGGCCAGGGCATGCATGGAACGCTGAACTCTTACACGGTGAGGCAAGGACTTCCAGCCTCTGTTGTCTTCCCTAAGCGTAGGGCCTCTCCAGACCTGGAGCCACTTCCCTTCTCCTGGATCCCTCCACATGGTCAACAAGCACCTCTGTGCTGCCCAGACTGAAGGTCACGTTGGTGAACTTGCTCCCAGAGCACCATAGCCCATCGCCTCCTCCCTATCTTTCTCCCTATCCTTGGCTAGGACTCCAACAAGGATGAGACAGTTCTGGCCTTCAAAGTACTCTTAGTCCCAAAGCATCGGGGAGAATGATACAAAGTGTTGAATGGCATCTGTCCCCTCTCTGTTCCTCCGTCCCTTTCCCGAAGGCCCAGAGCAGTGCCTGGTATCCAGTTGGTCGTGGATGGTGGGTCCAGTCTCTCTCTCCACCCCAGAGGGAGAGGACTTAGATGGCTGATCTTTCCCAAGGAGGCTGTGGGTGAGTGGCCATCTGGGAGACAGAGCAGATCAGTGAAAAGTCATGTTTAAGAGACTGCTTTTGGCCTCAGGCAGCCCGTGACATGAAACCTGCCTCTGTCCTCACTATGTGGGTGTTTTTGACGAAGTTTCCTTACCTCTCTGGACCCGTTTCCTCATGTGGAAAATGGGAATGATATGAAAACCCATCAAATAGGTGTGTTGGAGGATGAAACGAGGCAGTGAACACAAGTGTTTCACAAGCAGTTATTAACTGTTAGCTCTTCTCTTTGCTATGGTTACTATTACTCCTGCTATTGTTCCCCATTTAAGATTTTCTCTCCAAGTGACAATCTCTCTGCGGCCTGTGTATGCTTATCTCTCCCTTTCAGGGCTACGGAGAGTTCTCTTGGGACCCATAGCACGAGGCAAGTGACAATTTCTTGCTCCATAGCTCTCTTGCTCTCATCCATGAAGCAGAGGGGGGTGACAGATAAACCCAATGCATATAAGCAGGTTTCTCATGGTATCCTCTTAGCCTGCTCATAATACAGTTCTGCCTGGATGCAAACATAGCAACAGGAACCGAGCTTTCCTGCTGATTGGTTACAGACCTATCTACGATCACGCCACCCTCTAACCACTTCTGTCAATTACCAATAAATATTCTCAAGCTCGCCCGCACGAGCACTTGAGTGTTGACGTTTAGCCCCAGTCTTTGCCCGTTCCGCCAGCTGGGCCACTTATCTCCAGGCTCATCCTGCAATTTGCCCCAAGCCTCCTCCCCTTCCTCCCACCTGGGTTACTGGCTCTGAGTCCATGTGAGTCCTGCCCGAGCCAGGAGCTCCTGCCTTTCCCACAGGAGCAGGCTACCTTCCACCCAACTCTTTTTCATGTTCCTGGGTCAGTTCTCTTCCTTCCTGAACGGGCCCTGGTTTGCCATCCTCTCACCCCGGGCTCAGTCAGAGTCAGCTCGGCTCCTGAGGGCTGGGCTCTGTGGTGGGAGGTAACACGTGGTACCAGAGTCCATCCAGGTGCTGCAACCAGAAAAACCCTGGGGCCATCCGTATATCTGTCTCTTCCTTCCCCTCTCGTGCAGTCTGACTGCAGTCTGCCAGTCCCCTTCCCTCCGTCTCCACTGCCACCGTTTGGTCTAAGGTGCCCCCCCCCCCCCCCCGCGCTGGGCTGATTGCGGCAGTGCCTGATCCCATCGCCCTGCTGCCCCTCTTGCTTCCTGCCATCACTTTTCCGCTTTGTAGGCAGAGCGCGCCTCTTGGAATGCACGTTTGATCGTGTTTATAAAATCAGATCTGCTTAGGATCCTCCACTTACATATCGCTTCCCCCCACCCTGACGCTCCAAGGCCTTCCTGGGCCCTGATCTCCATCAGGGCTCCTCCATCTAATCTCTCGATCACCTTTGTTCGCCTGCATGGCACTTTCGCTGTCCGTTGCTGGATATTGCCAGTGGTGTGATTATTTATTTCCTCAATGTCTGTCTCCGTGTGTGACAATGAGCTCCAAGGCACAGAAGGCATAGGAATTAGAATCTTTGGTTTCCCAGTCATCAGCACAGTGCCTGGCACAAGGTGGGAGCTCAAGTGGTATTTGCCAAATGAAAACCTGAGCAAATGAGATACCAGAGGGGTTTGGAAAAGGTAGCCATCACCATGAGAAAATCAAGGAAGCCTTCCTGGTAAGCCCCAATCTTAGCCTAGAAGGATGGATGGGATTTGAAGAAGCTGGGGTGCACGTTAATGGAACTGAGTCAAGGTGAAGTAGCAGGAGTGCATTTGATGTGTCTAGAACTGGGGGATCGTTTCTGGTTTCCTTTGCAGAGTAGCAGAAACAAGACTGAAAGAAGCTTGGAACAGTGGATGTCAAGCTAAGACGTTTGAAACATGTCCCTTAAGAAATGGGGAGCTATTGATATTTCTTGAGCAGAGGACTAGTATAATGAAGACATATAAGGTTTAGGATCTGTAGAAGCAGGAAATAGGAGGACCACCAGGAAGTCTAGGCCTGGGAACATGAGCACACTTGGGCTACGTCCTCAGGGATGGAAAGGAAGAGAAGATGGGAGGGAGATTGTGGGTCTGTGTGTGACGGAGGTCCCAAGCTGAGCTGCATCTCAAGATCAGAGCTGAAGCATGAATGAGTTCAGTAAGCATTGGGTTGTCTTGGAGGTGGGCAGGAAAGGGAGATTACTTTTTTTTTTTTTTTAAAGATTTTATTTATTTATTTGACAGACAGAGATCACAAGTAGGTAGAGAAGCAGGCAGAGAGAGAGGAGGAGGCAGGCTCCCTGCCGAGCAGAGAGCCTGATCCGGGGCTCGATCCCAGAACCCTGGGATCATGACCTGAGCCAAAGGCAGAGGTTTTAACCCACTGAGCCACCAGGCGCCCCAAGGGAGATTACTTTTTAACATAAAATAGTTTTCTTAATTACACAGCTAATACACATCCACCGGAGAACATTTAGAAAATAGAAAGGGCAAGCAAGACTAAAAATTTCCAGTAATTCCACAGTCTAGAAGTAATTTTTAACAGTTGGTTGTATATTCTTCCAAACAGGTCTTATGCATGTTTATGTTTTTTCTTTAAATGCTGTACATACTGCTCTGAGCCAGCTGGTGTTTCATTTTCACTTAGTAGCATGACCCTCTTTCCATGATCGTAAAGCGGCTTGTGTAATAAATGTACTTCTGTGACGTTGATTTTTTTTTTTAAGATTTTATTTACGTATTTGACAGAGAGAAAGAAATCACAAGTAGGCAAAGAGGCAGGCAGAGAGAGAGGGGGAAGCAGGCTTCCTGCTGAGCAGAAAGCCCTATGCAGGGCTCGATCCCAGGACTCTAGGATCATGACCTGAGCCAAAGGCAGAGACTTAACCCACTGAGCCACCCAGGCGCCCCTCTATGACGTTGATTTATGTTGCTCTGTACATTATTGTATAGATGCTCCATGGTTTGTTTAATCAATCCCCTATTGTTGGGCATAGAGATGTCCCCCCATCTTCTCTTTTGCTCTTATACACAATGATGCTGGAGTCATTGTTGCTAGATTTTTCGGTCATTTAACAGGATTTCTTTGGAAAAGATCCCTACATGTAGAATTGCTGAGGCAGACGTGTGAAATCTTTTAGGGCTTCTGATTCTTCTTTTCAAATTGCCCTGCACATTTTTTCATTCCTTTCAACTTCCGTGAAGATTAGCATTCTGTAGTCTAGTTTTAAAAATCTTTGCTGCTTGGATAAGAGAAGAATAATTTGTGAGTTCTTCAATTTGCTTTTATATTGTAATTATATGTTCTTTACAAAGGAGTTTGAACTTCTAACAACTTATTTTGACCATTTATATTTCTTTTGCTATGTGCATTTCCTGTTTATGCTGTTTATTTCCTCTAGTTTATTTCTTATTTATGAGCTTTCTCCACCGTTCTGTTCCTCCTCATTTTTTTAATTGGATGGTCATTTTTTAACATTCTGTAGAAACTGTTACATTTTAGGAACTTCAACCTTTTATCTGTCATATTTGTCACGAGCAATTTTTGGAGAAAATATTTTTAAAAAGCAGAAGGTTTGTTCTCTACCATATCATTCATTTCTTTCATGGTGATTTGCGTGGCTGTATCAGTTAAGATTTTGGGTTTGCTAGTAGTGGACTCACATTAATTGGCTATGTCTGTCGAGGTCCAGTTGGGAGACTGAAATCACACCGGTAATTTGAGGAATTTATTCAAAAATTTAATATAAATAATTATAAACTAGCGAAAGGGAAGTGGCTACTGGAGAACTCGAAGGGAAATAGAACCAGCAGACATGGGGAGCAATCCCTAGGGAAGGAGTAAACCTGGGAGAGGCCGCCCTCCCCACCCAGAAGAAACTTCTACCTTCATAGGAAAGGGTGCGACGATGGCTCACCAGAAGTTGTCGAAGCTCACTGAGGTGCTACAGATAACGACCGATGAGTGGGGAGTTGCCCATGGGAGTGTAGGCCAAACTCTGAAGGAAGGACACCGTGATTCTCCTGAACATTGCTGGCAGCCACTCTGGAGGAACCAGAAAGATGAGACCAGTGGAACCAGGAAGATAAACCCCTTCCTTGGGCACTATTCCTCTGGTGCCCTCTACGGATAAAGCCTGATGTCGTGCCAGCTGGCAGTGGAGTAATAGTTTGAGGGTGCAGCTCCAGCATCATGAAGCATGACCAAAAAGGGTCGATTTAGAGCTGAGAAACAATATATTGGTAGCTGGAACATGGCTTACATAAGCTAGATGTTTCTTTCTCACATCAGAGTCTGGAGGTTCTGAAATGCAAGGCCAGTCAGTAAGCTTCTGCTCCAGGAAATCCTCCAGGATACAGTCTCCTTACAGCTCACCCCTCCGTTCTCCCAAGCTTGAGGCCCGTGTGCTCATGGCCCAAGATGGAAGCCAGAGCTCAAGCCATCACAAACACAGCCTAGACATGGGAGACATGGTAAGGAAAGAGGGACCAAGAATGTATGAAAAGAAGGTTCACAGGAGATGGCGTCCGCCGCGCCACCTTCTACTCTCTCATGGTCACGTGGCCACAGATAGGTACGTGGGAGTCAGGCAGATGTTCCTTCCAGAAGGCCTGGAACGGAAAAGGAGAGATTCTGTTATTATGGAAGAAAGGAGAAGAAGTTTTGGTGGGCCACAAGTGATCCCTGCCATAGTAGACAAAACTTGCTGGACCTTTATGAAGAAAATTTAGTCACAGTGATGATAAGCTCGTTACTATTACTGAACATTAAACAGATACACAAGGTAAGATTTTAGAGTAAAATCCTGTAGACTGTTAGAGCTAGAAGGAACCGCTGACATTACTTATTCTAAGTTTTTCACATTTCCTGTGAGAATCCTGAGGGCCTGGAGACAGAGGGACAGTAACTTGTCCAAGGTCACATGGACCACCGTGGGCAGCTATGGCCTGGGGGTAGATGCCAGGTCTCCTTTACTCTGGGCCTGCATATCTTCCCACTCACTGCATTACTTAGGATCTCCAGTGCGCCTTTGTCTTCAGAATGAGTCTGGCATAATTGCCCTGGTAACTTGTGGCCCTATGAAGGATCATTCCACAATGGAGATTTTAGGGCTTATGAGTTTTGCCTGGTCCTGGGATCAGCCACATAAGATGCAAAATTATAGCCCAAGAAGCTTCTGGCTCTTAGGACCTAAACTGTACCCTCTCTCCAACACTGAGTGGAGGCCTGTGAGCTCTGGCTGAACACAGCGAGTATGAGATCTCAGTCAGTCATATTCCACTGGAGTGAAGCCATGAAATTGTGCTCTTAGGCCAAAGTAGTCAATCCCCTTACCAGTCTGAATACCATCCTCCTGTTTAGCTATGGAAATAATGGAAGGATTTTTCTTAGAACAAGGTGAGCCAGGGTCTCAGCGGGAAACAGAGTTTACCCCAGAGGTTTCAGTGGAAGAGATTCAGGAAGAGACTACTTACAGAGACAGAGTTAAGGAACAAAGAAGAGCTGGAAGCACCCAGAGGCCAGCAAGCCACCCCTGTGGCTGAAGGGACACCTGCTGTGGGAGACACGGCATGAAACCGGGGGAGGGAGAAGGGAAGACATGCTTGTGTCTCTCCCTCCTCTTCTGTCTTGTCTGCTGGGGTCTCCTGCTGTTTGAATGCCTGCAGAAGCCAGAGAGCAGGGGGCCGTGGAGGATACAGTCCATAGGATTGGCCTTCCTGGGCAGGGCGGAGAGGGTGGAGAGGAGGTATAAAATAAATAATTGTAATCATAGCTCAGGACTTGCTGCACATATTCCTATACATGGATGGAAGCGCTTGCAGTATCTTTAAAACATACAGTTCCAAATGGCCGATGTGTGGCACCCGGGATGCCGCTTCTCCCCCATGCCAAAGGCAGACATAGCTAATTGACCATGGTGCTCTTTTCGGTGGGCCCAAGTCACCTCACAGTGCTCCAAGAAACATGCCTAATTGAGGGGGCTTGGTGCATGAGATGAAACCTATTCTGAGCTATAAAACTTAAATAACCTTGCAAATACAGCCAACCTTCCTGCTCTTGCCAGTCTAGTGGATAATCCTTTCTTTCTGGGAAATAGGCGAGCAGGTGTTTCTTAAACCAAGCGAGTCCTGCGTGGAAAGCACAGATGTGGCCTGGCTCGCAATGCGCTGGGGCAGCCACAGTGTGATGGAGAGGCAGGAGGCCATATCTGCCTCGAGCTAGGTGGCCACCAGCCCAGGCACCAGCCGGACTCTGTTGGCTCATCTGTGAAACAGGATGGTGCCAACCAAGGCAGAAGGCAGGGCTGGGTGTTCTCTTGTGGTGGAACTAGGCTTCGGAGCTCAGTCCTCTCTATGTGGTGCTCTCCTCGGTCCTGACCGACCTTTAACACGGAGAGCCCTGTGGAGTCTAAGGCCGGCTGTGTTTCTGCTCTGTGCGCCCAGACAGCTGAGTTCAGGCTATAAGTGACTCTGAATAGAAAATCCTTAGCTGGAACCAATAGATAATAGGCTATGAACGTTGCCAGCCTAGCATAGGGTGTAGATGGCAAATAGGTCCCAGCTCTATCAATTCGTGCTGGGCCCTCTGCAGCACTGTGTGGGGATGGACGGGAGGGCCACGATGAGGGAGATCTGCCCTGCAGGGAGAGGAGCACATGTTTGTCTCGTGTTTGCCATCCCTGGTGTAAGTGGAAAGAGCACTGGTGGAGAGTCAGGAGACACGGCTTCTGGATGTGATATATTGAGCACGTCGTCTGACCTTCCCGGATCTGTTTCCTCACATGGAAAAGGAGGACATTACTTAGATGACTTTTAAACTCTCTCCAGCTTAGAAGTTCCATGATTCAGATGAGGTTTTTTAAAGCATGTGAAAGTTGCAATGAATCGGATCCAATTAAAACATTTCCAACTCCCCAGTCCTCTCTGCCATATGCTTGAGTAACGAAGCTATCTGTGCCTCGTGAGGGCCATTTCCCCAAGCTGGAGCAGCTGGACACCCGGAGACAGAAGGCCTCCCATACTAAACAGACCCTACTCTTTAATCTCTACTAAAAGATCCAGGAGGCGTGATTCACATCTCGCCCGGTTTCCTCTCTTCTGTCCTCCGAGAGCCCGAACCTCTCCCCTCGTGCTCTGCAAATGCGCCTGAATGCAGAGTCCTGAAATTTAGGTTCATGGTTTCAAAGTTCATGGTCCTGAGAATAAACAAAAAAACTATTGTGGTTGCATAGAGCTGTGGACCCCATTAACACCACCCCATGAATATTTATAGCGTGAAACTACAAAAGAACATAGAGGCCATATTGTATTTCCTAGAACTTTCTTTCCATGGGGTCCTTTCTCTGTGGGTCACTTTAATGTAAGCTTTGCTTATTTAGTTGCACACTTTAAGCCGATTAACTTTTTACTTAAAAAAAAAAAAAAAAAAAGAAAACCCAAAACCAAAAAAAAAAAACCCCTCCCTGTTTGTTTGTACATACACTCCCTTGACAAAGATTCACAGAAAACTGCTTTAAACCTGTTAAATCCCTCTGCTGGAAACTTGAAGTGAACTAAATGTGTCTCTGGGTAGGATTTCCCTGTCACTGTCCCCGCCTTGGGCCCTCCGCACCCTACCTGCCTCAGCCTGTTTGCCGAGAGGAATTCCCATATCAGAATGTGCCCTATTTAGTTCCTCTGGTAATCTCAGCTTCTCTCTAGGCGACTCTTAAATGGAGCATTAGCGCAATCCTTCCCTGCGTGGCTTGTCAACGGGATGACAAAGGGCAGGCCCTGGGGGGTGGATACAGAAACTGTAGGGAAATCAAACATTAACGCTGGAGGGACCTCAAAGGCCGTGGAAGTGTTCTCCAAACTTCAGGGAGCATGAGTCACCTGTGTGGTGGGGGGCTTGGTCAGGGAGCATGAGTCACCTGTGTGGTAGGGGGGTGGGGGGGTCATGAGACCAGGGGGTCTGGTCCTGTCCCCAGAGATTCTGATTTCATAGGCCTGGGGGTCGTCCTATCAACATTCTCCGTAGACACTTCGAACCCAAGTGGTTCGTGAATCGTGATTTGGGAAGCGCCGAGCTGGTTCAGCTCTCTCCTTGTTTGGGTGAAGAAAATGCCATCAAAGGGAAAATTTATTTGTCCCATGTCACACAGAGCATCCAGACCCCCTCTTTCTGAATATAGGGATGCCTGGGCCTCCACACTGCTTTAATCTGGGCTGGCGTGTCCTGAAATGCAGCGCTGCGGTGGAACAGGGGTGATGAGGTCCCTATGAGGGAAGCTGAATGAAAAATAGATCACCTCTTAGCTCAGGCCCAAGTTGTATACGAAGGTGAGGAAAGGGCCTGGTTGGTAAATGGGAGGGGAGGGGGAGGTAAGCACCTGTGGGAGGTCACTCCCATGGGACAAAAGATCCTGGTCTCTGTTGGTTTGGGAGTGAGCCCCAGGATGGAGTGAGCCCTGCAGCCATCGTGGACTGGGAAGGTCAGGGACATCCCCAAGCTGGGTCAGCCCCCCTGGGCTTCCCACTCTCAGGGCGCCAGGAAACAGATCCCAGGGAGGGTATGGCTGGTGAGAAAGGGTGATGGCGGAGTCAAAGGTGTCCTCCCCTGACTGGCTGGGCTTCTGCCTGACTCACGGGCTTCCAGCTCTGTAAGACCCAAACCAAGAACCACATAACACCCGGAGGATTCCCACCCCCCCCCCACCAGACTTTCAGAATCTCGGGTGGGAAGGGGTGTGTAGGAGTACCCTGGCTAACCCCTCCAACCCTTGTGTCCCCTCAAAACGCCTTGCTGGGCTGTGAAGCCTTTGTCAGGCCAGCAGCTCCTCTGGAAACAGGTCTCTTGCTGCTGACCATGGTATCAGCCCCCACCTAGATCATCTCCACCACAGGATCAGCCCCCAGTTTGAGAGACGGGGTTCTGTGTGAGGTGGTGGACTGAACTCCAAGTTTAGAGCCAAAAGGTCTGATTTCAAGGCCCACCCACTTCTCACAGGTTGTAAATGTGGCCTAGTTGTTAACTCCCCTAAGCCTTACTTTCCCCCATAAAATGAGGCTCACGCTTCTGGTTCTGCCTTCCCCTGTGACTTTAACAGGGAGTGTACATGCCTTCAGTTGTCACTTATGAGCGTGTTCTGAAGGCCCAGCACATAGCAGGTTCTGAGTTAGGGTCTGGGGTAAGTGGTGGGGAGGGGTGAGTAGTGAGGAGGATCTGGAGTGAGTGGTAGAGAGGAGAGGAGAGTCACAGGGAACTGTAAAGGGCTGCACCAAAGTGAGGGGCTGCTTTTGACCAGCTCCACTGTGGGTGCTCTAACAGCCCCAGATTCTGTTCCTGGGGTCTGGGCCTTTCTTCCCCCGGCCCAGCCCCTTACTTCCCATGAGCTCACATTCTGCCTTGCTCTTGCTGTCATTGGCAGTCCCATGAATAGGTCCCCCACATCAAGCAGGCTGCCATCATTGGGCCCTTTCTGCACCTGTCCTGACACTGCTTTGCTGCTTCTCACCACAGGGCCTTTGCTCATGCTGCTGCTTTGGCCAGCATGTCCTTTGTTCCTGTTGTCCACTTGACAAACTTCTGCTCATAAGTCATCCTCCTACTCAAGTGTCATCCCCTCTCTGAGGCCTTTCCTAATTCTACCCCGAGGCTAAATTAGTCCCTCTGTAGTCTTTCCTCCCTCACAGAGCATCATGGATCATTTCAAGGCAAAGATGGATGGCAGTTGAGAGTGGACTTGAGAGGTGGCCCAGAGCAAATTGCCTAATCACCTGAGCCGGCTTTTCTCATCTGAAGAATGAGTGTGATGATATGTATTGCATGGAGTTGGCTGTCGGCAGGGTTAAAGGATTGTAAGAGCTTGGTATCTGGCTGGTGCTCAAGAATGATCAATCCCTATATCTTCAGTGCCTTGCTCCTGGAGAAGAACTGAAGCACCAGATTTGGGAGAAAAGGAGAGCTGTCCCAAGATAAAGGGGGATGCGCTGGAAGGACATGAACTCTGTGTCACTGGAAGTGTGTGAGGCCATTCAGGCATGAGTGGGTAGGTTGGACCTGAAGACCAGTAGAGCCCCTTCTAGGCCTCACAGTCTATAATTCCTGGAGGATTGCTGAGCCGTCTCCAGAACAGTCTCCAAAACGTTTTCCTTAGGTCATGATTCAGTGAAAATATATTCCAGGGCAAACCACATTGGGAAAGGCTGAATTTTCTTCTCTTGGAGACTCATGATATTTGTTAGGGTTGTAAAGGCTCTGAGAAGTTCTGCAGTAAGGAAAGATATTTAATGCCACATTTCTTATTTAGAATGTGAAACCTCGGGAAGAGTGGCTTGGTCAGGGAGAAATCTGGCTTGGGAATCTAGGAGGCCTTGGTTAACTTAAAACATCTGGGAAGACTTCCCGATGGTATGACCTTGACAAAGTCTTCTCTCCTCTCTGGTCCTTCATTTGAGGTTGACGTATGGAGTTCATTTGTCCTGGTACCTGAGACAAGAGTGCTGTATGTTTCTGTTGTAGATGGGAAAAGACAGGCAGGGCAAGATGCTGTGAGAATCCCGGGATGGGAGCCTTTTCCTGCAAGGCTGACTTGTGGTCATTGTTTGAAGCCTTGAGGGTCAGGCATACACCTGGGATCATATGGGGATCATAACATTATAGATACTCCTCATAATTATTACACTACTGTGCTGGAGCTGGTTCTTACCCACAAGCTTGTGAGGGCCCATAGTATGCTCCTTTTCCCAGCACCACATTCTGCCACCTTGAAATCAGCCATGGTGGGAGTTACACAGGGAAATCAGCAAACGCTACAAACCAGGGCTCTCCCCTCCCCTAGCCAATCCTTAATTCTTAGCACATCACTAATTAGCTATCATTAGAAGGTATTTCTTTAAAATTAGTCTCCCTTTTATCTTTGCAAATTTCTCACATAATAGCTTTAAAGCTATATCCGACTACTTTAAAGATTTCTATTTTGGGATTCCAAAAAGCATTTTTCCTATTGTATTTCATAATCTATTCCCCACATGGTTCCTAGCCAGAGCTTCCTAACAAAACACCACCACCTTGTGACAACTCCCTAAATTGCAGGTTGGAGTTCAGTGGGGTGGACCAAGAAGGAAGCCCATGGCTTTTTCACTGATGTGCATTTTAGATGTTTCCTCTGGCCTGTCCTCAGGTTCTATATTTCTGTGAAGAATTACCCTACTTGACCTCGCCATTACAGCCTTGACAAGCAGTAAAAGAGGTTCAGCGGGGCCTATGCCCCCCAGGGCATGATGGATTGAAGCAAAATCTCTAGTGCCTTGGGTTCTTGCCTCTCAGACTTGAGTGTGCCCGCACTCTCCCTGGGACTCTTGTTAACATGGGACTTCTGATTCAGCTGGTCTGGTGTGGGTCCCATGAACTTGTATTTCTAAGGAGCTCAGAGACAGTGATGCTGCTGCTTGTCTATGGATTACGTTTTAGTAGCCAGGGTTGGTAGGGGAAAGAGAAAGTTTACCCCAGTGATAGGAATCTTTCCCCGAGCTTCTCTTAGGAGATTGCCAGGGGCTGTGTTTTTGCCTTTTGGTCAGAATTCAGTAGCTGTGTGTTTCGAATGCATAGGCTTAGCTCATTTGATTCTAAATGTTGTTTGGCCAATTTGTTGATTTAATTTTTAAATTTTAGTTTTTTGTGTGGTTTTTTTTTTTTTACTTATTTGGAATTTATTTTGGTGTAGTGTAAGTTCAAAGCCAACCTGGTAGTTCCTCAAGCAGTTAACCTCTTTGTCTCAACACAATTCATTGGTTAGTCCCTATCTTTCTACAAATTTATGAGCCTGCTTCTCATATATGACTTTTCTTATATAACCTAGGGATTGGTTCCAGACTATTCCATGTTTCAGGGTTGTTGTAGCTTTATAACAGATTTATAACATGTATTTTTATATCATATATATTATAACATATAACATTAATTAGTCCAATGAAGCCAGTCTTTCTTTAGTACTCTTTCTTGACTGTTATCACTTAATTATGCAGATGAACTTTAATATCATTTTGTCAATAATAAAAGCATTTTTGGGATTTTGATTGAAGTATAGTAAACCTACACATTACTTTGAAAAGAATGAGCATTTCAGCAACATAGTATGTTTTTCTTTTCATGTCAAGTGACTTTTTATAGCTTTTAGTAGGATTTTACATTCTTAACATAGTATCACACTTTTTGTATCGAGGTTATTCCTAGATATGTGTTGCTTTTTGCTGCTATTTTAAATATTATTTATTTTCTATCATATTATTTATTTCATATGATATACATTTTTATTTTATATTATTTATATTGTATTCATAATATAGCCATTAGCCACACATAGTAATTTAAATTTTAATTACAAGAAAATAAAATGTAAAATTCAGTTCCTCGGGTGCATCAGCCACAAGTGCTCAGTAACCACATGTAGTTATTGGCTAACATAGTGAAAAGCTCTACCACCATTGCAGAAAGTACTAGTGCACAGTTGTGAGTCCTAATTGTTGATCCATCACTTTTTCTTATGTGTTGTGACAGTGTCTTATTTTATTTGGGAACACTTTTTGGTTTATAACTTTAGATTTCTAGGAAGAGCAGCCACTTATATACCAGACTTCTGGTTTCTTTTCTGCTGCAGTATTACCCAGATTCTCCTCCTAAAGATAAAAGCATCTGATGGCAAACATACCCCCCTGAGGGTTGCCACTCCCACACTTGCTCATGGCAGACATCACTAATCGATCACAGCATTCTTTGCTGTTCCCTGAACTATTGTTGTTTTCAAAACTTATACCTTAGTGCCCTGTTCTTTCCTGGCTCTTGAGCAGGAACAGGACACAGTGGCAGACAATGAGGTGTCTTCCCCATGTGTACTTTCTCGGGGAGGGCTCTGATTCCACCTCCTGTGAGTAGTTCTCCAGTCATCTTTCCTCCATGACCCTCCATGGCTCCATTCAGGGGAGGGTCTGTCTTTTCTTTTCCCTTATTCTCATTGGCTGTATCTGAGGCAATCTTTTTCAGCTTGGGGGCCCAAGGATCATTTGGGGTCATTTAAGGCTCAAACAGTTGCAGTCTCCTGCAGGCTGTGCTAGTGGTTCTTCTGGCACAATACTTTTCTGAAATGTTAGTCATCTTCCTGTTTGATTCAGCTGCACGTGGGGTGGTCACAACACGGTTGTTTTCTAGACATGCCTGTCTCTCTGGATTTAGTTGCTGGCACCTGACATTTGCTAGACCTCTGTGAGGGAACCATGTTTTTGGTCTCCTATCCCTCCCCATTCTTATCCCACTGAAAGAATGTACTGGGAACCATCTTGACTGGTCTTTGCCATAAAGTTGAGTGGTTTATTTTTTCTTACACAGATTTCTTGCACAATTTACATACTGTATAATTCACCGTTGTAAGTGTACAATTCAATGATTTTAGTAAATTCATAGCTGTGTAACCATCACCATATTCAATTACAGAACATTTTTACCACATGGAAAAGCTCCCTTGTGCTCATTTATAGTCATATCTCAGTCCTGCACCCAACCCTAGCAATTGCTAATCTTTCTAGCTCTATAAATTAGCCTTTTGTAGACATTTAATATAAATGGAATCATGTAATATATAGTCTTTGGTATCTTATGATAAGATTACACAACTTTTTAGGAAACTGCCAAATGATTTTCCATAGGGAGTATACCATCTTATCTTCCAACTAGCAATGGATGACGGTTCCCATTTCTCCACACCACTAAGCTAAGTTTTAATTAGCCTTTGTTACTTGAATGCCCTCTCAGTTCTACTTTTATTGCTTAGTGTTGAATTTCTGGACTCTCTCTGTGCCTTTTCATTTCGACTATAAACTGCCCAGTTCTCTGCAAAACCCCTTTCTTTCTCGTAATACCTTATCAAACACAGCTAATAACCACCAAGGTATGCTACTAACATTCTGACTCTCAATCCCTTCACTTAAAGCCATAACTCATTCAGCTTATCACCTGCCTTCCAAGTGAATCTGCCCATATTTTTACCAGGCCACCCCATCACTGCATAACATAGGTCACCTCCTTCCAGGCTTCAGTGACAGTTTCCTTGACACCCACTGCCTTGCCCAAACACAAGGGCAAGGATTTTTGTTACAGAAGCACACTACTCCTGATAGCAATTGCTGTATTTGTCAGGATAAAGACGTTGTGTTCTAGTAACAAATAGCCACAAATCTCAGAGACTTGTAAAACTAGCAGTTTTCATTCTCCTCATTCATGCTACATATGCAACCCGATCGGCTATATCTCGGCCCCACATCATATTTATTCTAGAACCCAGGCTGATAGAGTCACCCCTATCTGGAATGGTGCTTGTCTTTTGGGAAAAGGAAGAGAGGGCATGTGAATCGTGCACTAACTCTTGAAGCTTTCTCTCCCATTTATTTATTAGAGCAGGTGAAGTGGCTAATTCCGACATTAATGGAGCAAAGAAATATAATCTTCCCCCAGGGAAGGGCAGCAAATATTGTGAACAATAGTATCATTTATCACATTATGCTTTTCTTTTATATCCTGGGGACTCTGGAGAAGAAAGAAACAGCTGTCTCTATGTGGTGGTTTTGCCCAGAGCTGCTTAGAGCTGGAGTAAGACAGGGTGCCCTTTCAAAATACCCGACAGTAGGCCTTGATCTTCATGGTGTTTGAGTCCAGCCCTGTGGCTCTGATACACAGAATTATTCTATGCCATTCTTCTGTCTCTACCAGCCCTATGTGTTAGGTTCAGGGAGAGATTTGATTGGTTGTATTGTTATTTCTAGAGTTTGCTCCCCAATGTCCCATGTCCTCTGGGGCATTAATAAATCAACTTTTTTCTGATATCCAGCTTAAATGGACTCATTTATTTTTTAAAAATTTTTTAAATTTTTTTCTCCAGCTGTCTTTTGGGGAGACATTGCCTTAGATGAAGAGGATCTGAAGTTATTTCACATCGACAAAGCCAGAGACTGGATCAAGCAGTCGGGAGAGGAAGGGGGACATAGCACAGGTAAGTACTGTGTCCCCCGTTTTTTTTTCTCTGGGGAGCAGGGTCAGGGACTCTGGCAAGGGTGGATGTGGACCCCGAGACTTCGGTATTTGACCTGTCAGTCCCAAGCCCACCTGTCTGGGGAAAACCAGAGGGGTCGCTCTTTCTGCACTGTGGGCTGTGGAACTGGAGCCTCCAGACTTGCTGATCCTTGTATGAGAATCTCCACTTGCTTCTTTATCTGGAGGCTCAGGCTCCAGCTCAGAGGGTTCAGGCTTGAGCCCAAGCTGTCAGGAGTGGGATCACTCTGGGCTCTCAGCACTTCCCAGGGTTGGAGAGAATTACTACCCAGGCTCCAAGTTGGTAATGTTAATAAGGCAAGGCTCTGGGAAAGATGTTTGCTTGCGGCACTGTGCATTGTTTTGCAAACAAACCCAGAAGTCCAATGGGCTTCAGACTTTGAGTACTCGGCTCCCTCCTTACCTTCATCCTGGGGGAAATTCTAGTGGGACTGGTCTCTTGAGTTCTTACCCCCTTCTCTCCCAGCTGGGCTCAGACACCTCAGCTCTGGGGAACCCCCATTCTTAGCAGGAGCAAAAGGGGCTGCGCTATGAGGCGGAAGGCTGGTGGGGCTTACCCTGACTGGCTTTTTGGTGACCAGGGCTCACATGTGCCCAAGGCTGCAACTGCCACTTCTCCCTGCTGCCTCTCCCCCCACCCCTGCCTTTTCTTTCTTTCTATCTTTCTTTCTTTCTTTTTTCTTTTTTTTTTTAAGATTTTATTTATTTATTTGACAGACAGAGATCACAAACAGAGAGGCAGGCAGAGAGAGAGAGGGGGAAGCAGGGATCCAGGACCCTGAGATCATGACCTGAGCCAAAGGCAGAGGCTTTGACCAACTGAGCCACCCAGATGCCCCTCTTTCCTTTCCTTTGAGACTTTTAAAAAACTTATTATGGTAAGAACACAAGAGATTTACTCTCTATACATTTTTAAGTGCACAAATAATATTATAAACCATAGGCTCAGTGTGGCATGGCAGATCTCCACAACTTATTCATCTTGCATAACTGAAGCTTTGTACCCTTGTTGGGCGGCCCTCTCATGGCAAGTGCAGTACTGGAAAAAGAAGAGTAAGACGGGATCCCTGTCAGCAGGGAGACTATTCATGTCAGGCAGACAGGGTTTAGACCTGGACAAGCTCTTTAACATCTCTAAGGGTCAGTTTTCCTGTCTGCAAAATGGGGATGAAACCATCACTCATGCCGCAGGGGGTTGGAAGGACCAAGTCCCAGGGTAATGGGCCAGCCTGGTGCCTGGCTCGCAGCCAGTTGTCAGGCAATGGCAGATATTATCACTGAGGTGCTCCTCTCTAGTGGAATGAGACAGACAGGTGAAGAGATGAACCGATTCCTCATGGCCAGGGCTGTAATGAACCGAGAGAAGTAGGAAGAGAGAAGAGTGCGGGGACGAAGGCCAGGTGGGCGAGCCAGGAAAGGCACTGTGGGAATGGATGCTCTTGCCTTGTGTCTTGAAGGAAGAGAATGAGTTCTTGAAGTCAAGAATTGAGAAAAGAACATTTCAGGCTGTAGAGAAGCCACATGGGGAGAATAACAGGGTCCATCTTTCCTCAGGGAGCCGCAGAAAGGTGTGAGTCACTAGATGGTGGCTCTTTGGGGTAGGCTGTGGTAGAGAGCCATGGAGACCCCAAGGAGAGGCTGGGAGCTGCCAGGTGGAGGCCAGCTCCTGGAGAGCTGCCTGCCCGGAAGTTTCTCTCAGGATGCTGCAGTGAAGGGAAGCCTAACAGCTTTGCCTTCGCCTCCCTCAGCACTTCTCCAAGGCTAACATACTCAGCCTCTGGTCTAAGAACTTGAGTCTTCTCTTTCCTTCTTCCCTGTGAACTCAGAGAGGGCAGGGTCTATCTCACATTTGTCTTTGGATCCCTTGGAAGTGTCCCAGGCCCCTGTATCTACAAGGCACTGGCCAACATAGGTGCAGAGAAAGAAGGAAGGGGTTGGCGGAGAGCGGCAGAGCATGGAACCATCTCCTGTGGCCTAAATGATCAAGGCTTTGCTTCCAGAAGTGTGGGTAAAGCACTGATTGTAGTCACGGGCTTTAGGATCAGACTCTCTGGGTTTAGATCCTTGAGCTGGGTCTCAGTTTCTTCATCTATCAAATGAGAATAGTGATGTTACTAGGACAAAAAGAACATGTATAAAGTGTTTAGCACAGTGCCTGGCTAATAATAAGTGCTCAATAAACATCAATTCTGCCACCTCCTCATTAGTAGTAGTAGTAGTATTTGCAGAAAGCACACTGACCTGAGGGGTTTAGACTAACGTGGACAGTGGGGAAAATTCGCTGTGTGTGGGAAGGAACATCGGCAGCTTGGGTTTGAGGCCTTTGAAACATATACCTACCTGGTGTTTCCCCCTTCCCAAGCTTAGAATGTTGTTTCCTTCTTTCTTTCTTTTTTTTCTGGTACCCTTTTATGGCAAAGTGATTTTTATCCTGATCACTTTTCTCTGTGGGCCAATAGTACTTCGCTTCCATCTAGAATCATTTTATTTTCAGAATGGGAATATTTTTTATTGTTTTTGTTGATGAAACTAATACCCCGTTAGTTTTTTTTTTTAAGTCCAATAGCTTAAAATTGTACAAAGTAGAATGTAAAAATCTCCCGTTCTCCCAGCCCCAGGGATCCGCGTCATTATCTGTTCACTGGATTCCTTCCAGCCTCACTGGGCTCAGGCTGTGTGCATACAGATATTTTGGAAACATAGAAGGGATTTTTCTCAACACTGTCTGGTGCAACCTGCGTCTTTCAGTTACCACCACCTTGTAGACATCTTTTCATGGGATACATTGTGGTCTATCACACTTAATGCACAACTCTGCCATAATGCATCAAATTAGTCCCATACAGACGGACACGGAGAGGGTTTCCCTTTCCTTCCTGTAATTTCTTTCTGTTAGAAACAACGGTGCTGTGAACAACTTTGAGCATTGATCCTTAAACATTTGCTTTGATTAAAAATAAAT
Source organism: Mustela erminea (assembly GCF_009829155.1). Lineage (NCBI taxonomy): Eukaryota > Metazoa > Chordata > Mammalia > Carnivora > Mustelidae > Mustela > Mustela erminea. Next base: position 60,940,715 of record NC_045627.1, on the reverse strand, counting down.
AAATAAAAAGGAACCATATCTTTACTCCGTCTTCCTGCTTCCAAATGTGTGGAGGGATGTGCTCTTAGATTTAGGTTATTTCATTTTTCAAGCTTTGGTTAGTGCCCTTGTGTTTTAGGGGAGGGAAGGAGGTTCAAGCGGGGGGTGGGGATTGGGGGGGTGGGGCTGAATCCCTGGAGGGAGATCCGAGTGGAAAGGGCACAGAACCCTGCAGTGTAGCCCCAGAGGCCTTCTTTTCCTGGTTCCTCCTGTGAGTTTGGAGCTGCTTTCTTGACTTCAGAATGGAACAATCTCATTGGCCTGGATGTGACCAAGGTGACCTCATTCCCTAGGGGTGCCCAATGTCCTAAACCCAGTGAGTGGCAGAACCAGGACTAGAACCAGCTTTCCCAGCTCCCATTTGTCCTCCACTAGACCAACATGTCCACCATGTTGCCAGTTAGAAGGAACAGAGAACCTCATATGTGTGTGTAATTGTTCCTTTGCCATCACTTGGAGGGTAGGCTGGAGCCTCTCTGGGCCAAAGGGTGAGCAAAGACCTTGTGCCTGGGTTGGTTTATGAGCCCACATGGGGGCCTGCACTGGCCCCAGAAGAAAGCTGCTGGGACCCCAACCAGGGAGCCGCTCATCATTCACTTAGAGGAATCAGTCTCCCTGCCTCTGGTCCTTCCTTCCCCATCCTGCCTTCAGGTGATCTTCCTGGCCCTGACCTTGCAACCCCTTGGAGTGGGTAGAGTAATGTCCCCTCAGACTCATGTCTACCTGGAACCTCAGAAAGGGACCTTGTTTGGAGCTAGAGGATTTGCAGATGGAATTAGTTAAGGGTCTTGAGATGAGCCCTCCATCTAGTGATGGGAGTCTTTAGAAGAAGAGGGGAGCCCACAGCCACGGCGAAGAGGAAGAGGGCGTGTGAAGAGGGCGGTGGAGACTGGAGTGAAGCATCTAGGAGCCTGGGGATGGCCAGGATTGCCCGAGCCACTCCTGGTTAGCAGGAGGTGAGGAGTACTCCTTCCCTGGAGCCTTCAGAGGGAGCGGGACTGTGACAATACCCTGATTTCAGACGGCTAGCCCCCAGAACTGGGAGGGGATGGCTTTCTGTTGTTTCAAGCCACCTACTTTGTGGTTCTTTGTTAGAGCAGTCCTCAGAGACCCACACAACAACTATGTCTCATAAAACCCTCCGTGGATCCCTATCCCTTAGCAGAGACATTCCTGAGTCTGACCTTGGTCTGCGTTGTCCATGCTCTGTCTACAACCTGGATCTCCAGCCCCGTTCCCTCTCCTTTCCTCCAGCCAAACAGAATGACATCGTGTCTGTACAAGCCTCAACTTTCCCTCTGTTCAGCCTTTTGTTCCAACTGTGCCCTCTGCTCCAGGTCCCCATTCTGTGAAGAAAGAAGGGAAAGCCAGTGACCCCACCAGAACCCTATAGCTGGCGTGCTCTCATGATGCAACTTACTCAGCACGGCTGCCGGCTTGGAAGGCCTCCTGGGTTGACAGCACTATGAAAATGGGCCTCATGTTGCGCTTGAGGTGGAAAGAGCTCTATTTTCTCCCCATTTTCTGACAGGCCCCTGGCCCCACCATGGGAGCTCCCAGAGGAAGTGGCAGCAGCATCTGGGCTGTGTGCGGGGTAAGGAGGAAAGAGCGCATTCTTCGCGGAGAGAAAGTCCTTCTGTGTGCATTTTATTTGCAGATAGAAGAATGGGAGCTCTGAGCAGGCATGGGCCAAGCTGTTCTATGAATGGGACCCTTGAATTAACATTGCCGAGTTTCCTAAAGCAGCTAATCGGATTAGCTGTGTAGTGAAGGAAGTACTTAGCGGGACACACACACAGACACACACGCAGGCACGCACACACTCTCCGACCGTCTTGCATCGTCTTCAGTGGGATGGAGCAGAGCCCGAGAGCCCCGTTTCTGAGTTTGGAGACACCTCTTCTGCTAAACACACAAGGTGGAGGGCAACGTGCTTGATGTTTTGGACTTTTGTTTGTTTGTATCTTCCCCAAAGAGTCCAGGAAGCCAGGGTTGCTCATTCCCATCTTCACAAATGTCTGGAAACCTAGAGAGGAAGTCTCGCCTTGCCATTACCTCCATCCGGATGATGGCTCTGATTTCTTGGGCTTTGTCATGAGGACTTGGAAAGGGGAGATGGTTGTAATGACTTATTGGCTCCGAGGGCAGCTGATGGCCCCGTCTTGTCTGTTCTGAGCCACTGGGCCATGTCCAGCTCTATTTAAGAAGCCAATTTTCTTCTAAATCCTCAGTTCCTAAATTCCTGCTATCTGTTTGAGCATGTGGGTGTCTGCGTGAGCCCAGTGGTTTGGGCTCCTGAGTTCAAAAGAATGAAGTAGCAGGCATGAAGGACGTAGGTTGGGATGCCTTGTCTCCCTTCTCTGGGCTTCCTCTCCCAATCCTGAGGACCCTTCCACCTGGTGGATTCTTCAAGCTCTTAGAGTTCCTTTTCTCACTCTGCCCATGACTTGGAACGGCACACGTTGCCATCACCTGGCCTCACCATGCCCACTGAAGAGCCACATGAGATGTTCTTATGGGGACCTCCAGACCTTGCAGAACTGCAGTGTAGAAAGGCTTGGATGTTGGAGACAGGTGGGCCTCAGTTTTCCTCTCTGGCTCTGTATTGGTAAGCTGGGGGGGCGCAGGGTGACTCGTCCCTTATCTGTAAAATGGGTTATTAGTGCCTGTCTAGCAGTGGGATTGAAAGCGTGATAGGAAAAGCACTTAGGCTGGGGCCTGACCCCTGGTAGGTGCCCCGTAATCATAGCTTCCGGGGCTGCCCCTGGGCTGCCCCTTCTGTCTTCTCTTTTCTCTTGCCCACCTCTGTGTCTCAGACTCTACAGCCCCCCGTGAGCCCCAGAATTCTCTGTCATTGCTCTGTGTGCTCTGCACACCCTCCCCGGGGTCTCTGGAGCTGGGCCATCCTTGGGACATCTCTGTCAGTTCCCTAGCCTTCTCCGGTCCTCCTGTGTCAAACTCTAGGATTGCACTGTTGGCCAGAGAGAGACCTGAAAATGGATTGGATGCTAGTAGTGAGGACAAAGAGAATGATACTAGCGAGCATTTGCTATATGCTGCGAATGTCTTACGGACTCTAAACATGTGATCTCATTTAACCTTCACACAACGGTTCTAGGCGGTGGGTACTCTTGGCATAGACACGAAGGCTAGCGTTCAGAGAGGTGTGTAACTAACTCTAATACAAGGGATTATTGGCCAAACCCAGATTAGGACCTAATTCTCAGGTCAAAGGCCCTCCTTTTAGCCTCTACACTCCACTGCTTCTGGAAACAGCTGCTGGCCTCACCACTGATGCTGTCCCCTTGAACTGGGGAGACTGGGTCTCCCCATCAGCACTCTTGAGAGCTGATGGGGAAAGACGTGGAAGAGTTCTGTGTACCATCGAGGCTGCACCTCAGCGTGCCCTCAGTGGTCTCCGGTCATGGTCACTGTGTGCCTTGCCACATCCCCCAGCCTATCCCAGCCATGACTCATCTTAGGTCTTGTCTCGTCTTCTTTCGTTCTGCCGTCAGGCTCTGCTCGAGAAAGGTGCCAGACAAAACACCTGTGGTCTGCGGATGGGGCCACCAGTCTCAGGAGTGCTTGGTGGCCTCTGCGCCTCCCTGCTCCTCTGCTCCCCCCAGAGGTCAGCTGTGGTTAGGACTGTTTGCTTGAATGCAGGATGCACTGAATGTGGGGTACCAGCCCTGTGAAAGAGATGCTTGGGGAGTGATGCCCGCAGTGATGCCCTCGGGCTCGGCAAGCCCTGACCGCCTTGCAGGAAGTGTCCAAAAAAGGCATCATTTAGCCATGTGGCCGAAAGCTTATCTTTGCGGTGCCCCTCACATAAATTCGCAGAGGGAGAATGTGGTCCTTAGGTCTTTTCCATGCCCAAGAGGGAGTGCCAGCATTCCTGCTCACTCTTCCAGGGCTCCTTTTATCCCTTCTCCCCCCGAGACCTGCAGCCCCTCCCCGCCCCCAGCTGGCCGCTCCCATCATCCCTGCCCTCCTCTGAGAATTCTCCTTGCCTCCTGGGGTAGAACTTGATCTTTACTTGCTGAACTCCTACTCTGGCGTGTGTCTGCCTCACAGCTCTCCTGACCCTCTGACACCAACGTTCCGTCCCTCCCTCCTTCTTTCAAGTAGCAGATGCTAACGGGGGACCCCTTCTGTGCTCACTACCAAGGATGCCCACTTTCTCTTCTGGCATTCAAGAGATGGAGCGTTAATGATGGATGTGATTATGGCCATGTTTTAGGGTATGGGAAGAATGGGGCAGCCTAGAGTGGGGGGAACTGAGATCCAAAGCCCCTGCTGGTGTGGGGCAGCCACCGATCTCCCAGAGGAGGTGTGGTCCAGTAGGCAGAGGGAAGGCCCCAGGTGACAGCTGTCATCCAGGCAGGAGTTGGTGTTGGGGATCCAGCCTGGGGCACAGGGCCTGCCAGGGGGCAAAGCAGGGCCACCAGGAGGGCAAGAGTGGAGACCCAGGCAAATAGCATCAGAAGGACCTTTAGTCGAACTCATAGGAAGTTCTCGTTTTGTGCTGTGAGCTTGGGAGGACAAGGCAAGGACCCCCCCCCCCCCAATCCTTCTGGGGCATAAATATTAGGGAAGATGGTAAGCTGGAGACTTAGCCCGAGAGAATAAAATGAAGACAAGGGTCAGAAATTAGGCAGGAGCACACAGATCCAAACCGGGTCAAAGGTAAAGTGCTGCCGAGACCCTCCCATGTTGAGCCTAAACTCTCCACATCTACCCCCACCCCCACCCCTGACCTAGGACAGGCCTGGCCACAGTGTAGGGCGGGACTGACCCCACAGACTAGAGTTAACAGCCGAGAAGGGGAGGGCAGTGGGGCAGGAGTTGGGCAAGGCCTGGCAGTTATTCTGCCCATAAAGTCTTCAATTTAGTAAGATGATTTGAGATGATGAAAAGGCATCTGATAAAATGCACATCTGTTCTTTGGGAAGAAAAAAAGAATGCAACATAAGGATTCTATCATCTCATTCCCTGGGGCCTCATTCAGAGGCTGACTTATAACTTGGATTGAAGCCAGAGTTCGCTGTGAACTTGAAGTGTTGGGAAAAGTAAATTCACCTTTCGGCTGATTTTTGTTATGACTGCATTTCTCAGAATTTGGGGACACTGGGCGGGCAGTCCACTTGGAGCCACAGTGGGGTATGGGGCTGGGTGAGGGAGGAGCAGTGACCACCCTTGGGCCCTCATCCAGGGAGCCACAATCCGGGGCCCCTCATGAGCCTTGAATGCAGGAGCCTGTGTCAAAATTGGGAGATCTGCTTGAGAAGCCAGGACAAATAAGATTTAACACCTGGTATTGTAGGCAAAGTTCTCTCCGTTTCAACTTACAGATTCCCCCTCAAGATAGCTCAAGTGAAGAATTTACTTAAGAATATATTCTCAGGGGGGCATCTGGGTGGCTCAGGTCATGATCTCAGGGTCCTGGGATTGAGCCCCGAGTCGGGCTCTCTGCTCAGCCAGGAACCTGCTTTCCCCTCTCTCTCTGCCTGCCTCTCTACCTACTTGTGATCTCTCTCTCTCTCTGTGTCAAATAAATAAATGAATAATCTTAAAAAAAAAAACAAAAAAAGAATATATTCTCAGGGCCACCTATAGACTGAAATAGAGAAGAGCCAGCCTCTTGGGGACTGGAGTAGGAATTGGAGAGAAAGGAGTAGAGCTGGCCCCTCTTCTCAGGGACCACAGAGTGCCTTATTTTTGCGTTTGCCTCTTCTTGTACCTGACCCATCATGGCCGCCATGCCTGAGTTTCCATCATGATCCTTAGCTCAAGTGTCCTTTGCTGGATGCCTTCAGTGCCTCCCTAGGCAAGGGGCTGTGGAAGTCCTAAGAGTAGAAGGAGTCTCCCAAGGAGAGAGTATAACATGAGTTGACCTGAGAGCTGACAGAGCCCCAGGGAGGTAGGTGGAGGCATCAAAGCTATGATGGAAACAGGTGAGTCTGTGTCTGTCACTCCAGAGAACAATGAATGATGGAGCAGCCTGCCTTTTGAGGAGGTGATGGGTGAGACCCCCAGGAGTGGAGCTGTGGAGGCAGCCCCTTTTGGGTTAACTTGATCTTGGGGCCATGCCTGGTGACCTCACAACCACTTTGCCATTGATATTATTTCCATGAGGAAATACTTTATGAGTTCCCATCAGCCATCTTAATACATGGGCTCTGGGAGCACACCCTCACGGGAGCAGGGGATTGCCAGTAGCAGAGGAGGACCCAGTCGTTGTCCCTCAGTTTGGCTATCAGAAAGGCAGTGCCTTACCTCCCTAGACATCATTCTTTGGTTCTTCATAATCTGATTCTGTTTCTTACTGCCCTTTAACTGGGTCTGTCTTTGTTTGTATTTATTGGATGGAATTCTATGTTGCCTGTTTTTAACTTAAGTAGTAGATCTTGGGGCACCTGGGTAACTCAGTGGGTCACTCACCTTTAGCTTGAGTCATGATCTCAGGGTCCTGGGATTGAGCCCCACATTGGGCTCTCTGCTCAGCAGGGAGCCTGCTTCCTCCCCTCTCTCTCTCTCTCTGCCTGCCTTTCTGCCTACTTGTGATCTCTCTCTGTCAAATAAATAAATAAAATAAAATCTTTTTTTAAAAAGTGGATCTTAAATAGTAGACCTCGAGAGCAGAACAAAATGAAATAAGTCATCCTTGCTTATTTATGCTGCCTTCCAATCGATCGTTCTAGTATCAGTGACCTAGACATAAAAAATATTCCCCATACTGACTTAAGAGAACCTGGTGGTGAATCCTTTTGGACAAAATAAAGGATGTTTGTATCCAACAAAGAATCACCCCCCAAATATTTTTTTAAGTTAGTATTTTGTTTTCTTAAAGCTACGCACCTTTGCTTTTGTAATTGGCCCTTCTAGATTTTGTCACAGTGGGAAAATGACCTCTGTCGCAAATGTCCTTTTTACTCAAGTGTCTTCTTCTTGGGTGTGATAATGAACTCAGTTGTTTAGGACAAAAGGCCACAGCCCTTCAAAGTTAGCTGCTGTGACAGACCTTGGCCATGTCACTTTGCTTCATGGGACTTTACTTTGCTTATCTATAAAATGAAGCGTTGCATTCTAAGCTTCCTGAGGGCCACAAAGGCATCTGTTGGTTCTTTTGCCAATGATAATCTGGAAATGTATGGAGACTTAATGTGTGCTCTCTGCTGCATGCACCGCTGCTTAGAGAACCACAGGACCTTTGGCTCCTCCTTCAGCTGATGACTCCTGGAACTTCAGAATGTTCTGCTCAAATTGTATCGAACCTGAGATGCTCCAGTGGGCTCCCTTAGGCATGGGCAGAAACCTGGCTGTGACCTCCCTACATCCTTTCTTAGAAAACAGCAACACACAACAATGGGCAGGAGAGAGGTCAAGAGAGCCGAGACGGTCTCCCACGGCAAAGCCACCAAGCACTAGTGACAAGTGGGTGGGCCCAGAGAGCTGCAGATGCAGCCTCAGGGGCAGCTGGCGGTCCTGCCAGTGTGTTTGTGATGAGACTCCTGTTTCCCCTGCATTGTGCTAACCTGTGGCTGATGTGCAGGATGGCCGGCGCAAAATCCCATTTCTCTGGGGGCAGTTTATAGCGAGGTCTGCAGGTCATTATTTCTGTGGTTTCCAAGGAGGTCCAGGGAGAGGAGGTGATGATGGTGGCGGAGCTGCCAGGGAATTCTCCTCCTGTGTTCTGGTCATCTTATTTCTCTTCGGTGTCCTTTAATGAGCTTGTTTGCCCGCAAACAGTGAGTGAAAAGCCCCAGCTGGCCTTGGCACTGAGCTTCTAATTCGCTTCCGCTACTTCTTGCTTTCTGCTTCCCAGGTTCTCTGCTGCCCTCCTGCACCCCTAGACCTGGGCTGCCATTGCCCGAGGAAGGAGCTCCCGTCTCTTCTGACGTTGGCACCCCCTAGAGGCATGGCTTTCCCATTCACTCAGCTGCCCAGAGGTCCTAAGCCTTCAGCCCACCAGCCAAATCTGGTCTGCAGATGTGTTTTGTTTGTTTTGTAGTGCTCACATTTTTAAACTTGCTGCCAACATTTGAAAAAAATCAGATTTCTCATAAAAATCCGGAACTAACTCTGGCTTCTCTTGAAAAGTTGGGAGATCTGGCCACGCTGATCCAGAATTTCCACGTGGCAACAATCAATGGAGTTGCATAAGGATGGGTTGACCTGCGGAGGAGCACGCGCTCTGTGGCTTGCCACAGACCCCACTAGCCCTCTTCATCTCTCCAGGCTAGGCTCTTGCACTCTGATGTGTTGCTTGCCTGGCCCCCCAGCTAACATCTGAGTTTGCATACTGGCCAGTGGGTAAAGGACACCATCCTTGGGCCCCAAATCAGCTCTCGTGGCATTGATCATGTCGCTTCTCTCTTCTCCACCAAGGAAGGAGTGTCCCAGAGCTTCAGCTGTTGCCTGGCAATGTGAAAGAAGATCTTTCTTTTGGAGACTCTTTTCTTGAACTTTCAGTCTCTGGCACCTCCTTGCAATACAGCGTGCCCTGTCTGGGGCTCTGCATGGCACTGAGGAAGAAACACAGGAAAGGGCAGACAGGGCACACTCAGGGCCTTGGAGGGCATGTTTTATGGCCCAGCAAATGCCCTGGCATCAGAACAGGGTCTTTGTGCCGTAGTGAATCAGTGAGATGGAACCATTAGTAGATATTAACCTGCTCTGAAGCAAAGGGGCCATTATACTTCACCGACAAATGCCTTCACCTAGAAAAACCCTAGTCACATTAACCTCTGTTTAGATTGTTCTATGAGGACACACATGTGCCTCTTCTGAACTTCTTACTGCGCAGTGAGACTCCTACCCCTGGTGTCTAGGTAACCCTTTCTTCAGCCTCTGGGGTTTCCCCTTCATTCGCTGCTCCTGTCACACAGTAAGGGACAGAGCCCAGAGGCAAAGACCAAGAGCTGGGGGTTAGACCTCCCAGCTCTGCTGCATGCCGGCTGCTGACCCAGATCAAGTACTTTACATCTCGGGAACTTGGTTTCCTCACCTGTAAATGGGGACAACAATAGCAAATCCTCACCCCCTGCAGGTGCAGTGAATATTGGTTGGGATAACGCATGCCAACATTCGCTAGTCCCGTCCCGTTCAACTTGGATGGACGTATTTGTTAAGCATGTGTCACGAAAAGGAGAGGTCATAAAGCATGGAGGAGGGGATACTTCCTGGAGGAGGCAGAGCTGGGCCTGGGTATTTTGACGAGGGCTGTAGCTGGAAGGATTGTGCGCTACGGGGGGAAGGCAGAGGTTGAATGCTGTCATTCAGGGGGAGCTTGGCAGGGAGAATGGAGTGGTGCGGGGTGGCTGGTGGGCTGGTGGGACATGGCAGGTGAGGGAGAGAAGTTGGGATGATGCATTGGGAGCACACTCTGGTGGGACTTGGGCTGAAGTGTCCCCCCATAGGCTGTCCTCTTCCCCGCCCCATGGCCAGCAATGTCTTTGCCCCTTACCATCCTCCTTTCCCTCAAACTCTTCCACCCCTTCTCTGGGAAGCCCCCGCATGCCCTGATCTCTTCCTTTCCTGCCAGGCGGGGCAGTGAGCTCTGTGAACTAGCATGTGTCTGTGTGTTCCTAGTACCTAGTCCTGTGATGTTCACCGAAGTGGCTGCATGAACAACTCTTCACAAAGGGAAAATTCCATTTCCCCCAGACGCAGCATAATTGTTACCATTAACCTCATTACTTTGCCACTTAAATTGTTGGGAAAATGATATCTCATTTTGCTTTTATTTTCATTTCTCGGGGGTAAACGTCTGTATAATTACCTACCGGTTAGATTTTTCTTCTGTGGCGTGTTCACCAACTTCCTTTATCCAATGTCTACTGGATACAGAGTTTTTCTCATTGAGTTGCTTGAACTATTTGTATAATAAGGATTGTACCCACTGTCACCGTCAGTCTAGACATCTTCCCCTGTCTGGGTGATTTGTTTCCAATTTAAGGCATTTATCTTTCTGATACACAAATGTTTGAAAGTTTTTAAAGTTGAATGTGTCAAACCAAATTTTTCTTTTTCTTATGCTAATGAACATATAAAATTTTTCCTTCTATAACTTTGGGAAATAATATTTTTTCTAATGTTTTCCTATGGTTGGTTTGTTTACACTTCACTCTTTCTATCCATTTGGGTTTTCTCTGAGGGTAGGTTCGATACCCTTCCCCCTAATTTCTAAATAATAAGCTCAACACCGTCTACCGCATATTCTTTCCTGGTGGTTTGGCGATATTTTCCTTTATCATGTAGTGTGTGTTTTGTGTTCCATTCACTTATGTGTCTTGTCATGTTAGTTTCTTCGTGTGTTTAACATTTGATGGGCTGTGTTATTCCTCATCGCCCTTGCTCTGGGTTTTGTTGTTGTTGTTGTTGTTTTTTTAAAGTCTTAGATAATCTCACTTGTTTATTCTTCTAGGTGAGTCTAGGAATCACATTTCTACAAAAATCTAAGAGGACCCCAGGAAAATCTTCTTAGAATTTGCATCATGTTTGCATTAAATTCTTAACTTCCTTTGGAGAAACTGACCCATTTATATCATTTACTCACTCCGTCCAGGAACATAGAATTATTCTTCCTCACTTACTATTATCTTTACAGATTGCAACAAAGTATGTAATTCTCCCAGTGCAGTTAGACACATTTCCTGTTAAAGTTACCCCAGGTCTCTTGCGTTGACTATTCTGTTGGGTCATCTGAAACGTTCCTCTCCAATGGCCTATTTTGGCATGATGACTGTGGAAGGGAGTGCCTTGATCACATCTCAGACCGGACTTGGGCTTTCCTCTACCTGCTTCTCTTAGCCATCTGTGCCCCAAACATAGCAGTGTTTGGAGTGCCATCACCTAACGAGCTCACCTAAGCACCCTCCTCTCCATTGCTATGGTCTGCCTGCTTGAGGATGTCTTCACTTCTTCTTTGGAGTCCCAACTCCATGTCCTCTGGCCTCCCTTGCCTCCCTCCCTCCCTGTCTGCCAGGACCATCCCAGGCCTGGGATGCATCATGGAAGATGGAGCTGGTGTTTTAGAGGGTGTCATGGAGGCAGGCAGTTAACACACAAGCACAAAACCAAGATCCTTGTTGATCATCTGAATTTTTACCCCCGTGTCTCTCTAGTGCCCCACCACTGACACACCTGACCACTCCCTGCTTTAGAAGCACCCCTTCAGAAGCTTCTAGAAATCTATGCATGGGAGAAGCCCCCAAATCACCCCATGTTATAAAAGCCTCACTGGAGCCTGGGATTGCATCTGAGTTTTGCCTCTTTCTGGCTGTGTGACTGAGGATGACTTAGAGTCAATGGTGATCATAGTAATCGTGGGAGTAGCTAACTCTGAGTGCTGGTTTGGGGCCAGCCTTGTTCTATGCCTTGCGTGTATTCGCTCTCTTAATCTTCATAACAACCCTAGGAGGTGAATCCTCTTACCCTCACTTTATGGATGAGGAATCTGAAAGAGCAAAGCGTTCAATGACTTGTTCAAGTTCACACAGCTAGGATGTGGTGAAGTAAAGGCTGTATCCGAAGCCCTCTGGCCCTGGCACTTACGCTGCAGGCTCATCTTGCAACCCCCCCCCCCACCCCGATTTCCCGGAACCTCAGGCAAACAGAGATCAGGTAGGCGGGAGGTAGGCTGTTACGTTCGTGCTGCCTGACAGACCTCCCCAGGCACTGCTGTTCCCTGGTACTGTCCTCTCCCTCTGAGACCCTGGGCTCCGATGTGGGACCTGCTTGGCCAGTAGAACCCTAGAGAGCGTGATGGAAGCAGGGGCTTGTACAAAGCAGTGGCACACTGGGACGTATCGTTTTGGAATGCTGCCTCTTGGAAGCATCCTGCCCATAGGAAGTCCAGGAGAGCCATGCTGTTAGGAAGCCCAAGAGGACTGGAAATAGAGGCCACATGGAAGAGAGCCGAGTCCCCAGACATGCAGCTGCACACGAGCCATGTGCAGTCCTCCCCCAGCCCTCTGAATTCTCCCCGCTAAGGCCCCAGATGCTGTGGAGCAGACAAGCCAACGCCACTGGTTCTCTGCCCCCAATTCCTGGCCCACAGACTCAGAAGCAAGCATAAAATGATGATTTTAAGCCACTCTGTTGAGAGGGATAGTTTGCTCTGCAGCAATAAATGATGGAAACAGCCTTCGGAGAAGCCAAGGCCAGGCTGGGTGTGAAAGGCCTTGGGCCACGTGTGTGAGAGTCCCCAGAGCCCAGGCTCAGGAGAACACTGGAGGCTTGAAGCCAGGTGAGCAGCAGCGAGCACTTTGAGATCACACCTAGGCTAAAGGTCTGGCCTCATTCTAACAACAATCAGGGACCAGGAAAAACGCAGGAGCCGGCATTCAGGGTAGGAGGAGGGTCCAATGCCAAGCCGAGTGGCTGTCTGGCTAGAGGCTCTGGAAAGAGAGCAGCTCTAATTTGCGTGATGAAGAAGCCGTCCATGAGCTGGCCCCTGGAGCCAAGCAAGTCCTGAGGCCTCATCAGCCAGTGCTCTAACACGGGTGGGAGCCAGGTGACTGGCTGGAGAAGGGAGGGCCGGATCTGGGAATCGAGTACCTAGCACTACCTGAGGGAAGAAGGTTCTGACTGGCCCTCTCACTCCTCAGCCATGAGTTTTCCTTGCCTTCCATCTTGCCAAGGTGCGGACTCATGACTTTTTCCTTCCATGGTCAGAACAGAAAAGCAGAAAATACCACAGGCCCACAACATTTCCATCTGCAGAAACACAGCTCTGTTTCTTGCAACTATGTTCCCTGTTCCCAGCAGAGAAGGGTTTTCCTGGCAGCCGCCTCTGTGTGTGTGTGTGTGTGTGTGTGTGCATACATGTGTATACGCACGTGTGTGTGCAAATGTGTATGACAAAGTCAGAGCACATGTCATAACCAAGTGTGTGCTATAATCTAGCTCTTTTTGGGTGGGGATCCCTTTGTTTCCTGATTATAAAAGTAATCACAATTTGGAAATTTCAAAAGGTATGTAGGAAAATAAAATTCACCCAGACGTCACCGACCAGAGATCATCACGATGAGCCTTGTGGGTATTTCCATCCCAGTCTTTTCTCCGCCATCTTTTTTGTGATGCTTTTCCAGGAGAGATGGGATCATACCCAGTTCTATTGGAATCACCCTGAGCATTATTTCCTTACCTGTTTTTTGATTTACAATATGAACATTTTTCCCACGTGGTAAACTCTCTTCTAAAACAGTTTTTGAGGTTACATAGTGTTCCATTACATAGTAATTCATTTTACTACCCCCCCCATTGGGGGTGTAGTTAGCACAGTCTTTATTGTAAAAATGTGGAGATGAAACAGTCTTTGTCTTTATTGTCAATCAGTTCCTTTGTGCCCATATCCAGAAGTCATATTCTTGGGTCAAAGTCATTTTACTGCCTGTTTTGATACATCTTGCTAAATTACCTCATAAATGTTACCAATTTATATTCTTGCCCCACCAGCAGTGTATAAGAATTCCCTTTTTATTATACACTTGCTGATATTAAATCATTTCATTAACGAAAGCTGGCAATGATCTTTTAACTCATTTTCCCTTTCCCTTCTGTAGCATTTGAAATCTGGCATAGATATAAAATTTACTTGGCACCAAATTGCTGAGGATTGCACATTGATTACCATAGTGGTTGGTTGACTAGTTCATTCCCAAATCAACCTGTTAAGGGGTCTTGGCCCCCCCCTTTTTTAATCTAATGAATAATGAAAACCTCCGCCGAGCAGGTGTTTCTTACACTGACGGAGGTGGGCAGCTATGTCATCTGTCAGCCTGGCCTGAGATGTTCACTCAGACCACACTCACACAGGTGTGGGCTAGAGGGCAGAGGAACACGGGTTCTGGAGTCAGATGGGCCAGACCAGTAATGCAGATCCCATCACTTAGCCGCTGGGTGAACTCCAACAACTTACTGCTGACCCTCTGTTTTCTCTTCTGTAAAAGAGGAATAATGTTACTTACTCATGGGATTGCTGTGCATATTACATCTGACCAAAGGGCATGGTAAATTAAGACTGTTTAAGGCATGGTTGTGAGGATCAGAAAGGCTTACAGGAGCTGGCCATGCATTCCTCAGGCCCTCCTGCCATGCTGCCTGCTCTCAGCCCTGGCTCCAGCCAGCAAGACTCAGTTTTACTTGCTGGATTTTTGTTTGCTAGTTTCTGCTTTGGTTGTGTTTTGGTTTTGTTTTTTCGCTGGAGTGCTCTCCCCAGATGGAGGAGAGTCTGGGTCTCAGCTCAAATGCCATCCCTGGGCTCTCATCCCCCATTGCTCTTTCATAAAACTGTTCTGATTTCTTCAAAGTGCTTCATCCCTCCGTGGAATGATGTCATTGTTTATTGTTGATTTTTATGCTTTGCACGAGAACCATGAAGGCCCCATAAAGGCATGCCCTGGTTGTCCTGTCTTTAGGAGCCCAGCCCCGTGTGGCCCAAAGCAGACCCTCAACCAGGATTTATTGAAGAGACTAGTAATAAAGCAATTTTTAGGATCTTGTGCTAGAGATTTTTAAATTATTATTATTAGAGTAAAGCAAAGCAGTTTCATGATAGATTTACCCACCTCTGGTGCGTCATAGCTGTAAATACAGGTGTATTAAAAGTGAGTAAATGGAGGGGATGCCCAGGTGGCTCAGTCGGTTAAGCATCTGCCTTGGCTCCTGTCGTGATTCTGGGGTCCTGAGATCAAACCCCATGTCAGGCTCCCTTCTAAGTGGGGAATCTGCTTCTCCCTTTCCCTCTGCTGCTACCCCTGTTTGTGTTCTTTAGCTCACATTCTCTCTCAAATAAATTTTTTTTTTTAAACGAAATAAAAGTCAGTAAATGGAGAGTATAGGTTGCCTGGCAGGGTTACTTCAGTGTGTGATGTATATTAAAGCATTTGACACCAGAGTGTCTGGAGAGAATCTCAACCTTTCTACCCAATGGCTGTGTGTGTCCAATGATATCTTAACTGCCCTAAGCCTCAGTTACCCTGCATATTAAATGGGAATGATACCTACCTCAAAGGGTTGGCTTGAGGATTAAATTGATTTACGTCTGTATAGCACCTGCAAATAATCAACACTTTAAAAATGATAGTTATTCAGCATAGAGGTTCCTCAGAAAGTTGAAAATAGAGCTACCCTATGAGCCAGCAATCGCACTACTGGGTATTTACCCTAAAGATACAAATGTAGTGATCCGAAGGGGCACATGCACCCGAATGTTTATAGCAGCAATGTCCACAATAGCCAAACTATGGAAAGAATCTAGATGTCCATCAACAGATGAATGGATAAAGAAGAGGTGGTATATATATACAATGGAATACTATGCAGCCATCAAAAGAAATGAAATCTTGCCATTTGCAACGACCTGGATGGAACTAGAGGATATTATGCTTAGCGAAATAAGTCAATCAGAGAAAGACAATTATCATATGATCTCCCTGATATGAAGAATTTGAGAGGCAACCTGGGGGGTTTGGGGGTTAGGGAAGGAAAAAAATGAAACAAGATGGGATAGGGAGGGAGACAAACCATAAGAGATTCTTAATCTCACAAAACAAACTGAGGGTTGCTGGGGGGAGGTGGGTAGGGAGAAGGTGGTTTGGGTTATGGACATTGGGGAAGGTGTGTGCTATGGTGAGTGCTGTGAAGTGTGTAAACCTGGCGATTCACAGACCTGTACCCCTGGGCTAATAATACATTATATGTTAATAAAAAATAAAAAAATTTTAAAATCATAGTTATTCTTGTGTTTAAGAAAACCAAGGACTACGTAATGTTAGATTCTATGAATGAGGGATAGAAGGAATAACTGATATCAAGTTTTGTCTATAAAACCATATTAATGAATATTAATTCATAGTCATTATGCATGAACATATATTCAAATGATCAGTATTGATCTTTGGGACAAGGCTCTGTCCTCCTGGGCTTTGGAAGAGCCCATCTCTTTTTGCTTAGATGTCTTTGGATGTATATAGTTAATATTTCATTAATTATGGTGGAGGAGTGTTGTGTATACATCAATGTCTCGTATGATGCATATAATTAAGCTACTTTTTGTTGGGAGCGGAAGAAAATTGGGCTTTCCCAAAGAAAAGCAGCTTGCTCCCAAAGTTGCTAACAGATTGCTTCTTAATTGAACTTGGGAGGTGAATTATATGGTGAATTAGAAAAAAGAACAACTCTGAATTTAGTGAATTGTTCTATAAAGGAAACTGTGGGATTGAATTGCAAATGCTGGATAGAAACATTTCAGCCTGGCCCCATGCATCACGGGCCGTTGACCTCTGCTGTGTTTCAGTGAGAGCGTGAACAGCCCTGTAGCTCTCTTTTCAAGGCCTGGAGGGCATTCTTTCCCAGAGACCAGCTGTAAGCCTGGGTTTCTTATGCAAAGGAGACGTTTGAATAAGCCCCTGTGACTAATGAAATCTACAAGGTCTCTGCATAGCCTCTCACCGAAGAGTAATTAACCAAAGATCAAATACGGGCGTATATATGTATTTTTTTTTCAAATATTTTTTGTCTTGCAGTTACACCCAAGGAAAAATATAGCCCCACACCCTGAATGCTCCCTCCGCCCTTGTCCCCAATCTTTGTCTCGGGCAGGCTATATTTTTCTTCCTGTTCCATGGTGCCTGGGGCTGCTGTTCCAGCCACTGTCATACCTGCCTTACTCACTTGCTAGCTTTTACTGGAAGAGAGCAACATTTTTCATTGATACAGATGTGAGAAAGGAGTTTTGTTGTTGTTGTTGTTGTTGTTTAGTGTTTGATGTGTTTCCAGCTCCACATCTTCATTCCTGGGGAGCTTGGGAAGGAAGAGTTTAGTTGTAAGAAAATTTAAGATAAGGCTTCCTCTTACAGGTTCTCTGAGTCGAGAATCACAAGCTTGGCTGTACCTTAGACTCCCCTCAGGAGCTTTTGAAAATCCTGAGGCCCAGCCCAGGCCCAGACTGATTCAATAAGAACCTCTGAATGGGTGGGTCCCGGCCTCTGTGCTTGTTTGTCTAAAAAGCTTCCCAGGTGATCCCAAATTGCAGTGAAGGTTGAGAACCATTGTCCCAAGAATATCTGCTTCCCTTTCTCCATAAAAGCTGATGAAAACCATTTGTTCCATCTGTTAGGCTGAGTTAGAAAAGATTGAGTTATCTTTTTAAGAACTGTCTACCTGACTCGTCCATCCGTCCATCAGTCCATTCATCCGTCCATCCCGTATTTTACTGAGTGTCAGCTATCTGCCGGGCGCAGTGTTCATTGTTGGACAAGACAAGGGCCCTTTCATCAAGATGCTAAAAACTAGAAACCAAACTGAAGGATCCTCTGAATGGACAGGAGAGGTCCACACCTTGCGGTTTGGGACGTGAATCAGCCCGAGCCCTGCACGAGCACACAGAGTGCTGCTAACCTGGGAAGAACTGTGGGACAGTGTCTTAGAGGAAGTGGTGTCCCGGCGGAAATTTAAAGCACCACTAGGATCCGGCCAGCGGAGAGGTGGGTGTGGCTGAGGAAAATAGAAATGAAGGTGCTATAGGTGAGAATGGGTGCTGAGTAGGACAGCAGGGAAGTAGCAGGAAGCCCCAGGGCACCAGGCAGGAGAGGCCTCAGGGAATTAGAACTCATCCCAAGGGCAGTGGGGAGCCTCAGGAAGGGTTTCATCAGGGAGAGCGACCCTGGCACTGCACTTGTTCTTTCTGGTCCCGAAGCTGAGGGGAAGGAGTAAAGATTTGGAGGGTCGGATAAGACACCCCCCACCCCTTCATCCATCTCCCTTGCTAACCATCTCTGTTCCCTCGAGACAGGCAAGTCGATTCACCTTTTGGAGCCTTGTGTCCTCCCTGGAAAATGCGGATGGTTATGGCTGTTTTGTCATTGTGTCTTTGTGAGGCGACAATCATTAAACACAATACAAGGAGGGCATTCAGCCCTATTCTTAGTGCGTGTTCGGCTCCATCACTGGACTTGGTAAACACTGATCCTTCCCCACCTCTAGCTACTAGGGGGCCCGTTCTTGCCTCAACATCAGAGCTCGAGCTCCTTTTATAGCTCTGAGCACCAGGGGGCCGAGTGGGTCAGAAGTCCTCCACCCCGGCCCTCCTCTGCCCACTGCAGAGCTGAATCTCTGTCTCTCCTGGCCTCTGCTCCCTCAGCCACAGCCTACAGCTAACCCTGAACCCAGGCTGTGCCCGGGGGTCCTTCAGCTTTCGTTTGTTCGCCTCCCTCCACCCCTTTCGCAGGGGCCAAGCACATCTAAACTGACCGACCTTCTCTGCGGGGCTGCTGCTGTGTGGAGTTTCCTTCCAAAAGCCAGCCTCTGAGTCCTCTCCTGTCCACTGCTAGTAACCCTGGTCACATTCAAACTGGTGCAGTTCCAGAGCCCTCTCGTGTTCTCTGGCTCTCGCCTGGATCCCTCGGAATAAAAGCCAAATCCTGGAAATGGCACCACACAAGCTAACCCTCCAGACTCTCCACTGCCCTCTGGCCACACTACCTACTACTGTCTCTCATCTGCTCCATTCCAGTCATACCTCCTCCCTACCACCAAGCCCGCACTCCCACCCCAGGGCCTTTGCACTCCTTGTTTTTCCCAGTTTGAAATGTTCTTCCCCAGTCTTCGGTAGACTCTCTCCTTCACACTCTCCAGGTTTCTGCTTTTCCGTCTCCCACGAAACAGTAACCCCTTAACCCTAGACTTCCTTTTTTCCCCCCACCCTCATTTATTTTCTTTGTAGCGCCTCTCAGCAACTGACTTAAATATTTAGTCGCCTATTTGCTTATTGTTTTCTCCCCTCCCTTCCATCAGAATATAATTTCCATGAGGTCAGGGTAGAGTTTGTTCTGTGTTGTATCCTGAGCAGCAGAAACAGCATCTGGCCTGTAGCAGGTGTTGGATAAATATTTGTTGAATGAGTTAGTGCCTAAACAAACCCATTACCTCATTTGGTCTTCAAAACAAACAGCCCATTTGACAGATGAAAAATACAAACGCCCAAGGTCTTAGCCGCAGTTACGCAGCAGAGACGGAGCTAGTCCCGGAGCTCTGGCTTCAGGCTCCCCCTTGCTCCTCACATGCCACATTCCTCTGCCGGCCTGTGATTTTCATACCATCGGGATTTCCCCTGACCTTCAGCCCGAGAGGAAATGATACCGCAGCTGGAAGAATACCCAGAGGGCTGGGAGCTGGCAGCCAACCCCCCGGCAGCTGCAGGGAGTGTGTGAGCGGATTCCGAGTTGGCCAGAGAGGCCACAGAACGAGCAGGATGAAGGCCCGCAAAAATGTCAGCGCGCGCCTGGTCCGCCGCCAGGGTCGCCGGCAGGAGAGGGAAAGAGGCGGGCTGTGTGGTGGAGGCCCGGCTGCGGGGCCTCAGGGCCGGCTCCCCGGGTTGTGCCGCGCCAGGTCATTGGGTCACCTGTTTGGGACCTTACCTTGAGCATTGCTGGAAGCCTGTGGGCTGTGGAGCACGGGGAAGATCCTCAGGCTTCTGACCGGGAGACGGCGTCCTGAGCACGACCCTGGGCCACTCATTTTGTGACTTGATTTTCTCCTCTGTAAAATGGGGTTACACTCCCTCTGCCACAGAATGTTTAATGAGGGAGAAACAGCTCTGTAAGCTGCAGATTTCTAAACAGATGCAAGAAATTATTTTTGTATAAGTTGATTATACTGTAGGTGCTTGGATGTGGTTTCATATGTACAATAGTCTCTTCTGGACATGGGCTCTGTCCTCAGATCTGCTCCCTGGTGTCACAGCCCACCCAGTTGTTCAACCCCCAAATGTGGGAGTCACTGGGGACCTCTCTCAGTCCCTCGTATCTAATCCATCAGGCTCCCTGCTTCCCTGCATGCAACTATATTCCTCATATCCCTGTGGATCTGGCCTCCCTCGCTGCCTGGTTCCCCCTTGCCTACCACGATGAGCCCCTCCGTGGGGCAAGCTCATTCCCAGTCCAGATTCTTTCCTGGTCCTGGCCCAGACCTCTGCGTCCATGGTCAGGGAAGGCCCCTTTTGAGCACTCTACCTTATCCTGCATCCAATCTTCAGATTTTCGGAACCCACAATGACTTTGTCCTTTTGTTCTCTTACCTTGCGTTTCTCGTCCCGCTACCCATTTGACCCATCTGTCTTAGCTCACTGCTGAGTCCTCCGGCTCCTGGAACCGCACACAGGTCCAGCTCACCGTAGGTCTAACACTCATGGCTGATTGGCCACCTTCCTGGTGGGGACAGATGTGAACCAGGTTTATGCACAAGGGCTACTCGCAAATAAAGACAAGCATGCCTGTCCTTGACCGAGGCCGTGTTTGCAGAGTCTGATATATAAAGTCAACAGAACAATTTCTAAAATGAGATTCACCCCAAAGAGAAAACCCAAATGCCTACTTAAGCCAAGGCAGTAGCTGACCACATCACGTATTTAAAAGCAGTGTTGAGGCTCCTCGCTGCATTCAGAAGCTGGTGTCCTGTTTACATGCGATGCGGGCTTCCTAATGGGGGGGTAAGTGCAAGGAAGCTGACTTCCAGGTTGACTTTGGGATTTGCCTCCTAACTTTGTATATTTGACTCCAAGTACTCTTGAACTGACGGAGGAGAGTAATACATTTCTAACTGGTGAATTATGTGCGTGGTATGAAAAAGCGGGTTCTTTTCCGCCCTAGCATCTAGAACGGTGCCCCGCCCGTGATGGGCTCTCAATCAACCCGTGTTGTCAAATCTTTCCTGCTCTGCCAGGGATCCTGGTCATCCCCCAGGGGATCAAGTTTGCTCCCGAGCTCCTGGTGCTCCTACAAAGAAGGTTGATGCATCCTCACTTTTCTTTCTCGTTCCTTTAGGTGGACTGGAGGAACAGCCATCTGAGGGCTGGGAGAATGCAACAGCTGCCAACACCAGCAGTGAGGAAGCTAGCAAGGGTAATGTAAGGCCCTCCCAGGCCTTTGGGTCTTTTACTTATTTATTTATTTTTTCCCATTTCAGCTGTGATAAATTTCACATAATATAAAATTTCCATTTTAACCATTTTAATGTGCATAACTTAGCGACATTAAGTGCATTCACAGTGTTGTATGACCATCCCACTATTTCATTCCAGAAAAATTTTTGTTCCATAAAATTTTCATCACCCCAAAGGAGACCCCACAGCCACTAAGAAGTCACTCCCCTTTTCCCCCTGCCCCTGGCTTTGCACACCTCTTAAAAATTTTTTTACCTTTGTCGTGAGGTGTGCGTAACCTAACGTTAACTGTGGTCTAAAGTGTTTAGCTACCAAGCGGATTACCTTTGTTGTGAGGTGTACGTAACCTAACGTTAACTGTGGTCTAAAAATTTTTTTTATTTGAGAGTGAACGAGAGAGAGCATGCGCATGAGCAGGCAGAGGGGCAGAAGGAGAGGGAAAAGCAGACTCTGCTGAGCAGGGAGTCCGATCCGGGGCTCGATCCCAGGACTCTGAGATCACGACCTGAATGGACGGCAGATGCTTCACCAACTGAACCACCCAGGTGCCCCAGCTTTGAGAACCTCTTATTCCACTTTTTACTTGCTATCTTAGTGGACTAGGAGCACAAAGTCTCTGGGCACAGGGGAGTGTGTGCTTTTGTTGAGGACGGACTGGCTGAGGGTGGTGTTTGGCTACTTAGGGACGGAATGGTCTTCAGTCTGGCTTTGACCTTTCTCACCGCTGCTTAGCTTGTGAGTTGCAACCCCCAGGGGCTGACAGGAGGGATCATGGGGCTTTGGGGACTAGACATCTGAACAAGAACAAGAACAAGTGGGCGTGGGAGGCAAGGAGGGAAAATAAAGCTAGGATGGGAGCTGTGGAGAAGGTGTAGCCCAGAGACCTTGCGAGCTGCTGGGGGAGGGGGCTGGTGAGGTTGTGCCCGCCTGTGGGCAGGGACACTCATCAGCAGGTGCCTGCCTGGAAGTCTGTCTGTCTACATACTGACGCTCACACGTGTGCGCCTTCCCGGGGTTGAGAGGAGGGCGTCTCACTGGAAGCATCTCCATGTGGAGGAGTTTTTCCCGCTCAGAAGCCATGCTGGCTGAGAGAAGCTGCTGGGTGGGCTTCTGTCTGGCCAGCACCCTGCAGGAATCCGGGCTCGCTGCTGCCGATGATGCTTCTTCTACATAAAATAAATGCAGGGCAGAGGGAATAAATTTTGTTTATTGAAGTAGAGTTGACACACAGTGTCAAAAGAAATAATTTCTTAGAATCTTCTGATCTACAGTCAGATGCGTTATCCATCCCACCACTGGCCCTGTCAAAAGGAATAATTTTTACATGCCAGAATCCTTGTTTTCAAGGATGCCTATTTAGGGATAAAGTAGAAATCATTATTTGCTTTATGTTTTCGCTTTAATGAATGCTATTTTGTATTTTATACATACATATGCATATATGTCATTTCACACAAATGCATACGTGTAACGGTACCATCATATCCTTTCTTAATTTTTTTTTAAATTCGTTTCCCTTTAATTGGGCTACCTTCCTTCCTTCTCTTCCCCACATCTCGCTCCTCTGCCCTTCCCCAAGTAACCCCGGCCGATGCTTCTGTGGGCACCCTTCGTATTTTCCTCCATGCACGTGTGTTCACACAGACACTTCTGTAGGGATGTAAACACACGTGCAAATATAAGCTTCATCATTTTACAAAACGGGATCCTATTCGATACGTGCTTTTTATGAATCCTGCTTTTCTCACTCAGCAGTATGTCATGGGAAAACCCCTGAATAACGCACTGGTGATAACTTCGGTTTATTCTTCTGAATATTTTGCAAAATATTCCTGGCGTGGATGGGCCATAATTGAGCCAATGGTTCCCTTATCTATTAACATTCACTCCCTGTCAAGTTTTTGCCATCACGAGCAATGCCACAGTAGACGTTCCCAAACCTAAATCCTACACATTTGGGGTGTTTTTAACAGGTGTTCCTGGAGTGGGCTTAAAGCTGCTCACATTTCCAGAGTGACTTGTGAGTGTGCCCCTCTCACCCCATCCTCTCCAGCACTACGTGCTCTCTGTTTTTGATAATGTAAATAGGAGTTTATTATTACTGAATTTGGATTTCCCTGCCTGCTGCTGACTCCCAGCCTCTTTTCCTGCCTTTGCCAGTGACATAGGGGTGCACTTCTGTGATCTGCCTCTTCCTGTCTTTGCCCATTTTTCTGTTGGGTTGCTGATCCTCCCCACTTACCAGTTTGGCCTCTTTCAGACAAAGGCAGATCCATCAGCTCCCACGTCGCACCCCCTCCTTTGTCAAACGTACATTTGTTTCTCCCTCTCATAGCATGTTGCTGGGACCATGTGCAGGGCTTCCTTGAAAATCTGTGGTTTCCTGCTTTGCTTTTTCAAAGTATTTTGACTTGTGCTTTCTCAGATTCCCCAGACATCTCGTAATCTCCATGGCACTCTGATTTGGCCACGGATGACCAGCACATTGTGCCGACAATGGAGCCTAGGAGGTGGGACCGAAACTAGAGGGGTTTGCTAGCACCGCAGTAATGTAGATGCTACACCTGATTTTTCCTTCCTAAGTGACGTATCGTTGCCTAAAACCACTCCCAATCTTAGTGACTTCAGACAGTGATTTGTTATCTTTCACGATCCTGTGGGTTGACTGGATTCCGTGGAGTGTTTCTTTGGCTGACATCAGCTGGGTCACTCACTTGACTGCATTCATCTAGCAGCTGGCCTGGGCTGGCCTGGGTGGTCCAAAAAAAAAGCTGTAGTCACATGGGCCTCCATGTGGCTCTTCTCGCCACATGGGTTTTCATTAGCTGTCTAACTTGCCATTTTTTACAATATGGCGGCTGGCTTCTCAGAGGGAAGAGCCAGAAGCCACCAGTCTCTTTAAGGCCTGAACTCAAGAGTACCCAGAATGCTCCTTCTGCCATAGTCTATTGGTCAGACAAGCCAAAAGGGCTGCTCAGCTTCAAGAGGAAGAAAAGAGATTCCACCCCTTAATGCGAATAGCATCATGAGCTCACGGAGAGGAGAGCTGTGGCCATGCTTAGAGACCAACTCCAGCCTTCTCTCACTGCCTCTTACCTGCCCACCAGCAATGGACAGGGTCAGGGTTCATAGTATTGCCTCCTTTGTTGGTGTAAAATGACCCAACCAAATAAACTTGGACCATCAGACGCACGTGGGTTTGTACTTCAGCTTAGCCACTTAGTAGTTAGGACCTCAGGTAAGTGTTCACATGAGGTTTGGAGAGAATTAGAAATATTTATGCAAAGTGCATAGCCAGGTGTCTGGAATTTAAGAGGTACTCAGTGACTGTAGCTTCTCCACTTTTTCCTCTTTACCTCCACCTCCAAGAATAATGTTATGCAGCCCAGGAAGGACACCCTCCACCTCTGGACTGGGATTCCACAGCTGTGCAGCAGCTGCACAGAAACACAATTAAGGGAGACCGGAAGGAATATGGCTGCCGCAGCTCATTACCATGCCGCCTCTGGTAGGTTGCCTTGTGCCTGGCACCTGCACAGAAACACGAGATCTCCTTGGGCTTTTTAAGGAGGACAGTGAAAGCACTGCCCTAGCCACCATGCCTCACATCCCTATAGTGGGCTAAATCCTAGTCTGCAGACCGTCCAGTGACCCCGGTTTTTTTTGAACGAGAGTCAAGGCTAGGCCAAGTTTCTCCACACCGTATTGCAGCAGCAGACGGACACATCTTTAAGCATCTCGGGCAAGCCTGATGGGGAAGGAGACCCTTGGCACCCTCAGAGGTGAGCCGCAGGCAGGCCGTTCTAGCCTGTCCCTCCATCCGATTCATCTCTCCAGGGCCCTGTCAGGCGCCAGCGTGGGTGCTGCTTGTTTTGTTTGAATTAAAGATAAGACAAGTTGTGTCAATCTCAGATTCCCCTTTCATCACAACCCGATCCCCTCCCAACACCCCCAGAAAAAGAGACCGCCCAAGCAGGAGAAAGGATCTGAGGGAAGCCCCCTCCCCACCACGGCCCCCTGGCTTCAGCAGCAGGCTTATTTCCTGGCATTATGTGGCTCCCCTCAGCCCTGACGGCAGGGATTTGTGCTCCCAGCTCTGGGAAGGGCGGGGAGGTGGGGGGCGGCTCAGAGAATTGCTCACTCAGCATCCCCCTGGCAGACCGTTTGGTCCGAGGAGTCTCCCTCCCCTGGAGATGAGCGCTCAGCCTGCATTTCAGGGCTGCTAATGGGATTAATGAAATGGAGTGTGTAACTGCTCCTCCAATGAAGCTGTTGACTGTTATGATAGAGCCCGATTTCCAGAACCATCTTCATAGATGAGAATGGACCTTTCACTCCCAGTAACAGTTCCTAAGGGCTTTGTGCTGCAGGAAATCACAGTGGAATCTTGTTTGCCCTGTTGGCACTTACAAAGCACTGCCCAGCACGCAAACCCCTGAATGTCACTAATGTCAGTAATGGGTGTTACCACTGAACCTAATTTTAGGCATTCTTTCTAGCCCGTCCCCAAATGCAGACCTGGCTAGCGATTACTGAAGCTCGCTTGGAACCCTCACCATGGCGGGCGTTTGACATTCATTACCTGGTTCAGTAACCACAACACCAGCATGCGGCAGGAAGGAAGATTCCGAAGGCAAGAAGAGTGTCTTACCCAAGGCCACACAAGTAGCAAATGGCAGCATTTATCTTGAACCCAAGCCTCTCCAGACCCTAAACAATCCCCTGCTCTTAACCTTATCTATGGTTCTCAAACGTCGCTGTGCTTTGGAACTACCTGGGAGCTTTAAAAACTATCATGCCTGGGTTCCACTCTTGTTTGATTGAGTGGCAATCTCGGGGTAGGGGGCGGACACCAGAATTTTTAAAAAGCTCCCCAGCCGATTCACATGTGCAGCCAGGTTCGAAAACTGTCATGGAGAATAATTCAGTCTCCACTTTCACGGAGGGCCTCCTCAGGGAGGAGGAGCCTCTCCAGGTTCGCAGGCCAGCTGCTATGTTGCCCACCACCCTGGGGTGGGGGGGTGTTGTGGACGGCTGGACTCTCAGGATGTTTGCTCCCAGTGTGGGGCTGACCAGTCAAATCATGGAAAATTCCCAGTGCCTCACTTGAGAAGGCTGGGGTGGGCCTAGTCCTGTTTATGACACGCCTGTGCCTTCCGCTGGAGATGGAACCTTGAAGATCTGTGGCCGCAGAGGACAGGGTCTGCTCCCCGAGCCAGAGAATTTAAATGGACTTTATCCCCCAGCACCCCCTGCCTTCCCCCGCAGCGTGTTAAATCCTTTCAGATGCCCCTGAGCTCCTCTTCAAATGTAGGACTCTTGGCCATAATCAATAATTACATCCTTCTCTGTGGACTCTGATTCCAGATAGTAGTAATCCAAGAAAATCCAATAATGACAGTTGCATTAAGATCCTTCTTCCAGGCTCAGCAGAACATCTGTTTAGACATATTTTTAATCGGCAAATGCTTCCTGTGTTGAGTCCTCGGCAAATTAAATTTCTCACTGGACCGAGGGGGGAAGCTGTCATTCAATAACCCATCTCTGGAAATTACAGCCCCGTCTCCTTCCAGGTGCACTTCAGATTTTCCCACGCTGACTCGGCCGCAGCCCAGCCCTTGCCAGAGCGGCCCACGTGCGGACGCAGCCCAGCTTGTCTGAGAAACATGGGCTGTCTCAGCGCTGGTCCCTCGACTAGGGGACTATTTCTGCCCATTCTCCAAAGGAGAGTTGGCGGCAGAAGAAAATTAAGAGACTTGTTGAAAACCCTCTGGGAAATGAATAATAAACTTCCACTTGCTACATCGCTGCCTGTGATTACTTCAGACATGATGATTCTCAGGGTTTAAACATTAAGGGCCTTAGGGCTGCCAACATTTTGGAGGTGTTTCCGCCACGGAATTGTTTGGACTGTTGGGCTGTTTATTTTTAGAATAACTCTTCCATTCTTTAATTAATTCATTCAGACTGCAAAAGCGGTACATACTTACCAGCAAGTAGGCGCTGTTCTGGGTGTGCCTGGAGTACTGAGCAGGCCTGCCGGGATGGGTGCCCTCCCTGGGGAGCTTCCCCGCTGATGGGGGCAACTCACATTTGAATGCATTTGGATGCAATTTGTTGTCTGGTGTTGGCATAGCTGCAAAGGCCCAGCAGGTAATGTGGCGGGGGTGTGTGTGGACTATATAGGACAGTGGGAAGTGGGGGAGAGGCTCCCACAACCAGGACAACCTATGCTGTACCTATGGTGAGCAGGTACTACTGAACTCAAAGGGGTTGTAAATGATTGAGGGAACGTGGGCCCAGTGTTGCCACATCTTTCTGTCTTTAAAGAAAAACTAGAAAATCTGGATCCTGATGTGAAATCCCTTGATTTGTAAAAGTTGGCTTCTAAAGTGATATTAAAACAACAACAACAACCAAAAAAAAACCAAAAAACCCATATTGTGGGCCAAAAGTGTCCAGGCCAACCAAAGCACATCTGTGAGTTGGGTTTATCCCAAAAGTTGCAAGTGTGTGACTTCTGATCTAGAAATTTTACCAGTAAAACAATTATTTTCATGTTTAAAAGGTATTACATGACAGGCTTCTTGTTCGTATGACCAACTGAATTATTAGGAACCCCCATACAAAAACAGAACTGCTGAAAATAATATATAACCTTCCCAACATCCCAAATAAAAGATACAGAGTTAAGAACAAAGGATAGAAAGAGAAATTTCCATGATTAGAAGAGAAGAGGGAACACAAATCCACAGAATTAAGCTTCAGATGGTGGCAAGAATGTGTAGAGGGCATTCAAATTGGGCTAAGATTTGGGGGACGGGGGCTGGTGTCTTCATGCCTATAAATACAGGAGAGATGGCCTTGGTCCATGTGAAGCACGAGATATTGCATAAACAATGCACACCCTCAAAGGGCTTCATACTCATTAAAAAAGAGAGAGAGTAAAAAAAAAATTCTGCCCAATGGTTAAGAGGAGTGGCAAGAAATCTTGTTCTCTTTCCTAGGCTCTAAGTGTGGGTAAAAATATATCATCTATGAGAAACTGAATCTGAAATCCTGTTCCCCATGTTGGTATAAGTTCTCAAATTACATTTCCTAAATATGGAAACCCTAAACTTAGAAATAACGTAAAAACTGATCTAGGACCCTAAAATCCCCACAGCACCAAAAAAAAAAAAAAAAAAGGCTCACAGTCATAATTGATGGCATATGGGGCTCTTTTAGAAAGGAATGATCTCCCATAAAAATGAGATTTAAATAAAAACATTAGGAACACAAAAAGTTAATCCATTGAGGAGAATCAGCAGAGACAATAAATTGGAGAATTGGTACCCAGAGATATAAGAATAATAGGACAATCTGAAGGAGATTAAATAAGTATATATAACAAAGGAACCAATGGAAGAATTTGAAACTATAGTAGAGAGGAAAAAAGAAATGACAGATTTAGAAGCCATTAGGGCTTTTAGAAATGATAAATATATTGTTGAAACTGAAATTGGATAGTATATTGAACACAAATGAAGAGAGAATTAGTGAAGTAGAAAATAGATCTGAGGAAACCACACAAATTTCACCATTGAGAGACAAAGAAAATATGGAAGAAGGGAAAGAGACACAATGGGTAAAGTGAGACTGTTAAGCACATAATTAGTAGAAATTCTTGAAAATGAGAGAAATTTCATAGGGATATTGGGAAAGAAGAGGCAGTGGTCAAACAGATGAGGAATTAGGATATTCCACGGTTGAAGGAAGAATTGTACTGGGTCTCAAGCAGAGAATTCATATAAATCCATATTTAGACAATTATAATCATGCTGAGAAAGACAAAAAAACAAAAGAAGGAGAACAGAACAAAGGATAAGACTGATAACAGGTGAAGAAATGACCATCAAACTATAAGGATATCTCCTGTTGTTAATAATGAAGACTGAAGTATACTGGAATACTGTCTTTGAAGAAAAACATCTGTCAACTTGGGATTTTGTACATTCCCAGCTAGACTTAATTTCTAGAGTGTGGATAAAACAAACTGAGTGAAGATGAAATAGATTGAGGATAAAATAAATTGAGAGTTTATTGTCATCATCAAAGAATAATAAAAAATGCATTTCTAGGAAGGAGATTTGGAATGCAAGAAGTAGCAGTAAGGAAGGAAATGGTAAATATGAAGGCAGATATAAATCTGTCTTAAAAACAAATCATTGGTAAATAGCAATTTATTTGGGGTCTTAAAAGCAAGTAAACAGTAATGTGAAACAGCAAAAGGTCTCTTTGTAAATTAAAATGCCTTAAGATCCTTCTATTCTCAGAATGAGAATGGAGATTCTGATTTCTTCAGGTCTATCGTGTAGTTTGTGAATTCTTTGTACTTTCTTAAGTCCAGTTTAAATGTTAAAAATTAGAATCAATGC
Source organism: Mustela erminea (assembly GCF_009829155.1). NCBI lineage: Eukaryota > Metazoa > Chordata > Mammalia > Carnivora > Mustelidae > Mustela > Mustela erminea. The sequence goes on along the minus strand of NC_045627.1, from coordinate 60,911,312 downwards.
TAAAGACTAGAAAGGAGATAATGGAAATAAAAACTAAATACAGAAAATATCTTATTTCTACAAAAGCGGTCAAGGAGAAACAAAGAAGCAAAGAAAAAAAATAGCAAATAATGCACACACACACACGAGGACGGAAATAATGCCAGGTATGTCAGTTATAAAATAACTATAATTCATCTGTTAAAAGAGAGATTCTTGGGTTGAACAACAAGAAAAAATGTAGATATTTGGTGTTCATAACAGATATACTTAAAATGTAATTATAATTATATGCAAAAATCCTCAACAAAATATCAAATCAAAACCATCCACATGTAAAAAATAATTATACACCATGATCAAGTGGAATTTATTCCAGATATGCAAGGCTGGTTTGACATTTGAAAATCAATCAGTGTAACCTTACCATATCAATAAACTAAAAAAAAAAAAAAAAAAATCCCATGATCACATCAACTGAGCATTTAAATGAAAAAAAAAAAGCATTTAACAAAATCTAACATTTATAATAAAAACACAGCAAGTTAAGAATAGAGAGAAATAATCTTAACTTGATAATGAGCATCTGCCTAAAACCTATAGCTGGGCACCTAGGTAGCTCAGTTGGTTAACCATCTGCCTTCAGCTCACATCACGATCCCAGAGTCCCGGAATCAAGTTCCACACTACACTCCCTGTTCAGTGGGTAGTCTGCTTATGTTCTCTTTTGCTTGCTCTCTCTTTCAAATAAATAAGATCTTAAAAAAAAAAATAAAAACAAATGAAACAAAGTAAAAACCTACAGCTTACATCTTACTTTATAGTGAAAGACTGACTACTTCCCCTAAAACCAGGAACAAGGCAAAGACGTCTGCTGTCATACTCTTATTCAACATAGTTTTGGAAGTTACAGACACTGCATTGACACAAGAAAAATAAATTAAAGGCATGAAAATCAGAACGGAAAAAATAAAACTGTTTCTATTTCCAAATGACTTGTTTGCTATGTAGATGATCCTAATGAATCTAAAAAAACCAAACCAAAACAAAACAAAACTTAGGGTGCCTGGATGGCTCAGTGGATTAAGCCACTGCCTTCGGCTCAGGTCATGATCTCAGGGTCCTGGGATTGAGTCCCGCATAGGGCTCTCTGCTCAGCAGGGAGCCTGCTTCCCTCTCTCTCTCTCTGCCTGCCTCTCTGCCTACTGTGAGCTCTGTCAAATAAATACATAAAATCTTAAAACAAAAACAAAAACAAAAGAAAACAAAAAAACCTTAGAACTAGTAAGTGAATTTAGCATGGCAGATACAAGGCCCAAACCCCCAAATTGCTTACATTTCTATATACTAAGAATAATTATGCAGAAATAAAAATTTAAAACACAATACAATTTATAAGTACCCAAAGAAAATGAAATTCCTATACATTTTTAAAAAACATGTACAATATTTATACACTAAAAATCACACAAGACTGATGAAAGAAATCAAGAAAGACCTACATGAATGCAGAGACATAGTATGTCCAGGGATTGGAAGACTGAGTATGGTAAAGATAAAATTATCTCTAAATTGATCTATTGTTTTAATGTATTTCCTATCAAAATCCCAGCATTTCTTTTTGTAGGCAGAGACAACTTTATTCTAAAATCTACATGGACAGCCATAGACTCTATATGGAAACATAACTAAAACAGTCATAGAAAAGAAGTCTAAAATGGGAGTTACTAAGGCTTACTATATAACTGCAGTAATCAAGACCATGTCCTCTTAGCAGAGGGATAAACACATAGTTCAATGGAACACAATACAGAACCCAGAAATCAACTCATTTACCATCAACTACCAATCCAGCAATTCCACTCTTGGGTATTTATCTCAGAGAAATAAAAGTTTATTTCCACACAAAAACTTGTATACGAATGTTCATAGCAGCTTTATTTGTAATACCAAGAAACAGCCCAGATATCCTTTCGCAGGTGAATGGTTAAAACAAGTGGTGGTACCTGAATACCATGGAATATGACTCAGCAATAGAAGGAAACTATTGATACATAAAACAACCCTCATGAATCTCCAAGGAATTGTGCCAAATAAGAAAAGCCAATTCCCAAAGGTGATACACTGTTAAATTCCATTTATGTAATATTCTTCAAATGAAAAATTTTCTAAATGGAGAACAGATTAGTGGTTGAGAGTTTAGGGATGGACGAGAGTAAAGGGGCAGGAATATAGAGAGGAGAGGGCCAAGGATGTGGATAGGATTATAAAATGCCAACATGAAGGATTCTTATTTTAATGCAACGGTCAGTATCTTGAAAGTGTGGTAAACAAACCAATACATGTGATAAAATTCCATACAACTACACACACACACACACACACACACAAGTATACATGATGCTGGGGAAATCTGAATGCAATCAGTGGAGTACAGTAATGTCCATATCCCAGTTGTGATATTGTACTATAGTTTTATAAAATGTTACTATTGGGAGAAATGGAGTACAGGGTACACAAAATCTCTCTATTATTTCTTACAACTGCATGTGAATCTATAAGTATATCAATAAAAATTTCAATTTACAAAAACTATTTCATATAATTAAAAAATTGAATCTCAACCATAAGACCATTGCAAAGTTTGTGTTATTGTTGTGGGAAGTGTAATTTACTCACAGAATAATGCCTGTTGAATGACTCATTTAAAAAAACATAATTACATAAAAAGATCAAAAATAAATGAGTGGGAAAAAGCTCTATGAGGCAAACAGTAATCAAAATTTAACTGGCATAGTAATATTCATATCAGCCAAAATAATCTTTATTATGGATAAACAGTATTACAGATAAAGAGGGTCATTAATGATGAAAGAAATAATTTACTGGGAACATTTAAATAATTCAACTGGGAACATTTAACAGTCCTTCACTTGTATTACTTAAACAACATAGTCTTGAACAATGCAAAGCAGAAATTAAGAATAAAGGAGAAAATAGCAGTCCACAATGTTAGTTGTCAGAGTTGTTTAAGGCACTTTTCTCAGTAACTGATACACCAAGGAGCCAAAATAGTTGTAGGTAGAATATGTGAATAACATATGTAGCATCCTTTAACCATCAATTATAGAAATGAATACACATTATCCAAGGACATTTGGGACATTTATAAAAACCAATCACGTACTGGGCTGCAAACGAAGATTCAGAATACCAAAGAATTGATAACCTTGGAGCATAGGCTAGTCATCTACAGCCAGGAGGCCAAATCCAACCTACCATCTGTTTTTGCAAATAAGCTGTTATTGGAACACAGCCATACCCATTCATTTACATATTGTTTATGGCTGCTGTCACACTACAGTGGCAGAGCTGGTTGGTTGCAACAGAGAATGTATTAACTACAAAACTTCAAATATTTACTATTGTTCTTTTTCAGAAAAAGTTTACTGACCCCCACCGTGGAGAATGGATCCTTGGAACACAAAGCAATGTTAGAAATCAGTAACACCCACAGAGAAACAAATATTTAGGAATTTTAAAAATCACACTTCTAAATAACTAAAAGATCAAAGAAGAAAGTCTAAATGGAGCTAACAGAATATATCAATGTCTAACATTGACATATACATGTCAAATGATAGAATACTGCTAAAGAGGAACTCAGAGAAATTTTAGCCTAAAAATATCAACAGTAGAATATAAGAAAAATTGAAAATTATGTGCCGAACGTTCAACTCAAGAAGCCAGAAGAGGATGGCTAACTGATTTGTTACAAGAGTGCCAAGACAGTTCTATAGGGGAAAAACTAATCTTTTCAACAAATGATGCTGGAAACACTAGATATTCACAGGCAAAAGAATAAAACTAGACCCCTACCTCACACCATATATAAAAATTAACTCAAAATGATTAAAGACTTAAATATAAGCACCAAAACTATAGAACTGTAGATATAAATAGATATAACATAGTTATAAACATAGATATAAATCTCTGTGAGGTTGGATTAGGCTGTAATTTCTATGGCACAAAACCATAAGAAACAAAAATGGATAAATTGGACTTCATCAAAATTTAAAACTTTTATGGTTCCAAGGATACTATTGTAAAAATGAAAAGATAACCTACAGAATAAGAGAAAATATTTGTAAGTCATATGTCTGATAAGGGTCTGGTATCCAGAATATACAAAGAATAATTATAACAGTAAAAAGACAACCCAATTAAGAAATAGGCAAAGGATTTGAATACACATTTCTTCAAAGAAGATATGCAAATGACTCATAAGAACATGAAGAGATGTTTGGCATCAGTAGTCACTAGGAAAATGCAAATCAAAAGCACACTGAGATGCCAGTTCACCCATTAGGATGGCTATAATCAACAAGCTTGACAATAACAAGTGTTGACAAGTATATGGAGACATTGGTACCCTGATGCATTGCTGATGGGAATGTAAATGATGCTTTGGAGAGCAGCCTGCTAGTTCTTCAAAAGGTTGTTAAATGTAAAGTTCTTGTATGACCCAACAATTCCAGTCTGTGGTGCATACCCAGGAGAACAGGAAACATATGTTCACACACAAATGTATACATTAATGCCCATACTAGTATTATTCGTGATAGCCAAAAAGCAGAAACAAATGTCCATCATCTGAGAAATGGATAAACGAAATGTGGTAGATACATGCAATGGAATATTATCCAGTCATAAAATATAATAATATACTAATACATGGTATGATACCGATGAACCTTGAAAACATGCTAAGGAAAAGAAACCAGACACAAAATACTACATATCAGCTGATTCCATTTGTGTGAGATGTCCAGGATAGGCACATCCACAGAAACAGAAAGTAGATGACTAGTGGCCAAGGACTGGGGCAGGGGCTAGAAATGGGAAGTGACTGCTAATATGTTTCTTTTTGGGGCGATGAAAATGTTGTGGAGTTCTGTAGTGCTGATGGTTGCACAACTTTGTGAATATACTAAAAACCACTAAATTGTATACTTTAAAAGAATGTCTATTACGGTGTGTGAGTTATATCTCCAGTTTTTTAAAAAAGAAAAGAAGATAGAAAGGAAAGATTGGAATAAAATAAGTGCAAATGGAAGGAAGTAATAAAAGAAATAAAATTAATGAATAATAAAAAATGAAAGCGATAAAAAAAATCAAAAGCTGATTTTGAGGGAAAAGATACAGAAACTGAAGAGAAAATGTTCCAAGTGAGAATAATGAGGGAATCTATATAAGTAGGCTGAAAACAAAAGCTTATATTGTCTGCGTGATGGACAAAATGAACGTGGATTTGATGATTAGGGCGCCACAGGTTCAAGCGATTCTACCCCACCTGTCTGTCTCTACTATTTCTGGGGCCCCACCATGGACTCCGAACCTTAAAAGGGCCTCCACTTCTTTTCCACCTCCCTCTCTTAAAGGTCTAGCTGTGCCAAGAGATCGGGAAGAGCTGGGGGATTTTATGAGGCGCTGCTTTTTCCAGAGGCTCATCTTGCAAAGAGTATCTGAACCATTGCAAGCTGGTTCACTTTGTCAGACTGGCCAAATTATTTTCCACATTTGCAGCATTGATGGGCATTTGGTCAGGGCTGGAGATTGGCTCAGTAAGTTCCCTCCGATATTCCCAGAGAAGAGAGCATCCCTGACTCGACTCCATCCCAAAGGATGCCTTGTTCCGTCCCTGCTTGATTCTCTCCGGCTTCCATGGAGCCCCACAGGGTGTGCAAGGCTTCCAGCAAGCCAGCCTGCTTCCATCATAGCCCCGGCACCCTTCCTGACACCCAGGGGTTCAAAACCCCGAACAGACCGAATACCCCCTTTAGAACACATGTTCTTTGTGGATTCATGGATACTATAGTCTTAATCATGATGGACAGAAGGAACTAAAGGCAGAGTAAATGGCAGCGTGCCTCTCTTGCAGATGGCGAGGACAATGCCATGCTCCTGCACAGCCCCCGGACCTCGGATGCCCTAGCTGAGACCTTTTCTCCACGCGTCCGAAGAGCCACAACCTCGAGGACAGAGAGAATATGGCCTGGAGGGGTCATCCCCTACGTCATCGGTGGGAACTTCACTGGTCAGTAGTCGCAGAGGAGACCTCCTTTGGGGCTGTGTCCTCCCCGGGGGGTGGAGCAGAGCCTGGGACACGGCCGTCCTACCTGCTGGTGCTCCATTATGCCTTCAGGGCTAGTGCTCTAAGCCTGGCAAAACTGTGGTCTCTGCTGGGACTGTATCCTCAATGGTGATCACCTAGTCCCCAGGCCTTCATGCAGGGGGTGACACATGATCCCGGTCTTGAAAGAGGGACAGGGTTTGCACAATGGGTAGGTGAGCAAAGCCCTCCAGGCCAAAGCCACACAGGGTGGCTGACCTGTCTCCTGCCTGGGTGGGCACCCACACCGGTCGCATCCCCGCAGCAATATGCAGGGTAAGCAGAGTGGGCCCTTAGATGTGGCTAGTCCCGGCTAGTACTGCTTGCCGGCAGTACACCCTGTGGGAAGGTACTTAACCTTGCCAGGTTAAGTCCCTCTTCTGTAAGTGGGGATGATAATATTTTTTAGCTCATAGGGTTGTTTTGAGAACTAAACGAGTTAATTTAGATGAAGCACTTGACTAGTACCTGGCACATAGTAATTAGTAATTATTTGCTATTGGTATTATTATCTTTAAAATACGTAGGTCAGCCAGTAGCTTCCCATCACTACTAGTGAAACTGAAACTGCTGACAATGGCCTCCAAGGTCAGCCCTTGCCCCCTGTTCCACCCAGTCTCCTGCCCTGCTCCTGCTCTCTTCTCCCCAGTCTCTGTGTGCTGACATTACAGGTACCTTTCCCTTCTGGAACATGCCCAGCTCATTCCTGCTTTAACACACCTGCACCTGCCCTCCATCTGCCTGGAACACTCTTTCCCCAGACCTTCTCGTGGTTTCTTCTTATCACTGCATCTCAGATCAGATGACACATCCCCAAAAAGGCCTCTTTGCCTCCCTGATACCCCCAATATCCCACTGGCCACTTGTTCTCAGCACCCCACTTTCTAGTCTGTACAGTACTTCCCATTACCTGAAATGCATTGACTTTTGTTCCCTGGTGCTTAATCGCGCTCTTTGAGATGCGGTGTGCTTTTCTGACCAAAGATTTACACAACCTTCCAAAGTTAGCTAATTTTATATAGAGAACTCTCTAAACATGGTGGTTTTTCTTGTTCTGGAATTAGTGGGATTGCTATTTTGGTGAGTGATTGAGCTATAAATGATTTGAACTAAAAATATCAAGATGTAAAAAAAAAAAAAGGTGGACAGTTAGGCTAGGTTATTCTTTATTCTGTCTGTTTGTTTTGGGGGACAATATGACATCACACCCAGATCTTCCAGACTATGATGGAAGCCTCCCCAGTGCTCTGCTTGTTTTTGGCAACAAGGTCATTCTAGAACTCAGACACCATCCCCGATTGTTTTTTGTAGTCCCCAAACACTATTTCTCTAGATCCTTCTCATTGTTTCTAGGAAAATCAAAATACTGTTCTTTATCTCAAATTGATATATTGTTTTCTTTTAGAGAACATATATTGACTGTAAGTAACTATCAGCCAATTTACAACTACTCTGTTCTTCTCCCAGAGAGTTTACTTACTGTTCTATTTCTCAACACATTTCCACTCAAGGAAATATGAAGATGTGCTCAGAGAAAGCATGAAATTCACCTGTTTTCAAAGGGCTTGTAGAAAAGGAGGCTCAAGGAGCCACCAGAAAACACTGTGGCCCCAGGCAAAAGTAGCATGAACGTACCTGAAAACAAACTTTTGAGAGCATATGGACCCATACTCCCGTAGATAGAAAATAAAATGAAGCCTCAGAATGCAATGCTGGTGAGCTACTTCAAAAGCCTTAAATTTTCCAGTTGAATAATCTGGGTAAGCTTTTTTGTTTTAAGTTTAGATGAAAGTATCCTCCATTCAAAGGAAAAGCCAGAGAGTCTGGGATATTCTGAAAATCTACTTTTATCCTCTTTTCCCTTCACGAACTCTTTCTCCCTGAGTTTTGGCAATTCAGGAAATTTTATATTCTTTGCAAGGGAAATCCTTATTCCTAGCGCATTTCTAGTCTGGGGGACCAATTCTCATTGGAAAAAGCGTCGTTGTGAGTCAGCATGGCGTATGGCCTCCGAGGGAGGCAAAGACCATCAGGACTGTGATGAGACCTGCCCTGTCATTTCAGGAAGCCAGAGGGCCATTTTCAAGCAGGCCATGAGACACTGGGAGAAGCACACCTGTGTGACCTTCGTAGAAAGGACTGATGAGGAGAGCTTCATTGTATTCAGTTACAGAACCTGTGGGTAAGTAGGCACCTGCAAGGCCACTTCAGTGGAACCTGAGCCAGACAAATCTGATGGCTCCTGAGAGTTGAATTTTCTCTGTAAAACCAAATATTTCCAAGGAGCTGTGATCAATAGCAACGTAGGGTTTGTCAGAAACTCTCCTTGCCCCCAATGAACTCATAATCCCAGGACAAAGTAGGCTGGTCAAGAAGAAGATTCTAGAAAGACAAGGGGTCTGGATCTCCTGTCATGGGAGCAGTTGAAGGAATTGGGGTGTTTCATATGGAGAAGTGAGATCCCAACCAGTTGGAGGCCCGCGATCGTACTGAGACTCTGACAAAGCTATGGCTTCCTCATGATGGATATACGTTTATGCAAAATTCTGCATGTAATTTTATGGGCTCCCTGGGCTAAGAGACTTCCTCCAGAAAACATAGCAAATAATAAGGTGCCTGGATTATGACCAAATTTAGCCGTTATGCCAGGAAATGTAAGTGTGATGTCCTCTCCTACTGAAAGAAAAAGTTTCCCATACTGGTTCATATACTTCAACCCAACTACATGGGGTATGCATGAAATGACTACTGAAGAGAATGACCCAGAAAGGTTACAGGCAAAAAGAAAGAAGGCACACAGGCAAATGCTAACAAAAAGAATGTTAGGATCGTAATTTTAGTTACACAGAAGGCCTTTTTTGTTTCATTCTTGTTTTGTTTCATTTTTAAAGTAGGGGAGTGTTTTTAAAAAAAAAAAAAAAAAAGGTGAGACACTTTATAATGAGAAGGAGTCCAAGCTACAGTGAGAATATAACCGTCATAAATCTTTATGCACCAAACAGTGCAGCATTAAGAGTCATAAAACCAGCCCCAGGGAATTCAAGGGGAAATTGACAGAAACACCAGCAGCAGGCGACTTTATTTCATTTCTGTCCACCCAAGAAGATCAATGTCGAGGTGACCAAAAAATGAGTAGAGATTTGTAGCGGACTGGAGAAATAGAATAGAGTTGATCCTATGGATCTATCAGATTCTGCAATCTGATAACAGATCTTTTCTTCTTACGCGCGTGTTGAACATTTATAGACATTGTCCATCTGTTAAGCATGAAACACACCTCGATGGATTCTCAAAGGCAGAAAGAGCATTAACATGTTCTCTGATTGCAAAGCAATGAGACTGGACATCATGACAAAGAGTAGAGTAAATACCCGTGCATTACCTAGTAAGTTAAAAGCTCCATTTTTTGTTTGTACAACTCTTAGGTCACAAAGGAATCAGGATGAATATTATAACTTATCCAGGTAATAAAAGCCCTACAATTCTAAGTTAGAGAGATATGGCTAAAGCTGTATGTGTGTGTATGTGTGTGTGTGTGTGTGTCCCAACAGCCCACATCAGATTTAACAATGATAATTCTAGAAGCATTTCTAGACTCAGGAACAAGTCAAAGATATTCATGATCACCACAATTATTTTACACGTTTTGGAAAATGCTAGCTAATATAATTAGATAAGAGAAGGAAATACACACAGTAAGTATTGGCAGGAGTAAGGCAATGTTTGCATGGTTTGAAGTTAGCGCAACATGTACCCCAAAACCCAGAAAAACAATTGAGAAACTTAGAAACAAAAGGAGACCCTGATGAGGTGACTGATTACAAATGTAACAAGAAAATTAATTACTTTTCCTTATAATGAAATAATTTGATACACTTTTGTAATGAGAAAAGTATCACTTTAATAGAAACATAATAAATAATACATCTAAGAATAAACTTAACGAAAATGCAAAAATATGCCAGACCTATAGGAAGAAAATGCTAAAACTCTAAGGAAACTTAAAAAAAAAAGTAAAAATGGAAATGCATACCACTTCCTGTATAGGGATACTTAACATAGTAAAGATGTTACCACTCCTTGAAATAACCTATAAATGCGTGTCATTGTGATGCAAATATCTACATTTATACATATGTAGGTATATGTGTATTTATGTTTTAGAAATTTAACAAATGATACTAAAGTTTATCTGGAGGAATGACCATGTAGAAATAGCCAACAGAGGAGAGAGACAGAGACAGAGGCAGAGGGAGAGAGAGGGAGAGAGAGGAGGTGGAAAGAGGCACAGAGAGAGAAACAGTAACAACAGGGACAGAGGGACAGAAGTAGTGTGGGATTATGGGAAGAGGTCTGATGGTCTAGTCAAACATCTAGGGTTTAAAATGCAAGTGAAGATGATAATAATTAAGATCACTTAGAACATAACAAAAGAGTTTAAAGTGAATATGCCTATACACAAATTTAGGTAGCATTTTAAATGAGTATTACTTAAATGAGCTATATTAGTCATTTGCATATTTTAACAGTGGGGTAGAGAGCTCATTGTGAAAAAAACAAAGCTGGAGGGGGCACCTGGGTGGCTCAGTGGGTTGGGCCTCGGCCTTCGGCTCAGGTCCTGGTCTCAGGGTCCTGGGATTGAGCCCCAAATCTCATCAGGCTCTCTCCTCAGTGGGGAGTCTGCTTTCCCCACTCTTTCTCTCTCTCTGCCTCCCTCTCTGCCTACTTGTGATCTCTGTCTGTCAAATATATAAATAAAACTTAAAAAAAAAATAGAAAATCTGGATTCCTACCTCACTTCTTACATCAGAATGATTCTAGCTGGATCAAAGATGTAAACATTTTTAAAAAGATAAAGAAAAGAAAAAAAAGAAATTTAAAAAGTATTAGAGAGAAACAAGAGTGAAGTTTACTTATAATCTTGGCCTAGAGATGGCCTTTCTAAGCAGGGCAAAAGAAAATGAAGTCATTACATACACTGAAATTTTAAAATTGTCTATGGTGAAAACAAAACCAAAACAACACATAAACAAACAAACAAAAAGCCAAATAAGAAATAAAGTGAAAAAAAAATATTGTCAATATATTTGGCAATCAAAAGACTCATTTCCGGGGGAGGGGGGTTGGGAGAAGGGGTGTGGGGTTATGGACATTGGGGAGGGTATGTGCTTTGGTGAGTGCTGTGAAGTGTGTAAACCTGGCGATTCACAGACCTGTACCACTGGGGATAAAAATATATGTTTATAAAAAATAAAAAGTTTTAAAAAAAAAGACTCATTTCCTTAATTCATAAAGGGTTCTTACAAATAAATAATAAAAAGATGGGCAACCCAAAAGAACATAGGGAAAAGATGTGATCACAAAGTTCACAAGAAAGAGAAATACAAACGTCTTATAAAACATGGAAAGCTATCCAATCTTGATATGGTGAAATACCATGTTTCACCTATCCATCTGACCAAAAAAAATTTGATAAAACCAGTGTTGTCCAGGTTGTGGGGAAATAGGGCTTTTTAATATATTATTAGTGGGCATGTAAGTAGACACATTTGGGGATTGCAATTTGATAATCTATTGAAATCTCAAATGCATATACCCTTTTATCTATCAGTCCCAATGCTAAGAATTTACCCTGACATGAACAAGAGTCCAACCATTTCTTGGTTTCCTTATTATTATTTGTTTGTTTGTTTTCTCTTCCTCTCCCATGAGGCTTTGTTTAAATAGCAAAAATTGGAATCAGCCTAAATGTACACTATTAGGAGCCTGATTAAATAAAAGTTAATTGTACTTTAAGAAGAATGAAGGAGGTCTTTATGCACTATTATAAAAAGATCTCTAAATTAAGGAGGAAAAAACATAAAAAATGAAGGACAATGTACATAATGCATTTTGTAATTTTAAAAAATGTATACTAATTTTTATGAAGGATGTCTGAGACACTGTTCACAATGGTTATCTTTGGATGAAGAGATTAGAGGGGATGAGAGACAATACTTCAATCTTCTGAACATATATATTTTTTAAAGATTAATTTATTTATTTGAGAGAGAGAGAGGGAAAGAGAGAGAGTGGGGGAGGGGTAAGGGCAGAGAGAAAGAGAGAATCTCAAGCAGACTCCTGATGAGTGTGGGACCTGACGTGAACTTACCTGACGTGATCTTACCATGCTGAGATCACAACCTGAGCTGAAACCAAGAGTCACTTTACTTAACCAGCTGAACCACCCAATTGCCCCAACTGTGTATTTTTTTTTTAATGTTTGATAGAGGTTTTCTGGGTGGTAAAGGCAGTAGGACTGTGGGCCATTTTAATTCCTTATATCTTTCTATATTAGGAATAATATATAATAATATATTAGGAATAAATGTTATTTGAAAAAAATAATTGTGCCCAGAAGAGGAATCATCATTTCTAAGGCTCCTCTGATAAGGATATCAAGACTCATCCTTCACAGAAACTCAGCTTACTCCATTCATTATCTCTTTTCCTTGTCATCAGAGATGATCCAGCAGAGACTTGGGGGTGTCTGGGGTTGGAAAGGGTGTGTTCTTTATTTCGGGAATCTAGGCCTTATCTTTCCTTGGGTTCTCAAGTAGATCCATGACCACCAAAAAGGTGAACCATTTTTGGAGGGTATTTCTGTATTGGGAGGGAACTCAGACAATGAGAGTGCTTTCAGCTCTGAAAGTCTGTTTCTTTTAGATACATATGTGTGTGCACGTACACACACACACACAAACACACACACACACACACACACTGGGGAGGGTATTAGACTCTTCCTATTCTCTGACCTGCTAACCTGGGTATTTCTGCAACTGTCCAGCTGTTGTTCCTATGTTGGGCGCCGAGGAGGAGGCCCACAGGCCATATCCATTGGGAAAAACTGTGACAAGTTTGGCATTGTGGCGCACGAGTTGGGCCATGTGGTTGGGTTCTGGCATGAACACACCCGGCCAGATAGAGACCAGCATGTCACCATCATCAGAGAGAACATCCAACCAGGTAAGGAGCCAGTATGGAGTCCAGAAGCCACTGGCCAGGAAGCTGGCATCCACCAGGGCAGGCAGGTGTGAAGGGGAGGGGTTTCCGGGAGCCGACCAATGCTCATTTGTTCTGTAAGGAGGCAGCGACCCTATTGTGCAGGCGTTTGTCACCAGCATTGCCAGTGTCCTCTGTGGTCCTTCCTGGGAGGAAGCCCTAGCTTGTAGATTACAGCAGAAACAAAATGACTTTTTACGTTGTAAAGGACCATGAAATCCAGCTCCATTTCCCAACAGGAACAGAGTGGACCAGAACACTGTTGGTAGCATCAAAGCCGAGAAGCCAAAAGAGGAGTTCTCCTGGTAGCTTTTCTAAGAGCCCCTTTTGCTGACTTCAGCAGCCCATCTTTTTGAAACAAATACAATTAGGACATGAGTACATGTAAATGCAGTATTTCTGCCTGCCCCAAGGCAGATAGGGTATCTAGATTTAAAACAAAACAAAACAAAACCCCAAAAAACCAGAAAGCAAAAACCAGAAATTCTCATATGAAATAATTTTATATAGAAGTTCATAATGAACTTGAAAGTAGCACTGAGTCATCTGGTTGCCTTAAATGCTTTTGAGAATCCGAATAGTGAATTCTTGGGGATTGAATTTAGCTCTCTGATTTTTCTTCTTTTCTTTCCGTAGCAAGATCAGAGATCTGTTTTTTAAGTTTTTGAGCAATCAGATCAATAATGAACCTGTCTACAAACGTAGAGTAAGGGTTTCCAGTGGCACCTGGGGAGGGGCTGTTGGGGAGTGGGGTTGGGAGAACACAGGGCTGTTGGAAGTTTCAAATTTCCAGTCTGTTAAAGACAAGGGGGACAACCGCAGCCTTGCTGTTTGATTGGGCCAACCGAAGCTCTCAGAAGTGGCTATGGGCCCTCCTCCTCCCCCTCTGCCTCCTTTCAGGGACCTGCCTTGTTTTCAAAGGCCTTAACAGAGTGTTGTGTCACAGGTCAGGAGTATAATTTCTTAAAAATGGAAGCTGGGGAAGTGAGCTCTCTGGGAGAGACCTACGACTTTGACAGCATCATGCACTACGCCCGGAACACCTTCTCAAGGTCGGAATCTGTGCTTCTGCCTCATCTGTGTTTTACTGTGCCTGCCGTGGGCTTGGGTCGGATGCCTGGAGGTGTGCGGAGAGTGGGTCTCTGCATGCTCTTTGCACAGTTGGCCTGTCTGTCCTTGAAATACAGTGGCCTCCGGGCTGCCATGAAATACAATCTAATCAGGTTCCCGCTAATAAGATTGAATCCTGTCGCGAAGCTGGCGTTCCATCACGCCCTAATGGCACAAGCAGCAAACTGGAAAGGGGAAATTATCGAGAGGTTGGCCAGGATAATAACTTAGGGGCTCTGGGTAAAATATCCAGGGGGCGGGGGAGTCTTCCAAAGCATGTCCTTGGGGTAAGCCTGGTGACGCTTACCGCTTCTCTCCAAGAGGTGTGCTTTATTGGAAGCTAGACCAGAGGAGGGCTGGGAGGGTCGTAAATCATGGATTCATTTTTGAGGGGAAGAAAATGAGGCTCCAGCCGGCTCGAGGGCACACAGGTAGCTGGGGTCAGAGTGAGAACAAAGATCCAGGTTTCCTGCCTGCTGGTCACGCTCGATGGTAGCCCGTGTACCCAAGGATGGCCAGACCGGTGATTTACGGCTGGCATCAGTGGGATCTGTTCTAATGAGTTATTGCTGTGCCGGACTGGATGTTAAGTATTGCCAGTACTGCCCTTGCTTCTAGACCATATGAGTGTTTTGTATAGAGAAGTTTTCTCTCTCTGGTCCCAGTGTTGTGGGTCTTTCTGAAACCTTCGAGTTAGAGGAGACACAGGGTAAATATTTTCTCTCGGCACTTTTTTTTTTTTTTTTTTGGTCAGTTACCTCTTAAAACTAGCTTGTTTGCTTTTTATTTATCTATTTGATCATGGAGGGGGAAAATAGATTTGAAATGGGTTCAAGTATATACATAGGACAAGAAACAAATAAATGAGGGAACTTGAGGGCGGGGGAGGGGAGAGTAAGGGTAGAGAGCTACGCTGAAGCTTGGAATCAGCTGGTTATTGGGAATATATGCCATGAAGTCATGTACACTTTGGTGGGATCGGCAGCAAATCTCGCCGTGCGCTTCTTAGCAGTTATAGCAAAGACGGAAATAATTTCACGAGTTCCTGTGTCCATAAAGATCAATGGAAGCCATTCTTTCCGGTGACACAGCGCTCTTGGGAGTGAACAGGGAACTGGGCACCCAGGGCTTGTTGGCTCTTGGGTAGGGCTGCTGGAAGCCTGCTGTTGATGAGGTCACAGGACTGGGGGAGAGATCCTCCAAACCTCCCCATCCCAAGCTCTCCATTGCGGGGGGGAGCTTGGTGCTGTCCCTCTGAGCACACAGCTGATTTAGCTGTCATCTCCACCCTGCGTGCAGCCAGGCGGGATCTCTCTGGAGCTCTGGTGGGTGGAGTTGTGTCCAAGTCAGCATCTTTGAACACCTGGCATGCGACTGACTGACCCTGTTCTTATTACTCTTCTCCTGGCTCTTTATCAGAGGACACAGGGGGCACCATGTAATGAAGAGACCCCTGAAATGAGAATCAAAGACTGGGTTCCAATCCTAGTGCTCTCATACACGGTGCTATTGAGGGATATGTAGACAGTAACTGGGGATAGCTTTGTGCTGGATCATATCGCCACCTCCCTGGACATCAGTTTCCTCGTGAGAGGGTGGGACTAGATGTTCTCTGAGCCCCTCCCAGCTCAGACATTTCCTGTTGTGCTTTCTGAATCTGGTGCAGACAGGTGAGGCACCGACAGAATGGGTTGCCTTCATTGCCATGTGGACATTCAAGGCTTCCTCTTGCATGTTGGGAAGCAGAGACTTTGAAGGACCTTCCTGGGGACCTTTGGTGGGGGGTGTCTCAGGAAACAAGGGGATAGGCAGGATGTTAGCCCACCCTGCAGGGGTCAGAGCAGGATGCTTGAGTGTGGAGGCTGGGCTGACTCTTGGGTTTGGGAAATGGTGTAGGAAATATGGGGTCATACCACATCAGCCCTGGGGTTGCAGGCTGCTAAATAGAGACAAAGTGTTGATTCTGTAGAGAACCACTGTCAAGTTGGCCCAAGTGAGCAGGTTGTACCTTGGATCTTGTCTCCATAGCTGTCCTAACTCTCCATATTGCTTTATCATTTGTCTGTTAATAATTCTTATGCATTCATCTAAACTCCTCTCTCTCCCTAGACTAAGATCTTTGAGGGGATCCTCTTTTAATTCCCAGCACCATATGAAGCCTAGAACACGATAGATGTTCAATAAATATTTCTTTTTTAAAAAAGATTTATTTATTTATTTACTTACTTACTTGTTTGAGAGAGAAAGAGCACAAGCAGGCAGAGTGGCAGGCAGCAGCAGAGTTGAGAAGCAGGCTCCCTGCTGAGCAAGAAGCCCGACGTGGGACTCGATCTCAGGACGCTGGGATCATGTCCTGAGCTGAAGGCAGCCGTTTAACTGATTGAGCCACCCAGACGTCCCTCAATAAATATTTCTTAAATGAATAATCAATGAATCAATCAAAGGAGCCTGGGAGATCTGAAATGCTGGCGACTAGGTGAAGGAAGAAACTTCCATTATCTTCAGGCATTTCTGTCCACATACCAGAGACGTGGTGGTCACGTCATAAGGAGAATCTACATAGCATCTCCTGTGCTGGGGGGTTGGGTATAAATTACTTCCAATGGGCTCCAGAAACTGCACTGCCTCCTTGGCACCTACCATGTGCCATTTACTAGGAGAAGCTCTGAAACCAGAGGCCAGGGCCAGAATGCCTCTAGTGGCTTCTGGCATCAGCATTTCTTTCTTTCTTTCTTTCTTTCTTTCTTTCTTTCTTTCTTTCTTTCTTGTTTGTTTTGTTTTGTTTTGTCTTTTTGGTTTGTTTGGTTTTGTTGTAGGCTCCACGCCCAGTATGGAGCCCAGCATGGGGCTTGAACTCACAACCCCAGGATCAAGACCTGAGCTGAGATCGGGAGTCAGACACGTAACTGACTGAGCCACCCAGGTGCCCCATGGTTTTATTTCTCCACGCAGCGTGGGGCTCAAACTCACAACCCTGAGATCAAGAGTTGCGGGCTCCACCGACTGAACCAGCCAGGCATCCCCTTTTCTTATTTTTCTTTTAAGAAAAAAAAAAATCTTTAGTTTTTTTCCCTGTGATCTGTAGTTCGTAACGCCATCCCTTTTGCCCCTCAAGGAGATAACCCTTATTAACACTGTTGTCAACATGGTGCGGCTTATCGGCACAGACCAGTGGAAGCCCATAGACCGAACCCCTGAAATAATAGCTCACCACCAAGCGTACCCAGAATCCCTCAGAGGGAGACATGGGCGAGGGAGCAGCCCATGGGCATGATGGGCAGCCACATAGGAGTCCAGCAGCTCCCCTGAAGTCCTTGAAGGGAAGTGGCCATCTCCTTCTGCCACCATGATGTCATCAGTGTGACGGAACAGTCTATCCTGAAACCAATGGCTCACAGCAACCACTTATTTTTGTGACATTGTGGGTCATTCTGGCTCATTCTCTGGTTTTGCCTGGGATCATTTCCATGGCAATAGTCGTGTGGCCGTGCCACTGGGCTGGGAAGTCCAGGATGGCTGGTCCCATGTGTGGTTGTTGTGCTGCCTATCCGGCGGAGGGGCCCCTCGGTTCTCCTCCCTGGGGCCTCTCATCCTCAACAGGCTAGACTGCACTCCTCACTGCATTGGGACTCAGAGCTCCTGTAGGACAAGCTGGGAGGCTGCAGGACTCTTAAGACCCAGGCTCTGATGTCCTGCAGAGGACATCATTTCTGTCTTGTTCCATTGGCCAAGCAAGGTGCAAGGCCCAGAATATGGACAATAGGAGGCGCCATTCATTATTTTGACAGCTACATGCTTACCCCTGCCCCAGAGTTTGGAATGATTTTTGGCAAATCTATTTTGTGGCAAGTGGATCCCTTCACTGTCCTTTCTGCCAGTTTTCTGCATGGATTTTCAGGAAACTCATTTGTTCAGTGGGACATGGATCAATAGCCTCCTTACTGATGGTCTTTCCTGGCCCACTTTTTGTCAAGTTTCACAGTCCCTAACTCCCTAATTCCATGTCGTTACTCCCTGGATCCAGCCTGCACATCATCTGAGTTTGTTAAAGAGTAGAGAATGGCCCATCAAGCATTTACTGGTAGGAAAACCCATCTTTGTGTGTCTTTACGATTGATCTGTCTCCTTCCAACTTCAGTTTCTAGTTTCTTTCTTTCTTTCTTTCTTTTTTTTTTTTTAAAAGATTTTATTTATTTTCTGACAGACAGAGATCACAAGTAGGCAGAGAGGCCGGCAGAGAGACAGGGGGAAGTAGGCTCCCCGCTGAGCAGAGAGCCCGATGTGGGGCTCCATCCCAGGACCCCAGGATCACAACCTGAGCCAAAGGCAGAGGCTTTAATCCACTGAGCCACCCAGGCGCCCCCAGTTTCTAGTTTCTTGCCGGCCTTCCCTCCTCCCCCGTGGTTGGACCCAGGCTCTGGGGAGTGGTATCTCTGCAGGTTTCATTGGACAGGTGTCCAGGAGCTGAGGATGCACTTCTGTGGTCCAGGGACCTCTTTGTTTGGAGAGCTCAGAGCCAACAGCTTTGTTCCCTAAAGCATCTGCCCAACCTTTTCTTAGTTTAGCAGAATGTCAATGCTAAGAGTTGTCCTACCTAAGAGGGATGTCACTGCAGTGGTTCATGCAAGGGACACCTCTTGCGGTAATTATCTTCCAGAGCCCACTGCCTTGCTGGCAGCTCAGGGGAAAGTTGGGGAGGGAGTCCCAGCCCCCCAGTGCTGTCCGAGCGTGAGCTGATGTTTTGCCTGCTGTTTTGGTGTCTGAAGTCGCCCTCATGGGAAACACTGGCTGGAAGGAGGGGGATGTGGGAGATGGGCTCCAGGCCTGCCTGCGTCCCAGGGCTGGCTGGCCATTACTAGCTCTGGACTCTGGAAGAGATGCTTAAGCTCTGCAGGCTTTTTCTCACCTGTGGGGAGGAAACCCTAATAAGAATGGCACCCACACATCACGTTCCTGGCAGAGTCACCTGTGTGGGGGGGCTTTAGCGGGGTTGGCTGGCCTGGGTTGCTGAGAGATTGTGATGAGCTTTACATTTTGTGCAGCGAAATTTCTTCCCTCAGGGGAATCAAGAAAATAATTACAAATGAGCATATTTTATGTTAGGGCAGAAGTGCCTCTTTTTAGATTTAGTAGGTGATTGAATTTAGAATTTTATGGGGAGTCATTACTTGAGGTTTAAAACTTGGCAAAGTTGGGGCAACTTTCAAGGTAGTACAGAATTTCAGCTAATACATAGGTAATGTGGATTTTCACATTTCCTTTGGGGGTACATTGCTTTGCAAGATTTTTTGAAGACACTGCCTTACCTTGGTTACATAATTTAATTCAAAAAGCATTTCTTGACCTGTTATGCTCCAGTCCCTGATAACATAGAGATGAAGGTCTTGGTGTCTCTGCTTGAGGAACTTACTATTGAGCAGAGAAGACAAATACCTTCATCCTTCAAAAAAGATAATAGAGTATGAGACAAAGAGACTAGACAAATAAGGCCCAGACATAGCCCAGAGAAAGGAACTAGTAACTCGAGATGGTTTGGATAAAAAAGGTTCAAGAAGACTTTTAAGAGGGAAAGCCATCTGCTGGGGTTTTGGCGAATGAACAGGAGTTTGCTGGTGGACAAGAAGATGGGCAGCATGTGTAAGGGCACATTTGGGGCTAGCAACAGTTTGGTGTTGCTTCAGACACCAAGTGGGGTAGAGGGGTCAGAAGTGGCTGGAGAGGAAGGCAGAGGCCACTGGGCCAAGAGCCTGGGGATCCAGGTGGTGACTGGAGATCAGTGGAGGCTTCTGAGCAGAGAGGATGCAAGCCTGCACTCGAATTTCTGGACAATCCCATTGTCGTGTTAAAGGGGCCCCACAGAGGTGGCTGAGTCTATGGGAGGGAGGCCAGTTGAGGAAGCTGCTGGGAAGAAGTCAGGAAGGGGATGCTGTCTGAGCTGAGGCAGTGGTCTGGAATGAGGGGGAGGGCATGGATCGAGCCATGATGGAAGGTGCCATGGAGCCTTTGGATTGAGTCTTGGGAGACAGGGTTCATGGGTTGAGTGTGGATGTCAGACCCAGAGGATAGTGTGGTCACTGGGAAGGGTAACCGGGCATCTGGAGCTTAGCAGGTGATTCTGGGGCTCAGAATCACAGAGTTTTCTGTATACCTTTCCATGGCAGGGGAAAACCCAGAGAAGCCAGTGGAGCAGGAGAAGAAGAAGAAGGCAGAACCTCCAGGGAGAGCCCAGAGAGGGAAACGGGAAGTAGATGGATGTCCCCTTGCTGCTCAGAGATGTCGGTGCCCTGGGAGCCAGGGGAAGAGAGTCTGAGGAAGGAAGGAGCAGCTGATGTCAGTGCTGTCAGGGAGGGTGTGTGAGGGGTGACAGGTGTCCATCGGGGTCATCAGTCAGTTGGTGGCTGTGGACCTTTGTAGGACAGTCTGGTTGCAGTTGCATTGAGGAGTGAATGGGAGGTGGGCAGTCAGACAGAATGGAGATAGTTCTTTCCGGAAACCTGGTTAACAAGGGAGGGAAGACACAGGTAACTGGAGAAGGAGCTGGTTCGGAAGGAGGCCCTCCCTTCCAGAGAGGCCCTGCGTCAGGGGTCTGGAGGCAGAAAATGAGGCTCAGACAGGGGTCTACCAGGCCCATGTCATGGAGGTCCAAGACTGTGCTCAGCCCGGCAGCCTGCCGTCTGCTCCTCTCTTATGGTCAATTTCAATTTCCTTCATGTGGGAATAGAATAAGATGTTAGAACTGGAAGGGACTGCCAGGACTGTCGGGGCCAGTCTCTTACTGTCAGAGAAGTAAACTGAGGCTCAAGGAAGGGATGGGGCTTGTCCAAGTTCACCCAGGTGGCAGAGCCAGGCCGTACATGGAAATATTTAGACCAGGGCCCTCACAGCTACCCTTTGCTCTCTGCAATCATCCCCATTGCTAGAAAGGCCCCCAAACCCTGATTCCCATGATTCACAAACTCGTCAACCAGCACTAACTTTTGAGCCCCTGAGAGCCTCGCACTGTGCTGGTTCCCAGGCTCTCTGTGGAGCCTCTCCAAGATTTATCCATGCTCAGTGGTTCCCGCTGCACAACTCCAGGGGGCTCCACGCACACCAAGGTCTTTCTGAATGGTACTCCCCGAAGTTGTACAATGTGGCGGCCCGGGGGCCTGGACCCATCAGGGGCTTCGTGGCAATACTCAGTGCCCATCCATAAGGAAGCCCCCAGGCCAGTGGACTAGGGTAGATCGGCAAACGTGGCAGAGTCATTCTCCCATCGGAAGCGAGTAGGCAGCGCATGAAATAGAAAGCCCACATGCCAGGATGAGTAAAGCAAATCTTTTCAGTCATACGGGTCTGTGGAGAGGCAGCCCAGGGGCCAGGGACGTCGAGGCAGCTGTGGGCAGGGAAATAAAGACTGTACATCCCAGCGCGGCCAGCCAGCCAGCCTTGACCTGTCTTTCTCCTTTCTCTCTCTCTTTTTTTCCCACAGAGGAGTTTTCTTAGACACCATCCTCCCCCGCAGAGACGACAATGGCATCAGGCCAACCATTGGCCAGCGCGTGCGGCTCAGTCAGGGAGACATCGCTCAAGCCAGGAAGCTGTACAAATGCCCAGGTAACTGAGTCCTCGGGAGTCCCAGGGCCATGTGGGCACCCTCGGAGTGTGACTTGACCACACTTTGCAAGCTCGCCTCTTTGCTGGGAAAGCAGCTCGGGGGACCTGACGAGGCTGCTGTAATTTCTGGCGTGCTGCTCTCAGGAAGGTTTCAGACAGCATAGGAGGCCCAAACTGGGGAGGTGATTGCCAGGAGTGACACGAACAATAGGTCTGGGAGCTCACAGCTTTGTCTGTGGGAACCTTTGGAATTCTCTGGCCCAGCCCTGATAGCCCGAAGAGGAAGAAGGCCTAGAGGAATAGCAGCAGTGACCATGGGCCTGGCGCAGTGCGTAACTCTGAATGCCCCTCACTTCCTATGGGAGTGAGAGATGTGGGTTTGTTGGAATAAAAACCAAGGGTTTTGCAGAAAGACCTTGAATGAAGGAGTTCTTAGGGAGGGGGGGTCAACCTCCCAGATCCTCAGAGCTGTAAATGAGGTTGTTTCTATGGCCTTGGGGCTTCCCTAGCCATGCGACGTGCTGGTCATTGGCTAGAAATCGGCCATCAGAGCCTGGACAGTACCCTGGGGTCTGAGGAGTCTGCTTCCCTGCCCAGCCACAAGCCCCTCCCCTTGAAAGTGCCCTCTTTGCCTTCCATCCCCTTGGCTTCAGCATCACACCCCACCCCAACCCCCACCTCCCCAACCTGCTGTCCTGGGAGTGAGCTCACTTTGACCCCTTTAAGCTGTTGAACATCAGTGCAAAGCATCTGTTACAGCAGCCCGGGTTTACCACTGATGGAAGAGAACACAATTCAGTAGTTTGGGGAGGAAGAAGGAAATTCATGACCCACAGGTCCAGTAACATATTTTAGACCGTAGACCAGACACACAGCTGGACCATGGGACAGCATATTTGAAAAAGGGGCCATCCTAGAAAATGTAGGCTATCACATCACCCTACTAAGTGGGATCACAGAGCATGCAAAGGACTCTGTGGGGTTTGGTCCATCACAAAACTCTAGGAAACATGTCCATCCAGCTATTAGTCATGTGGGGGCGTGTTCGGGCTGCAGTGCAGGACGCACATATCATATAACCTAGCTGAATTGAAAGAGAAACATTATAGCATTCTCTGGGAAATGCCATAGTATTTATTTAGTTATAATGTATATGCCTCTTACATCCCCAAAGGATTGGAGGCAGCTGGTAAATACCATGGAGCCATAGAGTAATGTATCTGTTCTTGCAGAATGTTGATGATTATTCGAAAATAATTTCCATGGAACCCTTGGGGGTGTTGACTGCTGGGCATAATCCTCGTGATGCCTGGCAGTTGTTCAGTAACATGATATCGAAGCCCCAACATCCAGGATTTCCTGAGGCTGATGACGGGCTGCTCTCCAGCTATTCCTTCCTGCAGCTTTAAAACTGCAGCTTCCAGTAATTTCAATTAGTAGCTAAGAGCAGGGTTGTTGCCCAGTGGAGGTTGAATTGCATGTAGGCAGATACGGGTAAGGATGCTTGTTTCCCACACTCTGGGGGTGACCCATGGGAAATATTTTTCACATATGTAAGGACTAGTTTCTAGACTTGCAACCAGGCAACCCTCCAATATTCAAGGGCAGAATAGCTTCCCATACGTCTGGTCATCTTGGAGTTTTCTTGAATGTTTATTTGGTAGCTCATTCAGAGATAGGCAGCAGAAAAAGAAGAGGCAAGATTCAACCCAATGAGTTTCTCATGAAATGGGTTTCCGAGTATTTTCTTTGTCTTGTTGCTTCACCTACTTGTACTTTTCTGTGCTCGCTGCCTCAGATGTTAGTCATAATGACAACAGCAGTGCTCACTGTGTGCCAAGCACTGAGTGTATCCATGTCATTAACCCTTCAGGAAGCTCCTGCCCATTTTACAGACAAGAAAACTAAGGCCCAGCAAGTCTGGGAAACTTGCACCCCACTCGAGTCCATGCTCAATCCTGAGAGCCTCAGGAACCTCAGCAACCCCTAGGTATTGCTCTTTGGTGCCCAGACTCTATTTTCACTTCTATCAGCCAGAAGAAAATCATCAGTCTGACTGACACGCTTCTCACAGAGGCATCCCGGGGGCTTTGGCTGGTCACAGGGTGTTGACGGGGCCTGGCACAGGGAGCTTCTGGGATAGGGAGCATGTCTACCTGAATCACAGTTGTTGTTTTACTTGTGCAGCATGTGGGGAGACCCTGCAGGACACAACAGGAAACTTTTCTGCACCTGGTTTCCCAAATGGCTACCCTTCTTACTCCCACTGTGTCTGGAGGATATCGGTCACACCAGGGGAAAAGGTACGTGTGAAACCACCTCAGGAAGTGACATAGCTTTCTTTGAGGTGTGGGGGTTGTACTATTATTGACAGTAGTGAAAACAGCTGCGATGCTATGAGCACCACTGTGCGCCAGCTTGCTTATTTCTGGACTTCCGACTGGTGTCATACAAATAGAGGCTAGAAGCAAAATGTCCATGTGAATTATAAATCAAGCTCACAGTTTGGAAAACAAAGTAGACTCTAACCTTTCTCCTTAATAAGGACACCATCAGAATGCCTTGGAAGGTGAGGATCCAATTAAGAATTCCTTGACATGTCAGAGTGTTGCTCTGGGAGGTAGCAATGTAGGGAGAGCTGGCCCCAACCCACAGCTGGCTCTTCCTTCTCTTCTCAGCAGCCCCATTTCATCTCAGGAGCACCCATGGTGACACCCCAGCCTACTCTCCCAAACACTCTGCACTCCCTCCTTGCAAACAATTATTCCTCCAGTAGGAGCAGATTGGTTAGATATGCTGTCTACCTTTGGGAGGGTGGGTTCCAGGACCGATATCTCTGCATGCTCTAGAAGTAGGCTCAGGACCATTTGGACAGGAACTCCAGGGTCCTGGGCACTTGCAGTGAGGTCTAGGAGCTATGCAAGCTCTGGGTGAGCACGATCCTTTGGGTCTGAAGGTTCTGCGATTCCCTCCAGATTCCCTCTAGAGTTGAGCCAGGGCAGCAGCGTCTTTTGTCGTGGTCCAAGGGTGGTAAGTTCTCAATCCTCTGGCATCTCTTCACATCCATCATATGGATAAGGAATTTGAGGCTCAGACACTTAAAAAATTGCCCAAATTCACAATAAAATATAGAACTGGAACCTGGGGCTTCTTCACTCCTAAAATGTGTGTGTGTGTGTGTGTGTGTGTGTGTGTGTGTGTGTGTGTGAGTTTTCACACCTCCCTTCAAATCCAAGAGTTCTTCAGACTAGACACTGCCATCTTTGAGATGCCCTCTCTGTCCCTTGGGTCAGGCTTCCTACAGTCATACCTGCCGTAGCTTGCCTCACAATAACATGATTGCTGGTTTATCTGGTTGTCTACCTTCTAGACCCTAACCTCATTGAGGACAGAGACTATTCAGCTGGAGGTCTCCAGCACCCAACAGAGCCCATGGCACAAAGTCACACAAAAAGTCTTTGTTGAGGGTGCCTGGGTGGCTCAGTGGGTTAAGCCGCTGCCTTCGGCTCAGGTCATGATCTCAGGGTCCTGGGATCGAGTCCCGCATCGGGCTCTCTGCTCAGCAGGGAGCCTGCTTCCTCCTCTCTCTCTCTGCCTGCCTCTATGCCTGCTTGTGATCTCTCTCTCTCTCTGTAAAATAAATAAATAAATTAAATCTTAAAAAAAAAAAAAGTCTTTTTTGAATGGGCATGTGAATGGATGAGAGGCCAAGTGACAAACCTGCAGCTGGGGGTGCCATGGGGTGATGGATTTCTGGAGGCCTGAAGCCAACCTTCGAGTAGTCCTAATTCATAACTGTTAATAATGTCTACTTAAATGTTTTCTCTGGCCTCGGTGCTATTCTCAGCATATTATGCAGTTTATCTCTTTTAATCCTCAGAACTTCATGTGATAGGAACTATTAGCACATTAATTTTTCTGATTAAAAAATGGACTTGCCTGAGGCTACTCAGTTTGTTGAGAAGTTGGGATCTGAGTGCAGGTGAGAACCTGGATGCTTACCCATCATCCTGTATTATTTCACAAAAGGGTCAGGCGAAAAGGCATCTGAACATGCATTCACGTGCACGTGCTCACGTAACGTGTGCTCACACACAACACCCATGCGCGACTCTTATTCTGGCTCTAAGTATTTATGACACTGTGGTTGTCATCCAGAGCCTGAGAGACTCCAGGCTTGTCCCCTTCGGGTTCGTGCGCTGTCTCTGTGCCTGCTGGAGGCAGTAATGAGAGGAAGGCAGGAAGAAGGAGGAGGAAGAGGAAGTGATTCAGCAGTCCCCAAATCGTTGAATTGTCCTACCTAGCAGAGGCTATGGGATATGCAGAAAATCCCTCCAGCCTTAATTATTATTGCTAACTGGGGGGGCAGGGAGAATATACATCATTGAGATTCCTGTACCAATGATTTCCATTTTGGCTTCACCAGCCTTCCCTGAGCTGCTAGTAATTAGCAAACTTGATCGATTCAAGTGTCCCTTCTTGCTTGTCACCGCTTTTCCTATGGTCTTTATGGTTCCCTAACGTATTTAAAATAATCAGTCTGAATGATTATCCCATTCATTTCGATCACGAATGTGTTACTAAGGAAGTTGTAATAATATTTCCTTTCTGAAAATTTGAAAAGCCAAAGAATTATATTGCAACCAGCTAGTCAGTATGACTGAGCTCTAATGTCCAAATGTGAACACTGTGGGAGCTACAAATGAAAGATAATTTATTATCCCTGTCTTCAAGAGACTTAGAGTTTAGGTAGGGTTCCCCCTTACCTTTAGGGAGTCTGATTTCATTGAAGGAAGATTATTTGCTTGGCCCAGTATTAGTTTTTACATTTTTGAGTTGCTACTAATCAGCAAGCAGGGTTGAGAACCACTTGTCTAGTTTGAAAGAATTTTGACTCTCTCTCTCTCTCTCTCTCTCTTTCTCTCTCTCTCTCTCACACACACACACACTGTACAACACAGGAGCACAGGAGGGGAGCTGGCCTATTATATTCTCCCTCTTCATTTCATAGATGATCAGAAGGCTTTGTGGAAGAAGGTATTAATTGTCCTGAGACCTGAACACCGGGTGGGATTGGCCCAAAGGAGGGGTGGACACGCTTAACGCTAATTAGGACAGGCAGCTTGTGAAAAGTGCTTAGTGTGTAGGTTTGTGGAGCACTCAGTGTGGCTTGATTTTTAAGACCGCATTTATCGAGTGCCTATCGTGTGTCAGAGCACGATACGCTCAATATACAGTTTCTCCGGCCGCCCATCAATAACCCAGTGGTGTGCGTGTTGTTTCGCAGATAAGGAAACTAAACATCACTCACCCAAGTGGGCAAGTGAGAGGTAGAGCTAGTAAGTGGTAGAGCTAGTAAGTGGTTGATCTAGTAAGTGGTAGTAGGATCTCGGAGCTAGTAAGTGGTAGAGCTCAGAAATCCAGATCTGCCTGACTCTTAAAGACGCCTGCTCTGCAGTCACCATAAGGGGCCAAGGAGAGGGTCCCAAGGAGGGAAAGGCCGCCTCAATTTGGGCAGTCAGAAAGGGTCTCAGGGCAGAGGCAGGGGATGCTGGAGCTAGACCTGGGGAAGCGTCCATTAGCGGGATCCCTCAGGGCACACAAGGAAATAAGTTCACATAGGACGGATGCTGGAGGCTCTGGGAGGTAAGTAGAGAGTTTAATTTATGAGATGGGGCAGGGGGAGCCATGGAAGTTCTCTGAGCATAGGAGGAGTTTGATGAACGTAAGATGTCAGAGCAAGATAGATCTAGAAGCCCAAGTGCTCAGAAGGGGCCAGGACGTGGCAGGAGTGATGCAGACAGCACTGCTGAAGGGACACCAGACTGGCCTGCAACAGGGACACAGACATCTTAAGGGAAAGAGGTCTGTCAGCTTCGGGGATAAACAATAGGGGTGAAGCAGACATGACAGCATAGGGCTGCACCCCCGTGACTGGTGTCACCTGCGCACAGGGAAGCTGGAAGGGAAATGCTGCTGCACTAAGGGACCATCACAGTCACCGGGGAGCAGGGAGGGCGGGATCCAGCTGAAGCCAGAGAGCAGCGGAGAGAGGACAGGTGTGCGGAAGCCCAGAGAGAGGTGTTCAAAGCAGGGGAGGCATGGAGAATGGGACAAACGAATAACAGCCCTTTCAGTCTGGCTGGGAAGGCCCTGGAACTTTGACCTGCAGCCTTCCAGCCTGGGGCTTTGCTTAGAGACCCGAGGGACCTGGTTGCAGTAGTGGGGCAGGGCTGCCTTTATGGGGTCCCTGGTGAGTGAAGAGAGCAGAGAAATGATGGAGCAGAGACAGGCCGAGCCTGGCAGACATGGCATGGGTACCCTACATGGTGGGGCTGGATGGAGTGAGGAAGGAGGGATGCCTGAATTCTGCTTTGGGCCATCTGCCAGGGATGCCCCAAGCTGGAAGGGTAGCAGGTTTGTGGGAAGGGTACCTGTGTGCCAAGTCCACAGGGCCACCCACCTGCCTCCACTCTTTGTGGACAAGGACATCCACGGAATGGCCTCAGCATGTCCAGAAGAACTGAAACCTTCCTTTTTAGTCCATCTGAACCCCAAGCTCCCCAGCCTTCACTCCCCATTCCAGAACCACCCAGCATGACCTACACTCTCCTTGCCTGAGCTCATGTCAGTCCCTCTCACCAAAATGTGCTCCTGCCCTGTGTCTCTGCCCACTGGCTCCCTATTCCCCTTAGGTTAAATGCCACCTCTTCTGAGATGTATCCTGGCAGCCTCTAGTTCTCCCTCCCTGGTGCTGCAGGATTCCCTTCCTGTGCGTCCCTCTCTTTTCCACATTTATTCCAGAGTGTTCTGTCTAACTGGCCTGAACCCTCTGTGTTCTCTGAACTCCCTAAAAGCAAGAGCCCTCTCTTGCTGATCTTTCGATGTCAGTTGGCCAACACAGACGGGCACACAGTAGGTGGTCAGCTAACAATGGTGTGATGAACGAAAGAATGAACGAATGCAGGAATGAACGAACACACAGACTGACTCTAGGAAAGCTTTCGGCTACACCCCATCCCAGAAGAGTGAGGTCATGGCCGAGGGGGAACAGTGATCACGGTGGTTGCTCAGATGCACCCAGGCTAACCCCAGGCCTTTGGAATGATGGATGATGTTATAAGATCTTTCTGTATCTCTGAACTTCACTGACCCCTACCTCCTTCTAAATCCCCAGTCTCAGTGCGTCCCAGCCCGTCGTTTTAATGCATTCTGTTTCCTATAAACCACCGAGTGACTTCAAAAGCTCCAGGACAGAACCAGGGGACTCATCTCCTCTGTTTACTCCCCATCCTGCTCAAGGTTTATTATTTCATGTCACGAGATTTCCTGTGAGCGTGTCTTTGCGAGGACGCTCCCACTGTGGTCTGAGAGCTCTGTATGCTAAGAGGTAATGTGAGAACACGGGCATGCGAGATGGGTCTTCAGGAGTCCTCGGGCTCTGCTGCCAAAACTCACTTTACGGTCACTCTTTACAGATCGTCCTGAACTTCACATCCATGGATTTGTTTAAAAGCCGCCTGTGCTGGTATGACTATGTGGAGGTCCGGGATGGTTACTGGAGAAAAGCCCCCTTATTGGGTAAGTTGACTTTAGAAGGCCTTGGGAGAGGGGTGATGGGCTGTTCCATGGGATGCCATTAACATGCGGAAGGGCCCATCCCGACAGCGGACACAGGAAGCTCACAAGGGTCGGTGTCGTTGTAAAACTCCGAGCACTCCATTTGGCAGCACGTGTTAAAAGCTTTTAAGACCGAGACTGCCCTTCAACCCGGCAATTCTGCTTCTTGGAATGTATCCTAAGGAACCAATTAAGGAAGCATGCAAAGTTCTAGCTCTGGGGGTATTCACTGGAGCAGGAAAAATGGAAAACAGTTTACATGTTCAACAGTAGGGGTTCGCTGAAAAAACTGGGATACAACTTTCCAGGGGAAAACTATCCAGCCACTAAAAATAAAGTTGGAGGTGCCTGCTTATTGATACAGAAAGGGGTTCCTGTATGTCATTACACAAAAAGGTGTTACGAAAGACAACATGAGGTTGACTTCCATTTTAATAAAAATACTGTTATATGTATATTTTGAGGCTTTGCAAACTCAGGTGCCCTCAGAAATAAGGCATACGTGAGGACGAGGGGATTGGATAATAAATGAAGGAGTGGTGGGGAGTGTGGCCAAGTGAATATCCTGACCAGAATTACTCAAAACAAAACTACTTAAAACATGTACAGGTTGGATTCCACTGGAAGAAACCATTCTGTGATCTACAGTACAAATATCAAGTAGAATCATGAATATAAATAAATAACATATAGTGGTTATTTCAGAATGACAGAGATTTTGTTGTTGTTGTTGTTGTTTTGTTTGTTGTTTTTTGTTTTAGTTTATTCTGGGGCCTCCTGGGTGGCTAAGTCAGTTAGGTGTCTGATTCTTGACTTTGGTTCATGTCATGATCTCGGGGGCATGAGATCCAGCCCTACGTCAGGCTCTGCCCTCAGCGTGGAGTCTACTCAAGGATTCTCCCTCTCCCTCTGTACCTTTCTCCTGTACCCTGCATACTTTCTCTCTCTCTTAAGAATTTTTTAATTCTTTTTTCCTTGTTTAGCTATATTTTCTAATTTTTCTACAATAACCGTGTACCCTTTCTGGTAGATGCACAGTGCATAAACTCATACGTGACAAGGCAGCTTGGACCTTTCCACAAGAGGCAGTGGGCAGGTGGCACAAGGAGAAAAGTCTGTTCATTCAGGATTGGTCACCAATTTGCAATCTCCCATGGGTGACCTGAAAAGATGAAAGTATAGAGAATTAATGGCACAGTGTCCTGGAAATGGACATAGGGACTCATTTGGCTAAAGAATAGCAATGGGGGAGCCAGGAAGAGATGTAGATTTATAAGGAGCCAGATGGAAGGGTTTTGGCTGTTAGTGGATCGTCCTCATTTTTAGAGCAATAGCAGGGTGGGCTTCCAGGTTGATAAATCTGAGACTTCACTGAGGTCTTTGTCCCTGGCATATCCTCACAAGGGCAGAAAACCCGCTCTGGTTATTCTTTGACTGTCTGGCCTGGGAGTGAGCTGCTGTTGGGACAGCAGATGAAAGACGGAAACAGGGGGAGATGGAGAGAGTTAACCGGGGGAGAGTTCCGTAGCCAGACCATGTGTGCCTTCGAGTCAGATTCTGGGTAGGTCAGAAGAGATTGGGACAGAGGGTCTGGGTGGCCCCGAGTGGGCTGGCAAATACTAAGCTCTGTCTGGCCACAGGGACTCAGCCACGTCAGCTTTCATTGGGAAGATCACATAAACCCCTTCTGTCCAGAAGACCATGAGTCTCAATTCCTAGAGGTCCAAACAGAAAGGAATCTGTGTGCACTGGTGCTTAAGAAAGCCGCCATGGCAGGCTCTGAGAGTGGGTGCCAGGTTACCACCACCATCGGTGGCATCGGTGGGCTAGTTGGCCATCTAAGTAGGCAAGCCGAGCACAGCCAGGAGCGTGCACGCTTTAGGACAAAGGGGATTGGTTACCCGATGGCAGGGCGGCGGCTGCCTGCCCTGGATTTCCGCTTCCTGTCTCAGGCAAGTGGACACAGCGCATGCTCGCAGCCAGCAGGAGGCGCGGCCTCCAAGGTAATACCGACTGGGTGTGGCAAAAAGACTGAGGGCTGTGTTCTGGGTTAGCAGAGGTTCCTGAACCTGGTTCTGGGTTAGCAGAGGTTCCTGAACCTGGTTCCTGAACCCGAGTCGGCTGGGAGGATTTCTGTATATACAGATCCCTGGGAGCCTACCGCATCAGAATCCCCATGAGCTGGATCAGGGAGTGATCCTGCGTCCCCGTCAATGTAGGTGCATGGGGACCTGTTTAGCACCACATAGAAAGGGGACGGCAGGGGTGCTCATCAAACAGCTGCAGCTGGTCACCTTTGAGAAAGGAGAGGAGGCACAGGTAGTCGGCAGCTTGGAGGTTTGGTTTGCATACTTTTGGATCATTCTACATTTTTTTACAAGAATGCATTCAGGTAGTATTTTCTAATTAAACTAATACAAGGGGTTGTGTGGGGTGGGGGAGTTTCCATGACAGCACGGAATCATGAACCCCTCGACAAGGCAGGGATCACAGAGTCCCTAAGCCCACACCTTCACCAGGAAAGTGAAGAGTCCACACCCTTCGAACGTGGACCAACTCGCTAAGTCCGCACAGCCAGTTAGGGGCTGAGATCAGACCAGAACTCCGATGGCCTCGTCATGAGGAGTGGGGACTGCTGCCTCTGAGAAGGGTATCCCAGTAGTAGGACCGTCAGATAAAATGCATGATTCACTGTTTAGCTGAAATTCCAATGAGTCTGGCCTTCCCGTATTTTTGTTTGCAAAATCTGGCAACCCTAACGCCCCCCAGAGGAATGTGGTAGACGCAAAGGGCTCAGGGAAGGAAGCTCTCTGTTAACTGAGGTTCCCCAGAGAGGGCCAAGACACGCTCCTGAGACTGGGCACAGCCAGAGGCATTTCCAGGGATTCCCTTTTCTTGAACCTGAAACAAGAACTTTCTCACTGCAGATCCTGGCATTTCTGACTACACTTCCATTGATGAGATGGGGCTTTTGCCATTCGTTGTTGTTGGTGATGGTTTGCTTTGTTTGGGTTTGGGGGGGCGGGTTGGGGCTCATATTTTACACACTTTTGTACTGTGTGTGTGTGTGTGTGTGTGTGTCCGCGTGCGGCAGCCAAGGCATGGCCCAGTGCCTGTAACCGTCATTCTTCGTTTGCGGGAATTCTCCTTTGCCAACGACTTGGCCCTGCTCTGATGTTTCCAAATGCAGTTGTTAGTGCACTTTTGTGTTTGGAACAAGTGCATTGTGTGGGCCGAGCTGGTCCCTGGGAGGGGTCAGTGCCATGAAATCTGCTGGGAGGAGGCAGGTCAATGCCCCTTTGGCAGGAGGGAGAGCGGATTAGGGCTGATTGTGAAAGTATGCATCTTGCTCTGAAAAACTGTGCATTGCATATTTTCCCAGGGCAGTGTGTGAAAATCCAGGCATAATGGACGCATAACTTTTTATGAATGAACCCTTTATGACTCCCCACGGAGTCCACTTGTAGTGTCCTCATCTGCATTTCCTCTTCTTGATATCCTTATTAAACTCCTCCTCGAAAGCCAGGAACCAGCATCAGTTCGGGGATTTGCCACCTTTTCTCTAGTCCCGCTTCTGCCCAGCCTGTTCGTTCTCTTGGAAGGGGGCTGTTGGGGACCCACTTTTTCACAAAGTGATTAAAGAGAAGTGTAAGTAGAATGAGAATAGTTCACCATTGGTTAAAGGTATCACATTGGTTTTTCAGTTTCAGGGGTCACTCATGAGATTGCACCTGAAGTGGGGAGGAATGGGGGTGGCCTACAGAGAGAATTTACCAGTACTCTTAAGTACTGTCATGTTAATTGGATTCCCCTCCCTTATTTCTGGTGGAGGAATTACTCAAACAATGCACTCTTGTATGCAGAACTGTCTTTGAGCACTCTGTACCACCACAGTACACACAAAGCCCCTCTCCCAACTTTTCCCTGAAGTGGGGAGGGAAGTTCAGAAAGGCCAGGCTGGCTGATCAGAGTCGCATGGCCCCACTACTGGGGCTCCCTGGGCTGGGGGCCGTCTCCCAAGTGAGCAGGAACGTTGGTGGGAGTCAAACAGCCAAGCTGGCATCGCCACAAGCTCTCTGTATGGCTGGAGGCTTTGACCTTCGTTCCTGTCTGTGTCCAAACGGGGAATGATGTGTACATTCCCAGAGACCAGATTTCCTGTCTATTCATCCAAAAGCGGACCGTGTCCAGAATTGCACCTCGAATACTGAAGTTTTCTTTTGATGATGGTGACAGTGGTGATGAATTAGGAGGTGAAATTGATGGTGAAGGTCAAGATCCCAGACTGCTGAGGTTCAAATCCGACTTCACTTACAACTTAGACTGTAACTCAAAGTGAATGCAGCTCAACTCAAATTCTACAATCCTTGGTTTTCTCATAACCTAGATTATGGATAGTACCTAATTTGGGGGTAGCAGAATGCAGTTATATAATGTATGTAGGGTACCTAGGACAATGTCAAGCTCAAAAGCAAAAGGCTTTCCTTAGAACCATTATGGTGGAGATGGGAGTGTTGAGAAAACAGGGGACAAAATAGAAGGTTTTAGTTAAGAATACACAGCGATTGGGGGAGAGAAGTTACTTAGAAGTAATCTGTAATTTATCCCAGCCAGTCTGTGTTTGCCAAGGCAGTAACTCCTCCCTCCTCCAGAGCAGTGAGCGGACCAGGGTTGTCCTGTGGTCTGGTGGTGGTGGGTGGTTCGTCTCATCTGGTTGGGTTCTTAGGCAGCAAGGCAGGCATGGGAAGTCGCTCTGTTTTTTGCAAACAGTCTCCAGTGGCCGTGACAGCTGGGGTTTTAAAAGGAGAAATTTGGACTTGAAACTCGGTTTGGCTAAGAAGGAATTCCTTTTGTGATCCCACGTTGTTGAACGGCTGTTCAGCAAGCCTCTCTCCTCACTGGTAAGCAGTACTTCCCCACGTTTCCGTGGTGTTTTCCAAGAATTAATTGACACTAATTGGCCATGCCGGAGTAACCATTACGGAAAATTTATGGGCTTCTGATGGATTGTTCCTTGCCAAACTCTCGGCAGAAGTTTCAGCTCATCTCACTTAATGTTAAGCTCACCAGAGCCAGAGAGCTGCAGGTGGCCAGAATCGGAAGGAAGCAGAAGGAGATTAGCAGCTTCTACCTCACGTCTCCGCAAAGAATGTATCCACAGTTGGCCATCAGGAAATGGCCACAGTGGCCTTTATTCCTCCCTGAACCTCACTCCTCCTATTTCTCAGAAGGGAAAGGAGAATTATAACTTCAAGTGGTGTTGGTGATAAAGGAGTGCCCACCAAATAACTGTTGAATAGACATAAGAAACATTGAGATATGAGTCACATATAATACAACTCACTGTCTAAAGTATTCATGTCAATGGCTTTTTGTATGTTCAGGGTTGTGCAACCAGCCATCATCATAGTCAGTTTCAGAACATCTTCATCACCCCAAAAGAAAACACATCCCTACTCATCAAGAGTCCCTCCCCATTTCCCCAACATTAAATGGATTTTTGAGTGACTCCATAGTCAGAGCTTGAGAGAACCATGACCACCAGTCCAAGTAGACCTTGACTGGTCTGTGTTGTGAACTGATAGTACAGCTCAGCTCATGTCCCACCCCACCCCCATTCCTATCCTGCCATGGCTGCCATCTTTTTTTTTTAATTAATTTTTTATTTTTTTATTAACATATAATGTATTATTAGCCCCAGCGGTACAGGTATGTTAATCGCCAGGTTTACACACTTCACAGCACTCACCAGAGCACATACCTTCCCCAATGTCCATAACCCAACCACCTTCTTCCTACCCACCTCCCCCCAGCAACCCTCAGTTTGTTTTGTGAGATTAAGAGTCCCTATGGTTTGTCCCCCTCCCGATCCCATCTTGTTTCATGTTTTGCTTCCCTACCTCCCAAGCCCCCCATGTTGCCACTCAAATTCTTCATATCAGGGAGATCATAAGATAATTGTCCTTCTCTGATTGACTTATTTTGCTTAGCATAATACCCTCTAGTTCCATCCAGGTCATTGCAAATGGCAAGATTTCATTTCTTTTGATGGCTGCATAGTTTTCCATTGTATATGTATACCACATCTTCTTTATCCATTCATCTTTTTAGGGCATCTAGGTCCTTTCCATAGTTTGGCTGTTGTGGACATTGCTGCTGTAAACATTCGGGTGCATGTTCCCCTTTGGATCACTACATTTGTATCTTTAGGGTAAATACCCAGTAGCGTGATCACAGGGTCATAGGGTAGCTCTATTTTCAACTTTTTGAGGAACCTCCATGCTGTTTTCCAGAGTGGCTGCACCAGCTTGCATTCCCACCAACAGTGTAGGAGGGTTCCCCTTTCTCCACATCCTCGCCAACACTTGTTTCCTGACTTGTTAATTTTAGCCATTTTGACTGGTGTGAGGTGGTATCTCATTGTGTTTTTGTTTTGTTTTGTTTTGTTTTAAGATTTTATTTATTTACTTGACAGACAGAGATAACAAGTAGGCAGAGAGAAGGGGTGAAGCAGGATCCCTGCTGAGCAGAGATCCCGATGCGGGGCTCGATCCCAGGACCCCAAGATCACAACCCGAGCCAAAGGCAGAGGCTTAACCCACTGAGCCACCCAGGCGCCCCTCATTATGGTTTTGATTTGTATTTCCCTGACGCCGAGTGATGTGGAGCACTTTTTCATGTGTCTGTTGGCCATCTGGATGTCTTCTTTACAGAAATGTCTGTTCGTGTCCTCTGCCCATTTCTTGATTGGATTATTTATTCTTTGGGAGTTGAGTTTGATAAGTTCTTTATAGATTTTGGATACTAGCCCTTTATGTGATATGTCATTTGCAAATATCTTCTCCCATTCTGTCAGTGCCTCTTTGTTTTGTTGACTGTTTCCTTTGCTGTGAAAAAGCTTTTGATCTTGATGAAGTCCCAATAATTCATTTTTGCCCTTGCTTCCCTTGCCTTTGGCAAGGTTTTTAGGAAGAAGTTGCTGTGGCTGAGGTCGAAGAGGTTGCTGCATGGCTGCCACCTTTAGACGGCATTAGGAATTACAGGGTCAAAGATTCCTATATACCAGGAAAGGCATGACCTTTGGCCTCTTCCTCTGTAGAAGAGCCAAATTTCAGACTTAGACCCAAGTGTCTGAGGAATATATGTTTATTTCTGTTTTTTTTTTTCAATAACAGAATTTCAACAGCAATTATGCTGTTAATAAAACAGCAGTTATATACCTTTCTGTCAGGTAGTGGGAAGTTAACTTCAATTAGATTGTGTTTTCTTCCTTCCACGTGGGGGTCCGATAAGGGATTGACTTTGTCCCAAGGCATGGTGGCAGGGGAGGCGTCCATTTTGCCATCCCAGGTGGCTTTACGGTGTGTCCTCCTGCCTGGTCTCTAGCCCTCTGTCTGAGCAAAGAATCATAAGTGGCTGCTGGGCCTCCTTCTTATCTCAACTCCAGGCCAGTTCAGATTGGTGCCAGGTCCACATCTCCCTAGAAGACATACAGTGGGTGATGTCCTGTGGCTCCGCACACCCTCTGGACTACGGGAAAGTCACCTCCATACCCCTCCGCCTGAAGAGCTCTGCATGCCTGTCTCCTGCCTAATGTCTGGATGAATGTGTCGATGCTTCTATTCTGACCCCAGGTGGGACATGGGGATCTAAGGTCTTGTTGCCCCTCCAGGCTCTGCCCAGGAAGTGGGGGCACAGTTCTGTCCTTCTCCCAGATCCTTTTTAAATTTTTATTTATTTTTATTACTTTTTAAAGATTTTATTTAAATTCAAGTTAGTTAACATATAATACATTATTAGTTTCAGGTGGAGAATTTAGTGATTCATCGGTGGCATACAATACCCAGTGCTCGTGCCATCAATTACCCTCCTTAATGCCCATCATCCAGTTACCCCATCCCCCTACCCACCTCCCCTCCAACAACCCTCAGTTTATTCCCTATAGTTATGAGTCTCTCTTTTTTTTTTTTACTTTTTTAAAAAGATTTATTTATTTATTTGATAGAGATCACAAGTAGGCAGAGAGACAGGCAGAGAGAGGGGAGAAGCAGACCCCCTGCTGAGCAGAGAGCCCGATGCGGGGCTTGATCCCAGGACCCTGAGATCACGACCTGAGCCGAAGGCAGAGGCTTTGACCCACTGAGCCACCCAGGCGCCCCCGGTTATGAGTCTCTTAATGTTTCCCTCCCTCTCTCTTTTTATCTTCCCTTCCCCCATGTTCATCTGTTTTATTTCTTAAGTTCCACATGTGAGTGAAATCATATGGTATTTGTCTTTCTCTGATTTATTTTGCTCAGCATAATACCCTTCAGTTCCATCCACATTATTGCAAATGGCAAGATTTCTTTCTTTTTTTTTTTTTTAGATTTTTTATTTTTATTTATTTGACAGACAGAGATCACAAGTAGGCCTCTCTAGGCAGGCAGAGAGAGAGAGGGAAGCAGGCTCCCTACTGAGCAGAGAGCCCGACGCGGGGCTCGATCCCAGAACCCTGGGACCGTGACCTGTGCCGAAGGCAGAGGCCTTAACCCACTGAGCCACCCAGGTGCCCCAGATTTCTTTCTTTTTTGATTGCTGTGCAATATATATGTGTGTGTGTGTGTATATATATACACATACATATATACATATGACAGCTTCTTTATTCATTCATCTGTCAGTGGACATCTGGGCTCTTTCCATAGTTTGGCTATTGCAGACATTGATGTTATAAACATTGGGGTGAAGGTGCCCCTTCAAATCATTATTTTTGTATCCTTTGTATAAATATCCAGTAGTGTGATTGCTGGGTCATAGGGTAGCTCTATTTTCAACTTTTTGAGGAATCTCCGTACTGTTTTCCAGAGTGGCTACACCAGTTAGCATTCCCGCCAATGGTGTAAGAGGGTTCCCCATTCTCCACATCACTGCTAACATCTGTTATTTCCTGAGTGGTTAATTTTAGCCATTTTGACTGCTGTGAGGTGGTGTCTCACTGTGGTTTTGATTTGTATTTCCCTGATTCTGTGTGGTGTTGAGCATTTTTTCACATGTCTGTCGGCCATTTGTATGTCTTCTTTGGAGAAATGTCTGTTCATGTCTTCTGCCCATTTCTTGACTGGATTGTTTTTGGGGGGGGGTGTCGAGTTCAATAAGTTCTTTATAGATTTTTGGGTACTAGCCCTTTATCTGATGTGCCATTTGCAGATATCTTTTTCCATTCTGTATGTTGCCTTTTAGTTTTATTGATTTTTTTCCTTTGCTGTGCAGAAGCTTTTGATCTTGATGAAGTCCCAGTAGTTCATTTTTGCTTTTGTGTCCTTCTCACAGATTTAAACCCACTTGGGGTCTCTATCATCTTTTTCCATCAAGAGCCTTACCTCAGGGTGGGACGGTGTACGGGGTCCTTCTAGAAGGTCCATCAGCCCTTCTCTAATCCTCTCTCTCTCTGGTTCCTGCACTCATTCATCCTAGCAATCTTTCTAAGACTACAAGGGTGAAAATGGAAAATGTGCTCTTCCTCACTGAGTGTTCTTCCAAACAAAGTTCTTCCAAACTTTGTGATTGTGACTAGGCTTATGAAATTCAAGAGCCTACAAGATTTGATTTTTTTTTTTATCATATGTTCTCTGGCATCCCTTTTCTGAGGCAAGAGAAGCAGAATGTCTTCCCAAAGGCATGCCACCCGCAGAAGAAGGGCATGTATGTAGTAGGAAATACCGCGGGGGGGAACGTCCATCGCTGTTTCAGACCATTACCCACCACACCTGTACCAGACCCACATGGCAGAGGAGGGCGTGTCTGGGCTACACTCGGAGTTCTTCGATTGACTGGTGTCTAGAATCCTCTAGAAGTCGGTCCTTTATTCCTCTTTGCGTGACAGGGTGAATTGCCACAGCCAAGGCTCCTGCTCACAGGGCACCACATTGAAGAAACGCCGCTCCCTCTCTCTGTAATGAGTTTCTCGCTGTCTGCCAGCAGCCTGACCTGTCTTTTCCGTTCCCAGGTAGGTTTTGTGGCAATAAAGTCCCGGAGCCCCTCACCTCC
The DNA here is from genome assembly GCF_009829155.1 of Mustela erminea. Lineage (NCBI taxonomy): Eukaryota > Metazoa > Chordata > Mammalia > Carnivora > Mustelidae > Mustela > Mustela erminea. The sequence continues at coordinate 60,871,762 of NC_045627.1, read as the reverse complement.
ACGGACAGCCGGCTCTGGGTGGAGTTCCGGAGCAGCAGCAGCATCTTGGGCAAGGGTTTCTTCGCGGTGTACGAAGGTTGGTTCAGATGAGAGAAACCCACAGGGGAGCTTTGGCTGTGTTCTGACCTTCCCACGCAGCCGCCATCCCTCTTGCACCCAGGCCTGCATGGCAGCAGCCAGAGCCCCGGGGGTCGGGGCACCCACCACAGGGGCTGGGCCGAGGCATCCCCCCGGGGCCCCCTCCTCCACACGCTGGAAGCAGAGAGGGCAGCTGTGCTTCCCTCAGAACAGGTGTCATCATCTACCTGTCACCACCCCGCTGAACCCCATTTCAGTGCAGCTGGGGGGCCCATCCAGGGTAGTGAACCCGAGGACATGAAAGCAACCTCTGAATCTGTGCGAGCCCAAGCAAAGGACCCAACCACTCTGGGCCTCTGTTCAGAAAAGATCAGGATATTTACAACCGCATTTCTTGAAAGGGCCTCCGAGGCCACCATGGGGTTGAGCTGAGGAAACAAATAGGTCTGGGCTCTAGGCAGCTGCCACCAGCGCATTTCTGCTAAAGTTCATTCCACATATTGGGTTAATTGTAATTATGGAGAGGCCAAGGTTTTGTTTCTATAAATGAAATAACGTGTGTGTGTATGTGTGTGTGTGTGCGTCCCCCTCTGTGTCAGTGGTCCCCTGGCCTCTACATTAGAATCCCTCGGGGAACTCAGACATCACTGTTACTTGGAGCTCCCCCAGACCCCCTTGTGTCAGAACTTCTAGGGATGCAGCCCCTGCTTCCACAGCTCAGACCATTTGCCAGGTGATTGTGATGCACAACATTGATGGGGAACCACTGCCTTACATGGTTATTTTCTCTATATGGAAAAAATCCCAAGTTGCCAACAGATCAAATTGTGCCTTTCCGGAGGCACAGTGCCGGTTCGGTGGAGATGAAAATGTTGCCACGTGGAGCCACCTAGTGGTGATCCGTGGGGTCACTTATTTCCTTCCCAAGGTCTGACCAGGAACCCCATTCCTCCTTTCCTGGCTCTCTTCCTAAAGCTACGTGTGGGGGAGACATTAACAAAGACGCTGGTCAGATTCAATCTCCCAACTACCCCGATGACTACAGACCTTCCAAGGAATGTGTTTGGAGGATTACGGTTTCAGAAGGGTTTCACGTGGGACTTACCTTCCAAGCTTTTGAGGTGAGTACCGCTCGGGTTTTCCCAAGGATGAAGTAACTGTCAACTTCTTCTAGACGCTCTCTGCTCCATAAAGATGGGTTTCCATTGAGTGGGTTGCAAACAAGAACCTGAGAGACCATTTCAAGCTCACGATGCACCGTACCTGGACATTTGGCTTCAACGTCTTTGCAAACTTTGAAATTGCATCCACCTCCTTTCCAACAGCCATCCAGGGGTGGGGGGGAGGTGGCGCGGGGGTGGGGGGGACTGAAGGTCTAGGAGCAGATCCCAGGAAGTTGCATAGAACCGGTCTTCCATGTGTATCGTCTCTTAGTCTGCACAATTTGGTTCTCCCTGGGCTTCCACAAGTAAGGGACAGCTTGGAGAACCCAGGACACACTTGGGTCCCTCTGCCTCCTGGTTAGATCTTTGAGAGTGTTGCTTAGGTTCCCTTCTCACATAAAAAAGCCTTAAAGCCAGACCATCCATCACCTTCCACGTTGCCTCTTTTCTCTGTTTAGATCGAAAGGCATGACAGCTGTGCCTACGACTACCTGGAGATCCGCGATGGCCCCACGGAGGATAGCGCCCTGATTGGCCATTTTTGTGGCTATGAGAAGCCAGAAGATGTGAGATCGAGCTCCCACAGAATGTGGATGAAGTTTGTGTCCGACGGCTCTATCAATAAAGCGGGCTTTGCAGCCAATTTTTTCAAGGGTATGAATTAGCAGCTTGTTTCCGTTTTTAGTCACAGGAAGAGGTATTGCCCCCCTGGCTTAAGAATCACAAAACCCATATGGAACCTTAGCACAAACAAGGCTCCCTGCAGGGAGAAGGCAGTGACCCATTTTCAAGTTGCCTCTTACTGAGTTCACCACTGATTCATGAGCAGGCACGGCTTGGGCAGCTACAGGGCAGAAAGTTCTGCCACTGTGGTTGGAAACTAGATTTAATAAGTTTACCCTTAGTAAACCTCAGGGAAACTGAGTGTTGATAATAAATATTCATGTAGTCACTCTTGTTAATTGAGGACCTACTGTGTATCAGAAACTGCAAGGTGGTTGGTGGACATGATGTCACTTAATTCCCAAAATAACCCTTTGAGTTGGGTTTGGATCACATTTGATTAGGATTGAGAAGGGTTGCTTGGGGGTCACTCAGATCATTAAGTGGCAGGTCAAGAAGCCCAGTGCAGTCTGACTCCTGAGCTCAAACCCCTTCGGCAGTGTTGCCTTGCAGTCCCTGATGTAGGCCCGAGAGGCAGCCTCCCTCCTCAGCTGCTGACGTACCAGCCCCCGGTGTACAAACCTCCCCTTGAGTGGCAAGGAGAGTGAGGGGTTCAGGGAACAAATTTCCATGTGGTCTTGGGGACCTGCTGTGTTGCAGAGTCTTGATGAAAGTGACCCAGAATGGCATGGGAAGCACAGCGTGCCTGGTCCCTGCAGAAGGGGCTTCTCAGGACTCCTCTGTTGGGGGCAGGTCTTCCTTCCCTGCTCTCTGGGCCCTGGAAGCCCCTCAGACCACATTGTAAAGGGGGGCCCAGGTATTCCCCAGCACACTGTGATCGGGTGCCTGGTGGCACACTAGCAGCCACTGAATAGTGTTATCTAAGCCACGTCTGAGCTCTGTAGCTCAGTAGTACCACTCACCTCTGGGAGGAACCGCTTTCCCCTCCTTCCCTCCTCTCCAGGAACTCTTGGCTGTGCCAGTCCAGAAATCCTGGTCCCTCTCTTACTCCCACTCTCCGCATATGCCCCCTCTTTAGCCCTTTGTCCCAGGTTCTACGTAAGTGCGTGGGTGTCAGAGGAACGCATCTGGAGCCGTGTGGGCCTGAGCAACTCTTGGTCTTTACTGAAACTCCAGGTTTTCTCTCTGTGAAACAAGGGGAAGCAATCTGCCCATTTTACCTAACCCATTGTGAAGCCCCCCAAAATGATGGCTGTGGGGACACTTTCCAAGCTGAAAAGGGCCCCACAGATGTGTGGGGCATCTTCTTTGATCTCGAGGCATCTGGGAGAGTGAAACCCAAGCAGAAACAGAACAAGAATCATAAGACTGTGGATAACTGGAGGAAAAAATGTGGTCCCTTCCTTCCCAAGCAAAGAAGCCAGGCTGCAGCAGGTCAGCTTGTGGTTGAGATGCCCGGAAAGTTAGTCTGTGCGACCCACCCCACCCCCCGCCCCGGCCCAGACCACACATGACCTAGCACCAGCGACGCTTGCTGGGTGGCCTGAAGCAAGTGACCCGAAGTCTCTGAACCCCAAATCGTCTGCTTCTAGAAATGACATACGAGGCTATTGTAGAGCTGTCGGGAGAAAACCAAACCATGTAGGCAAATGCACATTGTCTAATGGCTAGTCCCAGGAACTGTCTTTGCTAAAGAAGAAGTCTTTGAGGTGGTTATTGTTACCTTTGGCAAAAAGGAAGTGACGATTTCTTCTTGCAGTTGCCATGTATCAGTTTCTTGTGGCTGCTATAACAAGTTACTATCATCGTGGAGGCTTAGAACAACAGAACTTTCTCGTCTTCAAGTTCTGGAGGTCAGATTTCCTTGCCTCTTCCCGTGGCTAGAGGAGGCCTCCACATTTCTTGGCTCGGGTGCCCCTCCATCTTCAAGCCAGGGCTGGCTGGTTGAGTCTGTCTCCTGCAGCGTCACACACCTCTGTTTCCGCGGCTGCACCTCTCTCTCTGGCCCTGACTGTCCTCCTTCCTCTCTCAGTCATAAGGACCCGTGAGCTGACAGTGGGCCCACCCCCAGATCCCAGGATAATCTATTTCAAGATCCTTGATTTAATCAAATTTGTGAAGTCCTTTTTGCCAAGTAAGCTCATGGATTCACAGGTTCCAGGGACTAGAATGTGGACGGCTGCCGGAGGCCTGATTTTGCTTAGCACGTGTCACGCATGATTAGAAGGCTTTATTCTAATTCTGTCCCTCTCCTCTGACGTCCACCCTCTGCTCTGTCAAATTAGGTGTTGCAGAGTTAGTAATCCCGTGGCACCGACCCACCCACACCTCATTCCTGGTGCTGCTGCTAATTGGCGGTGCATGGTTTTGAGAGTACCGGCTAACGCTGGAGATAAGGGCAACCAGTCCAGAAAAAAAAAAAAAAAAAAGGATGCCCTGTTGAATTTGAACTTAAAATGAAGAATGATCTTTTAGTTTAAGCATGTCCCAAATATTGCACACATGGTTAAGAAATTATAAGACACATTCATCTTAAATTCAAATGTAGTCAAGCCTGTTGGGTGTCTTTGTGGCAACCCTACCAGTGAGGCCGCAGTGAGGCGCACGTCCCTCAGGGCAGCTACGCCGGCGTGCAAGGCACTGAGTCAGCTTGCTCTGAGTACCCACGAGACCCAGCTGCCTTTGCAGTTTGGAAGACCCCTCCTCCTCCCTCCGCCACAGTCAGCATTCATTCAGCAGTCATCAAGCCACGCGTCAGGTGCTGTGCTAGGCTCTGGGGACACAGAGGAAAGCACAGTCCTTGTCCTTGAGAGCTCAGGCCAGTGAAAGAGGACTACAGGCCAATGGCGGTGGCCTGGCTGCAGGCATGCGACCTCAGAGGCCCTCAGCCTGGGGGCGGGGCTGCATTGCCCAGCCTCGGACTCCAAGGGCATTTCAATTCTCATCTTGCCAACGTCTCCTTAGATGCCCATGAAGGCATTACCCGAGGCTCACCTACACTAACTTAATGCACAGGCCTGGCTTGACATCCCTTTTACGTCAGAGAGCTTGACCCTGAATCCTAAAAGAGGAACCAGGACTGGTGGAAGCTTTGGGGGACCTTTTAGAGGGGAGAGAAAGGACTGTATTGAGTGTGCCAGAAACCACGTGAGTGATCTCACGTTCTCTTCAGAACAGCCCCATTCAGAACAGTCGGCATTAGTATTACCCCGCCTTTGACAGTTGAGGAAACAGAAGTTCTGAGGGGGCAGAGCAGGAACAGACCCAGGATCTGAAGGGTCCCCCCGTGCCTTCTTCCCACGAAAGACCCACCATCTCAGGCAAGTCAAGTGAAGGGGGAGTTGAATTTCTCTTTAGTGTTTGTGATTTGATTCTCAGCCTGGTCGCCTTTCTGCCCTCCGGACGCCGTGCAAACATGGGGGAAAGGGCCTTGGACGTGGCACCCCAGGTTTGGATTTTTGTCCTGCCTTCATCCCTCACAGGCGTCTGCGGTCATTTTCCTTTCAGAGACTGGGTCGGACCCGCTCCGTGCTCCACTGTGCTCCCAGTGCCTGGCCCGCGCCGGGCTCAGTAGGTGCTCCCTGCGCCGGGAATGAATACATGAAAGAGGAAATGAGGCTCAGGTTCCTCACTTGTGGGTTGGGCTTCCTGCTGATTTCTCTGCCTCCCTTTCTGGGTTCCCAGGAGGAGGAATAAGGCAAGACCGCATTTTAGAGCAGTGCTGTCCCACCGAAATAGGAGGCGTCACAAACGTGAGCCCCCGATGTCATTTCCAACTGGCTAGCAGCCACCTTTCTCCTTCCCCACCAAAAGAAAGAGGTGGAATTATTTGAATATATCTTATTTAATCTTATTTAACCCAATCTATCAATTTTATGATCATTTACCATCACACACAAGACTGTCATTTTAATAGGTAATTCATATACACAACCTTAGTGGCATATTTTATGGGCTTCTTCATTCTAAGTCTTGGAAATCCGGTGCCTTTTTACACTGCCAGCGCACCTGAAATTGGACAAGCTGCATTGCGAGTGCTGGACAGCCACACGGGCTGAGGGCGACCACGTTGGTCAGTTACAGGCCTCAGGACCGGACACAGCCAGCTTCCTCTGCCCAATCTTTTTCCAGAAAAGCCATCGGTAGGCTGTCGTGGGAACACACAGTGCCCAGGGCGTGTGTCAGGACTTCTCCCATGAAAGAAACTGGAAGAGGAACTACAAAGTCCATGCAGAAGAGTTGCACCAAGAGAAAGAAAGTCCTGCCTCGGTGCCAGTTAGCAGGAGGCTCTGCCCGGAGCCCAGCTGGCGCGTGGCACTGGCCGCCGTGCCAGTTGGCCTCCGCACCCCCCTCCCGGTGCCAGATGGCAGTCTCTCTCAGAGCCCGCGGGCCTGGCAGCAGGCAGAGCTCGTCTCCGCTTACTTCAGGAGATGGCGGCATTTGAGGGTTGGCCATTTTGGTCATATGATTTCCACAGTGACCCCCACACCCCTCTGTCCCAGTGCCAGCGGACCCCCATGGGGTGTTGACAAGGGGGACCGGCTTCCTTCAGGTGTTTCTTCAAAAGCTTAGGAATGTGTCCTGCCATCTCATTCCTTAACTCTCTCTCTGCAAACAATTGTTGCCATCTTACCCGAGCCATCTCATTATCTAAACACGGAATGGTTTCTTCTCTTACTAATACCACTTGAAGAAGGCAGAGAAGAAAGAGCTATGACTCGGCAAGGCTGAGCCCTGCCTTTTCAACTTTTTCTCCTACCTCTCACCATCTCCCAGATTTTTCTAGGAGGCTTGGCCTTGACCATTGTGGCCTAGAGCAAGCATGAATCTGTGGGCTTGGAACAGATGCTGCTTCCTCACTGTAGAGGTGATTCCAAGGATACCCAGGCTCCCACTGAGGGCAGGGCCCCTTGTACACTTCCAGGCCATCCATCCAAGTTGAAGTAGGGTTGAAAATGGCCAAATATCCCACGGCTCTTGCTGGGAGAAGCTCAGATGTGACTCTACCACTTTCACCCACCTTCCTGGGGCAAATAAATGTCCTACCCTTCTAGTTCCCTAGAGGAACTATATTCCCTTTGCCTTAGTCCCAAAACCAGTCTACCGTCCTCTCTCGCTGCACATGGGTAAGATGGCCCCTGGACATTTGTTCATCTGGGGTCTTCCCTTTCTTACCTATGACAAACGTGTGTCCTTCCCACAGTCCTATCACCTTCTGGCATCAGAGTCTCCCTCTGGCCCCGACATGATCCGTGTTTATCTTGGTGTATTTTGATGGGCTTTTCCCATCATCCTTTTCTACCCTCCCCCTGCACCCACCTGCCAGTTTCTTCACTCTGCTGTGCTGCCTTTCTGCCCATCTCTTTTCTTCTCCACTGGCCCATCTTTGACACACTGTCCTTCTTTCTGTTTCTGCCTTGTCCCTCTCCCCTCCTCTCGTACTACTCCGCTCTCACCTGATTCAGGTATGCCCAGGTAACCCTATCCCTTTCACTGCCCTCATCATTGTGTCTCTCCACCCACTGGGATTTTGAAAGCAACCCCACTGTTGTCTGTAGTGAGATCTGTTGTGTATTGGATGTCATTTTCAGCTCCGACCACGCTAAAAGCAGATACTATTCTAATTTTTAAAGCAGGAAGAAGGCTCAGAGAGGTTAAATCATCCAGTCTGTTGGGGGCATGATCCAGTATGGATCCAGCCGAGGTCTGTCTGGCTCATCCTAGAAGCCTGGACTCTCCATTTCTCCTTATTATTGATTCTCCCTCCTCCTATTCTTTCTAGCAAATGCCAAAGAAAGCACTTTGCCTCTTGTAAAGTAATAAGTAATTGGAAGATTGTCACTATTTTAGCATACTTCATATTTACATTTATTTGAGGCCATGAACAAGTTCAACCCCTTGCCTAGAGCATGTCTTCTATACTCAGTTCCCCTACTGGCCAGTTCATTTAAGCTTTGGCTGAGCCCAATAACACATCACTCTTAGAATCACCCAAGTTTACTGCCCACTGTGTGTGACGATGGGACATTCACATGGTTTCTTTACCCAGTGAAGGGTGAGCAGGTAGACGAGTATGTTGTGTCCCGTAGATGAGGAAGGCTGGAAGGAAACGGGTCTGTTCGAGTGGAGAAAGGGCAGTGCAGAGGGAGCCAGCCTGTTTGCAGGGTTTGCTTGTGCTGCAGGACCACTGGGGTAGATGTTGCAAGGGGCCAGAATTTTGACAATTCACATTTCAAAGGATGAGAAATACTTTTGGAAAACAGGGAGAGTCCTAGGTCTCAGTGATTTCAAGCAGGGTCTGCAAAGCCATCCATAAGAAATGTTAATAAAAGGGTCATGGCGTAAGGGCAGGACTGGGGGGTCTTTCCTGGACTTCACCAACTCTAAGATGTCCCGATTTCTCTCATTTTATGTGTAATGTAGGCTTTTGAAGATTTTGTGGCCAACCCTGGGCTCGCTGTATTCCTGCCTTCTGTGCTGTTAGGAACCAATGCCACCCCTTCCCTTTCTTCCTCCCGCATTGGGCTTTTTCGGTTTTGTCTTATTTTGGAAGATACCTCAGGGTTTTGTTGTTCCTTTGCTCGCTCTCTGGCTTGGTGAGGCCACAGTGTCTCCTCTCAGGGGTAGATGCACCCAAGCTTGGCAACAGAAAATGATTAGTTTCTCCTTTTATTTCTGATCCTCTTCTCGGAGATGCCCATGGCCCGGGTTTTTCTTTCCTCCAGGGATGCACGGACTGACATTTCCGGGCAGGTTCTCCAGTGACCCCGGGTTCCTTCTCAGGACAACTCTCCTGGCATCCCACCTGCTGTTTTCAATTGCCCCCAACATATCACTACGCACTTGTCAGCGCTGAATCCCGTCCAAGTCCCCTGCTAACTCAGTCTCACTGTGGCCCCTTCCTGTACTTTCTCCTGGGAGGTCTGGCTAACCTAAGAGCTCAGCATTTTCTGTAACCTTGAAGGTCTCCCTGAGCACACTGTTTCAGATTATTTCTGAAATACTAAATCACAAGTCCTGATTCTATCTCTAGAGAATACTTCTACATCTTCATCTAGAAATGGGCCCCTTTGTTCTTACCCTTCGCTTAATGTCCCTATGAAGTTCCATATTTGGGGAGAATCCCAGTTCCATGGCATTAAAACTGATGACGTTTTTGGTGTGGGATTTTTAAAAAATCACCTTGTATTCCCTGACTGAACCCTTCAAAGAACAAAATCATCCAGGCCTGATCTCCTCCAGAGGGGCCCTGCTTCTGGCTAACAAGATACTCTTCTGTTCTCAAGACCTCCGTGTTGGCTAGAGCTGCTTCTGGTTTCTGAGACATTGACGTGAGGCTCCTGGGGAGGGGGTCACCAAAAGCTGTTCTTGTTCTCAGAGGACATTTTCCGGGGACTCTGTGATGGGGAATGGGATGGGGAGCAGACCAGGGGGCTTGGTGATGATCTAGTCGGGTCCCCTTCCTCTCCAACAGAGGTGGACGAGTGTTCCTGGCCAGATCACGGCGGGTGTGAGCAGGGCTGTGTGAACACTCTGGGCAGCTACAAGTGCTCCTGTGATCCTGGCTACGAGCTGGCCGCCGACAAGAAGACGTGTGAAGGTTGGTGTTGGACGTGCAAGGCTAGAATGGGAAGGGGTCAGGGACAAGTCTCAGGAGATGTGGGGAGGTGAGGGGGCTGTGGGCTGTGGGCGAGGTGATGGGATCCATGGTGGGGGATGCCCCTGGCTCTCGGAAGGAAGAACAACCCCATCGAGTCACCAATGTGAGAGGGCTGCCCAGATTATAAGAATTCCACCCCAGACACGGCAGCCGGAGCCACGGTCTAGTTTCTTCTGCGGCCGAGAAACATTCACACAATTATTCAGATAAAAAATAAAAGCAAAGGAAAACTGCAGGCACTTTCACGGGATGCAACTAATAGCCCATTTCACTCATTCCGTTTCTACGGGGATGGTGTTCCGTCTCCCTTGCCCACCCGCGTGACACTGCTTGTTCACGGAAGCAGGTGAGGTGCGTAGCTTGCTGCAAACATTCCTCAGTCACCTTTGGTCCAAGTCACTTGGTCCCCAGCTCTGCCACTGAGTGACCAGTAAGCACACAAGCACGGGCATCATTTCACAAAGCGGCAAAGACTTGTGCTCAGCGTCATCCCTCCAGTTCCTCCGTGGAAGATGCTGGATTAATCAGTTCAGGTTATCAAACTTTTTTTTTTTTTATTTTTATTAAAGAACAGCAGGGCTCATCGCTGCTTGGGGGAAATCGCAGTCACTTGGAACTAAAACCAAATGAATTTTCCTCCTGTTTCTCCCGTGCAGTGGCCTGTGGTGGTTTTATTACCAAGCTGAACGGGACCATCACCAGCCCGGGGTGGCCGAAGGAGTACCCCACCAACAAGAACTGCGTCTGGCAGGTGGTGGCCCCTGCCCAGTACAGGATCTCCCTTCAGTTTGAAGTGTTTGAGCTGGAAGGCAATGACGTATGCTCCTGCGCTCTAGCTGACTGTGTCGGGCGGTGGCTCGGGACTGCAAAGCCGTGAGGGGCTCGGCGGGCAGGGAGGTTGCGTCCTACAGTCGGGGGCTGAATCCAAGGAGAAGCAGGACCAGAGCGAAGGAGGCAGGCCTTGGGGGTGGGAGGTGGTCAAGACAAGTATGTCCCCTTGAGGTAGGAGTCTGGGGGTTAGTGTCCAGCTGAGGGGAACAGCCGGGGTGAGATGCAGCTGGGGACCGGGATGGTAGGAATGGCCTGTCCCCTCCCTTGGGCAGTGGTTGTGGGATGAGCAAGTCAGCCAAGGCCCAGGTAGAGCTCCCCCACCCCCAGAGTGCTCTGCGTGAGTGCCCCCATGTCTACACCTTGGGCCAGAGAGATCCCAGTAGGAGTTCACAGGACACTCCCCCGGAACCTGGCGGAGGGTGTGGCTGTCAGAAAGGGGTCCTGTAGGGAATCTGGGCTGGAGCCGTGGGAGTACCGGAGGGCTCCCCACCACGCTGTCTTATAGGTCTGCAAGTATGACTTTGTGGAGGTCCGCAGCGGCCTGTCCCCTGATGCCAGGCTGCACGGCAAGTTCTGTGGCTCTGAGATGCCCGAGGTCATCACCTCCCAGAGCAACAACATGCGTGTGGAGTTCAAGTCAGACAACACGGTCTCCAAGCGTGGCTTCAGAGCCCACTTCTTCTCAGGTGTGCGGGTCTGGAAGCGAGGTCACGGGCTGCAGGGGACAGGTCTGGGCAGGCTCTCAGCCTCTGGGGCACCCGCCTACTCCTCTCAGCACAGTCCTTCCTGGCCTCTAACTAGCTTACGGTCCCTGTGCTTAAGTGCTGGGTGGGCTTCACCTCCTTATTCTTTAAGGAGTCTTCGTTGTCCTCATAAAACTAAAGCACACAGTGTTCGGTGACACATTATCACCAGGTATGGCTAGGGCAGGGAGATGTCAGTGAGCCCCGGAGTGATCCCGGTGTCGAGGGCTGGGGAGGGAGGCCTGTGCTCGACTGTCACCAGAAGGAGCTGGCTTGAGCTACAAAAACCGCAGTGACAACAACAGCTAGAACTTGAGCTGGGACAGCAGAGCAAATACAAGCTAACGCTTACTCTGAGCTGGACTCCGTTTTAAGCCCACATACCAATTCAGTTCCTCCTCCCAATAGCCCTATGAGGTGAGGACACATACTGACTCCATTTTACAGGTGAGGCAACTGAGGCACAGAAGTCAAGAACGGCCCAAGGGCACAAGACCTGGGAGTGGTGGAGCAGGACTGGTGTTGGGCCGTCTTGCCCGGGGCCCACACGCTTCCCTCCTCCACAGGCCAGAGGGGGCGTGGGGTCAGGGAGGAGGAGCCCAGGCTTCTGGATCATGCAGCCTGCTCAATCACTGAGTGGCCCTGAGCACTTTCGTGTCCTCAGCCTCAGTCTCCTTATCTGTAAAATGGGGACAGAGTCACCTGGCTCCTCAGGTTGTATGAGAACAGACTTAGATGCTATATGAAATTGCTTCGGGGAGTGGCCATCACATAAATATTCAATTCACGGCAGTTACTTGTATTATTGTTCCTAGGACTATTCTTAATATTAGCCTCCCCTTTAAGGAGCTCCTTGTTGGGGCAGGCAGTAGGATTAAAGGACACAGAGATTTGTTCAAGTGTTTTAGGAGTACGGGGAATTCAGCACACGGCAGGACCAAGGACCACCCAGCAGATGCTGCCCCCGCCCACCCCTGGGCAATCGGGGAGCCTCCCTGGTGGAGGCTACCTTTGAGTGGAGCTCCAAGGTGCAAGAGGATTGCCCTGAGAGCCTGTCGCTCTCCGCAGACAAGGACGAGTGTGCCAAGGACAACGGCGGGTGCCAGCACGAGTGTGTCAACACGTCCGGGAGCTACCTGTGCCGCTGCAGGAACGGGTACCGGCTCCATGAGAACGGGCACGACTGCAAGGAAGGTGAGGCCGCACCGCACCTGGGAGGCCAGGCTGACCTTGGCCTCCAGAGAGTACGTGTGTGTGAGAGTGCGAGCGAGGGGCCTTTCCCTGCTTTCCCTCCTCCCAAAGCATGGTTTTCCCCAGGGCAGCTCCCTCCTTCTGGAGGCTTCGGTGCCCTCAGGTACCCTCCTGGGGTTACTGTTACAAAGCGGGTACACCCCCAGGCTCCAGAATCTGACTCCAGATTCAGGGTTAAATCCTGACTCTGCTACTTACCGGCTGTGTGACCGTGGGCAGGTTCTTTACCTCCCTGAGCTTCCATTTCTTCTGTTTAAAAGGGACTAAACAGACCCTCTTCTTAAAGGAGTGCGAGGAGTAAATGAAAGCATGCCTACAAGGAATTTCAGACAATCTGGGCACCTCTGTAGAGACCCTGACATGTCAATAAATATCAACCATCTATTTCATAATATTTGTTTTCATACACAGCTCTAATAGTAAAATAGAATTCTAAAAAGATTGCTTCCTGCTTCATTTACCATTGGGAGTTCAAGGCCAGATGCCTTTGAATGTCCAATCATTCTGGAAAGAGCCTCCCTCCTTTCTCACCTTACCCTGTGAAGGGAGTTTGAGCATCTCTAATAAGCACACAGGTCTCTAAGGTCTTGGCTCAGTATAGGGCCCTGCAGAGGAGGTTGTTGGGAGGGAAGTAGTAAAGACTTCAGGCCCTCCGCTCTAGGATAAGCCTTTCCAAGGTAGGAGATCTGATGGGGGTGCACAGCATATGGTCAGGCCGGCCTGGGGTGTTACTGAATGAGCTGAGACAGCTTCAGAAGCAGGGTGCGGCCACCCCCCAACCCCAGCCCTGTGACATAGACATGGGTGGTCGTGGGTTGGTATAAGGCTTGCCCCCTGTGGCATGGGGAAGGCCAGGAGGGACTAAGGCCCCGCCATCCAAACACTGGCTGCCTTCCTATGGGCTCCTCCAGGAGTGGGACAGGGGTGTAGCAGCAAATGTCCCAGGCGCTGAGCCCCTACCCCTGTTGGCATTTGTCCTCTAGCTGCAGGGCCGAGGCTGCGATGAGCAGGAACCTCCCTTTAGCTGCTGCCTGCCCCCTCCCCTTCCTCCTCCCCCTGACCAGCCCTCCACTGCCCCCACTGGCGCTGGCACCTCCTCCTGCAGCCGCAGGACAGCTTTGGGATGCGGTGAGGGTGATGAGGCTGATGAGGCCCTCAGCTCCCTCTGTTTCCTGTCCTTTATACCAAAGGTGGGCCCGAGTTCAAGTCCCGATCCCACCCCTTACCAGCGAGTCACTCTCCATCTCTAAAGTTATTTTCTCATTTGCAAAGTGTTAAGGAGCGGATAAGGGAATGCATTCAAAATGCTTAGCGTCGTGCCCAGCACACCTTCTGGCTGTTGACTGAGACACTGCCCACTGAGCAAGTCTTTGGAACCCTCTTTGCTAACAGCACCATAGCCAAGGCAACATCTGTGGCCTTTAAATGAAGCTGCTTCAAAAATCTACAACAAATATATGTGGGAGGCATGGTGATGAAGGCCTCTGTTGGCACTTGCTAAGCCTTTTGCATGCGTTGTCTCATTTAGTCCACATATCCCCCTACGACATGGGTACCCTTTTTACAAATAAGGACACCGAGACTTAGGTAAGTGCCCAAGTCCCACAGCTTGCAGGCGATGCACCCAAGTCCATTTGACCCCAGTGCCTGTGGTCTCAACCACGAGCTACCCTCTTTCCAAGGATAACCATGACGTGAATAGGAATAGTAGGGAAAACGAGCCACTGGAGCACCTCCAGGAAGGCAGCAAATCCAAATAAACTCTCTAGCCAGAGGACACTTGACTCAGGCTGACCCCTCCCCCCACATTTGATAATGACCCCATCATGAATGAGAGATGGAGGCTCCCCCTGGAGGGCCTCTGGGGCTGCCCACCAGTGACCTGCTTCTCTCCGCATGTGTCTCCGCACCCCCCTCCAGCCGGCTGTGCCCACAGGATCAGCAGTGCGGAGGGGACCCTGGCAAGCCCCAACTGGCCTGACAAGTACCCCAGCCGGAGGGAGTGTACCTGGAACATCTCTTCCACTGCGGGCCACCGGGTGAAACTTGTGAGTCATTTTCATAGTTGACTGGCAACACAGACTTTGGTTTCAGACCCACAGGGGGAGTTGCATTTCTGCTCTGCCCCTTCCGGGCTCTGAAACTTGAGAAAGTTGAAATTCAACCCTTCCAGAACTTGGTTTCATTATCTGGAAAATGGTGTTGCTGATGAAGCCTTCCTCGTGGGGCCGCTGCACAGTGATCAGGGGGGAGGGGGCAAGGAAATCTCTCTAAATAGCACCTATTCGAAGTGGTACCTGTTGGAGGGGGCGTTCCCTGCAGAGATCGAAAAAGCTGACATTCAGTTGTTTCCAGCTGTAATTTTTGATGGAACAATACATTCTCAAGGAGGGGGAAAAAAAAAGTAAACAGTACAGAGCATTGGAAAGTGGAACTCAAAAGCTTCTAGACCCTCCATGCCCACTTCAGAAATGAAATCTCTGAACTTTTTTTGGTAAATTCTACCAGACATTTCCTATGCAAATATAATAATGTATGTACAAGCATGGGAAAAATATATATCCTTTTTCTTGCCCAGACTTCTTGAATGGACTCTTATTCATCTTCCTCTGTAACTTACATTTTAAAAAATTAACAATAGGAGGTTAGGTTATTCATGTGTATTCTCTCTTGAATTAAAATATTAAAGTCTCTCGTGCATATGATTGTCGGTGCGCACACTGTGCTCGGTTATTTCAGAGGAGAACTTGAGTCTCTGGTCCAAGTCTTGTTTCTCAGCCCCCAGAGGCTCCCGGATCCTGGAGTATAAAGCAAACCCTCTCGCCAGCCGGAGGAGGTAAACCCCAGACAGACGGTTTCTAACTGGTTCTTCTGACTCTGGCGATTTGTAAGCTCTCCAGAAAGCATATGGATGTTCCTCTGAAGTATGGGCCAAAAATGCAGGGAGAATGGAAGGGAACAAAGGAGAACGTGATAATAAGCAGACGATGGCCCGGGGACTTGCCAGGGTGTTTACTGGCGGGTGAGGGCAGTGCGGAGGACAGGTGGGTCAATGCGCGCCCACAATAGAGCGCAGGTGCTGGGGTCTGTCTGTGCCAGGCCCTGGGCAGCGAGGGGTGGCAAAGGCAGAGCCCGTGACCACAGGGTGCTCACAGAAGGCACCTCATATGCACAGCTGCCCATGTGGGAAGTGCTGTCGGTGGCTTTCCTGGGTGTGAGAACCGCCTTGTATCTGGGGGGTTGGGGAACCCCCCGGAGTGCGCTGATGTAGTGCGCCCCCCAACGCTGCCCTCTGCTGGAGAAGGTTCGCAATGGCAACATACAGCTCCGGTTTCGGCGGGGGAATGGCGCCCCCTGGAGGTGGGAACGCGCAGCCTGTGCAGTGGGAAATAGCGCTTCTGTCCCAGCACCACAAGGTTTTTGTAGTTGCCCAACGTCTTCCCCTTCTTTACAGTGCTAAGGAACTAAGGCAATTGATCACTGGGGCCAGAGTTAGGCTAGATCTCAAATTTATATGACGTTCATACGTATTTGTGCTAGTTTAAAAAAAAAAAAACTTCCTTGGGAAGTGCATGGTGGATGTCTTGATCATGTTCTTTTTGCTACCAGAATATGTGAATTGAATACTTTCCCAAAAGCTGGTGTTTCACTGTATGGGGGGCAGCAACAGGGTGTCCCATGGGTGTCCCTCCCGTTGCATCACCCACCCTGATGCTGCTGGTCTTGCCTCCTGCTTCTGCCCACTGTGTCTATACCACCTCCAATCCCAGCTCCTCTTCTATAAGGTGTGAAGAGCTTTGCCTGTTTCTACTGTTTGTCATTGCTGTGAAATCCCACACTGCTAATGATCCCTCTCTACCAACATCCCTGTCCTGTCTTTCCAGCAACTCTTTTATGAATTCAGACTCCCCTCACCCCCCACTAACGTCATCTCTTCCTGCTCTGTCCTTTGGTTCAAGCTTTCATCTAACCCTGTCGCCTCTCACTTGTCCCATCTTCCTGGCAGCTGTGGGCAGGCCGTCAGTCATTCAGCTGCCCGGTCCCTAAGAAGCTCTGCATTTGGAGTTGTGAAGCTTGGTGTATGGCCTGGAATGGAGGGGCTCCCCTGGCCAGCTTTGGGGGACAGGGAGGAGGTGGGCAGTATAGCCTGGTGAAGGTTAGAAGTGTGGGCTGGAATCAGGCCTGCTGGGGACTAAGTCCAGTTCCAGCCTCCTCTAGCTTGGAGGAATACTCTTGGGCAAGATATTTCTCTAAGACTCAGTTTTCCCCTTCTGCACGTTGGGTCTAATACTAACTCTCCCTCTTAGTCCCAGAATTAAGTGAGAAAATGCTCATGAATATTTGGCGCAGGAAAAAACTCTCCTCAAATGCCAGCCACTATGAGGATATAGACGAGGAACAGTGTGCATTTCACACAGCCTTGTCCCATCATTTGTACTGAAGGATTGCACAGCACAGCACAAAGGTGGAGGGCGGGGGCTCTGCAGCTGGACCTCCAGCCCTACCAGTGGGTGACCTTGGGCAAGTCACCTGACTGCTCTGACCTCAGTTTCCTCATCTGTAAAGTGGGGATGGTAGAAGTAAACACAGCACAGGGATGTGCGGATGATATGGTTATATTTGTAAAGCACTTTTAACAGCTCCTGACCCAGAGGGAGTACCTGATCTTTGCTACTATCCCCATTAAGTGAGAAAGATCCTTGTGATGGGACAGAGGAGCCCAGCCATCTCAGCTGCAAAGTGCCCAAGCAACAGTAGCTCCTGTGATTACCTCGTAGGGTTGTTTGGGAACCAGAAGAGAGTGTCCCATGCACCCCGTCCTCTCCCAGTCTCCGGAGAGGTGGCCCTTGGCCCAGCTGAGTGCGAGGCCCTGCTTCCCTTCTGCTCTTCCATCCCCAGACATTTAACGAGTTTGAGATCGAGCAGCACCAAGAATGTGCTTACGACCACCTGGAGCTGTACGACGGGCCTGACAACCAGGCCCCCCTCCTTGGCCGCTTCTGCGGCAGCAAGAAACCGGACCCCGTGGTGGCTTCAGGCAGCAGCCTGTTTCTCAGGTTCTATTCAGATGCGTCTGTGCAGAGGAAAGGCTTCCAGGCAACTCACAGCACAGGTACAGCCTGCTTGGACCCACGGGGCTAGGCCTAGATGGCCACCGAGGCAGGGAGACAAACACCTTTCCTGCTGACGCTAGGGGGTGGGAGGTGCGCGGTCACGTGTCCCTGTAACAGTGAAACTGTAGGGGGAAGAGTTGTTTTCTTTGAATGTCCTTAATCGACATTTAAAGTGGGCAACCCTTTGTTGGGGCCACACTTCTTTCCTCTCGCCCTCCCTCTCTCCCATCCTCTTTTCCAAACATATTGGTAAGCTTGCTGGTCCATGAAATCCCAAAGTCTGGGAGCTGAGGGGCAGAGAGCAGCCCCTGTCATCTCCTAAGGGCCAGTTCTGGAAAATGGAAAATGTTTCTACTACCCATTATTTTCCTTCCACTTAACATGTCACATCTCGGGGACTCAAAATTTCCCAAAGACAGCTCAGACCTGGAGGAAATTCTCAGCAAGAGCACGTGGGGTTGAGAGTCGGCAGGCAGGCAGGACTGGACCACACAGAAGCCACACCATGGGGAGCTCGGCCCCTTGGAGGCGTGGAGCACATTGAGGACAGGCAGTGGAGGAACTTGCCTTCAGAATTTCTGCCAGTTTCTAATTGGCGCTCACTCTCCTTTATCCGTTTCTTTTATGTGGTCTCTAGTGGCCTAGACAAGATAGCGTGGGACCCAGGCCAACCAGAGTTATAGTCCTAGTCACAAACTCAGAAGCCAGCATTGCAGAATACAAGCCCAAAGTATGAGGCTCACCTCACTCGTGACACCCCCAGGAGCCTCAAAGTCAGTCTATTCTCACCACTGTCAGATGCTGGAGGAAGTCAGTCTCTAATCTGAGGTTTCTGGGTTTGAGAGTGACCGGTGGTTCGGATGTGCTTTGGGTGCCCTCTGTTGGCAGCAGTTACAAATTACAGTAAGCAGCTGGGGCTGGAGATCCCCCAGGTGCTTCTAGAACTTCCAGTTAATTAGGTGGTAGAGATCCAACCAGCCAGTTTTTTCCAGTAGCTTGCTTAGGAATTCCCCGGAGGCCTTATGTGACCCAATCCTGCAACATAGGACCTTGGCTGCGAAGAGCCAATTTGGACCCCCCTCAGCAAGCCCTAAAACTCAGACCTATCGGCCTCTGTTTATGCCTCTGTAAAATGGGATGAGGAAACCTGCCAGACTTTCCTACAGGGCACATGCAAGGTCCCGTAGAGAAAGCGGACCGGCAGGGTTGAAGAGAGAAGGCCCGGGCCAGGAAGCAGGTGGGGGTGGCCCACGGGTCTCTGTGCCAAGGGGACGGGGCGGCTGTCTCTCTGCTCCAGAGTGCGGGGGCAGGCTGAAGGCTGAAGTGCAGACCAAAGAGCTGTATTCCCACGCCCAGTTTGGGGACAACAACTACCCGAGCCATGCCCGCTGCGACTGGGTGATTGTGGCCGAGGACGGCTACGGCGTCGAGCTGATCTTCCGGACCTTTGAGGTGGAGGAGGAGGCCGACTGTGGGTACGACTACATGGAGGCCTACGACGGCTACGACAGCACCGCGCCCAGGCTCGGCCGCTTCTGCGGCTCTGGGGTGAGTGCACAGGGTGCCTGAGACACCCCAGGTGCCAGACCGGGGCGGGGGTGGGGGGCAGGGGGCGGCCCCTGCTGCTGGAGCGCATTGGGGAAGGGGAAAGGGGTCCAGAGAGGAGGCGGGGAGTAACCTGGGAGCCCATCAGGAGGGTCCCTGACTGATGCAGGCCCTGTCAGAGCACCTTCCTTGAGGCTTTTCCACCTGTGTTTGCAAAGGGCTCCCTATCCTCCCCCACCTACATTTTGATTGGGCTTTGAGGCTTTTAAACTTGTTTTAAATCATGCTTATGTATATCTCATGTCTTCACAAGTCTCTCCCCAGGCAATCCAAATGCCTGAGGGAATGATGAGTCTTACTGGAAACACACACTTGGGCTCCGGGTTCTCATCATTTTTCTCATTGTCACCTCTCTCCTCAGCCCCCTGCCCCTCCCCCCTGCCTGGGTTGGTCACTGTTTCCCTGCACCTCATCTAGAAGCTGGCACCTGGGGCAAGTGTGTGAACGGGCCGGTATGGGGTCCTGGTCAGGCTCTGCCTGAGCCACACTGGGCGCCGCTGCCACTGGGCCCCTGTCCTCTCCTTGTCTCGGCCTCCGGAGCTGTTCACACAAGCTTCTTTGCTGTCAGCTGAATTTACATCAGCTCATTTTGGAGTCAAGATTGCCTCTCGTGCTGATCCGAACCTCAAAATGGCGTTTATATCGGTCTCTGTATAATTTCCCATCATCTTCCCTCGTCTTCCCGAAAAGAAAGGATGACAAAGTGTGACCTGACCAACGCCATGCCTTTGAAAAAGTCTTTCAAAGACTGTGGGGCCTACGTGCAGAGGAAAACTTTGGAGAGTCCCAACCAGTGAGTTGTGTGGGAAGCCCAGTTAGGTCCCTCTGCGCCCTGGAAGACAGCAGCCTCAGAGCCTGGCTCCCCTTCCTTGAGCCCTTGGCGACACCTCTGTGACAAATACAGAGGCTCCGTGCCGTGTTTCACTCCTGGACAGGGTCTGGGCCGTAAGCATGGGCTTTGGTGTTTGGTCTGCTGGGAGATCTATCCCAGGAGTGACTTCACGGTCAGAAAGACCTGAGCTGGGGTCCTGATTAGCTGTGTGATCTCGAGTTTCAGTTTTCGTAAGTGTAAAATGGAGACAACACCCCCCTGGCCAGGTTTACATGAGGTAAGATCTGAAAGCGGTCGGAATAGTCCCCAGCCCATCTGTGCCCTTCATAACCCATAGAGTCCATATAAGCTGTGGGTCTAGGACTGTCTTTGAAATCATAGGGCCTGGGGAGCTCTTTTCTGGAGCAGAAAAGGCAATGTTTTCCTTTGAAAAGTAGCTTGTGTCAGTGTCTTTCAGAGTCTCTGGTACCTGGGACGCCCTGTGGCAGCACAGACCTGCCCGTGTTCTCATGTAACCTCTGTCTCATCCTCCGTATTTAAAACTCCAGCCACAGCCAACTGACCTGATGTCCCCCTGGTTTTCTTCTGCCCTCTCCTCAGCCACTGGAAGAGATCTACTCTGCAGGAGATTCTCTGATGATTCAGTTCCACACAGATGACACCATCAACAAGAAAGGCTTTCATGCCCGATACACCAGCACCAAGTTCCAGGATGCCCTGCACATGAAGAAATGACATCAGTGTTCATGAAAGACGGGAACTGAGAATGTGTTTTATGACAATAGCACCTTGTGAATCTGCCCTAAACCAATGTAGAGTTGTTGTGTTTTTTTGTTTTTTGTTTTTTTTTTCTTCTCAAACAAGAACTCAAAATCTAGTCTTGGAGGTATGTATCTGGTAAGGTTCAGCCAAGAAGGAGGAGGGAAGATGTTTGATTCTGGTCATAATGTTATCAATCATGGACTTTGAGAGAAGATTAAGGTTTTGAAATCACCTGCCACTCAAGCTATGCCTGGTCATACTCATTCTCCTGTCCCTTTCTCCTGTGGGGCAAGATGCCCGCCCTTGGGTTGGTCATGCCTCTATTTCTAGACATGCTTTGCCAGGTGCCAGGCAATGTGACTGTGTCCTGGAGACTCAGGCTGTCTTCTGTCCACACTGAGCAGTGAGGATAAATGCTGGGCCATGGCTGTTTTGTGACTCACAGCTTTGGCTGGAGATTTTCGCTTTCTGTCTGCCAGGGACATGTCAACCAGGAACCCTGAGAATACAGATCTCAGGCCTGGAAAAGAACTTATAGGAGGCAGTGCACAGAGGGACCTGGAGTGTGAGCATCACTTTCACCACACTGGTAGACCTCAAGCCTTCCCTCTAAGTCTCCTTGCTAAAGCAGCCACTGTGAACTCTAACAACATATCTGCTGGTGAGATTCCCCAGTGTGCTGAGAAGAAAACATCCTGGCTTCTCCTGACACCCCTCCTGGCTGACTTCAGCAGACCCCCACCATGGACTTGGAAGACCATTTCCTCCTCCAGAGTTGGAGATACTTGCTGTGGTTGACCTTGACTTCTAGACAACTGATTCAAACTGCGTTTGCAAGACGTGCAAAGACAGCCGATGAAGGACGATTTCAGGTCCCCGTGGGACAAACACTGTTGAAAACGGAATTGTAAGTCATGTAGGACTCATGCATCATCTGTAGGAACAGTCAGCCTGTGACTAACTTCTGTCACCAGTCAGGCTGCGAAGTGCGTGGGTAACTTCGCTCAGGCCAACTGGTACTCGACCCCCAGCTTGCAATCAGAATTCACCACACTTGGCACTTGTTCTAGAGGAAGTGTAGAGGATGTTGTTTACATAATTTTAGAACCTCCACGTGTACTTTTAAGCAGTGAGGTAGTTTTGAATGGCATTTCATTAAGGCATCTATGGGCATTATGAGCTAAAAGCTGTGGTATGTTAGCTTTAAAAGAGTATTTATGTTGGAATAATTTTTAAATAATGTTTACATAACTCTAAGTCCTGTGGGGTTGGTATTGAGCACAGGACGGCACACGAGAGTGTTTCCCGTGTGAGACCCGAGATAGCTCCCGAGATAGCTCCCGAGCACCAGAATTCCTCTGGGATGATACGACGTCATTGTAAACAAAGTATTTGTGAAAGCTTAAAAGTTATATTTTTTGAAGATCAGAATGTGCCCTCAGAGGACTCTGTCTAATTAAAATGATGGCTGGGAATAAAACAAAGGATAATACAAAGAAAGGTAGAAGAAATGCATGGAAATATTTTTTTCCTTAAAACAGAGAAAAATTCAAAATATAATAATAATATATGTGTGTATATATGTATGTATGTAAAGGACCAGCTGTCAGAGCCTTAATCGACGCAGTGTGACCAGTGCCGACCCGCTGACCGTAGCTTCACCGTGCGGGCCTTCCTGGAGCAGCCCTGCGTTTTATGCATGTCGTTCCCCAGTCCCTCTCTGGGCCCTGGATGGAGATTCGGTCCGTGCTCTCACATCCAGACACCTCCTAGGCCCTGCCCCGGCGGCACTCGGGCTCAGCCGCGGGAGCCCCTTGTCTTGTGGTCCAACCTGCCCGCTAAGGTGGATCCCAGCTCTCAGAGTATTGTATTTTCTCATCGTATCTGCCCACATTGAAGCTGAAACCAGAATACATAGGTGGCTACGAGAGGTCTTGCTCCAGCGACAGAAAAATCCTGTCTTTCTAACATTTTAGACATCTGAATAAAATCAACGAGTTCTGTGGAAAAGTGGGAGAGAGTCAGAAATGGAGTTGGCTCTGCCTCAAGGTTGGCCACCCTCGTGAAACAATGGTACTTATTTTTATCTCTGTAGTAGGAATATTTTCAAAAACACCCAACTTGGCCAGCTTGAAACAATGGGACGCTTATGAAAACGTTTAGTGAGGCCTTCTGCGAGTGACATCAGACAAGACAAGCCCTGATTCAGCTGGGGCCGGCCAGCCCGCTCCCCGGGAAGCTCGCATGGGGACTAATGCCTTGGCTTGGGAACAGAAGGTCCCCTCGGCAGGAAAACCCAGGCCCACTGCTGAAGGTCCTCTCAGGGGACCTTGTACCAACCTGCTTTGTCCTATAATTGGGTGCTAGGCCTTGGGGATGTCACGTTCACAGAATTACCTTGGTAACCTGATGAAATACTTGGAGTCCGGGTCATCGGCCTGGTCCAGTTCTGGTGTGATCTGGTCTGGCAGAAGCTAGAACCTGAATCCCAGGGCAGGGTGAGGGTCTGGAACTAACGTTAGCTTGTGGAGTTTCTCCAAACGGACATGAGGAGGCTGTGTACTGATTCACTCTAAAACCATTTTCCTTAAGTTTTGTCTTACTCATGAAACCCTCAGCCTGTATAAATTGTTTGTAAAACCCTAGTAACTAGCGAATTCTCACGGGGATTTGCCACTGATCTGGTCCAATCGAAGAGTCTCAAATAACTTGCAGTATTGTTGTTCAGTTTTCGAACAAATGTTCCCTTGGCTTCGGCTTCCTTGTTTTTCAAGTTTCCTTGGTAGATCGGACTTCTGAAAAATAATCTCAAATGCCTAAAAGGTTTCTTTTTAAAAAAGAAAAACTGTTAAAAAAAAAAAAAAGAAGAAAGAAAAACTGTTCAGAGTGCTATCTATAAATATGTTGTACTTTTTATTTTGTTTAATTTTGCATTTCATGAACTGTTAGTTTCAAAGAGAAAGTGGAGGGGAGCTAACATATCTGTCTAGAAAGAATTGTTTCATTAAAGAATGTGGATTTATGGATGTGTCCTGGGTTTGTATCACTAGTCCAGACAAGAGTGGTCCTCTTGGCAATAACTTCCTCTAATGCCACCAGACTTGAGGATAGAAAAAGGGGTCATCTTCTCATTGGTTTTCTACTCTCTGGTGAGTACCCAGTGCCTGGTCCAGAACAGAGCTTCCTATTGGACCCAGAAAGTCATGAGCAAAGCTGAAGACGGTTTCAAAGTTATGCCCTTTCTTGAATCCAAACAAGTTGGAAATCTGACAGCATGCTTGTTGTGGATTGGTTGCTATGGTGACCGAGCTTGAGGTGGTAGACTCCACCCATTTGTCCCTCAGCACCTCTTTCTACTCATCTCCACCTGCCTCTGTGCCTGAGGACCACAGCTGGCATCTAAAACTATAGGTCAGACCTCCTATAATTTGGCCCTCTCTCTCTCTCTCTCTCTCTCTTTCTGGGCTCTGGCAGCCACTCCTATGCCCCACTCAGGCCTAGGGCTGGTCATGACACCAGCTTGTGGAATCCTGGGGCACTTTGTTATCCCCCAAGGAGGACCCTTATAAGTAGCCCTTGGAAGAAGTCCTCGTCAAATACAGCAAATCTGTATCTCACCTATTTCCTGTGATACAGGCTCATTTTTAACCCAAGACAGAAGTTCCATCGAATCAAGGACAGTCTTCTCACGTTGACCAGCTGAGGAGACCATGGGGGTGTGTTTCGGATTTTGTGGGTCCTATCAGGGAATGGTAATAAGGAACTGTTTATTTTTTTTTTTAAGATTTTATTTATTTATTTGTCAGAGAGGGAGAGAGAGAGCAAGAACTACAGCGAGCACGAGCAGGCGGATGTGGGGCGGCGGAGGGAGAAGCAAGCTCCCCGCTGAGCAGAGAGCCCAATGTGGGACTCGATCCCAGGACCCCAGGATCATGACCTGAGCCAAAAGCAGACGCTTAACCGACTGAGCCACCCAGGCGTCCCACTCAACTTGATCTTAATGCAAAACAATCTAAATGCAGAACTCTTTCGCAACTGTTTTGTGCTGTGTGTGGAGGGTCAAGGTTTTAGGACTTTCTTTCTTGCTGTTACAGTACCTCAAGGGTGAGCCCCCATGGGACAGGGGTATGAATGCTTGATGGATCAGTCAGGGTAAGGTAGTTCAGGCAAGCAACCCCCAGATATCAGGAATTACACCGGAAAGGCTGACTTCTTGTTCTTACTACATGTGCATTTCTGGCATCTGGAAGTTCTTCCACATTACCCTTGGTCAGGATGGGGTGATGGGGCCGCTGCTACCCGGAGCTTTGCTGATTTCTCTGGCCGAGGGAAACTGACAGATCACGCACTGTCTTTGACCACTGCCAGTGAGGGCCACATCGCTTCCACTCCCGTGTCCTTGGCCAGAGCAGCCCATACGGCTACTCTCAACTGGGAGTCAAGAAATAGAAGTATCTGGTGGACCACATTAATGACTCTCACATGTGACATTCATAGATAGAGACATGACCAGAATCTTTCTGTGTGTTTTAACATTTTACTTCATCGCTATTTCCTTACTGATGTTTTAGATACAGATTTTAAACAACCAAGAGTAAGGCCATTTATCATTCAGAATGTTACAGGTTTTTAAACTAACCGGTTATTGCCTGGCAAACCATTCTATGTGAGAATACAAATGATGAGAGCGTCTCAGCTTCGGTGGCCATGATCTCTCACCCACAAAAAGACATGCCTTCTACAGTTTCTGAGAAGGTAATTCCCAGGCCTAACACTGCCAGAGGAGGAGATAAGCTCCACTCATCTCATCCATTCCCTCGTGTTTTGAGTAATGGTGCCATGTTCCTTTGGCCAAACCAACCACCTAGTTTCAGTGGGAGGGAGTGGCCTCCTGGGGCACATACCCAAGCCAGACCAATCAGATCATCTTCCTGGAATTGAAGTTTTGATCAAGGGGCAAAATTTTGATCACGGGGCAAAGGGGCTGAGATGTGTTGGAGCTCATTTTCCCTGGGAAGAAAACCTGAGAAGACGGTGGAGGGTCTCTGCTGTGGAAGCCTGAGGAGCACCCTCGCTCTGCCTTCCCAGAGCCTCCTTCCCTGGCTTCTCTTCTTTCTGTGAGCTCTGCTCTACCCAGCCAATAAAGTCCCCTTCTTCTTAAGTTAATCACAGTCCATTGGATGCCTGTGACCCAAGAACCACAACTGGCCTGGACACTTAGCCAGTGCACCACCGACTAGAGGTCTTAGCAATTCTCCTAAAGGAACAATTAGAAGGAGGGATGATGGTCAGTGGATGTTGACAATTTTGACAAAGAGTCAAAAAGGACCTCACTGGCCTTACCCACCATAGACAGCCTAGCCAGAGGGGGCGGGGACCATGAACTAGAGTCCCTCGGTGCAGCTCTCTGGTCCAGGTGGGAGTCAATGCCCACCAAGTGAAGTTAGAGGCACACCCTGTTCCAGTTGTACTGATTTCACTAGCCTGGTCATTGTAAACCTTATTAGCCTCACTTTACAGATTGAGACTGAGACTGGAAGAAGTTACTTTACTTGCCTAAGACCACGAAGCTTCCATAATGGCAGCTAAGGGGTTAAACACAGGCCTGTCTGAACTGTTGTCTCCATGATATCCAGACACCAGGACATCAGCAGAGGTGTCCCTGTGGAGTCTTGGGACCTGAAAGCCCCGTGAAGCACCAGCCATGTGGGTCTTGCTCGGTCCAGTCTCCTCAGGCCTGGATCCCTGCACCCCAAATCCATTTTCCCAGTATCACCTGCCTGAACACACAGGGTCCCGTGCCCTCTGTGAGCTGAGCCCCAAACCGGGGCGTCAGCTTCCTTCTGCACATTTTGCTCCGCTGTCAAATCTGACTGCCTCTAGCTCCACAGGAAGTCACAAACCCATTCACTGCTCTCCATTTCCACTGTCCCCCCTGTCTCCATTTCCACTGTCCCCCTCCACCAGCGCTCACCAGCCCGTGGCCAGCCACGCGGCCCTTGTCATCCGGGCTTCCCAGGGAAGCCAGGTCATCTGCGCCAACATCACCTAGCTCCTGCTCTGCTCCCACTTTGACTCCTGAAAGCCGTGTCACCGCCCCACAACAGAAGTCTCTCTGTGCCCTGCCATGCTCACCGGTCAGGCCCCAGCTCAGTCTGTCCCTTGTCGTTGTTGTTGTTAAGACATTCTGTCTGTTTCCAGTGCAGTTAACATGCCCTGTTATAGTACAATGTAGCAATTCAGTGATTCTGTACATGACTCAGTTCTCCTCAGGATAAGTGTGTTCTGAATCCCTGTCACCAGCGTCACCCCTCCCCCAACTCCCCCTCCGGTAACCACCAGTTTCTTCTCGAGCGTTAAGGCTGTTTTTTTCATTTGTCTTTTTCCCTTCGTTTGTTTTGTTTCTTAAACTCCACACATGTAACTCACGCTGCCTTATTCCTTCCGAGGGCACTCCCCTGGTTTATGCTGCTTCAGGAACTCCTTCCGGGCTGTGCCCGTGGTCATGATGCCAGGGTCCTGGGATCGAGCCCAGCATCGGGCTCCCTGCTTGGTGGGCAGGAAGGCTGCTTCTCCCTCTTCCATTCCCACAGCTTGTGTTCCCTCGCTCGCTGTCTCTGTCTGTCAAATAAATAAATAAATAAAATCTGTAAAAAAAGAAAGAAAGAAAGAAAGAAAGATTTGTTGAACCATGATGAATGCATTCATTTAAGTGATCAGATTTATCGGTTGGAATTCTGTTGTTTTGTTGGCGTGGGACTCCAGTTCCTTCACTGTTTTAAAGAAAAAAACTCCTAACAATGGCCTCATAAAAACTAGAAAGCCATCCTTGTCAGTGGCTTCCTCCAGCTCTACGAGGGTCCCCACTCAAAATGTGAGAACAGAAAGGGGGTGAGGCCAGACATGCCGCCAGGCCGCTCACGGACCAGGGAGTGTGTTCGCTGGGGCAGCCACAGCCCCTGCCCCGGACACAGAGCAGGCTCCAACACCCGTCACGTGGCCAACTTCTGTGTTGACACCGTTGGCACACTCTACCCATGGCTGCAGGGACAGCGGTCCATGAGGGGGAGGGAGCGGCCAGCCTCAGAGTGGGGATCCCATTGTTTTCTAAAGGGCTGCTGGCCGCAGAAGCCACTGAGCTCTCGAGCCAGCCGTGGGTTCTTTGCTGAGATGGGGGTGTAGCTGAGGAAGGAGCCTGGAAAGTAAGAGGAGAAAAAGAAAACAAAGGGGATGGGTGATGGGGCCATCCACAGTGGCCTTGAAGCAGGACACCATCTCCCTGCGGGATGGGCAGACGACTCGGCTACTCCCCTGCCCATAAATGGCCAGAGCTCCCATGGGGCCACCCCTTTGCCCCGCCACCCTGGCTCTCCCAGGCTGTTGCTCCTACAAATGGGAAGCACAAGCCAGCAACACTAAGAACGGAGCTCGCCGAGGGTGCTGCTGGAGAAGGTTCTTGGGAGGCCATCAGAAATGGTGAGTAGGTTAGCATCTTTTCTCACCCTAACCTTCCCTTCTCGCTATAAGAAATGACTCCCAGGCATTGAAAGCTCACATATCATGCAGATATGACTGTACCATCGGTGTTAGGACTTCAGGGGACTTGGGATTTTTTAAAAAATTATTTTCTTATATGCAAAATACTAATCATTAAAACAATTCTCATCTAATATTTGCTGCTCTCATAATTTATTTTACTATTAAGGTTTTGTGTTTAAAACCCCTACAAACAGCAAGGGTGCTAAGTAGATGTTTCGGCTAACTTCATTTCCCGGGTGAAGCAGGGGCTGTGCCTACCGTCACCGATCAGCAATGGTTAGACACTCAGAAGTTGCACTGGAAATATTCCGATTTCCTTCCTGGCTTGTGACACTTATTTGGGCATGACTCAATCAAATGAAGTTTGCTGAGTTAGAACAGGCTTCTGGGAATTTTTTTATTAAAGAGATTACGAAAAGGAGTCGAATTCCGGCGTTGGAGTTAGGAAGATCCGTGATCTAACCAGACCCAGACCACTTACCAGCAACCTCTCTTGCTCTCAGTCCCCACACCCATGAGGTAGGGATGATAGGGTTTCTTTCACAGGGTGGTTGTGCCTGCGGGGTCTGACCCACAGCATCCCCTCAATAACAGTGAGTAATTATCCTACCTCTCCCTCCTTCCCCTCATGAATGGGAAGCTCATCATGAGGGACACTTGGCCACTGAGGTCCTCAGGTGCCTTTAGAACCATTATGTAGATATTATATAATGCGTAGCCTAGCAAGAAATGTAGCAACTTCCAGTACTCGGAATGTTTCTCATCTCTTCCATCCATGAGAACTTCCCAGTGGCTTCTTTGTGCCTTGCTCCGTGCTGGCCAGACCATGAAGAACATGACATCATGTGACAACCCCCCCACCCCCACCGTGGATTTTACAGTTCAGAAGGAACTATCAATGATGTTTTTCCCTTTGGGCTTCTGGGCAGGGCAGGTTGACATTATCCCTGTTTGAAGTCTAGGAAGATAGATTTGCTGTGAGGGAATGGAGACCAGAGACTCTGACTCACTTTTCCAAGGCCACACAATTCCTAAGTGACTGAGTCTGGACTGGGATCCACCTCAGGTGACTCCAAGCCCCGGGATGCCTCACCCCTCCCGGCAGCCTCTCTAAAGGACACTGCCTCGGATTCTCCCCACCCAAACTGATGTGATGTTTTTCTCTCCACGAGAGCACTGGAGCGTTATTTCTACAAAATATGAATGTCTTTCTGAAATTGGCCAAAATCTTCGTCATCCCAATATTGATAAACAGCACATGCAATGGCCCATTTGTTGCTGCTCTTCTCCTTCTGCTGTCCCCCCAAAGGGAGCTTTGTCTTGGGTTTGCTGACATCAGTACCCAGTATTCACTGATGAGATAAGGCTCTGGGCAGCTGTGTCCCATACAGTAGCCACCAAGTGTCCTTGCAGCATCTGTGGGCTTGGTTGGTGTTAGTGCAAAGGGCAGCGGTTGGGTCCCTTGAGTAAGACGCCCCGGACCTAAGGTGGCCCAGATATTCCTCTTGCTCTCGCATTGTCCTAGAAGAGTGTCTATCTTGTTGTCAGGGAAGAGCAGCCTGGGCATGGGCATGGGCTAGCCCAAACTCCAGTGACGGAAGATGGGGACGGGGAAGAAGAAGGAGCCAGCGGAGGCTCTGCAGAAGCTAACAATTTGGTGTCCCATGGAGCTCGCGATCTTGATATTGACTCCATATCTGGGGGAGAGTTGAGGCTGGGTGCTGAGTGAGGGGAGGGAACAGAACGTGACTCTCTCCTCTGTTGTCCTAAGCAGCTCTGCCCCGGCCTGGAAGCTTTGTCTCCGACCCAGCAGGCACAGAAGCCTTGTCCTGCTCACACCCTCTCTCCTGGGGAGGGGGTTTGGAGCAGGTGTTCTTGTCAGAACTTGCCCCTCGTGGCCTTTACTTCCTACCCAAGCAGAAAGTACCAACTACTTCTAAGCTCACACCATTCCTTCCCTCAAAAGAGTTCTGGGGGGAAAACAAAACTTTCAGCCCTTTGCTGAATTTCTAATGTGGTCTTTGCTGCCCTCTGGGTTGGGACCCATCAGGCAATCACTGGCTGGCTCCTTTACGGGACCCTGGCTGGGGTTCTGAGAAGGGGAGAGGAGCCAGGATTGGGAGCAGAAGTGGGGGGTTGATTGATCCTGTGGAATTGGTGAATTTTCCTGAGACCCACCAGGGTGGGTGATAGTCAGTAGTGGGGTCAGTCTCCTGACCGACTGACCATTCCCGGAGCATTAATGTTTCCTTCTCTCCTCCAGAGTTTCTCACTGAACTTCACGCTGCTGGCCAACATGGTAAGTGCTGCGGGCTCCCCGTCACTGGGCAAGTGGACCGAGGTGCCTGCAGGGGTGAGGAGAGGCGGGCAGAGCTCCCTCACTTGGACCTCAAGCTGAGGGATGAACTGCAGGTTTTCAGACCCTTGCAAGAAGTTGTGGGGAGAGGTGTTGAGACAAAGTTCTTTAATTATAAAAATCACAAACATTTTGAAAGTAAAATAGGGAAAAAAAAAATCACAACATCTAAATTCCAATCAGCAGAAAACATTGGTGTCGCTCCTTCTAGTCCTGCTTGAGTTTACGTATATTCTGACTTTACCTATATTTTGACATTTGTTGTCTCTTGCACCACGTGTTCTTACTCTGCATGTGATTTTATATAGACTTTATGATGAATATTTTCCATCAGCCCTTTTAACCATAACTGAGAATGGTCACATGATATTCGTTCAAGTGAACTGTTTCTTTAATCGATTAGCCACAGTCAAGAATCATTTGGTGGGACGCCTGGGTGGCTCAGTTGGTTAAGCAGCTGCCTTCGGCTCAGGTCATGATCCCAGGGTCCTGGGATCGAGTCCCACATCGGGCTCCTTGCTCGGCAGGGAGCCTGCTTCTCCCTCTGCCTCTGCCTGCCTCTCTGTCTGCCTGTGCTCGCTCGCGCTCTCTCCCTCTGTCTCTGAAAAATAAATAAAATCTTTAAAAAAAGAAAAAAAAAAAAGAATCATTTGGTGATAAATCGAGTTACAGCTAAATCCTTGTCTGCATTTAAGGTGATTTCCTTAGTCTGTGTTCTAGAAGGGGCGTTGTTGGGTCAACAAGGATGAACGCTTTATGGCTCTTGAGTATGGCATTTACCTCCAAGTCCGACAGAGACTGTGAGTTGAGGAAGGCATATAGTTTCGGTCCACAGCGGATCTTCTGTCTTCTGTGCCCACGTTGCGTGCAGATAATACAGCAGGGGGCTGTTCTCCGACACGCAGTGTTGTTATGATTGAGTCGGGCATTTTCCCAGCCTGGTTTTTCAGTACGTTTGGTGGCCGTGCCAAATCTTTCTGATAAGTTACATTGTTCTTCAAAGAGAACAAACTGAATCTACCTGGTAAGAGGATGCGTGAGCCAGCATCCTTTCTACCGTAAGGGGGGGGGGGGGGCATAGTCCTGGAGAGCCGGGGAAAGGGGCCACCTCCTGACTCACTGCCGGCCTCTGGCGCCCACTACTGGCCGCCCTGGATCTCTGTCCCACCCACTCTGCCCTCCCAGTAGAGCCCTGCCTTCAGAATCTGTCTTGCTTGGGCTCGCTGTTTCACCCTCTCACTGTTGCCCTCACACAACTCCCTCCAAGCCCCAGCCCCCTCGTACCTGTCAAAACCCTTGATATGGTCCCAGCTGGAACATTCCCCCTGGCTGCTTGAACTTAGGTCTGTAGAGACCCCAGGTTCTGTCTTATTCTGGTTTGGCCTACCCTGTGAGGGTAACTCAGAGAAGCTTGGGGCCGCGGAGGTGAGTGAGAGCGAGAGGGGAGCCCGTAAATGCTAGTCATCACCGTGTGTAATGCCTTCTCTGTTCATAGCCCATTTCTCTGAGAACTGTCCCCTCCCCTCTTTGGACCTATGTAGGGCAACCAGCCAACCCAGTTTGGGACTGTCTGGTGTTAGCAGTGCACATCCTATATCCTGGGCCAGTTCTCTGGATGGTTGGTCACCCTATCTGGCAGTTATGTTCTACTACATATCCCTTCCCTTGGGGACACCTGGGTGGCTCGGTAGGTGGGAGGGGCCTGCTCTTGATTTCAGCTTCCATCATGATCTCAGGCTTCTGAGATCGAGGCCTGGGTCAGGCTCCACACTCAGCAGGGACCCTGCTTCAGGATTCTCTCTCTCCCTCTGCCCCTCTCCCTGCTTGCTTGTGTGCTCTCTCTCACTCTCTCTCTCAAATAAATAAATGAAACTTAGAAAAAAATAATAAATAACCCTTCTTTTTTGGTGCAGCTGAATGACTAGAAGGCCAGTGCCCAGTGACGTAGGTGAGAAGGGAATACGGGGCTCATCAGAGCTTATCTGCAGGGGGGTTTGGAACAAGGATACATATGCAAGTCAGTCTCTGCTGAGCCATACCGAACTATCAAGTACAAAAACTGGGTCACGGATGGCAGTGTAGCCCAGTGGTAAAGAGCACGGACCCTGGATCTTCCAGTTAGGGCATTTAGGCATTACAGCTTAACGTTGGGTGGGCTGTTTGTATAATGTGCATTGTGTGGTTTTATTTTTTTAAGATGTATTTTTTTTTCCCCACACAGACTTCCTCCCCACCTGCTACAAGTGGGAAAGAAGCAGTAAGTATGTCACATAGAGCCTCGGTTTGGTCACTTGTAAAATGGGAATAATAATGCTCTAGGCATTTCCTAACCTTGTTTCGAGGAGTAAAGTTCAAATATGTGAACTGTCACCAGACACAGAATCTGGCTCAACAATTATTCTTACAACCAACTCAGCTCAAAAATGAGGGCAAGCATGCAGAAATCACAAGCAATTTTCCCAAAGTGTTAAGAAGAAAAAGCTAGACATGAAACCATACATATTTTTCATGGCCATCTAGGTGATCCTGGAAAACAAAAACAAAACTAATCTACAGTGACAGAATTCAGGATAGTGGCCACACATGCCTTTACTGGGAGTATAGGGACAGCTTCTGGGGTCCCTACCAGTCTTCATCTGTGTGCTGGTTAGCTACGTGGGTTCCACATGTCAAGTCGTCCAGCTGTATATTTATGATTTATGTACTTCTTTGTAGGTATGTTACATACGAGAGTTGAGCATTTATAGGGATTCTGCAGATTATCTTTGATATTTCCAGGTAATCTGAAATTAATTGCTTAATGCATGTAGTGCAAATAAATGTATACATTTACATCAAAATGATGTGGGATATAGCTTTTTACTTTTTGCCAAACTGATAGGTTAAAATAGTATCTAATCATTTTGAATTGTTTCTCAGCTTTCACTATGTTGATGAGACATCTGTATTTCTGTTTGTAGGAATGGCCTGTTCATATCCTTTGCCCATTTTTCCTCCTGGATTATCATCCTTCTCCCATTGATTTAAACTATATATATAAAGTCCTATGACATGAGTCATTTGTCATGTATATTGCAAACACCTTTTTCTACATTATTTTATTAATCTTTTGATTTTGTATATGACACTTAGAGGCTATACAGGTTTTTGTTTTGTTTTATTTTTAATCAACCTAACTTTCCCTTTATTCTTGGAGAACCTGACTCTGCCCTTCTCTGTATGGCAGGACTGTGGACCCTCGCTTGGATTAGCTGCAGGCATCCCATCCCTGGTGGCCACAGCCCTGCTGGTGTCCCTACTATTCATGCTGATCCGCCGAAGAAGAAGCAGCAATGATTCCTCTGAGGTGAT
Organism: Mustela erminea; assembly: GCF_009829155.1. Lineage (NCBI taxonomy): Eukaryota > Metazoa > Chordata > Mammalia > Carnivora > Mustelidae > Mustela > Mustela erminea. The sequence goes on along the minus strand of NC_045627.1, from coordinate 60,837,853 downwards.
TAGCAAGCTCCTTTGGGTCTGGTTGTGTTGGCAGGAGTCAGTATTTCAGTGAACTTGCTTTGGGCTGAGGGTGTCAGGATCCACATCTGTTTCCTGGGGGACATGATGGTAGATGTTCCTGCCCCTCAATTTCTATCTCAGACTCATGAGACTATACTTTGGGCAGAGCTGATCTGTCAGCCAACCTTCACTTTAGGAAATCTGTGGCAATAAGAATGGTATTTGGGGTGGCAGAAAGTAACTATGGAGAGGGACAGGTGTTGCCATGGCAAATGCACACCTGTACTGTGGGTATGTTTTCTGAAGTCAAGGACAGAAGGGCCTAAGCTTTGTAAAGAGAGTGGGGACAATCTCAGGAAAGGTAGGAGACAAACAGATGCTGAGGGGTCTATGGTAGGAATAGGCTCTGTTTATCTTTGCCCTTTTTCTATATCAGAACACACATCAGCCCCCAGGGAATCTACCAACCCCACCCCACCCCTCCAAATGCTGGTTTGCTCTGGAGACCAGGCTCAGAATTCAAAGGCCAGACAATACCCAAGAAGTTTCTGTGGTTGTAATACAACCGTGTTGGGTGGACTCTGGTTCTAATTCCATCCTATGTGAACAGTCCTGATTGTTCTCAACACTGATAAGCATTAATGGGAGACAGACCACCTGGCCTCTACACCTGGTTCTGCCACTTTATGACTTATGTGACTCTGAACAAGTGACTTCACATTTTCTGGGCCTTGGTTGGTTCTACTCCAAAACAGAAGTCATAAAAACTACCCTCCCTATTTTAGGAGGTTGTGAGGATGCACTGAGATCATGGTTGTTAAGATGTGTTGACAAGCTGTTAAATTTAAACACAGTAAGGTGTATTGTGGTTGGTGGTGGTGTCATTTATTTAAATCATAGTTTCTTAACCTTTGGTGCACTTTAACATGCATCTAGGAGGCTACCAATACTAATACTATAACTACAAATACCAATCACCAAAACCAATTAAATTAGTATCTCTGGACAAAAGGGCTGTGGCATGAGGGATTTTAAATGTCTACTATAGTAGAGAGAATAGTATAATGAACCCAATTATCAAAATGTGGCCAATCTTGTTTGATCTCTACTCCTACACACTTCTCTCCACTGTCAATCCTGGATTATTTATGAAGTTAACTTACAGTGGTATCTCTCATTTATGGATTTTTTTGGGGGGGGGATGATTATTATCCGTTTGGTTACTTTATTTTTAAAGTGTTCTAGTGATTCTTATGTGCATGCAGGTTTAAGAACCATTGATTTTAATCATTGTCATAGGGAAATGCTGTGACCCTTCATTTCTTCTTCATTTTTTAAATTCTTTTTATCAACTTAGGAAATTGAGAGGCCATGTGAAATTTCAGAAATCTATGACAATCCCAAGATTGCTGAGGTAAGCACTCTTGGTTAAAATCACTGTGTATCAACGCGGTGCCTGGGTGGCTCAGTTGGTTAAGTGTCCAACTCTTGATTTGGGCTCAAGTCATGATCTCAGGGTTGGTCATAAGATCAAGCTCCACACTGGGCTCATCAGGGAGTCTGCTTGAGATTCTCTCTCTCTGTCTCCGTCTCTCCCTCCCCACTGTGCTCTCTGTCTCTCTTTCAAATAAACCTTTTCTTTAATCACTGTATGTCATTAATCACTGTATGTCATTAATACATGAAAGCTAAGGGTTTTTAAACCTTCCATGTATGGAAGAAGTACAATGTGGACTCATGTGGAAAAGAGCCAACCCAATGAAGCTTGGGCACAAAGGAGGTTCTCAGTATATTTTTATTGGCTGGATAGGAATTCAAGGTTGATGTAATATTAGAAAATCAATTTAATATTATTTATTTCACTGACAAATTAAAACAGAAAAATTGTGTGACCATCTCAATAGGAGAAGAGAGTCTAAAAAAATTAAACAGCCACTTTTGATGTGAACTCTTAGCAAGTTGAAAATGGAATAGGAACCTCCTTAACTGGAAAGAAGGCATTTTTTTAAAAAAGTTACAGCAAACATCATACTTAAAGGTAAAATGAATTCTCTTTAAGATCAGAAACAAGGATGCTCAATTCAATACAGAACAGAATTCCATTCAATACTGTACTTCAGGTCCTAGTCAATGCAGTAGATTAAGAAAAAGAAGTAGAAATTAACTCAATAAAGGAAATCCTTTCACAATGTGTATGTATATTAAAAAAATCACATCATATTCTTTAAGCATCTTATAATCTTGTTTTGTCAATTATACCTCAGTACAGATTAAAATACAAAGAAAAAGAAGAAGAAAGTATAAAAATGGGAAAGAAGAAACAAAACTGTTATTATTTGCAGATGATATGATTATCCAAATAGAAAAGCCAAATTTATCTACAGATAAATTATTAAAATTAAGGAGAGATTTTAACAAGTTTCCTGGATATGATAAAGTACTTTGTATTCTAAAAATCAATAACAATCACCTAGAAAAAGTAATTTTAAAAAATACCACTTTGTAGTGGTAATAAAAGTAAGTAGAATGCTAAAGAATAAATCTAAGAAAAGCTGTAACCCCTTTGTAGAGAATAATAAAACTTCAATAAAATATATTAAATAAGACCTAAATAATGGGAGTTACATACCAAGCTCCTGGATATGAAGACTAAAGAGCATAAAGATGTCAAACAACCTCAAAGCAATCTATATGATAAATGTAATTCCAATATAAATCCCAACAGATTTTTTTTCATGGACCTCTATAAGATGCTCCTAAAATCTTTATGGAAGAAAGCAGAAAAAAATTTTAAAAGTAGTAATAAATAGAACAAACATAAAACAAATAGGAAGATGGTACATTTAAACCCAACCATGACTTCATTAACTATAAATGGTCTAACTACCCCAACTAAGAGGTAGAGATATAAAAATTTTAAAAAAAATTTTTTTTATCAGTTTGGATATAAAAACAAGATCCAACTGTATGCTGCCTGCAAAAACTCACTTTAAATATAAATAACTAATAGATTAAAGGTAAAAGGAATGAAAAAGGAACACCAAGCTAAGGTTAAGCAGAAGAGAGTTGAGTGGCCAGAAAAAAATCTGCCAAGGCATTGAACTTAGCAATTGTAGGCCTCCTCTCATTCGTTCTCTGTCTCTCAAGAATTATATCCTTCCTTGCCTGATGTCCAGCATCTTGAAAACTATTGTTTTAATTTTTTGGTTTTTTTCTGATTTTGGTTATTTCAGGTGGGAGGGTAATCTGGTTGCTGTTGCCCCATTTGGGTCAGAAGCAGAAGTCTTTGCTCTATTTTTGAAAAACCTGTTTGTTTTCTCAAGAATCCTAGGAGGTCACCCACACATGAGAAGAATCTGATGGGAGCAGAAGGAGCCCATGTATATGTGAAGACTGTAGCAGGAAGCGAGGAGCCCATGCCTGACACTTACCGTCCCACCGTCGAAATGGAGAGAAGGAGGGGATTGTGGTGGCTTATGCCCAGGTTGAGCCTGGAATGATACAGTTCGATCAAGGAGCAGAATCTAGAGCTGAAACAGAGCTGAAAACCCAGGGATTTGTGCTCAGAGTGATAAGAGATGCCAAGCTGCTTCTTAACCAATCCAAATTTCCTTTGAAGATCTGGAAAACTTTTGGGTTGGTTTGTCTCTGTAGGTGACAGAGGTAAGGGTTCATTCCAACACTCAGATCTTGTTGTTTAATAAGCAGTGAATCACCAAGTGAGGTCCAGAAGGAGCCTGTGGATTTTAGTCTTGTCCCATGCTTTCTTTTATGATTTGGGGGAAAGGGTTTGATTTCTGTGTGTCTTGCTTTATCATCTTTTTTCCACATCTTTTTTCTCAAAAAACAAAAACAAAAACAAACAAACAAACAAACAAAAAACAAACCCTGGAATCCATCACACCTGGCTTCCATGGGAAGGACTGCCAGGGCTAGTATGGTGCAAGTTGGGATATAAATAAAACATAAAGGGGATGTATGAGAGGAAGCAATTTCTTATTTCTGAATGTCTCAAGGTAGAAATCATGTGGAGACATCTGTTCCCTGACCACGGAGGTAGCACATAGCTGGACGATTCATTGCTCCCATTTGTGTCTGTGATCAGACAGTACTTAAGGAAGGTGATTCTACAACAGACTCTGTATGTGTGTGTGTGTGTGTGTGTTTTGAGGGAAAACAAGGTGGAGTGAAAGCAAGTGTTGTTCCAAGAGATTATTAGAAATGAAGGCTATATCTACTTGTGGGAGTTGAGAGAAAGGCCTCCACTGCACTCTCCAGGAAAAGAGAGCAAGAAGACTCATGAGTGAATGAACACAGAATCAGAAGGGTGGGCTAAGTAGTAATTTGCTTGCCATCTGAGGAAAGTCTGTGGACAGCTGTAGCTGGCTCAGGTCAGGCCTTCACCATGGCTTCCAGGAGTCCTGGTGAACAAGCAGGGTCTCCTAATGGAAGAACTTGGGTCCATAGTGTCTCAGGATCCATCCACCAACTCCACTTTGATATGCTGTGGAGGCACTTCCTTCTCACTCAGGGCCTCTGATTGCTCATGAACATGTCCCCTCTTCTTCAAATAACTAAGTACACAAACCCGATGAATTACTGCCACCTACCATCATGTGCTTTCAAAGCTGCTTCCCTTACCCTGGGTGTCCTAAGATGAAAAGATCAAGAAAGAACATCTCCCTGAGAGAGAAAGGGCCACTAAGATCCAGAGAGAGACTCAGAGACAGAAAACAGGGAAGATATTCCTTTGGCATTTAGGAAACTGCACTTCTGAGTGAAAGCAGTGGGAATACATCCTGTGTGTGGCCTTGTACTAGGACACCTAGAGCACAGCTCCACTGTGATCAGAGGAGCAGACTTTGACCTGAGCGCAGTGAGTCTGGAGTTAAGACCCCATCCTCCAAAAGCTCCAGAAGGGACCTAGAACCCCTTCTGGAATCTCTGATCTTCTCATTAAAACCGTTTCTCTCCTCAAGATAAATCTTCAACTCTTCATTCTTTCATTTTGTTACATTTTTGTTTAGAATATTTTATGGTATTTGAGTGAAAAAGAAGACTCCACCATCTCTTGTTTCCTTCTGTTTTTATTCCAAATATACAGTATCTCAGCTACCCTGTGGGAAAAGTGGGCTTTGATGAGCTTCTCTGGAAATAAGCCACCCATTTCAATATCATTTCTATGGAAAAATGCACTGTGAATTCTAAGCCCCAGTCATACAAATGGCCTACTAGAGCATAACCCATTGCCAGGTGCTGCCTTATCATTTTTCAAAACTATTTCTAAAGGCAATCTGTATTTCAATAAGGCTTAAAGAATCTCATATTTTTCTAAGGCAACTTTACTATAATATGAAGCATAATCTACTTAACCTAAAAAAAAAAAAAGGCTGAAAAAAAGTTGACAACTTTTTCTAGGCATTTCTTTCCCATGGTTCAATGTAATCCAATCCCAGATGTGCAAAAATTTCTTCTTCACTTTCTGCTTTGAGAAATATTTTCTGAAAGTATAAAAAGAAATATGTGCATTTAGATATTTTTAAACATATTGATGCTGACATAGTGAGTTTTACTTGTAAATTGTCTTGGCAGAATGAATTGTTACCAAAACATAATTCCCTGCTTCTGACTATAAAAAGTCATCTAACTGGCTTCTTTTCTTTAGATCTTAACTGACTTCTGTAATTTTTATATTTTCTAACCCCAAAATATGATATTTCATAGATTAAGGTAAATTTTTGACAACTTTACATATTTAGTTACAAGCAGTTGGTATTTTTTCTATGGATCTGTAGTTCTTAACTACAGTTGTTCATTAGAACCACCTGATGAGACTTCTAAAAAAACACTGAAGCCTGAGCTACACCCCGGTCCAGTGAAATGAGAATCTCAGCAGAGGTCCTATGACCAGTCTATTTAAAGGCTCTGGGTAATTCTCATGTGCAGCCAAAATGAGGCACTCCTGTTCCAGGTAATGAGGAGAAGCAAGAAGCAATTATAAGATACCTGTATATGTTGGGTTCTCCCTCTGGCCTTCCTCACCGGCCCCACCCCAAACCCCACCAGGCTTCCAGCCCATGATCTCTTTTAGACCAAGCACCACTTCTCTGTCATTCCTTCTTGCCTGTAGCACAGCGTAGGGCATGCAAGATATACTCCGTTATATTAGACTATTTAGAATGTGTTCATTTGTAAGTATTCTTAAATTGTGTTATGTGAATGTGCCTCCACTCACATGCTTGACAGGTGAGGCTTTCCTGCCAATCTACAGACCTCTCATCTGACAGCATCACTTTGACTTTTCTTTGGAAAACCACTACTCCCTGCTCTTGGTCCACGAGGACCACGTGTGGAGCTAATTCCATCTCAGCGTGATCCAAGCCTGACCAATCAGAGCCACAGTAAAGGGTTCAAGGTTGGGCACACAGCCTAGGCCTGGCCAGTGAATATCAACTAGGACTCTTGCCAGAACTATTAGGAAAGAGGTTCTTCTCTGTCAAGCTGGAAGGATGGGAATCGTGGGAAGACCATGCCTGAGAAGGAAACCAACACTGAGGGAAACCTGCATTAGCAGCTGGATGCAGCCAACCTGAAGTCAGTATTGCCCCCAGATGCTGCAATTATAAGCCAAGACCCTTTTTTTGCTATGCCATCTTAGAGTGGGTTTTTGACTTTTAATTGAGATAGCTTCTAAATAATACAGCTCAGCTAGACTGTAAGCTCCTAGAGTGTCAAGATCATTACTTTTAGTTATTTTGTGTCTTATTCTCCTCTGAGCTTAGTTTAGTGTCCTTGACCACTGTAAAAACAGTAGACTTTGGCATGCAGATTTAACAGATGAATATTTAACTCTTCATAATTCATAGATTAATTTATCATTTTGCTGAGGCATGAATTTGGATCATGACCAGTGTACATCTAGCATACCGAGTGAGTTCCGTAACTGGTGAGTGAGCCCAGCTGACTGCTTGTCTACATCTCAGGGCAGCTCTGTTGCTCTCTCTCTTGCAGTGCTCTTATTAATGACCTACATGATAACTTAAAATGCTACTGCTCATTGCACTTAAGGGGTACTTGAGTGGTATTTATGATTTGGGTGAATCCTTGGTTTCCTTTGGAATTATTCACTAAAGATACAAAGATATACCAAACTCAGCTAATGTTCACTTCTGAACTGGTTCTCAGGGCCCAACAAGCTCATCATCTTTGAGCCCAAAGCCCTTGAGGTACATTACAGGCCAGGTGGGGAGCTTGCTCCCATCAGGATTCTTCTAGCTGTCCTCAGCTGTGATCTGGTAGAACAGGACACTCAGGGCAAAGGAAATTGAACCCGGACACTAAAATCAGTTCACGAAAAGTGCTCAGAGAGCTAACCATTGGGATGATGATCAAAGAAGCCCATCTTGGGTAGACAACTCTACCTTGGTCTTGTCATATAACGCATGGTTATCCAGGATCATCTTGCGCTCATGTGTGGCATAGCGTCGGAGGTCTCTCTCAAACTGCTGGATGAGATATAATTAAAATAAATGACTATCGAGCCTAGAATGTCTTTGATATTACGTGTTTAGAGATATCTAACTCTCTACAGTGAGATATCTATTTATCTCCACTAAACATTCTCAAAGCAACTTTCTCCCTGAGGGCAAGGTTCTGTGATGACAGAGCTCTGCGATTGTCCCTCCACACCAGAATGTAAGCTCCCTGAAAATAGGAGCCTGGCTTGTTCATAACCATATTCTCTTCTCTAATAGGGCCTGGCACATAGAAGATGTACAGCAAACGTTTGTCAAATGAATAAATAAATGTTGGGAGGGTTGTCTCCAGGATAATAGCTGGCCCCAAGTAAATGCTGGATGAATAGTAGTTTTGGTTTTGGTTTGTTTTTGGAATATCACTATTGTCAGAGAGGATGAGGAGTCAGGAGACCCAAATTACATCCTGGATTTTGTCCCTATTTGGCTGTGCATCTTTTGGCAAGTCACCCAGCTTCTCTGATCTTGATTTGTTGAACAGGAGGATGAAGGAAGGCTCCCTCTCACTCAGTCTCTCAGATGAGATTCTGTAAAACTGATGGTTTGAGCCACTTGTCCCAGAATAGCATGTCCTATGGTCAAGGGTGGGCTCTAAGGCTGCAGGGAGTGAAAGCTGAAACCTGAGATAGAGGACAGTTGCCATTCATGTTGTTTTACCTGAGAGCAAAACAGATCTAGAAATGTTGATCCTCCCCGTGAGAGGAGGAAAGCGTGGAATAATGGCGCCCTCTAGTGGGAGGAGCCATCTCCTACTTTAGGAAAGCTGGCTGCTGTGGGGACCTTCCCCATCACCACCCCATGTGTAAGAAAACAGACTTTCGAAACAGAAGTCTTTGATAATGTGCCACAGGGGGAGCCAGGGTTGTGGACAAACAGGGTGAAGCAGATTCTGGATGCAGCAGCTGCTGGTCTGTGAAAATACGACGGTGTTGTTTGGCACTGAGCTTCCTCCCAGCCCTGGGACACTATCTTCATGGCCCCACCCCTGCTGCCGCCCCCAGGATTTAGAGCAATGGCTGCTCACAATGTGTTGGGAAAGGTTGGGGAGGATGGGGGTAATGAGGACAGTGAGAGACTGTCCTCAGCTCCCCATTTATGTGTGCTGACAGATGTATTCCTGGACTCCTCTGCTAAAACCTCATAACATTTCCCCATAGGCTGTAAGAAATGATAATAATGTCTTTTATTTGGAGAATAAAAATATTTACTGAACACATATTTAGTGAGCATCTGCTATGTGCCAGGTATGCTCTCTGTGCTTAGACCATAACACATCTACCCTGGTGGAGCTTGGATTTGAGCAGAGGACACAGAAAAGACACAAGAATGGAGTAAATAAATTATAGGATATGCTGAAAGGTAAGTGCTGTGTACAGGGCAGGCTTCACTGAGAAGGTGGGGTTTTGAGCAAGCAATTGAAAAACGTAAAGGAATTAGCCAAGTAGACTCTGGGGGGAGAGCTTTCCAGGCAGACAAACAGCTAGAACACAGCCTTAGCGAGAAGTAAGCCTGGCCCCTGAGAGCAGTAGAAGAGGAGTTCAGAGGCATTAAGAGGGTGAGAGGATCCTGCGGGGTCTTACGAGTCACTATAGGACCTTCCACGTTTACTCTGAATTAAATGGGGAGTCTCTGCAAGGTTTTGGACAGGGGAGTAACCTGATCTGATTTATAACAGGATCACTTAGCTGTACTGGGTGAGGACCAGTCAGGACGGCCATGGCTATAAACGAGGCAATGATATCCTTCTTAATATTTCTGGAGAGTTTACCTTATGCCAGACACTGGCCTGAATTCTTGCTTTATATTAATTTTCTGATGTGCTCTTTTGCTGTTAATACTTAATAACTTCTACAAGAGTCTGAAAGACTCTTTAAGTACCTCAAAGGGAACAGTTTCAAGTACATAGTTGGACTCAGAACTGTGCTGAGAAGAGGGCATTGTCTCGTTAAATGCTCATTACAATCCTGTAAGGCTAGAGCTGTTATTAGCCTGTTTTTCAGATGAAGAAAGGACACCTAGAGAGCTTAAGTCATTTACCACACAACCAATGATAGAGCTAGGACCTAGACTCCTGCATCCCAAAGCTCAGGCACTTTACCTGAGACAGTTCTGCCTTTTGCTTTAAAGCCTCTTTAGTTTCTCACAATGACCCTGTGAAACAGGCATGGCAAGGACAATGTCTTGTGTTTCAGATAAAGAAAGGCTGAACATTGAGCAGGGGTAATGGTATCAGGCTTGCTGTGTCATTGGTCACAACAGACGTCAGAGATGGATCCAGAGCTGCTGCATATAGCTGTGCAGGTTGTGTACTGCAAAACTCTCAAGGGCACCATTCACAGTTAGAGGCCCCAAATTAAGGTGAGATTGATAGATGAAATGTGTGGAGAATAATTCCTAGGCTCTGAAACCTCTGGGTAAAAAGGTGAAAATGAATTTCTCACCTACAGAATTTTAGACTAGAACTAATTCTGGTTGCCCACCAACAGGTATCAACCTGGAGACAAAACACACTATGTTTAGTGACTGCATAAATAGGGCATAAAGATAAAAACATGAGTAGCTACCATACGCTGGGCACATGCCACATTTAAACCCATGCAGCCTCTCTTTTAACCCAAATGGTGACATTGGAGGTGGGCACCACTGTTACTCACCACAGAGATGGCACAATTGGGGCTTAAAGAGGTTAAATCATTTAAAGTGGCCCAGCGAAAAGCTTAGTGTTCTATCAACACCTGCAGAACCAATAGCAGTAATTTCAAGGACTCTGAGAGAAGAGACTAGAGTGTGCTGGAAATACACCCATCTTCAAAACTTTTTTTTTCTTTTTTAAGATTTTATTTATTTATTTAACAGACGGAGATCACAAGTAGGCAGAGAAGCAGGCAGAGAGAGAGGAGGAAGCAGGCTCCCTGCTGAGCAGAGAGCCCGACACAGGGCTTGATCCCAGGACCCTGGGATCATGACCTGAGCTGAAGGCAGAGGCTTTAACCCATGAGCCACCCAGGCACCCCTACACCCATCTTCAAACAAAATGGACAAGAGGAAACCATTTCTGCTAGTGATTCCTAAGTGGCCTGATCTTGTGTAACCTTGGACTTCCTTTTGGAACTCCCCTTTCTCAACAGACTCTATGTTCCCAAAGATTCAGGTCAACAAGCTGCATTTATGATATATTGTTCCATCAGTTTTTCCAGCTTTCATGAATAAAAAAATGTCAGCCAATATTTTTGGTGAGAGTAAGAAATTCTAGGGCCAAGACCCTCTGTTGAAATAACTGCAACTCAAGCAAAGGCACTGGGCACTTAACTCAAGGTTGAGGACAATTAATCTGTGTTATGTCATTCATCTACACAAAACCCTCTAAAGGCACACGTCACCAGAGTCATAGCTAGTTACCTGGGGACACTGATAGAAAGGAGGGGTGCTTACATCAGAGGGGGAGCTCAAGCTGATAAGAATCAAATCAGGGGCACCACTGTTGTGAATATAACATGGTGGGATTGAGAGCTGCCACTTGGCCAGCACTGACCATGTGGCCCATGTGGTACTGAGGGCTTTGCCAGCTTTATCTCACCTATCCCTACAGCCCCTCAGCAAGAGGTGGTTGAGGTCCCTAGGACCTGATGGAAAAACCAAGTCTTCAAGGACACAGGGAACTCATTAGAAATCCCCCAGCTGGTAGGAGGGAGAGCAGTGCTTCATGACCAGCTCTGGGAGAAGCCAAACCTGTACGCTCAGCCACCTTGCTGCTTTCTCTGCATCGGTCCTCACACTCTAGCTACATCAGAAATATGAAATATGTGCAGAGCTTTTTTCAAACACAGATTCCTGGGCACCATCCCCAAAGTTTCTGATTCAGGAGATCGGATAGGGATGGTGGGGTGGGGGCGGGGTGGGAGATGGGGGGGGATTTACATATCTCACCTGCTCCCAGGTGAGCAGCTGCCAGCCCTGGGCCACACTGTTCTAAATTAATTAGTCTCACTTGACTGCATGCAGGTAGAATGCCCGGATCTGGAGGTTTCTGGGCACTTCTCCCTGTTACCCTGCCTCCACTGCCGCTGTCTTTCTCCTGGGCCCCAGTAGACCCAGCCCATACCTTTTGGACCCACAGAGCACTTACCCGTGAGCCAGTCCAGCCCAGCAGGGCAAAGGCACGGCGCTCGTAGGGGCACATGACCAGGTCCACGCGGATGGCCTTCCAGGTCTTCCCCTCCTGCTGGCTGCACTTGCCACTGTCCACTCTCTGATGGTGCAATTTTAAAATCAGAAAGCATTTTTGAAAATGATCTAAAGCATCCACCTTCCTGCTAGGCAACTTTAACTTTTCAAATGTCGACTCCACAAGGTCACAGTATAAAAGTAATCCCTGAAAACAAACAGAAAGACATCAGGGAGACTCCCCGGTGGACAGGGTCTGCCGTTTTATACTGGGCTCTTAAAGAATGCTCTCAACAGAAGCTTCACAGATTTGAGCAGAACGTGGCCATGTTTTGTCCTTGCTGTGTGTGAGTCCACTTGACCACAATGGGCGAGGAAGCCAGGAACTGGGTGTATTATCCTCTCTCTGCTGCAGAGGAATTTAGCAATTAGGCCAAAGCTCCAGAGAACCCTTCTCCTTACTTCTGAATTACAAGTCAGTGCTCAGAAACTTGCCTTATCCCTCTGAGGACAAAGACTGTCACTCTGTCTGCCTTGGAGAGTGGCATAATGTTAGTGGTGGTTATTTCACCTACTGCTCCTGAGTCAGAAAGATAGGAAGTGATTCTAAGATGGGCCCAGCGATGCCCCAATTTGTCTGCTTGGTGGACAGGCAGGGAGATGGCAGTAATAAATGCTAAATCTGAGTGTCAACTAAAAAACCAAATAACCTTGAAAGAATTCAATCATAGCTATTAAGGTATGTGATTTGTTGTCCTTAGGTCAGATGTTCTAGAATTTTATCATCAGAAGCATCCGGAAAGTTTGTCACAGCAGAATTTGTAGGGCCCTGTGCCCAAAGTCATTCCATGGAGGGAAGGAGGGAGGGTGAGACTCTGCAGCTCTAACACGTTCCCAGGGTGCTGCTAGTCCAGGGACCACAGTTTGAGCACTACTGGTTCTGTTCATTTTGTTATAAGGAATGCTTTGCATTTCTTCTGCAGCCCTCCAAGAGACATTGTTTCCGTTCAGCCAAACGTTGAAGGGGATCCTTTTTCTGACCTCAAAAGAGGGAACTCTAGTCCTTCAGTGGCTCCCCCAGCAACGCTATTAGGAAGAACACAGCGTTTGGAGGGGACTGAAAGGGAAGCACTGATGTCCGGGAGACCCTCTGGGGAAGGTGGCAAATGTTGCCCTAGGATGATCTAATCACCAGCTGAGGAAAACACAATTCTGCTTTTTAATGAAACTTACATAAATTAGTACATTACAGCAGCCTTTCTTGTAAATTTGAACTATGTACCTTTGAAGAGTGAGCTATTAAAATATTCACAAGCCTTTCTTTAAAGTTAAATTTGCAAAAATACCCACCTCCCGCCAAAATTCACAAAACTGGCTTTCTAATAATTGTAAGCTGTGTTTGCACTTCTGCCACACTGGCTGGTCCTAGACAATGGGCCATCCTTGGGAAGGTTTGCTTTGAATCTTGCAAGGCATTTGGGAAGGCATGCCTGGAATAAAATGCTGCTGTCTGCTTATTTAGGCACTTCCCTTCTGCGTCTGCTGCAGGGCATCATTGTCAAACACACACACACTCCGTGATGTTGCTTCCTACTCTCTAGCCTGGGCTGTTTTGGGGCTCTATGTTCTACTGTTTCTTTCCTTGTTGCCCCCCATTTCCCCTTCGGTAACTTCTTTCCTGCTTTGAAAATTCCTTTAAAGTTTCGGGCTCTGGCTGTAGATGGGAACATTGCCTACCAGCATGTTCTTTACTTCCTACTGGAAACTGACTCCTGACAAAGAAGGAGAGGGAGGCCTTCCCCTGTTCCTTCCTCCCTCCCTCCCTGGGGTACCGTAGGAGAGGAGCGCTCAGCTCCCAAGGTTCCACTTCTCACAAAGAGGGAGTCCCCGTGGCCCCAAGTTTAGTATCAGGTTCGCCAGCGGAGCAGGGAGGGTTGAGAGGCTAGAGGGTGAGGCCCTCCCCTTATGTGAGGGCCACGATCCATCCGCCCTTGTGTTCTAATTCCCTGCACCCCCTTCTCAGAAGACTCTACATCCCCTATTAGAAATCTGTTTCTCAGCAGGAGTGAATATATTCTTTTCCCTAAAGAGTGTAAATACTTTCAATCTCTCAGCCTTCCGGGAGGATAGACCAACAGAGGAGTGAGAGGCCCTGAACAAGGTCCCACCCACCAGGGCCCAACCCCCGCCCCTCCCCCCAGCAGTCCTCCCCTCCTTGGGCTGAGCTGTGCTGGCCAGGGAGATTTCGGGCTGAAGGAGCCTTGGCCATGGGGACCCCACCACAGAACAGTGCTCCAAGCTCCTTTTCCTCCCTCTCCGTGCACTGACCCAGGGCTCTTCTAGAAGGCTCGCATTCAGAGTCAGCTGACAGGCGGCTCAGACCAGCCCTGCCAGGCTGTTCTTCACAGTCAAGGAACGTAACGCGTAATGTAACGTGACGTGATGTAACCTAACGCGTGCGTGCTGTGTGAGTATGCGCATGCGTAGGCCTGCGTGGGCGAGCACCCGGATAATCTGGAAAATGCGAGTTGGGGTAAGAACGTCTGTGGCGTGAGGAGCGAGGTTGAGGTGGAAGTTACGCACGCAGAGTTCCCAGCCAGGGTGGGAGGGACAGGTCCCAGGCTGTGAGGATGCGGGCAGACCTGGGACACCCAGCTGGCCCTCAGTGTCGGCTTCCGGAGGCCTGTTTGTCCGCGAGGGAAGAGCAGCCGCGCCCACTCACTTCCGGGTCCCCTCACCTGGCGCCGGGCCTGGCTCTCAGCAGAGCGCAGGGGACAAGTGCGCAGGCGTGATCACGCTGACAGCCTGTGTTTAGCAGGCGTTCGCCCTTACTAGTCACTGTGTCGGGTGCTTTATCTGATTCTCCGTTAATCCTCCCCGTTAATGAAATGGCAGAGCCTTGATATCCCTGTTTCGTCGATGAGGAAAGGTTGAGCAAAGCGCCCCAGGTCATGCAGCCGGTAAACGGCAGGGTTGTCCTTTGAACGTCCTAAATAAAACCCACAGGCTTAATGTTGGCCTCCACCCGCTGGCCCATCTCTTTGCTTGGAGAGCAGACATATGACTGCCTCAAACGGAGGAAAGGCAAGAGGAGGGAAGGCTTCTTGTCCCCATGTCCCCATTCCTCCATCCTTGTCTTAGTGCGGAGCAGCCTCAGGGCATGGGGAGCGTGGTGTCTAAAAACCGAGGCTGAGGGGCACCTGGGTGACTCAGTGGGTTAAAGCCTCTGCCTTAAGCTCAGGTCGTGATGCTTCCCCCTCTCTCTGTGCCTGCCTCTCTGCCTGCTTGTGATCTCTGTCTGTCAAATAAATAAATAAATAAAAACCAAGGCTGAATAGGTCCTCACAGGGAACCCCGGCCTTGCAGTCCCCACCCAGGCCCTTAGTGCACTGTCTATGCAGTGTACTTAGTGTACTATCTATGAGAAAGTCCCACCTTTCCTGCTCAAGTAGAGCAGAGGGGCCCGTGTAGGTGGGGCTGACTCTTCTCATGCTGCCTTCTCCTGGTTTGGCCCGGGAGGATCACTCTCAGGGTCCCTGGATCCACTCTTCTGAGAAGGACAGAGGGGGCTGGGGATCTGGTTCCTACGTTGGGTCCTCCCTTCTTGTGCTACTAGTTCCAGGGTGTTGTGTTTCTGGCTCTTATTTTCACTTGATCTGAGGTTTCTCTCTTTCTGCCATATCAGGGAGCATGGCCCACACCCAGCAGGGGCCAGCTTGCTCAAGAAGGATGCAGCTGGGCCAGAAAAACACCAGCCCCAGGTTTGTCAGCCCACCAGTCCTGTAGGTCCCTGGGGTGGAGCCCTCTGGTCTCTTTGGGAAGTAGAGTTCTCACTGGAGTGGGGCACCAGTCAGGGCCCAGGAGGATCTCCCTGCTGCCCATCCTTCACCTCCTCTGCTGGGCAATAGGCAGCCTAGGAGAAGTCTCATCTCCTCAGTGGGCTGGTGCTTTCTGAGCTCATCTTTTCATGAGTTTCTTTTTTCCCATCTCAGGACAAAGTCAAGGTAGTTGTTGAACAGAAGAGAGTTCCAGGCACCAGCGACACCTCCTGGCTGCTTCTATCCCAATCCCAGCAGTCCTGCCCGATGCCTAAACTGGGCTGGCCATCTCATACCTCCCAGGTCTGTACCTGCTCTCCATTTGTTTCAGAGATGTAATGCTCCTGAACGTCCAATACAGAGACATACACACCCTTGGCCCCGTTGTAAACAAGGCAAGTGTGTATATGCAAGATTGATATTCACAACATGGACTCTAGGACCCCAGGCAGATAACTCTCATCGGGTGTCGTGCTATTGTGTAAGCTGTTGCAAATCATTGACAATCAGATAGTCATTACAAAATTATGAGGTAAACAGTATGCAAAATTCAGTTGTATTAATGGACTGCTTGAGTGTCCAAACATCCACTTTTGATCCTTCTTCTTACCTTCCTTTCCCATAAGTTTATCACTTTCGGTAAAAGTTGTTCCTCGTCTTCATCTGTTGACCCGGGGCTGGTAATTAAAAAATCTACATCATGCCCAATCTTCTTACCTCTGAACAAAAAAAAGTATAAAATGGAAATGAATTAGTTTTTAGCTCCGAATTTTAGCTCCCAAAGTCACCTTTGTTTTTGTGTCCTGTGCTCAAGGTTTGAGCACCACAAAATGCTCGTGATAAATTTTTTAAAAATATCCTTGTTGTACAATTCTACTCTTCGTAGAATAACTTTATGACAGAAAAAAAATCCCACATAGTATGTACGGGATTACATATGTGTGGGTAAAAAATAGCAAAGGAAATGATTTCTTCTGCACTCACCCCCACGTCCATATAGAGACAAGAATAGTGACGAGCAAACCAAGAACTATGATACAAGAGAGGGCTCTCAGAATTAGGACATTGACTGAAGGCATTTTCTTAGATTTGATCTTCCTCTCCCACTTGCTCCCTCACTTCAGACTTGGCTTGCCAGGATGGCCAAAAGCAAGCAGGTAAGAGGGCCACAGGGAGAGCTGGAGGAGTGGCGGGGTGGGAGGCAAGGAATCTCTTTCAGGAAGGAGGCCTCAACATCCAACGAGGCACACATTTCTGTGAAGAATTTGTTCATTCTACTCATTGATTTGGCCAGTATTTCTTGAGTACCTGCTTTATGCCAGGCTCCTGGTTCTCACAGAGCACTAACATCTACAAACTAAGTGAGGGAAAGGATGTATACAAACAAGTTACTTGGCAGGTAGCCCTGAGGTAGTCTGTCGGGTCGAGCCTGGAGGAGGGGGTGGTACCTGAATTGAGTCTTAAAAGATGAGGAGAAGTCAGCCAGGTGACAATTTGAGGAAAGCTAGTCCAAGCAGAAGGGACTGACGAGCAAGTCATAGAGGCATGAAACAGCTCTGTGTTTGCAAAGACAAGGCATTTGGGGTTGCTGGGGTGGGAACGTGAGGTACAAAAGATGAGACCACAGAGACAGGCTGGTACTAGATCACCAAAGGCCTTTGTGCCATGCTCGGAAGCCTGAACTTCTGAATATAGGGAGCCACTGAAGGTGTTAGAGCAGGAGAGGCAAAAGGAGCTCTCATTATCTACCTCCGGAATCCTCCTGTCATGGTGACGAAGGCTTCAGGCAGAAATGCCCAGACGGCCTCTTTAACCAGCATGCCAACTGCCTCTGCTTCTGCCCTGGTCACACAGCTGACAAGATCTTCATAATAGAGGAATCCTGAGGGGCCATTGAACAGGTCAATGGAGAGAGTGACACATGACATGACCAGCCCTCTGTGGGAGGTAATTCTGCCCCCAGATAGCGCAAACATGACCACAGGCATCACCAAACTCTTTCCCCAGAGACAAGTGTGTTCTCTATACTCTTGGTTGTGAATTTTTCATGGTAATGATGACTCTGCTTTCTGACTTGTAAGAAGGAGACTTAAAATTGCCTGACGAAGAAAGAGCCTATATTTCATATCCACCTGGAAAGCAAGCTGTAGGACTTCTTACCGAAGAACCAGCCTTCTTGACCAATAAACTGTGTCCTATGAATCTTGAAAGATAATGCATATAGATTTAGGAGGGGAAGATTCAGAGTTGGAAAGTGGTGGATGGAAGTTCAGACACAGTTGTGATAATGATTTGGTTAGTCCCACAGACCCATGGAGGGAGCTTCCTCCAAAAATTAAAAATAGAATGAGTATGTGATCCAGCAGTCCTGCTTCTGGGAATACATCTGAAGGAAATGAAAATGCTATGTCAAAGGGATTCACGCAGGCCATGTTCACAGCAGTGTTATTCACAATAGCTAAGACTGCTGTCTTAGGAAACAACCTAAATATCCAATAGTGGATGGATAAAGGAGTTGTGCGGGTGTATGTTTGTATGAATATTATTCAACCACGGAGGTGAGGATATCCTGCCATTTGCAACTACATGGATGTATCTTGAGGACATAATGTTAAGTGAAATAAGTCAAGAGAAAGACAAATATTCTATAATCTCACTTAAATGTGAAATCTAAAACCAAAAACTTGTAGAAGAGAAATCAGATTTGTGGTTATCGGAGATGAGGGTGAGTGGTGGAGGAATTGCAAGAAGGTGGTCAAAAAAGTATGAACTTCCAGTTACAAGAGAAATAAGTACCAGGGATGTAATATACTACAGGATGGCTGTACTCAACACTGCTGGATGTGGCTTGCTCTCTCTGATTGCAGTTTTATCATATTTCTATTACATGTTGAAAGTAAATGTTTAAAACACGTACATCTTTTTGGGCCTTTGCATTTCTTCATTTAAAAAAGTGTACCACAGCCCTCCATAGATGGAAACACCCAAGCCACCACCTTCAACCTGTAGGAAGTCCTGCCAGCCTTCAGCTGTCTCACCATAGTCTTGTCTTCTCAAGCTGGTGGGTCCTGAGCGGTTAGATCAACCATCTGCCTAGATTTGCACACTTTCCCTTCTATTTACTGGTGTCTTGTGGTTTCTAAAGCAGATCCACATTTGTGCCAGCAATGACTCTTGGTTTGCTCAAATATTTTTTACTCTTCAATCTTTATATCCATTTTCTTCCCTTGACTCTGCTCCCACACCTTTCCCCCAAGGGAGACAGCAAGGACCAAACGTCTAGAGCCAGTTCAGTATGAACCAGATCAACAGGGCAACCCGGTGTGATGCTTGGATGCAGGAATGACGGGCTGTCTTGTGGAGAGTCTATGCCCTGTGCCAGGATTGGTGCTAAGGGCTTTGCCAGCATGATCTGATTTATTCCCCATTTACTAGCAATGTTACCCCCCTTTTATAGACATGGTAGCTTAGGCTTAGAAACTTGAACAGGCTTGCTCAAGATCATGCAGCCGCCCAGTGTTGGAGCCAGGATTTGGATCCAGGTCTGTCTGATTCCAAAAGCTTGTGCTTTTAACCAAGTACAAAAAAAAGAGAGCAAACAAGTGACCCAGGTACCAGCATTGGAGTTGAAGTTCAGCTGACTTAGCTCTACCACCACCTGATGAGCCCCTGACCACAGCAGGAGATCTGTAGGCAGGACAGTTTACCTGCTTTCTGCATTGGTGTGAATTTCAGGGTTTTGTCCAGCTTTATTTTATTCAGAGTTCTGTAACCCATTCTGAACCATTTCTCGGAAGTCTTCAGTCCCACTCCAAATACAGAAGTAAAGAGCTGAAACAGAGGGAAAGGCATGCCTTTAGTTTTTGAAATGATCACTATGACAATGAAGCAACACTTTTCAAGGTCAAGGGATTAGGAAAGCACATAAGGAAATTTCTGACCCAGTTTCTCCTGAATATGACAAGCAGGTGGGTGATGGTAACTTTGGACAGAGCTTTAAGTTTCAGGAGGGTCCTCTCCTGACACGTGTTAGGAAAGGGAACAGAAGTGAGGAGGCGGGGCCTGGCACCTGCCCAGGCTTCTGTGTACTCTGATGGTTGCTTGCCTGTGCAGTCCATGAGTGACAACAGCTTCCTCTGTTGGGCACTCCTTCTTGGCCCAGGGTCCTTACACTCACTCATGCTCTGCATATTTTAAGAGGGATGCTCATATAGGTTGTATGCATTCCTGACCATCGCCCAGCTGATAGCCCAAACTTGAATCCAAGCTGCCTGTACTCTAAGCTTTGGCTCCCGCCCACAAGCACCTTTAGGCCTGTGCCTCACCCCAGAACTGAAGGGCTGGGCAGAAATCTCTGTCACCTGCAACTCCAGGATGGGGCACACTGGGGGGTAATAGGCCCTGCTTCAAGGGAGAGTAGGATGCAGTGAGGAGCTTCTGACACAGGTGTGCTCTTTACCAGCAGATTTGTTTTGTCCCATGGTCCCAGTGTCCCCATGATATTTGTACCCATGAGTGATAGATGCTGGAAGATAATTTGTACCTCAGCATAGCAGTAAGCTCATACATCCGTATTTATCTGGGCATCTGCTTCCTAGACCACAATTTGGACTGATTGTGTCCCCCTCCATCCATTAGTTGAAGCCCTAATGCCCTGGTGGTGGTATTTGGAGATGAGGCCTTAGGGAGGTGATTAGGTTTAGATGAGGTCATGACAGTAGGGCCCTCATGAGGGGACTAGTGCCTTAATAAGAAGAGGCACCACAAGGGCGCTAAGCATCTGCCTTCAGCTCAGGTCATGATCCCTTGGTCCTGGGATCAAGGCCCACATTGGGCTCCCTGTTCAGCAGGAAGTCTGCTTCTCTCTCTCCTACTCCCCCTGCTTGTGTTCCCTCTATCGCTGTGTCTCTCTCAAATAAATGAACAAGTAATCTTTTTTTTTTTTTTTTTTTTCAAAAAAGAGGCCCACGGGACTTCCTCTCCATGTGTGTCTTGTGAGGGCGCGTTGAGAAGGTGGCCATCTGCAAGCCAGGAAGAGAGCCCTAACCCGAACCTGACCATGCTGGCACTCGCTCTCAGGCTTCCAGGCTCCAGACTCTAAGAAAAGTAATATTTGTTGTTTAATCCACCCAGCCTGTGGCGTTTTGTCATGGTAACCCAAGCTGATACAACCACTTAGAATAAGTAATAGGATTAACTGAAAAAACATTTTCTTCTTTTTTTTTTAAGATTTTATTTATTTATTTGACAGACAGAGATCCCAAGTAGGCAGAGAGGCAGGCAGAGAGAGAGGAGGAAGCTGGCTGCCAGCTGAGCAGAGAGCCTTATGTGGGGCTCGATCCCAGGACCCTGGGATCATGACCTGAGCCAAAGGCAGAGGCCTTAACCCACTGAGCCACCCAGGTGCCCTGAAAAAACATTTTCAAGGGGTGCCTGGGTGGCTCAGTGGGTTAAGCCTCTGCCTTTGGCTCAGGTCATGATCTCAGGGTCCTGGAATCGAGCCCTGCGTCGGGCTCTCTGCTCTGCGGGGAGCGTGCTTTCTCCTCTCTCTGCCTGCCTCTCTGCCTACTTGTGATCTCTGTCAAATAAATAAAATCTTAAAAAAAAAAACCATTTTCAATAAATACATCTAAAATTACTTACTTTGAAGGACTGATATCGTTCATCATTTAACACAGCTTTAACTTCAGAACTTTCTCCATCTTCAATAATTTCCTGCATGGACAGTGGAAAAATATTTTACAGTAGTGATGGTGAAAAATCAGAGAGTCAAGGGCTCTCAAACTCCCAGATATAGTAGCTTGATTGTTCAGGAAAATGTATCCCTGTTCCCTCAGAATGTTTCCCTAGCAAATCTTGACAAAATAAAGAGACTTCCTGTAAGTTTAGAAATCTCAGCTTATTCTGAGTATTCCTTTATAGTTGTCAGGGATGAAGGCACAGAAGGATCTGAGTCCAATTCCACAGAAACCAAACCAAAATGTTCACCAATAGTATGCCTAAATGTCTGTAATAATTTTCTCTTCAGTAGCTATGAACTAGCTGAGACAAAATTAACCTGAGCAGGTTAATTTTGGAACCATTGAAAAACCAATCCAAATTCAAGCTCTTAGAACGTCTAGCTCTAAATAGAATTGAGATGATTTTCCTTGAATACTTTACCTTGCACTTAACTTTATTGAAACTTACTCGTGGATGGCCAGCTTTGCTAGGGAATCCTTAAACATTATTATTACATAAATAATCCCCCATTCCTGGCTCTCTTGTTGGAACACACAGGGAGAGATGCAGAATCAGGTAAACTGCCTGGTCACTCCCACCACCATTCTGGAGGGCAGCATCCCGTAAGAGGAACTGCAGTCCTTCCCACAGCCTGTGTTTGAAGACGGACCATCCCCTGCTGTCCAGCTTTTAGGACACTTGAGTCTTTTACTGTGATCAATGATAGTATGGGAAAGTTCTGTTTCCACTGGCTTTGCCCCATGTGGCCCCCGCTGTGAAAATACTGGAGTATGGAGTCTGTCTGTCCATCTCTCTATCTATCCATCCATCTATCCGTCTGTCCATCCCACATCTACACAGTTGACAGGAAAATCTGTTAACTGCATTTACTTCCCCCTCTTCCCTACATATTAGGAAATAGGACAAATCACATTTCACCCTTACCTCTATGACACACTTCACTTTGTCCTCCAGGCAGGGAATTCCTTCTGTGTCCTTCATACTGATGATTGTGAATGGCAGGGATTTAAGTACGGAAGCTGCTCTCATAAATGCCAGGCAGAAGACTTCATTTTCTCTGAACTCATAGTTTTCAGCCAATACCTCAAAGGCATCCTAAAGAATGAAACCAGGTAAGCAAAGCACCATCTGTTTCCGGCCCCTGGACTCGCTAGCAGTCACCTGCAAATGCCTCTTGCTCTTCTTGAGTGTCGAAATACCTCCTGAAGGGTGAGATTGGCTCTCCCATATCTTTGCACCCCTACCTTTTAATGAAAGGAGTTGAATTGAAAAGACAGCTCAAAAACAAACAAACAACAAAAAACCAAACAGAGCACCTCCTAAGGAAACTTTGCGTTCACTGCCATTAGATAATTAGGTATTCAGGAATGATTTAAGCAAAGCCCGATCTCATGCTCACTGCATCCTACTAGTCATTACTAGTCAGAAGCTGCCCTCTTTCCCTGGAGACTTCCACACCAGCCTGTGGCCAGGATTCTGCCTTGGTCACTGGACACTTTCATCTCTTAGCTTGTATTTAAAACACAGTCCTCACCTACCATGGGCATATTGAATGAAAGAAGGGGTGTGATCAGAGTGCCACAGACCCAGGGCAGGTTGTCTATAGTAGGGCGCATTTGCATTTCAGTAGCTGTAGCTGTGTGGCATCCTGCTCTCACGCCCAGTACTGCCGTTCCTTGGTCTTCCTTGTACAGGTGGGGCTGGAAGTCTAGACACGAGAATTTTGTGTTTGATAGACTAACTGCATGTTTTAACCACTTGACTACTTTCTCTAGGCTGGGAGACAAACAGCTGTGGGCCTGTTAGGGTCATTTGAAACACAATTGCCAAACTTCAGGGCTGGGTGGGGCTTTAGAGACAATCTAGCTGATTTATAGTTGAATGGATATGGCTCAGAAAGAAGTGACTTGCCCAAGATCAGAAAGGTGAGAATCCAGATCCGCTGTCTCTGTGTTTGGCTGCCCAGGAAGGGCTGTGTATGCATTATTGTTGTTTCTTTGGAACTTGCGCTAACTATGTTTTAGACTAATTACAGTATTCGGTTTTTCAAATACTTGCGTTTGACAACTGTTGTGCCCCAAAGTGTCAATTCTCAATAAATAGTAATTTAAAATCATCTCTAAAAAATATACATATATTTCCAAATGTATTTGTCCATTTCTAGGACAGAAGTAGATCCATTTTTGACAAAAAGAGGAGTTAGAGATCAGGCAAAGGGGGTAAGTGAGTGTGGGGAAAACATTCCTAGATTTTTCAGATTTCATTATTGGATTTGTAAATCTGTGGAAAGAAGCTGCATGCCCTTCATTTGCCCTGGATGTTGTAAAGCGCCTTACCGTGAAGATTTGGTTATAGTTGTTTAAAGTGGTTCTTCTCTGACATGCGTATTGAGAGATCTTTTTTATAACAAGTGGTGGAGTCTTCTGGAGCTCTGGGTTGAGATTAGCTGAATAGTCTCTTTTCACCTAAACAAATGCATAAACATCCATTTTTAATAACAATTGATAGTAATAATAATAGATATTATGAAGAAAAAAATTAACAGCAGTTTGATGGCAGTTGTCTCTGGAGAGATGATAAAATTATTGGAGAGTCAACGTTTATGGTATGCACATCTCTAATATTCAGATTTGCTATTGTTAACATGTAATATTTTTGCATCAGAAAAATAAACATGAAAAAGAACAATCAATTAAGTACCATTTTCCTTTTCCATTAACTTAAATAGTCATGGTCTGAACCTTCCAGACAGTTCTAACATGAATAGTGAAGGACTTGGAATTAAGGGTCCAACTTTCCTTATTTTTTTCCTTATGAATGATAATAGTAAGAAAAAAAAAACCAAAACAGGTGCCCTCTGCTCTTCTGGCTACCAGAACATCAAGGCTTCCACATTTTGAAATATTTGTGTATAGTCTTATTCATAAAACTAGCTACCATTTATTGGGTGCTGTATTTCTTTTTCTTTCTTTCTTTTTTTTTAATTTGACAGACAGAGATCCCAAGTAGGCAGAGATGCAGGCAGAGAGAGAGGAGGAAGCAGGCTCTCCGCAGAGCAGAGAGCCCAATGCGGGGCTCGATCCCAGGACCCTCGGATCATGACCCGGGCCAAAGACAGAGGCTTTAACCCACTGAGCCACCCAGGCACCCCTATTGGGTGCTGTAGATCAGGCTCTGTGGTAAGTGCTTTGCCTTATGTGACTCTAGTTCTCATAACCATCTTGTCGGGCAGGTCTTACTGCTATCTTATATTGTAGAGGAGGAAAAGGAAGCTCAGAATAGGTGAGTCACTTTTCCGTGGTCACACAGGGAGTAAGCAGAAAACCTGGATCTAACCCAGGTCTGTTGACTACTACAGCCCATGTTCCTAATCCTCAAGTGAAGGGCAAAGAAAATCACAACCATAACACTTACAAGCTGGTGTTTCCCTGTCGTCTCCACTGGTGTTCCTGCTGCCATGGATTCTATCAGCCAGGAGACATCAAGGAGTTCTAGCTGTGAGCTGACTTTATGATTCTGTCCCTGCAGCCACTCCAGGACCTCTGAGCCCGAGTTGTTTTCTGCCACAATGTGGGTGATGGAATCACTGTAGAAGGCAAGGCAGCATTAAGGGCTGAAGGGAATTTCAAGTGAGGAGTGTTCCTCTTACCTCAGGGTGTTTGGAACATTCTGTCTAATGAAGAAAAATGCATACTAGACCTGACCATAGGCACAGAGAATTTAGACCTCCATGGAAGGGATTCTGTATTAATTAGTGTAGCCATAGTGGTCTATGTTACATTAAGAAAACATTAACAAGATTGTGGTCTTTGGAAAACCAAAGTCCAGAGAAGTTGGAAGATAAGAAATTGTTAGTAAAAAAGCACTCTTCGTGTGGCTTTGGTGGGCCATTTCATTTTTATTTGTAGAAGGCTTCAGCCTGATGCCTTTCCATCTGACCCGCAATGAGAAATACATTTTATATCATGATCTAAAAGAGAAAGAGATACATGTAGATATGTTTGTAACATCCCATTAAATGGATCTCACAACACATTAACAGATGGTAACCAGCTTTGAGGAAATACTGCTTTCCAAGTTTGTCAAAGCTCGGGCTAGTGGTGGAGGATAGGTGGGAAGCTTTCCCCCAGGAACCGCTGAGCCTGTACCATGTTTCCGCGCGATCCTGGTATCTTTCATCCATCATCTCATTTAATACTCCCAAAGCTCCTCAAGGAAGTGTTAACATTATTCATACTTTAAAAATGGGGAAACTGAACAACAGAGTTTACGTGAAAATCTGAAGGTCACACAGCTAGTAAATGGTATTGATCCTTTTTGATGGTCTCTTTCTGGGTCAGGTATATTATTTCTGGTTTTCAATAAGTTGTCACAGTCAGCATCATATCATTGGATCCAATGTTTTTTAAGGCTTTTTCCATTCAAATAATCTATGAATCTGGGAGATAGTAAGATGCATGTCTACGCATCCAAGAGAAAAACAGAATTCTTTTCTGTTGCCCACTTCTCTTCTTTGACTTCCTCTTTCTCTTTCTCCTTTTTTGAATTGACTCTTGGATTCATTGGGTGTTTTTTGGTTCACTGTTATATTCATAGTTCTAGGTTCCTTGTGATGGTGTGGTAGGAAGTTGGATACCAAAGAAGAAAAGGGAAGTTTCTGGATATTAGTATCTTATGTGAAGCAGACAGTTAATAATATGACAAGACATGAGGCTTGGACAACATCTGCAAGTGGTATGCAGAGAAGGAGAAGAGCTGATGTGAGCTGGAAGAGGCAGGATGGCTTTGTGGAAGGAGGGGTTTGTGTCTAGTCTGGATGGATGGGGAGGAATAGGGGCCTGGAAGGCAGAACTTCAGGCCCTCCCGGAAGAAAAGATTCAGAGACCAGAAGGAAAGTAAGAGAATTGGCTGGACCAGAGTGAAGAGTTTATGTTGGGAAGTAGTCGTATACATGGCTGAGTCAGTTAGGACAACCATGTTATAGAAGGTCTTAGAAGCCTGGTTGAGGAGGTTGCATATCATTTTCTGGGGTTGTCGAACCAGTGAAGGATTTTGTGAGCGGATCATGCATAGCCTCAGTATGTCATTTTAAAAGGCTAATCTGGGGGCACCCGGGTGGCTTAGTTGTTAAGCATCTGCCTTCCGCTCAGGTCATGATCCCAGGGTCCTGGGATCGAGCCCCACATTGGGCTCTCCACTCAGCGTGAAGCCTGCTTCTCCCTCCCCAACTCCCCCTGTTTGTGTCTCCCTCGCTATCAAATAAATAAATTTTTTTTTTAAATCTTAAAAAAAAAAAAAAGAAAAAGAAAAAGGCTAATCTGGTTCACACAGTAATTTGGAGGGGAGAGTGATGGATGGGAAGGGTTGGGAGCTGCTTAGAATGAAATCATGAGGGGTGCCTGGGTAGCTTGGTTAAGCAACTGCCTTTGGCTCAGGTCACGATCCCAGGGTCCTGGGGTCGAGCCCCGTGTTGGGCTTCTTGCTCAGCGTGGATCCTGCTTCTCCTTCTCCCTCTGCCTGCTACTCTGCCTGCTTGTGCTCTGTCAAATAAATAAATAAAATTGTTTAAAAAAAAAAAGAAGAAGAAGAAGAAGAATGAAATCATGACCACATGTGAGATGATTCTAACCGAGTCCAGCTCCTGTAGCACCAGGAAGGAAGGCAGAGGAGACATAGGAGGGGCCTCTGGCATTAGTTCCCCTCTAACAGCTGAAGCAGAGAGAAAATACTACTTTCCTCTATCACAGTACAGTAAAAGTGCTTTTGGTAGAAATAGGGATTTAAGAAGTCTGTTTGGGTGGGGAGTGGAAATGAAATTTGTTTCAGGCATGCTGCATGTGAAGGGCGGCAAGAGGTCCTAGTGAGAATGTCCGGTTGTCGGTGGGGATGTGAGGCTGGCCTGGGAGAGAACTGGGGTTGGAGGCCAGAGCGGAGCCATCTGGATGGCAGGAGGCACAGGGGCCAAAGCAGAAGTTCTTCATGGTGAAACCACATCTGTCAAGAGTTGGGGGAGACAGCTCACTGCATCTTGTTCTAGGTCCTCATCATTCCAAAAGTGACTCTTAATAAGCTTCTTGAAAAGTTCTTTATGTGCAGACTTTAAGAAGACAACAGAAGGATTAATAGAGCTACACAGGAAGTGTGATTCCATCTAGACTTCTGACCTTTGGAGGAAACTTTATTATTGTATTATCGTTAATTATAGTATTTGTATTATAATTAGTATTAAGGTTCTGTCTTAACTTCAGGGTAGAAGGATATGCTGAGGGGGAGCTCTGGGGTTCAGCTTCCAAATTCAAGCCCCTTCCCATCCACTCTCCTGCTATCCCCACCCCCACTGTGGCTATCCCTGGGGCAGTGTGGCAATGTCTGAGCTCACACTATTGGATGAGGACCACATAATTTTTCACAGCATTCATCTAAGCACATTTCCAAATAAACCAGCCATACACCCTATGGAAGAAGACTCTGATTGAACTTCCAACCCCGTCTCACTAAGCAATTAGCAAACAAAACCAAACAGCAACAACGGGGACAATAATAGAGCACACACACAAAATCGAACAGGACCCCTTCTGCCATCCACACAGGGCTACCCAGAGTTCAGCACTGCTTATGCCTGGTTCCCACACAGTAAACACAGAAATTGAAAGTCAGCATTTAGGAAATTTCATTGTAATTTAGCACTATCAAAGTAGCTTCTTATAGGTTGTTTTTTGATGAAAGCATTGATCATTAAAAGTTTTTGAAAACTGGTCCTTTACCACAAGTAACTTAAGAAACATGGTCTGGAGAATAATCTTCTCTAGCCAGTCTCCATCCCCTGTCTTCTTGAGTTGCCTGAGTTGGGCTCCAGGGGGCCAGCTGCATCTAGCCTATGATGTGCTTCCTGCCCCAGGCTCATCCTGCACTCTTTGCAGACCATGCACAGTCTCTGTGCCTTTGCTCACTTTCAGTTCTGAGCCCTTAGAAACAGCACTAAGGAAAGCCACTGCCTCCCATGTTTTCTGCCGACAATTTCTTAGTGTCGTGTTGTGGTGGCTTTTTGTCTGTTTGCTGCCAGGGTAATTTTCTCTCTGCTCTGACCATGCCAGTGTTGGAAAAATTAATAATATGGGAATATCACTATGTGCCAGACCCTATGGCAGGTGTATCTCATGCATTCTCTCATCTAACAGTCAGTAACACTATGAGAAAAGAGACCTTGAAGACATTAAAAGTTCACCCAGCTGATAACTGCTGAAGCAGGGGTTCAGTCCCCATTGTGTGCTAATCCACAGCCTGTGTGCGGGGCTACACCAAGCTGCCCCCTGTGACTTTGTGCTTCTTCCACAGCGGTGGAGAGTGCTGCACCTTTCCGCAGAAGGAAGAACATCTGGAAGGGAATCATCATCATCAAAAACCCTGATTTTCTCCAAAACACAGAAACAGAGGTCCAGTAACACTTTCTGTTGACCATACTGTCCCTGCTGCTGCCATATGGAATTTGTTGTTGGTATATTATGTCCAATAGCATGTGGACTTCAGTGAGACTACAGGACATGGACAGCTGTCCCAGGAAATCTGAAAGAATAGTTGCCATAGCTACACACCAAGATGGAGAAACCACACGGAGGCTGTCAGGTTCTCTGAGCTCTGAATTTTAGGTGAATTTTACCTAAACCTCATAGAGAGGCAAAAGTGTTGAAGGGGAGCCCTGGTGGTCATCTTCCAAATTTAGGCCCCTCGCCATCCACTCTTACCTCCCCTGCCCCACCACTGCTCTCTCTTCACTGGGGATGTCTCTGGACCCATCCCTGCCTCTAGCAGAGTAGCCAGAATGCCTGGGGACGTGTGGGGATGCTACGTAAGGATCCACCAACAATATAACATACAGGTGTACCCAGAAGAAAAGACCAAAGAAGAATATTCCACAATACTCCAGACTGTTAGGAAAAAATGCACACACACACACACACACACACACACACACACACCACACACACACAAACACACGTTTATTCTTACTCAGTCTTTGCAAGTCTTACGAGGTGGGCAATATCATTTCAGATGAGAAAGCCAAGGCTTGTGGAGGCTCTGTGAAGCCAGGATTCAAACCCAGCTGTGCATGACTCAAGCAAACTCTTAACGTTCTACTAGACTGTGGTTAGACCCCTGAGTGAGGTGTTGATTGTTTTAAGTTTTTTTTTCCCTATATTTTCCCACTTTCTGTCATGAACCATCTATCATCACTTTCTACTTAGGGGGAAAAATACACATGAATGTCATTTTTAAGGGCGAAATCTGGGTCTGGAGCTGAGGTGGTACCTGCCTTGGCCCTGGAGTCCTCAGTTCTTTCCTTATACTAAAAGAGGACAGTACCCCAGGCAGCAGCCCCAAACTTCTCCCAAAGACCCCAGGGTGCTGTGGAGATGACTGTTCCTGAAATGTCAGTGGATTTCTTTAAGTGCACCTAGTTTGTTCTTTCTTTCTTTGTTTGTTTCTGTTTCTTTCTTTCTTTTTTTAAGATTTTATTTATTTATTTGAGAGAGAGAGTGAGAAAGAGAGAGCAGGAGAGGGGAGAACCTCAGAGGGAGAAGCAGACTCCCCACTGAGCAGAGAGCCCAACTTGGGGCTTGATCCCTGGACTCTGATCCTGGGACCCTGGGATCATGGCCTGAGCTACATTTATCTGACTGAGCCATCCAGGTGCCCCAAGTGCACCTAGTTTCTTAGCCAGGGCCAATTACTGATGTTTTGGATTAGGTTTAAGAGGGCTTGAATCAATAGTAACAATTCTGAAGTAGGATTTGTCCCTCAGCTTCTCATAGTGAAAATGAGTCTTCTCTTTCAACTAGTGCTCAACTGAAATGTGCTTGGCTTGGCTCTTGGTGTCCCTGAGGGCAGGGACAATGTTATCATCTGCTTAATTATTGTCTAGATGATAATTATACCTGGTGCCCAGCACATGGCCAGATTCAGAGCAACAGTGAATAGATAGACCATTGGTGGAATGAATGAATAAATGGATTAATCAGTAGCTCTAAGGGAAAAAAACTCTAGTGTCTACCAGAGACACCCAAGAAGCTGGGTTAAAATCCAGGTGCCTGGACCCTATTAGCAGATTCAAATTCAGTAAGTCTTACCTAGAGCCTAGGAATATGCTCCTTTGGTAATTCAAATGTAGTCAGTTCTAGTTATTCATTGGTGCATAACCAGCTCTCCCAAAATGGCTTAAAAAGAGCAACAATTTTATTATACCTCATAATTTTGTGGGTCAAGAATTCAGGCAGCTGTTGGGTATGGTGCCCATGGGAGTGTGACCCGCCAAATGGCTCAGTGTGCCTGCACATTGGTGAGGATGGCAGGGAGACTGGGTTCGTGCATCTGTCAACCTAAACACCTTCATGTGTCCTCTCTCAGAGGGACTCAAACATCTTATGAGAGGCTGTGAGATCCAGGGAACAGCAGAAGCCCCAGGGCCCCTTATGACCCAGCATCAAAAGTCACATAGTGTCACTCTATTGGTTGAAGTAGTCACAAGCCCTCCCAAATGCAAGGGAACAGAGACTAGTCCTTGCCTCTTCTTGGGAGCAACCGTATTTCCAAACTACCCCACAGCCCAAGAAGTATACTTTGAGAAGTGCTGCCGTAGAGAAAAGTCTTGAATGGCCCCCACACTGCACCTAGGGCTCAATGGCAGCCATGTTTCCAATATAGTACTCATTCCTCTGTAGGTATGTGAGCTAGCTTTAGCAGGTACATAGCAGAACACTAAAAAGGCATATGTATTTATACCTACATGTTAAAATTATGCATATCAGACCCATGGTTTTTATGGGTTTCACGGTTTTTATATGACTCCTTAGACAAGGTTAAGTTATTTTTAACAATTCATCTTAGAGACAATTGAAGGAGACGTAGTAAGTATATAATAGCACATGCGGTAAAAGATAGTATAAAAATTGTGATTGTGGCATTCAGTTGTCCAGAAAGCCCTGAGTTAATAGAATTAATTCACCCATTTTGGTTCTGCTTTTTTTTTTTCCTTCTGATAACTGTATCTTCACTGTTCCTGTCTTTCTTTTTCCTAGTTGGTCCTTCCTCACAGTACAATTAGAAAAATTCTTCATGAAGAAAGAGACAGCCACTTTTCTTTGCCTGGAGACAGACTGACCCCCTATCTGACTTCTCCAGCCTTCCCGGATGGTCACCTGCTTTTATCTTTGTCTTTAAAATGTTTTTTTTCCCCCTAGAGAGGTCATCCCCAATTCTTCCCATCTGATGTAGGGCTTATCCTGTAAATGGTAATTTTAAACAATAATTTATAGTTAAATGAGCTATTTAAAAACCCTCCTGCCTCCCTTAGCAACTGATCTGTTTCAGAGTCCCTGACATAGAAAAATAAAGAGTTTTATTTGGTTTTATCTCACACTTAAACTACCACCAGTAGGTAGGTTTCTATTTCCAGCTCTGACATACCTAAAAACAAAGGGTCTTGCCTTGATTTTTTTTGGTTCCACCTTGAATGAGATTATGAACATTAACTGAGAGTCCACAGATTTTGAAATGTGAAGTAATTTGGACTGGAGAAGGACTAGAACTTACAATGCATGTTCTCGAATTTATAAAGTCTTTATTATTTTGCTGATTACAAAAGTAATACTGGTGCATCATAGAAAAAAATTTTAATTACAAAAACTAATCTTGGTAATCACAAGTTCCCTTGGCTGGTTTCGTATTCACCAGATAAATCATTCTTGGAGCAAATATTTCCTGAAGCTACTCTGTATAAGAAAAATGTCAAAGGTCTGAGGGTAAGCTCTACAGGATGGCCCCCATGATGCCCTTGCCCTTGTTGAGCCAGTGAGGAGGAATTGGATGAGGTTAGTATTAAAGCCAAGTGGCAGAGCTGTGGCTAGCCCTGTACCATGGATTACATCCAGGTACTGGGAAGGAAGTTCTGTCCTCTGGGAGGGTTTCCAGGGGTCTTAGGTCTTGGACGCAGGGAAGTGTAGGGAGAAGGGATTCAAGGTTGGGTTGCATTTTGCATCAGACAATATGTTCCAAAGATATCCTTTTTGGGTGAATTAAGGAGATTTGAGCAGGACAAAAGTATCATCCACTGGGTTTCTACTGCTCCAACAGTGGAACTGAGCGAGTGTTAGGCTGCTGAGGGGAGGCACCCTGGGTGCGACCCTTTCTAGCCATAGCTCTTTCTTCTTCGACATCAGCGGTTTAGGTCAAGACATAGTGGATTCACTATTGTGTTCATAGAGGAGGGTCGATGACAGAATTTTAAAATAGCTCAAAGTACTGAAACCAGGAATGAAATAAGAACATGACAGGCACTAGATTCTCATCCTCCTCTGGCTTGACCTAGATAATTTGAGGATTTTGAAGTTGCTCTAAAATTTAGAAAGTCAGTCATGGAATAAAATTCATTACCATTTTCATGAATGTGCAAAATGCCCCAAATCACTTGACATCTCCCCTGATTTCTATTTTAAAACCCAACTTCCTGTGGCCATTGACCAGCATGTCTTCTGAAATATAACATTAATATAACATATAATATAAGTGAAACCAATTCCAAATATATGGATACAGGGCACATATGCTGGAGAATGAAGTAGCTCCAGATAGGTCAGTGGGTTCAGATATACCATTTCTAAGCTATGGGTTCAGATCCAGCTAAAGTAGGTGTCAGATTTTTTCCTCATATGTAATTCTCCTGGCAGCCAAGAATGTACTAGAAACTATGGAGACTGCTACCTCTTTTCAGAGCATATATATGTTTTTAGCTCCTCTTTTTTTGAATCTTATATACTAGAAAAGGAAGGGATAGTCTTTGTTATTGAGAAGTTTCCTTTCTTTTAGATATCAACTTTCTTCATTTTTATTTAAAATATATACTTATTGTAAAAAAAAATTGGAAAACACAGAATAAAAGCAACCATAATCCCTTCCTAATAACCCCTTCCTCATAAAAATAACCACTTAAATTATTTTGATAGGTTTGTTAGGTTTCCTGTCTTTGTTATGTTTGTTTTTATCATTTGACCC
Source organism: Mustela erminea (assembly GCF_009829155.1). Classification (NCBI taxonomy): domain Eukaryota; kingdom Metazoa; phylum Chordata; class Mammalia; order Carnivora; family Mustelidae; genus Mustela; species Mustela erminea. The sequence goes on along the minus strand of NC_045627.1, from coordinate 60,804,549 downwards.
AGTCCATATTGTGGAGACAGAATCCTCTCATTAGGGTTTTGCTGTAAGGGTCAGTGGTTCCAGCTTATTAACAATAGGACAATCACACTTTACATCTGTGTAACTGTTTTTTAACTTACCAGAGCACACTGATGTCCATCATCACCTTTGGTGATTATCTCAGATAGAACAAACCATTTTTCAGGAAGCTAAGTTCATAGAGTGGGGAGAGGGTCTGGCTCCACACTTCATGGCCGGGAAGGGTCAGAGCCAGAATTGGGGATCTCTAGACTTCTGATCTCAAAACTTTTCCCTACCACAATTTCTAGTGCCGTTTCCAATGAAAGACTATGTATTTGTGCACAGAAATTCCGTTTGAGAGCTGGGACTTCTACTTCCTGTGGTTTCTTTTTGAGCCATCACACACATTTGTATTTAATGTGTCTTCTGGGCTGTCAGCCTGGGAGCTTTGCCACCATCATACACATGGGAGCCGTTTGCTCACCATGCACCACTTTTCCTCTGTAGCCTGAGCCCTGGGCTTGGTCCTTGTCAGCGGGCATCAGATGCACAGAGCTGCCTCTCTGGCTCTGTGGCCAAAAGAAGAAACTTGCCTCCTGTGTCTCTCCAAGTACCTGCCTCAGCCACCGTGTCTATACTTGTAACTGCGCCTGTAACTAGTCAGCCCTTGCTGGAGGTGTGGACGAGAGCTTTTCAACTGAGAGCTTTCTATGTAAGTGGTACCTTGACCATCTGGCTGTCGCTTTCCTGTCTGGCCCTTGTCAGATTTCCTTACCACAAAAAGCAGTTCCATATTTGCTGAGGCTTTTCATTTCATCTTTTTAAATGTCCTTTTTTAAAATTCTGGGTTTGAGCCTCTTTACCTACATCATCTTTTCTTCCCCTAATTCCAACATTTTATGTAAGTCTGTAAGATTAGGTAGACTTAACAGTTAGGTGAAATCTGCAATTCCACAGAAGGGATGTTATGATTTGGGGCTTAACATCCTAAATGAGATAGGGGTTAAAATGAAAACAAGAGGCAGAGGTGGGGGAAGGAGAACACACCAAGAAAAACCAGATGGAGGGAGAGACCATGGGAGACCCGGGAATTTCTGATTAGGGCATTTTAGTAAAAAAAATAAATAAATAAAATGTTACTGTGATCTTGAATCTTCATATGAATTATGAATATTTTGCAAATCATTCATATCTTATTATTGACGTTTGACACGTTTCTCTAGCAATTTGAAGTTGGCATTTCTTCAGCAGGAAATTCTTGTTAATTTTTTTTTTAATATCAAAGACTATTTTTAAAATAAAAAAAATTATTTTCACATAGAATTCTCACAGTTTTTCCTGAGAAAGTTGTGGTCAGTCTCTTCCTTGGACAATCAAAGCCAGCCAGTTGCTTTGATTATCCTTTATCCGTTGCAAGCCCCTGGCTGTGTTCTGTGAAGAGCTAATTTAACAGTTAGAAAAACAACAAGACTAATTGCTGGGATGAGTGGGGTTGTGCGTGAATGAGTCTAGGGGGCCCAAGAGGTGGCTTCAGTTGCCCTTTTGTCTGTGCTCTGGCCTCGTCACTCTCAGCACCATGACTACCAGTCCTGGACAGAGCTGTCCTTGAATCTTTAACCAGTGCTCCTCACTCTGCGAACCCCACTGGGACAGCTCATTGGAAAAGCATGATCAAGGCCACATTTGGGTGCCCGTGGAGAGCCAGCAACAGTCTCTCATCCTAGCCCATCACAGACACTGGTCACCTCAGTATAGCCAGGGATTTAGTTTAATTGCCAAGAACCCAAACCATTCTTTCTGCCTCAGAGTAGCTGAAATTTTTTTTATTGAACTCAGTGGGGTTTTGTCCAGTTTAGTCAGGAACAAAATTGAGTGGTTTCAGCATTAAATTTTCCAATTAAGTTTCTATCATCATCTCTGGAAAACTCATCTCATAATGGTGAAAGGCAAAACAAAACAACCAACCGAACAAAAACCTCCCAAACCCTATCTTTTGGTGCCAACTAGTTTTAGTATAATTGTATCAGTCCCCACTCATGTTATTGCCCTTAATTAGCTGGCTCAAATGTGTTCTTTGATTTCAAACCCATTTTCCCAGTGGGAGTATCATCTTTTCTGTATGTGGAAGAAAACATAATTTCCTTGGGTTCCACAGAAACTGTTCACAAAAGCCCTGCTTATTCACAAAGTGAAATCAGTGATGTCCTACCTGAGCTCATCTTCAACCCTGAATCCTTTCCTTCGTGCCAGCTCCATGAGGAAGGCTCGACGGGTGGTTCCCATTTTCTTCTCCAAAATATAGAGGACCAAATCCTGAAATTTGATGTCATGAGAAGGACAGACCATCGAGGCACCCATTTGCCTGGGCTTCTTCTTCCGAGGACCCAAGTGGACCATTTGCAAAGGATTCGTGGGAAGAGGCATCTGAGGCTTCTGTCTGTGCCATCAAGCAGTGTCTCCAGAAGTGAGGGAGAGCCTGCCCTCCTTCATGAAGAGGTCTGATGTCATTGTACTAGAAGATTCTCATTCAGGGCAAGGTTTCCTGGGCTCTGCCCTGCTGACAGCTTCCTGCTGAAGAGCAATGAAGAATGTTTATCTCGGTCTAGCTCATTTGTTCAATGTGGAAATCATAATGGAAACAGTAAATTAACTTTGCTTTCCTGTGCATTATCTTACCAGATCCTCAGAATAACCTCATGAGGAAGGTAGGGAAGCATCTTGACTCCCATGTTAGCATCTGTCTATCCATTTATTAGTCATTCATTCAGTCATTCATTTAGGCCCCTCTTGTCTTTATTTTTTATTCCTTTTTGCATTCTTGCTTATATTCTCTTCCAACTTGCTTGCATTCTCTTAGGCAGTCATTATAATACATTGGATTTCTATAGTTTCCATGGGTGTTACATGTTTTGTATAGTTGTTTTGATTTTACGTAAATGGCACTGTTAAATTTCGCATTCTGCTGATCACTTTTTCACTCAAAAAAGTGGATCAGATCCCTCCACATTATTCTGTGTTCTAATCTTTTACCTCTAATTGCTCCACAGTAGTTCATTATGGACATTTTAGCTATGTTGGTGCATTTTGTAAGTGAGGAAACCAAGGCTCAGTCAACTTACTCAAGATCACAGAGTAAGAGGCAGAACCGGGTCTTAAACTCAGGTCTTCAGACTCCAGATGTTACATATTTTAGTTTTCTCAGTGAACTAAGGTTGCCTGGAGAATAGTCTATTATGTAGCTTTAATATTGATCTTTTGGGATGGAATGGGATGACCTTCAGATAAGAATTACTGCCATAAAAAGACATTTTCATAACTTATATGAAAAGTAAAACTAGTGTCTCTCATCAATATACTTTATAGATCTCATTTCTCACATCTACTATGTGGTCAAGGCAAGCACCTACAAGCCTTAGCTGATTGAATCCTCATAATACCACCGTATGGTAGGTACTAGCATCCCCACTGAGGTAAACACCTTTGTCAAGGTTGTAGAGTGAGTATATAGTTATAGGTAGGAAATGATCAAGCTAGAACTTAAACTCAGATTTGTCCGCTTTTAACGCCTGTGCTCTTAACTATGAAGAAACATTTCTCTGTGCATGTCTTCTCCAATAAAACCAAAGTTTTGGTCACCCATTTGCTATATTATTTGAGACTTATGCTACCTCCAAAAGTGTATAGTCTCCTCACCACAACACTAGGGAAGAGTGATGTGACAGTTGCCGTCAAGCATTTGCAAAGTTGTGTTGTCCAAGAGAGCCAGATCAAAAATCTCAGGTGGAACTTACAGAGTAGTAGATTTTAAATCTCTGAAAACATGAACTTTTTATTAACTAGAGCGGTCTAAAAATGTAGGGAGATTGCATTATACAGTGGGATATTACAGGTTGTGAGAAACGTTCAAATGGGATCCAAACAGTTGTGCATTGAGATGTTACAGAGGGACTTAGACATCTGGTAAGAACCTTTAACGTCATTCTAGTATTCTGTGATTGTTTACTAAAGACAAAAATCTGGGCCCTGGAGCCCACTTTGGACCTCACCATTAGGTGTCTGGTTACTGATGTGCTGAGAGCTCTGTGTGGGAACACAGCCTTAACTACCAAGCGGCCCCACAGCATGGAGAAGCAAGACTCTTGTAAGAGCCTGGGGTTTTTATGTGCATCCCCATGGCATGGACAGAGAAGGAATGGGTGTCACCTAAATGGCAGAGGAGATGGGATACAAGCACAGAGACATGGCCGAGAGCTCAAGTCTGATGGCAGGTTGCTGGCCCAAATCCCGTGTCCATCTCTTTGAGCTGTGACCTTGACCACCTTGCTTCCTTCCCCAAGCCTCAGGTTTTCCCCTCATAACACAAGGGCTAACTGAGATAACCCACACAGCCTGCTGAGCAGAGTGCTTGGCACAGAGGAAGCACTTCAAATAACTGTCAGTTGGTAGTAATTTGGTGTTTTGTTTTTAGAGAAGAGCCAGTTGGATCTGAAATCAGATCTTTGTTTTATAAAACTACAAAATTATCAAAAGATGATGTTAACCAATATTTTACTTAGTCTGCTTTGAATCACTGGTATTGAGAAAATTACCACAAAAATTTAAAATGTGATAATGGCTGTCTGGTTATCAGGCTATTGTCTCTCAGCCCTGAATCTACTCTTTTTATGTTGGGGTCTATGAGGTTGGGGCTGGGAGTGCGCTAATGCCATTTCTCCTGGTAAACTCGCTCTGTGCTAGGCTCCACCAGTAGGGGGCACTAGAGGGACACTGCAAGGCTTGGCAGAAGGGGCAGGTCTTGATCCTTTTGGTTGGCTTGCTGATAACTCCTGGTCTTCTCAGTAATGGTTTTTCACTCTGGCCACAGCTGCTGGTTCCACTCTGCAACATTTTAAAAAAACAATTTAAATTATTTATTTTGAGAGAGAAAGAGAGAATGAGAGCATGAGCAGGGGGAGGGGCAGAGGGAGAAGCACACTCCCTGCTGAATGGGAAGCCAACATGGGGCTTGATCCCAGGACCCAGGTGATCATTACCTGAGCCAAAATCGAGTGCATTGCATAACAAAGCCACTCAGACCTTTTTTTTTCTTTCCTTCCTTTCTTTCTTTCTTTCTTTCTCTCTTTCTTTCTTTCTTTCTTTTTTTTTTTTTTTTTTGGTACAACCAGGCATATCTTCATCATGTCCTTCAGAGATACTAACACCAGCTAGACCCATGTCCTTTTCAGGGGTCTGAGTCTTCCTGTGATGTACAGGGCAGCATCCCCTCCTCAGAGATCTGTTGTCACAGCTCCACGGAGACTCCCTGCTCCATGTGTGAGATTCCAGTAATCTCAACTTGGCCTCTTTGTCCCCACATTCCTAGAAACAGGCCGTGCTCCCTGCAGTCACTCTCTGACTTATCTCAATGTCCTTTTGCTTTTCAGTCTTCAAACCTGCCTGTCAAACTAGTCCCTTATATTAAATTCTTTTTGTTGAAATACCTAGTATGTTTTCCATTTTCATAACTGGACCCCAACTGATACACTGTTCAGTTAAAGTGAGGCATAGGAGATGAGGACCCACCTACACTTCTGGAGCATCTTTCTAGAAGGAACTCTGACAAAAAAAATCTTTAAGACATCCTAATCCTCTGAACCAGCATTTTCATTTTGTTAGGAAAGACAAATAAATATGAACGCACTAAGATGTTCATTGCAGCCCTTTGCAGAGAAAACTTAAAACAACATAAATGTCCAATCACAGCGGGGGTGGGGGTGATAAAGTATAAGAGGATATTGTGTAGCCACTAAAATTGCGTTATGAGAAAATACTTTAAAACATGGGTAGGGTGCCTGGGTGGCTCAGTGGGTTAAAGCCTCTGCCTTTGGCTCAGGTCATGATCTCAGGGTCCTGGGATCGAGTCCTGCATCGGGCTCTCTGCTCAGCAGGGAGCCTGCTTCCTCCTCTCTCTTTCTCTGCCTGCCTCTCTGCCTACTTGTGATCTCTCTCTGTCAAATAAATAAATAAAATCTTAAAAAAAGATATGGAGACTCTCCAACCACAACCTAAAAAAAATAATGGGTAAATGGGGGTGCCTGCGTGGCTCAGCCATTAAGCATCTTTCTTCAGCTCCGGTCATGATCCCAGGGCCCTGGGATGGAGCCCCACATCGGGCTCTCTGCTCAGCAGAAAGCCTCCTTCTCCCTCTCCCACTTCCCTTGCTTGTGTTCCCTCTCTCGCTGTGGCTCTCTCTGTCAACTAAATAAATAAAATCTTAAAAAGAAAATAAAACATAGGTAAATGTTTGCAATCTGATAATTGTAAAATCGGCATACAAAATTGGAGTTACTATGTGGCATCAATTTTGACAGAGAAGACTAGGAAAATAAATGGCCAGCCTGATATAATGGTAGATATCGCTGGTTGTGAGTTTATGCGATTTCTGTTTTCGTTTTGTGCTTTTCTGTATTTTACAAATTTTCTGTAATAAACATAAATCATATTTTCCACCACAAAAACAAAGGACTTAAAAAAATTACCTTGTGTTAACACCATGTGGCTTTAGTGGAAGCTGTGATTCAAAGGTAGTGAGGTGGCTCTGAGTAAGGTAAATCATAGGTAAACATGTTTTCTCATAATTATAGCACAGGGCTGAGTGACAAACCCCTTTATATTTTACATGAAAGTCCTGTCTCACTGCCAGGCAAGACTCCACTGAGGAATGGGAGGGGCTGTGTAATTCCACCTGGTTTATGTAACTTGCTGAAGCTGACTCTAGGGAGGAAATCTGTGGCTTCTAGGTCCTTTTTCCTGCCACTGGGCGTCCTTTTCAGTGGTATCACATGACCTGTGCTAGGATGACAGTTATGAGAGCTGCAGCCATTATCGTGGCTTAGGGGAGGGAGGTGTGAAACTCCTTGGCCTCACCTTGAAATGGGTCTGAGTATACTGACGTCTCATTGTTATTTCAGGAATTAAACTGAATTGTGCTCATAGTAAAAGTGCCTGGAAAATCATGAACTACTGTACAAAGGTCAGTTGTTCTTGTTATTCTCATTGGCACTGCAGCTAATGGCAGGAATTGATTAATTTCCTCTTACTGAGCCATCATTTTCTGGAGCTGTTTGCACCAGATGTTGAGCACACCCTTGGTCCGGTATATGGGTCAATCAGCCCCAAATCTCTGTGGCTTAGCACAACAAAAGTTTATTTTCTCTCATGCTACTTTTTGGTAGAGGGTTTTTCTTCACTCAAGACTCGGGCTCATGGAAGCTTTTCATCGTTTTGTACCTGTACTGTCTGGACAATGAAATTTTCTTAGTTGCCATGGCGGAGAAGAGGGCGCTGGGAGGTCTTGCATCAGCAAATAAGTTCTTTGTCTCAAAAATGGTACATATGACTGCTGGTCATAGCCCATTGGTCAGAACTAATGACATGGTCCTACCTCAATGCATCAGGGCTTGGAAATGCAGGGGAGCACTGGGAATTTGGATTTGGGGGGAACATTCCTGTTTCTGCTATGCCCAGGATCAAACTAAGTGCTCATTGATGGTTCTGGAGATGCCCAGTCAATGGGATGTTACTACATCTACACTAAAGCCATGGCAGAGATTAAGGAGGACCAGAGCCTTGTACTTCCTAGAGGAGAAGCTCAAGAGAAGGACCACACTGTCCAGTAGTCAGGCTATTCTTGGACCTCCTAAGAATTCTAAGCTATTGGTATTGTCCTGGGGACAAGAAGATCTGATCTCTCTGAAATTACCTCCATACCAACTGTTCTACCTTTCAAGCAGTGTATTTAGAGAAGAAAGTCCTTTATCACATGTCAAAGTCTATCCTAAATTTGAGTCAGGTGCCCTCCCTGCTCGAAATCTTCTGTGCCTCTTCCCATGAGAGCGTGGGTCACTCTGTATTGCAGTGCTCTAATCCCCTGTGTGTACCTCCTGTTGGGGCAGGACTCATGTAGGTTGTATTCACATCAGAATTCCCAGCTCCTAACACAACACCTTGTATAGTAGACACCAATTAAAGGAGAAGAAGCTAGAGACCAAATGTAAGTTGATATTATTATTACTATTATTAAGCTTCTGTGCTGTTTGGGTAACTGTGATGTGAATCTTCTGCCATGATCACCCTTTTCCACCCTACCCATTCCTGATTAAATGTCTCTTCAGTATGAGCAAGTATAATACATTTCTTAAGGAGCCAGACTACCTGAATTCAACACCCAGAGATTTATGAACTGTGTGACTTTGGGCACGTTACTAAACCTCTCTATGGCTCAATTCCCTCATCTGTGCAATGGGGATTATAATGATTTCTGTCTTGTAGGTGGTCAGGAGGACTAAATAACCACTTCAAAGAGTATTGGCATGCAAAAAGTCTTCAGAAGTATTCACTGCTCCTGTAACAGCCCAGCCTTCTTGTTCCCCTTCCCTCCTCTGTCCATTGCTGTCCTTCCCCTGAATCCCTGTACACTTGAGAGGTGTTTTCTCAGAGTACTTCCCACTGGCCTTTTGATGTCCCTAGACTCCATCAAAAGTGGTATCAGATCTCAAAGAGACTAAAGGAGTGCTTGCCATATTCCCAACATGGGTTCCGAGGAACACTAGTCTCATGAAGTGTTCTAGGCCAAACAAAAAGTTCTGTAGTGAATTAAGTTTAAGAAAGCCAGACAAACTTTATACAATATGTGTTAGAAGGTGAACATTTTTGAGAAAACCTTGCGATCAAGAAACCTTTTAAATTTTGTTTAGCTCCATGTATTCCCAACTCACTTGTGTTTTTGTTTGCTTGTTCTCTAGAACACTTGCAGCATCTTGTTGAACACAAGTGTTGATGACTACATACGCACTAAGCCTAGGGGCCTGGAGTTAGGCCTGGTAACCACCTGCCACTCACAAGGTATGTGATCTTGGGCAAGTTGCTTAACCCATGGGATTCTCAGCCTCTGATTTGTAAAATGACAATTATGGTACCAATTTTATTGCACTGTAAGTGAGGAATAAGAGAACATAAACATGTCGCCTGGCCCACTGGGGCTAGTCCCTATTCTACTCTTGCTTTCACCCTGCCTCTCCCAGGGGCTGGTGGACATGGTTGGTGCTCGGCTTGGGTAGGCAGGGCCAGACTGCTGGAAGGAACACACCTGGTTATTGGCTGCCATTGTCACACTCCTAGGCAATGCTGTCCTTCTTAGCTTAATGTTGACTTGTTCCTCCATTTTGGATAATACTTGGTCTCCTTATGATCCTTCTTAGAGAACTTTATGAGTGTGAGCGTATGGGACAGGAAAGAAGGGAGAGGGTGGTTTGGTGGAAAAGTGGACCTCTTCTCCTCAACATTATTTTTATCCCTAGCAGTCCCGTTGCTCTGTTTTTGTAATTTAGAATAAGTCAGTTTGTGAGAGAAAACTTCTGCTTCCGGTCGTTTTATTTTCTTTTATATATCAGATATCTTGTATCACCTACTCATTTCAGCTGTAGGACTGGGAACTCTGCCATCCCCAAATGTGCGGCAGGGTTTTGTTTTGGTTTGGTTTTTTACCGAGCACCAGTTTCCTCTGCCACCTCAACAGCTGTGCTTGGTTCTTGGCAGCAGATGTCTTCTGGAGCTTCGAAGAGCCTCCTTGGAAAAATTTGTAGAGCTCCTTGAATGACAAAAGTCTTAGAAAATGTGCCCCTGAGAAGCAATCTGTAGCTTAGTTAGTACAAGGAAACTCCATATTTCAGTTATGATTTGGGATTTCACATTTGTCTACAAAGGGAGAAAGGAGGGAAAGAACAAGGAAATTGGTGGAAACAGCGCTTATTTGTCTTAGTATTTATTCAAAAATGTTTATTAAACTCCAGCTGTGCACAAGATGGTGGGTGAAAGCATGAGTAACCAGCGTGGAGAGATAAAGCACAGGTGCTTGCCTCAATGGAGAGTTTAAAAGAGAGTTGGAATTTTATTTGCAAAGAATTGGGAGCCATTTGAGCAAAGGCAGAATGCAACAAAATGGTGCCTTAAGAAAATTAGTCAGGCAATAATGAGTAGATGGATGGAAGGGAAGAAATTAGGAGACATCGTGATAATCTAGGCATGAGGTAATCAAAGACTGAACTGGGGAAGCCTAAGGAAGTCTGAACAGAACCTGAAGGGGGAGCCACAGGAGCTCATGACTGCACCGTGGGCCACTGGATGGGGCGACTGGGGTTACTAATGGCCCCTGGACACCTGGTGAGAAGTCCTCTGGTACTGCCAGTCCCCAGATGATTTCCAAGTCTTTATCTCCAGCCCATTCCTCTCTCTTGAGTGCCAGGCCCACTTAGGTTGCTCTTACAGGTCTTACTCAAAGTGCCTAAAACAGAACTACGAGCCCACACTCCCCAAGCTGCTCCTTCATCTCTTCCCCAAATCCTTTTAATCATCTCCTTGTCACTTGATGGTGTTTCTGAGATAACCAGTAACATCTCTGTCCCTTCTGCATGACACACCAGCAATAAGGACAGAGGGTACATAGGCACCCAGGATGAATGTTAGACAGCTGACTGGCAAAGTTCTAGAACATTTAGCCTTTGGCTTTCGTCAGCAGGCACTGGCCGGCTCCACCATGCCACCATGACACCATCTGAGATGAGCTTCATTTCTGTAAACAGGAGAATGGAGCTTGGTTCTTTAGCTCCTACCTTCGGGACACTTAAAAGGTCATTGAGAACTTTTATGGTATCATCACATTATGATGATAGAGTAGCCATCATGGTCCTCTGAAAAGGTGTCAGGCTTTATGAAGGTCTTCAGTGGCCATCCTCATGCTCATTCTTCAGAGAACCTGGAGGACATTGAAGCTGCCCCTCTTACAGTCTCCTGCTGGCATAATTCAAGGAGGAAAGGGGAGGTGCCAGAATGAGGCTCACAGAGGACAGAGCCTGCCATTCCAGAGTGAGGAGGGAGGCGCCAGATCTCTGAGAGTGCTGAACGCTGACGCTGAAGTGGGCACCAGGAAGCTGGAAGAGCTTCTGAGCAGGACAGTGGCGGGAGCAAGTGAGCCCAGCAGCGAGGCGTAAAGCATCAGAGGGGACTCCTCAGACATGTGGAGATCCAGAGCTCTCACTCCAGCTGTGAGACCACTGCAGTCAGTCAGTAGAGAGCTGATGAAGGCTGAAACTGGGGCCATTCATTCATTCACCAATATTTATCGCTTGGTTACTCTGTTCCAGGAACTCTTCTACTCAATAAAAGAACAGAGTCAATAAGCCGAAGTATCCCTGATCTCATGGGATTTACATTCTATTAAAGAGAAACAGACAATACATATAATTAATAATTAACTAGAGTAGGCCAGATGGTGGTAAGTGCTATGGAAAGACTCGAGTGGATAGAGGGGGCAGTAGGGGTGGCAGTTTCATCTAGGACTATCAGAAGGCCTCACTGAGCAGGTGACATTTGGGCAAAGACTTGAAAGAAGCTAATGGCAGTGGGGCTGGGGATGGAGGGCAAATAGGACAGAAGGAGGCAAATCAGGAAGGAACAACTTTGAAAAGAAAGAATCTGGGGTCATTTAGACAGTGAACTGGAGGACAATAGGATCACAGCCAAAACTGTGAATGGGTAGAATTAAACCAAATTTGAAGTGTGTTTGGCCTTTATGCTTTGAAAAGAGTCAGTTGAAGAGTTCAGTTATTCTTTGTCAGATTTTATGGGGCCAATTCTATGCTTTAACAGTATTTATAAATCTAGGGATTTGAGATGGTCTCAGGTCAGAGGAGTGGGGAAGCAGAGGCTGATGTTAGCAGAATGCTTCAAATTCCCAGATGCTCCTCATCCCTTAGGAATGGACTGTCCCTCCCTCCTGCTGTAAACATTACTACGGTTACAGATGTCCCTGCCATGGCTGTTTGCTATGCTGCCTACAGCCCCCTTTCAGGTCTGAGGCACATGTTTCCTCCCCTGCAGGGAGTGCTTCGAGCTGGTGGCTCACTGCCAAAGGGAGCCACCTGGCCTAAGGGCAGAACCTTCCCCGGGGGACAGCCACATCGTTACTGGTGGTGGGGTGCAGGGCCAGTTATGAAGGCCAGACCATCTTGTTTCAAGGGATGACAACTCTGAAGTCATCCCCACTGCCCCTAGCTCCAGAGCATACTATGGGATCAGCTGAGGCCTGGGTTCTGTCTGCACTGTGGAACAACTGTCTCCTCTACTTGGGTCATTCCTTCACCCCCAACAGCTGTTGATCCCACCGGCATCAAGAGGCTTCCTGCACACAAACCCTCATTTCAGGATCTTACAAACTTGTCCAGAGAACACGCATTTGACACTTAACCTATTTTGATTGTCTTCTAACCACCTTTCTTTAAGATAAGCAGTGCTTATCTTCCTACCACGATCAGGAGACCACCCTTGACCTCTTTGTATATCCCAGGGGGTGTAGAACTTGTCCTTGTGGGAAGGTGACAGTCCCTAATGACAGGCTTAATAAGCTTTCTTCTTCCATCCAGAGAAGCCAGTGAGAACTGGTGCACAGAAGAGAATAGCTCGGGCCCACAAATGTTTGTGCCAAACCATTTCTCTAAAGCTGGTTTTGCTGGGGATGCAGCCAAAACCCTTTTATTCCCTGCCAGGAAGTGAAAGTCTTTTATCACCACCTGGGAGGAAAAAGGGGTTCAACCGCTCAGGCTTAGTAGAAACAATCTCACATTGGTGAATAGGGGATAAAACTCAGTTCTGGGTGCAACAACTTTGAGAAATTTATACTGAATGTGTATTTCTCAAAGAGAATAGGGAGAGAGGCAGGCACTCACTTTTGCCATGTTAACCTTTTTTCATGAAAGTTTGTGAGCAATTGTTTACTTTCTAAAAATAACAGAAAATTTTATATTCAATATTTTTAAATTATGGAGACTATAGTTCAGCTTTGAGTTATATACTAAGTGATGTGATTATATTTGACCAAAGTGTTTTAACTTGTATAAACTTGATGCTCAGTTGTGATGCAAAAGAGCCTGGTTCCTTTCAAAAATTTTCTGGGGTGGCAGGTTACTTAGTCTCAGAGGAAATAAACCTTTGTCTGAGCTCTACTAAAAAAAGGCAGAAGAGAGTCCGACCTAGAGAACTTCAGCTGGAGCTCACCTCAGCTTGGGGGGAGGACACAGGGAGAGAATAGGGAGAGTTCCAGAAAAAATCCAAGAAAAGCCCGGCAGCTCTGAGAGGAAAATTCACTAAATTATAGATGTTAAATTAAGAGTCCCCTGGGATACTGGGGCACGGTATGGTGGATGTCTTAGTCAGTTTGGGCTGCTTATAATAAAAATACCATAGACTGGGCAGCTTAAAAAAAAATCAGAAATTAATTTCTCACAGTTCTGGAGGGTAGAAAGTCTGATATCAAGGTGCTGACCAATACAGTTCCTGGTGAAAACCCAGTTCCTGGTTTGCGGATGGCTGGCTTCTCACTGTATCTTCACATGGCAGAGAGATCTTTAATATTTTTTCTTATAAGGATACTAGTCCCCTTATGAGGGCTCCACCCACATGACCTAATGGCCACCCAGAGGCCCCCACTTCCAAATACTACCATATCAGGGATTAGGGCTTTAGCATGTGAATTTTGGGGAGACACATTCAGTCCACAACAATGGGTAAAAAATAAAAGTAAAACCAAAAAAACACTGTTTACTTGTTACATGCAAACATTGCTACATAAATATTTGTTCTCTACTGAGAACTTTGGTTCGTATCCCTGACTACAGTAGAACTACCTGAGGTTTTTTTGTTTTTGTTTTTTTAAAGATTTACTTATTTATTTTAGAGAGCGGGGAGGGGCATCGGAGAGTCTTAAAGCAGAGTCTGCACTGAACATGGAGCCCAACATGGGGCTCGATCTCATGACCCTGAGATTATGACCTGAGGCAAAATTATGTCCAACTCTTAACTGATTGTGCTACCAAGGTGCTGCAAACTATCTGAGTTTTTAAAACATCAGGAACCAGGTTCCATCCCAGGATAATGGAGGCTGAATCTTAGAAGGTGGTGGTAGGCGGACCATCCATGGTTTTCACCAAGCACCACAGTTACCCTGCTGTGCTGCCAAGGCTGAGGCAACTGCTGGTTTAGGATTTCACTGTGGATGACTGCCATTGCTAACTCTACTTTGTCTGCCTTCATAGAAAGCTGAAAAGATATGGAGACATAGCTCTTTTCTTACTCCCTTTTGATATTTGGACTTGTTAAATGAAATCACTACTTTTTTTTTTTTTTTTAGTTGACATATAATGTATTATTTGTTTCAGGGGTACAGGTCTGTGATTCATCAGTCTTACACAGTACACAGCACTCACCATAGCACATACCCTCCCTGATGTCCATTACCCAGCCTCTCCATTCCTCCATCGCCTCCACTGCAGCAACCCTCAGTTTGTTTCCTGAGATTAAGAGTCTGTTCTGGTTTGTCTCCCTCTCCGGTTTCATTTTGTTTCATTTTTTTCCTTTTTTCCCCTACGATCCTCTGCCTTGTTACTTAAATTCCATAAAGCAGTGAGATCCTATGATAATTGTCTTTCCTTGATTAATTTATTCCCTTAGCATAATATCCTATACTTCCAACCACATCATTGCAAATGGCAAGATTTCATTTTTTATGGCTGAGTAGTATTCCACTGTATATATACACCACATCTTCTTTAGCCATTCATCTGTCGATGAACATCTGGGCTCTTCCATAGTTTGGCTATTGTGGACATTGCTGCTAAAAACATTGGGGTGCAGGTGCCGCTTCAGATCACTACATTTGCATCTTTAGGGTAAATACCCAGTAGTGCAATTGCTGTGTCATAGGGTAGCTCTATTATCAACTTTTTGAGGAACCTTCATTCTATTTCCCAGAGTGGCTGCACCAGCTTGCATTCCCACCAACACTGTAGGAGAGGTCCCCTTTCTCCTCATGCTCACCAACATCTGTTGTAAAATCATTACTTTTAATGTTTTCCTCAACATTCCTTACGACTTAAACTTGCTCCACCCAGCACTTACCAGGCAGCATCAAACAGGGCTTTGGGAGAAGGCATTCTTGTCATTTGAGTCATAGTTCCACTTTGTCAGCACCCCGTGAGCCAGTGGCCACATGCTTCTCCCCTAGACCCAGGCGCCATCTTGTTCTGGAGTTATCCAGGCAGAAAGAGAGTTACTTAATGGGACAATTTAGATTGGGCTGAGATGGCCAGATGGGACTAAACTTTAGTTCTTTTCCCACATTCCAGCAAGAAGAAAGAAAATCTGCTCTTCTCTTGTCAAAATAACAAAGTTCAAATTCTCTCTGTACGCACAAGGTGAGCAATGTTGCACCCTGACACATTGAGCTTATAAATCCATTTGCATATGCCCCTGGGTATATACACATCCACACACTGTAAGGCAAGGTAAGGCGAGGCCCTGTGAACAGGTTCCTAGAACAGGCCAGCAGTGGGCAGCACCTGGCATCAGGGAAGGTAGGCCAGCTTCTTGAAGGCGAATCCTGACACAGACGTATATGAAATGCTGCAGAATGAACATCAGTGGTGCTGTTAACATCAGTGGTGCTGTTAACATGCCAATTTGCCAGGAGCTCCCCCAGCTGTTTAGTGATCTGGTCAGGTACAACTGAGCCTCATTTCTAAGGACTTGCCCCATGCATGGAAGTTCTAGTTGTTTCCACTTGGTGTCAGCATTTTCTGTCTTAGTAGGTTTCTGGGTAAAAATTAAGCCAAGTTCTATTAAAAAAAAGTCTAGAGCATTTGGTTGTGAATAAACTACTTCACTTAAAAAAATGTTTCACATGCTTTCCCTGGTTTCACAACTCTTGCAATGCGAGGGGGTAACTGATGCTTGGGAAAACGACGGATGCTCAGCCTACCAACAGCCTCTGAGACTCAGCCTCCCTTGGCTTGGGATGGAGCCTGGTCCTTGAAGTTCTAAAAACTCAGATAGTTATATGGCAATGTACAGTTGTAGCAAGCAAGCAGGATTTTTGGTTTTGCTTTTGTTTTTTTCCATTGTTCTGGACCAAATACTTGTATTTTCCTGAAACTTGCTCCTTCACTTCCTGCTTTGTAATTTCTTTTTTTCTCTATGCAGGGAAAGGGCACCATCTTCTTTATCCACAAAAGCCAGCATGGGATTACCCCATCCATTCATTGGCTTAGCAAATTTTAGGGATCTCCATTGTGTCACATGGGTTCCTCCTTTTACGGAGCTTTTGGGATTTCGGATGGCAACCTAAAAGGGCAGAGGAAGCTGCTGGAGGCAGGGGTTCTGTAGGGAAAGAGGTGGGTTCTGGTTTTGAGCCTGGATTGCCGCTTAGCAGCTGTGTGGCCTTGGACTGGCAACTTAACTTCTCTGAGCCACAGTCCCCTCATACATAAAACGTGAATATTATACAGTTTCTTCCAGTTTACCAGGAAAGTTAAGTGTTACTTATATTCACAGGTACTCACTGAATGTCTATTGAGCATATAGGCAGGGGTTGTTCTGGCCTTGGCCTCCTCCAGCTCTGGTGCTGAGCAACAGCAAGGTTTGGAGCCAAGTAGAGGTTCACCATCCACCCTTGGTGACAGGTAATTGGCGGAAATCCTCCAATGTGCATTTAAATTTTTATAGATCTTGCACATCTGCAAATTTCTCTCCATTTAGGATATACTAATTTACACTTAGGTTTGCAACAGAGAGGTGGGAATGGACCCATTTTCTCATCCTCTTAACCCCCAGTGTCCTTACCAGACTTTGGGGATCTTTGCCAATTGGGCATGTGGGAAAACGTATCTCAGTGGCGTTTTCTCTGCAAAGCATCCATTTATATCTTGTGCCCATTTTTCCACTGGGTGTGTTGCTTTTTTCTTATTGATTTCTGGGACTTGGTTACCTATTGCAAAACTAGCCATTTCCTGCATATAGGTTGCAAATACTTGCCCATATTTGTTCTCTAACTTTTGATTTGGCTAATGGTGGTGCTTTTTAAACATACAGATTTTTTTATATTACCAATATATTGATCTTCTCTTTTATGACTTTTACATTTTGTGTCATATTTGGAAAGCCCTTTCCCACACTGAGACTCTGAAAGGAAAACAAAATTCATGGTCTCCTTTAGTTTTTTTATAGTTTTATTTTCATGGTTACATCTTTAATCTGCTTGGAATTTATTTTTGTGTAAAAGTGGGATAGTGGATCCAAGTTTCTTTCCCCCAAGTAGCTTCCTAGTTGTCCTAGATTCTTTTATTAAATAATCCATATTTTCTCCACTGATTTGAAACCTACTTAAGTTTTGAAAGAAGGTCAGAGACTTCTAAATTTGGCAGCAGGAGGATATCCAAGCTGCAAGACTTTAGATGAGGCTTGTAGCTCTTTCTGAATTGTGTCTCTTGTCATTTAGAAAAAGGAGAAATACAGGTCCATTGTTCTGAAAATGTAGTTCAACAACCAAGTGTGTGGGAGAATGGAAAGAACACAGACTCCCAGGTCAGAAAACCTGACTTCACTTCTGTTGAGTAATGGTGGGCCAGTAATTTAACTGCTCTGTGCCTCAGTTTCCTCCTCTGTAAAATGGGTCTAATAATAGCATCTATGTCATACTATATTGTGAAGTTCAGATGCATTAATATATGTGAAAGAGCTTTATAAGCGATACCGATCTGTGGGCACATTTGTTATTTGAAGTTTTACAAGTTGGTACAGCATTGCCGGTTAATTTAGGCAACACAGATCTAGAATTTTCAGTTTATTAACCTTCTGGAAATCCTTCCAACTTCTTTAGAGATGGTTAGCTTCTTTCTCTTTACTGGTGAGTGTTGTGGGTTTGCTGCTTTTTTGCTTATTAGTCTGTTTTCTGACAGCATTTGAGTAGAGGAAGGAAGAGAAGACTAGGAAGTTAGATCATCCATTGGGTTTTGAGGGAGAAGGAGGTGAATCAGCAGGAGTAGGGGGGAGACCTTGGTGGAGGAAAGGAGAACCAGAAGGAGAGTGAATGCATTTATTTGCAACCTTGTAAATATAATCATTTCCTAGAAAATGTTAAAAACTTGCTGCTTTAAATTTACTTTGCAACAAAGTTTTTTGGGCAGTGCAGAATAAAGGCTGAGCATCAGGTAGTATAGTGCTTAGTCAGAGTCCCTTGTCTTCTTAGGGTACCCAGCTTCCTCATCTCTGAAGCAGCGATACTCATAAATGCAGGCCTCATTCTCACGTGAGACTAGGTTGAAGACTGGAGTAGGCAATTGAGGAAGAAGTGTAAATATATGATGGTGGCTTGTGTTTGCCCCCCGGGGAATGCAGTCTGCGTCAGTCTGCATCATCTGCAACCAGTCCTGCTGGAGACAGGTGTGCCTTGGGTCTCGGCAGTGACCCTTCCCCATTCTTGGGGACAAATGCCCCTCCCCATTTTGAAACCAGCAGAAGTCTGGGCAGAGGAAAATGCCACTGCTATTCTGCCAAGTTTGCAAGAAAGGATGTGGGACAATGACTCCATTATCACAAGGGGAAGAGAGATTGCCTAGGAGGACAGGGGTTGCGGGTATTGGATGGGGACTTGGTAGGAGTTGGTGGGGGATGCGGGGGAGGTCCATGAGACCAACAGCAGGAGTTGGCAATGGTGGAGGTAAGGGGCTGGTCCATGAGACCAGCAGCAGAAGAGCCAGGAGAGAATGAAACTACCATTTGCGTAGCAGGTGTGAGGCACTTAAGGAAGAAAAATATCACTGTGATTTGAGTTGTTGGAACCAGAGAAACCTGTTCTTCGGAATGCACTCAGAATGCTGTGAACCTGGCTATACCCGTGCCTGCATTGATCAGTTACAATGACTTAGCAGTGGCTAAGGCAGATCTCAGTTCCCAGCATGCAGAGCTCTTCCACACACCTTATTACAGATTACAGATGCTTCCAGCCCCGGGGGAAGGGTGACTTGAAAATTCCTTCCAGGCTTTTGCTTCAGCAGCACATATACTAAAACGGGAATGATACAGAGAGGAGTAGCATTGCCCCCACACAAGGATGACTTGCAAATTTGTGATGCCTTCCGTATTTTTGAGAACACAAATGCTGCAAGCCTCCAAGGACAAAATTCCTTCCATGTTTAGCACATTTTAAGTGTATTTTGTTGTGTTCTAAAAATTTGAAAACAGATCACCTAGAACACCCAATTCATCAGTTGGCCCAGGTGCTGTAACGAATTACAGTATTTTCTCTGTGTCAGTCATTATAAATAAGTGAATTCTCAGGAAGTGTATTGGAAACCACCAGAGGATGTTTGCACTTTTTTGTGAGATCACATTGTTACATTTTTACCATGAATTTTTGGTTAATTCTATACCAGCTTAGGGAATTGTGCCTGGGTCTATGCATGTGTACTCTCGTTCATAAAAACCCTCCAGCAGGGCCAGCTCCACAGGCGTGTGGTCACCGAGGGCCCCACCCTCAAAAGAGCCCTCTACTTGGTTCAATATTCTGCTGTCACTGTCTTGAAATTCTTAATAATTTTTGAGCAAGGAGCTTCACATTTTCATTTTGTACCAGCTCCCACAAAAGATACAGTCAGTCCTGCTCACTATGAAATATTGGACTTTGTTCAGAAGGGCAAGTAAGGTTATTTTTTAAAATTTTAATTAGGTCTTTATCAGGTTTTTTGTTTGTTTGTTTTGTTTTTTTAATGCCTGCCATTCAGAGAAAGAGGAACTCTCCTACACTGTTGGTGGGAATGCAAAGTGGTGCAGCCACTCTGGAAAATAAAATAGAGGTTCCTCAAAAAGTTAAAAATAGGACTACTGTAAGACCCAGCAATTACACTACTAGGTATTTATCCAAAGGATACAAATGTAGTGATTCCAA
The DNA here is from genome assembly GCF_009829155.1 of Mustela erminea. NCBI lineage: Eukaryota > Metazoa > Chordata > Mammalia > Carnivora > Mustelidae > Mustela > Mustela erminea. The sequence goes on along the minus strand of NC_045627.1, from coordinate 60,784,739 downwards.
GGGGCATCTATACCCCAATATTTATGGCAGCAATGTCTACAATAGCCAAACGTGGAAAAAGCCCAGATGTCCATCGATAGATGAATGGATAAAGACGGTGTGGTATATGTGTATGTATATGTATATATGCACACACACACACACACACACACACATACACACAATGGAATATTACTCAACCACCAAAAAGAACGAAATCTTCCCATTTGCAATGATGTGGATGGAACTTTCACTTATGCTAAGTGAAATAGATCAGTCAAGGAAAGATGACTACCATATGACTTCACTCATATGTGGAATTTAAGAAACAAAGCAGATGGATGTGAGGGAAGGGAAGGAAGAATAAAATAAGATGAAAACAGAGAGGGAGGCGAACCATTAAGAGGCTCTTAACTATAGGGAACAAACTGAGGGTTGCTGGAAGGGAAGTGGGTTGGGGGATGGGGCAACTGGGTAATGAGCATTAACGAGGGTCCTGGGTGTTATATGCAACTGATAAATCACTAAATTCTACTTCTGAAACTAATAATACAGCATATGTTAATTTAAAAAAAAAAAAAAACACCTACCCTTCAGGGATGTAGAAGTTTACGTGGCAATGTTTATGGGGGAAAAGTGCTTCATCATGTCAACGTATAGACAAAAGTATTAATCTTGAAAAAAACAACAGCAAATAAATAGTTGTGAAAGGAATAAAAACGTAGTTGAAATAATGTCTTTGGTTCAGGAGCATTAATTTCAACCACGTCATCCCCTCTACCTAGAGGAAATGAGAGAAAAATAAAGAGGCAGAACAGAGAAGGTCAAGGTATAGCAAAGAGTGGAAGCAAGGGTGGGAGAGTGAAATGAATCAAGTTTTGAGCCCAAGAGTCTTCTTTTGATGCAAAAGAGCAATTTGCATGGTCACCCTCTCCAATGAGTGCATTATCTGATGCTGTTGACTTCTCAGGGAGACAGACTCTGTGTTCTCTCCACTGTGTGGTTTAAAAACTTTGGTGTGTCCAGATTTGCTTTGCAGTGGACGAGCGTCCTCATCTTGGTGACTGCTAGACTCAAAGTAAAACAGCTGCTCGGTGGCTTTGACACCTCTCTCTCCATGCTTGCAGGTGCCTTACTGTTTTGCCTGAGCCTGTAATAAGAAAGTTAAAAAATAAGTTAGCTTCTTTTCTTATACTCTGCAAATACATACCTCTCTCCCTGAATTCTCAACGTTACTATATTATATTTTTGGTCCCGGCTATTTCTTTCACCAATTTTCTCTTAAACTGATATATGTTCACCCAAGAGATGATTCTGTTGCTTTAAGAAAGAAAAAAATGTCACACTTGGTTGGTCTGAAAATGTAGCACCTGGCACCCATATTTAGAAATGTTCAGACACACACACACTTACCAGCCTTTCGCACTGAAGTGTGCAAAGCATCACAGGAAGCTCATCGAGTTCAATCATTTATTTGTAAGTTGGTTGTTTGGAACTTGAAAGCACTTTTTCCCATAGAAGCAAAGCTATAAATGGGGCTTTGGTCCCCAGGCTTAAAAGACTGTTGCAGAAATGTCTGCTATGGAGACACAGTAATTGAGCCAAAGGGAAGAGCTAAAGTGCTAAAGAAGTAAAGCCTGTTTCCTTTGAGTGCTTCCCTGGAAGAGGGATGGGTTTCATGTAAGGAGGCAGTGGAAGCAGCTGGAGGCTTCCAAGGAACCTGGGGGTCCCATCAGTGACCCAGACCCTTGGTTGCTCCACTTCAAAGCCCGGGTGCTCTTCCTTCCCCATGCAGGGGCGTACCACACAGTGCTTTGGTGGCACTCCCATGTGTGGGTCTATTTGTGGCCCAGAATGGAAAGGAGAGCAAGAGAGAAGGGGAAATTTTCTTGAGGTATCTGGAGTTTTAGAAAAAGAGAGCAAATGAAGCTGGGTGACCTTGTGGTGCCAGAGCTCATATTGTTCCCTTAGAAGAGAAAGTCCCTCTTTGCTCCTCTCCACAAGCTTCCTATTCGTATGGAAAGCTCCAGCCCACAGGTCCTCTTCTCTGGGGAGCTGTCCCTGTTTTCCGAACTCCCCACTAGCTCTCAGTGCAGCGTATATCTATCTATCTCTGTGAAAGCATACTTAACATTGTTCATAATTATTTCTCTGTATGTCTCCCCCACTTGATTAGGAACCCTTTAAAGAAAAAATAATTTAAGTTCATTTTTAAAAATTTCAGGAACCTACTCAAGAATGTGTGTCTCCTTTGTCTATGTTGGAAGCAAACTATGAACAGTAAAAACTGGGAACTAGGGGAACTAGTGGGAACATCATCCCACCGCAGGGGAAGATTGGAGACTGTGAGGAAGAAGTCTCAGATCAGAACCTACCCGTAGGTTCTTGGTTCTCTCCCCACATACCAAGACCTTCACTAGTCCAGAACCACTTGCCTCTTATCCATGATGTATAGAAGAAAGACACCTTGAGGTGGGTTGGGGACATAGATACTAAGTGTAAGCTCCTGCTTTATAAGCCATGGGGGCTATATTTTGAGGGTTTCTGGTAGCCATTCTCCCTTCTTCCAATGACAGCCCCTGACTTTTGTGTGGGGATCAAGGGTGGGCCTCTGACCCAGCTTCAAGATGGAAGATGGGTATCACTTCCCCCTTGCCTTGGTGTTAGCTCTAGGGATGGAGATGTGGCCAAAATATTCCACATGGGGGGGTGGACCTCTCATTTTTCAGGGTGCTGTCACCATCCCATTGTACTTGAAACTGAGGTTGGAGCAGCTGGAGTGGTGGTGTGTTGGTAAAAGTTTAATAATTAGCTTTCAAACAAAAACCCGAACAGTCCTGTTTTTTAGTTTCTGCCAACTCCTATGGTGTAAATACTTTGACCGTGGCTGCTTTCAAACTCCAGCAGTGTCATTGAACATGGAATTAGGAAGAGATGTACCGTGGCCGACTGCTACATCATCTTCCCACCTTAGAGACAGATGCTGTAGGGGTGTGTAATCTCAAGAGCACAGAGATTAGTAAAATATATTAAAATAATCAGAAAGAGATGAGTTTTGAATATCTACTGCCTTTGCTTTAAATATAACTTATTTAAAGCTTATTTAATTTATTTTTCAAATAATGGCTACATTAACAATAGGTTCACAACATTTCTGAAAATTTAATGGTCTTCCAAGAGCTGGGATGAGCTAGATCCAGCAACCCACTGAGCCAGAGCCACCTGGGCACCTTGCATGTTAGTTACTACATTATTTTTAGATGATTACATCATTTCTAATTCTGCACTATTGTATATAACTCTACACTCAGGAAAAATTTCTAAAATTTTACTTTATTCTTTTGAGCATCTTAACATTTTAAGATCCAAATTGCCTTCTGGGATGTTTCTTTCGATCTGTAGTCCTGCCTGCCACAAGGGTACCCATTTAATAGTGCCTTTGACAAACTTGAAGCTGATCACTTCTTAAAAGCTGAACCAATTTGATAGATTCAAAAGATGGTACTTATACTCGCTTTAATTCATTTCTTTGCTTTAGTGAGACTGTGAGCTTCCTTATCAGCTATTTGCCCCTCTTCTTTTGAGAGCTAACCTTTTGTGCCCTCTGCTCACTTTCTACTGGGCGATTAGCCATTTATTGATTGATTTGACAGATTTCTTTCAATAGTAACATTATAGAACATTTATGATGATTTCTTTATATAACATGGCTTTCTATAAATATTTGTTACATTTTACATGAGGGGTCCTCTGACTTACAGAAGAGAAAAATATTGAGGATTTCCTGGATGGCTTAGTGGGTGAAGCATTTGCCTTCAGCTCAATTCATGATCCCATGACTTGAGATCTTGGTCTTGGGATCGAGTCTCACATTGGGCTTCTCTGCTCAGTGGGGAGCTTGCTTCTCTCCCTCCCTCTGCCTGCCGCTCCCCCTGCTTGTGCTCTCTCTCTCTCTCTCTCTGTCAAACAAATAAATTAAATATATTTTTTTAAATGTTGAATCACAGGAGACAGGAAGTCATGCTCTGGGAGGATGATAGTGATGTATCGAGTTTTCTCATTACAACTCTAAGGCTAGCATAGGCGTTCTTGGTTGTTCCCAGTCTGTCAATCCCTGATACACCATTTCTTAAAAGGGAATTTGAATTCTTCCATTCAGGTAACCTGAGGTTGGAGCTGTGAAGATTCATTTAAGCCGTTTCACTTTGGGAACAAAATTATTAAGTTAAAAAATTGTAAATAGAATAAATAAAGAGAAAAGCATGTACATTTTTCATAAGCAATCTGATTCCCTGCTCTAATTCAAAATGTCTTGCCCACAGACGTCTTTGCAAAACAGAACACTGTACATCAGTTGGGAATAAGGTGGTCTTCATTATTTCTGCTATTGCTTTTTTTCTGGTTTGTAGTCTTTCTCTAAAGTGGACTTTTGCAAGTCAGTTCACCTTCTGGGCCTTGATTTCTTCGTCTTTGGAATGCTAGATAAAATACAGGACATGATGCAGTATTCGGGACATGCTTTTACTAAAAAAGTATCTGTTGGCCATCTGCAATGATCTGGGCATTCTGTGTTTTTTTTTTTTGTTTGTTTTGTTTTGTTTTTTGGCTGAATCTGGTAACTCCCTTTCTAAGGCCTATTCCAGATTTGACAAACTATGATTTGACAAACTCCCTGTCTAAGGCCTATTGCAGATTTGTCAAACTATATTTGACAAACCAGATTTGACAAACAAGGCCCTCTGTAAGGCCTTGAAATGTAACCGAATTTATAGGCATTTTGCAGTCTGGGTAATCTGGATCCTGCACTACAGTGGAATACCACTGTCCAGAGAACCATCCCAGGGCCAGCAGGAAAGGAGATGTTGGTGAGGCATGGGGAGGCCAGGGCTCTGGGTGCAGATAGTTAAGACATGGGAAGCAGAGCAATAATGTGCAAGAGACTGTAGGACTGACAACCACTGATCTTTTTCCTTTGCTCCATCATTTAGCCTTTTTGAGAATGTCATCTAGTTGGAACTAAACAAGATGTAGCCGCCTCAGACTGGCATCTTTCCCTTGGGGATTTCAGGTGCATTTCAGGTCCCTCTGTGCATTTTCATAGCTTGACATCATTTCAGAAATCCTCATACATATGTTATTACTCAGAGTCAAAGGAGTGAGTGGCATTTGAGATTTCTTTGCAGTTATTTTCGTTCTTAGAAAATATTTTATTGAGGATGTACAGAGGACTCGGTCCAAGAGTCAAGATAATCCTCTTCTCTGGGATATGTTACCACTTACATTCATTTGTTTCTGTTTATTTTTATAGGTAATATTTGCCTTTTTCACAATGTTTGACATACTTTTGTTTTTGGGACATGTCAAACCTAGTTTAAAAGTTGAAATACCATAAAAAGATTCAGAAAGTCTAATCCTTATCACTTCTGCTGTTTCCAGCTCCCTTTTGCCTCCTGTTGGTGACTATTTTCATTAGCAGCTCATTTATCCTTCCCGGGTTTATGTTTATTTTTACAGTAAGTGTGTGTCTATAAACTTTCTCTATCTTCTTGATAAAAACAAAAACAAAAGCAACTGACCCTGCCCAGACCTTGAGAATCCTGGAGCTCACACCTTTTTGTATGGTTATGCTGAACTCTCCCGTAAAGATGGGTCAAAATTTATTCAGCTAGACCCCACTAATAGCCATTTAGGTTTCCCGATGTTTCGCTGTTGCAAGTAAAACAGTAATAACTGTGTGCAGATGTGGCCTGGGCGGGGGGGGGGGTGGCGGGCATGCACGTGCGTCTGCAGGGGAAGGCCCTAAAGGTGAGGTGGCTGAGTCGGAAGGTCAATTCATGCAGTTTTGTTAGGCATGGCCAGCGCCCTCTGTAAAGACTGTCACGTGCCGTCAGCAAAGGGTGCCCGTGTCCTCAGAGCACCCTGCCATCAGACTTTTAGATTTTTGTCAGTCTGACACGTGAGCTGTCTCTTCATCCTGGTGATCACCTTTCTTTGCAGAGGAGTGTGAGCGAGCATCTTCTCATTCGTTCAGAGACCTCTTGCCATTCGTGGTCATGGTTTTTGATCACCTTGTATCTTGGTTTTTCTTTTTTCCCATCTCAGTTTGCAGGAGCTCTTTATCTAGTAGAGATGTATATCTCTCTGATCTCTGTACATAGTATTAATATTAGTATTATCTCTAGACATCTCTGTATTTGTTATCTGTGATGCATAATGCAGTTCTTTACTCCCAATTTGTTGTCTTTTGATGCTGCTTATGATGTTTTTAAAAAATTTATAATTTTTTTATTAATATATAATGTATTATTAGGCCCAAGGGTACAGGTCTGTGAATCGCCAGGTTTACACACTTCACAGCACTCACCATAGCACATTCCTTCCCCAACGTCCATAACCCCACCACCCTCCCTACCCCCATACCCTCAGCAACCCTCAGTTTGTTTGTGAGATTGTCGCTTATGATGTTTTTTACACCATGAAAAATTTCTTTATGTTTCTCTGTTAAATTTATCAGTCTTTTATTGCTTCTAGATTTAAAGTCAAAAGGTTGTCAAATTTAACCGTGTTTTCTTCATTCTTACACTTAGCTCTGATCCACTGGGAGTTGTTTTTGGTAGGTGGTTTGAGGTTTGAATCTAGTTTTATCTTTTGGCATCATATTGAATTTATATATTAATTGGAAATAATGGACACCTTCATGATATTGAGTCATTCTACCCAAGAATATGAAATGTCTCCCCATCTGCTCAAGTCTGCTTTTGTTTTGCAACCCTTTAAACCCAGGTGGACTGCCTGGATTGGAGGACTATGAACTAGTTAAGGTTCACTTTATAAAAGATAACAGAAAATAATAATCAGTCAGAGCATCTGCTACCAAGGACTTCTGGCCTCTGGAAGCTCAAATCGCTGGAGGCTATGAGCCTTACCTTGGCTCTCCATACCTCTGACGCTCCTGTTCCTTGCACAGAGCACTCTGCATCCCCACTCTTGCCTGTTCTCTGGCTTCTTCACAGCCCTGAATGATAGAAACAACCGGGCCTCCTAATTGCCACAGATTCTTGGTGTCTGCTTCCTGCCCTGTTGCTGACTGGTGGCTGGGCTGTGTGACTGATGAGGAGAAAAGAGTGTTTGAAGACGCCCAAAGGGATGCTCCCCTGCTGGGACATAGTGAGAAATAAGATGGATCTGAAGGTGAGACTGGGTCACAGAAGAGCATGAATGACGTTCAGACTCGGTTCTAGGAGAAAAGCCTCTGAATCCTTAAGAAGAGTCATCAGCTGGGAATGTGGGCTGGGAACAAGAATGAGGGTGGATCTGGCTACCAAGGTGTCCTAGGAGGCTGAGCGGTGATCCTGGTGAGGACTCAGGCTGGCATGAGGCCGAGGTGACCTTGTGCATACTACAAAGGAGAATCTGGTTAGCAGATTGGCTGGAGGCAAGGGAGGGGGTGATGACAGTGGCCCAGGAGTTGTCCATCCTGACAACAGGCTACTCTAATGTCCCTGCCAACCAGGGACCTGGACGATACAAGAGTAAAGGCTGTTAAGGTCCAAGCTGGTCTCCTAGTGAAACAGATCTTGTCCTCCAGGCCAATTTGACATACAGAATTTTGAGTTTACTGAATGGGTAAAATAGGGAGGGGATTCGCCTCACAAAAAGTGAAGCCTTGAGCTGCAAGGAGCCTATGTGCATTTGCTCAGGTCACCGACGTGCTCTCATCTTTCTTCCTCCTTCCTTCTTCCCTTCTTTCTCCCTTCCTGACTCTACTCCCCACAAAGGAGGAAAACAGACTGTCTGCATCTGCCACACTTCCTTTTCTCTCTCTGCCTTTTCTGGCCTCTTCTGCTATTTTTTGCTCTCGAGGCCAGGCTTCCTCCCTCAGCTTCCTCCCGACCTGCCTCTGTCTGGGCTGTCTATGAGCACTGCCCAGTTAACCAGGCATAGACCTGACCAGCAGCGAGTTTGGCCTGCAGTGTCAGAAAACTGCCAAGGCCACTGCGGCTACAGGACACCCACCTCATCCCACCCCACGGAAGACAGCCAGCACAAGAGAAGGAAAAAGAGTGAATGGTTTGGGCATTAGGGGGCTGAGCTTAGGGAGCAGGAAGACGAGGTGGGCTTAGGTAAGTTATGTCACCTTTCTGAGGCTCAGACTTCACATTATGAATGATAATAGTAGCATTGCTCAGAATTGCTGTGAGGCTGACTACCATGGGAGTAGGTTATGGTTAGGAACACAGAACCCAGCTGCTTGGGAGGCTCAGTTGGTTAAGCACCTGACTCTTGGTTTCGGCTCAGGTCATGATCTCGGGGTGGTGAGATCCAGCCCCATGTCAGGCTCCACGCTTAGTGGGGAGTCAGCTTGAGAGCCTCTCTCCTTCTCCTTCTGCCCTTCCTCTTGCTTGCATGCACAAGCTCTCTCTCTCTAAAATAAATAAATCTTAAAAAAAAAAACAAAAAAAACACACCACCATACTACATAGTGCCAACATCACCACTTGCCTACTTTGGCAGTGTGTCTAAACCAGCCCTAGCAGGAGAAAAGCCATCAGCAGGTGGATAGCAGAGCAGAATGGCTGAATTTTCAGTTCTGGTGAAGACTGATACTACTTCCAAGGCTCTGTAACCTGCCACAACCACCTAGTCCCTCACTGGGAAGCAATCTGGTAAAGACCATCTCAGGCTTCTCTTCTGGAAACTGTTCAGGTGTTTCCCCTGGTGGAATCCAGTTTCTGTGCATATGGGCCAGTGTCCAAGATGCCAAGTCAGAAGGAGCCTGAGTTCTCCTTGAATCCCTTTTCTGTTCTCTAAAGATGAGAAGTTGAGGTCAGGGAGACTAAGTGATTCACCCAAGGTCATGGATAAGTTGGTGCCTCTGTTGCAGAGCTGGACCCTCTGCTGAATCACAGACCTCTCTTGTGATGGGAAAGCCCTGTGATTCTCAGCTTTGACTACAGAAACAGGCATGGGTTTGAGTCCCAGCTCCTCCATGTATGAGTGGTGGAACTCTGAGCCCGTTACCTTACCTTCCTACAAATCGGTTTCTTCCCATGTGAAGTGGGTGTCATCATATGGAAACATGGAAAGCATTCAGTAGCATGTTGTTGTTTGTCGTCATTCACAGATGCAAGGAAAGACCCAAGAGAAACTAGGGTTGGTGGGGTCTCATCTCCAAGCTCCAGTATAGTGCGTCTTCTTACTCTCAAGTCTCAGCATCTCATAGACTAACTGAGACTTAGGCAGTCCTGGCTTTGCCCCAAAATTCTAGACCATATCTTCTTTTATTTATTTTTGTTAAATGTTTAATACCTACAGTAGGTATCTATATACCTGCCACTCAACGTAAGAAGTAGGACACCACCATTGCCTTTGAAGCCCTGTGTGCCCCTTTACTCCAGCACTCACCTGATGACCACTCACCTGATTTTTACATTTATCATTCCCTCCCTCTGACCATATGGGTGTGTGTCTTAAATAATGTATTAGTTACTTTCACATGTCTTTAGCCTTACTATAACTGGAATCATGATGTGTGATCTTCTTTATCTTGCCTTTATTGCACAAATTATTTTCGTTATTTATCCGTCCTGATGCAATTACACTTCACTCATTGTCACTGTTGAATAGGACTCCATAGCATCAATATGCCACAATTAAAGTATTCTTTCTCCTGTTGATGGGCAATTGGGTTATTTCCAGTGTTTTTAAATTTTCTGTTAGAAATGGTGCTTCCAAAACAATTTGCGCATGACCTTGGTGTACATGGTATATTTGTACTGCTTTGTTATGTCTATGACCCAAATTACTTTAGTGCTACCAGCCTGTTTCCAGAGTGATTGTACCTATGTGAATTTTATCAACAGTGTAGAGAGTTCCAAATTTTCTCTAAGGTTGGGATAATCCACTTTTCATCTGTTCATCTAGACATTAATTTTCATGTCCACTGTGCTGTGTAAATTGAGACAGAGTGTTTATTATGGTAGGTTGTTCTCCATGTGCTGTGGAAACCATGTCACGTGGCTTCACTCTTTTTATGAGTCCTTAGCTGACTTGGCATCCTCGATCTCCAGGCTTGCACTAGTCTTCTTGGGAAGCTGGTTATAGCTGCCAAGCAGTCGCGACAACCTGGAACATTATGGCGGTCACACTACGCACCATACATTTTGCTACTGGCAAAATGTCCAGTCTGGAAAAGCAGACTCTCATTTTTATTATGTCAGACTAAATACAGTAAAAAAGAAGAAAGAAGTGGCTGTAAAAAGAAAAAGCAGAAGTGTAACTCTTGCCCTTGCTCTTTTTCTCTGGGGAAATAAGAAGTTGCCAGTCCAGGTGTGAAGCAGATTTGTTGGTTGAGAGAAAAGTCAAGTGGCTGACAGTGTGCACTTTACAGTAATTTGGAAGAAACAGGTTGGTTATCATCATCCCATTCAGTGAGGCTTGATTTTCTTGATCCTTGATGACATTGTAACCCTTCCCTTCACCCTTCCCATCTACTAGTTTCTTCCAGTTAAGAACTATGGCGACAGGTGGGTGAGGCTCTAGAACTCCTTCCAGACACACTCCAGGATATCCAGGGTTGAAAACTGAGCTTCTGGTTTGGGGAAAATAAACAACTGGAAGGGGCAGGTGCTTGCATTTTTCTCATGAAAGATTGCTCTCTCGCTGGCCTGGCCAATTCAGTGGCTTGGCCAAGGAGAAGGGCCCCACCCTCTAATAGCTCTGAAGATTCTGTGCCTGAACATCCATCTGGTCTAACTAGAAATTGAGAGCCAGTACCTGAATGTGAATAATCCAGACTGACCTAGAGAAATACAGAACCTCTCTTTGATCCAAGAAGAGGGGAAGAAATTCATTTACCACTTCTACCTCTGCCAGAGCCTCTGCTGCCTCCCCACCCCCACCTTCCCCTTCTCCTCATCCCTCCCCCTACCCCACCTACTTCAGGCCTCTCCTTTTGTCTCTGCCTCCCGTTTCCTACTCTATCTTCAGCCAAGCCTTGGGTAACAGGAGAGGTGACTTGGAGTCTCTACTGTGTCCTTCCTCACAAAGGTGAGCGGGGCTTTCTTTCTGGCCACAGGGACGTGTGCCCAGACATAAAAGGAACCATCCCTCTCATTTTCCTCCTCCCTGACCTTAAACTGCCTTCTGCTCTCTAAATGACAGTACAGAAATGCCATTTCCGTATCACAGTTCTTTAAGTGGAAACGTTTATCCATGGATTTATGCAAATGAGCAGAAAGTCCCAAAGAGACCTTTTGATGGAATTGATTATTCTGCTTTCCTTTAAGCCCAGGAATGTACTGGGGACAGAATGACACCTGCTGAAAACAGGACTATATGTGTTTGAGACAACAGGAAGTAGTGACCAGCCAGAAGCCAGCCCTGGTCTGGTTACAAATCTGGTTATAAAAGAAAGCAGCTGCAAAGAAATTTGCATGTCCAATAGGTTTCACTATTAAAGTTTACACAACGTGGAGTAATCAGCCAAGCTGGCTGGCTACCCAGATCACATGATTATGTAGAAACATGAAACTTGACTATGTGCTCGAGCAAGTTTTACTTCTCCCTAGCGTAGGGTGTTTGCCAGCAGCCTGCACTCTCGGAAATCAGACACAAGTGACTGGGACCCTTAAGATCAAAGGCGTGCCATGCTTCTCCCTAGGAGGGCCAGAGACTGCTGACGTGACCACTGATGGTTATTCGTGGCCCTCATAATTAACAAGAAGAATGGACAAGCTTAATAAAATAACTGTTCCTGCCAGTCAGAAGTTGAGGTAAGATTTTCCTCATCTAATACTTCTCCTTCTTCTTCTCTCTCTCTCTTTTTTTTTTAAATGCTCCTACTGCATCTGAGAAATACTGAAATCCTGGAATACTTTGCTAGTTTTAAGGCAGTGGGTGGCAATTGCTATAGGGAAGTAGATTAAGTTTTTAAAGAAATATGTAGGAACAAGTGGGCTTATTCTAACTGGCTTTTACCATTGAATGGTTAAGGTAGAAAATTCTGGAAAGACAGTTAAAAAAATAAAAAGCCAAGGGCTGAGCTTTCAGAGTCTGAATACAACAAACTAGCCTAATGAAGAGTTTGTCTGATCTGAATCCTTAACCATTTTATTGTGGGTTACTATTGAATGTTTAATTTAAGGAGCGTTGTAACCATTTGTGTTCATTATAGTTGTACTATCTCTTATTTATTTTGTGGGTGTACATCACAAATGCTTGGGGACATGAGGTCTGTTCTTCTAGTGTTCTTATGTCAGTATAACAATTATCTATAAAAAGCCACTTAGAAAGAAAAAACTGGAAGTGGCCCAAGGAACAAGAATCAAAAAACTCCTCTGAGCTATGGAAAAGACCATGTCCCAAATTTTGATTTTGAAAATCTTTCTGTCTCATTGTAACAGCATCATAGTTTATGGAGACTGGAACTTTTAAATGTTCAATGAGTGTTTTATATTCCAACTACCATTTGAACTTCAGTCTTATGAAAGACTGAATGTGACACGTGTAGCAAGTACATTTTCACAAATAATAAGGAGCTGGAGAATTAGATGTTTTGCGGCAAAATGTAAGAGAAATTAGTCTGGAATTGGCACCAGGACTGCCCTTCACAGTGAGAATATGGGTCTTGTACCTGGTAGGTGCTTGGTAAATGGTGGTTTGAAATGAACTGCTGATCTGGGATGGGAAGGCTCCGTCGGCGAGGTCAGCCATTTCAAGGGTGTCTTGGTGAATGCTGTGGTGTGACCACCGATGGGACAAGCAGGCACCTCAGTCATTCCCTTGGTCTGGAGTCGTTACACCTCATCGGAGGGGGGCATGTGAATCAATGAAAGTAATAAGTGACTGAATGAGTATAAGAAAGGAATTGGAGTAGCTGGGAAAGGTTTCATGGAGAAGATGCTTCTAGAGCTAGGTCTGAGAGGTGGGTGAGACAAAAGTCTGTGAGAATTGGAGGAAAAGCAATGAGCTGGGAGGAAGGAAATAGAGAAACTGACACTTGGGGCTGGCCTTGATTTCAGTTCATTGTTGGGATGATGAAAGTGTTCTTTTCAACAGAGACTATGGAGTAGAACTCCAAAAGGCCGTGATAAGGTAGGATGTGTAGGGTAGGGCTGGCTCACAAAGGACGGTGCGGGCTCTATCCATGTGGGGGGTCAGAGAATGGTTTACAGGGTTAGAGATGTCATGCCAGCAAGCTTTCTAAAGGGTGAGAGGATGGCTTGACTAGAGGGGCAGGGAGCTGGGGGCAGAGAAACTCTGTAATGCAGGCATTTGGCATTACAGGCCTAGATTTGGGACACACCAGTGAGAAGGGAAAGGAAAGGAGCAGTAGGAAAGACATGCCAAAGCAAATAACAAGGCATGGATATTATGACTTCTCTCAAATGAGTAAGGGGGTTTTAAACAATCCTTTCCAAACATTCCATAACCTAGAGCTATAGGAAGCCTTCCCCTTTTAGGAAGTCCAAATGGGAATTTAAATAAAGAAATGCAATAGAACTTGAATCACTTTATGATCTTCCCCCCAGCCCCCACCCCTGACCAACCCCTTGTGGACAAAGTCCAGCTTAATCACAGAGTGGTTAGTAGGCAAGATGCAACTATAGATGATAGGGTAGGAAACCAAAATTATATTGTGGATAATCATATACCACATTCATCTGCTTAGGCAGAAGGAACTTTTTTTTTTCCACTTGGTTGCTCAGTTGTCCTTACAGAATTGGCCTGTTTTGGTAAAATGTGCACTGTTGACGTGGAACTTTTCAAAGAAATGAAATTGTAAACACAATGGACTTGAAGCACCATCTTAAATCTTTTTTGTAATTAGATGGGATGGTGTGGAATAGGGAAATGAAGTCCTTGATCCCTCTGGTTTGCGTCCTCTGTTCTGACCAGTTAACGCCAGTTCAGAAGGAGGTTGCCCAACTGCAGTTATTTGGCACCAGGTGCTAGTAGAAGTGAAGAGCTGTGTTTATATCCTTAGAACCTATCAAAATTTATGAGGATTTGCTTAAATTTTTAGCCACAAAAATAGAGAGATAGTGAGTGTCCATCAAGGATACATCGTGATTCTGCTATAGTAATAATTATTAGCTTAAAAATTGTAGTCATTAATATCATTGTTATTCTTTCTTATTAATTCTGTAGATATACAACTGATATCCTAAACATTGATCCTTGAAAAGTTTATGTTCATTTTAGTTCTTCTTTTTAGTTCTTTTGGTTATGTTACTTATTGATTGTGATACCTGTGGCATTCAGCTTTGCAAGGACTGTAGACATGATGAACACCCCTCCTCCGCCTTATTCTAAGTGGCTAACACAACTGTGGAGCACAGCAGGGCCCTGTCTTGGGGGTGTAGGTCTCACAGATAGGATGCTTGGAGATCTAATTTCACAGGCTCTGGGACGTGACTTCTCTTCTCAGGTCTTGGAATCCTCTGTTGGAATTTCCAGTTACTTGATTTTTCAAATTCAGTTCTTCAAAAATAAATTCTCTGAGGTGTCTGGCTGGTTCCAGGGGTAGAGCATATGACTCTTGATCTCAGGGGTGTGAGTTTGAGTCCCATGTTTGGGTGTAGAAATTACTTAAAAAAAAAAAATTCACCTTCTTTTCACCTTTCAGCCCTAGCTCCATCTCTGATATTCCCTGTTTCTGTCAGTGGTATCATTATCAGCCCTAACCCTGGTTCATCCCTGTCTGCACCTCCATTCACCTACCGCACCCTGTAGTCTATTCTTTTCTTTTATGTTGCTTCCATATAGTCTACATATGGCTTTTCTATCACATTATCCTGGATAGGTCCTTATCTCCGCTGTGTCCCCCATCTTCAAATGAGGAGTTTGGACCAATTTCCAAAGCCTTATCTATTCTAATCCTGTGTGATCCTTCAGACATGAAGATCATTCTCTGACCCCACTGTTTAGAGATGGGCCACTTTTATCCCAAGACCCCCAGGAAATATTTCCTGATTGAATCATCAGTCTCTGGAAGCTATCCATTCCTAAACAATGGGGCCAGAGAATACAACTAGACAGCAGCCAATGAAGTCACCTAGAAAGTTGCTGTGATATATTTAGAAGGACAATGCAGTTGGAGTCCCAAAGGGTCGAATTTCTATGGCCAGTTAGTAGCTTTGGGTCCGGAGGAAGTCACTCAGCTTCTATAAGCTTCAGTTTCCTCGACTGTCAAATGAAACTAGAGATGCCTTCCTTGCAGGCTCATTATGAAGACCAGGTTGAAGGGCCCAGAATGAAATTTGCCTCACGGTCAGTATAACAAGTAAATATAAATAGGAAACGCAATAACCAGTATCAACCCATACATCATGAGTGACCATTTGGTGTCTCTCTTCTGACTCATGGTAATGGCTCCAACCCCCTTTAACTGGAATGGCGAGCAAAGCAGGAAGCTGCCCAGGGGCTCATGGAGCAACTCTTGAATATCTATTTGTCTGGGAGCATATCTCTTCTCATTCTTTGTAAGTTTAGGGCAGAGGCCAGTGCTGATGTGGGAGGGTGAAAAGAAGGCACAGGATCTAATGGTAGAAATAAGACAGACTTTCCAGGAAGTACTTCTCTTCACACTGCTCCCCTGCCTTATGTCAGCTGAGAATCTCCTCAACTGGGACACCCTGTGTCACTCCAGTGAATGGAATCCTCAAGTAAGACCTCTTTCTCCTTGTGGGCAAGCTGACTGGAATCACATTACTAGAATTTGTTTAGTGTTTGTAGCTTTCAGGATCATTGGCTAAGAAAACTCAAGGCCCTTTACCTCACCCATGCTGGGCATGGTTGTGCCAGGAAAACCCTAAGTTAGAGTCCACACATCCAAGGCACTCTCTCTCCTGAATCCAGTGGTTGCCTGTGTGCTATAGCTGAATGACTCCATTCTTTTCATGCAATTGGCCTCCCAGTGGGCTGCGATACATTTAACTAGGTTTTTTGTTTTGTTTTGTTTTTAAGATTTTATTTATTTGACAGAGAGAGAGATCACAAGCAGGCAGGGAGGCAGGCAGAGAGAGGAGGAAGCAGGCTCTGCAGAGAGCCCGATGCGGGGCTCCATCCCAGGACCCTGGGATCATGACCTGAGCCGAAGGTAGAGGCTTTAACCCACTGAGCCACCTAGGTGCCCCTTAACTAGGCTTTTAAGAACCGAACCACGATTATGTTGCAGCCAGGCCTCCTACATCAGTGGATTAGAGGAGTCTCGGCTGGTACCAGACGCTTCAGGGCACACATTTACATATAGTCTCTTGATTTTCCCCCACAGAGGACCAATCTTGTCTGTTTGGTGGAAAGTCTACTGTTTGGCTCATTTTCAGAGAGGATATTAGTATTGCCCTCATGCAGTGGCAGCAAAGAATCTAAGCTTGTCAAAGAATATGAATAAGAAAAATTGAATGAGGATGTCTGGGTGGCTCAGTTGGTTAAGCATCTGTCTTCATTTGGCTCAGGTTGTGATCCCAGGGTCCTGGGATTGAGTCTCACATCGGAATCTTTGCTCAGCAGGGAGCCTGCTTCTCCCTCTCTGCCTGCTGCTCCCTCCTAGTTGTGTGCTCTCTCTCTCTCTCTCTCTGTCAAATCAATAGTCAATAAATAATCTTTAAAAAAAAAAAAAAAGAAAAATGGAATGATAGCTTGCTGCAGGGAAACAGAGCTCTCTATGATTATTAGTAACCCCCTAGAAGCATGCTTCTGCTGCCCTCCCCAAAAGCATGGCTGCATCATTTAGATCAGTGCTTCCCACCAGGGGCACTTTTGCCCTCCGGAGGATAGTAGAATATCACCATTGGGGAGGGGGGTGCTACTGGCACTGAGGAGGTAGACACCAAGGGTGCTGGTGAACATCTTGCATTTACAGAGCAGTGCTCACAGCAAAGAACTACCTGTCCCCAAACCTCTAGTGCTACTATTGAGAAACTGATTCAGACCAAGTAAATGAATTCTGTCTGGAACTGGAAGCACTTCTTCATTTATACGTTCTTACAAAGACAGTATGTAGTTGATGTTTAAAATATGTAATATATATCTTTGCAATTGATGGGCCTCTGCTCACTGGGCTGATTTTCCTCTATCTGGGATGGTTTGGGTAAGGTGTTGCCAAGGAGAAGGGCTTGAGGTGTTGGGCCTATATTTCAATGAGTTGGGTTTTTGTTTTGTTTTGTTTTAAATTAGTGTCAAGCGAAACTAGATTCCATAAACTATGTGAACGACTTGGATATATGTTTTTCTCTCCTTGGTACAGAAATGAGAGCAGGAAAGATCTCCAGACATATGGTCATCTTGGAATAGTCTGTGTTTCTACCTCTGTAACCAGACTGGGTACACCATGAGTGGAGATCCTTAGAGTTGGGGTAAAAAGCAAATTAAGTGATAACATAGCTGTTAGGCTGTCCAGGGGCTTATGGATCTGATCCTATGGCCAAACTCTGGGCAGAGGTGAATATGCTATGCTTGTCCTAGAGCAGAATGTGTTGTCCTGAGGTCCATGGACAGAGCATTATGGGATAAAAGATCGAGGGGTTGGGGGAGATGATCTGTATCTGTCCACCCCTTAACGTCTTCTCAGTCCCATGTGAAGATCCTGCCATGGAGTCTGTGTGACAGGGATCGGAATAACTCTGCCATCACCTATGATAGGTTCTGCTGCTGCTGCAGTGTTCATCCTTTCCTGCCTGGTCTCTCCCTGGGGCCACTGGTGCATATTTTGTGTTGTTTGGGTGTTGAAGAGGCAACTCCTCAAAAAAAAGAGTTTATGCCAGCTCTATTGTAAATTTATCCTATATCCCGCCTCCCACAATTCTTTAAGTTCATGTTGATCTTTTCCAGAGGTGAACAGTTTGCCTAATTCTCTTATGCTATTGAGAACAGTGAGAGGCTATGTTTGGGAGAGGTCCAGACTGGCATGGGGCTGCTGTATGTGATAATGTCAGATGCTCAAGGTTCCTGGGTAACCCTAGATCCTGCTTCTGCGCCAAAGGGGCAGCAATGCCCTTGTCCCCTATAGCCAAGGAAACCATGTGAGTCAGCTTAACTAGACTCTGTCTCTGTAGACTAGTGTATGCATTGTTTCTCTTGCTTTGTCCTTCCCATCTGCCAGCACCCCCTCCTTAAATCTCACTGACTTGGGAATCATTCTGCTTCTTTCACGTGATCCTGTGTCTCTCTATTCGCTCAGGGTTGTTGATGTCTAAGCCTTAGACAGCTTTAGTATTCTCACTGCACGTACTTGCTGGAGTCCCAGGGCCCCCAGGGTCTAGCACAGGATCAGAGGTTCAGAGGATGGCACATCTGTTGCTCCAGAAGTGGGCCCCACCTGCTGATTGGATAGATTTCCAGCCCTTGTGTGAGTCTCGCCTCCAGATCAATGGAGTGGTGAACCCTGAAGTGGGAGCCTGACTTGCAGGCTTCTGGGTCCCCGGGCTTCAAGGCTCCCAGCACTCTGCAAGGAGGGGTTTTTGTGCTGCACTCTGATGCTAGAGCACACACGGCCGGCAGTGCAAACCCTCTGTCAGGGAGCCCTACCTCAGATCCATAGTTTCTGTGTGTGCATGAGCCTCCCTATTGGCCCGAGTGTTCTTCTCCACGGTTCTACACACATCCACGAGCAGGCTAGTCTACGTTTCCAGCCTGTACCTTGTTCTCCATCTGAGGGATGGCTGCTCCCACGGAGCTCCTGCAAGTCCCTGCCCCTCTGGGCTGGACCCACATCCTCCTGCCAGTCCTGCCTCACCTTCCTTTTTGAAAGGGTGTGTGTGGGCATCTCCACCTGCAGGCTTATTTTCGACTGGATGTTTTTCCAACCCTTCAACAGCACTCTGGTCTAGACCCCCAAGGAGGCCATTTCCCCAGTCCCGCAGGCCTTGGTTTCAGCGCTCTCTGAACTCAAAAGCCAGAAAGGAGCAGCTTATGGAGTAGGTTGCTTCTCCTTGATGAGCCACACCTCTCTGGTGTGGCCACTTTCCTGAGAAAGGATCGCATCACCCCAGGGGTATCCTTGTCTCCCAGCAAGCTAGCTTTCAGTTTTATGCCCATGGAGCCATAGAGGGGGCGTGCAGCCAAGATCCCTGAGCTCCTGAGAAGGGTGGTCATGCAGCCACACAGGACCCATGCTCCCAGAGCCCCCTACTTGGTTGAACGCTCTGCTCTTGCTGTCCTATAAGTCTTAATAATTTTGGACAAGGGGCCCTGCCTTTTCATTTTACACTGGGCCCTAGAAATAAGGCAGCCAGTGCTGGCCATAGGTTCCCTGAGTCTGCTCTCCCTGCTCAAAGGAAGGACACAGACATCAGTGGGGAAGTTCCTGCCCAGATCACAGAGGTTTCCTGGCAAGGACCTGAGAGGCCTTCTCTTTAGCTCCTTTATTTTGGAGGCAAGAAGGCTAAGGTCCAGAGAGGGGAAGTTCCTATCCAAGCCCACACCAACAGAGCCCACTCTAGAACCACATCTCCCTGTTTGCCTGGGAGGAGAGGGGAGAGTATCCACCACCACCACCCCCCCCCCCCGATTTATTAACCCTGTGTCACTTACTGGCCAATCAGCTCAGTCTAGCTTAGTGTATATTCTATATTTTCCCTAGGCATTTTTTTTTTAAACTAAAAGGCAACTAATTTGCTGGTGAGAAACACCAGTGAAGCCCCGCAGAGCCATGCCCATCAGGATTTCAGGCTTTGATGTGTTTCCCAGTCCAGACTTGAATTCCATGCTGACCCAAGCACGTCTGGTGTCTACGGATACGTGTTTTTCAAAGAACGCTCCCACAATAGTTTATGTCATCTGAGAGCGAGTTGTAATTATAAAGAGAGGAGTTGGTCTTACACATAGACTGAGCATAGAGGACTAGTGTGGTATAATTGAAGAAGGGCTCAGAAAGGTGTTTTTGCTGTACTGGAAAGATGATCTTTGAAGTCAGGCAAGCCTGGGTTAGAATACTTCTCTGTACTTCCTACCTCATGGTCTTTGAGAAGGTCACTTAATCCCTTTTCACCTCAGCTTTTCCATCTGGAAAATAATATCCTATATTATTAAAACAATATGTAACATAATAGGGGTGTTGAAGCAGGGAATGTATTAGACAGAGGGGAAGAGCTCAGTGGATGCTTCCTTCCCCCAAATTGTTTCATTAGAGAGGCATCCACGTGGGATAAGGCAGTGTGTCTCAGAGTCGTGGTTCAAAATTAAACCTCACTAAGGGTCATAGTCCAAGGCATAAAGGCAGTGTCTGTCCCCAGCGTCCCTGCGGCTGGAGGGCAGATTGCTGGGCTCTTCTCTCCCACACAGAGGTGGCTCGGCCAGCAGTTGCTGGGCTGAGAGAAAGGAGCACTGTTCAAGAAGAAACTGGCGATAAGGAGGGGAAAGGTCAGAGGAGGGAGACCATCGCTAAACCAAGGGAGCTGGGGCTGGAGGTCTGTGGCTAAGAGTGCTCCCTGGAGGGTGCAGACCTGAGCTCAAAGGTGGAAAGAAGTGTTCCTCCCCATCCAATTTGTTGTTTTTGTTATTGACTTTTTAACTTCACTAAGTTCAAAGTATAAAAAGCTGAAGGTAGACAAATCATCTCTTAAGCACGTGAGACGTGCGGAATGTGCACAGTCAATCCCCCACAGGAAGGAGACAGTCATTTTATTCTAGTGCAAATCACTGTGATAGAGTAAAATACAAACAGGAGAAATATACTTTCAAAAAGAAAATGCCAAATATAATACAAAATCCTTGAAAAACTGGCACCTTGATGTCTGACTATTTTGCCTTTTATACTGTCTTTACAGCCTTTTGAGGGTCAAAGTTCTTTTTTTTTCTTTTTCTTTGCAATAGAAGGTCTTTTCATTTCCTGTCATCTCCATATTAAAAAATGATCACATTTGCAAACTAGTTACAGACGACTGGGCTTAATATACCTGATGAATGCTGAAAACAGCCTCTCAGGCATGATTAAAACAAGAGCAATTTAGGCAAATACCTCCAAATACAATACGGGAAAATCTGCTTTGAAACTGCTAATGAGGGGCATCTGGGTGGCTCAGTCTGTTTAGCATCTGCCTTCCGCTCAGGTCGTGATCCCAGGGTCCTGGGATTGAGTCCTGCTGAGCAAGGAGCTTGTTTTTCCCTCTGCCTCTCTGCCCACCACTCCCCCTGCTTGTGTGCTCGCTCTCTTTCTGACAAATAAATAAAATCTTTAAAAAACAAAAAAAAGAAAAGAAAATAAAGAAGCTGCTACTGACCATTTTACATGCATGAGGTTTCCTTTTGGGGTGATGCAAACCTTTGGCAACTAGACAGTGATGGTGGTTGTGAGTGTTGTGAACTTCCTGAAGGTTGCTGCCTTATACACTTTGAAGTGGCTGAAATGGTGAATTTTACATTAGGTGTATCTTATTGCAATAAGAAAACTGATAATGAAGTTATTTCCCATACCTACCATAAAATATTATATTTCGGGGACCCACGATCATATTTTTGTTTGACAAATTAGATACGGTTTCAAAGTGTTTTTTAATGTATTATGAATAAGCATTTCTGGATGGTTTTTAAAAATTGCAATGATTCTTTCCACTTCAATCCCTATACCTGATAGTCCCCAATATCTCTTTTTACTCAGATCTCAGTGAAATGAGCTTAACTGAGTAATTTTTTCAAGGTATTGGAAATACTGTTCCTCAAAATCACTCTTTACTCCCTGAAAATATCGTTGCTTTTAGCTATTGAAATGGATGCCCAGAAAAGTGGGTGGCAATATTATATTCTACCACGTAGACATGCATTTTTCCCCCCATTAAGGTTGATCTTTAAAGGAACAAGCCCAAATTCTATTTTTTTTTTAATTTTATTTATTTACTCGACAGAGATCACAAGTAGGCAGAGAGGCGGGGGAGGGGTGCGGGCAGTAGGAAGCAAGCTCCCTCTGAGCAGAGAGTCTGACATGGGGCTCGATCCCAGGACCCTGAGAGCATGACCTGAGTCGAAAGCAGAGTCTTTAACCCACTGAGCAACCCAGGTGCCCCACAAGCTCAAATTCTGAAAAACACATTCCTTCTCTAGTATCACGTAGGCTTACCTTTTCAGCATTTTCTGAATCGTGATTAAAATTACGCATCATATCGTCTTACAAATTTATTGTTTGGGAGTCATCAGTCCCACATGGTAATTTTCATGCTGGTGAAGGAGAGACCATGAACATAGCAAAATTTCCACCGCGTATGCTGTGTTAGAACCAAGAGCGTACCAAAGTTGAGCACCATGACAGGATTAAATAACATGACCTCTGGGGACTCTCCCAAACTGATAGTCTGTCATCTGTGGATACAGGAGCCTCCTGGAACTTTTGGGGGTTTTGTAATTTGCTTGTGTATCATTTTGGGAAAGAAATCTCACTTTACTTAACCCCTCCCTGCTCCACGACTGGCTGAGCGCAGGGACCAGCAAGTCTGCCTCGAGGCCCAGAGGAAGGAAAGGGCTGCATCCTTGGAGGCCCCGAAAACCAGGGAGAGGGAAGAGCTGTGACAGATTCTACTGTCACACTAAGTGGAAAATCTTCTAAGAACTTTTTAAAACTAGTTTAGCATCTTTTCTATGCCATCTCAGCACTCTCAGGATGCGGCATCCCACGCCTAGCTGTCTCTGATAGAAGAGAGAGTGCCAGGATTTTTTTTTTTTTTTAAGGATTCAGGGTATCAGTAGGATCATCCCTACTCCTGCTTATGCCGAGTCAGCCCAGTTTGTGTCTGCTTATAACCCAGACCAGCAGTTCAGACATGCCAAAGACAACGACAAAATACTTGCAGATCTCTGTAGGAAAAAGAAGGAAAGAGATGGTAGAGTGTTTGGGAAAACTTGAAGTTACTTTCTCTAGTTAATGGGCAGTTAAGAAGTCTGACAGTGAGGTGCTCACAGGCAGGGGCACGCAGTACTCCACTCCAGGGCTCCTAGTTGATTCTGACTAGGGTGCTAAGAAGGAATGCATGGGGACATGGTGTTCAGGTCTCTCTCCATGAGTCCAGGCACTCTGCTTCTCGACAGGTCCCAGACCCCAGAGGGCCCCCGACCACATTCCCACCCTCCCCTAACCTGTCTGCACTACTCTTTCCCTTCCTCTTTGTTCTCTGCCCCTCCCTAAAGACAGAAAAGATCCCTAGGAGCCTGTGTTGCCCTCTGGCAACAAGTCAGCTCTTGGGGACCAGCAGTAGGGCAGTAGTGGGGCACATGTGTCCCCAGTAAAATCTGCTTCATTGGTAGCAGAATTAGAGTTCTTCTTGCAACGAGCGGCACAGAGGTCCAGGTTCGAACCTGTAATAAACAACCCTTGCTGCTTGGCTTTGACTCACATCTCTGGTGGTCTTTTAAGGTGGGGGTAATATTCAGTTGGCATTTCATTCTCTAGGGACAGAGAGACAGAAGTGCCCAAAGAGGCACGCTGTAGCCCGTCACCTGCCCGGGGAAGGCATCAGGCTGAAATCAGCCAGCACAGGTTATCCAGGGCTGGGTGGGAGCATGGGCCCTGGGGTCAAAAGCCCTGGTTTGAATCCCAGCTCTCATTTACTAAGTGTAGGACCTGGGGCAAATTACTTAACTTCTCTGAGCAAATATTTTCTCACTTACAAAAACTGAGATCATCACAGCAATGTGAATATACAATGTGTATGTGAATACACTGGGGATCTAGACACTTAGAGGTAATTAAGATGATACATTTTATTTTTTCATCACAGTAAACAATGAGGATAATAAAAGTACCTAAGTCACAGCATTGTGAGGGTTAACTGAGGTAGTGCATGCAAAGCACCTGGCACATAACACATGCTCACTAAACACTGGCTTCTCCTGCCATTGTGGAGTCTGACCACCTACACGGCTTCCCAGGCTGGGACTGTAACCATGGGTTGTGCGCTATGGCCCAAGAAGGTAGAACAGTCTCTGCCATGGAAAAGCTGAGCCTCCAGCAGGACCCTCAAGCAGTGTGTGGAAAGGGAAGGGGAACAGGGTGTGATGGAAAGAACTGGGGGAATCTTTAGCTAATCAATCTTGGGGCAAGGCAACATTTCTCTTAGAACTTAGTTTCCTCCCTTATAACAAGAGGGGATTGACCCAGAATATTCCTAAAGTCTCTTCCACTGCCCAATAACTGTGACTACCTTAATGATAGGCAAACCTAGGAGTCAGGGTTCCCAAGCTATGTAGTCTGAAACAAGTATCATGATCTCTCTGGGCCCATTTGTGAAATGGGGCAGGAGTGCTAACTCAGCCTTGGGAGGCTTCCTCTACCATGGAAGGGGCTGCCAAAACTTCTGTGCCATCTCCAGCTCGGACTCACTTTCTAGAAGGAAGAAGCCCGCTGGGCTGCTGAATTTACAAATCTAAATATAGCACCCATGATGCCAGAAGTGTTATAAATCCAGCATATATAGAAATAGAATACAGAGCTGTGGAAGACCTGGGCATCCATGTAATCTGGTCATCTCAGTTTACAAGAGAAAATGAGGCACTGAGTGACAGCAAGAATTGCTGTGATGGGCACAGCCAGGAATCAGCAGCAACTGGAGTAGAATCCACCCCTTTGGACTCCGGTCCTACACGGCCTCCTTCCTGTGCCCAAGAAATTATCTGGAAGGGGGAAGGAGCCCCTTAAGCTGGGCCTTGGGCTGAGGGGATGGAATGAGAACAATTGTGGGTTCATAGCATTGGGTTAATTAGGTGTAAAAATGGCTGGTTGCGTCCAAATTGTGAAGGCCTTTGAATGCCAAGCAAATGAGTTCATACTTTATCATGCGGGAATTGGGGAGACCTTGAAGTGGGGCATCTTGGGGCACCATGATGAATAAGGGCAATTTAAGAAAATGCATTTAGAGGAAGGGAGAAATGGAGGGAGACCAGTGGGGCAGCCACGGGCATCATCGTTGCCACGGGATCACAGTGGCTGTGACCGCAGGGGCAGGCATGAAGAGACAGAGACAGATAAGGTCATCTAGAGGTGAACTGATACAACTGATGATGGGAGATGAACAGTCAGACAGAAACAAAAGGGTCCAAAAAAAGCCCAGAGGTTTCAAGCCTGAGGATCCAAGGGTACCAGATTATAAATTCTGTTGTCTTCTTATTCTCTTCCTTATCAGAAGCCTTCAACTTTTTATAATATGCTTGTGTTGAAATTTTAACAGCAAAAAAGTAAAATGTACTATAGAAACGATGAGTAGCATCCTAAGAAGAAATTCTGAGTCAATGATAGATCATTTAAACAGCTTAGAAAGGAGAAAGACAAAGGATCAGCAGACCTGATGATGATGGTTATGTTTTTAAAAATTCATTCATTGTGTACAGTAGTTAAGAGAGCAGATGTTTTCTTCTCTTCTATATGTATATAAAAAAAAAATGTTAGAGAGATTGCTACTCCAGAATGATTTTAGGAACATATATTTTGGAGGTACTGGCCCATTGTGAGGAGAGCACAGATTTCTAAGGTACCAAACCAAGTAGATGTAGCTAATTCACAGGAAAGAGCCAGCCATCAGTAGGGTGCCAGGAGCTCCCAATGAGTGAGTAACTTTGAGGCAACAGAAAAGGGCAGGATTATTCATTCCCGAGATCCAAGGAGCTTCTGCAGGCTCTTGAGGAGGGTGTGGCCTGGTGCAAGCTGGGGTTTAGGAATGGGAACTGAGAAGGGCCCCGACAAGCCCTCACACACAGAGGACCAGCCCCACTGATACTGAAAACATAAAACTCCAGCCCCATCCGTGGTTAAGATTTGGAGAGGAAGAAGGAAGGGTTTATCTGCTGTTTTTGTTTGCAAAGAGTCTCTTTTGTCCTGAGACCCTCCTTTAATCCATTCCTAAATCCAGATTAAGCAAGGATTTTCCTCTGATGAACACGGCTTTGCATTCCACCTTTCCTGGAGAGATGGAAGTGCAAAAACCCTCTAAAACCTGCCTTTCACAATCCTCTGTGAATGTATTAAGGAGCTAAAAGGAAAGCAAGATGTTTTCTGATCCTTTTATTTTTTTTTCTAATAAATTTCAAAAAACAGACTTCTTGGAGATAGTACCACCCTTTAAGTCATCTCCTGTGTTTAATAAAAATTATTGGAAAGGTATAGTTTTCGGTGATTTGGCCAAACTATCCATGTGCAGCTGCCTTCCCAGTTGTCCTTTGGTGCTGATGGAGCCTTGCATCCAGTCCACCAGTCTACCCTTCCTGCATCTGTTCTGTCCTTCCACATCCTGGGGCTGCTCTCAGCCTGCAGACATCTTTCTGAAGGGCAGTCAGCATCTGTGGATTCCTCTCCTCATGCTGTCTTAGCTGGTGCATCTTCCCTGCACAATCTACAAATGATAACACTGCCAGGGGTTCTCGACCTTGGCCACATCAGAATCACCTGAGAGCCAACCACCATGGGGCGGGGGGAGGTTTGGGTATGAAGAGTATTAAAAGCACCCTAACTGACTCTAATGTGTAGCCAAAATCAAGACGCTCTCCTCCTCCTCATCATCCTCCAAGAAGAAGATGTATAGACACTGCCCATTGATGTAATCTCTGACCTTCAATTCAAAAAATACTCAGTGAAAAGGGCTGGGCTGTTTGTGTTCAGCTCTTAGAGCTGGAGTCCCCACTCTAATGCCGGGGTTGCCAGGCAGACAGATAGAAAGTAACTCTGTGTCAGATTTGTATTGATCTGAGCATCCACGAAGGTAAAAACCTGGTCGTCAGCACCCATGGCTCATTCTTTCTGCTCTCTCTTCCTATTAAGAGCAGACATCACACCACTGACTAAAACTCCTATTTGCGTATGGTAGTTTCCTGGGGAGAGAGAGTGTCTGTGTAAGCCTTCAGCATCCCATTATGGAGTAAAGATATTTCAGGCAAGGAGTCAGGTGGGAAAATTCCTTGGAGGTTGGGGGCGGGGAGGGGGGGATTTCTCTTATGCTCTTTGCAATTAAGCCTGGCCTAGAAGCAGATAAACCCGCTTTACTTCTTTTAATAAAGGTTCTCAGCCTCCTGTGTGCATGAGAATCATCAGTCCCTAGAAGTTTGTAAAATGCAGATTGCTGGGCCCCACCTGGGATTTTTATTTCATTGAGATGGTTGAGGGTCCAGCAATCTGAATTTTTGTTTTTAATTTAATTTAATTTAATTTTTTGGCAAGCACAGTACTTTTGATTAAAATGCTCTCTTCTTACCCTTGAATACAGCTGAGTATATGGAAGCATTTGTTAGTACTAAAGGCAGCCTAAGAACCCCAAAAATAATTCATCTTTTTGCAAAGGTATTTTTGTAGGTTAGAGATCAAAATGCCACCCATGTCAGGGCCCATAAATACCCTGTTATATGCAGAACTGTGATTAGTGGGTGAGTCTCACATGTTGGTACCAATCAGCCATGCCAGGCTGGGGGCTGTTCTCAGCCAACCCTTCCCGCCACCACCCATCACCCTCCCCCCCAAAACCCACAAAACAACAACAATAACAGAGACACCCCATAATCAAACCCAGTCCTGGAGCACCTTTGGGCCTTGAGATCAATCCCGGTGGGAAGGCTCCCCCTTCCCCTCCCTAGCACACATCACTGAAAGGAGTTTTGTTCCTGGTCCAAACCAGTCCCCCGGGGTCTTCTGCAAGAAGAGACGCTACAGTGAACTGAAAAGACCCGATGAATTGAAATGGCCTGCGTGGGCAAGCACTTTACATTTATTATCTATTCTCTTCACAGCAACCCTGAGAGGTAAATATCTTCATTTACAGGTGCTAGTGTGGCGTAGTCTTCAGGCCATCCTTGAGAAAACTGTTTCAGAGAGTAACCTGGCTTTGAAGGAACGGGCAGGAAGCGGAGAGGGACTCTCTCCTGCCCCTTGGGCCCAACCCCCTAATCCAAGGCCCCCAGAAACAAGGCCTCCAGCAGATCTTCTTGATCCACACTCTTGATCCTGGTCTGCTCAGGTCAGATCTGGTCTTCTCTCTCCCCTCCCTCAAGTATAGGGGTCCTCACATTTCACTGCTCTCTGTCATACCCACCCAGATTGGAGTTTTGGCTCATTAACAGCCCCTCTGTTTGCAGGGGGAGGAAAGGTACAGGTAAAGACTGGGTGACTAAGTAGACAAAGCCTCAAGATCATGCTCACTTACGAAAATGTTTGAGATACGAGTGGATAATGCAGATTATGAAATGCCACGTATGATCTTAATTATGTAAAATCTATACCTACTATACATGTGTAGCAAAACATTGGAAGGCTGTTGAATTAAATGTTAAGAGCAGAGGTTGGAATTAAGAGTGACATTTTAAGTATTATTTCTAAAGTTTGATACAGTGAACACCTGTGACGTGTAGCCACCATAATTGTATCATACAAAAATAGTTTCACTGCCCCGAAAATCCCCTGTTCCACCTATTTATCTTTCCTCCTCCCCAACTCATGACAGCAACTGATCTTTCTACTGTTTCCATAGTTTTGCCTTTTCCAGATTCCAGTTGGAATCATACAATATGTAGCCCTTTCAGCCTTTCAGGATTGGTTCACTTAGCATATATTACATTTTTTATCAGGAATGAAGTTACAAAATTAAAAACTCTACAACCTGGGTAACCAGGTTAACTTACCTGGGACTCCAAACAAAAAAAGGTCACATTCCTTTTCGCCATTCAAAATACAGTACCCCTATCCCACTTTTACTGGATTTCCTGCCACTGGCATTCTGGGAGTCCCCGGGCTGCTTACACATCTCACACTACCCCATCCTGGCTCTTGCTTGTCTCCAGATCCATGAACCCATATTCCTGGAGCCATTTCCCTTAACTCCTCCCACCACTTCCCCATCCCCCCAGCTGTGGTGCAGCTGGCATCCTCCAGCCTCCATGTAGATTTCTAAGGCTCTTTCCACCTTTGGCCACAGACCCTTTCCTCATTTCCGCACAACCCAACAGAGTTACTAACATGTAGTAAGTATCTGCTGAGATTTGGAGAATAACAGAAGGAAGCACAACACAGAGAATGATTTATATTTGTTACTGGACAAGGATTTGCACAGCATCCTGGATCTATCTTTAAGTCTTACAAGCTTTGTTCCCAGCCATAGACCATTCCAAGAGCCAGCCCACCTCTAGACTGTAGAAATCCTTCTAGAGGTCGACCTGTGGAGGGACCAACAACCAGAAGGCCCCAGGAAG
This sequence comes from Mustela erminea, assembly GCF_009829155.1. NCBI lineage: Eukaryota > Metazoa > Chordata > Mammalia > Carnivora > Mustelidae > Mustela > Mustela erminea. The sequence continues at coordinate 60,755,609 of NC_045627.1, read as the reverse complement.
ATGGGAAACATCCAGGTAGCAAAGCCCAAGTCTTGCCCACCACCTGTTCATCTTCCTTGCTTCCTCTCCTAGAGAAGTCTTTTCAGGCTGAGTGACAGCCCATTTCCCACAGACAGGGATATGGTCATGTCTTAGTCCTAACGTCACCAAATGGTCCTGACCATGTAGCTCTGCACCAAGCAGGCCCAGTCCGTTTTTCCATTGTTGCAAAGGAGTGGGGGTCATGTTCACCCTTCACCACCACCCCCACCTTTCATCGCCACTCTGCTGCTTCAGCAGACTGTGGCTCAAGAAAGCACATGAGTCTAAAATGAATAAAAATATACAGGTAGTGGGTAGTCCAAATCCACATGGAGGAAACTCAAGAGACCCACAAAGGAGGCACAGCCCAGGAAAACCAACGCCCCAGTGAGGTTGTTGAACTGACCGCTCAGCTTCAGTGTCTGGAACTTTGCACTGGGATTCTGGAGGACTTGAGTTTTCCCAAAGCATCAATTTGCTTAACTCAGGTGCAACTGAAAGGCCCACAGCACAAAAAGGCGTGGAGGCTGGTTCTCCTGACCGGTGAAGTCTGCCCCACGCAAATGGTTGGAAATGCAAATTATCCGACCCACTCTGGACCTACCCAATCAGAACATCTGGGGGCGGGGCCCACCTTCTGCCTATCAATAGCCCTTGGGCAGATGCAGTTGAAGTTGAGAAGGGCCTTCTTTGGAGGCGAAAAGTTGCTGGTTACTTTCAAATAACTATTTGTCCAACTCAGAACACAAGAGATCTAAATCTTTTAAGATCCAGGCTTAGCCTGGGGCATGGTACTTTAGGGTGTTGTTAAAAGCTAAGCTTGTTGACATTAATACAAAAGATTAAAAAAAAATTTTAATCTGTGACAAAGGAGTGAATGTATAATTTTATTTGGTTTCTATGAGTAATAATAATTACAATTATTTGTGTGATCTGCTCACCATTTTAAAATGCTCAAGTGCCAGGCTGCTTAAAAATATGTTTTAAGGTCTTTTTCCCCCCCAATTTTTTCCCCAAATTCAAGTTAGTTCTAGTTTAAGGGGTAGAATTTACTGATTCATCAGTTGCATATAACACCCAGTGCTCCTCCCATCAAGTGTCCTCCTTAATCCCAACATCCAGTTACCCCATCTCCCATCCACCTCCCCTCCAGCAACCCTCAGTTTGTTTCCTATAGTTTAAAATCTCTTATGATTTGCCTCCCTTATTTTATTCTTCCTTCCCTTCCCTTATGTTTGTCTGCTTTGTTTCTTAATTCCATTTATGAGTGAAATTATATGGTGTCTTTCTCTGATCAGCTTATTTCACTTAGCACAATACCCTCTAGTTCCATTCACATCATTGCAAATGGCAAGATTTCATTCTTTTAGATGGCTGAGTAATATTCCATTGCATATATATACCACATCTTCTTTATTCATTCATCTGTTTATGAATACCTGGGCTCTTTCCGTACTTGGCAATTGTGGACATTGATGCTGTAATCATTGGGGTGCACGTGTATCCCTTTGAATTATTATGTTTATATCCTCTGGATAAATACCTAATAGTGTGGTTGCTGGGTCATAGAGTAGCTCTATTTTTAACTTTTTTTTTTTTTAAGTTTTTATTTATTTATTTGACAGAGAGAAAGATCACAAGTAGGCAGAGAGGCAGACAGAGAGAGAGGAGGAAGCAGGCTCCCTGCTGAGCAGAGAGCCCGATGCGGGGCTCAATCCCAGGACCCTGAAATCATGACCTGAGCCGAAGGCAGAGGCTTAACCCACTGAGTAACCCAGCCACCCCTATTTTTAACTTTTTGAGAAACCTCCATATTGTCTTCCACAGTGGCTGCACCAGCTTCCATTCCCACCAACAATGTAAGAGGGTTCCCTTTTTCCACATCCTCGACAACATTTGATGTTTCCTGAGATGTTAATTTTAGTCATTCTGACTGGTGTGAGGTTATATCTCATTGTGATTGTGATTTTGATTTGTATTTCTCTGATAATGAGTGATGTTGAGCATTTTTTCATGTGTCTATTGGCCATTTGTATGTTTTCTTTGGAAAAATGTGTGTTCATGTCTTCTGCTCATTTCTTGACTGGATTATTTATTTTGGGGGTCTTGAGTTTGATAAATTCTTTATAGATTTCGGATATTAGTCCTTTATCTAATATGTCATTTCCAAATACCTTCTCCCATTCCATGGGTTGCCTATTAGTTTTGTTGACTGTTTCCTTTGCTATGCAGAAGCTTTTTATCTTGATGAAGTCCTAATAGTTTATTTTTGCTTTTGTTTCTCTTGCCTTTGGAGATGTGTCTAGTAAGAAGTTGCTGTGGCTGAGGTCAAAGCGGTTGCTGCCTGTGTTCTCCTCGAAGATTTTGTTGGATTACTGTCTAGCATTTAGGTCTTTCGACCATTCTTACTTTATTTTTGTGTATGATGTGAGAAAGTAGTCCAGTTTCATTCTTCTACATGTGGCTGTCCAGTATTCCCAACACTGTTTGTTGAAAAGACTGTCTTTTTTCCATTGGATATTCTTTCCTGTTTTGTTGACGTTTGGTTATTCCTATTGTTATGGGTCCATTTATGGGTTCTATGTGTCTGTTTTTTGCTAGTACCATGCCATCTTGATGATTACAGCTTTGTCATACAGCTTGGAGTCCAGAATTGTGATGCCTCCTGCTTTGCTTTTCTTTTCAATTTTCCTTTAGCTATTCAGTGTCTTTTCTGGTTCCATACAAACTTTAGAATTGTTTGTTCTAGCTCTGTGAAAAATGCTGATGGTATTTCAGTAGAGATTGCCATATTAGTATTTTCTTAAAACATATATGAGATAAGTTTTGTTCTTCATTTTATTTTGTTACGTGAACATGGCTGTGTCTTCACAATTTTAAAAATTAAATTGTGATCCTGTATCCTTCTGCCATCCATGGAAGGATATCTCTTAAAGGACTATTCAAAAAGAAGATGCTTTATGCTTATTTTCACCTACACCTGACGTACCACAGTGAGACAGCTGGTATTTAAATCTGGGAATAGTCCAGCTGTGTATTCCTTTCGCATATGCTTTATGTTGTAGAGTGTTGGAGCACTTTTGCAAAAAAGTGCTCCAAAGTGGGACAGTTGATGCCAGAAAGGAGGAAAGCTGTGCATTAGACAGTGTCTGAATAGTTGATAAAATGAAATGAGAGTATCATCACATCTTGGTTTGGGGGATACTGTGTTTTTCCAGGTCACAGAAGCTGGGTGGCTATAACTGAGCAGTCCATGGGCATAAGAATTTGTGTGAATGAGAGGCAGAGGGAAAAGAAAAATTTTGCATACAAAGTGTATAGTTTATGAACCAATTCAACAATGTGCCATAATTACATATTATAATTATAATTATTTTAATAGCCTATAATGGAAAGAAATTAGGAAAGGCCAAGAAGCATCAAGTACCAAGTTGGGCAAAATTACATCAGGCTCTTGCAACAGTTTACATCTGTTTATCTCCACTTGCAGCAAAACTGCTTATACAGATCAGCCCCCGGGCTCCCCCTTACTCTGTGTCTGGTTCTTGACAAACTTCAGAGAACATCCTTTACTCTGGCTTGTTTTGTCCTTGAACCTGGTTAAGGATTAATTCAGCCTGAAGCTGTTCTGTTCAGTTACAGTCAGCTTATAGCCAGAGTTGCCGTCTGCTCTGCACTGGAAATTATTAAATTGCCTCCCAGTCAAACCATTCCAACCCCTCTCTCCTTCTCTCCATGCCCAGCCCTCTTTTCCATTTTCCCTCATTCCTCTGTCTCAGAGATTCCCTAGAGTTCTACAGGAAAAGGAGATAGGAGTTGGGCCTAGGATATATGTGAACAAAATCTGGAATCCTGTGGCATTCTGAGGCAACTCAGAGGTCCAGCTCTAGGGAGCCTCGGTGTGTCTCAGATGGGCAGGTGGTCCCCCTTCTCCCTCATCCATCCTCTCTGCTGCTGAGCCTGGGGCTTTGCTGAGTTCTCACAGGAATGGAATTAGTGAGCACAGCCTACCTAACTGGGGATACAAAATGTGGTCTCATTTCCTCATTTCTCATTTCCAGATCACCACTTGGCACCGACCTCTTCCCACATCCCGACCTGGGCCCCTCAGTGGATCCCCCAGTTTTGTAGGCAATGCCCGAAGATGCAGCCTAAAGTTGTCCTAAAAGAAATTTCTCTTATCCTTCTGCCCAACCCTCCAGCCTGTCTTCCCTTTGCGCTTTGCTCCTTCAAGTCAATGGAACACAGCTTTCCCCACAGCCCGGCCGAGGCCATGGTGCAATGACAAACCGGATACCACTGAACATTCGGGGGGCAATGGAGAGGAATTCTCTCACGGCAAATAGCTAGTGATGGTGGCAGTTAGGGCTCTACTTAGAGCTGGAACCCAGACCCAGCCTCAGGTTCCAGCTAACACGCCACTCTTGCATCCCTCCCCACCTGCCCACCAATGAATATCCCTCAGGTTTGTCTGTGCTCTCAATATTAGCTCCTGTCATTTGACCTGGAAGGGGTGGGAGCTCCCCAGAATCCCCAGTGCAAGTTCCCATTCTTTATTTGAGAATCTTCCTTTTCCCAAAATGGTTGAGGGTAGGAGGGACGATCCCTACACAGTAAATCTCACCCCACCCCTTGGTGCCCAACACCTCTCAGTAAACAACTGCAGTGGATCATCAGCCTTGATGAGTCTTAAATTAACACTTAGCAGTAGACACCATGCAGAGCTCCTCCAGCAAGCTTCCGCTCATGCTCTAACCTGCTCTACCCATACTGCAGGGCTTCGCAACAAATGCATCCTAAATCCATGAAGAGCCAGAGAATATTCCTCCAGATTCCCCTCCAGTCAACAGGGTTTCATAGACCTCCACCAAGCTTAATTGTGCCCAATTTTCATATTGCCTGTAGCACAATGCCTAGCTCCCAGAGTTAGAGAAATCTGTGATCAGGTTTATAGGAAATCACAATTTTCTCTAAGAACAATGGCTATATGCAAAATTTACATTTTGTTAAGTATAAGGCCCAGTCAGATGGTTTCTTCAGAAAAAAGGAAAGGCTTGCCTGAAAAGTGACTTCAACTGTCTTACTCTTTGAGGACAGAACTGTGTGAAATTATATATACATAATTTATGTATATATATAAATAAGAAATATATATTTTATATATTTATATACATCATTATTTATATACAACATAAAATATAAACGTATATTTTGCACATAATGTAGAATGTATTTTTACATGTAAATATATTTAAATATAAGTAATATATTTATATGTTTTTTAAAGTCAGAAAGTTATCATGAAGGAAAAAAAACCATGGCCCTATACTCTGACCCTGTTAACATTTTTCTCTACATATGTATATAAAACAGATAATAGAAATGATATCTGTACAAGCTATGAACATTCAAATAATATAGAAAAATCTTCATTATAATAAGAAAGTCTCTTTTTTACAAAATGGAAGCCCCCATCCCCAGTCGAGCCTTCTGCTTTCACTCCACACCCAGCTCTGATGACATGTAGAGGCTGAAATCTATTCCTTGACTGTTTGCCAGGTTGTGTGCCCCGCCACTGTGCAGGTGTCCACCCAGAAGAAAGGGGTACCTTTTCCTAATTCATATGAGAATGCTCTGTTGCCTTTGAAAACAGTCTTTGAATGACTGCTTGCATATCCCTCTAAAAAGCTACACATGTACTGGCTTATAGGAATATACGTGTCCTTTCTCATCCCACAGAAAAAATATGTGGTACACACATTGTTCTGAACTTCACTTCCTTTCTTCCTTTTTTTCTTTTTTCTCCTTTACCATTTTTTTTTTTTTAAACTTAATCTGTGTTGGAGATTTTTATGTGTCAGCAATGCAGGTGTGTGTTTCTTTTTTTTTTTTTCTTTCTTTTTTTTTTTTTTTTTTAAGGGCCTATGGCATTCCATTGTATGGCTTTATCAGTTTGTGTAACTAGTTCCCTTTTAATGATTGATGGGCATTTAGGTTGTTTCCAGGTTTTTTAGTGGGAAGGCAGGAAGGGTTAGGGCTATTAGGCAAATGCTTATATGTACATAATGGTATGGTTTTATGACCATGTTTATAAGGGCAAGTTCCTAGCAGCAGAATTTCTGAGTCAAAAGGCATGGAGGTTGGGGCACCTGGGTGGCTCAGTGGGTTAAAGCCTCTGCCTTCAGCTCAGGTCATGATCTCAGCGTCCTGGGATCGAGCCCCACATCGGGCTCTCTGCTCAACAGGGAGCCTGCTTCCCTTCCTCTCTCTGCCCGCCTCTCTGCCCACTTGTGATCTCTGTCTGTCAAATAAATAAATAAAATCTTTAAAAAAAAAAAAAAAAAAGGCATGGAGGTTTTAAAATTTAATAGATATTGATTGTAACAATGTGCATTCCCAAGAATATCTGTATTTTTGTACTCCCATCTACCCAGGGTATTATCGAGTTATGTTCTGCCAGTCTGATGAGCCAAACATACCGCACTGTTGTTTCAATTTAGATTTCTTTAGATATAAGTAATGTTAAATATCTTTTTATTAGTCTGTTAGTCACTCACACTTTTCTGTTCGCCATGTGTTTGCATCTTTTGCCCATTTCCTATTGAATTATTAATAATATTTTGCAGAGTCATAAGATTTGTCAATCAGAACATGAGTCATTATTATTATTGTGTCGTAAATATTTCTTCCGGTGTGTCATTTATCTTTTGATTTTGTGCATATTATTTTTTGTTCTACAGGGTTTCCAAATGTACATGCAGCCAGATTCATTAATCATTTTCTTTATGGCTTCTGTGTATGTACAACTTTTTTGTGACAGTTTTCCCGGATTCTACCTAGTGAAGTTAACAAACAAACAAAAAAAATTCGTGGACCTGATTTTAGCCCACATAAGGTCACTCCATCTTGCAATGTGAATGGTCTAAGGATACTCAGTGGTGAACAGTGAGGTTTTTCAGAGGGTTTTGCCTCATGTGTGTCCTCAGAATAGACAGATCTGAAAATCAAATCAAAATGTCTCTTCTGAGCCTGGCCCAGACATCCAATAGACAGGGACGGGGATAGGGATAGGGATATGCCCAATGACCATGTTCCTTATAGAATACTTACCCTCAGACAAACCATAAGTCGCTCTTAATCTCACAAAACAAACTGGGGGTTACTAGGGGGAGGAGAGGTATGGAGAGGGTGGCTTTTATGGACATTGGGGAGGGAACGTGCTATGGTGAGTGCTATGAAATGTGTAAGACTGATGATTCAGAGACCTGTACCCCTGGGGCAAATAATACATTACATGTTAATAAAAATAATTAATAAAAAAAGAATACTTTCCCTTTACTCAAGTAGCAAACAGCCAATTTGATTAAATATAATACCATTCCCACTGTTTGGGGGTTTATTATAGGTCTTTAGTTCTCTTTTTGTATTCAAGGATAGAAGACTTTTTCTAAATTGACCTACTTATTAGTATTTTATGTTTAATTTTGCTTCTTGCAGGCAGCTTCAAAAGATGGTCCACGATATCAAGAACAATGAAGGTGGAATAATGAACAAAATCAAAAAGTAAGTTAAACTTCATAGCACTATATAAGCACTCATTTATATAAATCACACATTATTCCAGCCTGTGCTAGGTGGAAGAGAACAAAGTTCTTTGTTACCCAAGTGAGGAGTTGCAACCTCTTTAACATGTAACCCTTTCTTACTCATGGCAAGAGTCCATGGTGGTAAGATCCATCTTCAGGAAACATGGCAAATGAATGGGGTCATCCTCAGGGAACTTTGCTTTTCCCTCACTGCAGTAAAAGTGAGCTGTCCCCCTCAAAGTGCCAGCAAATGTCAACAAAGACGTTTCTAGAAACAGGACAATCAGCTTCTATAACTATTTAGTTAAAGTCCACTAGGACACGCTTGGAGAAATCCAAAAGAGAAGTTCTAAGAACACAATCCATGCCATACCTGTTTTTCATATTTCAATTTTTTGCTTTTTCAATTATAGCCTAAAATTGTGTTTTCAGTTGACACTTAGGAAAAGCTAGAATTTCAAATCTTCCTGCGCATCCAAAACTCTTAAGCTTTTTAAAAAAAAAAAAAAGATAAAAATCGTGCATACCTGTATTTGCCACTCCAAATCTAAGTAAAGAGGAAGGAGGAGATAGTATCCCATTAAGCTTTTAAATTCTTTTATTTAGAAAATGAAAGTAGTAGTAGATTCACCAGGAAAAAAAAAATCAAACCATTCAGAATTGCATGAAGGAAAAATCTCCCACTTCTCCACATCCCCAACCTCAACCAACTCCAGGGAAACAAACATTGTCATGAGTGAGTCTGATATATATATATCTGTATGTATGTGATATAGTACATGCCTGTACACACATACATTTTCATTATGAATGGCGTCACACTTCATAAACCATTCTACCAACGCGATTTTGCTTAGTGGTTTTACTTAATGCTAGATCATGGACATCTTTGTTTGATAGTATGTAAAAATAAGGCATATTCCATTTTGAGCAGATGATTAATAGTCTGCTATAAATATATTATCATTCATTTAACCAGCTATGCATCAGTGAACACTTTTTAAAGGGAAGGAGATGTGGGAGTTTAAACTGGCATATTCTTGGGGGAGCAATTTGATAAGATCACTAAAAATTTTGTGGCCATTTCTTTCAGCTTAACTGTCATAAGTAACATTTCAATAAGTAATTTTTATAGATTTTGAGTGTACCAGAAAGCTAAATTCCTAAAATGAAATTTAGAAATGGAAGAATTTGTGCCCTTGAAATTTTTATTGATATTACCAAATTGCTTGCCAACAATTTTGTACCATTAATAGTGTATAAAATTTCATTTTCCTATGCCTTCAGAACAAAGAGTCTTCATTCTTTTTGGTCTTTGTTAAACTTGAAAGTAAGAAATCATGTTTTATGGTTTTTTAGACTACAAAATGCAAATGAGTCTCAATATGTATGTCATTATCATAAAATAGTTAAAATGGTCTTCTGCTTGTGGGGCATCTACTAGAGGAAAATTTGTCCTCATGTTCTGTCCTGTGGAGGAGCGAGGTATGTGATTATTCTCATTTAATATTTCTGACACATGCAAAATCTCACTGAGATGAGGGAGCCCTGCTAGTCATTGTTTTAATCGCTAGGGATTCTATTAATTATCCCCATTGTCAGTTTTACAATACACAGTTTTCTCAATAATATGAAGCCACTGTGTAAAATGTCTCTCTCTTCCCTGGTCAGGCATACTCACAGTAGCCATGGAGCTCAAAGTTTTTCAGACAGTTCCTATTTCATTATGCTCATTGTTCCCAAAATACATTTTGATTTGAAAAACCATGTTTCCTCTCAGTTTGGAAAATATGGCTGCCATAGTCGTTACCCTGGGTGAAGTCAGTGGGCCTTTGGTTCTGAGTGACCCGCTGTTAACACTCTTGCTCGTTGCCAGGCAACAGGTGCTACCTTGAAAGGAGGAAGCATGGTTGAACACACTGGTTTCCTAACAGAAGACCGTGACAGAGTTGTCGCTGGTCCATGGCCAAATGAGAAAATAAGGACCTTGAAGTGTTGGGGGTTGACATGCAGCTGCTGGCTGCTAAGTAAGACCCAAACCACAGCTTTTATTCCTGGTTGGTGTTCAGTGACCACCAGCCCCTTCCTGAGTCTGTTCTTTATCCTGAGATGATAACATTTTGGGTATTAAAATACCTTTTCTTTTCTCTTATGAAATAGTGGCAATAATGGGTAATGGATGGTTTGTGCAATTACAGACCCGGCACCGTGATTCCTTGTTTGTTTTTGTGCTTTTTTCCCCCCCATAACACTGTGGCTAATCTTTCTATCTGGACCTCATCAGAAGTCTAATTATAATATCTCCCCAGCTCACGCTGGCTTGCTGTGAGAATTGAATGAAATAATCGACCTAAGAACCTTTGGGGAAACAAAAAGCAAAATTTCTATGCAAATATAAATATTGTTATTTTTGAAACATTACAATTCTCATTTGTTGGGCTAATTTTTCGTAATCAGACATGAATTTCTATATTGCTTTTTTTCCACAAGAAATGAAATATGTTTTGCATGTAATGGTTAACTTATTCCCTGCTTCTAAGAAGGGACATGATGTTTTAGTAAATACAGGCTACTGGATATAGGTTTTATTTATATATACCTTAAATTTCATTAAGCAAATCATTCTTAAATAAAATGGGCTACTCTTATTAAGAATAATAATTTACTAGAAAGCTTAGCCATTTCAAATAATAGAATGAGAGGTGTTGTAGAACTTAAGTAAGCCTAAAAATTGGGATACATTTTTAAAATGTAATTTTAATTTTCTTCTTTTGGTGATGGGGGAAGGATTGTGAATATTCAAACATTTTATATATGCATAAAGATACTAAAGTAGTTTTGAGAGTGCTTGAAACAGTTCAGTGTCTAAATAAGCTGAATATCATAATCTCCAACCTGGAGACCCTCACTACTCATTTATTTGGCACTTTTCAGTAGTGCCAAAATAATCTCAGTCAACCTACAACCCAAGTGCTCTGTTACAGCTAATATTTTTTTGATATTTAAAACATTTATTAAGTTATTTATTCAAATAGAATCTATCTTCTCTTATCGCCCTATCAACCAATCAGCATTTCTCTTCCTTGAACCTCTGAACTCTGTGCTTGCTTGTATTCTGACCTCTCAGAACCCTTCCACCACTGGACTTCACCATTGCTGAGTGACAGCCCCATTACACACTGGAGAAATGGGGGAGATGGGAGACCTCTGGTTAATGGCTTCACTCCATTTACAATACATTTAGTCTTTCAATGAGATGGGTCCAAAAGAAGCCAATATTCTATTAGTTATCTCTCTGTTACCTCTATATCTGCTTCTGTTTGGGGCCTTGACAGCAGTCGTCCTGACAACAGTGTCCTGACCATTTGTCTAATGGTTGTTATCTATAGGCTGAAAGTCAAAGCGCCTCCAAGTGTTCCTCAAAGAGATTATGCCTCAGGTAAGAGTATTTCTAAAATACTTGGACTCTTGGGGCGCCTGGGTGGCTCTGTGGGTTAAGCCGCTGCCTTCGGCTCAGGTCATGATCTCAGGGTCCTGGGATCGAGTCCCGCATCGGGCTCTCTGCTCAGCAGGGAGCCTGCTTCCTTAAAAAAAAAAAAAAAAATACTTGGACTCTTGACTAATTTCATGTTCATATTTACTTCCTGAAAAGGGAACTATGTTCTAATCATTTGAAAATAAGAGTGCCCATCCTAATTTAAAAATTTTAAGGCATTTGACTATAGTGGAGCTGTAGTATTCCATCCATCCATCTATCCATCCATCCATCCATCCATCCATCCACTCATCTATTTATCAAACATTTATTAAGTATCTTCCACGTGCTGGGCAAATACACGGTTTTAGGTAGAGACACAGCGCTAAACAGGACAGATATAGTCTCCACACTCACAGTGTTTATAGTGAAGAAAAAAGATACAATAGTACAAAAGCAATTAGAGTTCAGGGTGATGGGGAAGCACAAAGTTCTATGAAAGTCCATCAGCAATGTCTTATCTAATCTGAGGTCAAGAGTGTGGAGGAAGTGGGGAAGGGAAGGCTTCCTGGATAGAGAATTATGAAAATGGATACTTGAAGGTCACTGAGGGTTGGGGTGGGAGGAGGATAATCTATTGATGGTGCATGGTTACTCAGTCCTCTCTGACGTCTCCTCCACCCAGTCCAACTAGGATCAATTTTGTCAGCGGAGGGTAGTCTTGAGATTGGTGTTGTTTATGGCAGTGGTGAGCAAAATAAATTATCCAATATACTGCCCTTCTCTAGAAGAAATTCCTTGGGAAGATAGGCCTAAAATCTCTTTCTACTGGCTTAAATATAAAGATTTCCTGGACATGGACAGACCTATAGAGCCCTTAATGAAAACCACAGGTCTACAGACATCATTGAAGTCTCTTCCTCTATCCCTGACAGCTAAAACCAAATCACAACCTTAAAGGATGCTTACTGTTGTTTTTTTTCTGTCACTGATCAAGATAGCAATAAATCAGACAGTTGAGTTCCTCCTAGGCACTAATTAAATCTTATCACACTAAGAAATGCGGACCAACATATCAAGTCTAGTGACTGACCTGTTGGACTACTTTCTAGAAGTAGCTAGGTTACAGAGTACTTACTGACCTCATCTTGCCAGTCACCAAGTCTCAACAGTTGACCAGGAGACTCCTTTGCAATGAAAAAAAAAATTAAATAAAATTAAAGTCCCTGTTCTGATCTTTAAAATCTACCTGATCAAAGCCAAGGGGGGAAAAAAACCTCAAGTGTGCTGCTTAGTTAACTAAAGAGAAGAAATTCCTCCTTCTCTCCCAAGTTCTAAAAAAGAAAAGAAAGCAGACAACATCTGCTAAGTACCCTGAGTTTTGATAGGAAAATTATGGAATCATGGAATCCCAGGTCTAAAAGGAGCCCCAGAGGTTCGGCAGCCTGACCTCCAACCCAGTGCTCACCCCTGACCCCACCACCACCACACACCAAAAATGAAACCCATGTTCTGTTTGGACATTTCCTGTGATGACTTCCCAAGCCCCTCTGGTCCTGTCAAGGACAGACAGCCCTGGCAGGACAGAGATGCAGTCCATTTCCTGGTGGCTTCCTAAGTCTGTCCTCATGGCCACACAGCACAAGTTTTTAAACATTCAAGAAAGCAGAGATCGAGTTGTTCTGTGCAACTCCACGGATAAAATTAAGAAATTAGGTCATTTGAATAGTTTCTTCTCTGGAATCATTATCTCCAGGTGCTTCTGCTGTTTTACATGTTCTTTGACTCATTTGACAAATATGACACAGTACATCCTGTGTGACACTCACTCTACTAGATACGGAGTGGGGAACAAAATATAGCCCCTGACCTTCAGGTGCTTCATTACTAGTGGGGGACCCAATAATAAATGAGGATGCCGACAGGTCACTATCTGCCTGAGGTCCCACTGTTGTGGAGGGAAAGCCCCACCAGCCGTTCCACACCCCTCAGGGGCCAGAACTGAACAAGGCCTCTCTCCTTGGACCCTGGGGCCCTACTACCCAGGGGTGATTGGAAAAAGCACAGGGAATGCATAGCAAACCTCCATCCACTAACAAAGTGAGCTATAACACTGCTTTGCCCTTGCCCTCATGTCCTTACGGAAGCCAGCATTCACTTGGTGTTTTTTTTTTTTTTTTGTCTCCCTGTCTCCACTCTGAGTGGTGGTACCAGCAAGGCTGACACGGGGAGAGCGGCATTCACCACCAGCCCCGCCTCATGGAACTAAGACTAGAGGAATGAAACTTGGACTTGAAGGTATTGGAAAGCCTGGAAAGTCCATAAAGACCACTCACCCCTGGCTTCTCGTGTGAGGGCTAAGTGGAGACCAGACAGGCTAAGGGGCTGCCCAAGGTCATATGGCCAGGCGACAGAGACATGTATGTCTGTATGGACAGCATGTATGACCGGTCATGTATGTCTGTATGGCCGGTCATACAGATAGGCCACGAGGCTGCCCAAGGTCATTCAGCCAAACCAGGACTCCACCCCCCTACCCCCCCACCCCCACCCCCCCGCCGTTAACAGGGCTCTGAGAAGGGATGAGGGGACATGCAAACAAAAGGACTTTTTAAAATGTGAAGTATTTAGATGCAAATCCCCTCTCTTAGCCAGCTCAGATCCACTCCTCAGGGGGTCACATCCCCTTCTCCTCTTGGGGCACCCAGGGAGACTGTCCATGGGCTGCCTCCCCCGGGGCCTCTGTAGTTCTGCTTTCTCTTCCTCCCCTGCATCTGCCTCCACCACCACATCTAACCCAGGCTTCTTCCTTCTCTCCTTCCTGCATCGCACTGTACCCATCCCACGGCTTCCCCACATCCTTCCACCAGCTCGGTAAGAGGAGAAGCTGGCAGGCCTAGTGGCCCAGAGCATGGCCTCCAGAGCTGAATCGGGGCCACAACTGTGTGTGTGTCAGACAGACAGCGTGGAGGGTGCCCCACAATGTCCAGAGTCCCTGGTGCTGCTCGTGACCCAGAACAGAAAGGCTCCGTGCCCACCCGTGCCTTCACCGCTTCACTCAAGCTCTCACCATTGACTCTTTGACTGCCTTTCCAACCATCCCTTCCCATTCCCAAGCCCCCCAGTCTGATTCGGCCTTTGTCTCTTCATGCCTGAACTGCTCAAACACCATCCTCATCGACCTTCCTGCCTCCAGCTTGTCACTGGGGCCTACAGTGGCCTTTGTGGCTGGAGCACCCCTTTGGCTGGCAACAACCTGGCTTTATTTTCTCCTCAGACTCTCCAGAACAGCATTTTCTTTCCAGCATATCTATGCCTTATGGCTATGCCTTATGGATACACCTTCGAGCCATCAGTTAAGCCCTGCTTCTGGGGCTGACACACAGGCCCTAGCCTTAGGGGGTGGAAGGGGGACGCCCTCCTTCATCTTCATTCTCTCATTTGGGTTCTGGCCATCCTTCAAGGCCTGGCTCAATCCCTCCTTCACCACACAGCCTCATGCAACCCCTCAGCTTTTGCTGAGTGCACCGTTCGCAGAACTCTCCCAGCACCTGTCCATGATTCCAGGTGTTGAGATATTTGTCAGGAAAGCCTACACTGCCCTGGATTGTCCTCGGTGTGATACACAGCTGTTCTTCTAGACTCCAGGTTTATTACCACCATGGCTGGGTGAGATCTTGGACTTTGGGGTCCTCTAGCCTTGGTTAGAATCCCAGCTTTGGCCCCTAAACACTGTGAACCTAGAAATGTTTTATAACTTCCCTTGAAAGATTGGAGATAAGAGTGCTGATCTATCCTTCAGGCTATTATTAAAGTAGATTAATAGTGACCAGCAGCATCCACGGAGCTCTTACTCAATGGGTGATGTCAGATGGCTTTCTCACTTTCCCTGGGCTATTTCATTTCATTCTGATGAAGCCCCATGACACAGGCTCTACTTATCCTATCCATTTCAGTGGTGAGAAAACAGATGCCCAGAGGTTAAGCAATTTACCTGTTCATGCTGCTAGCAAGTGGAAGAATCAGGATTTTGACTGGCAGGCTGACCCCAGAGCCCAAGCTCCAAACCCTGGAGTGGACACTGAAGTGGGGCCACTGTGGCATTTCCATGTGCCTCACAGTGCCAGCTGCTGGGCCCACAGGCTGGGGGAGGCACATGAATTACAAAGCCTGAGCCTGGCAAGGGGAGGAGCCCCTCTCTTGTGTGGCATGGGATTGTGACACTGTAAGTGGAACATAAGCCCCAAACCAGGTACACGACCAATGGAAAGGCTCTCCCTCATAAGGAGGCCCAACCAGCATCTCAGCTTCCTGCCAGGGGCATGCAACCTTCCTTCCCAAGTGAAACTGCCTTTCCCATACTAAACTTGCCCTTACCCTCCTGAAAGTGTCACCCTCTATATTAGAGGCTCTCTTGGGCCCGTTTCTTTATGGTAGCCGTACTGTGTGGTTGCCATTAGAGTGAAATAGAATGGTGTTGCTGTGAGGGTTTATTAAGACATTGTCAATACCCAAGACAACACTACCATTAACACAGCATTTGCTGCGTGCCAGGTTTTGGGAAGCACTCGTGGGTATTGTATTACTGGATTCTCATAAACACATGAGGTGGGCACTATTCTTACCCTGGTTTCACAGTTGAGAAATTGAGCTTTAAACAGCTAAAGTCCTGGTCCTCTGCTAAGCAGGTAGTAAAGAGCAGAGCCAGGATTTGAACCGGGGGAGACTGGTTCTAAAACCATAACCCACCCACTTTAGGAGGTCCTGAGATGCTGGACTATCACCCCATACTTTGGCTCTAGTACTTTGGAGCATACTGCATTTTAGTTTGGGAAATGGCCTGCAGGCCATGACTTCAAGAGCAGGATGTTGTGAGTTGCTGGTAGGACCAGGAGATGGGTGTAGCTCGGGGAGAGAAGGGTGCTGTCTGGCAACCTCTCCCATGTGGTGATGCTTTTTTCTCTTCTCTGCCTCAGTCTCTACAATGCCTGGATTGGGCCACTCTAGTTTCTCCTAGATTTTATGTGAAGGCTCAGTAGAGGGCCAGGCAGTTTACATGGGATTTCAGCTATAGTGACCAACACAGACAGCCTGGCTTCCAGCCCGCCCCCTCACTCACCAGCCATGTGGCCTCAGACACGTTTTGCCACATCTCTTAGCTTCCATTTCCTTGACTATAAAATTGAGATCATGACGGCACCTACCACAAAGCTCTGTTTTGAGGATAATTGGGAAAATACTCTTATCCTAGCCCTGAGCACATAGGAAGTGTTTAATAAATGGAATCTATTATTAGTATCCTAATACTCATTCCTTCAACTCATCTGTTGCTTCATACTTTTATTACTGCATGGATTACAAATGCCAAATACCACTCAGATACAAAGATAAATTAAATAGGCCTTGTTTTTCAGTACAGAGAGGCACAAAAAAATGATCATAGCACAGGGCAGAATGGACCACCCGTGTCATCAAGGTGCCAGCAGCCCCTATGACGGCCCAGAGGAAGGAGTCATAATTAGAACCCGAGGGACTGGGGAAGACCCTATGGCAGAGGTATAACAGGGATTTCCATGCAAAGAAGGAAGACAGGCTGGGGAAATAGCCCAGACAGAGCAGAGAATGATCAAAAGTACAGGCTGGGAGGAACACACTGCCGAGTGTCACTGTGAGTGAACACGGAAGATGGCAAGAGAAGTCGTGGGAGGGACAGGAAGGGGAGGCATCAACATGTGTGGACTCAGAGCCTTGACTTTACTCCACAGGGAGCTGCTGAGGATTCTTGAGGAAAGGAGCTGCATGCTCCAAACTTTATTTTAAGAAAATCACTGGAAATAGTATGAAGTGTGTGTTGGAGAGGAAAGATAATTGGGACAGGAAAAGTAGTTAGCTTCTGCAAGTACTTTTCAGCAGTGACGGGCCAGAAAATGGGCCTCAGTTCCCTGAGAGAAGACTCAGCAAACACAGCTCAATGAGGCAGGGAGGTGTGTTTTATAAAGGTATTTTATAAAGGTTTCTATTTTAAAGGCTGAAACAAAAACATCTTGCCACCATAAGTGCTGATCTTCGGTTATACCCAAACTTAAGGTATTAGAAACATATCTACCTCGGTACTAGGTGTTAGTATATTGAGAAGAGGACTTATTGACCTAGTCTTCTAAGGTTTCTGGCAAAGCCCCGGTGATTGCAGCATACTCTAATTTGATATAAGTTCGCCCAGATCACCACTTAACAAGAATTATCTCCTGTGAATGTCAAAGTTTGACCTATTATTTGGCTCATAAAGTAAAGCTCCTTCTTAGTGCCTATCATGTTTTTTCCAAGAGAGGGCACTGTTGCTGCTATAACCCAAGATCTGGCCACGCTGCTCTAAACCCTTCCTTTGGGCCCCCATTTTTTCTCTACAGTTCCTTTCCCTTTTTCTCTTCGGAGTCCCCCTAGAGTTGGAGTCCGTGGTCTGCCATTGCAGGGGCTAGAAATGGCAAGAAAAGGTTCTACCAAGGCTCTGGAGGGTTCAGGGACCAACCACTGGGCCCCCTCCCGTGGCTGCTCAGTGGGCTAGGAGAAGAGCTGGGAGCTTCCCTGGATGGGTCGCAGGAGCCACTCTGCCATCTGGACCAGTGCCTGGTTGATCTGTAGAGCTGAACGAATTGTAGTTACCCTCTAATGTCAGTTTATGTGATGGGGTGGATGCTAAGCTTCTCAAACTCTAAATGTGTTTTGGAGAAAAGGGAATCAGATATTCTCCTTGACTGTCCATAATTCAGATCTATTTTATTCTTCAAGAACCTAAGCTCCTTGACACCATTATTTCCATTTTCATCCTGCCTGGGGAGCCAAGGACAGTGCCTACACTCTGGAGTTCAGAGGCAGTGAGGTAGCATGGTGCTGGAGCCTACAGCATGCCCTTGGAAGTCAAACTGCAGGGTTCAACTCCTGGCTTTATTATTTGCTATCTGACCTTGGGCAAATGACTTATTTTCACTGGGCCTCAGCTTCCTCATAAGATCTCTAAGAGACTACTGTGAAAATATTGCCTGGCATGTAATTTTAAAGCACCAGATAAATCTTTTCAATAAGAAAGTGAAATTTAGGGCCACAGAGAATCCCAGAAGTGATCTGTCACCTTACAGATCTTGAGACTGAGGCCCAGAGAAGTTAGCTGTCTTGACCGCTCTCTGACTAGTTAGGAGCAGAGCCTGCATGGGAATTTTGGTCTATTGTGACTCCCTCTCCAGTACTCTTTCTACTACATCTGCGTACTGATTCATAGAAATCCTGAGAAGCAACATGATATGAATTGCAGGTGTCTCCAGGGTTCTTCTAAAGTCCTCAAAATGCTCCTTAACAAAGACAAATGAGGTTCAGATGTACCATGTCTCTGCCTCAGTGGGACTTACCTTTATGATTTGAGAACTGATTTTTTTTTTCTAAAGAGGAGTTGAAAGCGAATGAACACGAGATAAGTCTAGTAACTGTTCAAAGCCAAGTGAACAAGACCAGGGAGCCCAAAGGCAAGGAAGGCAGCTGCAGGCTAGTGGTGGACACGGTGGGGCTGGCCAGCTGAGATTTACACTTGTTCCTTCTGCTTCCCACATGCCATTGCAGGGAACCCTGCTGATGAAGAGGAGCAGTGGTCTGATGACTTTGTGAGTATTTGTTCCTGGGAGCAGGAGGGAGGGTGTTGTTTCCACTGGGATCCGTGGGAGACCTTTGCAAGGGCTTGTTTCTGAAGGACATGCTGCTGGTCACCTGTGCATCATAGCAGGGAGATGGCTGACCTGGAAGGGCCACCAACAGATAAACAAGGCGGCAAGAACCCCATAGTGGCTGACTTGACCTGGCACCAACGTGTACCAGGCTAAGTGCTTCATCCACATTACCTCCCCTAATCCTCCCCAGAGCCCTACGTGTAGGCACTCTTATCCCCATCTTCAGTGCTGCCGTTTGGAGTTCTCACCAGCACAGCCACAACAAATGTGAAATGTTTTAAAATAATTCTGTATCAGTTAACAAAGGTCTCTGCCCTGAATTCCCCAGTGCCCCATCATTGCCTGGGACTTATCTAGGAGCCCTAAAGAGTGAATGCCTGGCACATTAGGGGACCCCTGGCCACTCTTAGGTCAGGATCTGAGCCATGCTCATTGTAAAACATTTTGAATATCAGCCCTGTTCATTTTACTGGGAATGAAACTAAGGCATGGAGAGTTTAAGTGACTTGTAGTTTCCAAGTTCAAATCCAGGCCCTCAAATCTCAAAGCCAGGCTTTTCGACTCCAAGGAGCTTGTTGTGACCAAGAGGACCGTGGCGGATGCTGGGCACAACAGAGTGACCCCAACAGGGTGATAAGTCAGAGTCAACCGTCACCCTCTTCACAGTGGCTCTGCAACCCGCAGGGCCTCTGGCTCACTTCTCTCTTGGGTCAAGCTTTAGAGGGACAAGACATCCTAAGAACTTTTTACAAAACAGTTATTCCTCATTTATATCAAATTCATCCAGAATGTTAGTCCGCTCCACACCACGTGTGTTTTATCTGGACAGGATCCAAGAAGGCCTCCACACAGCCACACACCCCAGTGTACAGATAAGGAAACCAAGACTAGGAAAATGAAAAGGACTTCCCCGTGGCCATTCAGTTACTCAGTGGCCCAGTGGAATAAGCGCTCAGGACTCCTGTCCCCTGAGTTGGAGCCCAACTCCACACGGGTTCACCACCTGGAGTTTATTCAGAGTATTATGAGGCAGGAGTGCCTCCCTTCTCTGCCTCTCTTCTTTCTGCAGAGAAAACTAGCAAGAGGAACTGAAAAGGCCTTTCTGCAGGTCCCTTGGGTGTGGAGTTCCTCCCAGGGTCTGGCAGCCGCGGAGCCCTCAGAGCCCTGCAGCGGCGCCCCCTTCTGGTAGCCCACACCCAACCCCAGCTGAAGCAAACTTGAGAGCTGGTCTGCATCCACAGACAGGCAGCGAAAATTGAGCTTCCTGCCTAGATAAAAAGAGCACATGTGGGGACTTAGAAAACACAAATAAAATCAGCCTGGAAAGGAGGGGATGACTTGTGTCCCAAAGTCAAACAACCAAAGTTAGAGTGCAAGCTGTCATAAGGATTGGGTAAACCTTCCTTCACAATTATTTTGACCTTACTGGATTCCTATTGTACACAGAACAAAATCCAGGCCTGTGGCCTCCAGGCCAGATAAGATCTGGCCCCTGCAGACCTGTCCAGCCTTCCTTGCATCCCCTTGGCAGGGCCTTGTCTGTTATGGCCCAGATGCGCAGGTCTGCCCTTAGTCCTACAACAAGAGGTCAAGGTCATGCCTGCTCAGTGATTTCAGACTCATGGACCTTGGGCTGGCGAAGGAAGAAGGGGAGAGAAGAGAAACTAAAGAGCATCCCCATCTTTCCTCACTTGTTCTGCTCCTTCTTGTCCTTCAGGCTTGGCTTCACTGTCTCCTTCTCAGGAAGGCCTTTTCTGCACCTGAGGTAGAGTCCCTTTTCCCATTGCTCTCTGTCTCAGGACCCTGAACATTTCCTCAAGTAAATCTGTCACGAGTGACAGCTATCTTATGGTTGATATTGTACTTATTATCTGTTATTCACTATTTACTGCTGGTTTCTCCTGCTAAAATTCTATGAAGGCAGGGACTGTGCTTAGAGTCAAGCACAATGGCTGGCACACAGTAGGTGCTCAATAAATATTAACTGATTGATTGAATGAATGAACGGACAATATGAGAAAGTTTTTGCCTGATTACACATTCCCTTCTTCAAAGTTTCCATCCCACTGTCCCAACATATTGTGCTTGCTCAAGGATTGAATGAACAAATGAAAGAATTTTGGTTGTCAGAATATAGAATAATTTGAGGGGAGGTGTTTTTAAACTGTTCTTTCAGAAGTTTGAATAGACTCCTTTCTAATTCTCTTGATAAAAAGGCATTCAATCGTTTCACTATGCTGGAAATAGGAGGGGCTTATAGTACGCATCCCACAGAAAATATTTTCTGAATGAAGGGGCAGCTCAGCACTTCTGAGCACCCATTTCCTCCTAGATTCCTTCAGAGCTCAGGGCAACAGCTCAGCTCATTCATTCATTCTATGCTGGGGCTTGGACACACTCTCTCAGCCCAGGCCTCACAGGGGTTACAGTCCTGTAGGCAGCCCCACATCAGCGTCGAGCTGCCAGGAGCATCTGACAGGGAGTTGCTCTTCCTCTACCTTCTCTGCCTCCTTGGCCAGCCTGGTTCTTTCAGTCAGGGTGCTCTGCCCAAAGGACTGTGAGGACCTCCATGTCCTCCCCAGATGCGCCCTGCTCCCCAGCCTCCAGGTAATCAGGTCTAGGAAGGCCTGCGCCTGCTCCACGGATACAGACCCAAAATAGGAGGCCCAAACTAGCTCCCACCCAGGCACGTGCGTCTGGGTTCCTACTGTTTCTTTCACTTTCCAGATGGAATCTGGAAAAATCTGGAATCCAGAAAAGCAATCTTTTCTCAGCCCACTCACTGATGTCTCCCTAGGATGTCACAACAAGAGGGATCGTGTCCTCTGACTGACAAGGGTAAGGAGAGTCCCAGGGGCCTCAGGCTGTGTGGAAGGAACCTTGTCAAGCCAGGCTCTCACTATAGGCCACTCTTTCGCTCTCACTGCACCTCCCCGGACGGCTGTTCGAAAACAGCTCTGGCTTCTCCAGAGCACAGACCACAGAGTCTCCTCTCCTAATCCACTCCTCATGCCTCAGTTTCTCTGAGGGCTTAAACAGACTCTTATAGGATTGTGGTAAGGGATACATGAGGTAGGCAGTGCATGCAAATGTCGGTTATGATAGTAATGATCATTGCCATTATTCTATTCAACCGAATTTCGTATTCACAGTCAGGAAGGATTACTGAGCCTCCCAATCTGTTGTTATCGAAATAGGGGTTTGGGAAAGTCCCCCCCTACAAGGCTTTTCTCACTGCACCCCTCCCTCTCCCTTCCTGACTCTTTGGGTTTAGGACAAGGACAAGGACCTCCTCTTCCCTCCCAGTGCTCCTCCACCACCTTGGGGAAACCTCTCTTTTCAGCTGCCTTTCTCTGTCCCCCTCCTGCTGTTCACCCCACTCCTCCCCTTTCCCCCTTGCCCCACAGACGGAGCAGGGGAGCAGCTCGCACTCCCTCTCGCATCCTTCATTGCAAACATACTGCCTTCCTGGCTCTCCCACCCGCCCTGGCCCTGCTCCTGCCCCGAGGAGACAGCAGTGGAACCAACTCGGGGCTCCTGTGGCACCACACCTGCGGCGGTGTAGGACTGCAGGGGAAGGGGGCCAGCGGAAGGCAGGTGCACCGCGCATTCACTGGCAAATCCTGCACGGATAATGCAGGGTGTCAGGTGGCATGCGCAGAGGACTTCTTCCATCCTGGATCAACTATTTCCTGCATGTGAATACATGCAAGTGTGGCGTCTAGCTGAGGGATCTCTGAACAAAATGCGTGAGAAGCTAGGAGCGGTGCCCCTGGGGAGGAACTGAGAGGCCAGGACTTTATTTACATCCTTTTGAACTGTTACTGTGCCAATGTATTTTCAATATACATTGAATATTCAATATTTGATAATTTCAATGTAGACTTAAATACAATTTATATTAAAAACCAAAAAAAAAAAGGGAAGAGAATGGAGTCTGGGTCAGATGAAAAGCCTCACTCCTGCAGCTTACCAACCCTGTTAAAAAACAAACAGACTTCATCTCAAAGGTATCTGTATGTTCTGTGTCTCCCCTTATTGATCTTTTCCCTCAACCCTCCGTGGTCAATGAAACTTATTGGTCATTCTATTCTAGTATATTGTATTCTCTTCTATTGTATTCTAGTATATTGTATCGGGTCCTTTTTCTGTCCTCTAAAAAATGTATTTTATCTCTGACTGCTCTTCTTTGCAGACACGCAGAGTTTCAGCCACCCTTCCTGTTAAATGGCCCACATGCTCCCCCAGGATAGTGGTTCAGGTGATAAATTCTGGAGCCAGAAAGACTTGGCCTCAACCCCAGCTTTGCCTCTGATGGCTGCCCAGCCTTGCTTAGCCAACCTTTCCAAGCCTCGCTCTCTGGTCCCTATGCTGGGGGAGCAGCTCCCGCCCCCTAAAGCCAGAGCTGGGCTGATGATGGAGCCTGGATGGGGCACTGAACCTGGGGTCTGCCCTTGCAGGACAGTGACTATGAACACCCAGATGAGCACTCGGACTCAGAGATGTACGTGCTGCCCGCTGAGGAGACCGGGGACGACAGTTACGAGCCACCACCCGGCGAGCAGGAGACAAGAACCGTCCACCCAGCCCTGCCCTTCGCCAGGGGGGAGTACATAGGTGAGGCAGCCCCCCAGACCCTGGGCGCTCAGCCTGCCAGGCAGGGGAATGGAGACAAGCAGCCTGGCAGGTCGGTGGGCGCCTCCCACTCTCACCACCCCACACTGGTCATCTGGTCACTCAGAAACCATGGCGCCCCAAATGGAAAACTTGCCTGTTCAAGGGGGGAAAAGTCCTCTTCCTAAATCGCCAATGTTGAAAACAGGTAAAAGATAAAAGGAACACACCCTGATGACTATTTCCACCACCAGATAGTCTCCAGATAGCCCCATGAGAAATCAACCCTGAGATCAGTCCTGCTGCTTTTTGGTCTTGTTGCACACAAGGCTCTGGAATTTCTCTTGAGGTTTCTGTACAGAACAAGGGTGATCTTCAAGGATCCCAGTATCTGCTGTTGCCCCTCCTTCCTCGTGCCCATCCCCTCACAGGCAGGTCACACACTGAGCATAGACTGTGGCTTTTTAACGGGGGGGCTTAGAGTGAGAGTAAGGAGCTCTAAGTCTGGAATTAGCTGTAGGTTAATGGGCACAGCTCCCATGAAGCCTCCAGGCCTGAGTGTGGTTTTTAATGTCCCCCAAGGAGAAGCCTGTGTTCTGGGTAACAAAGCTCAGAAGGGGTGGGGTGGGGTGTTGAGCGTGTCCATGATGATGAGGGTGATGCTAGCGTTTGTACCATGTCCCTATGTGTAAAGGGCTCCACATCTGTTATCATTGTCATTAACTGCCTCCTCACAAGGCACCAAGCATGGCCCCTTGCTTCACGCCACAATCCACCTACTGAGCACCTACTGTGTGCCAGAGCTATGCTAAGCCCTGAGCATTCAGCAGCAAGCAAGACAGACATACTCCCAGAGTTTTATATTTACAGTAGTGGCCTACTTCACACTCTCAGGAATCTTATGGAAGAGGTATTCATCCTCACTTTACAAAGGAAGAAAGTGAGGTCAGGAAGAGTGAACTGATGGGGCCCAATGCTTGCAAGTGGCAGGGCGAGGACGCATGCTGGGCTTCCCAGCCCCCAACATCCATGCTTTCACCGCTCCACCTCGCACGCAGCCCACCGTATTTGTGACCTTGTTCAAGCATTACAGCCCTGGGAAGGAGGCGGCTGCAGTGGGCCCATGTTACAGGCTAGGAAACTACCATGAGGGTGGCGTGGCAGCTCATTCAAGGCCATGCTCTTCAAAGCTTGTCTTCTGTGTTTTGTGGCTTCTGATGGGCTGCGATCTTACATTTAAAAAACCCAGTAAACTCCAGGAGCTGCCAGTAAAACTAGAAAACCTGACAGAGTTATGGGCACAGCAAAGCAGATGCCCTAGACCTAAGCATAGCTCCAGCACCCAGAAAGAGGCTTCCGAGGAGGCATCCAACGGGAAGTGAACCACACTTTCAGCAAGGCAGGAGCGGCCCCAGGGGGAGAACAGGTGGGGATGTGACAGGTGGCACAGCAGGTGCAAGAAGCTAAGGATGGCGGGGGAGGGGGGTAGTTGTGCGGAAGCCAGTGTGAGCACCTAGGCTGTTCCCAGGATGGGGACACGCCAGGTTATTCCTATGCTGAGATCTTCCTGCAATGTGTCGGTCTGAGTCTGTGCTCAGATTCCACTGCACAGACTCCCTGTTGTCTTGCCCCCCTCCCCCACACCATGTCACATCCGTATATTGGTCCTGTTTGTTAGGCATCCACTCTCCCACACACACCGCTACCCCCACTCCGCCCTCACTGCTTTCTTCCTACTCCCTACCAAATCCCTCTAAGGTGGATATTACCCTCCTTACTTTAAAAATGAGGAATATGAGTCCTGGAGAGGCTGAGCCACAGATAACCAGCCCAAACAAGTGCAGCCAGTGAGAGGCAGAGCAGGGGACCCAACTCAGGGCCATTCAGCTTGGGAGCCTGCACTGGTTCCCTGACACCTGCTCAGTACACAGTCCCCAACAAGGGGTAACTCAGGCTCTCCATGAGCTGAGGGAAATCATTGAGGGGAAGAACACGGAGGTTCACTCAGATGAGTAGTTGCAACTCTGAAGACACCTTAGAATAACCTGGGAAACTTTGAGACCTATAGTGCCAGGACCCTCCCCACAAGTTCAAGCTAGTATGTCCGGGGCGGGGCCCGGGCCTTGGCATTTTCTTATAAAGTTCCCCAGGTGGTTCCAACATGTAAGGAGGATTGAGAGTCCATCCCTGTCCTTAAGTGTTCATAGAGCAGAGTGAAGCTTCGAGGAGCACACCCTCTGAGGCCACTCTGCTGCCATGGGCTTCCATCCACTCTGCTGGGCAGCATGCTGGGCAGTCGGCGCTCCTGAGCCAGTGGGTCTCCATCACTCCCCTGGGAGGATGTTATTGATGAGGACATTCTTTCGGTTTTTATAATGTTAGTCAATGGGCAGCTGATTTTTTGCCTGAATGTCATTATATACTTTTAAGGAATGCTCAGATTAATCATTGGTGACTACAGAGATGCCACGGGTGGTTTCATACTTTGGCCCAGGGAATGATCCAGAGTCCCTTTCATCTTACACTTTGTGGTTGTTCCTTTCAAGACAATCGGTCAAGCCAGCGGCAGTCTCCGCCCTTCAGCAAGACACTTCCCAGTAAGCCCGACTGGCCTTCGGCAAAAGCAAGAGCCAGAGTGGCCTCCACTCTGCCGGCGCTGACTTCTCTTCAGAAACCTCAAGTTCCACCCAAACCCAAAGAACTTGAGGATGAGGTAACGTAAATCTATCCCAAAGGCTTCCCAGTCCGAGGGGAAAGCAGGATGCAGGGCGGAGAGGGAAGGGGCCGGAGAAAGGGGGAGGAGATTTGAGGGCAGGGGCCCAGGTGGTCTGGCCGCCTCCTCTATGCCCCTCTCTCTGCCCAAGACTAACCACCTACCCCTCAAATTCTGCACTGGTAAACAGAAAGGAGGTTTTTCTCTCTAAGAAGGCATATATGGCCTTATTTTAAGCATTTTCATTTCCAGAGGGTATGGGTAATACCAGTGCTGGATCTGTGCGCCTCTTATTAGCCTCCCTCTCTCTCTCCTTGGTTTCCTGTGAACCTTCTCCTTCCTCCATAAGGGATTTCCCTATCCTTATACTCCTTTTCTGCCTTGCTTTCTTTCCTCCACCTTCTTTGCTCTCCACTTCACATTTCTCCTGCGAGATACAGAGATGTGCGATGGGACAAATATGGAGACCCCTAGTGGTAGGGAGGCCCTGCGCAGCCTGTGGAGGAGCCTGGCCCCTTACTTCGCTTTGGCACCTCTTGCTTCTCACTCCCTTTTCCCTGAGCTCCTGCTCTCCAGGGACCCATCCTAGCCGACTGTCCTGGACTCCACTCTGGGTTTATCTCGTCATCTCCCCTCTGTCAGCACCTGTGTTTTATGGGTCTCATTCCCTGTGGAATAGCTCCTGTTTGAAAAGGCACGAAAAACCCATTCAGACTGTTGTAAGAAAGCCTGATAAGGCCTAATACCTAGTACCTTACTTGCATTTTAAATAAGGACAAAGGCAAGCCCTCAAACTTAGCCATTACAACAAGCCTACAAGTATAATGATCTCAGAATTAAAATAACAATAAAGATGACCACCCCCTTTTTTTAAAAGATTTTGTTTATTTACTTGAGGGAAGGAGAATGAGAGGATCATGTGAGAAGGGGGAGGGTCAGAGCAAGAAGCAGACTCCCCGCTGAGCCAGGCTCCAGGATAACAACCCGAGCCTAAGGCAGCCGCCCAATCAACTGAGCCACCCAAGTGCCCAATAAAGGCAACTCTTAAACCATCCCTGGACATAATATTACAGCAGCTTTTGAAGAAATAACTTGTGGCTTTTTTTTTTTTTTTTAAGATTTTGTTTGTTTGTGTGAGAGAGAGAGCACAAGAGGGGGAGGGAAGGGCAGAGGGAGAGGGAAAAGCAGGCTCTCCACTGAGCATGGAGCCAGACATGGGGCTCTATCTGGGGACCCCAGGATCATGACCTCAGCTGAAGGCAGACTTTTTTTTTTTTTTTTTCATTTGATTTGATTTCTTTTCAGTGTTCCAGAATTCATTGTTTATGCACCACATCCAGTGCTCCATGTAATACATGCCCTCCATAATACCCACCACCAGACTCACCCAACCCCCAACACCCCCCCCCCAACAAAACCTTCAGTTTGTTTCTCAGTGTCTGCAGTCTCTCAGGTTTGTCTCCCCCTCCAATTTCCCCCAACTCATTTGTCCTCTCCATCTCCCTATGTCCTTCGTCTTAATCCTTTTGTTCTACAAGTAAGTGAAACCATATGATAATTGACTCTCTCTGCTTGACTTATTTCATTCAGCATAATCTCTCCCAGTCCTGTCCATGTTGCTACAAAAGTTAAGTTTTCATCCTTTCTGATGGAGGCATAATACTCCATAGTGTATATGGACCATATCTTCTTTATCCATTTGCCCGTTGAAGGGCATCTTGGTTCTTTCCACAGTTTGGAGACTGTGGCCATTGCTGCTATGAACATTGGGGTACAGATGGCCCTTCTTTTCACTACATCAGTATCTTTGGGGTAAATACCCAGCTGTGCAATTGCAGGTTCATAGGGAATCTCTATTTTTAATTTCTTAAGGAATCTCCACAATGTTTTCCAAAGTGGCTGCATCAGCTTGCATTCCCACCAACAGTGTAAGAGGGTTCCCCTTTCTCCACACCCTCTCCAATACATGTTGTTTACTATCTTGTTAATTTTGGCCATTCTAACTGGTGTAAGGTGGTATCAATGTGGTTTTCATTTGAATCTCCCTGATAGCTAATGATGATGAATATTTTTTCATGTGTCTGTTAGCCATTTGTATGTCATCTTTGGAGAAGTGTCTGTTCACGTCTTCTGCCTCTTAACCTGCTGACCCACCCAGGTGCCCCAGAAATAACTTGTTTCTAAATGCCAAAGGTGATAAAACCTATAATATATAAATATGTCGTAAAGTGACCCACATTTCCACCTTAATATAATTTGTAGGCCAGCAGGAGATGGAAAAGAGAAACTTTTAAATGAGATAGAGGGAGCGTTTAGGCCCCAAATCCCACTTTGACCCTTACTAGCTGTGTGACTTTGGGCAAGCCAGATAACCTCTCTGAGCCTCAGTTTTTAATCTCTTCAGGTTATTTTAAGGATTTAGTAAGAGAACATATATATAAAACACTAAATACAGTGCCTCATACACGGAAGATTTGGTGTGTCATATGTTCCTTCGTAGCATATTCTAGATTCTTTACAAAATCCCATTTTCTAGTTGCTTCTGAAAACAGAAAGCCTGGCAATACAGGGCCATCCTGGCCTCAAAGCAGCTGAGCCTCATGGTAACCCTCCAGCTTAGCTGTGAATCCGTGACTTTTATTTGCACTGGTCATAGTCCCTTCCACTCATATGAGATGTGCACAAAGCCTTCCTCTGCATTTGTCCCCAAAGCTGTTCCCTGCCTGCCTCCATAAGTGGTTTCCTGTATGACTTCTACTCTAATGCTAGTTTAAGTCAGAAAGTCAGCTGACAGAAAAAGGATTGTTGGCCAGTCCTCTCTGTCTGTCTGAGAGGTGATGCTGACCTTTTGGGGTAAGAAGGGGCTGGCAGGAAGAAGCTGAGCAGGAAAAAGGACACGGGGACCGGCTGTTAGGGGCTTTCTGTGAATTCTTTCAGCATTTGGCAAATCTGTATGAAGTTATAAATTCAGACACAGAATACAAATGAATACAGTGCGTTATATAAGGCTCTCCATTTCTGTGAAGAGCTAAGAGTGGACCCCCATGGGGAGAGGCAGTTTTGCTAATAGCAGCCTTGTGGAGGTGGCTCAGGCAAGTCTGTACCAGTGGGAAAGGAGAAGTATGGAGGAGGCTGCATTCTGGAATGGGCAGATGGGCAGTCAAGATAAGAAAGAGGTTAAAAAAGAAAAAAAAAATAGGCCAACATTAAGATCTTGCGGAACCATTAGATAGAAAAAGAAGAAGTCAAGAAAGCATAAATAACTAAAAATATTTAGCTCTGCTGTACAGGTTCCAGGAAAAGTATGGGGGTATAGACTAACCAGAGAGTTGGGGAAGGAGCAGCACCTAAGAGGAAGGAGCATCTGTGCTGTAGGGACAAGCATGGTGGGCACTTGATGAGTACTGGGAATCAACTGATGTTCTGAGGATTTGTGTTTATCCCATTAAGCCCTCCCAAGAACCCTATGAAATAGGTACAGCCATCCCCATTTTACAAATAAAGAAATGGTACAGATGAGGTGCAAAGGGGTTGAAAACTTATCCAAGGTCACAGAGGCCAGGTTTGAAGGTAAAGAAAGAGATGAGAAATAGGAATTAAATGAAGGGAGGGTAGAAATAAGATAGAAAGAGAAGGGGAAGGCAGGAAGGTCCTAGAATGTAGTGGCTGAGAGTGTGGATCCTTGAACTGACTCTTGAACCCCAACTCTTCTGCTTTTTGCTATGAGGATGTGAGCAAGCTACTCCACTTCTCTGTGCCTTGGGTTCTTCAAGATTCTTCATCTTACTATGGAGCCGACAGTAGCACCTACCTTACTGGGTTGTTATAAGGATTGAGTGAAATAACACATGGGAAGTACTCAGGTGAGCACTTGCCAATTAGTGCTCAATAAATGTTTGGGCTCTGTTTCTCTAGAATCCACCTGTCCTACCCACCAAGGTGATTTGCAAAAACCACATTTGGAATCTGATTATCTCCTTTGCTTCCTAGCAATATCCTCCCCCAATTTATGGTCAACTGATTATTGACAAAGTTGCCAAGACTATTCAGTGGGGAGAGAATCATTTTTAAACATATTGTGCCAGGGTAACTGTATATCCACATGCAAAAATATGAGAGTGGGCGCGTCTCCCACCAAAGACAAAAGCTAGCCAAAAATAGATCCTAGATCTAAATGTAAGAGCTAAAACTATAACATTTTAGAAGAGAACGAACGTATAAATCTCTGTGACCTTGTATTAGACAGGGGTGTTTTAGATACGGAACCAAGGAACAACAGTAATTGTTGTTAAAAAGTAGTTAAAATGGGGGGCACCTGGGTGGTTCAGTAGGTTAAGTCTCTGCCTTCGGCTCCGGTCGTGATCACAGGGTTGTGGGATCGAGCCCCACATCGGACACTCTGCTCAGCGGGGAGCCTATTTCCCCCTCTCTCTCTGCCTGCCTCTCTGCCTACTTGTGATCTTTGTCTATTAAATAAACAAATAAAATCTTTTTTTAAAAAAGTAGTTAAAATGGGCTTCACAATGTCAAACATTTTTTGCTGCAAGCGACACCCCCAAAGATGTAAGAAGACAGCCTGCAGAATGGGAGAAAAGTTTCGCTAATTATATATCTGATAAGAGGTTTCTGTCTAGAGCATGAAAGAATTCTTCCAACCTAATAATAAAAAAGACAACCCAATTAAAAATGGGCGGAGAAGTCAAATAGACTTTTTTCTAAAGAAAATATAAGAAGGCCCAAGAAGCACACAAAAACATGCTTAACATCATCAACCACCAGGGAAATGCAAATCAAAACCATACTTAGACACCACGTCCTGTCTCAGGATAGTGATATTCAAAAGACAAACACTAGCAGGTGTCAGTGAGGATGTGGAGGAATTGGAGCCTTCATATGCTGCTGGTAGGAATGGAAGAGGGAGCAGATACTTTGGAACAACAGTTTGGCCGTTCCTCAGACTTAAACAGAAGCTACCATGTGACCCAGCAATTCCACCACGAGGTATATTGCCAAGAGAGATTTACATCTACACAAAAACATGTACCTGAATGTCCCTGGCACCATTGTTCATAATAGCCCCAAAGTGAGAACAACCCGAATGTCTACCACCTAATGAATAGACCAAGAAAACTTGGTACATTCATAGACGGGGAATGTTGTTTGTCCACACAAGTGAATGACATACCGACATGCTCTGTGGTTGAACTTGAAATTATTATGCTAGATGAAAGAAGTCACTATGTATTATGTGATTCCATTTCTATGCAACACCCAGATTGGGCAAATCTTAGAGACAGAGAAGATTAGTGGTTGACTAGGCTGGGGAAGGGGTAGATAAGTGACTCAAGGTACTGGGCTCCTTTTTGGGGTAACAAAAATGTTCTAAACTTAGACTGTGGTGATGCTTGCACACTCTAAGAGTACCAGACCCACCAAATTATACACTTCACATAGGAATTTAATTGTGTCTTAATTCGATCTCAAAAAAGGTATTTTAAAAAACCATTCCTTGGGGCACCTGGGTAGCTCAGTCAGTTAAGCACCTGCTTTCAGCTCAGGTCATGATCTCAGGCTCCTGGGATCAGCCCTACATCAGGCTCCTTGCTCAGCAGAGTCTGCTTCTCCCTCTGCCTTCTGCTCTCCCTGCTTGTGCGTTCTGTGTGTGTGTGTGTGTGTTTCTAATAAATAAATAAAATCTTTAAAAAACAAAACAAAACACTCCTTTCCAGACTATAAACCTGGATTGGACAGCTTCCTCTTGATTCACGTCTGTACTTCTTCCAGGTTGATTATGTGGTCCCTGTGGACGATGAAGATGAGAACTACATTCACCCCACAGAAGACTGTTCACTCCCAGCTGAAAAAGGCAAGAGTTTGTAGTTTTAAGCATCTGAATGCTGTAGCAGTTGAGGGAGGGGCACAGGAGACTATTGGGTAGGGAGCAGCAGGGGGTACACACATTCCACCCCTCACCCCCCCAACCCACCACCTTCATGGTGGAGGCTTCTGACCCATCCCTGACAGACCCGTCTCATTCACACCCTTCTTCCTCCACCCCTCCCGTGCTCCAATACTACCATCTCAAGTTCCAAAAGCATCTAGGTTCTTATTTAACTGTTCTCACTTAGGAGGGATTTCCTTTAAAACTTAATCCTCACAGAGCCAGAGGCCACCATGTTGGCCTCAAAACTATGGCACAGGAACGATGTCCACAGAGGGCGGAAGATGTGAGAGAGCGAAAGACGCTCTGTGTCCTGACAATGGAATTGTAATGCTGTCTCAGGCGAAGGGAGACATTTTGTTGGTAAGCCCTTCGTGGAATAACAAATGGGATGACAAATGATTTCTGAAAGCCGGTGCCACGTACCCTCAGACTGGGATTGGAGCAGGGCAGTTTCACTCCAGATGGAGTTACTGTGGAGAAAGGACACCTCTTTGAGTGGCATTACTCATCGCACGGACTGGACTCTGTTTTCACTCTGCCGATTAGTGCCGATTCACTCTCCCGCCTCCCCAGATAGCACCAGCAGCTTCGAGACCCACCTGAACTCCTCTGCCACCCATCACCATGAAACCATAAGTAGACATTACATTTACATTGTTCCTCGCTCCCAAAACCCAGAAAATGCAAGAGAAGTGCTGTGTGTTGCATGTGGCAGGAGAGGTGGGAATTTGGTCCCACCACTATTGGTTCCATACACTTCTCTTGTTCAAGAAAACAAAACCTCTTTCATCTCCTAGACACCGGTTTGGCTGCCAAAATTGCAAGCCAGTGTTCACTTTAACAAAATCCCTATCTTAAATAATTTGATTATCCCTTCAATCATTAATATGTTTGTTCTAAAGATGTTTCCTCTGAGAAGTCTCTTATCATGGATTATCTATTTATTAAGTGTATTTCCCATTCTTTACAAATTTCCTGGTCCCCCCATTTCCATGGTGCATTTTTCCCTAAGTGTGAATCTTCCACAATGAACTGTATCTACGATTGTTATATGTATGTGTATGTTTGTGTGTTTAAGCTCCCATGGTGAACAGATCTGTCAAGCCAAATAACTCCTCAAAGCCAGCCTCTCCTCCAGGGACAGCTTCAGGTAAAGTACACGCATGATTTGGTGAAATGATTATGTTTGGGGGCTTGGTTTTTCAGTCTTTTCCAAATAAGAGAAACAACTTAAACCAAATATTAAGAAATAATCACTTGTTTTTCTGAATTTCTTAATAAATTGTGACAGAAAGTCTTGTCCTCCTCCTCCTCCATTGTCTGGTGGCCCCTATGTTAAAGGGCCCCTCTTTAACATTCCCATGGCCTCAGGCTCAGTGCATTCATGGCATCCCTCCCCATAGACCAGGCCTAGTCCTCTGTGCCTGTCAGCCAGCAGGCCACGTATCTGAGGGCCTGAGTTCTTCCCAAAGCCTCTGCTATGTCCTTTCCCTGAATCTGCTTTTCCATTTTAGTTGCCACCACCCTAATCTAGGCTTCCCCTACCTTGTCACTTCACACCCCCTATCTCCTATCTTCGAGAGTCCACTAGCCATACCCTTGCCTCTAAGCTTTGTCCTCCATCACTAAGATGAGCTTCTGAACACCTCCAAACGTTGCCAGTTTTATTCTGTTTCAAAGTTAGTTTTTACCTTGTCACCCAAACCATGCACAACTTGTGGTTCCTAGCTTCTGCTGTACAGATTGGCAGCCCCAAGGCCAAGGCCTGTGATACTGAGTAATGCCAATACCCCACCCAGTTCCAGCACGGGGCGGGGGGGGGGGGGGGGGGGGGGGGGGGGGGGCGGGGACAGGGCCTCCTCTCCAGCCTTCCTTTGTTCTTTCCCCACTGGGCCCGTTTCTATCACTCTCACACACACACACACACACACACACACACACAGTCCTTTCCCTCCCCGTGCTGAAGGCTAAATACAGATATTGGGAGACTGAGTTCTACTTCAAAAGATATTCTCCTTTAGAGAAAATAAAAGAAAATTATTTTCTTTATAGGCCACAGACTCATTTCTGGAGCAATTGTTCGCTTTCCTCACAAATTCTTGTCTTATTTATTCTCTTCCCCCGAAACCCACAAGCTCTTTATGTATAGGGAGAAGAGGTCAGAGCCACCTTATTCAGCTCATCTTAACTTCTGGAAACACATGTCAGCACAACAACCTAAAAGGTCATGGCAAGGTTGCTTTGGTCCCAGCTGGAGTGGTGATGCCTGACTCCTGATTACTCAGGAGAAGGGTTGTTATGACCAGAACAGAAAACCTTTCCCTGAAACATACATGAAGGCCTAAGCCCTCCTTTAGAATGATAGCTCAGTAATTTCTGGTGTTTGCCTCTTCTTACTTTACAAGAACTTCTTCCTAAACACACCCGCTACTCCAAATAGCCGTACGTCATGGGTTGTGTTTTTTGGTCTTTGTTTATGTTCTCACTTTTATGACACCAAACCCTACCCATCCTCAGGGCCCAGCTTGAGGTGCCCCCTCTTGGAAACCTCCTATGGTTTCTACAGCCCTCACTAGGCTCTGAGTCTCCTCTCATCTACACTCAGCCCATACCTATTCTCTGATTATGCTGAGTCCCAGTCTAATCGCCTTAAATATATTACAGGCTCCTTGAAGATATTGCCTTAAATCTCTCGTGCTCAGGAGGCCTTTCCTGACCTCACATAGGGGAGATCCCCATGGTGTAGTACCCTGTATACCTTGCACTGCCCCCTTTATCTCTAATCTCCCCTGAGATCTCTGCCTGTCATTCCTATAAGACTCTCAGTTCCACGTCTTGCTCAGAGCTGTGTTTCCAGGGCCTAGACAGGACCTGGATCAGAGAGGGTGCTGAAATGGTGGTTTAGTCAGTCAGTTGAGAGTGAATGAGCCCCCAGTACAGGCCGTGTTTAAGGAATCACGTGGCGCGGTCATGAGGGCATTGGCCCATTGGATTTACTATTCATTGATTTTCTGTTAACCTAGCATAGCTATATTTTAATGCTAGAGTCATCAGAAGAAACCAAGCCTGAACTAGGAAATAACTTCCTGGTTATATGATTGTTGGATACAGAAGGGAGGATGTACAGGAGGAGGGAGGAAGTGAGATAATTTGGAAGGGACAAACCTGAACAGTTAGAATGAGTTTCTGAGTGTGCCATTTTCAGAGATGATTTTGATAAAAGGAATAATCAGACAACTTCCCTGTATCTTTGCATAACCACCCATTAGCCTTTAAAGACTCAGACAGTGCCTAGATAGACATGAAAGTGCTAAGGCTTCTGTCTGTCGGAGCAACGCACCATGGCACCGGCCTCTGGTTCATGGATGTGGCTTTGGCTCCTTGACGGCTCCCTGAGGTGCTTGCCGAGGATTTCACAGTGGATTAGGTGCAGGGGCGCTCTCACCTCTGCTCTGTGTTCCACACGGAGAAGCGCAGCCTCAGGACCGCACAGACTCCAGAGCTGGAGGGGTCCAAGCTGAGCAGTCTCTACGTTTCTTGTCTCCTAAAAACATGGAGAAGTGGGGGCCTGGGTGGCTCAGTGGCTTAAACCTCTGCCTTTGGCTCAGGTCATGGTCTCAGGGTCCTGGGATCAAACCCCACATCGGACTCTCTGCTCAGCAGGGAGCCTGCTTCTCCCTCTCTCTCTGACTGCTTGTGATCTCTCTCTTTCTCTCTCTGTCAAATAAATAAATAAAATCTTAAAAAAAAAAAAAAACATGGAGAAGAAAGTGGCACCTGGGCCTTGGAGGGGAGGGAATTAAGCTGAGTAAACATAGGAATCTCAGTCCTAAAGTGATAGCTCTTCGCACCATTTTTTGAATCCTTTGTTTGGCATGACTTGATTCATGACCAGTCTGGCGGAGGGCCCTGGACACATCCCAGGGGACAGTTGTGTCTTTCTTTCCACCTAGAGCTTTACCCTAACTCAGGGTGTCTCAACCTCCGCACAGCTGGCCTTTGGGACTAGATGGTTCTTTGTCATCCCGGCTTCTGTGCCCTTGCAATGTTTAGCAGCACCCTTGGCTTCCCCTGACCCCTAGATGCCAATACCGACCCCTCCCCAGCAGCGATAAGCAGAGATGTCTCCAGACTTTGCCAGATGTCCCCTGGGGCGGTGGGGGAGGGGAGGGGCAGGTACAAAATACTTCCAGTTAAGAACCACTGGTCTAAACAAACTGAAAAGATTAAAGAGTTTTGGTGATTTATCTCTAAGTGTGATTTGGAAGAAAGTTGTGCAGCCCCTGGCTGATTTATTTGTAGCTTTTGTCAGAAGAGTATAGACAGGGCAGGGATTTCTGAACTTCCTCTAAGGAGGTAGCATTTAAAAAGTGTTTTCTCTCCTTATTTCCTAAAACAGGGGAGGAGTTTGGGAATTTACAATCCCCTGCTAATATGCAAGTTGAATTTTACCTATAAGCCGAACTGTTCTGAAGTGGTTAAATTAAATCTCTATTTGGTTAGAGCTCACACAGTCCTTGAGAGGAGGGACGCTCCAGCTGGTGTGCAAGCCCCACTAATAATAATAGAGTTTCTAGAACAGCTAGAAGAGAGTGAAATCC
The DNA here is from genome assembly GCF_009829155.1 of Mustela erminea. Taxonomy (NCBI): domain Eukaryota; kingdom Metazoa; phylum Chordata; class Mammalia; order Carnivora; family Mustelidae; genus Mustela; species Mustela erminea. The sequence continues at coordinate 60,718,943 of NC_045627.1, read as the reverse complement.
CAAGGGCTTCCTGTGCCAGCATTGAGATTGTTAAGGATAAGGAAACTCACCAACACTGTATGTAAAACTGAAGAGAGGTGATCCATGAAATATATGTGGTAGAAGGAAAAACAAAGAGTAGTTCATCTTCCTAGTTGAGAAACTTGGGTAAGTACCAGCAGTGCCAACATTAGCATCATTTTTGCTCAGTACAATTAAAACAAAGCTGATTTTTCTCTTTTATTACGCTTTTGGACACATCTCCCTTTATCACATGCTCAATTTCTCCCTTGGAGTATTCCGGCCAAGAATTTGGCTTTGCCAGAAAACAAGGATCCTGGTCACAAAGAGGGGACCAGGTTGTCCTACCCTAGTCATGCCACTGGGTCTAACTTCTGGCCCAGAGCAGCCGAGACGGTCTCCAGCCTATGAGATAGAGAGTCTTTCTCCATCTTTCCATGGGCATCCACAAAAGCACCTCTCTGTTTCACTAATCTTTCCCCACATAAAGCAGAAACAACCAGTGAACCTGACCTGCCAAATCACACCCCAGAGTAACTTTAGGAGGAACTGGCTGGAGAGGAAGTGTCCACCTGGCTTTCAGCTCAGCTAGCCTTGCTCTTCAACCCTAGCCCTGCCACTTAACCTCTCTGAGCCTCTGCTCCTTCCATGGGATGTTAGGTGACGCTTCGAGATGGCACATTCAAAGTACCCAGCACAGAGCCCGGCACCTGGAGACACAGTGGTTGTTGATAACAAGATGCTAAAACATAAATAGCGATAATCCCATTTACCGAGATGCTTTATGGGTTATAATTTACATATCATGAAGCACACTCATTTTACATGTATAATGCAGTTGGTTTTTTTTATAAATCATTACATTTACAGAGTTTTTTCACCATCACTACAATCCGGTTTTAGAAAATTTCCATCCCCACTCCAACTCCAAAAGATCCTTTGCGCCTGTTTTTGGTGAATGTTCTTCCACCCGCAGCCCCAGGCAACCACTGATCTGCTTCTTGTTGCTATAGATTTGCCTTTTCTGGACACCTCATATAGATGGAGGCATACAGTATTAAGCCTTCTCCATCTGGCTCCTTTCACTTAGCATAATGTTGTGTTTTTGGTTTTTTTTAAGATTTTATTTATTTACTTGAGAGAGAGAGAGCATGAGAGGGGAGAGGGTCAGAGGGAGAAGCAGACTCCCACCTAAGCGGGAAGCCCAACGCAGGACTCTCTCCTGGCACTCCAGGATCATGACCTGAGCCGAAGGCAATTGCTTAACCAACTGAGCCAGCCAGGAGCCCTCACTTAGCATAATGTTTTTAACCTCAAATACTTTCAGTCCCTTTCCAGTAATATTAGCTTATTTTAGCTAATTCTTTACATTTTCAAACATCTCCTGTTGTCTTGCAACAGGAACTCTGAGTTAGGTGAAGTAGATGGTTGTGTCCCCATTTCACAGAGAGGGTTCAGTGGCTTGTAAGAGGCCACCCAGCCAGTTTGGTGGCAAAGAAATACCTAGAACCTCATCTTCCTGATGAGAAACCATGGGTTTTCCACCTGTGCTTGGATTACCTTCTCAGAATAGAACGGCATGCTCCCCGCCCCAACCCCTGATCACAGAAGTGATTTATGGGCAAGGAAGGGGGAAGGAACATGGTGGCAGACTGGAGATATGAAGGGAAGGGAAGCTTAGGAGTGAAGTCAGGCAGTAAATATGACAACAACAACGTACCCAGGCCAGATGAGCCCATAGCATTGAAAAAGAGGGAAAACCCCTGGGAGGAAATTCTGACTTGGGCCTTCTTTCTACTTCCTTATTTTTCAGACAAGGGTGGGTTTTTTCCCCCTTTCCTGAAATCTTCCATCAAAATCTTTGAGTAGCCAAGGGTATTTTAATAGGGTCAAGCAGGTATTAAGAATGTGAAGAACAGCATCCGTTTGGTCCACTGGCCCATGAAACACAGCTGGACGCACACTCCTGATGACGTTTCCGTTGATCGTCACGTGAAATATGAAAAATTCCTAACATAGTCTCTTTTTCAAAATGTTTCTAAAATGCTTTCCAAAGTCACATCAAGGTCAGGTAACATCTAAGTGTGAGTCCTGTGGAGGGGCCGTTCCTTCACGGGGTGCTGTGGAGGTGACACGGCACACTCTTGGCTGTTCTTCGAACTTATGAGCATCCACGGAAATCAGCCCCGTGTAAGAACCGAATGTAGAAGGCGAGTGGATAGGCCCTGAGTGAAGCCCTCAAGGCCTCTCTCTGGTAAAGTACAGGAAAATGAGCTTTATGGCCTCAATTTTTACTGTTCTTGAGGCCCTTCTCTTTTGTTTGGGACAGGTGGTCCCGTCAGATGCGGTTGCATGTCGTGTACATGTCCTCGGGTTATAAATCCCAAAGGGCAGAGCTCTCCCACAGCCCCTAACACGGTGCTCTTCACATACCAGGTTCTCAGAAATTCTTAGTAACTATTTCTTCCATGCTCACTTATACGTGCTTTATCTTGCAAACTAAAATAAGGGGCACCTGGGTGGCTCAGTGGGTTAAAGCCTCTGCCTTCAGCTCAGATCGTGATCCCGGGGTTGTGGGATTGAGCCCCGCATCTGGCTCTCTGCTCAGCGGGGAGCCTGCTTCCCCCTCTCTCTCTGCCTGCCTCTCTGCCTACTTGTGACCTCTGTCTGTCAAATAAATAAATAAAATCTTTTTAAAAAATTTATAAAAAAAAAAATAAAATAAGACATACTGAGCATAGGTCTAACCTCTGTTTACAGAGTATCCCCTGTAGCTCCAATAGGAATTGTGGACTTAGAAATGTAGTAGGTTCTTAATACAATATATATTCAGTTTGCTATAATTCAATAAAGAGCCTTTGGCTCACAGAGCTGTAACGTCCAGGCAGGTGAGCATCAGCCTGAGGAGGCAGGCAGGAGACGCCAAGGGGAGTTGGCATCGTGTCTGGCTCTCCCCCTCGAGGCCTGCTCTGTCTCAGCCATGAAGCACTACCAGCCTCTCAGTTCCTCCCTCATGATTGTCTGCTTTCTGTCTTAAGTAGCCAGTGGGAAAGTGAGCTAGTGGACAAGGCCCGCTGGGTCCCTTCTTTGACTTGGAAGATGAGATTTGGGCAGTAGCTTTTCATTTGTCTCAGTCTGCCTATCTATCTGTGCAATGGGCCGAGGCCCTGAGAATTCAGAGGTGAACGAACAGCCTCCGGTTGTAAGGTTAGGTGCATAGACTGTAACTCAGTGTGATTATGCAAAAGCAGTGCCTGTAGGCAGGGAGGGAGTGGTGGGTCTGTGTCTCTCCGTCTCTAGGCACCGCTGGTGTGCACATCTGTGCAGCGTACACAGATGCAAGTGTGTGCTCTTGGCTCCTTCTGGTAGGAACTCTATGGGCCTTTCACTGAACTTGCAGAATCAGGGGGCTGCACACTTGTCCCATGGGGGATAAAGAGAAAGTCATTTAGAAATGTTAAGCTGGGGTCCCTAATTCACATCCTGGTTCCAAGCTTATAAATTGACATTATTTAAATATGTCATCATCTTGGCCTACGGATTTTCCCCAATAGCATCAATATAACCACATAGACATGCTTAACTAAAAGAAACCAAAAATGTGCCTGTATTTCTGAGCTTCTCAGGAAGGCCACCCTCACTGTGACCGTCGGCCCCGCATACAGGAGCTGAGGACTGACCTGTGTGTATGTTTGTGCAGGTCGTAACAGTGGGGCCTGGGACGCAAAGTCACCTTCTCCTGCTGCGCCATCCCCGCTGCCCAGGGCTGGGTGAGTACTGGCTGTGCAGGGTCAGCCCTGTGAGGTGTGAGTGGGTGGTCCCCACTCCTGTCGTGGGAAGGCCTGCCTGGAATCCACCAAGGGGTCCTGCCTGAGCACCTGGGGGGGCAGCGGGTGCTTTTCCGCTATTTCCACCCAGAAGAGCACACCTGCCCAAGTTCAGATACGCTTTCACCTCGTGCCACAGCAGGTGTGTTCCTAAAGAGTGTGGAAATGAAGGCCTGCTGTCCTGTTCTCCTCCACCACCACCCTGGCTTAAGGTGGACAAGGGGGTCCCCTGCTGAAATGAAGACTAGCAGTCTTTCCTCCCCTAAATTGTTAGTTAAATCTTGAGTTCCATCGCGCAGAAGCTCCAGCACTTGAATAATTTTGAGACCCACAAGCAGGTTTCATCTTTACTTTCTCCTCCTCCACTTCTCTTTCAAGTAGTTAATGATCTGTAAACAAACACACATACACCCACAACATGCATCCGATGGTTTGATCCAAGCCACACAGCCGAGCTTCCTTCCCAAGGTGAAATAAGAGAACTGTTCTTTCTTATTGAATTTAAAAGAGCTTTGTAAACTGTTAGGCGATGCAGTAAGTTAATATCACAAACAGTGACCCATAATTTTATATGGATTCAATAGGATATTTTAAAAGCCCACTTAAATATGTGCAAAGTCGGCCTGCATGATTATTATCTTAATTCTGCTTCTGCATAAAGCAAAGACATTTTTGAAAGATTTATTGATTTATTTTAGAGAGAGAGTGTGTGTCATGGGGAGGGACAGAGAAAGAGAGAAACTTAAGCAGACTCTGCACTGGGCTTGGAGTCTGAGGCAGGGCTTGATCTCACAACCCTGAGATCACGACCAAGATCACAACTCTGAGATCACAAACTGAGCCAAAAGCAAAAGTTGGGCGCTTAGCCAGCTAAGCCATCCAGGCAGCCCAAAGCAAAGACATTCTTAAGTTCAAGGGTTTATTAACCAGAAGTTCTTGTTGGCTCAGTTTTATCATTTGGGGGAAGTTACTTAATCTGTCTGAGCCTCAATTCCCTAATCTCTGAAACATAATGATAATACCCATTTTTAGAGGTCACTGTGAGGTTTAAATAACAGATGAAAAGCCTAACCCAGTGCCAGGCACTTCGGAATTATTAGTGTTCTTACCCCAGTCTTCCAGCTCTCAGCCAAAAACAAAGCAAGTGAGAGAGAAGGTGAGAGAGTCTTTAAAAAAATACAGAGGAGAAAGCACACACCATTAAAATATTAGATTACAGTCTCTATCGGAACCAAGACAAACTTAGCTCAGAAAATCCCTTCAGGACCACAGATCCCAGTGGTTTTCACACTTGAGTTGGCCTTGGATTTCTCTGTTCGGGATGAAACCCTGGGCAGATGTCTAGTAGAGAACAGTCACTTGAGGCAGGGCAACAGTTGGCAGGAAGGGTGCTGGGGACAGCCTACCCTGCGGGCTGTCCTCCTGTCTCCACCTGTGGCCCCAGGCATTAGCCCCAGGGTCCTGCTGGAGACTGGGCTGGCTCTGCATACAATTCCTCGGAAAATACTGATGCTAGTCTTCATCTTATAGACAAGGAAACTTAAAGCTCCAACAAGCTTCCTAGGTGAAAGAGGCCTGAGGTCACAGATAATCAGCAGCAGCACTGGAAGAAGAATTCAGTTTTCTGGCCCCCTGACAGCTCTCCCTCCTGTTTACCCCAGTTAACTCTCTGCCTTCTGCCAGTGGACCCTATCTGCAGCTAGGAGGACCATGGCTAGATCCTGTTTCCCTCCCCCTCTGCCCTTCAAGGACAGTCTTCCAACACACTTATACCACGTTCATGACACTAGTTTAAATTCAAGAGTAAAATGGTATGTAGTCAGCTCCGCTTCATCTCTATTATGTTTTAACAAAGCCCATCTTTTTATCCCCCCAGGAAAAAACCAGCTACACCGCTGAAGACAGTAAGTTCATTTTGCATTTAAATGTGTTTTATATTTCCTGCAATGCTGATGCTTATTCCCTTATTTAAAGTTGACAATGCTTCCAGCTAAGGTGCACACAGCAATTCTAGCAACTGAAGTTGCCGCCCAGACAGAGAAATTCTGCATTCTTGGTTAGCCGGGGAAGGTGCTGCATGGGGAGGCGCTCATCCTCACTTGACCCAATGTGGCTTCGCGGAGTGTGAGCCGCAGATCCAAGGTGGAAGCCAGGCTCCCTGCCTCCCTTGACATCTGCCTTCCCTGCTTTCCATCTGCTGGCCTGGGAGCTAACGGTGCCTGCCTGCTTTCCATCTGCTGGCCTGGGAGCTAATGGTGTATCAGGCGCATATAGGCCTGCTAAACTCGGGTTCTGGCTGGAGTGCGGGGAACCTGGGTCAGCCCACTGTTTGAGGAAGCCCACCTTGACCTAGTACCTACCCCCTAGCCTGACATCTACAGTCACTTAGCAAGCACCGAGGGGTAGCTTGAAGACCAAAGTGCAAGACCGACGGGCCAGCAGCTCCGCGGCGGGCCACAGTTTCCATCAACCGTGTTGACAGAGCAGGGAAGTTCCTATACCAGGATGACACTGATCCTTCCATGACCTACTTCTAGTCCACTCTCACCTAATGCAAAGGTCGGGCTGAGAACTGTGTGGGTTTTGTTGTTGTTGTTGTTGTCGTCGTGATTGAAAGAATAGCTATGCATCAAAGAAATGTCCTCCTAAATATTTATCTTATTAATAGTGCTTTGACATTCATTTCCACTTCCCACTTGTATGGAATATCTTTGTCTTTTTTTTTTTTTTTTTTTTAATAGATTCCAGTTGCCTCTCCACAGAATGTCTCAAGTGTTTGTGAAGGTAAATCTATATTACCCTGAAGGATGAGTATGTTCTCTTAAAGTTATTTGTATTAAGGATTTGTGTGTAAGTGTATTTGTAAATTGTTTTCACTATTCATAAGGCAATTGTATGTATGAAACTCAGTTTTCTAAACAAAATGGCCTTTACTTTGCAATGAGTAGTAAGGACATGAGCTTTCAGCCCAGTGTCTGTGGGGCAAAGCTATAGTCTACATGCCCCAAACCTGCCTGTTTATAGATGTACAACTTTCCAGAAATAGTGCTGTGGCCATAAACACGAAGCCTTATTCAGAGCTATACACATATCTTAAAACTAATAGCTTAGTTAAGGTTAAAATTTTAAAAAATTTATTTGAAGAAGTTCTTTTGCTAAGTTTTTAAAAATAATGATTTCTGAATTCAAATATATGTTTTAGTACACCTTCAAATGTTTTCCTTTATCCTATCATAGCCTAAAAATCTTACATATACTTTTAATTAGAATTTTCCCATATTAAAAAAAAATACTTGTATTTGAAAAATACTCGAGGGGAAGAAAAAACAGAAAGAAGTAAGAATTATCCATATTTTCAACGCTTAAAACACTATATAGAAGTGTGAGTCCTGAACCCATCTAATTCACAACTGAAACTACCCGGTGTTAAAGCTGAGTGAGGGTTCCCCCATTTCCTGAGTTCACGTGGGCACATCTCCATAAGATGTCCTAGTTTCTCTGGTGATGGATGGCAGACATCTCCTGAATGTGTCCTACAACTCGCCTGTCTGCTTTAACTGCTCCACTTGGGGGGTTTTTTACATGTTTCCCCCATCTTTTTTCCCCCAGGATATTTCTAAGGTATCCCCCCGCTTTCTGCTGTCTTCCTTCCTTTCTTCTGCCTGTCCTTTGAGGCTTCTGCCTTGCTGTCCTTCCATTCCTTAGAGTGTCCCATGCCTGCTGAGCGTGGAGCTCAAGTAATAGTGGAGTCTTAGGGTGAGCGTCTGTAGGAAGTAAGCTCCACCCTGTGCAGACTCTATTGGCTTCGGAGGCCTTTGAAAACCAGCAGAGAAATGAGCTCCTGGCATGTCGGGTGTCCTTGTTGCCAAAGGGCTCCTAGGGCAAGAGCTTGGCATGCCATCTGTTTTGTGACTTGTTTCAAGAACAGAGGCAACCATCATCCAAACCCAGTGTAGGTAAGCATGCTCTTCTCACCCAGGAAGGAGGGAAAGAGAGAAGGATGGAAGGACAGATGGACAGAAGGAAGGAAGGGAGGAAGAAGCCTCCAGGACTGGAGAAGCAAAGCTGGGTGATCAAATCTCAGCAGGCTGTGGGAACCAAGTGTGTTTACTGTTTCTCCTTCTGAAATTACCAAGCTGTAAAGTCATGAACAAAAAAATCTCACATGGCTGCTCAAAGTAACTTGCCATAGACTTCAAACATCCTTCAGGGATGCAAGGCTTCTGAATATCACTGCATTACAAGAAACCCCGAAGTCTGTCTTACCATTTCTTTGAATCTTTGAATTCATACTACATTTATTCCTTTTGGGTTTCTGTAATGGAAGTCTGTAATTTTTCAAAATGAGTAGATTATTTGCAAACTGTGATATTTTGCCACTTATCTGTAAAAATTGCTGGCATGTTGTAACACCTTTGGGGGGGTGGACATCGGCATGGTTTGAACTGGCTTGTCTTTGGCCACTGCCTGTACTCACACACTTAAAGGTCCGCCCCATAGGCTCAGACCCATGGATATTGCCAGAGAAGGGGAAGGTGTGTTTGTAACACTGCTGGTAAAAGTCCTCGTCCTAATCATGCAAACCCATCACCAGATAGACAGGTGCATAAACAGAAGGTGTCCTGGTAAAAGACATGTTCATGGGAAGACAGCAGACCAAATCCGGTTCTTCTCAGTTGATGTTGCTGGGTTTGGACATGGAGATAAACATTTCAATCTAGCCTAATACGAGCATCTTCTTAATGCAGAAAGGCCTATACCTGCTGAACGCCATCGAACATCTAGTCACAGACAAGAAAATATGCAGTCATCAGTGTTTCCTCCTCCTCAGAAGTAAGAATCTTTTCCTTTAAAAATAAGCTTCCCTAACACCTGTATTGTCACACTGCATAGTGACGTTGGCTTGTGGGGCTTGGTAAAGATCTGACATTTCACTGCATTGCAATTGCATATTTTAAATTTTAACTTAATTTACATTCAATTAATTAACATATAGTATATTATTAGTATCAGTATTATTAGTATCAGAGGTCAGTGACTCATCAGTTGTGTATATACCCAGTGCTCATTAAATTTTAAAAAGTGTCAAATAGGGAAAAAACTTTAAAGGAACTACTTAGACGCTTTAAAAGAACTGCTTAGACCTAATATTTGAGTTAATTATTGGCCTTAACTAGAATCCAGCAGTTTAATCAAGTCTCTTCCTTTTATAAAACCAAAGGGGACAGTTTTACTTACTTTGAAGGTTTTGATGCCTTTTCATATCTTTAGATGTTTTACTGGTCATTTATGTTGACTCCTTTGTGGTGCCTCTGCTCCAAACATCTTCAGTGCTAGCAAAGCGTCATGCTTATTCATCTTGTGCTTTGCCCTTTAGCTAATCTGAAATTCTTCCTTTCAGACAAATCCATCACAAACCCGTACCCCTGCCAAGTAAGTACAGTGAAGCCACGGAAAGCACTATTGGGTGGTGGGTAAGGCTGGATCCGCGTGTCTGAGCAGCATGTCCAGCTGGAGGATGCTCATTCCTCTCTGGTTTGTTTCCTCTTCTGGTAAATGGAGCCAGGAATATTGATTTCATGGTTATTTTCAAAAGTAAATAAATTTGAGATAATTTTTACTTTCTCCTTTTTTAGTATTGATTGAATATTTCACCAATCATTCTGGTCATCTTTAACATTTAATTTTTTAATAAAAGCAGTACAGCTGTTTTCAAAATAAGAAGATTAAGTACCTGGTACAGTTCTTTGAATATAGAAGGTCTTCAGTAAATGATAGCTATTTAGGTCAGTGCTCAAGTCATGCTAAGGGGTCCGCACGTCCTACACATCGGGGGCCTTCCTTACCTGCTGGCTGACTCCATCCCTTTTTCTCTACTTTTCCCTCCATAGTTCAAACACAGCGACCCCCCTGTGTATCCCTCAGACATTCTAGGCCCTTGCATGTTGCTATTCCTCTGACCTGGAACATTCTTTCCTGAGATAGCCAAATACCTCCTCCTTCCCTTCCTGCAGATTTTACCTGTGTCACATCAGTGAGGCCTTCCTCACTGAGCAATTTAAACATACTGCTTGTCCAAGGCTAGTCCCCAGTCCCTTCCCTGCTTATTTTTCTCCAGTACTTACTACTCTGTAATATTGTATATATATTTACTTAGGTCTTTATTGTCTATTTCACTCCATTAAAATTTAAACTCCAGGAGTGCAGGGCATTTTGCTGTTTTGTTTGACTGTGACTGCTGTATATCTGTCCCTAGTGTTTTGATCTATGGCAGGCATGAAATGATGAATGAATGAATGAATGCCATTAAGTATTTTCTCTATTTCATGTGGCTCCACTTACAGACTCTAAACTCCTTGAGGAAGTTTATGCCATAAGGCAGCAGTTCTCAAATGTTTTGGTCTCAGGACCATGTTCACACTCTTAAAATCATTGCAGACCCAAAGAACTTTGGTTCACTTGTTTCTATTAATACTTAATGTATTAATTAAAAGCAGGCAATTAAAACATTTATTAATCAATTTTTAATTAAAACCTTTATTTTTTCATTTAAAAATATTGAACTCATTACATGTTAACATAACTAATGTATTTTTTATGCAAATGACTGTATTTTCCAAACAAAAGCACTTTATTGGGAAGAGTGGCCTTGTCTTACATTTTTAAAAATCTCTTTAATATCCAGAGTAACAGAGATGGATGGATTCTCTCATATCTGTTTCTGTATTCAAGCTGTTGCAATGTCTTCATGGCTGAAATATAGGAAGAAAATGGGGCTTCACAGAGATATGGATTTGGAAAAGACCTCACAACCTCCATGGAAGAATCCTAGGGGTTCTGGGGGCCCCAGACCATGCTTTGAGAACCACTGCTATTAGGGATTTTTTGGGTGTGTGTGTGATTTTTCAGTGCACGTGTCCCTTGCAGCACCAAGCACAGTGTTCAAGTATAGGCATACCAGCTGCTCAAGATACAGTGAAGACCCACTGATTTTTCAAATCCCTTACAGGGTTTCCAGAAGGGGGAAGCTCAACTGTGGATGGCCTACTTTCCTCTAACCCCCATTTGTCAGAACAGGTATGAATGAACTCTTATTGTTACCATTAAACTGCAGGAAAGGGAGTGTCTTCTAATACCTTCTGATGAGCAATTTGGGGTGAAGCTTGAAGACAGACTATGTTTTAAGTCAGCTTGCGAGTTGTCATTCGCTGATGGGTACAGAATGCATTTTGCTTTCAGGGATTAAACCCCTGCACCATATATTCCAATTTGTATTCTGGATGCCCTAAGAACAATTTGTGCTTTTTCAAAACTAGCAAAGAAGTGTGTTGTTTTTATTGTTCTTCCGTGCACATAGATTCTATTTAAACTGTGTAATTTTCTCAGAATAGATCTGTGGAGGCATATGATATTAAAACACATAAAGCAGCACAGTTTTTAAAAAGACAGAGAAAGAACTCTGGGTGCCCTTGGGCAAGTCTCTCTAAGCTTTCTCAACTATCGAAAGGGTAAGTATATGTATCCTTCTTGCCTTCAGAGTAGTTAAAAGAATCCAATAAGGTATATTTGATGAAAACGCTTCAGAAATTAGAAAGCACTCCACAAAGCAGCAGCAGTAAGATCATGACAGACAGGGAGCTTATTGCTTATTTAGGAGAAAGGTGTAAATGGCTCAGGAATCCAGCAGGATTGATTGATTGATTGATTGATAACAATGCTCAAGTACTAAGGTTAGCAGCTAAGGCCAGATGAGAAAAAAGTCAATTATATAATCCTGTGGTTGATCAAAGGAAGCAGAAAACTCATTTTCAAATTGCTGGTCCAAATATAGTTAGGTCTGTCTTGGTAATGCAAAATGGGACTTTGTTTTCAGTGCACAGAGGGTACCATGTTATTGAAGGCACATCTCAGGCTTAGCAATACCCTCCATTTTGCAGGAAGCGGACATTCACTGCAAGCCATGGTACGCTGGTGCCTGCGATCGGAAATCTGCAGAAGAGGCTTTATACAGATCAAACAAGGTTTGACCATTTTTAAGTCCCATATTCTGCTCTCAGCCTGTAATAGGCACAGCTGTCATCCCAATAATTTGCTGACTAAAGAATTGCAACCATTGTGGATGCAGGGATTTTTGAAATTTACTTATTCAATAGCAATTGCTATCCTCTGCTCTCTCTCAAGCATCTCCCTCTTTGTTCTTCAGTCTCATTTCTACTTGTCATTTCTTCGCCAGGATCCATAGGCTCCACTGTTCTCCACTGTTCTCCAATCAGTGGGAGAAGAAGGCTCCCCGGGGAGCTCTCTGTAAAGCTTGGTGCTACATGAGATCCATTCAGGAGTGAGAAGTAACAGACTATTTTGGATCAATGCATGGGTTAAAAGTTCAAGGTCAAGATGGCAAAAAGTACCTGGAAGTAAATTTTTGGAGAGGCCAAGCCCGATCATGTAGGAACACTAGGGGCAGTTTGGAAAAGTCAAAGTTAAAATGCCATCTCTCTTTCTTTCTCTTTCCTCCTTCCATTTTTCTTTACTTGCACCCTCCTTTGTCAGAATATGTAACATTTACATACTGGTTTTTGCTACCTTTGCTTTAGTCCTAGCTCTGCAATTACATATGTTAAATGCTTTCCCATCAATCCCTTTGCTAGCTTCCCCAGTTAACTTATTTTGTTTTGACAAAGCTCACCTTATAATAGATTCTCAGGAAGGACTATATTTACATTATTCCCTGAGTTCTTGCACGTTCAAAGCTGTTCATAATCTGATAACCTAGAGGATATCTTGGCTGGTTATAAAATCCTTAAGTTTTTAAAAGTGTTGTCCACTAGATTGCCTTGTTTTATAGGATACTTTTGAAAAGTCTGATGCAAATGTTATTTTTTTGACCTTATGTATAATTTCATATTTTAATCAGAAGGCTCTTTTGTTTTTAAAGTCTATTCATTTTCCAGAATGTGTCCCTGACTTTACTTTCAAGTCAATTTTTTCAGATAGATGGAACCCCTTTCAATATGTAGACTTAAGTTTTCTCTTATTTCCAGAATATTTTCTTAAATTCCAGTCTTAAAAAGTAATTCTGGGGCATCTGGGTGGCTCAGAGGGTTAAGCCTCTGCCTTCAGCTCAGGTCATGGTCTCAGGGTCCTGGGATCGAGACCTGTGTCAGACTCTGGGCTCAGCAGGGAACATGTTTCCCCTTCTCTCTCTGCCTGGCTCTCTGCCTACTCGTGATCTCTCTGTGTGTGTCAAATAAAGAAATAAAAATTTTTTTAAAAAAGTAATTCTGTTCTATTATTTTATTTTTCTTCCCTAAGGACTTAAATTACATGCATTTTGGGCCTTTTTTGTCTTTCTTTCATTCCAACCACTCTGACTTAATTGTATTTTTTTTTTAATTTCCTCTTTTTCCCTCCTGTCTGGGTTGCTTCCATGCCTTGCTTCAGTCATTTATCATATCTTCATTTAAAGATATTGTCCCTTGGGCATCTTGTAATTTCTTCATTTCTGATAGGTTTGCCTTTCTCTTAAATTTCCTTCCTGAGTTTGATGAACTTTTGTTGCATTTCTTCTTTCTGCTTTTTGTCCATTTTTTGTTCATTTTTGGATTTATGGTTCTAGAACATTTAATTTATTTTTTAAGTTTTTAAATTCATTTACTCATTTTAAGTAATCTCTACACCCAACATGAGTCTCAAACTCATGACCCCAAGATCAAGAGTCACATGCTCTTCTGACTGAGCCAGCTAGGCACCTCTAGAATATTTTATAAACTATTTATTTAAATTGGTATATTATATTACAGGGTTTTTTTCTGCTTCGATGTAAGTTTTAGGGAAGAGAATTTTTACCAGCTGAAATGTTTTGATTTCCAATTTCAGCTTTCTTCTCATAGTACTTTTGAATGGAATTTGTTTCATTTCGATAATGTATTTTTTTTATTCATAGATTACTTGTAGACATGGTTCCTAGTTCAAGAATGCTCTCTATATTTAATCTTACTGTGTCCCTTCACACATTTCTAAATATATTAACATAGCATCTTATTTCATGCATCAGAAAGTGAGAATTTACTTTACTCAGGATTTTCTAAAAGTGTATATTTTACTGAAGTATTTTCTTTGAAAATAATAAACTGTAGTCTATAATAAAAATCACATAGCTCAGTAATTACCTTTTGAATATAATATAGGTATAAACTAATTTATAACCTGTGAAAACCTAAGTAATACTCACCATAATTGTGTTTTTCTTTTAATAAACAGGATGGATCATTTCTTATTCGGAAGAGCTCTGGCCATGATTCCAAACAGCCATATACACTAGTTGTATTCTTTAATAAGCGAGTATATAATATCCCTGTGCGGTTTATTGAAGCAACAAAGCAGTATGCTTTGGGCAGAAAGAAAAATGGTGAAGAGGTCAGTAACTTCTCTTTTAATCCAAGTCTGTAACTATGTATTGAGCACAATAGTATCATAGCATATTTAGGTACTAGAGATGAGGAGAAATGATACAAGAGTATTTCATACAAGGCATGCATACATGTCATGAAAAGAAAAGAGTACAAGATAAAATACTGTGTTCAGGCAGCATATTCTATGAAAAAATAGAAAGGAAGAAAGAATTGTATGACATAAAGGCTGTGTCTTAGTGCCTTTATCCTGACTCAGTGCAGTCTGATTTGGCATTTTGGTTCAGCGAAACATAGAAATCAAAGTTGAAGTGTCAAGTAGAATCACTGTCAGTGTCTAGAGCTCCTAAGTCAAGAACTGGGATCTCAACTCAAGTACCAATAGATGATCAGGGAAGGATCAGAGGTGGTGCAGAAACTTCTGTTGAAATATTAGACTATAGCCCTCGGACCAGAACAAGCTTTTGGGCCTATACCAAGAGAAAAGCATCATAGAAGGTCTTGAATACTAACCACATATGAAGTCCAACTCCTCTTTAATCTGGACCAAAATCAATACTTAACATATCTCTGTTTAGCCAGCTTTTTTAATATAAGAAAGCCCTGAAATATGGGCTGGAACAATCCATAAGTGGTCAGAAAGGGACTGAAACTTGTTCTGGCCTTGAAAGATAGACTGAGTTTGAATAGGTAGAATGAAAATTAAAGATGAGAATGAGAAAAGTGGAAAGAGAAATCTAAGCAGAGAAAATAGCATTTTAAAAATTCAAGTTAATATTTATTTTCAGTACTCTTTCAAAAAGAACTACACTTATTTCAAACCCAGCACTTGTTAGAAAGCATTTGAATTATTACAAAGTATTGTAATTGCTGGTGTTTGTCTTGTCCACTAGATGAGATCAGGGACTAGACTAGGTATTGCTCATCTCTGTATTTCCAGAAGCATAGCAGAAGGGCTGCCTTCAGTGGCTACTTGGTTAGTTCTTATTAAGTGAAGGAATTTATTTGTTTGAGTGATTACAGGCAGGAGAATTGCATTTGTAAAACAAACTGGTAAGGTCTCTGGCAATGAGTGTATTTTCCATTTTGCTTTTTTAAATTGTGGTTAAAAAAAAATCTCATATCTTAAAACTTACCATATTAACCATTTTAAGTGTATAGTTTAGTATTTAAACTATACCTTAATTTTTTTTTTTACAACACTGTAAAACAGATCTCCAGAACTTTTCATCTTGCATATCTGAAATTCTATGCTCATTGAAAACAGCTCCCTTTTTCCACTCTCTCCCAGTCCCTGGCAATCACCATTTTACTTTCTATTTCTATGAATTTGACTACTGTAGATATCTCATATAAATGGCATCATACCATGCTTGTCCTTTTGTGACTGGCTTATTCCCTGCAGCATTATATCCTCAAGGCTTTTCCATATTGTGTAGTATGTGACAGGATTTTTTTCCTTTTTGAGGCTTCATAGCATTGCATTGTACTGTACACCACATTCTGTTGATAGATATCTGGCTATTGTTGATGACTATTGTAAACAGTGCTGCTCTGCTCACAGGTGTGAAAATGTTCCTTTGAGACCCTTGCTTTCAGTTCTTCTGGGTATATATCCAGAAGTGGGATTGTTAGATCATATGATAGTTCTATCTTAAAATTTTGAGGAACTGCCATATTGTTTTCCATAATGATTGCCTCGTTTTACAATCCTACCAACAGTGCATAAGGGTTCCAACTCTTCCACATGCCCACCAACACTTGTTATTTTCTGGGATTTTTAAATAGCAGCTAACCTAATCGGTAAAAGGAGATATTTCATTGTAGTTTTGATTTGCATCTCTCTGATGATTAGTGATTTTGACCATCTTTTCAAATGTTTGTTGGCATTTGTATATCATCTCTGTAGAAATGTCTGTTTGACTCCTTGGCCCATTTTTACATTGGGTTATTTGAGTTTTTGGTTTTGTGTTGTAGGAGTTCTTTATATATTCTAGATACTAATCCTAATTCTGGATAGATGATTTGCAAATGTTTTCCCCCATTCCATGGACTGACTTTTCATTCTATTCATTGTGACCTTGATGAACAGAGGTTTTTAAATTTAATGTAGTACAATTTATCTGTCTTTGTTTTTGTTGCCTGTGCTTTTGGTGTCATACCCAAGAAATCATTGCCAGATACAATCTCATAAAGATTTTCCCCTGTTTTCTTCTAGGAGTTTTATAGTTTGGGGTTTTATTTTGCTTTTAATAAAGTCTAAGATAATTAGAAAATGCAAAACTCTTGAATCTGAAAACACAAAACATGAATCAAGACTAAACTTGGGTTTTAAAATATAGATTGCATTATCATTTAACACCAGTTAAACTTGAACAGAACTGTCTGCTTTCCCATGCTCACAAAAGCCTTCATTCTCACTGAAACCTTCATCTGACAAATCTTTTAAATAAATGCTCTTCAGTAGTAGTCAGTGTAATAGATAGTGGTGATCCTTGTAGGACAGAGTTACTTTGGATGGATGGTTTCATCCTAAGCTTCCCCAGGAAGGGGTCCAGTACTTCTAGAAGAAGCTTAAGGGTGGGAGAAGGAGCTGTCCTATTAAGAAGTTCTGAAATTCTCATAAATTTTGAGCTGCCATAGGGATTCTGGACTCTTTTGTCCTGCTAAGGAAACTCTGGTAAAAAGAGATTCCTCTTGGCCTAAAGAGTCTTCATCCCTACCATCGGATGAATAGAACAGAACTTCACCCTACTTCCTACGTATCCAGCCTATAGATACCAAAACAGTTATTATAATGGTATCTGGAAGTACAGACAGAATCCATTAAAACTTTTACTTATCTATAATAAAAAGGTTATTTTTTCCATACAGTGAATATCTGAATGGAAAATGAAAGCTCGGGTTACATGATATCAAAATGTTGATATTATGAAAAATCTGTTTGCCTGTATTTGTGTTTGGGTGTATATGGGTAGAAAAAGAAACCAACTGATTAACTGTTGAACTATTTTATGCAGTTGTTTTGGCATTATGTAGATATGATATTAAGGAATTTTATAGCTTTGATATCTCTTTATTTTATGGACCATAAGATTTTGAGTTATCACGAACAGGTTGTTTTTCTGTCCATATGAATATCTCAAATACAATGAATTACTATAGACTTTAAAAAAAAAAAAAAGCACTAAGGAAACTACAACTGTGCTCAATTCCACATTCAATATGCCTCAACTCTGCTTCCTGCTTCACATATTTCAACTCAACTCAACTCCCTATTCAAACATTTCAATCCGCAAACACTCCAACAAAAAAAATACTCAAAAATATCCAGGAACTGGAATGACAGAATAAGATGTTTGTTTGTGTAAGTATAGCAACTCTCTACTGTGTTTCCTGGGTTCTGAAAGCACTTTTTTGCTTGGAATCCACTTCAAAGAGGCCATGGTATTTCATTTCCTGGTTCTTCAATCCATCAATTTAACTTCCAACTGCATTCAGTTTAACAACATACTATTCCAAGCAAACAGGATGAATGTCTTTATGAATGTCATGAAAGAATTTCATTGGCAATTGCTAAAGGGCTGAATGATTGAAGAGCAAGTTCAGAAATAAAGAGTAAAGATACTTGAAGGTCCTTGTCTCTCAGCTCTCCTCCCTAACCTAATAATATTCAGGGAGTCAATTATCTAAAAGACAACTGGTATTTCATTTGAAAAAGGTGACCAGTACTCTGAATACTTTATTTAGTATATAGATATTTGGAAGCTATCCAAATAATTAATTAAAAGGCTTAAAAAAACTTTTGTTCTAAATATTTGTCTTTATATGAAAAATTAAAAGAATATATCAATTGTTGATAATTGCTAAATTTATGGCAGTCTTGCAAAACACTGCTTTTTAAAAAATGACTCTAAATGTATTTATTTAAGATTATGAGCTTATAGCACTTTCATATAATCAATGCATTTCCTTTCCTTTCCTGTGTTATATTGTGTTATACTTATTTTCTCTTTCATTTAAAATTTTGATAATTCTTCAGGAGAATATTTGTGATAACCTTAAATTAAAATCCATAAACAATAGGAATTAGCACACAGGAAAATAAATACATATGGTAAGAGCGCAGCATGGATTCCATTATTAATTAACTCTAAACTAATTAATAATTAGCTCTGGGAACTGGAGCAAAAATGAAAATATGAGAATTTATAAAGCTTTATTTATTCAAAAAGGAAAACAAAAACAAAACAAGTATCAATTAATCTGGGAAATAACTTTTCTGACACTAAATTCTAGATTAATTTATTACATCAGTTCTTGCATCTAAGACTTGTACAACATAAGAGATAATCTATGTTTTGTAAAAAACATAGAGAAATTTAGTGTGTGACAGTTTTACACTTGTTACTGAATAAAAGTCATTAAAATATTACATCATAACTCAATGGAGTAATTTTTCTAAGTGGTTACACTAATTGAGGCTGCCATTGTTTTTTTTTGTTTGTTTTTTTTTTTAAAGATTTTATTTATTTATTTGACAGAGAGAAATCACAAGTAGATGGAGAGGCAGGCAGAGAGAGAGAGAGGGAAGCAGGCTCCCTGCTGAGCAGAGAGCCCGATGCGGGACTCAGTCCCAGGACCCTGAGATCATGACCTGAGCCGAAGGCAGCGGCTTAACCCACTGAGCCACCCAGGCGCCCCGAGGCTGCCATTGTTTTTAATGTAGCTGAACATAAGCAAGGCCCGAGTTGGTCACCTCAAGGATTACAGCCTTTGTTAAATTAGACTTTTTTGGGTAGAATGTCAGCTGAGACCTAGTAATGTTGACTAACTTGAGAAAGTGGGAGAAGATTGGAGGAGCAGAGCTCGAAGTTAACGTGAGTTCCAGTGTTTAATTCATCTATGTTTTCTTGCTCTAGTACTTTGGAAGTGTTGCTGAAATTATCAAGAATCATCAACATAGCCCCCTGGTTCTTATCGACAATCAGAATAATACAAAAGATTCGACAAGACTGAAATATGCAGTTAAAGTTTCATAGATCTTTTTGAAAAGGGTCAACATCATTGCTTCAGACATTTTCCTTATTTCTGTTTTTGAGAAAAAGTCCCTAAACTTCTTATTTTGGATTCTGAATCATCCAGTGATAGTATAGAAGATGGAGGCAGCTTCTGAGGTGGTCATCCATTTCTTTATAAGAAGCTCACACGGACTTGTTCTATTGCCTGACCTGATGAACTGTGAATATTTGGTGAGATTGAGTTATCATGCTACTAATATTCTCCAAATAAACATCTTTATGTAAAAGAAATAGGTGTAAAGTCTTTTTAGTCATGTAAGAAAATAACACTCTATTTTCAAATATAAGAAAATCATATTCTTGGATTAAAACAAAGCTGCTGGAAATTTGGGCCAGCACAATTGTCACTGGTGTACTAATGTAATGTCTACTGCCCATGCTTGACAATTATGTCTTGGTTGAAATTGTAATATGTAGAAAATAAAATATAGGTAATGTGCAATATTTATAAGTACGGATTAAGGGGGATGTCCATTTTGTGAGTGGGAAACCGCAACTAAGCTGTGGGAAATGTACATACCCAGCCATGGAAGATGTATATAGAGATGAACTTTCTAGAAGATCTTGTCCACAATTATTGTTGTTAGTTTTGCTTATTAAAAATGGTTCTACTCTCTTTGATCTGCATGTCTATTAAGTGGGTCCTTGATACGAGGTTCAAAGGGGGATGAGAGCAAAACTAGGGAAAAATCCCTCAGAACAAGAGCAGAAAAGCAGACATTGATGAACACTAAGGAATGAAAGACATACCATTATGAGCAATCATATCCAAGGTCTTAGATCATCCTAGAAATGTAATATAGTTTGTCATATCAAAGCCTTTCATTCTACTCTGTACCTTAAATAGGCACTTAAATGATAAATCAACTCATTAAGATAAATCAGATAATTAAGTGAAGAATATACTTGATTACAGAATAAGATAGCAAAATCTGAAAAGATTTTGAAAGGCTAGAAGGCAGTATTTCAGAGTAACTAACACACAGACCCACTTATAAAGATAATTGTATTTCTAGCCTCTAGAACTGAGAGACAATGAATTTCTGGGGTTTTTTTTCCTTTTTTTTTTTTGATTTTATTTATTTATTTGACAGACAGAGATCGCAAGTAGGTGGAGAGGCAGGCAGAGAGAGAGGAGGAAGCAGGCTCCCTGCTGAGCAGAGAGCCCGATGCAGGACTCGATCCGAGGACCCTGAGATCATGACCTGAGCCAAAGGCAGAGGCTTTAACCCACTGAGCCACCCAGGCGCCCCAATTTCTGGGGTTTTTTTAAAGCCATTCCATGTACGATACTTTGTTATGGTAGCCCTAGGAACATAGTACAATCCATATACATTTTTGACAGTGAAATCAAATACAAATGGGTTTTTGGAAATTTTGTATGGAAAGGACTTTTTTTTTCCTTTTAGGAAAACAATGGAATCATTTAAAATGTTAGATGACTCACAATTGAACGAAAACTGGGTTTATCTTTTGTAAAGTAAAGCATCCATTTGTAGTTAAAGTATGAGGTTTCTGTTTCAATTTTTCTCAGGGTTATAAGGAATTACTTTCTACTTGAAGAAATTCCCACTAATTCCTTCTGCTACTACAGTGATCCTGGCTCCATAACAACTTTTTTGCATTCATCCCCTCTCTCTGCTCCCAGGTAGCCTATTCCAACTGAGTGAAGGAGAATAGCCATGAGATAATACTAATCCAGATGACTGACATTCAGCTCTGCTAGGGTCAGTTTCTTGGAGCAGAGGCTGGGAGAATTTCTGGGAGATAAGCCAGTCTCTGTTGAGGGATCCACTTCTCCCCTAAGCTGGAGAAACACCCTATCCAAGATAGCAGTCTTTTCCTCCTTACCTGTTACAAGAGGATGACCCTACCTACTTCTCTAAAACCTTCCTAAGCTACTCTGTGAAACTAGAAAAGCTTTCAAAAGCTCTCAAAGGCCCTGTCCGTGATCCGCAGTGTTTGACCAGCAGGTGGTTTTGCATAGGAAGATGTTCAGGCGAGCTAGGTGGTAGAATAAATTCACTAGTCAAGGAGAAGTACATCACGTAGCAGCTCAAGGAATCTAACTATTACAGTTCCTGTTTTATGTTTAAAGGGTGTTGCAAACTCCATTGCAGCTGCAGTGGGAGGAGGAATGTTCCTTTGTTCAAATGGACAACAGAGATGGGAAGAGGAGGCCAGTGGCCACCAGAAGCCTGAAGTGTGCTATGATGAGTCAGCCAAAGCAATGGTCCACACGCCCTCCAGTCTGGGAGCTAAACCCATCCCACTGCAGCTGTGACGGGCTTGCCGAAAAGGGAGGCCCAGAGAATAGAATGTAGAGATGTGAACAAGACATGATCTTCAGCCAGACTGAGTTCCTGTCTTTCAAAATGGCCCTAAGATGCCGTATAACTCAGCCGCTGTTTCCAGGCAGCGTTGCAAGGAAACCACTGAAACACCTGCCTCCCAGCAAGGCTGGTTGCACTGAGTGCCCTTGGCACTCGGCAGCTGTGTCTAACCATGAGGTGAGGAGGCAGCGGCTTCAGAGTTAGGTTGGGGTACCCTAGTCCTACCATTTATCAGGTTGTTATAGGGCATGTTCTTACTGTTCTAAGCCTCAGTGTATATATTTGTAAAATGATATCTGTCTGGTAATGATACAAGAATCAAGATAAGCTAGTAAATGTTAAATACCTAGCATTTAGTTGTGCCTAATAAATATTAATTTCTAGTCCACTAACAATATCTCCTTTACAGATAAAATGTAGTCCATGGGCAATCCTTCAAAGAAACCCATCTATAAGTATTTTTGAGTGTTTAATAATTTTAATTTTGTCTCAGGAAAATCCCATATATTTCTCTATGCCCATGGTTATTAATCTTTTGATTATTATAAAATTCTTTGAGAATTTGATAAGCACTATGGGTGTTTTCCCATAGCGCTTATCAAAACGTGGTAATGCATACACACAAACTCTACTCAAATTTCATGAGATACATGGTCCCCTAGGGTCTGTCCATGGACCACAGGTCCAAGGATACAAGGCTAAGGACAGTTGCCCTACATCTTAAAATGTGAAGCATCAAAATGCATATATTTTTCTACTAAGGACCTGAAAGTAACTCTTCCGTGAGCCAAGAAGCATGAGGCTACTTTGGTTTAGTGCAAGGGCTTAAGAGTGTGTTGCCTTAATCTCTGTTTGTAATCCGTGCTTCACCAGTAATAGATAGTGTGAACTTCACCAAGTTATGTGTCTTGGTTTCCTCATAAAATGGAGATGGTAATGCAACCAACCTTATGGCGTTGTTAAATGAGTGTATTAAATATAGTAAAACTTGGAGATGTTAATTATTATTCTTTCATTCAACCCGCCATCATTTACTGAGCCTTGTCTATGTCTGCCCATATGTATGTCAGGCACATGAAACACACAAGTAATCTCAAGTCCTTGAAGGTAACTAAACAGCCATCCAAATATCTCCTAATATCAGAGTCATCACTTTATAAAAATACCAAACAGAACCTTTATCCAGGATGGTAATTGTACTTAAAATAATGGTACACAATTAAAATAACCCTTCAAATAAATAATGTTAAGTGGAATAAAAGTCCCTACTTAAAAGAACTTGCCTGTTATCTTAAGTGCAGTGTGCCCCCCACATTTTCCCCCTAGACAAATGTAGAACTTCTAAATTTTGTCTGTTATCTTTTTCCTACCTATAAATGGGCCCACTTAGGCCTAGGTTTTAATCCTGCTGGCTCTGTCCTTCACTAGCTGTATCATCTTGAACAAAGTACTCGGTGAACTTGTTTTTCTTATTTACCTTGTAGAGTTTTTATAAGACTAATATATACAGATACCTAGACATAGTAGGTTCCTACAAATACCTCACTTATAAGTCTAGAGGCAAAAGACACAATTTGAAGATTATTGCAGGAAAGCTGTTGTGAGAAGATACGGGACTAACCTCTGGTAGGTGACCAGGGCCCCATAAAGAAACAGATATAAGGGAAATGTCTAAGAGGCACTAAGACTAAACGACTAAGAGGGAATGGTGACTGGCCACATATGGGATATAGGGTGAAATATGAGTCCACACTGATTCCATTGATTCAAGGCTGGATAACTGGAAGCCTGAAACTGCCTCTGACTGAGAGAAAAAAGTCTGAAGGGAGAGCTGACCTGTATTATATCCTTGACCTCATGGTTCTAAGAGTCTCAAAGGCAGTTCATTGACTAGGATATCAGAACAAGTCGGAAGACTTAAATTCATGTATAGACTCATTAATAGGAAAATTTATTGTATTGTATTGTATTATATTGTATTGTATTGGCCTGGTAAGAAACCTTAGAAAATATCCAGGAAGCTGGGGCATTAGAGGAACTGCATTAAATGTTAACATGACACTGGTGGTTTTACATTTTTGTAAGGAAATAAGGAAATAGTGTTTTATGAAGATTGTTCTGAAAAGGTGCACAAAACTGAAAGGCTGGAGGCAGACAGAGTGGACATTGGATTAACCGAGGCCTGGAGTAGTGAGGCTCCAGATTAGTATGGTGGGAGCAAGAAGGGAAAGGGAGGAGAACCCAGAAAAGGACACTCTAGGACTTGGAGGTCAGCACAATGTGTTTGAGCTTCATCCATATCATTATGTGTATCATAGTTGTTTCTTTTTCAAGTTGAGTAGTATGCTAGCATAGGGATATATATCAGTTTGTTTTTCTGTACACTCATTGATGGAGTTTGATGTTTCTGGCTTTTGAAGGATGGCAGTTGCTATGAACGGTTGTGTGGAAGTCTTTATGTGAACATCTGTTTTCATTCCTCATAGGTAAATACCTAGGAGTGGTAATCCTGGGTCACACGGAATATGCATATTTAACTTTGTAAAAACCTCCAAAATGTTTCCAAAGTAAATGTCCCACTTTACACTGACATCAGTAGTATATGAGAGTTCTGTTGGTCCACACTCTAATCGGCACAATACTATCAGTATTTTAATCATCCTAGTAGGTATGTAAGTAGTATTTCACTGTGGCTTTGAGGACTAATGATATTGAACACCCTGTCATGTGTATATATCTTCCTTCTTTGAAATGTCTGTTCAAATCTTTGGCCCGTAAAAAAAATTGGGTTGTCTTCTTTTTATTAAATTATAAGAATGTATTATATATTCTGGATATAAGTTCCTTGATAAATAATATGTATTATAAATATATTATTTTGCTTCCCTGGAGTGAACCCTACTTGATAGTGATATATGACCCGTTTTATATATTGCTGATTTGATTTGCTTTTTTTATTTGATTTTTACATGCGTTCACTAGGGATGTCAGTCTGTAGTGTTCTTTTCTTATAATGTCTGTCAGGTTTTAGTATCAGGGGAATGATGGACTCATAAAATGACATGAAAAATCTTCCCTTTTCTGCTTTCTGAAAGGATTTGTAAAGCACTGATACTACTGCTTCCTTATATGTTTGATGGAATTCACCAACAAGGCCTAGATATAGGCTGGTGTTCTCTTTGTGTGAAAGTTTTTAATTATGAATTCAATTATTTAAATGGATACAGGCTATTGAGACTTTCTATTTTTTCTATGTGTTTTGTTAATTAATGTCTTTTAAATAATTTATCTAATTCAAATAGAATGTTTAATTTACATAAGGTTGATAGTAATATTCTCATATAATCCTTTTAAAGTCTGTAGGGTCTGGAATAATATCCCCTCTTTCAGTTCTGATGTTGGTAATATGTATCTTCTTATTTGCTTTAGTACAGCTAAAGATCATTTTTATGATCTTTCCAAAAATCCAAATTTTAGTTTCATTAATTCTATTATTTGTCTGTTTTCTATTCATTCATTTCCACAGATGCCTTTATTATTCCTTCTTTCTACGTATTTTGGGTTTAATTTTCTCTTCTTTATATGTTTTCTAAAGATGGGAACTTACATAAATGAGTTTAAAACATTATTGTTTTCTGATATAACTATTTAAAAATTTTTAAATGATTTTATTTATTTATTTGAGAGAGAGAGCGAGCATAAGAGGAGAGAGGTCAGCGGGAGCCACCCGCTGCTCGGCAGGGAGTCCGATGTGGAACTCAATCCCAGGATCCAGGGCCTGAGCCGGAGGCAGTTGCTTAACCAACTGAGCCACCCAGGCGCCCCTGATATAACTATTTAAAGCTGAAAGTTTCCCTCCAAGCACAGCTTTAGAATATCTCACAAATTTTAATATAGTTTTCTCAGTTTTATTCACTTCGAACATTTTCAGATTTTGTGATTTCTTTTCTTTAAACCATTGGTTGATCAGAAAAGTGCTATTTAATTCCTGAATATCTGACAATTTTCCAAATCTTTTTCTGAGATTGATTTCTGATGGAATTCTGTTGCAGACAGAAAATATAGTCTATATGAACTCAATTATTTTAAATTTATTAAAAATTGGAATGATCCAGTGGATGTCCCCTATATACTTATAAAGGTAGAGGGTGGAGTGTTACAAAATTTCATTTAGCTCAGGGCACCTGGGTGGCTCAGTGGGTTCAGCCTCTGCCTTTGGCTCAGATCATGATCTCAGGGTCATGGGATCGAGTCCCACATCAGGCTCTCTGCTCAGCAGGGAGCCTGCTTCTGCCTGCCTCTATGCCTGCTTGTGATCTCTGTCAAATAAATAAATAAAATCTTTAAAAATTTTTTTCATTTAGCTCAAGTTGATTGGTAATGTTTCTTGTGTCTTTTATGTGCTTAGTGGTCTGATTTTTTTTTTTTTTTTTTTTTTGCCACCTGCTCTATCAATTACTGAGAGTGTTGAAATATCTAACAATACTTGTGGATTTCTCTCTGTAATTCTGTTCAGCTTTGCTTCATACATTTGGAAGCTTTGGTATTATGCACATAGAACTTAAGAATTGTTCTATCTTCTTAATGAACAGATCTCTTTATCCTAAGTGTTTCTTTTTATCCCTAGCATTATTTTTTGCTTTCAAATATGCATATTTTTATCCTCCTTCACAATTTCTGACTTCTAATGGGAGTGTTTTCACCATTTACATTTAATACAGTTATTGATGATTGGCTTTAAATCTATTTTCTTTATTATCATAATCCCATCTGTTTTTCCTCCCTTTTTCTCTGGCTTCTGGTGGGTTGAAGTTTTTCAAATCAAGTCTATCTTCACTATTGAATTACTAGCTATATATCTCTTTATTCTTTTTAATGGTTGTTCTGGGGTTTACAAAATACATCTTTTACTTACAATTTATCTTCAATAAAATACAATAGTGTATCTCCATTTCTCCTTCCGTGCCTTTGTACTATTGTTATACATTTTACTTCTACAGGTTATAAATACCATGATGTTATTTTTTGCCTTAAATGATGAATTCTCCTTAAAAGAACCTAAACAAAGCAGGGAATGTCTTTTAATACTTATTCATTTACTAACATTTCCAGTGCTCTTAATTCCTTTGTATAGATCAAATATCCATCAGGCATTATTTTCCTGTCACCTGAAGCATTTTTCTTAATATTTAAGATAGTCCAATTTTCCTGGTGAGGACTTGTCTTAGATTTCTCTTGTGTGAAATTGTCTTTGTTTTATCTTCATTTTTGAAGAATAATTTTGCTAAAGAATTCAAGAATGACTTTTCCCCTCAATACCTTATAGCTATCATTCCACTGTCTTCTGGCTTGTGTAGCTTCTGATGACAAGTATGCTATAATTCTTCTCTTTGATTCTTAGCACATAATATGTGCTTTTTCTTCTCTGGCCACTCTAAACATTTTCTCTTTATCACTTGTGATTATGAAAATGTGATTATGGTGTGTCTTAGTGTGATTTGTCTTTATTCTTTTCCTGCCTGAGCTTCATGTTGCTTCTTGGATTTAGTTTTCATCAAATTTAGGAAAAAAACCCATTACTCCTGCAGATATTTTGCCTGTCCTCCTCCTTCTCCTCCCCTTCTGGGACTCCAGGAACACAAAGGTCATTACTTGACATTACCCAACAGCAGCAGCCATGGAGATGTGCTGCTTGAATTTCCCCATCAAGAAAAAACTGGGCATTCAACTCTGAGGAATGCAATTAGATGACAGCCTTCAGCTGTTAGTGCTTTCAGAATCTACCTTGGGTTTTGAGCATCCATGCTCTTCCTAGACAGTCTTCACTCTGGTCATTTCTGCCCAACAGGGAACTCTAATGGGAAGTCTTTGACCTAATACACTCATTGAGTTGGCTGATTTTATCAGCAATGCATGGCAGACTGAAGCTTTCTATACCCAATCCTACTTCCATTCACAAAACCTGTTTTCCCACCAGTGTCTGTACTATGGTTTCAAGGTTTTTCTTACTCAATTTTGTTCCCTCCCCTTTTAATTTTTCCCAGGCATTACTGTTCAATAAACCTCTTGTATTCCAAACTCAGCATCTGCTCCTCAGAAAACCCAACTAACAAGGTTAGTACCGGGAGTAGTCCAAAAAAGTAGACAGTAAGATAGGTCTTTGGACCAGATTACTAACCACCCAGCTAGTAGTGAGGACCTCATCCTGGGGGTATTTGAGGCATGGACCATCCCTGGTATAAAGTGGCAACCCAGTTGCTAATCTCCTGCAGAGAAAGAAGAAAACACTTAAGACCAAACTCAGGATTTAATAGAGTTGCTGAGTTGCAAAGAAAATTTAATTCTGAACCTAGACAGGTATGTTATGCCAGTGTGAGAGTCCTAGTTCAGAAAACCTAAGACCCTGACAGGCGGGATGAGTGTATCTGGTGATGAATGGTGATTTTTCCCAAAAGTGGATTAGGGATGCCCAGTGACACTCTTCAGTGAGTTTCTCAGCCACACAGCAGGTCCAGTTCTAGCCTGTGGCATCATCCCACTGAAGTTTTCCGCCACCCTACAGGCCAATTTCTTAACTGGCTCTAGCCAACCAGTGCTTATAAGCAAATTTCTCTCAGCCACCTAGTAGGCTCCAGCTTGACCATACCCTTTAGTGAGTTTCTCTGCCACTCAGTGGGGCAACTACCTGTGGACCAGCCTAAGGCTGCCCTTGCCTTCCAGTTTCTGTAACACTCAGCAGGTTGTTTACAACAGAGGAGCTCTAGCTGACCAGCATCCACCAATGAGTTTCAGAGCTTCTGAATTGACTACCGCTACAGACAAGCTAAAGTTTGCACCATCCAGCTGAATGTGCCATTGGTGGCTACAACCTCTTCAGTAAGGTCTGAATCTCGGACTAGGGATTAGGGAGCCCTATTCTAAATGCTGAGTTTCTTCCTTGTTTATTCTTTTTCACTCCTAAAAATAATAGTCATTCCTACATTTGCCATTTCTGTGTTCCTTAGCAACAGACTTTCCCCTTCTATTGGTTAAACAACTTTTACTAGGTGCTAATTTTAATGGCATTATCAATATATAATTCACATACTATAAAATTCACCCACTTAAAACTATATGATTCAGTGGGTTTTATTATACTGAAAGTTGTGGAATCATTACCACAATCTGCTAGAACATTCTCACCTCATAAAGAAATTCCATTCCTTTAAGCAGTCTATTCTCCATCAGTCCCCATCACAGTTAACTTCTAATCTATTGTGTCTCTACACACTTGCATACTCTTGACAGTTCATATGAATGGAATCATACAATAAATATGTGGTCCTTTGTAACTGGCTTTTTTCATGTAGTGCATTTTTGAGGTTCATCCAGATTACAGCATATACCAATTCTCCACTTCTCTTTATCTCTAATAATATATACTACAGACAAAGCACATTTTTTTTCATTCATTGGTTGATGGACATTTGAGTTGTTTCTACTTTTTGGCTGTTACGGATAATACTGCTCTAAACATTTGTGTACAAGTTTTTAGGTGAACATATGTCTTCATTCTTTTATCTATATCTAGAAATGGAATTGCTGTGTCATATGGTGACCAGGTTTAACAGTTTCAGAAATGCCCAACCATTTGACAAAGCATGACTTCACATTCTGACAGACATCTGAGAGTTTCAGTTTTGCACACTTATTGTCTTTTTGATTACATCCATTTTAAAAGGTGTGAATTACTATCTCATTGTGGTTTTGATTTGCATTTCCCTAGTAACTAAAGATGTTAAGCATATTCTCATATGATTTTGTTATTTTTATATTTTCTTTGAGAAGTATCTATACAAATCCTTTGACCATTTTCTGATGTAATTGTCTTTTTATTATTGAGTTATGATCATTTTAATATATTTTGGGTACAATTCCCATATTAGGTAAGTGGCTTGAAAATATTTCTTCCATTCTTTGGGTTGTTTTTTCACTTTCTTGAGTTCTTTGAAACCCAATTTTTTCATTTTAATGAATTCTAATTTTCTTTAAAAAAAACTTATTTTTCTTTGATTTCTGTGCTCTTGGTGTCTTTTAAGAAACTCTTTTCTAACCCAAGATCATAGAGATTTACACCTATGTTTCTTTTAGAGTTTTATCTCTAATAGATAGGTCTCTCTTTTTTTTAAGATTTTATTTATTTGACAGAGATCACAAGTAGGCAGAGAGGCAGGCAGAGAGAGAGGGGGAAGCAGGCTCCCTGCAGAGCAAAAAGCCCCAATGTGGGGCTCGATCCCAGGACCCTGGGATCATGACCTGAGCCGAAGGCAGAGGCTTTAACCCACTGAGTCACTCAGGCGCCCCTATAGGTCTTTCATCCATTTTGAATTAACTTTTATATATGATGTGAGGTAGTGTACAAATGCATTCTTTTGCACGTGGATGTCCAGTTGTCACAGCAACAGTTGTTAAAAGACTGTTCTTTCCATATTTAAATGTCTTGGCATTCTTGTCAAAAGTCAATTGACTATTAATGTATGAATTTATTTCCGGACTCTCAGTTCTATTCCATTGATCTACATGTCTATTATATTAGGACTCAACGGTCTTGATTAGAGCAGCTTTGTACAACTTTCTTCTTCTCTTCAAAATTGTTTTCGCTATTGGTTATTGTGAATCCTCTGCATTTCTATATGAATTTTTAGAACCAGTTTGTCAATTTTTTGCAAACAAAGGCAGCTAGAATTCTGAAAGGGATTGTGTTGAACCTGTGGTCAATTTGGGAAGTCTTTCAATCTTAACAATATTAAGTCTTTGGGTCCACAAACATGGGTTGTCTCTACATTTATTTAGATCTTTAACTTTTTTCAACAATGATTTGTAGTTTCAGTATAAAAGTCTTGCATTTTTTTTTTTGGTCATATTTATTTTTGCCCTTTAGCTGACACTCTAAATGGAATCTTTTTTCCTCAATTTAGGATTGTTCATTGCTAAAATCTAAAATCAAGTAGAACTGGTTTTTCTACTGATCTTGTATTCTGCACCCTTACTGATCTCATGTATAGATTATGAAAAAAATTTAGTGGATTCCTTAGGATTTTTCACATACAAATCCCATCATTTCATATTATAGATATTTTTAATTCTTCCTTTCCTACCTTTTTTTTCCTTGTATTTGCCTAATTGCTCTGACTAGAATGGCTAGTATAATGTTTAGTGAAAGTGGTGAGAGTGGACATCTTTTCTTGTTCTTGATCTTAAGGGGAAGGTTTTCAGTCTTTAACCTTTAAATTTGACATTAGCAGTAGCCCTGAAGATAAAATCCCCATTCCTGGTAATAGATAGAACAGAACTGACCTCAACCACAAAGAATTGTAATCATTTGTTTTGACTAGTCTGGTGGATTTCTAGAAGACTGGCTCTTGTCTGCCTTAAAACTTGCCTGGAACTAAAGCTGCTACCTAGGGGCAATGTTGAAACATTAAAAGGCAAATGTTTTGGTTACTGTTGCCTGAGTAAGAGATAACAATTGAGGTAAGCAAGAGACTGACCTTTGAAAAGCTAGGGAGGACAGGCTGGGGAATGAATGATGTCCATAGGGCTTTGTAAAGTTACAACATGTTTCTGGGAATCTAGAAGACCACATGCACAGTCAGGGTTGTGTGTGGCCTAAGGAGAGCCCTCAGGGTTGTGTGTGGCCCTGACTGACCTGGAGGTTCTGCCAAAGTAGAAAGTGGAGGCTAAGGCATAGTTGTAAACTGCCTGGCTGACTGTTGGAGGTGTACCACAAAAATACACAGAGTCCCTGGCAAACACTAGATTTTTCCATTCTGGGTATATAAGGAACTCTACCCAATCATTTGCTGGCCATTAAGCTAACATAACAGATACTGTAGCGACCACACATTACAAAGAATACAGACTTCACAAAATTAGTTCAGAAAAGTTACTAGACAAACAACTACAAGAAGCAACAACAACAAACCCTGGGACAGAATGGGGTTGGGGGAGAAGCTGATTTTCAGAATTGCCACATTATAACCCTTTAAATGTTCTGTTTTCAACAAAAAATTACAAAGTATGCAAAGAAAAACTATGGCTCATACACAGGGCGAAAAGCAGTCAATGGAAATCCTAGGAAAGCTCACGCACTGGATTTTCTAACCACAGACTTTAATGAAACCGTGTTTAAATAATGAAAGGAAAGTATGTCTCAACCGAATAAAGAATATAAATAGAAGTAGTAAAAATAACTTTTAATTCTAGAACTTTTAATTATAGAGTTGAAAAGGATAATAACAGAAATAAAAATTTCACTTGAGGGGCTCAGCAACAGATCTGAGCAAGCAGAAGAGAGAATCTATAAACTTAAAGATAGATCAATTAACATTGTCCAGTTCGAGGAACAGGAAAAAAAATTAAGAAAAATGAACAGAGCCTAAGATAATAGGGCCAACAAGTGTAACAGCATATATATAATGGGAGTCCCAGGGGGAGAGAAGAAAAAGAAAGCATTAAAAATAATTATTTGAAGAAAACTTCCCAAACCTGATGAAAAATATTAACCTACAAATCCGTGAAACTTCAGAAACGCCAAGTTCTCAAAGATATGTATACTCAGACATATTATAATCAAACTATTAAAAAAAAAAAAACAAGGGAGAATCTTGAAAGCAGCAAGAGAGAAGTGACTCATCACATACGAGGGGTCGTCAAAAACATTAACAGCTGACTTCTCTACAGAAACTATGGAGGCCAGCAGTGAGGACATAGTCAAGGTGCTGAATGGGAAAAAACTACCAACCAATTTTATACTCAGCAAAACTACCCTTCAAAAAGGTAGGGAAAAAATTCAGACATTCCCAGATAAACATTACTAGCAGAACTGTCCTACAAAGAAATGCCAAAGGGTGTCCTTTAGGCTGAAAGGACACTAGATAGTAATTCCAACCCACACAAAGTCAGACAGAACTGATAATGGTAATTATAAAATAAGTAAATGTGTTTATTTATAACTTTTCCCCTCAGTTTAAAAGTGCATGAAGCAATAATTGATGGGCAACTAACTTATAATGATATAATTTTTGATAACAGAAGTGGAGGAATGAAGTGTAGAGCAAAGTTTTTAGTACTGAAATGACTAAACTAGATGAAATAGATCAGCTCAATCTCTTCTAATAAAAATTCTCTACGCTTTAAATTGTCTATTTCTTATTTTTTTTTCATTTGTAATTTTGATGTCATATCTAAGAAGACAAAGGTCACAATATTTACTTCCACGAGTTCTATAGTTTTGCCTACATTCTGGCTCATGATCCATTTTTAGTTAACTTTTGCACACGTAGTATGAGGAAGACTCCCCCCCACCCTTTTCTTTTCCCATCCATGCTTCAGATTTTGTAGTCTCTCTCCATCTGTCTTCAGGTTTGCTGATTCTTCTGCTGGCTCAAATGTACTGTTAAGCCTCCCTAGCAAAAGTTCCACTTTGGTTACTGAAATTTCCAACTCCAGAATTTTCATTCCGTTCTTACTTCCCATCTTTTTATTTTCATTTGATGAGTCACTGTCAACATACTTTCTTTTAATTCTTTAAACTTGGTTTCCTTTAGGTCTTTGAACATATCTACATTTGCTGCATAACACTTATCCTGTATCTGGTACCCCCGAAGGAAGTTTCTATTGCCCACTTTTGCCCGTCACACTTTCCTGTTTCTTTGAACATCTCATAATTTTGCATTGAAAACAGGACATTTTAGATAATATATTGTAGGATCTCTCCATGGTGGTTCTCCTGTCCACTCTGGGCTTATTTTTATTTAGTGACTTGGCTGGACTAGTTCATGAAGTCTGTGCCTCTGATGTCACTGTTCAACTTGTTTCTCCCTCATTTTTATCTTCAAGTCTGACTTCCTAGGGGTTGCTTCTGAGTCAACATCATTTAATGATTAGTCACTAATTAATAAGAGGTTGTGTTTACGCCCCCTGAATTAGAGAGATTTACACTGTGTGGGGCTTGGCATTTTTTCACTGTTTAGGGAGTTTCCAAGTTTTGTCCTACATTCTGTCAAGTATTTGTAACTAAGACATTCCCCCTCTGGTTGCTCCTATGTGGCTATAGCCTTCAACCCACACACATTATTTCTGATCACAAGGTACGTCTTTAGTTTTACCCACTCTCTTGGTCTCCCTTATCTTGTCTGTAAGCTTTCTGGCTATATTTATTGGTATCACCAGCAATTGTTAGCCTCTATTCATTGGTAGCTGATTGTCCTTTAGTTTTCAAGCATATTCAGGGGTACAAACTGCTCCTGTCTGTTCCAGCTGAAGTTAGGTCCCTAGTAACGGGAAGTGTGCTGTCAAGTCTTTGAAGTTCACTCAAACCTTCCTTTAAACAGAACCCCGTTGCCTTTGTGCTATGGAGCATTAGGGTGGGGGGTGGGAAGTAGGGTATAGCTTGGGAACCCACCTCTTATTGAATGTGTCCCAGATCCTTCCTACAGAGCAGCTGTGTCAGGGGTTAGAGGAGGGCATAGGGGAGAATCCTTTATCACCTCCCAGTATGGATCTTCTCTAGCCCAGAAACAGAGGACAGAATCTGCTAACGTTCAACCAGCTGCAGAATGTATGCAGAATAGCTCTTCTGTCCCCAGAAAGCTGGGACAGATTTAAGCTGCCATTTGGATGCCAAGCCCACCAGAGCAGGTCTCTTGCAACATGGTTGTGTGGGAAAGTGGACTTGCACTGTAAGAGTAGCTGTCCTGTCCAGATTCTCCTTATACTACAGAATTTGGGAGTCATACAATGGCTAACCAGCGGCCACCTCCCACTTGATTGAAGCCTTCTGTGGAACACCTGTGTGGTACCTGGGATCTACAAATAGGGATATATTTAATCTTACAAACTGTATATCACCCAGTTAGGTTTTGTGGTGTTTCCTTTGACAGCTTTACATAACTTTTAAATATATTATTTTGTGGCTCTTAATATAAATGGGTCTTCTTTTATTGTCTGCCAAATGATTAAGTGTTCAGGAAAGCTAATTTTCACTGTACTTCTTTGGATTTTCAAAATACTGAAATCAAGTCATTTGCAAATAGTGTTTTGATTTCTATCCAAGTTTTTCATTTTGTTTTCCTATCTTTTTACGTTAGCAATAACTTATGAAGTAACTGATGACAGCAGGCACCTTAAATGAAAGAAGCAGTTTCAGTCACAACCCCAAACATTACCTTCACTTTTTGTTAAAGGACTCTTAAGTATTAGGGAAGAACTCTTCTAACATATTAAAAATGACTTTACTAGGAATGAGTATTTTTTTTTGGTAAGTACATTCTTAACATTGACTAAAATTACAATTTTTGAAATTGATGTACCTAATATAGTATTTTTCCTCACTATTTACTCAAACATTTCCACTATCACAATGATGGTATGTACTTTAAAATAAAGATTTTTAAATTTGGGGCACTTAACACAAGTTCAAAAGATAGAAAAAAAATAATTCAAAGAAGACTTTGTTAAACACCTCTTCCAAGATATTGACTACTTTTCAATTATCCAATTAAAAGCATACTTAAATCAACGAACAACAAAAATTAACCAAACTGATCCTATTTCAACTCTGCATTACAGGAAGATTTTTCTGCTACTGCTACATTTTTTTTTTTAAGATTTTATTTATTTATCAGAGAGAGAGGCGGGGAGAGAGCGAGCACAGGCAGACAGAATGGCAGGCAGAGGCAGAGGGAGAAGCAGGCTCCCCGCTGAGCAAGGAGCCCGATGTGGGACTCAATCCCAGGACGCTGGAATCATGACCTGAGCCGAAGGCAGCTGCTTAACCAACTGAGCCACCCAGGCGTCCCTTAAAGAGCAACAAATAAAATGTCCTATCATTCCTCCAGCAAGTTTCACTAGATAAGATCCTAAATGGAGTCAAGGCACAGTGCTGAAAACAAGAATCCTAACAAATTGCTATGTAATGATAAGGGGACATAAACCAAGTTAAATTAAAAAATTAATGAAAAACATCAGTAAATTAGCTGCATGGAATTAATACTGTTTTCACCTCGCCTCCATTTCCCCCAATCCCAAGAACTTTTACTACTTTTCTTAACAGCTATTTTAAATCACTTAGTAACTAGTATCTGTTTCTCATCTAACCTGAACAGAAATTCCCACAGCACCTGTTTCACTTTTAATCCCTCCATAAAATGCATTTGCACACAAATGACCCATCTAATTTACCCACTAATCCTTTTCATTACCTTTACACTCTCTTCCCTTTTAAACACATCTACACTGGTAACTTATCAGCATATTTTAGTTTTTCTACTTTGTAAGTTTTATATAGCTGGTATGTATCACAAAAGAAAAAAAAACTGCCTCAAACTTATTTTTAACTTAAAAAAATCCCGTTCTAAGAGCAGACTTTGAGAGAACTAAACCAAGTGTTAGTAAACAAGATAGTGGGCCAAATTCAGCCCATGGCTCATTTTTTAAAATGAAGTTTTATTAAACCATAGGCATACTCATTGACTTATGTACTGTTTAGGGCTACTTCTCCATTATAGAATTAAGACATTATGACAGAGACTAAATGGCCTAGAAAGCCCAAGTTATTTACTAACTTAACTTACCCTTTAATGATAATCTTTACTGATAAACTTTGCTGACCCCCAACAAAACCAGTTTTTCATTAAAAATTTATATACACACACACACACACACACACACACACACAAATATATATGTATTTTATATATATATATCTATATATATGTATGTATAAACATTTCAATCTACTGAGTGCTTAGTAAGATAGAAAGGTAAACTTTTTAAAAATTAAACTATTTTTTAAACTGAAAGCCAAATAGAGAAGCCCATTTCCAATGGAGATGGACAAATAGGAAAAAATGAAAACACATTCCTGACCAAGAAGCTGGATTGCAAAAATAAAACTCTTCCAGTTGTAGTAACAACCTCAAACTACTTTAGAGAACCATCTTTAGTTCAGTTTCAGCCAGGAGGGGGAAAAAAAAGGATGGAGGGTTTTGGCTCTGGATTTTTCACTCTGGCAATAAAGAGGCCCCAAGCAGGTTTGCCTTCTTTAGAATAACCTAATGAATCAGAAAAGGTACTAACCAAGGTACCTGGGACATGAAGCTTTTAAAAATGGCTTTTAAAATCTTAAGGCGAAAAGTATGTATTAAAACATTAAATCTATTTTTATTGGTATGGCTATTCTGAAATGTATTTTTATAATGCTGCAAATTTCGGCAAGATTGTTGCTTCTCTCTCTTTTCATGCAAGGCAAGGAATTATGATAAATCTACCCTTAACAGCAGAGCATTTCAATTTTATTGCTGTTAGGGTCCTAAAGAGCATTAGCCTCTCTGTAACTTTCCTTAGCAGCATAACTACAATAACCTCATAATAAATGTTACCCTTCTCAAACAAAATTTCAAAATTTCTCCTATGATTTTGGGGAGAAAAACCCACACTTTATTTTACACAGTTCCCTAGCATTTAAAGAAAAAAAAGTTTTTGATATATAAATATTTCCCATTAGAATAAAATCCCCTTTTGATTTTATTACAGTAAAAAAATTGTGTAAACACAAACTTAAGATAAATTTAATTGATGAAAATATTCATTACAGAAATTAACATTGCTTACCATTCTTTAAACACCATATACATTATTAATATATACTGTATATTTCCAATCAACTCCATTCTTAGGCTCAATTTAAGAAACACAATTTTAACAGGTTTTATACAAAAAATACTTCACTAGGAAAGTAGACAAACTGCACAAAAAAAGTACATGTGTATAATGTGCATAGCAAGATAGCTTGAAGCATCTATGTATGGCTTTCTTTAAAATAAAACTTTTGGGGAAATGGGCCCATTTGGGACCTACTGTTACAGT
This sequence comes from Mustela erminea, assembly GCF_009829155.1. Classification (NCBI taxonomy): domain Eukaryota; kingdom Metazoa; phylum Chordata; class Mammalia; order Carnivora; family Mustelidae; genus Mustela; species Mustela erminea. The sequence goes on along the minus strand of NC_045627.1, from coordinate 60,681,384 downwards.
TGACATATGTAAACTGTTTCACATCTTTTAGGCACTTGCTAACAATAGTGTTCAATCCCTGAAAAATGAATTTACCCAAAAAAAAAAATTCTACATCTAAAATAAAAACCAAGAAAATAACATGGGTAAAGTCTTACATATTCCTTTTAAATTAAACAACAGTTTTATTAGTGCATGCACAGAACTAAATTGAAAGAAAATAAATTTTGTCAAAAATCTTCTGTGCAAAATTTACATAACAAACTAAAAGGTACAAAAATATGTACAGGTTTAAACTCTTTCTTATATACAGAAAAGAAGCCCTGAAGTTTTCAATTAATGAAAATGTTTTAACACTTATAGTAACAATATAACAAAAATTATACAGTAATTTGTAATATAAGAACTCCATTATTCAATAATCCAACAAAATTTGATCCAAACTTACACGGTGAAGTTTCAGTCGATGATTCTGTTGTTGTCCTGAAAATATCCCTTTTAAAACTCTACCTGCTGGGTATATCCCCTAGGAATCTGTACTGAAGTTTTATGTCCTGCCACTGAGTCCACTATTAATGCTTCTTCATTTCAACTGCCAACAATCAGTAAAATAATCTGCTTTGGGTTGTCAGTGAGACCAAAAAGGTGCTAACAAAAATGGTTTGTCCCAATGTGTACGTACATATTCAGACACCTATAGTAATTAAAGAGCAAAAATCTGATTTGCTTTGCTAATCTTGCTTCAAAATATTGTTTCTGTAGAGTGATTCTTAATTTTCAAGAAAAGCCATTCCCTTGGAAGTGCTTCTATGTTCCACTTTTTAAATGGATGAAAACCAAGATAAAAATTGGCCATTTGGTTTATGGGGGACAAACAATTCAAATCAAATAAGCATAGTTCTGTGCAAAAGAATCACTGGAGATTATCATCAAATTCAGAAAAGTGTCCAACTTCTTTAATCAGACTTTAAACTGGACCAAGAGAGTTTAATTCTTTGGAGGCTGCCCATCTACAAATGTCTGACATAGCCATTTAGAAAAAGAAAATCACCTTGGGAAGGTATTCCAATTCCTGATTTGGGACACAGCGCAGAGAAAAGAGATTTACTTGTGAAAAACTCTGTTCAAGCATTATGTGGTGTATCTGTGCTCTCAGAGGAGCCTAATACCCTTCAAAAAGAACTATAGTTAGCAGATGTAAAGTTAAGTTCTTTACTCAAACTCTTGGTGTGTCTTCACAAATGAGGAGAAACTCCTTCAGCTCCGTGGTGAAAGAGCCTCCTCCATCTTCAGAGAAGCTACACCTACCAGATTCATAAGGCTGGTGAAGGAGAGAGGGGATGCAGCTGTCAGCCATGCCCCTCTACTAAAAGTCACTATATAACTAAATTGGGAAAACTGTTTTATCAAAATTTTCTTTAGCCCTAACTTCCCAAGAACACATTTTAAAAAATTAAATCAAGGTACATCTATGCTGCAATTAATTTCTTGCTAAACTTATGTGTGCAGTGATAGCATTTTCAAATATCACACATGAAACTTTTTTAGTCTCCCATGGAAATTCAGCCAACTTTCAGATGCTCAATTTTAGGTACTATACTGAAGTAGAAAACGTCTGCCTTAAGGTAATTCAACCCATGTTTTCTCCTAAGATAATTTTACTTTTCTTTTCCTTGGTAACTACAGTAAATTATTCTAACATATTCCAGTCACGAGTGGCTTCCATTAGATGTCTCTGCCCATGACCAGCCCAAGCATCCTGATTGTCAAATACTCTACCACAAAACCAACAGTTAAATTTAGCTTTCAGAACATTTTCAGAGGTAGTCTTCACGATCTGATAATTGTTTTTGCTTGTCTTTTTGAGTGTTAATTTTAGCACAAATCTTTCTTTCACAGAACTAACAGGTTTCAATGTTTTATGTCTTTTGGAAAAATCACCATAAATTGTTTTCGAGGCATTATCACACACTGGCTTCAGTAAAGCACTGATAGTTCTTTTCGACAACGAAACCTTAAGTACACGTCCATTAAATTTAGCAATAGTTTTCATCACACTTACTACTTCTGGTGCATCTGCATCAGGATGATTCAAAACTACAACTGGTTGGTTTCTCCTAGGACATTTCACAAGCTGTTTGGAACTAAAGGGGGAAAGCCGCAAAGTTCTGACTGCATCTCTTGAAAGCCTTGGTCTGCTAAAATCAAATGCTTCACGGGCATCTTCAGGTTTAGACTTTTCTTTACACTTTCTATGTAATGTTGCTTTTTTTCTTGGAGGTTCTTCGTAACTATTCCTACACTTTCGTTTACAGTTTCTGTTTCTAGATACAAAGGCAGTTTCAGAATCTTTACTTCTTGCATGAGTTTTTACTCTTGAAAAATTTTTTTTCGAAGTCTTTTTTCTATTGAAGCTTCTCTCGATTGTACAATTTGTTTTACACCTTAATACCCTGGTGTCTGAACGGTCAGTGAAACATAAGGGTTCCTCAGAAGATTCTGGGCATGTTGCAGTAGAAGTTATCACAATTTCATTTGCTGGCATCATATCATCTAGTAAGAAGGGTAAGGCATCTCTAGAAGATTCTGGCGCTCTCTGCTCTCCTCCTGTAGTCTGATTAGATGGTACCTTGTCTTTCTGCAATGAGGATGCAGAGGTGCTTACAGACAGATTGTTAGCAGCAGTCACATTTAAAACAGGGTTAAAAATTTTCAGCAATATTTTCTGTGGTGTTCCTTCAGGTTTCTTTGGCTGTATGTTTTGATAATATGTACTATTTTGGACTAATTTAGGCTTAAGCAGCTCAGTCTTATTTGGCATCACACACTTTAAAAAAACAGCTTGTTTGCCATCAGGCAAGAGGGTATAAAGAGGTGGTTTTGGAAAAATCTCATTCTGCTGTTTTACTGAGTCCAAGATATTCAACTTGGTGCCCTGATGCTCAGGTACTGTATTAGGAGTAGGAACAGCTTTCGCTGAAGAATTTGCTGTTTTGATGATGTAAGGGCCTTTTAATGGCAAAGTATTTTCTGAGCTACTTTTCATGCTCAAACAACTGCCAATGCTGGAACAAAGTGCAGGTGTCAGACAATTACTGTTTCGTTCTACCTTTAAAAAAGGTATTCTGCAAGGCTCCTTAGCTGTAGTTCCACAAGCCTGAGCACTCTCAGTTTTGACAGTGGAAACACCTTCAAGTTTCCCATTATTAAATGTTAAAATCATCCCAGGTTTCTTGTTTAAAAGAAGAGAAGCAGGTACACCTTGTGTATTAACCAATGGAAGTGGCCTTCCTGAAACAACATGTAATCCAGGCTTGTTAGCAATGTGCAATGGTACAAAAAAGCCTTTTGGAGTCTGAACAAATATAGCCTTTTTTGGTTCTGAATTCAGAAGTGGACTCTGCCTATATAAAGAACCTAAATTTTGTGTAGTGGCTCGCAGTTTATCTTTTACGAGCTGCTGTGTTATTATTGCATCTGACTGAGTCTTAAGTAATGTGCCAATACCTGAAATTCTAGGTGTCTTTTCTGAATCTCTCACATCTTGTGATATTGACAGATTTTGTTTTTCTTTTCCACTACATTTTAAATTCAGATCATTGGTAGGCACATTAATCCCTATACTACCAGATGGAATAGAGAAAAGGCCTTGTACTTTGAAGTCCTTTGAAGAGTCAACTACTTTGCCTTCTCCCTCAAGTTTCTGAAATGACTGGTCACAATGAAGTGGCAGGCCTTTATCTGGGGTGTTACTATTACTAGAGTCTTGTTTTACCTCAGATTTTGTTTTTAATCCATCCTGAAGTAACTGGTTTACTTCAGGCGGCAAAAATTCTGATGCCTGTTGACTCTGGAGAGAGAAAACAGAGGTGATTCTAGGCATCATAGGTGACTCAACATTAGAAATGTTATCCCACTTAGATTTTTCAGTCAAGCTCTCTAAATTTTGATTTTCATTAGTGTATAAGTTCTGTCCGTCGCTGTTTTGTCCTTTTTCTAAAACACACTGTTCTTCAATTTCAGCTTGCATTTTTAAAGTTCCATCTTTAGTATTCAAAAGGCTAATAGATGCTAACATGCTATCTGGATTTGAGCTCTCTTTCCTCACTAGAGACAAAACTGATTCACTTATTGGTTGCTGAACAACTGTCTTGCTTGATGAAGGTTCTTTTTGAGGGTTTTCACACATTCCTGTTCCTGAAAATCTACGCCGTTTATTAGAATTATTTACTTTTGAGTAATTATGAAAGGGCAATGATCCTTGGTTGGAAGATTCAACAGGTAACTCAGAGTTGACATAATTAATGCAGTAGTTATGCATATCCCCACTGTTAGATGCATTTTGTTTGGTAGTACAGTTGACTTTATCTGGACTTCTAATGGCAGCACCTGACATCTCAGGGTGACTCTGAGTAATATAACTTCCCCACAGGTCAATATTATCTTTTGTTTCAGCTTTTGTGGTCAAATTCACTGATGCTGAAACCAATTCTGATGCTGACAAAGACGACACATTTTTTTCATCATCCATTGTTTGAAGCATATTACTTGTTTGAGATAGCAAAGCCATTTCTTTTTCTGACATTACTTTCCCTGAAAGTATAGAAGATGAACATGAAAATGGGGTAGTTGCTTTCATGTAAACTGTGTCACTTAATTCAGTTGTTACTCCTGCTAAAAATCCAGTAGTGTCCAAAGTCCGGGGCTGCAAATTGGCAGTACTCTCCTTTGCAGCATCTGACTGTGAGCCTGGTGAATATAAATTCTGTTTATTGGTAGGTAACAATTTTATTACTATATGTTGTTTTCCATCCACCATCTTAAAGCCCATAAAATCAGCACTGTAGTTAGCAGGAATTGTTATTCTATTATTTTTCACCATTAACACTGTAGGTCCTTGTACAGCAGTCTTCAAGAAGCCTAGAGTAGAATTTGATCCCTCTTCAACTCTATTACGTTGCCCAGTGGACAGAAGAGTTGGCTTTTCTGACTCTGACTCAGTAGGTTTATCATTATTCTCACAGTGTGGTCTTTCATCCTTTTCTTCATTTAAATACTCTTGAACAAGATGGCTCTGGTCTTCAGATTTAGCCTGTGTTTTGTTCACTTTTCTGAGCACTTGAGTGTTTTTTTCTATACTTCTGTCACTTCCGTTGTTGATCTTTTTGCGTTTCCAGAACGTCTTCCTTGATGCATCTATTCTGTATCTTTTCAGTATCAGCTTAAGTCCTGCTGAAGTCTTTGCCATCCTCTTTTCGTATTTGTCTTTTTCCAGTTTTTCTTTCGCATATAAGTGTTCTTTGTGCAAAGTTATAACATGTCTTACCAGGTGCTCTCTCCTAGTAGCACCATAGCTACAATATTGACAAGTGAAGGGAAATGTACCAGAATGAACATGAAGGTGCTTCTGAAGCTCTCCTTTGGTAAAACATACATGATGGCACTTACCACATTTATAATGGATTTCATTATGTCTATGAATGTGCTGAACAAATGTGCCAACATCCTGGGTGGAGAATCTGCACTTTTCACATTGAAAACTACCATTTACACAATGTGTGGATGCAAAATGCTTTGTCAAGTCTAATAAAGTATATACACTCTCATTGTTACAAATGTCACATTTTACTAAAGTGCTTCTATGTGTCCGTCTGTGTTGTTTAAATATCTGGAAGTCATTTGCTGAAAAACTGCACATTTCACAAGGATAGGAAGGTAATTCACCATGGTGCCACATTTGAAAGTGTTTCTGCAAATCATTTGGACTATATCGAGTGCTATCTCGGCATTTTAAACAGTTGAAATTGAGTATTTTTGCAGACATTTTTAAACCCTCCTCTTCAACTCTCTCAGACTTATGGAGCAACATACACTCCTCTACACAGCTTACAGTCTTTACACTGATAGATTTTCTTGCAGTCTGTGGTTGACGCTGAAATAATTTTCTGTATTTGTCAACTTCATGTTTCAAAAAGACTTCATTTGGAATATGTATCTTCGGCAAATCAATTTTCACATTTTTTAGTTCATAATGAAAACTACTTTGTGCAATTTTTGGCCTAGGTACTGATCTGATAGTATCCACTAGCTCATTTTTCACATCGTAATTTTTTAAAGTAGTTTGTTTTTCATCAAAAAATAATGGTTTCTGTTCAGATGGCATGATTTTACAAAAAAATCCCAACTTCTTTTTTCTCTAAAAACTGAAGTTACTTGTAATTTAAACAGGAAACAATACTGTGCCAAGACATCTTCAAAATACCAGAATTTTTCCCACATTAACTCACCTAAAATCAAACAAAGAATTGAATTTTCGTAAGTATCAGTAAATTTCATATTTTAAAGTTCATTTTGATACAAAATAGGAATGCTGATCAAACACATACATAAAAGATATAAAAGACCTGTTAAGTATTTTAAGAAAAGCTTACCAAGAAGTAATAGCTTAAAGTAGAAATAACACTAATCTGCAAGTCGGGAAATACAAGTTTTACTTCTGTCTCTGCTCTGTGACATTGGGGCAAGCTTCAAGTTCTCTGAACCTCAGTTTTGTCATCTAAAGAAAACCATAACTGGATAAGCACCCTCAAGCTCTAGATTTTTATATTAAGTTGATATGACAATATTTAAGCGAGATTTTAAAATATCTTAATGAGAACCATAAAAATTTAAGTTCCAATTACACATGTGTCTCCAGTTACACACATGAACTATTAACTCTCTCACCTCCTTAGCTGACCCTCTATTACCTTTGTGAGAAACTCAACAGGCTTCTTCTCCAGATTCTCTATTTCCTTAGTGCTTCAGAGATCATTTAGATCTAAGATGTTTCATTTATCTAACAACAGTGACAGAAGACATTATCTGCTCTTCCAAGTTATCATTACTAACTGGTTAAGAAAAAGAAAAAGAAAAGAAAAGGAATAGCACATTTTGCTGGGGTACTATTAAAGTCTACCTACTATCTTTTTGGTTCCCAACCATTTTGGCTCTTTGGCTTTTTGTCCCTAGAACTCAGGCAGAAGGCAGCAAGGAAAGCTCCTGGCATATGAGAATGCACCCATTACTACCTGCCTCCATTAATTCCAACACTTACTGGTTTGTGTTACTCTAGACAAGTCTCAATCTCTGTCTTCGTTTCATCATCTATAAGGTGAAAAAAAAAATTAGTACCTTCTCTATATTTCACAGGGTTATTGTAAAGATTAAATGAGAAAACATATGAACAATATTCTGTAAAGTGCAATATAAATTGTACTTATCATTACTGTATGTGATTACCATGAAATGACACATGATTGGTTAAACTACAAAGAATAAAAAATAGGATAAGTAATAAGATGTGATGATATATTGCTGAGACTGGAATCTGAGTACTAAAGTTCAGAAATATCAAAATGTGTATTAGAAGAATTACCTTTTCTTACTTTTGTGATCTTAAATATGTATGTACGAATAATAGACAAAATCAGATAAGCTAAAGAAAATAAAGTATAAATCACACTGAGCTTCATCTGTAATGTATAGTCAAAGGTCTCAGCTTTAAATTTCAATTAATCTAGGGGCACCTGGCTGGCTCAGCTGGTAAAGCATGTGACTCTTGATCTTGGGTTTTGAGTTCTAGCCCCACGTTGGGCAGAGATTACGTAAATAAATAAAAACATGAAAAAAAATAAATTCCAATGAATCTAAGTAATGAGATACTGTTTCAGAAATCCTTTATTAAAGGAATACAATTAAAAGTTAAATTACATATTAAGAGATTCTTTTAATATCTCTAACACTCAGTAATTCTGGTTGGGTCTAAAAAACACATTCTTTGATAGTCTTTAAACACACACACACACACACACACACACACACACACACATACACTAAACTGATAATTAATTCATTAACAGGGTACCAGTTTACTGAATATATTTTTAGTAGTGAAAAATCACAATTTCATTATTCAGTGCCACACACTGTGCTCTGACTCATACCATTTTCTCAGAGTTCCTCTGCAAAGGGTGGTACAATGCTCAGGAACTGCACAAAATATGGAATGCTTCACAAAATTGCGTGTCATTCCTTGCACAGGGCCATGTTAATCTTCTCTGTACTATTCCAATTTTAGTATATGGGCTGCCAAAGCATATACTGGCTTTACACACTATGTCTAATTCAGTAAAATATTAAAATTTTTACTTAAAATGTTTTACTCCAATTACTTAAAGCAAAATATAAATACTTTTCTTCAGAAGTAAGGAAAACTAAATAAATGGCTAGAATAAAGTTCAATGACAGCTGCTGCTGGATACTCCATACCAACTGAGAAGAACCCCTACAGAGCGTCACATTCTCAACAGTAACAAGCATCATAATCACCAATGAAGACTTCACCATACCAGAATCTGAGGGTGAGGTTCAAAGAGCTGAAACTTTTAAGCACACCTGCAACGGTTCTCCACTTGCCTGAATACCATATTGTGGTCATTCTGGATTATCCATACTCAAGCTTTTCTACTATACACATGATCAAAAAACTGTATCATGGGTTTTCTTACAAAAGGGAAACTGCTTCTTGTAGTAATATTACATGTGTTCAAAAATATATTTCTAATGCTAGAAACAGACTGATAGTATTTCTAAATATCAACTCCATTTAAAAATATCTACACAATTTAAAATTTTTCTTGTAAGAAAACACATACCCCAGAGTCTAACAACCAGTGTTAAAAAAGGATTTTAAATAACTCAATCAACTAACACTTACTAATAAATGAATGCCTACTATGAATGTGAGGCATTTTGATGGGTGCTGTAAAAAGATTAAAAAACATGGTCCCCACCCTGTTGCAGCTTACAATGTGAAGGAAGAGAGGCAGGACAAACACATTATGAATACTGCTTATTCAGAGATGACCATTCAGCAACCTCACCCTTCCAGGACATGAAGAACAGAAAACAATGAAGTAGAACACATGGCAACCAAAACAGAGGTCACAAAGTTCACCCTTAAAGTGCATGTCCTTGGGACACCTGGGTGGCTCAGTGGGTTAAAGCCTCTGCCTTCGGCTCGGGTCATGATCCCAGGGTTCTGGGATCGAGCCCTGCACTGGGCACTCTGCTTAGCAGGAAGCCTGCTTCCTCCTCTCTCTCTCTCTGCCTGCCTCTCTGACTACTTGTGATCTCTGTGTCAAATAAACAAATAAAATCTATAAAAAAAAATAAAGTGCATGTCCTTTACACACAGGCAAAACAAGGTTAATAAAAGGGACCTTATCAAGTAATCTACTTGGCTTTTACTTAAGCTTGGTAATGCAAAATAATTAATATTGAACATCAGTATTTTTTACATTTAATGAATGGCATATACAATAATACAGTATTAGGGGAACTTGTGTATTATAGGTAGTTTGGAGTTTGTTATTCACCCTCAAATTTTAAATTTGGAGAATCTATTTTTGTCTTCAACTATGTTCAACCTGCACTATGTGGAAGCAATCAATGATGACATCTGACAGCAAATTATACTAGGGTTGCCACCTATGGGCAAAAATATTTGTGTGTCATGAATTTCTCAGATAATATAAAAAAAGGAAAGAGGAATTTTACTCTAATTTTAATCTTTCAAGCTACTAGCTAATGCTCTTTTCACTATTGTTCAATCTTTTCCCTCACCAACAAGGATTACTGATTTTAAATCTCCATTTAAACTACTGCCCTCTCTCTATATTTTTACCTCCTAAGTCTTAACCAACATCTCCTCAAGCCTTGAAAAAATACTACTTACAGTAACAGTAATACTACAAGTATGCAGTATTAATAGTAATACTACAAGTATGCCTAGCCCTTTCAAGCAAACCTGGAGAACTGCCTGCATCAAGATGGCAACTTAAGCCATCTGGTTTCATCTTCTTCCAACTGCCCAATGAAACAAAAACCAAAAAATGAAGTCCTACAAAATGACTAGAAATTAGAAAAACATTCCATACACACACTGCAAGGTGTTTGGTAGGAAGCAGTCCAGAGAAAGAAGAGTGAAAACAAATGCAAACGTACTGCCAAGCACCACTTTTTTTTTTTTTTTTAAGATTTTATTTATTTATTTTATAGAGAGAGATCACAAGTAGACAGAGAGGCAGGCAGAGAGAGAGGGAAGCAGGCTCCCCGCTGAGCAGAGAGCCCGATGTGGGACTCGATCCCAGGACCCTGAGATCATGACCTGAGCCAAAGGCAGTGGCTTAACCCACTGAGCCACCCAGGCGCCCCAAGCACCACTTTTAAAGAGGAATTTGACCAACGGACATTTATTTAATAAGCATTTAAAATAAGCATCTCTTATACCCTTCCTTAGTAAGAAAGTAAAGGACATAAATCTGCCCACTCCCTCCCTGAACATACCTTGAGATTCTAGAAAGTGAGGACTTGAGCAGAAGATCATGTGGTACCCTTTGAGGAGATAGAAAGCTTGGGCTGAGGTATGGGAAGGAAGAGAATGAATCCAGAGTTCTGAGCTGGGTCCAGAGGCTGAGTTGGGGCTCGTTAGCACCAGCTGTTGGGAAAAATATTAAGAGGAAATTATTTCTGAACAAAGATAAATCTTCTTATATTCATGCCTATCTTCTGTTTAACAGTTCTGTCCTTTGTCCACATTAAGTAAATTATCTCTAAGTTGTCAGGGAAAAAGTACATTAACTCCCCCATCCCTTTAACTAAAAAACTGAAAAAATCTTGGTTCATTCTTTAAGAATTCATCTCAACTACCAAGGCCATCAAAAGTTAAGCTGGCAGAAACATCATTAGCTGCAGCAGCTCAACAAAGAGAAAATAACCTGAACAGAGAAACCCTTCCCATCCCCCATCCAACAATGAAAAACAGTAACTACACAAAAGTTTCTACTACCGGAAAAAGGAGGAAGCTTAGGGGATAAAAATAAAGTACTAGTTGGCAATTTCAGTAAGACCTGAAATAATATACTAAAAAAGAGGAAAACTAAGAACATACTGCCATGAAAGGGAGAACAAAGGAGATGGGAGAGAAATAATGATTTTCAAAACAAGAAAAAAGTAACATTTGAGTTTTCGGGTTTTTTTTAAAGACCCGAATTTTCAAAATCAAAGGTTCCTCAAATGCCAGTCAAGATTATTAGTTAGAAAAGAACACAAGACTCAATGTTTACAATTTATCCTCATCAAATTTTTGAGTTTAAATAAAAATGAAATGCTACCAAAAAAAAATGTAGCGAAGTAGAGTTACCTAAAAGGGTATTTTTCAACAGCAATGCCAACTTTAATCAGAAATCAATATTAATCAGACATTTTCGGGACGCCTGTGTGGCTCAGTCGGTTAAGCATCTGCCTTCAGCTCAGGCCGTGATCCCAGGATCCTGGGATGGAGTCCCACATCTAGCTCCTTGCTCAGCGGAGAGTCTGCTTCTCCCTCTCCCTCTGCCTGCCATTCCCCCTGCTTGTGCTCTCTCTCTGACAATTAAATAAATAAAATCTTTAATTAAAAAAAAAATCAGACATTTTACTCAGAGTGACATTTACAGAGTTCTGAGGAAAACAGAATAACCCAAGAATCAATTCTCTACACAGGAAAATTCAAATGTAAAGGAAAAACACAATTTTAGATGTATAAAGATTTAGAGACTATAGTACATATGTACTCTTCTGGAATAAAGTTTCAAGTAAATACTTTAAGCAAAATCAAATTTCAATCAGAAAAGAAGAACTTAAAAAAGGAAAAATGTGTTATAGAAGAAATATCTGTCAACAATAAAATCTATGAAATAGAAATAAAAGTAAATATTTTGTTAATACAGTTAAGAAATGCAGAAAAGACTGGAATAAGAGAACACTTATGACACAACAAATATGTAAGAGGTCCTTAAAAAAAATTAACAATAGGAAACAGGAGACATGAAAATAGCTACAAATTTCTAGATGCTGGAAAGCAGATAAATTAGTAAATGACCCTGCAAACACAAGAAAACTTAATCCCAGACAGACTGGGTAATGCTAAAAACTAACCTATTTTAGTTCTGAATCTTCAAAAGGCTTAGGAACTGGCAAGTACCAAGTAACTACAAAAAAAAGAGGAGAAAGCTAAAACAAAGAGAAATTTGGAGAAAGCTGCTTGAGTTCTGGTTTGATGCTAAGATTCCCTTCCCCACTCCGTAAGAAAGGTTACTGCTATTTCCCCACCAAAGCAGATGCCTGCAGGTTTATTCTCTACAGAAAGTACACAGACTCTCTTAAACAGGGGATACCAGACACAGCTGAGAGTGGGTACCATACCAAAAGCCAGAGGGTTAAATGACCACATATGGATGAGACACAAACCCCACCCCAAGCCCACTATTCCCCCTTCTACACTGGCCCCTAGACTTACACAGTGCTACTAAAAATATGGTCTGCTGATGGTCCATGAAACATTCCTCACCAGTTCACGACAACATATGTACAGAAACTGAGAGTTAAGCATTTAGAAACTACTATAGCAACTTTACAGAGTTAAGTTTCTATCTGTTGAATCAAACAATAAAAATGTTGACTTGATTTTATATGCCTTCATTTTTAAAATTTCATTTTCTGAAATACACAAAATAAAAATCTGTACATGACCAGGAAGAAAGTATATAACTTCCAATTTACTTCTAGAAATGTATCCTAAAGGTTATAAGCAGGTTCAATGAAGCATTGCTTACAGAAATCACAAAATCAAAAATAACAAAATGTCCACCAATAAATAATGGTATTTTCGTTCAGTGGAATATTATTCAATTTAAAAAACAATGTAAACCTGTATTTATTAATTGGAAGATATTCAAGATGCATTTAATAAAAAAAGTAAACAGCAGACATATTAGGAGTTAATTTGTTCAAATACTGAAAAGTCGGGCCCATACAAACTCATAGTAAAATCAAGAGTAGGGACATCTAGGTGGCTCAGTTGGTTAAGCAACTGCCTTCAGCTCAGGTCATGATCCTGGAGCCCTGGGATCAAGTCCCACATCGGGCTCCCTGCTCAGCGGGGAGGCTGCTTCTCCCTCTGACCCTTCTCATGCTCTCTCTCTCAATTTCTCTTTCAAGTAAATAAAATCTTTTCTTAAAAAAGGAGCCAAGAGTACACATTTAAAAGTGTTTATCATGATTACTGGTCATTCTTAGGTGTTTCTTAATATGCTGTCCTTGGATCACTACAGCCTCCACACTGGCAAACTTAATCACAGCACAAGCAAACAGCTTACATTTGGATGTGACGAAAATGACCTCCTGCCTCTAGACTATACTGTTATGAAAGTTTATCAAAAAAAGGCACGAAACCATGAAAATTCTGAAATTCTCAAGCAAAGCAAGTGAATTCTGTGGTAAACCAACTGAGTTTTTTCTGAACAACCTGATGTAAATCGGTAAAACTGATGCTAGCAAAAAGTTGAGGAATGTTGACACTAAAGGTGGAAATCAAAACAAAATAGGCATCATTCAACATTGTACATGGTACCCAGTACATCAGTACTGCATCAGTACACAGATAACCAATCACACCCATGCAGAGAGGACTGTACAACAGCCAGAAAGTTACTGGCAAACATTATACTCAGAGAATAAAAAATTATGCTATGTTACTCATGGTATATAAATTCATGCTATTGAGAGGTCATTTTTTTTTTTTAATTTAACAGTTAATCTGTGAGCCTTGAGGATACCTTAAAAAGTAAGTAAAGGACGCTGGCACCACCAGAGTAAGTTATGAGTGCAGTGTTCTTATACAAATATAAAGCTGTTATGTTTCCTGATCTTAGTACATCATTAAAAGAAAAAAATTTAAATAAAAAGAAATTAAAATTTCTTTAAAAAGATAAATAGCAAAAACTATAACACTGATCTAAATTTGACGATTATCTTTCTATCAGGTGTCCCCTGCTTTATTAAAGTTTGCTTTTTAAAAGTTTGCATTATACCACTTCACTTACAAACCTACAGTAGTATGTTTTTGGTAACCAAAAGAAATCCAAAGAAGGTTTCTGTTTTTTAAAAAAACAACAACAACACTAAAACAAACAAAAAACCAAAATCAGTGCTCAGCCTCCGTTTTGCAGCAATCTGTTACAGAGGCAGCTGCAGCCCAAGCAGTGAGAATGGCTCCGCCAAGCTCCTTCCCCAGGAACTACAGGTCAGTATGTCAGCATCAGGAGGCCAGAGCTTCAAACTGTGTCTGTGGGCATCTGTGCCTTATCTCAATTATTCTGGCCTCCCAGCAAGATGTGCCTTCTAACATACCAGAAAAGCCCAAGACTAAGGTTATTTTGGGGGTCTGAGAATACTCAAAAAATTTTCACATGAATTAGTGCTAACTGCTTCTTTGCTTTATACCATTTCAACTTATAAAAGGTTTCCTAAGAATGCTCTATTTTCAGATAGTGGGGGAAATCTTTATAGTACAGAAAGAAATGAACAGCAAGGAAAACGCTGAACTATTTTTACATCAGCTAAGTATATTACTCTTCAATAAAGTACTGGTTTTCATCTGACAAAACTTTATTCAGATTTTTTTTGATGCTATCTTTAATAGTTTTAATACTGACATTATATAGAATATATAAAATGATTTGGAATAATTTCCACCATTTCATCTCTGGAATAGTTCACTAAACATGAGAACTGCCTACTCTTTAAAATTAAACAACTGTACCAAAATACCATATAGGCCTGATACCTTTTTGGATTTTAGCCCTTACAAAACTCTGCAAGGTCTTCCATGATTTCTGGGCTCTTGGGGGTTTCTACTGCTTCAATTATTTTTCTCAATTCATATTTTCCCTGAAAATAACCAATTTCCTTCACATTGTCTAAGTATACTCCCTTATACCTCACTTTTAACAACCTATTGTACAGAAATAAAAGCACAACATATGTAACAGTATCCCTTAAACATCCATGCGTAGGAGAATGATTAAGTAAATTATGGAACATTTACCCACCTGAAAACATTAAAAACAAGAAGGTTTATGTATTAAATTGACTTAGATTTTGTTGTGAATTTTTGTTTTGTTTTATTTTGAAATAAGGAAGTTACAGATGAAAACATGTAATACATTTCTCTATAAGGAGGAAAGATCCTCATTTTCATGTCAGGAGCAAAGATACTATAGGGCTATGTTTGTATAGGCACAGACAAATCTACAGAAAGTTACCTCTCAATCTAAATGAAGTAAGTTAGATTTCTTAACAACAAGTTAAATTTCTTAGGGAATGACAACATAGCAAAGCAAAATACAAACGTACCCAAACAGCTGGGGGAGAAATCATCAACTCTCCTAAGAGGACAATGTTACTACCGCCAAGTCTTTACTGAGGCTTATGTCTACTCTTGCCCCTGAATTCTAAGAAATCTTATATCCTTAAAATAATTCCTCCTTTTACAGCTTATGATGACTTAAACTACTTTAAGCTAGTTCTATTACTTGTAACCAGACTCTTAAGACATTAAGTTGATAGATCAATGTTGACTGCCTTTAATTCACAAAAAGGTAGGTTTCGTGATGATCGTTCAAAGAGCAGTAGACTTAAACTTGCACAAAAGGAGCAAAGGCTACCTAGAGCAGAAAAAAAAGAGTAATATTGGAAGAAAAGCATTTTTCTCCCATGGCACTGTGGGATCTAGAAGACAGAGAAAACATATAATGGGGAGGTTAAGTGAGAACAGACTACAGAGGACAGATTTGAACTTGAAATGAAAGGTAACCAGGAGCCATGGTGAGTTCATGAGCAGAGAGAAGTTATAAAAGCAGTATTTTAGAAATATTATTAGAATGGTACTAGAAAGCAAGATATATTGGAAACAGTAAAAATAGAAGTCAGAAAATTTAGAGGACTAACTGACAAATCCAAATAGAAAACGAGGAACCAGAGAACTGGCAATGTTAACATAGGTTAGGAATTGCAGAGAAATTTTAAAAAGATGATTCCCGAAGTGAAATGCCAAGGATAAGAAACAACTGAATAGAGTACAGTAAATCAAAAAGCACCATTCCTAGAGTTTCATTTGCTTTCTACAACAGATTACAAAGCAAAGACATTCTATAGTCTTCAGCTTTATTGAAATGACATAAAAAGAATCTATATGCTCTTTATTAAATTCTTGTTGCTTAAGCATTGAAGAACTAAAAAAACTCTGATTTTAGCTTCCCCTAATTTGTAACTCAGCATGTAGCTCTGCAACCTAACGTCACATTACAAAGACCGAAGGACTAATATAATTAGCCATTATTTTGTATAACAATTTCATTCCTTGAGTCATCGAATTCTTTTCTACAGTGATAACTGAATTCAAAACACTCATATGAATACATAACTAGAAATAAAACAAAAGAAGCATGCAGCAAGAAGAGCTTACTGAAAAAACCTAAGGTTCTGGCTAAGAGGGATCTAGAAGAAAATTACAAAAAAACCTAAAACTTCGTTTAAAAGCAGAAACTTATAGTGCCTTCAAAATAATAATCTTTTCATGACGTGAAACACATTCTGGGCTTACTTTTTTTGGTAGCTGCTTTAAGTTTTTAAAAAGTTTATCTGCAGGTGTAATATTTATCATATTTTAAGTGAAAGAATACATTTTGTAGAATTAATAGATATAATAAAAGCCAGCTCTCGCCAAATCATGGCCTAATAAGCAACTTAAACACAGAAAAGAGAAATGAAGAGCTAAATATGCTAATGTAATTAAGGATAGATACAGAGAGATTCAAAATGCTGGGATACATGTGAGCCATGTACCACTCAGGTAGGCTGGTAACAATGGTTGGTATACAATTATGAAGGAGTCCCAAATCAAAGGTCCCAAATCAAAAGTTAAAATATAGAAGCAGTTCCTGGTTCAGGTTAATCTTCTTTCTTATTACTGACACAATGACTACATATATAGTGTACAGTGCCCAATATTTAAAGATGCTTTCCACTCCCCTACACATACACCTTTATTCACTTTTTTATCCTATTTCCTTTCACCAGGCTTGTCATCCCCTTCTATCTTCTCAATACTGGTTGAACTTCTTTTCTAAATCTATCTCCTACAGGGACATGAAACCTGCAATACACACAAATCTCTCAGTTCTCTGAATATCCATTTAAAGTACAACCATTGCTCACCATTTCATTATGCTGCTTTATAGTCACAACATTTCATTTTTAAGTTTTACCTCCCAAGGTAATTCATAATCTTCTTAAAGACAAGTTCTATTTTATATTTTTCATTTATTCCTCACAAAAACCAAGACGATTGGTACACAGGGTCCTAACACACTCTTGACATATTTATTCTTTTACTTGCAACCAAAATATCTGACTTCCTGTGACTTTAGATTAAATTACTTTATAGCAAGTGCTACAGGTCATGTAAACTTTTTTGCTGTAATGGAATCTGACTTCACACACACACATGCACACACTCTATCAGCCCTTCAGAAATCACATTTTCAGTATGTGGAAACTGGGAGAAAAATCAGAAGTAATCCACCCGAAGTAAAATAGAAACCACTCAATTTAGTATGGAAAGGAGAAAGACTATTTCATCTCTTGTGCTTTTCTTCTGTCATTTTGCTGTGGCAATGATGTAGATCAGGCAGATTTTACTTAAGATTTTGGAACCCACGGTGCAGGGAATCGAAAAATTTATGGCTATCTGACTGGGACAACATGCATCAACATGCTTCCCATTTACCCTCAGCGTCCCACAATAATACAAACTATTCAATTTTTCTCTGGCCCCCAAAATCACCGTCTCTATGACAGAAGCAAATTCTACTTCCCAGGCTTCCCCACCTTAGTAATATAGCACCACAATCCATACAGTTACTCATCTCAGAAGTCAAGGAATCATCCTGCATCCTCTTTCCCCTACTCCCACGCTAATCCATAATCAAGACCTGTCAATTCCATCCCCAAAAAACATCTTGAATTCTTCTTCTCTCCATCTCTACTGTCATCATCTCAGTCCACTGTCATCTGTAACTTGGATTAAAATAACCTTCTAACTGGCATTCACGCTTCCCTCTTGCCCACCACCTTCCTCCGAATCCATTCTCCACACAGGAGCAAACGTGATCTTATTATAAAATAGATCACTATGCTCCCTGCTTTAAAATCTGCAGTGGCTTCCCAAAGCACTTAAAATAAAATTTAATCTCTGCCAAGGCTTACAAGGAGCAGTGACATCTGGTACTGTAACCTCCTTCTTAAACTTCACCTCACACCACTCTCCTCATCTGTAACTATAACTCCAGCAAGCTACCACAGATAGTCTCTCAGTTCCTCAAATACTCTTTTCCTATCTCGGGCCTTTGCACCTCCTATTCCCTGTTTGAACTGTTCCTTCTATTCTTCAAATGGCTAGATCTTTCTCATCTTTTAGATCTCAGCTTAAATATCATCACCTCAAGAAAGGCCTTCCCTAACCTATAAAGCATCACTTTCAAACAGAAAAAAATTATTCCCTATCTAAACCTCTTGTATTTCTTTTTTGTAACACTCTGGAAAAATTTTATGTATTTGCCAGTTTATTTTCTATCTGTCTCCACCACTGGAATAAAAGCTGTATAAACACAAGGAACACATCTGTCATGTTTTTTGCTGTATCACCAACATCTGGCATAGTGTTGACCATGTAGCTAGCACCAAATCTGTGCCAGTCTCTCTTCAAAACACTGAAAATACAGCAGTGAATAAGACAGACAAAAATCCCTCACCTCATGGACATTACACTCTGCTAGTTATTTAGGTGATAAAGTAAGTAAATTATTTAATATATTCAAACATCCCAAGTGCTACAGAGAAAAATAAAGCAGAGAAAAACAGGCAGAACTAGAGAGTTGCAATTAATGTAAAGTCAGGTAGCCCTCATTTGAAAAACTCTTATTTGAGCCAAGATCCTAAGAAGTGGAGGCAGAAAGCATTCCGAGAGAAGAAAAGAGTAAGTGCTAACACTGAGTGTAGAGTGTGCCTAACATGTTCAGAGACTAGAAAGAATGTCAGTATGACTGAAACAGAAAACACTAGAGGGAAAGCAGTAGGAGATGAAGTCAAAGAAGTAATGGAACTGGAACAAGGCCTGAGGGACACCAAAAAGACTCTGGTTTTACTATAAATGAGATGGGAAGCTACTGGAGCACTTGGGGTAGAGAAATAACATAAGCTGAATGATTTTTTAGAGATCAATTTGGCTGCAATGTTAAGAACAGAGTATCTGGGAAGGAGGTAAGAGTGAAAGCCAGAAGACCAGTTCAGAGATAATTATACTACAAATGTCAGGAGAGAGATATGGTGACATGAGACAATGGTGGTGACTTTGGTGGAGACAATGAGGCATGGTTAGATGGTGGATATGCTGTGATGACCTAGCCAAAAGATATGCTGACAGACTAAATCTGGTCTGTGAAGAGAGAGGGTATGTTAAGGATTAACTCTTAAAGTCCTAACATCAGCAACCAGAAGAAATGAATTGCTATTTATTAATATAGAAAGACTATGTGAAAACACTAAGTATAAAAAGTATATCAAGAGTTCAGTTTTAGCCATACAGAATTTGAGAGATCTAGTTGATATTCAAGTGAAAATGTGGATGTGTAGCTGAACAGAGAATACACAGACCTTGGGGTAAAATAAAATTTTTGGAGTCACTGGGGTGTGTATATATTTATGTATTCAGAACTGAATAAAATCACCAAGGAATAAGTACAACACGGAGAGAAGTCTAAGTGCTAAGCCTCAAGATACTACAACATTTAGAGTAAAAATAGAAGAAAAAACCAACTAGTAAGAATGGAAGGAATGACCAGTGAGTAAGTTAGGAGAGTGGTATCCTGAAAGCAAAGTAAAGAGTTTCCCGGATCAGGGATTGATCAACTCTGTCAAGCAAGATCAGGAGTGAGAACTGACCACTGGATTTAATGTCAAGACCTCTGGTGACATAGACTAGCCCCGTAGAAGGGCTGACTAGCACAGATTTAAGAGGAAATGGGAAGAAAGGAAGTGGAGATGAATACAGACAACTCTTTTAAGGAGTTTTAGTATAAAAAAACCAAGACAAGAACTGAAGTAGTGTTATTTTCTTGTTTTGTTTGTTTTTTACAACTGGGAGAAATTACACTGAAAAACTGATGATGAAGGAGAAAAAACAGAGCAGCAGTAGTAATGTCCTTCGCAGGATGAGAAGGCGTAGGATCCACTGAACAAGTGGAAGAGGTGAACTTAGAAAATAATAAAATAATTGATCTATAGTTACTATAGAGGAGGATAATGGGAAAATGTGAGCAAGAGAAGCTGTCGAATGAAATGCCTCATTAAGTCTATGATAGATGGTCCACAGCCAACAGCCTGTGGGCCAAATGTAGCCTGCTGCCTTTTTTTGTAAATTAAGTATCATTAGAACATAGCCACATTCATTCATTTACATATTGCCTATGGCTGCTATCATGTTACAATAGCAGCGGATAGGCCCAAAGAAACCACCTTGCCCACAAAACCTAAAATATATACTATCTGGCCATTTACAGCAAAAGTTTGCCAAACCTGGTAAATAGGAATGTTCCAAATGTTAACTCTTTTGAGTTGAAGATCAGCTAACTGGTTATTGAATAAAGAAGGTTAAGTAGACAACAGCATTTAATGGAAGAATTAACCTACATATCATTCCTAGTATCTGGAGCTCAAAACAAGTATTATTATGAGTAATCAAACATTAATTTCATTCTTTATCTCTCTCAGAATGTTTTTATATCTACTGCAACATTAGTTTTGAACTGGCTGTATCTCTACAGGAAGGATATGGTTTTGACAGTTACTATGAGATCTCTCAAAAAAAGGGGATAAATAAGAAGAAAAAAACTAATTTTATATATATTATATGCATATAACATATAAAACAGAACAGCACTGTAGGTTAATGACTGTGTTTTTTTTTTTTAATTTCAAGGCAGAGGAATATAACAAGATCTTTTCCACAAGTAAATTTCCATCACTCGATTACGCTTAATTTGTATCTTAGCATCACAAAAAGTGGCATCACACTTAAAAGAAATATAAACATTTTATTCAAAGAAATCCCTACCTTATCAGAAAAGAAAATGTGTTTGGCTTTTCAAATGTCTCACACATGAATTTACCTATAATACTCAACCTTGTATCTCAGTACCTTTCACTCCCCCAAAATACAAATTGTTCCAGTCAAACCAACCTCCACGCCATCTTGATCAGCCCTCAGTCATTTTCAACTCCATCCTTTCCCCAATTATTCTGTGCCTAACAAAACTTGATTCGTAAGTTAAAACCCATTTGCTGTGATACCTCCTTCAAGAAACCTGCCAGTCCCTCACTAATTTCTTTTCTATCAGAACTCAGACTTAAAATCCATACCATACAATCATGCATTCATTTATCTGCTGTTTGTATTATTTCATATATGTTAATCTGGGTTCCTTAACTAAACTATAAGCCCTCTGAAGGCAAAGAATTCCTTTTATTCTTTCATATTACTAAAATGCTGGCACAGCACTAATTACTCTGAACACACACTTATTGATTGGTGTAACCGAAATCTATAAAAACGTGCTACATTAAAGGAAGTCCACCATCCACTCAGCTAGCAGGTAAAATGCTTGACTATCCAGACAGTTGCACATACTTGTACATCGCAGACACTCAACAAATGTTTGTACGTTGAATGAAGGACTGAATATATACATGAATGATGAGCGATGGGAATCTTTCATCAGGTGGAAGAAAAGGGGAAATTGTGGATGGATGTGATCAATGTGAAGCTACAGATCCTAAATGGATTAGGGCCAAATATCCATTAGAACATTTTCTGCTGCAATCCAATTCAAACTATTTTATATACAAAATTTTGGCACATAGGATGGGGAAGGACACCATGGTAACCGACAGAATCAAAAGAAAACCACAGATACTCTTAACCATTGTCTCTAGAACTGAAACTGGCATGCTATTGCCACCCGTCTCCCATTTCCATATGGCTTCACTTTTTCCTACTACAGATGGGGTCCTCATACATGTGGCAAAGAATGTCACTAACACCCTACCCCATTAGTAACTTTAGAGAAAAGGGTGGATCTTTCTCTTAGGATTCATACATCAATTCCAAAGAAGGATTCTTAATTATCAAGATTCTGCTTAACAGGCCATCACTATTTCAATAGGGATGACTAGGCTTGGGTTATAAGACTATATGATTGGCCTACTAACCACTCATAATAGGGGAGAGATGGCTCCCCAAACGAAGAGATACTGAGTTGATAAAATTAATATACAGCTGACCCTTGAACAAGACAGCTTTGAACCACGCAGGTCCACTTGCACACAGATTTTTTGGATACAGTATAGTACTATAAATATATTTTTCTCTTCCTTATGATTTTAATAACATTTGCTCTTCTCTAGACTACTTTACTATCATGTTATTAAGAACACAGTATCTAATATATATAACATGTTAATCAAATATTCATGCTATCAGTAAGTCTTCCAGTCAACAGAGGGATTATAGTAATTAAGTTTTAAAGAAGTCAAAAGAATACATGCAGATTTTCAACTGTGTAGGGGGTCAGTTTCCCCTATGCAGAATCAAAAGTGTTGTTCAAGGTCAACAAATACATATTTTTCTACCAGCTATAACCTTTTAACAACTCAATTTTAATTAGGAATCAGTGATGATTTTACCACACTGTGAAATTATTTGACTTTCTGTGAAACCAGTATTTTTTAGCTATTACCATTTCTTGAAATGAGACCCATGTGAATCCTACTTAATTATCCTAAGCGTCAAGTCATGCAACTTCATTCTGATATTCTGATACCTGTTTCATGCAGTCAAACCAAGACTGATTTTAAAATTTGGTCAGACTTTGCTCACAATTTTTAAGATGGAATAATCCAAATCATTTTGGTCAGTCATCATAGAGCAGCCTCTTGTTTACTTCATTACTTGAAGTTTTCATTCTTCATCATATTACTTTTTCTGAGAGTTTTGGATCAAACACAGTAAAGAAAATTCTTAGCACTCAGCATTTACTTTATTCAGGAACAACACAGTACCCATGTGAACCTAACTCAGTAAGAGGGCAAACAGATGTTATGTAGGAAGCAATTACATATATAAATGAACACAGGTAAGTAGCCAGTATCTAAACTTTGCCACTCTCTACTCACTGTA
This sequence comes from Mustela erminea, assembly GCF_009829155.1. Classification (NCBI taxonomy): domain Eukaryota; kingdom Metazoa; phylum Chordata; class Mammalia; order Carnivora; family Mustelidae; genus Mustela; species Mustela erminea. The sequence continues at coordinate 60,658,187 of NC_045627.1, read as the reverse complement.
CTTAGTTGTTAGACATTAACTTCTAATAAAATAAAACATTCCTGACTTTGTGAAAAATGACCCTGAAAACAAAGCCATCTACTAGAAAAACTAATGGCAAAACATGGTTATGATTACTGAGGTAATAACTTAAGTTGGTTTAGTCTACTTCAGCTATTTCAGTAGTTATGTAAATAATCTTATTTCTAATTTAGGGTTATATTTATGGGTACATTTACTGTATTTGGTGAGAGGAATTATATGATACTGTGGTATCCCAGTACCTATCCAAAACAAACAGTAAGAGACACTTGTGTTTCAAGGGTAGATAAACCATGTTTTTGTACAAGGGTACAATATTTTCCACTAAGTATGCAAACAAAGCTTTCCTTATAATACTATGGATTTGATGGCAGATTTTTTTTTCCTTCTTTTTGTTCACACCAGAATATTCAAAAGATTGCCTTCAGGAAACCAGTCATAACTCCACAGTGATTCCCAAGTACCTTTTCTGACTCATAATGTAGATGCCATTAATCATAATATAAATATATTTCAGCTTTTCTTTAGGTGCATTACTTTGCACTTATTAGAGCAAAACACAAACACTGTTCTGGTCATTTATACAACTTCAAAACATCTTCCTACCATATGTAACTCCATCGTTCATTACCCAGAAGACTTTAATGCTGTCTTAATATTTAGAAGAATATAGTTAAAATTATCATTACCTCAATAATGGAGTATTAAATAATATACTACAAAACCAAAAAGACCTTTTTTGCTTACATTAAAAGAAAACCTGTAAGTATTTTACGTAGGCCAAAAATAAAACTATAAGAAACTTATGTATACATTAAGTATTTTACTTTATTTTGTCCAATATCAAAACATATTAACTTACTACTTAATAGACTACATGCTGTAATACTTCAATCTTTACCATACCTCCTTCTTCAAGGAACAAAAGGCACGCAATTTAATGCTTGGACAAAGCCACAATCAGGAACAGTGCTCAAAAGAGACGGTATCTGGAAATGAAGACCAAGATTTTAAAACTGACTGCAAAACCTGTTATTAAAATGTTTTTATACTCTTGATTCAATTATGCTTCATATTATGTGTTTAAATTTAAGAGGAAAAAGAAAACCTTCTCCACTTCTGGCCCATAACCCATCATTGCTACTCCATGATAACACAACATAAATTTATAAAAATCACAAAACTCAAAGTTTAGAAGGGAGGTTAGGCTCAATCTAGTTCACTTTCTTTGTTTATTTCAAGATCAGGAAAATGAATCTTGCCAAAAAAATCACAAACCTAGAACAATCTAGATCTGATTCCAAGCCAGATATCCTACTACCACTACCACCATACTACCTCTTTATACTCACTTGTGCTTTCTAACATCCCATGAAAATTGCTTACTATGTAAAGCCAACACCCCATACAGAACTAAAACTTTCAGAGCCTACACACCTGGAGTCAGATAATAAAAATTTCAACTTCACCACAATTCTTTCCTTCTCCTTATAGTGCTTTATCACAAAACTTCTGGTAGAGTCCCTGAAGATAACTGAGCAAGACTCAAAACTTTCATCATCCCCTCCCCTCCCCCAAAAAGGTTGTGTTAAGTGATCTAAAGCAGACAATGCTTCCATAAGAACAATGCCAAACAGAAAAGTAACAATAAAAGTACATTAAAGGACATGTTTAAAGTACATTCTGGAGTCAAACTGTGTATTTATGCTAAAATATATCTTCTGGAATGCTTCAAGATACAAAAACTTGGAACCACATACACTATTAAGAAAGAACAGAATAGGATTTAAAGTGTGATAGTAATTTCTAAAAAAAAACTCAACCATTTAAAAGCTCATACATTATTGATGCACAGATAGGTATTCACTGTGGTTGTATATTCTTTTACCCTTCCATAAAAACAGATATAACATTTTGAACTGACATTGATTCTTACTTTCACTGCAACAATAAGGAATAGTCTGGATGTGCAAAACAGGTCAGATACCTGCAATTTTTCCCTCCCTCCCCTTTTGTTAACAATTTTCTACACTTGGGGCTCATCTTATTTATAAGAATTTTAACAAAAATGAACGTAGTCTACTATGCTTACCATCCTCATGAAATGCTAATGGCCTGAAAAATGTTAACCCAATGCAATGTCTTCCTTTATAAGTATCAGAAACATACAGTTTTGCTAAAAGATAATAAATTCATTTTTATGGATTTGCAGCTAAAACTTTGAAAAATGTCAGGTTATTTCACTCCCTCAACTTAAATGGTTTCTATCTGTTCAACCTGAGAATACTAACTTTAAGGTACACTCAAATCAGATCCCTGGCTGCATAAAAAAACAAAAAAACAGTAAACTAAACCTAACACACAGTCACTCAAGTTAATGAAATTCCTATCCCGATGTACAGTTTAGTGACTTTTTCACCACTGCTATAACCAAAGTTCAGCATTCTTACGAATTCCTTAAATATTGACTTATTTTATTTTTCTGGTGTTTTTTAGACTTTTGATATCCAAACATACCCAACGAATGTTTTGGCTACAATAGCTCACAAATACTAAACGCCCCCCCCGAATTAAGCAAAACTGAACCTAAACTTTTGTATTCTGAACCTTAAAGCTACCCTGTTTTGTTGGTCTACTTAAAAGAGTTACAACATTTCACCTTATATACATTCACCCTATATATTCTCCATTACCATATCCATCTAGGAAGAGACTGTCTACTTGACAATGAGGACACCATGTTAAGAACAGCCTCAAAATGGACCCTAGAAGTGAGAAAGCCAGTTACAAAGAAATCCATCGGCCACTGGGTGTGGTTGGGGTCTGCAAGAAGGGCGCCTCTGGCCAACTCTGTGGAGGAGGGAGCGCGCGCCAGAGAGCTGAGCGTAGATGCAAGACAAGACCTCCAATGACCAGAGACTGGACCCACAATGGGGACGCCGTCGAGTCGGACTGCCGTGGGCTGCGAATCTACGGCTCGAGGGGTGCGGTCGCAGCAGTACCCATGCTGTCTCCACCAGCCCCGGAATGCGCCGAGTGGGTGCTTCGAGCGCCGCGCGCCCCGCTCCGTCCCAAACACCGCGCCCGATCCGCCCCTTCCTCCGGGGTTCGGCTCCCCTCGGGCGCGCGGAGGCACACGGTCGCCGCGCTCCCGCTCCAGCTCCTAGGCTGTGGGAGAAGCAAAGTTCAAAAAGCCCGAGCGTAGTGCAAACCCAGCTAAGAAGAGGAAGGTTAGCTCTAGCAGCCTGCAGGAGCGCTGAGTAAAAGAGGCGACTTCTCTAGAAAAACTTTGCGGCAAGTTAGGCGGAAGCGCTGAATAGCCGGGACTATTTAGCAGGCGCTTCCTATCACAAGAGGCGGAACCCTGAGCCGGTTCAGGGGACCCTGACACCCCCCACAAACTCGCATTTTGCCCCCTGGCTGGCCATCTAGAAGTCCCGGCATCCTATCAAGTCTGGGCGGCCCCGCTCATAGGGAATACCTGTCGTGGTCCCCATTGCCTGCGAGTCCCTGATGGCGGCCATTACGCTTCCATCCGGGTATTGCCGAAAAGCCGATCGCGGCGCTACCGGGAGCGCACGCTGCGGCGGAGGGATCTGCCGGGCTGTACCTGAGGCGAGCGGAAGAGGACGGAGGCCGGCAGGGTCCGAGCCCCAGCCTGCGAGACTAGGCCATTGAGCTGGACTCGCTGCTGACCTCTCAAATTAGCGCGCTTCCCCGGTGCCGGCCACGCCAATGACTCACTCTCCCCCTGTGCTCTTCAATAGCTGGAGAGATTCTACTGCCAACCTTATGGTAGACAAACCTCTACTCTGTGCTCTTCAGAGTAGACAACAGAAGCAGGAACTGTGGTCTTGGCAAGCCTTAACTTAATGGGAATGGTCTCAACCCTGAGATTTTAATCATTTCCGGTTTTGCAAATGGCGGCTCCCCACCCCCCTCGTTGCTTTTGACTCCCAGGTTTTAGCAGCAATTGCAACCCACATCAATGAAGGGATGTGTCCCTAGTTCCTCAGGAAGACCTACTGAACTCCAAACGTGTACACATTTAAGAAGTGATCTGCAAACTGTCGTTAAAACAAGGGAAGCTTTTATCCCCATCAAAGGAATCCCGCAACATCAGAACTGGGCTGGACCAAGAGGTCAATTAGTACTAAGATTGGGTTTCTCCCAAAGACCAGTATGGCTTCCCTTCTCTCTTGTAGAGTGTTTCTGGAAGTCAACCTATTAATCTCATTTTTTATATGTTTAACATATTACATACTTTCATATGTATAAATATGGCAAAACTGTGTTAAAAAAATCAACTGGGGTGGAACTACAATAGAATTGTCTTCATTTTTTGTGTATTTCTTGTTTTCTTAGGAAGTATATATGGTGTTTTGAAATGAGATAAAAATTTAATGTTTATCCTAAACGTGTTTTATTGTCCTAAGAATATGCTTTTGAAAATGTCAACCTTTAGCCAAACACAACATTTTCTGCATTCTTTAATGAAAAGCACACTGACAAATCCTCACTGTCCTTGGGGAGCTTTCTTAACACTATGTCTACTGGTCTACACCATGCTTCCTGGAAAAGGCAAATGAGCAGTAATCCACATTCGATGTACTCCTATATCTTGTACTTATATGCCTGTATAAAATACACAAGGAGAAATCTTCTGTAAATACCAAAAGGGAGGCTATTAGAAAATAAAATAAAATAACATGTTTACAAAATGGATTTTATTTTGCATTAAGCTTCATCCCCCTCTCTCTGGTCTTCCTTTGTATGCAGGTCACACACATATGTGCATTTCAGAGTAAAGAGAGGATAAGAGCTTTTTTTGGTATTTTTTTTAATAGCAAAAAAGAAGATAGTTGGGAATGTGAGCAGAATTGTTTGGTTTGTGTTTTGATGTAATGTTTATTTTTTGTTTTTCGGGTTAAGAAACTGCACCCCTCTCCTCCACAGTATTTGCATTATAACTTCACTTTTATTTATACATGTATGTTTATCTAAAAACATTACAAATCTGCATATATGATGTGGAAGAATTGGAGTGCGTGGGTATTTTCCTTAAGTGAAGAAGGTATTATTCAACCACAAACTTCTCTCTTCCCTCTTTTTCTTTCTCCACGTATATCACACAACCTCTATTCACTTTTTTGCCCTCTTTTTGGAATTTGAACATTAGATTAGCACAGAAAAAGGGAATGAAATGGAAAGGAAAGAAAGAAGATGTTAAAAGAGAGAAAAAGAAAAAATACAAAGGAGAGAAATGGAATCATAGATTAAGAAGATATTTTATACTTGAGAAGGATAATTAGTGGAGATAGGGCACCTAATTTAATCCTTTAAATAGTTGATTTCTGTGAACATGTGAATCTACTATTTACTAACTGAGGACATTTAATCTATGAGCTTCACAGAATTATGCAATGCAGAGCTAACAGATGATAGATTATAGAGAGTAATCAACCCCTTTGTACCCACAGTGTAAATAAATGGTAGAAGTGATAATGGTGGTGATAGTCAAAAGTTTCCATCTTGATTACAAACCTCTTTCTCCTTTTCAAAATATAATTAATGGTCTTTGTATCATGAAGCAGATCACTTCAAGACAGGGAAATTTTCTCCTAAAAAGACTATGTAAGTGTGAATTACATTTCACTCTAAGGATTCACACCTCTGAATCATAGGTAACACCATATCACAATAAAGTTACAAGCCTATATATACATATGTAATATTTGTAATATTTATTATATATTTACATAAATATATATTTATAAAAACAGCATACTTTTAGTCATAGCTTGGTATATCATAAGCATTATACGATATTCTATAGATGATAACAGTTACAATTATAATTAAAGAATTAAATGATTTAATTTGAAGAGTAAGTTTCCCTGCAAAATGACTCTCTCCTTTTTGCTGATCTCTCAACTCAAGTCCCAACTTTCTATTTCCAATAATATAACCAAGTATATTGGAACTGGAAAAATAAAGATATGAAGAGCCTGGTAATCTAGATTAAAATGGTCCCCCTTCTTGGTCCATAATATTATAGGTTGATTACTCTCTTCAAGCTCTTGAACAATTGTTAGTTGAACATGAGCTTCAAGAACTGGCCTTACCATTGGGGAGTGTATGTGAAATGGTGAGTGCTGTGAAGCATGTAAGCCTGACGATTCACAGATCTGTACCTCGGGGGCAAATAATACATTATATGTTAATTAAAATAATTAATAATAAAAAAGAACAGTTCTTACCAACATCCTCTGTATGGATGTTACTTCATATTCATTCAGCAGACATGTTCTTGAATACCTATTATCTGCCAGAAATTGTGCTAGTAATAAATAAGATGTGATCCCTCAAGGAGTAACTAGTTTGATAGGAGATTCGTAATATCTAAAAGATTTCATGATTCAACAGAGCAATTCCAAAAATGGGTTTTCAGACACTGTAACCGGTGATGAGAAAAATCTTTTTAGGATGGGCACCCCTGCCAGTTTCCTCTCAACTCAGACTTCCTAGATGATTAAGACTTTAGATATGTTGCTCTTTTTATTAAGTTGTTATTAAAGATGTAGTCACTTTAGTGACTTAGTTCTTTCAGTGAATACTATATTCAACTATGAAGAACATTAAACTATATAAACTATATTGGCCTTCCCTAAATAATTTAGGGTATCTCTCCCTTTCCCCAGTCACAAATTCTTTATAAGAATTCCTATATCCTGAGGGCAAGAGAACAGATGGCACAGATAATTGAAGTCCTTAGAAGAAAAAAAAAAAAGAGGGGGACGCCAGGGTGGCTCAATTAGTTAAGCATCTGTCGTCAGTTCAGGTGTCGATCCTGGGGTCCTGAGATAGAGCTCCGTGTAAGGCCCCATGCTCAGCAGGGAGTCTGCGTCTCCTTCTCCCTCTGCCCCTCCCCCCAAGCCCCTCCCCCCAAGCCCCTCCCCCTCTCATGTTTGCTCTCTTTCTCAAATAAATCACTAAAATCTTTTTCAAAAAGGAAGAAAAAGAGGAAATGTAATCCTTGTTAAGTATATTTCTTTTAAGAACATATCTGGTACACATATATGTTATATAATCGTTTTTATACTCTTTCATATGTAGAGTACATTTCATTATTCAACATTTTAAAAGAATAAAAAGTATAAGGCTTGTGTGTGCATGCTCTGTGTGTGTGTGTGTGTGTGTGTGTGTGTTATTTGATACAGATTAAATACCACCTAAATTAACTTGATTCTTTTGGAAATTTTTTTTGAAAGGTAACTAATTTCTGTGAGACCAGTGATGTTAATATCAATAAATTACACTTAAGAACTTTTAAGAGTAGATCATTTTGGCTCATTACTGTAAAGTTTCCAAGTTGCAACCACCTGCAAATTTTTCTAGCTTCACCCTTCAAACAGAAACAAAAACCTAGATTTTCTTGTTTTAAATAATCATATTCCTTAATGCTGCTATATATAATATCTCAGAGGTCCTGAAGTTATGTTAATGCTGATGTTCATAGTTTGTTAATGCTGTTTGTTGGAGAGTGGGAAGTAAGGGGATATACAGGTCCCTGCAGTATATCCTAGAATGCCTGCTGGAGTAAATGAGAAACAATTATGAAATAGGAAAGAACCGACAACTCATTTCATTTAGTTTCACATGACTTGTTGCTGTTGACATTAAGATATTTCAAGGCAGTGAGGCAATCCTAGAGCACCAAGATAGACCAGAATTTAAGAGTATACTATAGCAATGGGAAGAGCATGGCTTGTTCAAGAAGATAGTATTAAATGCAAGGAGGAAGGGAAAGCTCTATTCTAAAACTTTATAGATATATATAGAAAGGTTTCAATTGGAAGCCAAAAACATAGAGGACAACATGTAAATGAATATAAAGGTACACAAAAACACAGCTAGGATTGATGTGAGATTAGATCCAGAATGTCTCAGAGAGGCGGAGGAAACCGGTGATACTTCACAATATAAATAAGAGTAGCTCAGAGTTCAATAAACATTTTTTAATGTCTTCTAAGTGCTATAGCATACAAATACTTGCCTCTGTTGGCAGACATGAGGTTTACCAATGTTGAATCAAGGGACCACACAACTCAGTTTGCAAAAAAAAAAAAAAAAAAAGCCCTGGTTTATACCTGTTTTCCCTAGCTCTTATTTTTTCAGTCAAAAGTATCTCAATTTGGATGATAATTGCAAGATCACTGTACTGATAAAGGAAAACTGGTGGAAATCTTATCTGTTAAGAGTAAATAATCTCATCAACGTTTGACCTGCCTTGTTCTTGCTCAGAAAAACCAAAGAATTCTTTAATAGAAAGAAAGAAAGAAAGGCAGTAGCAGGAATTATTGTGGTGAACTTAAGGCTAATCAGCAAAAAGGAAATAGTTGTTCATGATGTAATGCACTGAGTGGGTAGGCAACAGTGCTCAGCAGTGGCTTTGGGAACCTGGTTTCCCAGCTCTGGGGTTCTTCCATTCCTCTTACCTTAATTCACACAACAAGGGACACCCACTAGTGGGAACGCATTAACTAGGGCCTGGTTTTCAACCTGACCCGAATACATACCACCTGAAAGAGGAATATTAAGTTCCCAAGACTCGTGAGAAGAAAAATTAACAGGAAGAAAGGTATAAACCACATAACATGTACCATCTGAAAAAGAATAATTAAAAAAGACTAGACTTTAGAATAAACATGCTAACTATATTTAAAAATATGAGGGAAGCTAGTATACAAAGCAAGAACAAGAAATCATTGAAAAATGTAGAAAGAAGCAAAAAAATGTCTGTCTTATCAGGGAGAAAACTCTCTTCCAATAAACTTCTTATATTTCATTGGCCAAGACTGACTAACATACTCCCCTTCAGAACAAAGGGAATGACAAAGGAAAATGTAATTGTTGTGATTGATTTAAACCAATCATGATATATACTCTAGGACTGGGTAAATTGCCCCCTGAGAAAAACAGTAGAATTCTGTAGTTAAATACTACAATAAAAATCCCTTAGCATTATATTTCTCCATTTTCCAGAGTAAAGTATTTTTTAAAGTCAGCATGAAGTAAAGAGAGAGAAATTGAAGGAGAGCCCATAACCAGCCATTTTAATAGAGTTCCTAACAGGTGAGGAAACCTGGAGGGACAACTGGACCACAAGAAAAGGGAGACACTGTCCTCACAGACAGTTTTGCATTTACCAAATAAATCGCCTGAGAGTAAGAGGTGCATCCATGGAGCACAGGTCTTAACTACTCTTATCACCAACATGGCCAATGTTCCTCAAATCCAGGAAACCAAAGATATGCAACTTGACTTTCAGGACAGAAGGCAAAGATCCATAGGTTTAAATGAAAAAGATGCCTGTATGAAGTTTAACCACTGCCTTTTTTCCTCTCAGGTGAAATGAAAGAATTCAAGAAAATACTCACAAGGATCAATATTTAGGCATCTGCCAATAAAACTCTAGGACTCCACAGTAAAGCCTGATAGTTAATAATGAATCCAATCAATGTTTAATTAATTGCCTCATTTTTAAATATAAACTGTGGAGAGGCAAGAATAACCTGGAATTCAAGAAAAAACTCTAAAAAAATAGACTTTTTTTTGTAAAACAACAACAACAACAAGAAAGTAACTCTGAAGAAAGTTGGTGCAGCAACCAGAAGAAACTAAAACAAAACAAAAGCAATTATAATATCCCCAGATAGATAAGAAAAGATATTGCATCTATGAAAGAAGAACAGAAATACTGTGAGAAAGGGATATCCTAAGACTAAGAAGGAGCTCTTGAAAATTTAAAGTATGCTGTAAAACAGTCAATAAACAGTTTTGAAAATAAAGTTGTAAAAAATGTCTCTCTAAAATGGAAAAAAAATCAGAATTAAAAAACAGAAAACATAAAAAATTAAAGTCTAACATCCAATTAATAGGAGCTCTAGAAAATAAAAAAAATAAGAAAGAATTATTAAATAAATAATACAAGAAAATGTCCCAGAACTGAAGGACATGAATTTCCATCCTGAATTTACTCACTGAATGCCCACAACAATGACACACCAAGATATATCACTGTAAAATTCAGGATATAAAAAGCCTAAAATCTTTCTGAGAGAAAAAGCAGGTCACATGCAAAGAATTGTGAATAAAAATAGAATCAGCGTTCTCAACAATAATACAAATAGCTAGTCCACAGTGGAGTGGACTTTGAATTCTAAATACCTTTAACATTTTTTTCCAACACAGGGTTCTATAATCAGTCAAACTATCAATTAAACATAAGAATGGGATCAAGATAGTTTCACAAAGACAAATTCTCCAAAATTTACCTCTCTTTTACTCTTTACCAAGAAAGTAATGCTTCACTAAAATAATTCTCCTTCACAGTAAAGAGTAAGACATAGAAACTAGGAAACAGGAGAAAGAACAAGAAAATCCAGGAAGTCCCAAGAACAAAACAAAGAGGCAACCCACGGAATGGGAGAAGATATTTGCAAATGACACTACAGACAAAGGGCTGATATCCAAGATCTATAAAGAACTTCTTAAACTCAACACCCAAAAAACAAATACTCAAGTCAAAAAATGGGCAGAAGACATGAGCAGACACTTCTTAAAAGAAGACATACAAATGGCTAACAGCCACGTGAAAAAATGGTCAGCATCTTTCGCCATCAGGGAGATCCAAATCAAAACCACAGTGAGACACCACCTTACGCCGGTTAGAATGGCAAAAATTGACAAGGCAAGAAACAAGTGTTGGAGAGGTTGTGAAGAAAGGGGAACCCTCTTACACTTTGGTAGGAATGCAAGCTGGTACAGCTACTTTGGAAAACAGTGTGGATGTTCTTCAAAAAATTATAAATAGAGCCACCCTATGGCCCAGCAATTACACCACTGGGTATTTACCCCAAAGATACAGCAATGTTCATAATAGCCAAACTGTGGAAAGAGCCAAGGTGCCCTTCAACAGACAAATGGATAAAGGAGATGTGGTCCATATACACAATGGAATATTACTCGGCCATCAAAAATGATGAATACCCAACTTTTGTATCAACATGGTTAGGACTGGAGAAGATTATGCTAAGTGAAATAAGTGAAGCAGAGAAAGTCAATTATCACATGGTTTCACTTATTTGTGGAACATAAGGAATAGCTTGGCAGGCATTAGGAGAAGGAAGGGGAGAATGAAGATGGAGGGAGGGGGAACAAACCATGAGCAACTATGGACTCCAAGAAACAAACTGAGTGTTTTAGAAGAGAGGGGGGTGAGGGGATGGGTGAGCCTGGTGATGGGTATTAAGGAGGACATGGATTGCTTGGAGCACTGGATATCACATGCAAACAATGAATCATGGAATCCTACATCAAAAACTAATGATGTACTTTATGGTAACTAACATAACATAATAAAAAAAATATCATCCATTGGTTCTATGGTGAACTCTGATAGTCTCATCTTACTCTGGAACAGAGGACCTACAATCTGTAATATAAAATATTGTTCACCCCATCTGCTGGGATAGGCTCAGAAAGACAGCTTCAAAATAACTAAACAGAGAAGAGAGAGAAGAGAGGAGGGGAATAACAAAAGATAAACTTCCCACTGATTTAAACTAAACTCTAAATTCCATAAAGTAACATAATACTATGACATTAACCTATAAAATCAAATTTTAGAATGTAAATTCACTCTGGAAGAAAATGAAATGCCTTACAAAGGTAAATGAAGAAATGATGTTATTAAAAAGAACAGGCAGGGGCATATGGATGGCTTAGTCAGTTAAATGTCCAACTTCAGGTCAGGCTGTGATCTCAGGGTCTTGGGATCCAGCCTAGCATCAGGCATCAGAGTGGGGCTCTACACTTAGTGGGGGGTCTGCTTGAGGTCCTCTCACCCTCTCCCTTTGTCCCTCCTGATCATGCTCTCTCTCTCTCTCTCTCTCTCTCTCTCTCTCAAGTGAAAAAACAAATCTTTAAAAAAAATTCAATGAGAAAATCCTGGAACAGCCACTGAAATAATGTTATAGCCTGGATAAAGTCTACAGTGGCTACAACAAAAAAGAGAATAAATGTGAAGATAGGCCTGAAGAATTTTCCCAAAATGCAGCAAAGGGAGATAAATACATTAAAACACATGAAAGAGAAGTTAACACACATGGAGATAGATTGTCTCCAACAGGGATGCCTTGGTGGCTCAGTGGGATAAGCACCTCCCTTCAGCTTAGGTCATGATCCCAGAGTCCTAGGATCAAGTCTCACAGGGGGCTCCCTGTTCAGAAGAGAGCTTCCCTCTGCCTGTAGCTCCCCCTGCTTATTCTCTCTCTGTCAAATAAATAAATAAAATCTCCAACACACATCTATTGGAAAAGCACCAGAAGTATGCAAATGTATTAATTGTGGAAAAATAGCATTTGAACAGACAAAAGGTAACCTTTTTTAAAAAATTAAAGATATCTAAGAGTCCTTCACTTTAAAATATACTTCAAGCGGTCAGTCGGATAAATAAAAACTTACCTAGGCACACCACAGTGAAATTTAAGAATGTCAAAAATACATAGAAATTTGTTTAAAAATTTTCAGCTAGAAAATACTGATTAAATATAAATGACAGACTAAAACCAAACTTTTCTGATTCTATAGTAGATGTCATAAGACAATAGCTTAATCTTTTGAAATGTTAAGAGACATTGACTATCAACCTACAGCTTCATAACTAGGGAAACTATTATAATGAGGGCAAAATAAAGATAACTGCTATCATATGAAGATTAAGCTAATTTACTCCCTTAAAGTAGTTTTCAAAGAATGAACTTTAGCCAGAAGGTAAGTAAACCTGGAGAGAAGGTATGAGATTTAACAAAAATGGTGAGTTCTGAAGCTTATAAAATATGTCTGTAAATTAACAAACTCTTCAAAAAAGCACATTTTCTTATTTTTGGAAAAAAATTATTTATTATTTATTTATTATTATTTATTTGTTATTAAATTTATATAACAATTACTGGATTTGGAGTTGGATTGGTGTTCAATGAATAGGTCATGTTGCAATCAGAAGATGGAAATATTGAGTAATTATAGACATGGTAAGAAAATATGTATGTACTTTAAAAATGAAGATGACTGTTAAAAAAATAGACAAATATGCTATAGTTTCCCAACCAAGAAAGAAATAAAAAGACAGTAAATTTTTTTCAATCCAAAATAAAAAAAAAAAAAGAGAAAGTGATACAATGGTAAAAGTTGATGAATAGATAATGAAAGCACTAGGGTAAACAAAAATAAGTCCAAATATATCAATAATCATTTCAGTAGAGTAAGCTTAAATATTGGAAGACATATTATCAGAAAAAATCATAAATATAAATTCAATCTCTATGCTGCTTACAAGAGAAAACTTACAACCATAAAGTCTGAAAGTAAAGAATAGGAAGATACACCAAGAAAACACTAAAGGAAGATAGGTTAAAAATATTGCAACCAAAATAGAATTTAAATATAGAAGCTATAATAGAAATTTAAGAGTCACTACATATTTACAGTAAAAGGAACAACCAACCAAGAAGGTATCACAATCCTGAACTTACTTATAACTAACAACACAAAATTAGAATTTATGAAGCAAAAACTAACAATTAAAAGAAAAACATTGAGTCAGAGAAGGACAAATACTGTACAATTTCACTCACATGCAGAATTTAAGAAACAAAACAGATAAACATGGGGGAAGGGAAGGAAAAATGAAATAAGACGAAAACTAAGAGGGAGGCAAACCATAAGAGATGCTGAACTCTAGGAAACAAACTGAGGGTTGTGGAAGAGGTGGTGGATGGGGGAAAGGGATGATCAGGTGATGGGCATTAAGGAGGGCACTCGATGTAATGAGCACTGTGTTATATATAACTAATGAATCACTAAATTCTACCTATGAAACTTATAAAAAACAGGAAAAAATAACACCAAGGTACAAAACAAATAAAAAGAGAAAAGAAAAACATTGAGAAATCCACAATCATAGAGGGAGGTTTTAATACATCTCTATCAGAAACAAATAGGGCAAGCAGGGCCTGGGTGACTCAGTGGGTTAAGCTTCTGCTTTCAGCTCAGGTCAGGATCCTAGGGTCCGGGATTAAGTCCCAACACTGGGTTCCTTGCTCAGCATGGGGTCTGCTTCTCCCTCTGCCTGCTTCTCCCCCTGCCCGTGCTCTCTCTCTCTCTCTCTCTCTCTGACAAATAAATAAAAATCTTTAAGAAACTGAGAGGACACACAGAAAAAAAATTTAATAAAGATATCAGCAGGCTTGATCTAATTTATATATTCCTGCACTTAAAAGCTAAGAATAGACAAATAGAGTGTTTACAAAACTTAAACACAATTTAAGACACAAAGAAACTCTTAACACATTTCCTAGAATCAACACCATACAATCTAATGATCCCAAAACCAGGACAAAATGACCCTATAAACAGGATTGCATTTCACTTCACATAGTATTGAAATATGGATATCAGGATGAGTACTTTCTTTAAAAGTTTCAAGCTCAGTGGAATTTTGAAAACAGGAACATTAAACATATATTATATGTTATAAAACACCATGCAAAACACAATTTAAAAATATGTAAATATATATTTTTAAAAAACATATTAAACCTGCCTATCATTTGGATATAAATCTTTGAGTAATAACTGATAATAATCTATTGAAAAAATACCTAAACACTATTCCCAAATGGATAGAATTTGATTTAAAATGAAAAACAGAAAATGAAATAATGTTTAATGATCTTTAGAAAGTGAAATCTTAAAAACAATGTGTTTGTAGATGGCTTTCATGATATTGAGGTATATTCCCTGTATCCCTATACCGTGAAGAGTTTTGATCAAGAAAGAATGCTATACTTTGTCAGTGCTGTTTCTGCATCTTTTTTTTAATTTATTTTTTATTTTTTATAAACATATATTTTTATCCCCAGGGGTACAGGTCTGTGAATCACCAGGTTTACACACTTCACAGCACTCACCAAAGCACATACCCTCCCCAATGTCCATAATCCCACCCCCTTCTCCCAAACCCCCTCCCCCCAGCAACCCTCTGTTTGTTTTGTGAGATTAAGAGTCACTTATAATTTGTTTCTGCATCTTTTGAGAGTATCATATGGGTCTTGTTCTTTCTTTTATTAATGTATTGTATCACATTGATTGATTTGTGGATGTTGAACCAACCTTGCAGCCCTGGAATAAATCCCACTTGGTTGGTGAATAATCCTTTTACTATACTGTTGGATCCTCTTAGCTAGTATTTTGATGAGAATTTTTGCATCCATGTTCATTAGGGATATTGGTCTGTAATGCTCCTTTTTGATAGGGCCTTTGTCTGGTGTTGGGATCAAGGTAATGCTGGCCTTCTAAAATGAATTGGGAAGTTTTCCTTCCATTTCTATTTTTTGGAACAGTTTCAGAAAAATAAGTATTAATTCTTCTTTGAATGTGTGGTAGAATTCCCCTGGGAAGCCATCTGGTCCTGGGCTCTTCTTTGTTGGGAGATTTTTGATTACTGCTTCATTTCCTTACTGGTTATGGATCTGTTCAGGTTTTCTATTTCTTCCTGGTTCAGTTTTGTAGTTTGTACCCTCTAGGAATGCATCCATTTCTTCCATATTATCTAATTTGCTGGCATATAATTGCTCATAATATATTCCTATAATTATTTGTATTTCTTTGGTGTTGGTTATGATCTCTCCTCTTTCATTCATGATTTTATTAACTTGGGTCCTTTCTCTTTTCTTTTTGATAAGTCTGGCCAGGGGTTTATCAATCTTATTAATTCTTTCAAAGAACCAGCTCCTGGTTTCTTTGATCTGTTCTACTGTTCTTTTAGTTTCTATTTCATTGATTTATGCTCTGATCTTTATTATTTCTCTTCTCTTGCTGGGTTTAGACTTTCTTTGCTGTTATTTCTCCAGCTCCTATAGGTGTAGGGCTAGGTTGTGTATTTGAGATCTTTATTGTTTCTTGAGAAAGTCTTTTATTGCTGTATACTTTCCTCTCAGGACTGCCTTGCTGTATCCCAAAGATTTTGGACAGTTGTGTTTTCATTTTTATTTTTTTCCATGAATCTTAAAAATTCTTCTTTAATTTTCTGGTTGACACATTCATTCTTTAGTAGGATGCTCTTTAGCCTCCATGTATTTGAGTTCTTTCCTACTTTCCTCTTGTGGTTGAGTTCTAATTTCAAAGTTTCTAGTTTCAAAGCATTGTAGTCTGAAAATATGCAGGGAATGATGCCAATCTTTTAGTATCATCTGAGACCTGATTTGTGACCCAGAATGTAATCTCTTCTGGAGAATGTACCTTGTGCACTAGAGAAGAATGTGTATTCTGTTGCTTTGTATTCTGCCCACCTTGTCCAGTGTGTCATTTAAAGCCTTTATTTCCTTGTTGATCTTTTGCTTGGATGATCTGTCCATTTCAGTGAGCAGGGTGTTAAAGTCCCCTACTATTATTGTATTATTGTCTATGTGTTTCTTTTTTTTTTTTAAGATTTTATTTATTTATTTGAGAGAGAGAGACAGTGAGAGAGAGCATGAGGGAAAAGAAGGTCAGAGAGAGAAGCAGACTCCCCGTGGAGCTGGGAGCCCAATGCGGGACTCGATCCCAGGACTCCGGGATCATGACCTGAGCTGAAGGCAGTCGTCCAACCAACTGAGCCACCCAGGCGTCCCTGTCTATGTGTTTCTTTGATTTTGTTATTAATTGGCTTATATAATTGGCTGTTTCCATATTAGGGGCGTAGATATTCAAAATTGGTATATCTTCTTGTTGGACAGACCCTTTAAGTATGAAAAATAGTGTCCTTCCTTATGTCTTATTATAGTCTTTGGTTTAAAATCTAATTTGTCTGATATAAGGATTGCTACCCTAGGTTTCTTTTGATGTCCATTAGCATGGTCAATAGTTTTCCACCTCCTCACTTTAAATCTGGATGTGTCTTTGGGTCTAAGTTGAGTCTCTTGCAGACAGCGTATCAATGAGTTTTTTTTTTTAATCCATTCTGATATCCTGTGTCTTTTGATTGGGGCATTTAGCCCATTTACATTCAGGGTAACTATTGAAAGGTATGAATTTAGTGACATTGTATTTCCTGTAAGGTGACTGTTACTGTATATTGTCTCTGTTCCTTTCTGGTCTATGTTATTACTAGGCTCTCTTTCTTTGCTGAGTGAAGCCCTTTCAATATTTTCCATAGGGGCTGATTTGGTGTTTGCAAATTCTTTCAGTTTTGTTTGTCCTGGAAGCTTTTTTTTTTTTTCTTTAAAGATTTTATTTATTTATTTGACAGAGAGAGAGATAACAAGTAGGTAGAGGCAGGCAGAGAGAGAGGCAGAAGCAGGCTTCCCACTGAGCAGGGAGCCCGATGTGGAGCTCAATCCCAGGATCCTGAGATCATGACCTGGGCCGAAGGCAGACGCTTAACCATCTGAGCCACCCAGGCGCTCCTGCCCTAGAATCTTTTTATCTTCCCTTCTATTTTCAAAGACAGCCTAGCTGGATATAGTATTCTTTTTTTTTTTAAAGATTTTATTTATTTATTTGACAGACAGAGATCACAAGTAGGCAGAGAGGCAGGCAGAGAGAGAGGGGGGAAGCAGGCTCCCTGCTGAGCAGAGAGTGTGATGTGGGGCTTGATCCCAGGACCCTGAGATCATAACCTGAGCCAAAGGCAGAAGCTTAACCCACTGAGCCACCCAGGCGCCCCATGGATATAGTATTCTTGGCTGCATATTTTTCTCTTTTAGTGTTCTGAATATATCATGCCAGTCCTTTCTGGCCTGTCAGGTCTTTGTGACTAGGTCTTTTGCTAATCTAATATTTCTACCATTGTAGGTTACAGACCTCTTTTCCTGAGCTGCTTTCAGGATTTTCTCTTTGTCTCTGAGACTTGTACCTTTTACTATTAGATGATGGGGTGCTGACCTATTTTTATTGATTTTGAGGGGTTTTTCTGTGCCTCCTGGATTTTGATGCCTGTCTCCTTCCCCATATTAGGGAAGTTCTCCAGTATAATTTGCTCCAGTATTCATTCGGCCCTCCTCTCTCTTTCTTCTTCTTCTGGGATCCCAATTATTCTAATATTGATTCATCTTATGGTATAACTTATCTCTTGATTCTCCCCTCGTGATGCAATAGTTGTTTATCTCTCTCTTTCTCAGCTTCTTTATTCTCCATCATTTGATCTTCTTTATCACTAATTCTCTCTTCTGCTTCATTTGTCAAAGCTGTCAGAGTTTCCATTCTTGGTTGCATCTCATTAATAGCTTTTTAAATTTCAACTTGGTTAGATTTTAGTTCTTGTATTTCACCAGAAAGGGATTCTTCCATGCTTTTTTCAAGCCCAGCTAGTATCTTTATAATCATCATTCTGAACTCTAGTTCCAACATCTTACTAATGCCCATATTGATTAAGTCCCTTCTTGTTCTTCCTGTTGCTTCTTGTTCTATTTTTTTTTCAAAGTAAGCTTTTCCATTTTGTCATTTTGTCCAGGGAAGAACAGATGAGTGAGAGAACAAAATGCTAAAAGGGTAACAATGACCCCAGAAAAATATACACTAAAAAAATCAGAAGAGACCTGAAAGTGGGGGAAAAGAAAGTGGAAAAAAAAAAAAAAAAAGAAGAATGTGATGAGGCTGGTGAATAGAACAGAGCCACACACTTGATTTTGGATGTATTTTGGTATGCTAGAGGAAACTGGTTTCCAAATTTTAAACAAACTATATATATATATATATATATATATATATATATATATATATATGTAAATATTTACACAAATAAGGGTAAATATGATAAAGGGATGAGCTATGACTGTAGAGAAGCAGGCTTCCTATGGAGAAGAAAGCCCATCGTGGGGCTCCATCCCAGGACCCCGGGACCACAACCTGGGCCAAAGGCAGATGCCTAATGACTAAGCAACCTAGGCACCCCTAAAAGATTTTTAAAAAGGAATTGATAAGATAAGAAGTTGGTTGAAAAAAGAAAAAAAAATTTTTTTAAAAAGGAGAGAATGTGTTCAGGCAGGGGACTAGAACAAAGACATACACTAGATTTAGGGTATTTTTTGGTCTGTTAGAAGAAACTGTATCCCAAAATTTTACAGAAAGAAAAACTTATATATATACCAAAAATAAGGTTAAATACAATGAAGGGATAGAATATGGGTGTAAAAATGAAAATTAAAAAAGATTGAAAAAAGGAATTGATAAGATAAGATGTTGGTTAAAATAGGAAAGAAGAAAACTTAAAAAAATAGAAAAAAGAAAAAATAAAGAAAATTTTAAAAATTAACTTTGAAGACTAAAGAATCATGGGGAAACAGCCATGAATTCTATGTTTTGTATTCCCCTAGCAGTGGAGTTTTGCAGTTCTCATTGATCGGTGGACTTGGTCTTGGCTGGATGTTCTTGTTGATCTTCTGGGGGAGGGTCCTATTGAGTTGAGTCTGGAGTATCTTTGCCCAAGGCAGAATTGCACCACCCTTGCCAAGGGCCAGGCTAAGCAATCTGCTTGGTCTTGCTCTCGGGAACATTTGTTCCCTGAACGCTTTCTGTACAGCTTTGGGAGATGGGAATGAAGATGACGGGCCCAGAGGAGCTGAGAACTCGGGGTCCCCCCTCCTAAGTGCACCCTCAGAGAAAAGCATCAATCCCTCCCATCTCCCTCATCTCTGGCCGCACTCTGTGCTCACCCAGCCTGTGATGCTCAGTCTCTCTGGTACACAACCCCATTTGGAGTTTTCAAATCCAGCAGATTCCTTTGGGCGAGGCAGGGGAGTCTCCCCAGATCTGCCACTTGTGGGTCCCTGATGGGACTGTGCCGCGGATCATGGCTTATGGCAACCCTGAGCTGAGAGCCCACTGCTCGGCTCTGTCTTTGCAGCCAGCTTCCCCACTCTAATACCTGGGAGCTCTGCCACACTCAGGAACTCCCAGTCTTTTTGTGGCCCTGAGGGTCCTGAGACCACACTGTCTCATTGGGGCTTCTAACCCCCCACTCTCCACTCCCACCCCTCAGCGGAGCAGACCTCTAAAAGTTATGATTGTGTGCTCCGCTGGTCTATCCTTTGCTAGGAGCTGGCTGATGGAGGCTTTATCCCCCCACCATCTATCTTCAATATATCGCCTCAGACTCACTTCTCCACATGTCCTACCTTCCAGAAAGTGGTCGCTTTTCCATTCATAGAATTGCTGCTATTCTTTTCTTCAATCTCCTGTTGAATTTATAGGTGTTCAGAATAGTTTGGTAACTATCTAGCTGAATTCCTGGGACTAGACGAAATTTAGGTCTCAGACTCCTCTACCATCTTTTTCTTTCCACCTCAGAAGAGTTGTGTTTTGATAGAATCATGTTTCAATGGCCAGCTTTCCTGAAATAAATACCAATGTTTTCATAAAGTAATACTGTCTGACTTCAGAGAAAATAGATTGTTGAATTCATATAATTTAACATCTTCTGAAACTTTTTTTGTATATATGTGTAGAAAAATATCTCCTAGTACTAAGTCCTGAAAAATGCTACTTGGATTTCAAAAACGTCTTTAAAATATTGCTAATCTGGTGGAAAAGTAAGAAACTCAACTGGAGACCAGGGAAAATATGATTCCCCAGGGACAAGCAAGTAGCAGAGCCAGCAACTATTGTCAGGGCATCTGCCATTACATGCCTGCCAAGAATTGGTGTTTTTATGTAGTTGGTGTCCTAGGAAGAGAGAGTTCATTTTAAACATTTTAATGAAATGTTTTTTCTAATACAGAGAAATGGAAAAATCACAGATGTATAGTGCAATGAATTTTCTCCAAGCAAAAACACCCAGGTGATCAACACAGAAATTAGAAAAAAAATTGTCAGCATCCAAGAGACTCCCTCAGGACCTCCCTCAAACTCCACACTCTCTCCCCTCCCAAGAGGTAATCACTTTCTTGACTTATAGTCACCATAAATTAGTTTAGCTTGTTTTGTAATCTTATATAAATGATATTATACAGTATGATATGCTTGTATTTATTCATTCAATATGTCACCCATCTTCTTGTGTAGTGATAATAATCTTTAAATAACTGTGAAATATTACAGTGTATGAATATATCATGTTATATTCATCCTTTTTGCTGATGGACAGGTGGACAGCTTCCAATATGGAATAATCACAAATAAGGTTGCTATAATCATTCTTATACATGTATAAATGTGCATACATTTATGTTGGCTATATACCCAGGAATGGACTGGCTACATCACATGATTGTGTATATTTATTTTTAGCATACTTGGTCAAATCATCACTCAATGATTCTACTAATTTGTTTTCCAACTAGGAATGTGTGAGTGTACTAGTGGTTTCATATGTACATTATTTGTCATTGTGGTTGGATTTGTATTCTGCTCTTTAATAATGAGATTGAGCATCTTTACATACATTCATTGGCTAGCTGGATTCTCTTCAATGAGATGTCTAAGTCTTTGCCCACTTTTTAATTTTTTTGAATTACTTACTGATTTATAGGTGTTCTTTATATACAGTACTTTGGATAAGAGTTCTTTGTAGATTAAATGTGTTGTAAATATATTCTCTTCCTTCATGGATTGTTTTCGATCTCTCTTTCCCCACAGCTTTATTGAAGTACAATTGATATACAAAAAACTGCACACAATGTACGTATACAATTCAGTGCACTTGGACATTATGTGTACACTCATGTTACTATCACCAAAATCAAAGTAATAAACATATCCATCACCTTCAAAGGTTTCCCCATGTCTTTTTGTGGTTTCTTTTATTTTATTTTAAGAACACTTAACATGAGATCTACTCCCAACACACTTTTAATACCATATTGTTAACTATAGCCACCGTGCTGTATGGCAGATCCCTGGAACTTACCCATCTTGCGTAACTGTATAGCTTTGTACTCATTGAACAACTCCCTTCCCTCATCCCATAGTAACCACCATTCTGTTTAATTCTATATGTTTGATTGTTTTAGATGTCTCTTAAAAGAGGAATGAGGCAGTATTTGTCCTTCTGTGACTGATTTATTTGACTTAGCGTAATGTCTTACAGTTTCATTCATGTTATTTAAAATGGTAGGATTTCCTTTAGTCATATCTTTTGATGAATAGAACTTTTAAATTTTAATGTAGTCTGACTTACTGATATTTCCTTTTAGAGTTAGTGTTTTTTCATGTTGTTTAAGAACTATGTGAGGATGTAGAGAAAGGGGAACAGTAGTGCACTGTTGATGGAAGTGTAAATTTGTGTAGCCACTGTGGAAAGTGGTATGGAGGCTGCCCCAAAAATGAAATACAGAACTACCATGTGAACCAGCAATTCCTCTTCTGAGCATTTATCTGAAAGAAATGAAAACATTAACTCAAAAAGATATCTTCACCCTCACGTTCATTGCATCATTATTTACAATAGCCAAGACATGGAAACAATCTAAGTGTCCATTAATGGATGAATGAATAAAGAAAATGTGATATTTTATATCACATTATATATAATATAATATATATATAATGGAATATTATTCAGCCATTAAAAAGAAGGAAATCTTGCCATTTGTGACAACGTGGATGAACTTTGAGGGCATTATGCTAAATGAAGTAACACAGACAGAGAAAAACAAATACTGTATGATCTCATTTACATGTATAATTAAAACAAATCCATCAAAATCATAGATATGAACAATGTATGTGGTTCTCAGAGATGGGGGTTTGGGTGAAATAGGTAAAAGTGATGAAAGGGTGCAAACTTCCAGTTAAAAGATAAATAAGCTATAGGGATGTAATATACAGCACAGTGACTGTAGCTAATAATACTGTATTGTATATTCAAAAGTTTCTAAGAGAGTAGATCCTAAAAGTTTTCATCAAAAGAAAAAAATTTATAACTATATGTAGTAATAAATGTTAGTTATCTGTATTGTGGTAATCATTTCACAATATATACATATATCAAATCATTATATTGTATACCTGAAACTAACATAATGTTATGTCAATTATATCTCAATTTTTTTAATGAAAGAATTGTGTCCCCACCAAAGCAAGAAAATGTTTTTCATATATTACCTTCTAGAAGTGTTATTGCTCACTTTTCACATTTAAAAGTAGAAGTTGCTTCATTTGTTTGACATGGAGATATCCAATTTGCCCAACATTACTTATTGAAAAGACATACCTTCCATTACTATTCTATAGAATATATTTTTTTCATAAATCAAGTGTCCACATGAATGTAGTCAATTTCAGACTATCTTCTGGCCAATTGATCTATTTCTCTATACTTACATCAAGAGAACACTGTCCTTTTTTTATTCTTAAGTTGGCTCTATACCCAGTGTGGAGCCCAGTGCAGAGCTTGAACTCACAACCCTGAGATCAAGACCTGAGCTGAGATCGAGAGTTAGATGCTTAACTGACTGAGCCACCCAGGCATCCCAAACCCTGTTTTAATTACTGTAACTTTATATTAGTTTTGATATATG
The DNA here is from genome assembly GCF_009829155.1 of Mustela erminea. NCBI lineage: Eukaryota > Metazoa > Chordata > Mammalia > Carnivora > Mustelidae > Mustela > Mustela erminea. Next base: position 60,634,605 of record NC_045627.1, on the reverse strand, counting down.
AAGAGAAATTCTTTCCACCTTTCCCTTCTTATTCTTACAAATTCTTGTGGATTCTCATGGTCCTTTGTGAATTTAAATCTACCATGTATTGGGGTCTTTTTGTCCTTCCTTTTCTGTGTTCTCTGTTTTCCTTTTCTTTTCTTCTTTTGAATCAATTAATTTTTTTTTCTGTCTTTGATCAACTTGGCATTTATTTATTTTTGTCCTCATTTAAGTGTTTTACCTATAGCTTATTTTATTCACCCTTGACTTATTAATGTCTATTTTATATTAGTACTTTATCCTTTTCTTGGACAATGAGTAGAGAACATTTTATCTTGATTGATTCAAATTTCTTGCTTTCTAATGTCCTGCAACTCCAAGATTCTATCTGGGATCCTTTTCCTTCTGCCTAAAAGAAATATCCTTTATTATGTCTGCTAAGTGGATTTGCTGGTGACAATATATTTTCAGAGGTCTTTTTTTCTGAAGATATATTTTTTTCACCTTCTTTTTGCTTGATATGGAATTCTAGGTTGGCCATTATTCTCTTGCACTGTGTTGAAATTATCTTTATGTGGTCTCTAGTCACCATTGTTCTTATTGCAAAGTCATAATATCTCTCTAATTTTTGTTCCATTGAAAATAACATGTCTTAAAATCTTTGTAAGAAAATAATTTTGCTTGAAAAAATTTTCCTTTTGTCTTGGACTTCAGCAGTTTTGTTCTTATGTGTTTAGTATGATTTTCTTATATTATTTATCCTGCTTGTGGGGTTTTTTAAATGTGAAAAAAACCCTCAGTTTTGGAAATTTTTCATATTTTAGCTATTTATAAATGCCAGAAATTACCTAAAGCTTAGCAGAAAAAAACAAGACACATTTATAATCTCATACAGTTTGTGTAGGTGAAGAATCTGGAAGCAGTTCAACCAAATGTTTCTGGCATAGAGTCTCACATGTGATAGTAGTCAGGATGCCTGCCAGTACTGCAGATATTTGAAAGTTTGACTAGGGATAAGGGTCTATTCCCAGGGTGTCTTACTCCGATGTTTGGTGAGTAAATAATGCTAATTATTAGCGGGTGATCTGAATGCAATGTCACATGGACCTGTCCATAGTGTTAGTTATGTGCCCTTCCTGGCATGGCAGCAGACTTCTACTAACGCAAGTGATCCAAGAGAATACAAGATGGAAGGCACATTGTGTTTCATGACAGTCTCAGAAGTCACACTTCCTCATGTCTACGATATCCTATTGGCTGTGTATTCTACTATATTCAATGTGGGAGGGGACTACACAAGTTAATACGGGAGACAAGAATCACTGGAGGCCATCTTGGTGGCTGGATATCACGTTCTACCCTCTCTCCCTCTCATATGCAATACACACTTATCCTCAAAATATTCATCCAATTACAGCATGAGTTCAAATTCCAAAATTCTATACCTAGATCAGGTCCAGATGAGTATGAGTCTCCTTGAACATATGTCCTTAATAAAATCCCATTCAGTGCTGTTCCTTTTCATCTGAAGCTATGTGAACTAAAGAGACAAGTTATTTGCCCCTTCCATGCCAAATATAGAATGGTTGGTACAGCAGAGGCTAAGTGTTATGAATGTTCTTGTCCAGAAAGGAGAAAAGGTCACAACACATGGTCCACAGCAATTCAGAAACCTGACGGAGCCAAGTTTAAAAATTCTCTGATTAGAACTCATTTCTACTCCTACAAAGAAATGATTCTCTATATCTCCTCCCTCCGGGCTCTTGCCTCCTCTACTTGAGTTTTCCTTTCTTTTTTATAAAACATACCACCGTTTTTGGTTGCATGATTTTCTCAGCTTGCTTCCTGCTTCTGGAAGTTTCAGAATCTAAAGTCTCTTTTCCTTGTTACTGTCCCTGATTCTTTAGGTCCAAATCAGTGGTGTTTCTGCTAATACAAATATCTTTATAACTTTGTGGATGCTATTGGAGTTTACTCTGCTAGACAAAGGGACACACCACAAATCTCTTTGAGGTAAGCCCTTCCTTACCTTGGGCTTCTGCTGATACTGCTAAGGAGAAACACACTTAAGCTTCGTATAATCCCTATTCTCTGAATGTCACTAAGACATCACCTTGGATCATTTTGACACCTTCCAAAGGACTTTACAGTAATACTTTTTTAAAAACAGATTTTATTTATTTATTTGAGAGACAGCGAGCATGAGCAGGGGGAGGAGCAGAGGAAAAGGGACAAACAGGTTCCCCACCCAGCAGGACTTGATCCCAGGACCCCAAGACCAAGACCTGAGCCAAATTCAGACACCCAACTAACTGAGCCATCTAGGCACCTCTTACAGTAATACTTTTAACTTCATTATTAGATCGTGTTTTCTGAAAGTGCCTTGGGTTTGAATTTTGCTTGGAAGCATTTCTTAATTTTAGCATTATGTGTCATTTGGAGAGGTTGGGAATTTTTAATTCACTGATTTCTGATCCTCCTCAACCCACTTTTCAAAACAGTTTACCTTTGGCTTATGTCTCCACTTTTATATTTTAGTATAAGAAAAAAAGAAGAAATAAGGCAGTCTTAGTATTTGGCCTGGAATTTCTCCTTAGCTAGATCACCCAGCTTATCTGATATGTTTCCTAACTCCCATGTTACTTCATGCACTTGTTTGCTAAACTTTGTTTCCACACAACTTGGATCCACTTTTTTTCAACATTCGGTAGACTTCAGCTCACTCTCAGTTAAGTCCTCACCTGCTCATTCCATGAAGGCCATCAGGCTTCTACTAACAGACATAAAAAAGCTCTTCCCACTTTCCTTAACCCAGGTACCACTGACTGCTTCGTTCCAAACCCACTCCATATTTTATGTTGTCATTATAGCAAAACTCCACTTCCGGGCCTCAGCAATCTATATGTGTTGTTTGTTTCTGCATAGCAAATTACCCCAAACTTAGTGGCATTATTCAATTAATATTTATGATCTTGTATAGTCCATGTGGGTGGGAAATCTGGAAGTGACCTAGCTTGATGGTTTTAACTCAAGGTCTCTCCTAAGGTTAAATATAAGATGTCAGCTAGGAATGTATTTATCTGAAAGTTTAATGAGGCCTGGAAGATCTGTTTCCAATGTAGCTTACTCATGTCTACCAAGTGTATACTGCTATTGCTGGCACTGAACCTCAGTCCCTTGACACATATGCCACCAAGGGACTGCTGGAATATCTTCATGACATGGTAGTTTCTCTGAGAAAGTGATCTGAGAGAGATTTGTGGAGCATAACAAATAGCATGGAGGACAAGGGGAGTTAGAGAGGAGAAGGGAGTTGGGGGAAATTGGAAGGGGAGGTGAACCATGAGAGACTATGGACTCTGAAAAACAATCTGAGGGGTTCGAAGCGGCGGGGGGTGGGAGGTTGGGGGAACCAGGTGGTGGGTATTAGAGAGGGTATGGATTGCATGGAGCACTGGGTATGGTGCAAAAACAAGGAATACTGTTATGCTGGAAAAAAAAAAACAAGAGAGAGCAAGAGAGAAAGCACAGGTCTTTTATGGTCTTGCCTTGGAAGTCTTACTCCAACATTTCCACAATCTTATTGGTTATTCAGATCAGCCCTCTACAATGTGGGAGGAGAATACCAGAAGGTAGAAATCAGTAGAGATTACTCTGAGGCTAGGAAACACTTTTCACCTTGTGAAAAATCTCAGCCATGATCTCTCGGAGGACTGTTTCTGTCCCATTCTCTTGCCCCTCTTTCTGGAATTACAACTACAATTATACATATATTAGACAATATATAATACTTTTCTACTTTGTTTACTATGTCTCTTATACTCTTATATACATTTATACCCTTTTTCGTCTCTGTATCTCATTTTTAAAAAGATTTTATTTTTCAGTAATCTCTACACCCAATGTGGGGCTTAAGCTTACAACCCCAAGATCAAGAGTCGCATGCTGTACCAGCTGAGCTGGCCAGACATCCCTCCATACCTCACTCTTTCCTCACAGTTTACTAATTCATTTATGAATTCTTTTCTTCTTTTAAATGACTCAAATGTTTTTATTATTTATTTTTTCTTATTACTTTCATGATTATATAGCTTTCAATCAATCATTTAGTGTTCACCACAGAAATTACATTATGCCCTCTAGACTGATTAGAGTCTCTCTGAAATTAGTAATTTTACCTCTTCACAAACAACGAAAGCACTTTTCACATTTTAAATCCATGTACTCTCCCAGTGTGTCCTTTTGTTGTGCTAGTTTTCATTCTTTATATACTTAAAATTTTATTTATTTATTTATTTGTTTGTTTGGTTATTTATTTATTTTTAAGTAGGCCCCATGCACAGCAAGGAGCCTGATGCAGGGCTCAATCTCACAACCATGAGATCAAGACCTGAGCTGAGATCAAGAGTCCAATATTGGCTCAATCCACTGAGCCACCCAGGTGTCTCTGTATATATTTTAAACCCCAAGAATTATTATTGTCATTTTATAAAATCAACATTCATTTTTTTTAAAAGATTTTATTTATTTATTTGACAGAGAAATCACAAGTAGATGGAGAGGCAGGCAGAGAGAGAGAGAAGGAAGCAGGCTCCCTGCTGAGCAGAGAGCCCAATGCGGGACTCGATCCCAGGACCCTGAGATCATGACCTGAGCTGAAGGCAGCGGCTTAACCCACTGAGCCACCCAGGCGCCCACAACATTCATTTTTGTAGAGCCACATATTTATCCTCCTCAGAATTATTTCCACATTTTTATTGTTCTATTTGAGCCATTTTTCTTTTTCTCTAAACACCTCCCTTCAGTATTTCTTTTGGTGAAAGTCTGCCTGCAATATATTCTCTCAGTTTTGGGGAAGAAAGGCTGAAAAAGTCTTTATTTTGGTTTAATTTTGCTACTTTACTTTTGAAGGATACTTTTTAAAAAGATTTTATTTATTTATTTGACAGGCAGAAATCACAAGTAGGCAGAGAGCCAGGCAGAGAGAAAGGGGGAAGCAGACTCCCCACTGATCAGGGAGCCTGATGTGGGGTTCAATCCCAGGACCCTGGGATTATGACCTGAGCAGAAGGCAGAGGCTTTAAGCCACTGAGGCACCCCAGAACCCCGGATACTTTTTAAAAAGATTTTATTTATTTATTTGGCAGACAGTGAGAGAGGCGACACAAGCAGGGGGAGCAGCAGGGGGAGAGGGAGAAGCAGGATACCTATAGAGCAGGAAGAGCCCATTGTGGGACTCGATCCCAGGACCCTGGGATCCTGACCGGAGACAAAGGTAGACGACTGAGCCACCCAGGTGCCCCTTGAAAGATACTTTTGCTGTTTATAGAACTCGAGCTTCATAGATAGTTTCTTTCAGCAGCTTAAATGTTTCAATCTATTGCCTTCTGACTTCCATTGATGGCACTGAAAAGTCATTTGCTACTCCTTTGAAAATAACATCTTATTTTTCTCAGGTTGCTTTTAGAATTCTTTATGGCGGTGGTGGTAAAACAAGAGCAGTAACAACGGTAACAACAGCAAAAGGTATCCATACATGTCCTAACTTTGATGCAAATACTTCTAAATTTAATCATTAATATGTTTTGGGGGGATTTTGCATTGACATCATTTACAATATTAAGGGGTTATAAAGGGTTTACACTTTGCTAAAGGGTTGTTTTTTAAAATCATGAATAGATTCTGAATATCGTCAGTTTCTCTCATTCATTGACTATTTACATGATTGTATTTTTAATTTGATGTGTTAGTATGATGAGTTACATTGATAGAATTTTTAGTTGTTAAACCATTGTTGAATGTCTGATGTAAATTTGGCCTGGATATATTTTTTACTATGCTGTTTGATTCAGTTTGTTGATATAGTGTATTTACATCCATGCTCACAAGTAAATTTGGCTATAATTTCTTTCATTGACTTTGTATGGCCTCATGAATATTGAATAGTTTCCTTTTTTTAAAAAGTAATGTTTTCAACAGTTTGTATAAGACAGTGATGAGTTTTTCCTGGAACTTTTCTAGAAGTACTTTAAACCTACCTAGAAATGTCATCTTTATTGTAGAGAGAAGAAATTTGAATACTGATTATGACTTTTGAATGATTATTTGACTAGATTTTTTAAGCTTGTTGGATTTGTATTTTTCTAGAAAATAATATATTTCATGCAGCTTTTACAAATTTTTGAATATAGCCATTCAATTTACTCTTCTAGGACTTGAACTCCATCAGAGCTATTTTCTTCATTTGATCCTTTATGTTGGCCTCCCCTCTGTTTCTTTACCTATTTATATTGATCTATTTATTATTTTTAAAAACCTTCTGGTGGTATTATTTTCTTTCTTATTGTTTTGTTTGTTAAATAATTAAATCCCACTTTCATATTTATTATTTTCTTTTACATTCTCTGGGCTTAGGCTATATTATTCTTAGCTTTGTGAATTAAATGTTCACTGTATTTGTTTTCATACACCTTGTATTCTAATATGTAAAGACCATAAATTTCCCTCTAAGCTCCTCTTAGCTAGCTGCATCTCACTATTTATTTATAAGTAATGATTTCATTGCCTTCCATTTTTAAAAATTTCATAATTTTCATTTTGATTTCTTATTTGGATCTTGGGTTGTTTAGAAGTGAGGATTTTGTTTCCCAAGTTAATTTTTAAACTATCTTTTTGCATTCATTTTTAATTTCACTTCATGTTGGTCAGAGAACATTGTTTCTATATTATCAGTTTTTAAAGATAATTATCTTTATCAGAAAACAGAGTAAGCTTAATAATTAAGATAATTAAGTTATTAAATAAAAAGATGTGAATTTCATTTTTAAAAATCAGCTTTATTCTGTTTATAAGAGAAATCTGATATATATATATCTGAAATACCACAATGAAAAGTTAAATGTGAATAGTAATAAATATACCAGTAAAAATATTTTTAGTAAAAATATTATATTTTAATATTTCAATAATATTTAAAGTATATTTTAATATTTATTAATTTTAATTATATTATTAATAAATAATTAAATATTAATTATATATATATTATATATTAGTTTCAATTTTTATTATATTTTACTATTTTATATATTTAATATTTTTTAGTTAAAAAATCTTTTGCTAGACCTAGTCTAGCAAAAGATAATATCAGACAAAATAGAGTTTAATGTGAAATTATTTTTTAAAAAGATTTTATTTATTTATTTGACAGAGATCACAAGTATGCGGAGAAGCGGGGGCCGGGGGTGGGTGGGGAGCAGGCTCTCCGCTGAGCAGAGAGCCAGACACGGTGCTCGATCCCAGGACCCTGAGATCATGACCTGAGCCAAAGGCAGAGGCTTAACCCTCTGAGCCACCCAGGCACCCCTAATGTGAAATTATTAACAACAAAAGAAATAGTTTCTTAATGAAAAAGGCAATAATCCATCATCAAAATCACAACATTTGCTTTGTTCAGCTTTATAACTCCACATGCATATAGAAAAACTGTTGTTATTGAGGGGAAGAATAGGCAAACCATGGATAAAGATTTAACATAGTCTGTTTCAGAAACTGATTGCTCAGCCAGGAAAAAAAGGTTATAAAAATGCTGATCTAAATTTATATGTAAATTTAAGTAAATATATGTAATCCTTTGAATCCAACATAGAAAATATGTATTTTCCAAGCATGCACAAAATATTTACAAAAATTACATATTGAGACACACAGAATCTTCAACACTTTTATATTTATTTCATTCCCCCCAAATGACAAAAAACACATGATTTTACTTCCCTTCCTCCTTTCCTATATATAGTACCTACCAGTTTCAGTTGCTATGACTGAAAAACCTACCTCAAAGCATAATGTTATAAAATAACCAATTTTTATGTTTATGAATATTGTGGTACAGAGGGGTTGGCTTGCTTCTGCTCTATAATGTCTCATATCTCAGTTGCAAGACTCAAAGCCTGGGCACTAGCATCATCTGATGGTTAATTTATTCAGAAGTCTGGGGGTGGATGCTGGCTGGGAGCTGCATTGCCTTTCTACATTGGCTTCTTCTTACAGCCTCTCTTTGTCAACTAGTTTGGGCTCCCTCACTGCAAGGTGCCTGGTTTTGCCAAAGTGAAGTTCCCAGATAGAGAGCTAGGATAAAGCTCTGTCCTTATGACTGACTCTCAGAAGTCACATAGCGTTATCTCCATGCACTCTATTGGTCAGAGCAGTCACAAGCCTGCTCACCTTCAAAGGGAGGGAAAATAAATTACACCTCTTGATGAAGAATGAGAAGTTTCTGGAAAAGCATGTGGAACTGAACTCATTCCTATGTCCATTTTTGGAAAACACAATCTGACATCAATGCCAGAGTGCTACTGAAAAGCATTTTACAAATAGTTAATTAATAACAAATTTTACTAAATATATGTCCACCTTTTTTTCTTGGATTTCACTAAATATATTTACTAAATATATGTCCACTTTTTTCCCTTGGATTTCACTGCCTTCTCTTTGTAGAAGAGATCCTTTGGCGGTTTGCTCAGAGGATCTGTGGGTGATCAATTTTTGAGTCATTGAAATGTCTTAAAACGTTATTTTTTCACCACTGAATTTGGAAGATGCTTTGAGTAACTATAGAATGCTGGGTTCAAAATCCTTTTTCTTAACATGTTGAACATACTCATTTTTCTTTCTCGATTTCAGTATTGTTGATGAAAATCTGACTTCAATGACTCTCATCCCTTTTGTAGGTTATCTCTGATAACTTTTTGGACCACTTTTTGGACTTCTTTTCCAAGCTTTATTGAGTTGTAATTGACAAATCAAATTGTATATAGTGTACAACATGATGTTTTGACATATGTATACATTGTGAATTGTTTACTACAAGGAAGCTGTTAACAACTTCATCACCTCAAATAATAGTTGCCTTTTTTTCCCCTGCAAGCACAATTAAGATCTACTCTCCTTCTTGATTCTCTAAAATTTCACTACAATTTGTTCAACCTTCACCATACTATTTTCCATGTTTCTCATTTATTCTACTAGGAAGGTTGCTTTCAATTTAAGGATTTGTGTCTTTTATCTGTTATTTCTTTCCCTCTATTCCCTGTATTCTCTCCTCCTGGGATTCATGGATGTTAATGCTTTTGGATTCATCCTTTATATGTCTCAATATTTCATTTAAACATTCCACCATCCCAGTATAACCTAGTGTTTAAAAGACTCTGGAACCAGCCCCTGGTTTCAAAGCCTGGCTCTCCTAATTACTAGATGTGTGAACTTGGGTGAGTTATAATATTTTCTGTCCCATATATTTCTCATCAGTATGATGGAATAATCCTAGTGCGGTCCTGAGAGTCTTGTTATGAGAATTATGTGAGTTTTAGATCTGTAAATAGTTTGGAACGATGCTTTGAAGATAGTAAGCCCTACATATAACAATCTATTCTTCTTATCTTATTATCTTTCCCTCCTGCTGTCCCATGGACCAACTCACTACACCAATCTTCAGCTATGTCTACTCTCTGTTCAGCCCATGTATTGAGCTTTTATTCTCAGCAATTATATTTCTCATTTCTAAAAATCTTTATTTTTTTGAAAAGTCATTTGTTCTTGCTTTATGTATCAAATACCTTCCTATTTGAGAATATTAATTTTACGTATTAATTATTAGTTGTTTGACTGAGTGTGTTTTCCTTTTTGGTTTTTTTCTCTCAGAGTTTATATTCCTTAAGTAGCTTGTGGTAATTTACTATGAACTCATCCTCGCAGTTATGATTTCTGCTAGTTCTCAATGCAGCCTTCTTGGTAGGAGAGATGAAAGCAAGTTGCTCAGGGTTATTTTCTGTGTTATACAAAGAGCCGTGGGGTGAAGATGGGCTGCTGGTTTTGGTATCTGAGCTCCCTATGTCTGGTTGCTCCTCACTCTTACCCAGTAACATCAGACATTTCCTTCGTCTCAAGACCTGCTCCTGGAGAGTAAACACCCCTACTGTAGCACCTGGCTTCTCACTGTATTTTATTACTCCATATTATAGTATTTGTTCCCTATTCTGGATCCAGGACACATAGTAAATGCTTGTTAGTGTTTATTAAATGCACAGAGAAAGGAAAAATGGAAATTTAATTAAATTTTAAAACCTGCCAGGGTGCCTGGGTGGCTCAGTGGGTTAAAACCTCTGCCTTCCACTCAGGTCATGATCCCAGGGTCCTGGGATTGAGCCCTGAATCGGGCTCTCTGCTCAGTGGAGAGCCTGCTTCCTCCTCTCTCTCTGCCTGCTTCTCTGGTTACTTGTGATCCCTGTCTGTCAAATAAATTAAAAAAAAAAACAAACCTGCTATTGCTTGTTTTGAGACTTTAAGGCAAGTTACTTTAGCACACATGTCTCTGCTAAATATTTTATATACATTATCTAGTTTAATAATATTCACAGTTCTATGAAGGGAATTGTATTCATTAGGGTATAGGTTCAGTTCCTGTTATAGAGACCCAGGATACAGCATATATATACTTGATAGGAATTTATTTCTCCCTTATGTAACAACGTAGATTTAAGTAATCCATGACTGGTATGGTGACTTACAGTGTCAGGGAACCAAACTCCTTCTGTCTCATTGCTCGGTCATTTTGAGTTTGCTACCCTTGGCTTATGGCCTAACATGACTCATCACTGTATCTTGATTCTGATCAGTAGGAATGGGTGTGGTAGAAGGAAAGGGCACCACTTTTCCTTTTAAAGGCATGCCTTGAGATCCACACCCATCTCTTATGCTCATGTGTCATTGGTCAGAACTATGTCACATGATCTAACTGCAAAGGGTCTGAACCTTTATTTTTAGAAGTCCTATGCCCTACTACATTTGAGAGTCCTGGTACTATAGAAGATTGGTAAGAATGAAGATTTGGGACCAGTACTGTTTATATTTTTAAATGAATCTAAGGATACAAAAATCCACTTCAAATTAAATTGTGACAATACTTTCTTTTCTTATTGATGAAGTTCTAGAACCTAGGTGAGGTTCAGTGGGGAGAGGTCCGGAGCCAATGACCAAGAAAGAATCCTTGAGACATCTTTGGTGCAAAATGGTGGTTTAGTAAAGCACGGGGACAGGACCCGTGGGCAGAAAGAGCTGCCTCGGGGATGTGAGGAGTGGCTGGTTATATACATAGGAGTTGGGTAGGTGAGGACAAAGGGGTGTTCAGAAGGGCTATTGGGGTAAAGAAGACTGTCAGGATATTGAAGGCCTGGTTACAGTCAAGCCAAGGCCGTTTTCCCTCTAATGAGGCACTAACATAAAGACAATTGGGAGTCTCCTGGTGGAATCTTACATTCCTGCTATCAAGCATCCTTGTTAGTGAGATTTAGGTTTAGAAGAAATTTAACTTTACTTTTCCTTCTACCTCAGCCTCCTTCAGTTTTTATGGAGGGGAGGGTGACATTAGGGCTTGAGGAACTGAGTTATGTGTCTCTGGAAATTGGGCTATTGATAAGGTAACTTCCTTGTTGTAAATCTCAAGGACATTTGTAAACCAAGGGAGACTCCTGCCTTGCAGGATTGTGATCTCTGTAAGTTAACTATTTGTTTTTCTTTATTTTATTTTATTTTTATTTATTTGACAGAGATCACAAGTAGGCAGAGAGGCAGGTAGAGGGGAGGGGGAAGCAGGCTCCCTGCTGAGCAAAGAGCCCAATGCAGAGCTCGATCCCAGGACCCTGAGATCATGACCTGAGCCGAAGGCAGAGGCCTTAACCCACTGAGCCACCCAGGCGCCCCAACTATTTGTTTTTCTTTTAGGGCAGTCAGGGGTGCCCGAGGAATGTGACACATATTACCAAGGGGAGCGGGTGGAGAGGGGGTGCAAGGTGCCAGCTTTTGCTTTGTCCTCAGCCAGCCTCCTGCTCCCTCATCATTATCACTTAGAATTTCTGTTGTGTATTTATTGAAACATAACTTTTTGATTAATTTAGACATGAGCTGAATTATATATCACTTCTGTCCATGTATAAAAAAGGATATGCAAGCAAAATAAATCATTTAAGATACTTAAATTTTTTCTTCACATTCAGAGTCTATTTTCAATCACCTTAACTCAGAAGCATATGTATCTGAATTTTTCTACACAGCGTTATCCTCTGTACCATAAAGAATGTTTGTGATGTAGCATTCCTTTAAAAAGTGCCTCACTATTTGGGGTGCCTTGGGTGTCTCAGTTGGTTAAGTGTCTGACTCTTGATTTCAGATCCTGTTTCTATCTCAAGGTTGTGAATTCAAGTCCTGCACTGGGGTCTATGCTGGGTGTGGACCTTATTTGAAAAAAATAAATAAAAGTGCCTCACTATTGTCTCTAGTATTGTCTTAAAAACCAGCAACACTCATTCTGTAGAGTTTGATGGTGACTATGACTAAGAGAAGCTAGTAACTTAGTACTCATTCTGGATAGTTGTGGGTCTAACTAAAAATTGGGGTCTTACAGATATAGAAAAAGAGGGGAATGGATATTAGGGGACAACTAGCAGTGTCAGCAGCATGGGCATCACTTCCATACTATATATACAAGGTAAATGAAACCCAGGGAATGGACTAATTTGCCCAATGACACACAATTATTAAGTCACGGAGCCAGAGTCAAGCCTAGGTGTATCCAGTTTTACAAGGCTACTCTAAAACACAAATATGGAATTGACAAGGCTTTGAGGACACTGGCATACTCATCTACTGTGTTGTGGGAGTGTAAATCAGTATCACATTTCAAGGAATGTGATTTAGTAAAAAAACATTACATGCACTTCTCTTTAAACCCAGCACTTCCAGGAATTTGGTTATAGAAATATCAGTACAAAAGTACAAAGATACGCATTTAAGGTCTGCATTAGTGGGGCACTTCTACAGGATTTGAATTAGACACTGGTACTGTAAATAAGGACAGGGTAATGGTGGCAGGTAGGTTTAAATTTCAGAGCCAGCAGAGGTTAATATTGTCTTTCATGCAAGCCAGTGAGTCTCCAACCAGCAGTGGCAGCAGCTCAGTCCCCACTAGACCAGTGCGATGGTGGGATTTTTCTGAATTCATCTTAGCAGATACTCTCCAAGCTAGCTTCTTCGGCCATCCCAGAGATTCTGTGAGTTGCCCAGTATTTTCCAGTGAATTCCTTTTCTCCTTAAATTGTTAAACTTATTTCTACTGAGTGTAACTAAGAACTGTAACTGATACACTGGCCTCATTTCTTTTCCTGTAAATTGCCTACTTGTTATTGCCTTAGGACCTTTGCTCCTCATTTTCCCTCCGCCCTGACCTCACAGGACTGGTTCCTTTGTATCCCTCAGCATTTAGGCAAATATCACCCTGTAGAAATAGCTGTGATCCCCCACCTATTTGATAATTCTTTATCAAATATCCATTTTTATTTCTTTTTTAAAAAGGATTTATTTATTTCAGAGGGAGAAAGAGCATGAGAGGGGAGAGGGTCAGAGGGAGAAACAGACTCCCCACTGAGCAGGGAGCCTGATATGGGACTAGATCCTGGGACTCCAGGATCATGAACTGAGCCAAAGGCAGTTGCCAAACCAACTGAACCACCCAGACACCCACATTTTTATTTTCTTCACAGAACTTACTAGGTGAAATTATTTAGCTCACATATATTTGTTTTCTTGTTTATTTCTTCTCTGCCCCACAAAAAGAAACTGCAGAAATTACCTTGCCTGGGGGCGCCTGGGTGGCTGAGTGGGTGTCTTCGGCTCAGGTCATGGTCCCAGGATCCTGGGATTGAGCCTCACATTGGGCTCTCTGCTCAGCAGGGAGCCTGCTTCCCCCTCTCTCTCTGCCTGCCTCTCTGCCTAGAGATCTCTGTCAAATAAATAAATAAATCTTTAAAAAAAAATTATTTTGCCTGGGGAAGTGCCTGGCACATGGCATGAGCACAATATTTGCAAAATGAATGAAAGAAGTTTATACTTTTCTCTTAAAATTAGGAGCATCCTTTGAATATTCATCAACAGGAAATTGGTTAAATAAACTGGGGCACACCATGCAATAGGATATTATGAACCTATTAAAAAGATGGGGTACATTTTCTATGTCTTAACGTGGAAAGGATTCCACAACACTGTTAAGTAAAACAGTCAAATGTAAATGAAAGTAAATATAAGGTGATATTTCGTATGTGTAAAATGCCTAGAAATAATATGGGAAGATACTAAACAAATTGTTAAGAATAGTTACCTGAGTATAATGGGAAGTCTAGGGTAGAAAGAGACCCCCCGACCTCTTGCCTAATTATTGAAACAATCATGCATGCATAGAGTCTTTCTTTTGGTTTCAAATAAATTGTCCAAAAAATAGATTTATTAGAAAAATATTAAGGTTTGATATCCTTTGTAATGAAAGGAAAAGTTGAACACTCAACTACTGAAAGGGCAGAAATGATTCGGGGGGGGTCTCAAAAACTCCCAGAAACAGAGATGTAAAATTTTTCAGATCTCTTTCTACTAGTCTCTTGCCTCAGTTTCTCTATGCCTCTCAGCTTCACTCTATCTCAGTGCTATACTTCTGTTATCCAAGTCTCATGCTGGGGATGGTGGCTAAACACTGGAGAAAGCCGCCCTCTTCAGATTTATCGAAGACTTCTTAGAACCATCATAGAGCCTGTGCACTTACCTGCAAGTCTGTCATAGGTGAAAGAGGAAGTAGCAAGGGGGATGGTTTGTGAAAAACCACCTACCTGACATTCAAACTCCTGCTCTGAACTCTCTTGCCTCCACAGAACACATTTAGAATAATGTAAATGACGCAAGATTCCAGTGTTGGATACATACGGTGAGAACCTTTTCCTTGTCATTAGGGTAATTGACTCTGTCTTCTACATCACCCATGTCCTTATCTTCCCCACAATCTGTAGGCAACAGCTCATCTTTGAGCATTGTTGAGAAGCCTTCCACAAAAAATTTGGGAGTCATATGTAACTCTGAAGAGGGACTGCCAATAGCTGCAGTACTATATCATTTTTTATGGTCTTGGTTAAATCTCAATCACATTTATTTATATCATTGACATTTTTACAAAATATTTTTGCCCAAATCAGTTAGTCCCATCAAAATCCACAAGGTAATATTTTAAACTGTTGATATATTAGAAGAGACTACCTGCTGGTTTGTTTTATTTCAGTGTCTTAAAAGAATAAAGGATTATTGCTTTCTCAAAGCAACTCAAATGTCAATCAACTGATGAATTGATAAACAATACGGGCATATCCATACAACGGAATATTATTTGGCCATAAAAAGGAATAAAGTACTAATACATGCTACCTTAGAAACATTATGTAAAGTGAAAAAAGCCAGGCACAAAGGACCACATATTGTATGATTTCATTGATATGAAAAGCCTAGAATAGGGAAATCTATAGAAACAGAAAGTAATTACTAGTTGCTTAGGTCTTGGATGGGGAGAAGAAATGGGGAATTCAAGGACAACATCTAAGCAGTGTGGGGTATCTTCATGGCAATGAAAATGTTCTAAATTGATGTGGGTGCTAGATGCATGATTCTGTGAAGACATTGAAGGACAACGAATTGTACACTTTAAATGACTGAATTTTATAGCATGCTCATCATCCAGCAATAAAGCTGCTTTTAAAATACATTTTAAAAATGTGTTACTGGGGCACCTGGTGGCTCAGTGGGTTAAAGCCTCTGACTTCGGCTCAGGTCATGATCCCAGGGTCCTGGGATCAGGCCCCACATTGGGCTCTCTGCTCTGCGGGGAGCCTGCTTCCTCCACTCTCTCTGCCTGCCTCTCTGCCTAGTTGTGATTTCTCTCTGTCAAATAAATAAAATATTTTTTAAAAATGTATTCCTATAAAATATAGAAAGAACTTACAAAACTCAATGCCCAAAAAACAAATAATCCAATTAAAGAATGGGCAGACGACATGAACAGAAATATTTCCAAAGAAGACATACAGATGGCCAATGGACACATGAAAAGATGCTCAACATCACTCATCATCAGGGAGAAAAGCAAATCAAAACTACAATGAGGTATCACCTCACAACTATCAGAAGGGCTAAAATCAACAACACAAGAAACAAGGTGTTGGTGAGGGTGTAGAGAAAAAGGAACCCTCATGCACTGTTAGTGGGAATGCAAACTGGTACAGCTACTGTGGAAAACAGTATGGAGGTTCCTCAAAAAGTTAAAAATAGAACTACCCTGTCATCCAGCCATGGCACTACTGGGTATTTAGCCAAAGAATACAAGAAAACTAATTTAAAAGGATACACGCATCTCCATTTTTATAGTAGCATTATTTACAATAGCCAAGATATGGAAGCAGCACAAGTGTCCATTGATTAATGGTTGGATAAAAAGGATGTGCTATCTATATAAGCAATGGAATATTATTCAACCATAAAAAAGAGTTAAATCTTGCCATTTGCAATGACACAGATGGAGCTAGAGAGTATTATGCTAAGTGAAATAAGTCAAGCAGAGAAAGACAAATACCATGTGATTTCACTCCCATATGTGGAATTTAAGAAACAAACAAATAGAGAGGGGCAAACCAAGGAACAGATGCTTAACTACAGAGAATGAACTGATGGTTACCAGAAGGGAAGTTGGTGGGGGGGGGGATTAGTAAAAGGTGAAAGGGACTAAGACTACACTTACTTTGATGAGCACTGAGTAATATACTGAATTTTTGGATCACTATATTGTAAATCTGAAACTGATATAACACTGTATTTTAACTATCCTGGAATTAAAATTAAAAAGTACATAGTGTGTTTAAACAACAAAACAATATGTATCCATAGATAACTGGCAGCACTGTATTTCAGTAAAATTTTATTTAGAAAAATAGGTGGCTGGTCCATGGGCCATAGTTTGCGGACTTCTGTTCTAGAGTAGTAAAATCTTTTCACTGGGTACTGACTTACTAGGAAAAAAATATTGCCTTTTCTAGCCTCTCTTGTAGAAGTTTGTGTACAGCTTCCGGGAATTGCCTTTAAATGGAAAAGGTGTGCTGCTCTCTACATATCTCCATCCTTCTGTTCACTTGAAGACTAGAGCTCTAGCCGCCATCCTGGACCAGGAAATGACTTTGAAAAATGGAAATCACACACAGTGGAGCAATAAGGTAGCAGGAGCCTGGCATCCTCACCCCATAAATCACTGTTCTAACCCCAAGCTAATTTCAACTGAAAGAAAAATTATATCATATAAAAAGAAAAATAAATAACTTTTATTTTGGTGCTTTCTGTTACTCTGTGCTCACAGCTAAACTTAGCTCCTACTACTAAAGTCTCAAGGAATTAAAAACCAACTCTGCTTCCTAAAGGGACTCAAGTAGATATTAGGGGACATTCAATATCCAGTTCTATAGACATTATCACCTAACTCCATGTGTGTGTTTTCTTTTTTAAAGATTTTATGTATTTATTTCACAGAGAGAGAAAGAGATCACAAATAGGCAGAGAGGCAGGCAGAGCTAGGGGGAAGCAGGCTCCCTGCTGAGCAGAGAGCCCGATGTGGGACTCGATCCCAGGACCCTGAGATCATGACCTGAGCTGAAGGCAGAGGCTTTAATCCACTGAGCCACCCAGATGCCCCCTTGTGTGTGTTTTCTTAACAGCATTTCATTCCTACACTTGCTCTTAGCCTAAAGGCAAAGAATTGATTGTAGCATTTCATTCTAATTTTACCGGCCTTTTGATCTAGTGTCTTGCAACTACTTGGGTTCATATCTGTAAGAAAGATCAGGAAGATACATTCTCTGACTAGCCAATCCTTTGTAACTTTAAAAAAAAAAATGTCAAACACCGTAATTACAGGCAGCACCATATCCAACAGTTCCACTGTTTATTAAATCCCCATTCATCCAAGTCATGATCACGGTGTACACAGTCTATTGTGGGGTTCTTTATGGGTCCAGTAATGTGAACATTAGCTTGTCAATTCCTCTGCTCTACAGGACAGAAACCAAACTAAACCAAACCAAAACAAAACCACCAGCACAGGCCTCTCATGGGGTTCAACTTTACCTTGACACGATTAAAATAATGTCTGAAGAGCTTATGTTTACTTTTGTTCATAATGTTTACTTTTACTTTTACTTTTGTTCATAAAAAGATACAGGACTTCAGTGTCACAAATGTGTATCTTCTCCCTAAGGATGTGAGGCATGAAACAGCTAATATTTTCAAGACTCCCCCCCACTTAATAAAGTATCTCTGTTTCAGAGTTACCCTGGTACGTATCGAATGCCTGTGTCCCCTTAAAATTCATATGTTGAATCCCTAACCCCTGAACGTTGCTATATTGGGAGAGGAGGCCTTTGAAGATTTACGGTTAAATAAGGTCACAAGGGTGGGTCCCTGATCCTATAAAATTAGTGTCTTTATAAGAAAAAACATCAGAGATACCTCCGATCCCCGTCTCTCTCCTCACCCAGGCAGGTAAGGACACAGCAAGAAGATGGCCATCTGCAAGCTAGGAAAAGAGTTCTCACCAGAAATTAAATTGGCCAAACCCTTAATCTTGGACTTCTTGAGAAAATAAAGTTTTGTAGTTAAAGCTACCCAGTCTGTGATACAATGTTATGGCAGTCTGAGCACACTATACACACTCCTAAAGGATGGTGTGGAAAAGAAGGTCCTGCTCCAGCACATTTTCCAATTATGCCCTGACAAAATCCACTTTAATACTGACATAATCATAAACTGGCTTCACATAGTCTGAGCCTACTTGATATTTTGACTTGACTCTTATTCTCATGGGTGACTTGGTGGATTTTGGAGGTTCTCTGCTGGAGTGCCTTCTGACTGTAACTCCTGTGACAGGCAGAATGTCCAACCATCCTGAGTGGTCTGGGACTGAGGGATTCCTGAGACTCGGGACTTTTGGTACTAAAACAGGGAGAGTTTCAAGCAAATTTGAGCAAGCTGGTCATCCCAGATAGGCAACACATTCTATTTCCCCAGTTACTGCTCCTTCCGTAGCTCCCGATTTTCTGATAATCCACACCACATGCGCCCTCTGTTGGAAGTCCCATTTCCCTTCCAGGAAGTCCTTTTAGGCGAGAGTCAAAAGAGCGCCAGGCCAGCTCTCTCTCTCATGTGGTACATATTTGGTGCACAAGAAACACTCAAACATCATTTGCCTGGACAAACTATGGAAGTCACAGCTGATTCCAACCTAGCAACTCTCCTTTACTCCTCTGCCCAAACTTCTTACTGGCCCATTCTCCCTACCCTGGGATTTCTCAGATGTGAGTCAGGCACTACTGTACTTCTGAAAACTCAAGGGACACATATCAAGCCCCCTGAGTAGTGCCACTGAAGTCCCACTCAGTAGACTTGAAGGGGCATGAGGAAGCCTAACAACAATGTAAAATCCTCCTCATGAAATCGCCTCTTTTATAATCTTCTTCTAAGCCTTGAAACTGGTGAAAAGCGCCAATAATTGAAAAAGCCCATTTAGGGACTGCGGTTACCAACTATAGGGAGCAAAACTGCCCAAGGGCCCCAGGAGCTGCCATACTCTGCAATCTTCCACATTTGCACCAAAGATCAAGCTTTCCATGGGCTGATCCGGCCAGTGACTGAGTGCAGCACAGATCATAAGGCAAGCTCCTTCCTAGGAGGATTCCTGGTCATGGCAATTTTGGCTTGAGCATTCTCAGTAGTCTTGCCAAATCCTCCTTAGACTGTACATCAGCCTAGGACAATTCCACCAACCTCTCCGCATCTCTTTCACTGCTTTTAACTTCCATCTATCTGATGGCTCTTCCTGGCTCCCTCCTCATTCTCTCATAAGTGTTTCCTATAATAAAATTCTTGCACATTTAATGTCACCCTAACAACTGCTTTTTAGAAGGCCCAGACTAACATGAAGATATTTCCTTTGAAAACATGTATCTTGTCAGGACCTCACTTGGAGTTTCATAGCTGTTTTATTATAATGTAGCATGCAACACTTCCCGTTCGATATCCACTTATGCTACTAATCATAGGATGATTGAATGATATGGTAAGAGGGAATACTAGGGAAAACGATGAGATTTTACTTTACAGTTGTTGTTGTTATTCAAGCCACTCTAGGTTTTGTCAAAATATATGTCTAATTTGTATAAGTATAAAGCTGAAATTTTGTTAAGGATGATCATAGTGGGTGCTCAATGTGTGAGTGGGAACATTATATATGCAAATCTGTCTGAGTGGGCAACTGGTCTCGTAGGGACTTGGGTGAAAGGGTTGTTACATGCTACCTTAGAATTTCAAAGCAACCTCAACCCCAATATCAGCATTTTCCATTATTTACATGTTCTTCCTTCCCAATCCCTTCTCATTTTTCTCTTCTGTCTTTTCACTGTATTTCTTGTAGTGCCACTGCTTGATAGTTGCTAAAAGGCAACAGTGGGAGCAGACTACAGAAATAGAAAAGAGGAGTGGTTATTTTGCTTTTATCTGAACCTGGTAAGTTGTTTAAAGCTACCGCAAAGAAGGCAGAATAAAAGTAGCTTTTTATACTTGTTCTCCAGAATGTCAAGTGTCTCACATCCCTCTCTCCTCTGTTTTTTGAGAAGTAAAACTTCTGATTGGAATTTTTTTATACAAAGGTGTGGGAAAAACACCTGTACCAAATTTGTATTTTGATAATATCCTGACAAAAAAACAACAACAACAAGAAACAACGCTTTGCCAAGGAAAAGAATTCCTTTCTGTAGTTTGTATCAAAGTCGGTCATTTGTCAAAATGTGACAACATGCCTTTGTCTTCATTATAATTAAGCAGGCAACTAAGAAAGGTTTACTGCGGTCAATTTATTTCCCTATATTAAAAAGAACTGTAGCAGATATGGAAAATAAATAGTAGAGAGAAGAAATAAAATAATTAAACGGCCACTCTTCAAATATTATCATTCTTAATTCTGATGTATTTTTTCTATGCATAATTTATTTTTACAAAAATATTACCTCGCCCCCATGATATCTAGCCATGGGCTCTGACCTCCCCTGAGGTCCTGTGCCCCTAGGACCTCTGACACCTAGGGATCTGAGAGGTTCTGTTCTGGGGAGGTGCTGGTGTGGCTATTTCCCCACCTGATGGCCTCTGCGAAAAAAAGAAAAAGGAAAAAAAAATGACCAAAGTGGGTATTCACACTTCATTATTTGATGGCTGGTTATAGTTAACGGTGACATTAAGGTAGAAGTATTTGTTCTTATATTCTAAAGGAACAGAAGCCAGGAGACACAACTGATTTGGTGGAAAGTCCAAGATAATCGTTGTCAGGCTTTTATTACCGCCAGAGGCTATTTGCCAATAATGACAGGCCTCGAGCCGTTTGAGCAGTCTTGACTTTACAAGTGCCTGACAGGAGTTAAAATGTTTCCCAGCGCCCACGGTCAGGGCCAGTTCCCTCAGTTAACCGGGGGTCGAGGGCAGCAAGAATCCTCCATGTGCAGAGTCAAGGGGCAGGAGACCAAGAGAAATCGCAAGACACCCGGTTAACGATGGTGACCGTGGCACACGGTTCGGATCTCTGTCCACCGCAGAGACCACGGTGGCTGTGGCTTGGCCCTACACCATGGGCAACAACGCTGAGCTGAAGGTGAACGCCCCTGCAGAAGTGGCCTTCCAGCTGCAAGCACCAGGGGGTTGGGGGTTTTTCTAAATGGAAGCATTACGGAGGAAATTTAAAGCACTGGCTCCACAAACTGGGGGATCAGGTCAGCTCCAAGACGAGATGCATTAAGACAAATCACTCGCCCTCTCCTGGCCTCAATTTTCCCATAATGGAAACAATATCATGTCTTCCTCCTGGACCTGTTGTAAAGAAAGGATTTAAAAGGCACGGGAAAGCGGGTGTTGGGCACACTACATAACACGTAACACCCGTTACAAGTAGGTGATGGTAAACAAAACACCCAACCCTACCACTCCACCGCCAGCGTCTCTACGGGACCAGCTTCCGGAGCCTCTTCACTTCACCGAACGCAAATCCCTCCGCGTTCGCGTCACTTCCGGGAGACTCTGGTCGCGACTCCACGAAATACCCGGATGTAACTATCATGGCTGCCATCAGTGGGGGATCGCAGTGGAGTTCGAGTCAAGAGCTGCCCGGAAAGCGCTCAGAGTTGGGGCTTCAAGGAGGCCTGTCAAAGAACAAAAGATGAGATTACTGGGGCGGCAAGGTGCCCCAGACGGCCTGGGAACTGCGCCCCCGCCCTTCCTGTTAACTTGCCGCCAAGTTTTTCTAGAGGAGTCGCTCCTTTTGGCCGGGTGGGGACTCACTGGTTCCTTGGGCCTTTCTTCTGTGCCGGATTGTAGTTTCCGTCACGCCGCTTAGTCTCGGAGTTGCGCGGGCAATGCGGAAGCTGGCCGCGGAGGAAGGGGCGGGGCAGAGATTAGGACGCAGACAGGTGGGGCGCGGTGGGAAATTTGGAGTGGCAGAGGTGTGGGGCGTCCCACTAAGTGCAGGTAGCCTCAGGCCGCTGCCTTCATTGGAATCTGGTTCCGGTCTTTTTGGCCGGATGCACCTTACCATGGGTCTCTCATACTTGGTCATAGGGGTCTTCCCTGCTGACCCAGCCATACTCAGTATTAGATTGATCTTCGAATACTATCCAGGATGTGTGTAGTGAAGTATGCGATTGGTTTAAAAAAAAAAATCCCAAACATAAGAAAACTAAAATGTTGGTTTTAAGTTTCAGAATTCATAGGGATACTTCTCATGTTGAACATTGGGTTGGTTTTCTTTTAAAGTTTAAATTTGGATAATAAGGTAGTGCTTGTGAGATTTTTTAACGAAAGCATTCTTAAAACAACTGGTATGAGAAAATATGCTGATATTTAAAATAGAGAATTGTCGCACTTTGGTACTGTGCAGTTGTCATGAGTGAAACAGCAGGACACGAGAACTGGACCCCATGATGAGACTTTTAATTGCAAGAGGCTTCTGCAAATACAGTAATTCTAAATACAGATATATTCATTTCAGTTAGTTCTCTTTGCAGAGTGGCCCATAGATTTTGTCTTCAGGTGAAACAGGAACAAATGTGAGTTGATTGGTTAACATTTCCCAGTAGTTAAAACTACTATACAAGTGCTTAATTGTGTATTTGTTGCATTCAGAATTGGTTAACATTTCCCAGTAGTTAAACTACTTTTCAAGTGCTTAACTGTGTATTTGTTGCATTCAGATTCTAAATTGAATTTAGAATCTCAGCTAAAACCAGTTTGTCTGAAATATATAATGAACTCAATGTAAACTATACATAAAGAATGTTATTTTATAACAAAAATATAGAAACAAATATGTAAAAACAGTTGTTTCTATAAAACATAGTGTGCCATAATTTGGATTTTCACTTAAATTCCCAAAATTAGAAGAGCTGACCAGAAAGGCTTAAAAAAGAAATGTAGACATGTACCCCTTCTCTAAACATGCCATTGTTTGAACAGAAAACAAAATGACATTGGAAAGTACCTGGGATATGCTTTTATAGTTATACTATATGCGAGGCACTGAATTGATAATGAATGAGAAAATGCTTTATGAAATATAAATTAATAATGGATTATGAACAGTTAGTACTCTCACTCTTTGGACCAAATCAAGTTTAACCTCCAAAACTTGTGGTTGTTGTACAAGTAGTATATACCTGGTTGTAATTGTGTTTTATAGAAAGCAAAAATAAATGAACTGTTTAACATTTGAATATTTGTTCTTGTTGTTTCAGATTGTATTTATAAATGCATTTGAACACAGTGGAGTCCTAAGTAACTTGACAATCATAGTTGGTGTCAATTCTTATTTTTTGTATGGTTTTTTGCAGGTAGATCTACTGGGTTCTTGGCACAATACCATATGGACCTGGACAAAGCATTGTTAAGGTGGAAATTTTTATTGTATTAATCAGTTCAAACATTTGACCACTCTATTTATTTTTCAGTATTTTAGTCAAATAACTAGATGTGGGCTTCATATAGTGAGCAATATTTGTAGGATAATTGGTCACTTTAAATTTCCTACCAAATGTAAATTTTGATCTCAGATAGTTAAGTTTTACAGAGCGCCAACTATATGCCAAACTCTGTGTTAAGTCCTATATATACATTCTCTTACTCAATACAGTATCATGAGTTGATCTGTTAAACTCCTTTTTTTACAGTGGAGAAGCTGAGGCATAGAGGGATTAAGTTCCTTGTCCATGGTCCCAAAACTGGAGCCATATTCTAGAGCCTTTATTTCCATATATCAGAAGACTTTGGTAGAAGAATAAGAATAGAAGTTAGAACCTGGACTCGTACTACCTACCCTGCTTTCTAATTTAGGGCAGGTTATTTACCCTCTCTGAATTTCATTTTCCTCTCCTATAAGCAATGAACACTTTTAACTATTATATTTTACTGAATTGTGAATCATCAAGAATCCTTAAGAGTGCCTTCACCATTGTCTCCCATATTTTCTTCCAAGCCTCCAACACTGTTCTGTGAGTTTTGATGCACATACACAGGCAGTGACAACTCTCCCTGAGTGCAGCCTGGTCTGACCACATTGTAAGATGTGGCTGATTTTACAGTGTCAAAATGTAAAATAATGTGCATCTTGGAATTGTTAACATAGTAGATATCTCTGAGCTCCTTTCAATCCCAATTCTATGACATTTGTGACTGTCTTATTGCTGGCTTACATATATTTTTAATATGAATGATTCAAGATAAAACAAGCTTCTTGGCCGTGGAAAAGCAGGAACCATTCTTGTCTTTTTCATTTCTAAATCTTCAGTACCCAGAACAATGCCTGGCATGTAGTAAATGCTCGGTAAATATTTGATGAATGAATTCAGCAAATCTTAATTTTACATTACAAATACAATTTCCTAAAAAGTTATGCTTGACTTGAATTTGTCATAAAACAGAACAGTATCAACAATGCAACAGTGGTCTTTGTTTCCAAATATTTTTTCTGTGCATTATTGATTGTTACCAAGTGTGTGGTACATTTGTTCTTTGAAGAGATATAGAAAAAATGGACATGTGGCATCAGTTTTTTAACAAGGCATCAAACTTATTTTAAACTAGCAGAAGTATAGGAACACTGATGAATTATATAGAGATTTTCATTTTAACAAAAGTTGGAAAAATGTTATTTGATATTCTTACTAAATTTTTATGAGTATTCTGGAAATGATTAAACATACCATCCTTCCAAATATACAAGTAATGTTAAATACATCTGCGTTACGAATGATAAAAGTAATTGAAAGATATTTTGAAACTCTGTGAACAGGCAGAAAAGTTTTAGGGTGGCTAAGTGTAAGATAATGTAACTAAAGAGATTATCCCAACTATATTTATATAGTCTGATGAGGTCTGTACTTTCAGTTAGAACCAGAAAGGGTACACAGTAATTATTGCAGAGTTCTAGACTATTCTCTGGTAATAATCAGTTAAATGTTCTGCTGTGGCCAGAAAAGCCAACATGTGAAGGATCATCAAAAAAGGATTTTGGAAAATCAACAAAAAATATCTTACCTTGAAACAACACAATGGTCTTTCTAAACATAAAGGTACAGGCAGTTATTTTATATTCATGAAGGATAGATCTAGAATGTTCAAAATAACTTAAATCCTTAAATATTACTATAGATACTATTTTCCTTACATAATTCTGGGAAAACTATATGCCTACATACTTAACTTTTAAAGACTAAAATAAGTAACTAGTAAAGTTTACATAGCTACTAACATTTCTGCCACTAAAATAAAGCTCTCCATCATATTACAGCATATAGTTACTGGACGAACATTCACCACTAACTTCTCTCAATTTCCACTATCAATTTGCTTTTCTCAGGGCACCTTTTCATAGAAAACAGTTTTTATTCTTTGTAAGTCATAACCTGTGCAATAATGAGGAGGGAGTAATTTTCACTTCTCTTAATACTTATTCCCTTGCACAGGATGTGTCAGTGTATCCTTTCTCAAAGCCCCAAACTCAAAGGAGAGTAAGACCAAGGGCCCACAAGACATTACTAGTTCAAATGGAATAATACATTTTATGAGGTTTTTATGAAAGTTTCTGTGTATCGATTAAAGGCTTATTCCTCTACAGTTTTAGAGAATTGAAAGAGGAGTGATATTTATCATTAAATTTGGGACAAATATGTTCACTGAGTTCAATAACGGAAGAATTTTTTTTTAAGTACCTAATGGTAATGCTTTGTACCACCTCAAAAAACTTTTTCTTTAAAATTTCTACTATTTTCATCTCTTTTTTCCCTCCATTTCTTTGCTTTCCTATAAATAAATCACAGTAGACTCCCTCCCCTCTTCCTGAGCTGCCAACCTGCCCCACTCCCTGCCAGCTGTGATTTCATATGACTTCATCTAGGATAAAATCTTAGGATACATTTATCTTGTTTTGTATATTTTCTCCACATGTTTAAGAATTTATATCAAGTACATATGATTTGGAAAATCTGACATTTGGATAAAACAAATATAAATCAAAATAATAAAATCAGGCATGGTACACTTGAAACTAGAAACAAAATTTTAAAATGTTCTCTGGTTGTTTACCTATAGCAAAAGTGAATGTATATGTGTAAGTATCACATTTTAACACTAGGGCAAGTAAATCTCTCAGAAGCTTTTAGAGAAGGAATACAAATGGAATGCTGCTAATTCATTATTGTGTTAGTTTGGTATATTGAAGGTTAAGGGTTTTACAAGTTCATTTAGCAACCTTATTCTTCAAATCCTGATTTTTCCCTTTGAGTTTTCAACCATGACTTATTTTTTTTTAAAGATTTTATTTATTTATTTATTTGACAGACAGAGATCCCAAGTAGGCAGAGAGGCAGGCAGGTGGGGAGGGAGGGGAAGCAGGCTCCCTGCTGAGCAGAGAGCCTAATGCGGGGCTCCATCCCAGGACCCTGAGATCATGACATGAGCCGAAGGCAGAGGCTTTAACCCACTGAGCCACCGAGGCGCCCCTCAGCTGTGACTTATTTTAATAGAGGTTGTTTAGAAATAATATGCTGCAAGTTGGTGAAGAAATACTGCATCTCCTTTCTAATACTTACTAAAAAATCAATTTTGGGGGGTGGAGGGATGTGGTAACTGGGTGATGGACATTAAGGAGGGTATGTGTTGTAATTAGCACTGGGTATTATATGAGGCTGATGAATCACAGACCTGTACCCCTGAAACAACTAACACATTATATGTTTTAAGAAAATAATTTTTAAAGTAATCTCTACATTCATCATGGGTCTTGAACTCACGACCGCAAGATCAAGAGTCAGATGCTCCACCGACTGAGCCAGCCAGGCACCCCACAAATCTTTCTTTATAGTTAGAACTTAAGGGTTGATGACTCATTTTCAGAAGCAGAAAATTCTTTTTATGCTTTGTCTTCTAATTTGGTGATTGTAAGAAGTCTCTTGTTTAATGACATTTAGGAATGCATGCATAAACAGGGCTGAGAGACAGACATGAAAAGATCACTCACTACACCTGGCCAACCCTGGAAGTACCTATATGAGAATGACATTTAAACACATAAGTGCAAGGAAGGATGACCTGTACAGTGGTGAAAGTATGTATAGGGTAGAGAGAGACACAGGTGATCCTTTCAGAGGTCTGGAGAGCATGGTAAAAGGGGGAGAAGGGCTTCATAGAGCTGTGATGACTTGGATAGCCAGTCTCCTTTGAGGAAGCATTCTAAATAATTTGGTGGCTGTGTCTTTTAATAGGAACAGTATTAACATAGGGCAGGACAGTTTATCACTGTACTGGACTCCTAAGCGATGTAAATATTTAGCATCCTTGGCTCTGTGGTCTTTTTGTACCAACTAGCCTCAGTTGGGACCATGAGGAGCAGTTGGCTTGCTTTCTTCTCAGTTCTGATATTTATGCATACTCACAGTCAGGCTGCATTGCTTTCAGATGCTTTCTGTCCATGTGTGTCATTCTCATTCATTCGCTGCATTCTCCAAAGACCCAGTGTTAAGCCATGTGGTAACCAGGTGATATCCTGGTCTCTTGATTGCTTGAACTTCTCAAATTCAATGACCTTTGCCTTTTCTATAAAGCCACCCATTTCCTGGACCTTGTCATCACTTATGTTCAATTTCACCCTTAAAACCTTAAAATAAACTCTTCTACTTTCTGCCCATCTCCCCAGCTTCCTAATTGAATGACTTCCAATGCATCAATACTTGAACTTCAAGAACTCCAGGCCCTTCACTTTGCTACTCTCCCTACCAGTTTCTTCTCCTTTTCACTTCCCATCACTCCAACCACTGCACTCTTGCACTCTTGTCCTTCTGTTAAACCTTTTCAAGAAAACCCAACTGTAGGTCAGAAGTAATAATAGTAGCTAACATGGGGCACCAGGTGGCTCAGTGAGCTAAGCTTCTGCGTTCAGCTCAGGTCATGATCTTAGGGTCCTGGGATTGAGCCCCACATCAGGCTCTCTGCTCAGCAGAAAGTTTGCTTCCCCCACTTCTCTGTCTCTCTGCCTACTTGTAATCTCTGTCTGCCAAAGAAATAAAATCTTTAAAAATAATAATAGTAGCTAACATATACTGTATACTTGTATTCCCAACACTTCTCTAAATCTTTCTAACAGCCCTATGAGATAGGCATTACCATTCTTTTCATTTTGCAGATGAGAAAACTAAAACACAATTTCTATCTACTAAGTGGTATCTCTACAATATGAACCCAAGCAGTTTGCCCCCAGAAACCATGCTCTCTATGACCACTTTAGACTACCTTCCAAATCAGCTGTCTTCTGTGCTTCCATGCTTGGACAGCTGAGCTGTTTTAGGGACCGAGAATGGGCTTGGCTAGTTGGACAGTGTTGAAAGTTCTCACCTTAGCCCTTGGTTCAGTAACTACCCTCATGGTTAAGTTTCAAGCCAAGCTGGGAAGCATAGAGGGAAGTAAAGTGATTGAGTATTTAATGCCCTCAGCTACTTCTGGGTGTCTGTAGCCAGAGGGACTGGAGAACTAAAGAGAATATTTATCCGTGTGGGAGTTGGACATGACTAATAACCTCTACTTGATGACCAGGTAACTACTGAACTTGAGAGACTGAACTTGGCTTTTTCTGCAACAGGGTAGACAGGAAGGAGAGTCCTCCATCTGTTTTGAGAACAGTCACTCTCACCGTTTTTTCTTCTGGATTTCTTACTCTAGGTGTCCTCTTTTTGTCATGGATTTGTTGACCCTGGTGTTATCGCTCTAAGTGACAGGATCAAGCTTTTGAAAGCAGATTGCTTCAGTTACTGGGCCTACCTGTGTAGCCGTCTAAGTAGTTATTTTAGGGCTTTGGTGGTTCCCTGTACAAAAAAACCCTTGCCTGTTGCCATTCTCAGGTACTTAAAAGGCAAACTTTTATTTTCTATGTATTTAAGATGATACCAGTGACTTCTTATCTTTAACATTAAATACACCAAAATTTCTGTATGTACTACATATCGAAATTTTATCTTCGCCATGATTCTGAACCTGAATTTAAGTTACGCAATTTCAAGAGAGAAGATAGCCTCTAGGGAAGTAGGGATTTTTCTTAGAAACCCTTTTCTGCTTAAAAGACTTTCTAGAGAAAAGAAAAGCGTTGGAGAACATTAGTAGTCCAACAAATTTATATTCATGACTTTGCCTGGCAATTCTTCCCTGTTTCGCATTTTCCACAGGAGCGGTTTTAAACTTCTGCCCACCCAAGACCGTCCCCATTCTGTCCACCAGGCCCTGTACTCCTTCACTCAGCAGGTTATTTCACTTCTCCTTTTCTTGGAGAAAATAGAAACAATAAGATGGAATCTTTCTCAAATTAGTCCCGCCAAACCATCATACATACTTAATCGGTACCCAGTCTTCGTTCTTCCCTCCTTTCACAGTGGAAAAAGTAACCCTCTTCTGATGCAAGACTCTGGCTCCCTTCCCAGTCCCGCTTCCTAGTCCGGGTTTTCTTTACTGATCTGTGGCTCCTTCCCATTGGCATTTAGGTATTTTCAAGTCTCTTCTATCTTAAAAAAATAAAACCTTCCTATAGGAACTCCTCATTCTCTATTCTGTATCTTCTTCACAGACATGGTTTATTTATTTATTCATTTATTCATTTATTTATTTTTAAAGATTTTATTTATTTAGTTGACAGGCAGAGATCACAGGTAGGCAGAGAGGCAGGCAGAGAGAGAGAGAGAGGGAGAGAGAGAGAGAGGAGGAAGCAGGCTCCTTGCTGAGCAGAGAGCCCGATGCGGGGCTTGATCCCAGGACCCTGGGATCATGACCTGAGCCGAAGGCAGAGGCTTTTAACCCGCTGAGCCACCCAGGCACCCCTGGTTTATTTATTTTTTAAATTAACATACAATATATTATTTGTTTCAGGGGTACAGGTCTCTGATTCATCAGTCTTACACAATTCACAGCACTCACCACAGCACATACCCTCCCCAAAGTCTATAACCCAGCCATCCCCCTCCCTCCCAACCCCCTCCCCTCCAGGAACCTTAGTTTGTTTCCTGAGATTAAGGGTCTTATGGTTTGTCTCCCTCCCAAGTCCCATCTTGTTCAATTTTTCCCTCCCTTCCCCCATGACCTCCCCCAACCTTGCTTCTCAAATTCCTCATATCAGAGAAATCATATGATAATTGTCTTTCTCTGACTGACTTACTTTGCTTAGCATAATACCCTCTAGTTCCATCCACGTCATTGCACATGGCAAGATTTATTTTTCAGTGGCTGCATAGTATTCCATTGTATGTATATACCACTTCTTTATCCATTCATCTGTTGATGGACATCTGGGCTCTTTCCATAGTTTGGCTATTGTGGACATTGCTGCTATAAACATTCGGGTGCATGTGTCCCTTCGGATCACTGTATTTATATCTTTAGGATAAATACTCGTAATGTGATTGCTGGGCCGTAGGGTAGCTCTGTTTTCAACTTTCTGAGGAACCTCCATGCTGTTTTCCATAGTGGCTGCACCAGCTTGCATTCCCACCAACAGTATTGGACGGTTCTCCTTTCTCCGCATCCTCACCGATAGCTGTCGTTTTCTGAATGGTTAATTTTAGCCATTCTGACTGGTGTGAGGTGGTATCTCACTGTGGTTTTCATTTGTAATTCCCTGATGCCGAGTGATGCTGAGCACTTTTTCACGTGACAGACATGGTTTATGAAAGACTTGTCTCTATCCATTGTTCCTTACTTTGTATTCCTATTTATTCTCCAGCCAACTGCAATATTTTACCTTAACTGAAGCTATCAGTTGTAAAGGTCTCCAACTACCACTCTGTTTCTAAATCCACTGTGCACTTCCAGACCTTATCTGACTTGACCTTTCTTCAACAAATGACACTTGAACCACTCTCTTCTCACCGATCTTCTTCTTCTTGGCTTCTGTAACACCATTGTTTTTCTGGTATCAGATAACTTACTTCTCCAGTCATTCCTTCTTAGTATCTTTAAGGGCATCTGTTCATTTTCTTTCTCATTCTCTTACTCAGGTCTTTACTAAGCATCTCTTACACTCCAGGCACTCTACTAGGTGCTGGTGATAGAATCTGACATAAAATCTGGAGTCTTTCTCCAGAAAAATGCACTTCCAAACATAAGTCAAAATTTAGCATATGTTTTCAAGCATTTCATGATCCCTAAATACCTGTTCATCACTGTAGATTAAGAGACCTTGCCTTGGAACTTCCAATTGCCTTAGTAGAAGCTTTTACAAAAACATTAAAAAGAAAACAACCTGATTAAATTTAAAAGAAAAGGCTCAGAAAATGAAAATGAAGGCAGTTTTTCCCAGAGGGGAGATTTTGTAACCATTGGACACTTCCTCTAAGATGTTAAGATTAAACCAGTTCTTCCAATGTAATATTTGTGGACAAGCAACTGTTTCCCTACTCTCCAACCCTCCACTCCTATATGCCTTGCTTGGTGTCACAAGAATAGAATTCAGGAAAGTCTTAACTCATCCTTAAAAAGGAGAAAATGGGGGCACCTGGGTGGCTCAGTGGGTTAAAGCCTCTGCCTTTGGCTCAGGTCATGATCCCAGGGTCCTGGGATCAAGCCCCGAGTTGGGCTCTCTGCTTGCTAGGGAGCTTGCTTCCCCCTCTCTCCTCTGCCTGCCTCTCTGCCTACTTGTGATCTCTGTCTGTCAAATAAATAAATAAAATTTTTAAAAAATAATAAAAAAATAAAAAGGAGAAAATGAAATTCTAGAGTTGGTATTATTACTTTGAAATTAGATTGAATAGGATTCTAGTCTCTACTAGGGTTCAAATGATGCATAGGATGTCAGCTTCAGAGAATGGGGCAAGCAGGAGGCTGAGTAATTCCTCACCTGATGAAGTTATTTCCAGTGACCAGAGAAGGAAATGGTGCTGATGTTGATATCCTGTGGTCACAAGTAATAGAACATTTACATTCTGGGTACTATCTTTTAATGCCATCCATAGTCTCCCACCAGCCTTGAAAATGTGTGTGTGCTGAGAAATCCACCTGTGTCTTCTCATTACATGTTTTTTTTCTTTTAAGATTTTATTTATTTATTTGACAGAGAGAGATCACAAATAGGCAGAGAGGCAGGCAGAGAGAGGGGGAAGCAGGCTCCCTGCGGAGCAGAGTGCCCAATGCGGGGCTTGATCCCAGGACCCTGAGATCATGACCTGAGCTGAAGGCAGAGGCTTTAACCCACTGAGCTACCCAGGCACCCTCATTACATGTTTTTTTGTTTGTTTGTTTGTTTTGTTTTTTTAAAAGATTTTATTTATTTGTTTGACAGACAGAGATCACAAGCAGGCAGAGAGGCAGAGAGAGAGAGGAGGAAGCAGGCTCCCTGCTGAGCAGAGAGCCCGATGTGGGGCTCGATCCCAGAACCCTGAGACCATGACCTGAGCCGAAGGCAGAGGCTTTAACCCACTGAGCCACCCAGGCGCCCCTCATTACATGTTTTTAAAGGAAGAATCTTTTAGTCACAGATTCCATATCAGAGTTCCTTTGATCACTGGAAAAAAAAACAGGAAAAACAAACAAATGGTAAGGTTTGTGTTTCTTTTGGGACTACTGTGTATGAGATAAAATGTTCGCCTTTTTTTTTTTTTTTTTTTCCACCTAATACATGTATAGAGCACCCACTGCTGTGCTCAATACTGGGCATGTAATGCTGAGTAAAAATAGATAAAACCCCTGCTCACAAAGCTTATAGTTTGGTGTAACAGATCACCAGTAACCAGACAACCACACAGAAATATCAAAATGCAGATTTAACAGGTAGTAGGGTGAAGCAAGGTTATATGAGAGTCTGTATAACAAGAGAATTTGACTATGTTAGGAAAGTCTTAAAATGATGCTCAGGCTGAAGACCGACTAAATGTTATCTAGGTGAAGGAGGAAGAAAAGTGTTCCCTAGATAAAAGGGCTAGAATGTGCGAGGATCTCTGACAGAAGAGAATATTCAGGAAAAAGGTAGGAGAAAGGTTGGATGGCTACAGGGGAGAGAGGAAGAGGAAATGAGGCTTGAAGTTGGAGTTGAGTTTTAAGAGGATCTCCTTGGCTGAGGTTGAAGAAAGGACGGGACCCAGGCAGAGGACAGGTGAGAAAACCAGTCACCCAAGTGTGAGATGATGGCTGGTGGGGATGGAAACATATGGGAAGAAGTCGATTGTATTTGGTAATTCATTCTGAGTTTCAATACTGGATTAGATTGTGTATATATTTTGCTAATAGTTTAAGAAACTAGATTTTGATTTTTCCTTTTGGCAGTGAAATAAGAATTACTGGTTAAAAAAAAAAAATATATATATATGCTTTTAAAAAGTTATGGAAGGCCACACTGGGACACAGGTTAGACCCTCCTTGAAGCTTAATATATACACTGAATATGAGAAACTCAAGCCTTGAATTGGAGAAAACTGAGTCAGGGACCTTTAAGATTCAGCCTCCAGATTGAAAAGAATCTCTATAATTTTAAGAATAAGACTAATATTTATTTGAGAGAGTGAGAGGTAGTTTGAGGGGAAAGGGGATGAGGGAGAGGGAGAAGGAGGAAGCAGATTCCCCACTGAGCACGGTAGTACCTTGGACTCCATCTCAAGACCCTGAGATCCAGACCTGAGTCCAGATCAAGAGTTGGACACTCAACCAGCTGAGGCACCCCGGCGCCCCAAGAGTAAAACTAATTTTTATAACCAAATTTGAGATTATTTAGCTTTTTGGATGACTTAATGGAACATTATTTCGTTAATATTTTAAGTGGTTCTCCCCCCCTTCTGTAACTGTACTTACCTGTAATTTAATGCATTGAATTTAAAGGCAAATTTAGATATGATTTTTTAAAGATTATAGACCTATGGTAAAATTGTAGGGAGAGGGTGTTTATCTTCCCGAGCACATTTTCATGGTAGTAAAGGTTTGTTGCGTTTTTCACTACGTGCAACCAGCAAGCTTTGAATAACAGGGACACTTACTGCGTCTGCCTGTCTGACTGAGTCTGTAGGATGTACAGTTGCTTACTACTAATTGGTACAGGACAGTCCTAGATTACAGCACTGGGTGGGTTGGTATAATTAGCGGGATTTTATTTTGGGTCCAACCGCAGGGCAGCCTTCAGGGTTGGTTGTCTCTGCTCACAGGCCTCATGATGTCATCAAGGACACAGACTCTTTCCAGCGCTTTCTGCCATCTTTCGTATTGTGTGGGGAAGTGTGTAAGTCTGATGTCAGCCTCAAGCTGTAGCAAGATGGCTATGGCAGTTAACAGACATCAGACCCAGACCCAGGCCTCCACTTCTCTGACGCTTCTCTGACACTCCACTTCTGTGACACCACTTCTGAGGTTCCCATTCTGATACTGCGCATTGCATACTGCCAGGGGTATCCATAGGCCTCTTTTGATAATGAACAAATTCCTCACTCATTGCTGGCTACTTCTGAGGACTTGTCCCAGGACCTGACACCCTTGCCAGTAGAATTCTACACTGAATAGATTGAATCTGTAGGTTTATAAATTCCATTCTTTTCTGCAGTTGTATGCCTCCTGAGAGGCTTGACATTAAGGCCCTTTTCTTCTCTTTCCTACCACCCACCACAGTTCACTGATAAGGCTCCCACTCTTTATCCTGGACTTGCATAATTGGCTCAAAGAACCTAGATCAAAAATAAATTTCCCTCTTGTTCCCATTTTCCTAAGTACCTTTCTTCAAAGGTGTATTCCTTACCTGTCTCATTGTCTTAGGACTAGAATCTTTATGTTCTATTTTTTTAAAGATGTTTTTGTTTATTAGAGAGTGCTTGTGAGAGAGAGAGAGGGAGCGCGAGGGAGAGAGCATGCATGAGGGAGAGCAGGGGCAGAGGGAGAGGGAAAAGCAGACTCCCCACTGAGCAGGGAGCCTGACACGGGGCTCGATCCCAGGACCCTGGAATCATGACCTGAGCAGAAAGCAGATGCTCAACCAACTCAGCCACCCAGATATCCCTAGGGTTCTTATATTCTGTTGTGATTTCCCTCAGGGATTTATCTTGGTTGTTATTTGAAATGGATATTAAACAAAAATTTTAATTCTAATTCCACTGAGAGGCAAAATGAAGTGGCCTTCCCTCTCTCTGCTCTGTTAAGGCTTGCAAAAACAGATGGCTTTGTTACCTGACTCCCTCCTTTGCTCCCTCAACAATCCTGTCTCTATTGCTTCAGGATTCCTGTGGAACGAGCCTCAGAGAAGCTTTTCTGTTATTCCTTAAGAGTTGTCCGCTCCATCTGCCATCCTCAGATAAAACCATTCTGCCTCTCTCCACAAATTCGGTGGCCAGAGCACAGCCTCTCCATCATCCATATTTTACCTCAAAGGAGAATACAGATGCTGATTTTATTGAACTTTGTCCCTATGCCTCCGATTGGCTGGAATGTTACTCTTTCAACTCTGAGCAACTATGCTTCTGATGAGGAAGGATGACCACGTTGATTTAGGGGAGACTAAAGCCAACTTAATTGCCAGCAATGCCATCCTGAACTTCCAGCTGATTGGGTCCAGTTACCTTGCTGGATCAGGTTTCTTGCAGGGACTTAGATCAAATGAGCTGACTTCATTTCTGGTGCTGGTCAATGTGTTTCTTTTGCCAGTTGAAGAATCCAAGTGGGCAACTTCCTGATTGGTACTTTTGGGGGAACTGAATAAGAGGGTATGCATGATTTTTATTCAGTTTAAAGAAATCCAGAGGTCCAAGTATTAAAAGCCTCACTTCCAGGAGCTTTGCAACCCTTGATGTAGGACAAAAGTTGGGCCTTTCATGGCTCAAAGATGCCCCATGGCAAGGAGCCCACAAAGAGGACTTTGTTTGAGACCACTTCCTTGTAGAAGCAGAAAAATCTCTGTCTGGCAAGTTAGCTTTTCATCTCTGTTCATCTCTGCCGTGTGGATTTCTTATGGCATCATGGATTCACAGTGCTACTCAGCATCAGTGCTCCTCCCTGTTAATGGGTCCTGAGAACATGGGCACCCTTTTTTAAAAACAAACTTACTAATATTCATATAATGAAATGCACACAAATGCACACCTGTATAACTTCCACCACAATCGAGATATAGAACATTAGCATTACCCTAAAACGTCTCCATGTGCTCTTTCCCACTAAGTCCTCCCCCACCTAAGTCTCTGGCCCAAGCAGCTGTTGGGAGTAACACCCCTGAGATGACCTATCAATATGGAATAAGCCTGTCTTTCCTAGAATTTCAAACAATTATAGTTATGGATTTCCCCCACTATCTGAAAGCATTCTTCTGAACTCTTTCATAAGCCAAAATGGTGTAAAGCAAAGTAGCATTTACCTTTGATTTATAAGGAAGATTGCTTGAGTTCCCAGACCCAAAAAAGGATGCATCTTGCTAACGGAGGCACAAAATAAATCAGGACAAAGAAAATGCTCACAGACACAGTTCAGAGCTATGGTAGCTTGATGCTGAGATGCCGAGTATAGTTCCCGGGGAGGGAACTTGGCGGAGCCGCTCTTGCTACTGGGGGTATGGGCTGCCCCTGTTAACAGCTTGCTACAAAACAAGCATTGAATGCTATTTTTGCTTTTCACCTCTTCCATCAAAGTGAATATCCTCTCTGGATTTCTTTGGGTTCGTGGAAAAAGGTACTCATGTGGGTCTTTCCTAAAAGCAAAGAAGTGTAACACAAACTTTCAAAAAGTGGGGGACATGACTAGAATGTATTCTATTTGAGGTCTGGCTTCTTTCATTCAGCGTTGTCTTAGAGGTTCATGCGTGTTGTTTATGCATCTGTACTTGGTGTCTTTTTGTTTCTGTGTATTATTCCGCTGTGTGGATGCACCGTAATTTGTCTATCCGTTCACTGGCAATGGGCATTGGATTGTTTCCCATTTGGGGCTAGCTTTTGTTTGGACACGTGTTTTCATTTGTCATGGGCAAATACCTAGGAGTAGAGCACCTGGGTCACGTGGTAAGTGGATCCTTAAATTTAGAGTAAACTGCCAAACTGTTTACTCAGAGTGTGTCACTTTCTCTTTCCGGCAGCAGTATCTGAGAGTTCCTGTTCCTCCACATTCTCACCCATATGTAGTCATTTTAATGATAGCCATGGTAGTGGGTGTGTAGTAATATTGCATCTTGGTTTTAATTTGCATTTCCTTGATGACTGCTGGTGCTGAGGATCTTTTTAATGTGTTTATTGGCCATACTTATATCTTCTTTTGCCAAGGGTACAAATATTGATGAGCAGCTGATTTTACTAGGCGGTGAGACACCCCATCTCATGGTCCACTTGAACTTCTAGAATGGGTGCCAGAGTTGCACTGTCCCTACCCAGCCACACACCCTCTTGGCGCCCTACTTCCTCCCTTTCTCTAGGTTGGGGATCAATAAACTTATTATGTAAGGGCCCAATAATCAGTATTTTAGGCTTTGTAGGTCATGGCAACTTTGTCACAGCTCTGTCTGCTTGTAAAAGGAGCCAGAGGTAACATGTAAGTGAATGAATGTAGCTGGGTGCCAATGAACTGTTACTTATAGACCCTGAAATTGCCCCCAAACAGTCTTTAGATTGTTTTTCAACCATTTAAAAAGGTAAAAATTATTCTTAGCTTGTAGACCTAAGCTTGCCAGACTCTGCTGTGGATGGTCCACACGATCTCACCCTGTCCTTAGTGTGTAGGAGTTGGAGTACAGCTCCCCCAGTTCCTGGTCTGTGTCCTTGGGTATCTCTGTCCCCCTCACTTTTTTTTTTTTTAAGATTTTATTGATTCATTTGACAGAGATCATAAGCAGGCAGAGAGGCAGGCAGAGAGAGAGGAAGGGAAGCAGACTGAGCAGAGAGCCCGAGGCGGGGCTCAATCCCAGGACCCTGAGATGATGACCCGAGCCAAAGGCAGAGGCTTTAACCCACTGAGCCACCCAGGTGCCCCTGTTCCCCTCACTTCTAAAGGAGACTTTCTGGAAGTCCCAAACAATGCTTCCACTTATATTTCATTGGCCAAAACTTAGTCACATGGCCGTGCTGGAGGCTGGAAAAGTCATCTTAGCTACATGACCATGTGCCCAGCTAAAATTTTCGGTTCTGTTACAGTGGCTGAATGGGTTTGGGGGTAAGTAACGTGGTGTATGCTATACACCCCTTGTACACAGCCCTATCCGGTTATTCTCTGAGCCCTAGAATAGGCTCCTGAATTAAACCAAACACCCCTCTGTCACAGCCACCTGCGTGGGAGTTGCCTTGTGGAGCAATGATGTCTGTTAAGTTACGATGAAAAAGAGAAAAAACCCAACAGATTTTAAAGTCAGCGTTGCTCAGTACTATCAGTGAAAACAGTTAGTGTGGACAAAAATGTCATCCCCCAAATCTTTAGAATGTTATCATTTCAGATCTCTTCTGTGATGTTCTATTTTCCATACTTTTCCAAAGTTCTGGATCAGATTCTGAGGTTTCTTCTATTTCTGGTGATGACAATGCTTTGGTGAAAAAATGTCAGCATGGACTTTTTCTATCCTGCTGTTCAGTAAACATTCAAAATAAGGAGGTATGATTATTTTAAATATTTTTGCTTTGGGTTTTTTTTCCTCCCCTAAATGCTTCTCTCTATAGCACCTGACCTTTTAAAAAAATTGATAGTGGTGGGGCGCCTGGGTGGCTCAGTGGGTTAAGGCCTCCGCCCTTGGCTCGGGTCATGATCTCAGGGTCCTGGAATCGAGCCCCGCATCGGGCTCTCTGCTCAGCAGGGAGCCTGCATCCTCCTCTCTCTGCCTGCTTCTCTGCCTACTTGTGATCTCCATCTGTCAAATAAATAAATAAAATCTTTTAAAAAAAAATTGATAGTGGTAACATTTGAGTGGAGGGCGCCTTGGTTGACCATCTCCAGAGGATTTCACGGCAGACATCATCTTATTCAAGATCTTTGACTGCCTGTCTATTATTTAAATAGTATCTAGTTAGATACATGGGAAACTCTTCCAAAGTCAGAAACACTCATGCCGAAATGGCTTCCACAGAGCACACTCCTCTTCAAATGCCCATAGAAGAGGGCGTCCCAAACGTTTAGACATACCATATTAAAAATATTAGGGTGGAAATGGGAGCCTTAGATTATTTGGGTTTAGATGGTGAAGCCTTTCTATTTGGATTAAAATAACATCCTTTTATACTGTTATGGAACAAATAGAACATATTTTGTTAACGATTTATTTACTATGATTTTATCATGTTTCCAACGGTTGGCAAAACTGCTTTGCTTTTGTGGAAACAGTGAGAGCATGTGTTTGTCTGTTGGAATTCCCTCCTCTTAAAACATGAATACTTACTGTGGCTTTCATCTAGAACTCCTTTGAAGCATGGTGAAGAAGTCAGTCTTCTACTTGATCTGAGATTTTTATTATCAGTAAAAAAAAAAACAAAATTGTATTTTTTAAATTTTAATTTAATTTATTTATTTGACAGAGATCACAAGTATGCAGAGAGGCAGACAGAGACAGAGAGGAGGAAGCAGGCTCCCTGCTGAGCAGAGAGCCCAATATGGGGCTGGATCCCAGGACCCTGAGATCATGACCTGAGCCGAAGGCAGAGGCTCAACCCACTGAGCCACCCAGGCACCCCAACAAAATCGTTATTTTTCCCAATTGTAAAAGTAATCCATATTTAGTGTAGAAAAAGAATACAAAGTTACCAAAGAAAAAAAATAAAATCATCCCCAGTCCCACTGCCCAACACTAACTAGTTAAACCCTTTGACAAACATCCTTTGAGATGATCAAGTTAGACATACCCAGTGGCCTACCCTAAAGTGATTTGTGAATAAGGGAGGGCTTTGAGCCTCTCTGTAATCCAAAGACTGCTTTCGCTTAGCACCTGGGAGGAATATCTATAAAACAGGAGTCTTCCTAAATGGACTCATGGCTAATACTGCAGCATAGACCCAAATAGTCCTTTATGTATTTCTCAAGACCCTTTGGAGAATGCGGTTTCTAGGATGGCACATTATTTTGTGATGCCTTGATAATAGGATCAGTAGAAGTTGTATTTCCTTAAGGGCATGAACGATGTGTCCTTTGGCTGTGTGAAAGGAGAAAGAAAAGGGTGGAGTTAGAGGGTATAATCCCATCTTCTCAGATTATCAGCCATTTCCCTGGTATCTGAAAATTATGAGGCACCTCTGTGAAGAGCAAAGAAAATATTTGCTGAACCACTTTCTTGCTTTCTGTGTATTGGGATGGGATAGTGGTGGTGGCTGGCTAGGATGACTTCTGGGCAGTCATCTTTGTTTTCCCTCTAATGCCAAGCACAAAGCCGGAAGCCTCGTGGTCCAGTAGTAATTAGTAGAAGTATTTGTGGTTGTGTTAAGAATAATCAAGGTCAAGGAACACTTCAGGACATATCGACGCCAGGTCACGTCATATAGGCCACTTAACCACATAAGAGATCAGATCTTAGCCATGGTTGTCACCGCTCTTAGACACGTCACTGGCCCAGTAAGTTGATTTCTAAGAACGGAGGCAGGTCCAGGAAAGATCTGCAGACTGACATGAGAACGTGGCTGGAATCTGTGGGCGCATGCCACCTAGACCTGCACTTTTGTACTGAGGTGGCTTTCTGCTGCCAACGGATGTCTCTTCTGCTATATTGGGAACTTTCTGGAGAAGACACGCATGTACAGTAAAAGCGCTTTGTTTCTGCAGCAGTACACCCCCCCACCCCCGCCTGCCGCCTGCTTCAAAGTTGCCTCCAGTCCTTCTAAAAATGCAGGTTCTTGCTTCTCAGTCCAGATGGTGCTTAATCTGAATCCTTTGGGCTTGAGGTCTAAATGATTTTTCTGTACCCTGTTGTTTGAGAACACGGGGTTAAGCAGTGTCTTCAAGCTTTTTTTTTGACTGTGACATAGTAGTTACAAATGTTTAATGACACAGTACTTATTCCTACTAGGGTACACATTCATCTCTTCTGTTCCCTTCTTTTCTATTCAGTTTGCTGGCTCTGATCCACTAAGTCGATTTCATGACCCACGCCTGCTGAGTTAGAAAATTGAATTCAAGGTAAACAATTTACAACTATGTAAATGTAAATGTAAAACATAAGCATTTTACAACTAGGAAGAATTGAACAGCATACAGAAAATAAAAATAAATGTAAATATAAAAAAATAAAAAATAAATAAAATGCCCCCTCTTTTTTTTTCTCCTTTCAGATTGTAACCAATGTGAAGATTGTCAGAATTCACAGAAGCACAACATACGGCCTACCGGGGCTTTACTCTCGTGCGACTGAACAAGCAAAATCTTTGGGCTTCAGTTTTTCATCATCTATTACATGATGCTAATATTCCCCTTTACATTTCTTAAAAATTCTCAAATGAGAGGAGTGCCTAGGTGGCTCAGTCAGGTAAGCGTCTGACTCTTGATTTCAGCTCAGGTTTGTGGGATCTCAGGGTTGTGGGATCGAGCCCCACTGAACTGTGCACTCAGCAAGGAGTCCGCCTGTCCCTCTCCTTCCCACTCGCTCGCTCTCTCTCAAATAAATAGTCTTTAATGAGATGAAAACTGTAAGGAAGCTCTGTGAACTCTAAATTCATACACTGACATTAACTGTAACACATCAGTGTAATGCAATTACTATAATTATGTCCTTTTACATTAACTTTACTTGAAAATGTTTGGACATCCAGGCACCTCTCTCTTAACACCTGTTGCTTTCTGGACATAACTTATACTCTCCTTGATCTTAGTGGATAGGCTTTAGAGGAAAAGGCACTGCAGAAATCATGTGAATGCTGATGTGAGTATCTGGTTCTTGCTCTTACATTCTGTCTTAGTTGCTTTCATACAAGAGAAAAAGTCCTGGAAAAACACACCTGGGAGTGCAATCTAGATCTTCGGTCTCTGAGATATCTTTGAGATATTTATTTATTTTAGAGAAAGAGAGCATGGGGGAGAGATGGAGGAAGAGAGAATTT
This sequence comes from Mustela erminea, assembly GCF_009829155.1. Lineage (NCBI taxonomy): Eukaryota > Metazoa > Chordata > Mammalia > Carnivora > Mustelidae > Mustela > Mustela erminea. The sequence goes on along the minus strand of NC_045627.1, from coordinate 60,592,156 downwards.
TTTTTTTAAAGATTTTTATTTATTTATTTGACAGACAGAGATCACAAGTAGGCAGAGAGGCAGACAGAGAGAGAGGTGGAAGCAGGCTCCCTGCCGAGCAGAGAGCCGATGTGGGGCTCGGTCCTGGGACCCCAGGATCATGACCTGAGCCAAAGGCTTCAACCCACTGAGCCACCCAGGCGCCCCAGGAAGAGAGAATCTTGAGCAGAACCCCTGCTGAGTGCAGAGTGAGACTCGGGGCTCCATCTCATTGACCCCAAGATCATGATGTGAGCTGAAACCAAGAGTCCAATGCTTAACCAACTAAGCCACCCAGGTGCCCCTCTGAGATATGTTTATTTGGGTTTTTAAAGAAGATGTTATTTATTTATTTGACAGAGAGACAGTGAGAGAAGGAACACAAGCAGGGGTAGGGGGAGAGGGAGAAGGTGGCTCTCCACTTAGCAGGGAGCCAGATGTGGGGCTTGAGCCTAGGACCCCGGGAGCATGACCTGAGCCGAAGGCAGACGCTTAACAATTGAGCCACCCAGGCGCCCCAGAGATATGCTTTTAAGCCTCATAACCAACATCACCTGGTCATTGTTGGAAAAGTGTTTTATCATTTCAAAACATTGAAAAATGGTTAAAATATATTGTATTCATATAATTTAATACTTAAAACTCTCCTAACAAATATTTGGATATATTTTAATTTCATGAAAAATATTTATTGATGTATTTGGAGTAGAAAGTTACATAATTTATATACTGATCATGTAAATATGTATGTGTATAAAGGTGCCAAAAGAAATTATTAGTTATACCATTTTGCTTTATATTTTTTCATTTTTCAAGTTTTTGATGTTGACCAGTGAGAAAAAAGCAATGAGCACTGATAGACAAAAAAGACTTCTCATAAGACCCCATAAACATTGGTATAATGGTAGCATCACTCTGCTTTGATGTATCTTGGAGACTGCCCATTATCAGCTTACATAAATATTTTGTTCTTTTAAATCCCACTGTAATAGTAAAACAAAGTCCCCAAATGAGGAACATTTAAGTTGTTTATAGCCTTTTGTTCTTACTGGCAATAGCGAAATAAATAATTTGTACCTATCTCATTCAATATATATGTAACTCTGCCTGCAGGATAAAATCCTAGAAGTGGAATTTCTGGTTAACATATTTTTGCATTTGTAGTTGTGAACCATATTGCCCAACTGCCCTTCACAGAATTTGCTTCCTCAGACACTCTAATAAGTAAAGTAGGATAAGGCCTACCACCTCACCAACACCGTTCTCAAACTTCAAAATGAAGTTAGGCATCTTTTCTTCAGAGACATCAGTATTTCTTTTTCTGGGAACTGCCTGTTAATATCATTCCGTGTTCATATACTAAGAAAATTTGCTCTTGCCTGGAGATTAATTGCAAATACTTGGCCCATGTTGTTAATTAGTCTTTTAACTCTGATTATGGTGATTTTTGTCATGCAGAAAAAAATTTAATTTTATAGTTTAATTTTATTGTTTCTAGATTTCTTATACATACTTAGAAAGGTAATCCCTTCCTTTAGGTCATAAAATAATTCTTCCAAGGGGCACCTGGGTGGCTCAGTGGGTTAAGCCTCTGCCTTCAGATCAGGTCATGATCCCAGGGTCCTGGGATGGAGCCCTGCATCGGGCTCTCTGCTCAGCAGGGAGCCTGCTTCCCCCCTCTCTCTCTGCCTGCCTCTCTGACCTCTTGTGATCTCTCTCTCTCTCTCTGTCAAGTAAATAAATAAAAAATCTTTAAAAAATAATTCTTCTTTAAATTTTTAATGGGAGATCAATTTTATTTTTCCAGATGTCTACCCCAGAAGATCCAACTCAATTTATTGAACAATCCATACTTTCCTCCACTGACTTGAGATGCTACCTTTATTATGTATTAAATTCCATATATGATTAGGTTTCTTTCTGGAATTTCTCTTGTTTCATTGAACTGTCAGCTCATTTGCCAGTAGTATAGTTACTTATTTATTACAGGTTTGTAATATATTTTAATGTGTCAAAGAGCTTGTCTCCCCTTGGTAGCCTTTTTCAGAATTTTCCTTTTTATTCTTGTTGAATTCATTGTAAAAAATTGGCTTGTGAGGTTAATTTATAGATGAATGTAAGAATTGTCACCTTTATCATGTTGATGCTTCCTGTCTTAAGAATATGGCCTGACTGGGGCACCTGGATGGCTCAGTCAGTTAAGCATGTCTTCGGCTCAGGTCATGATCTCAGGGTCCTGGGATGGAGCTCTATGCCTGGCTCCCTGCTCAGTGGGGAGCCTGCTTCCCTTCTCTCTCTCTGCTCCTCCCCACCACTTGTGCTCTCTCTCTCAAGTAAATGAACAAAATCTTAAACAGATATGGCATGACCTGTTCAAGTATTCTTTTGTGTCAACTCACAAGTATTTCAAGTTTTCTTCTTATTGATCTTGCACATGTCTTATGTTTATTGCTAGACATTTTATCTTCTTTTGGTGCCATTATAATTGATTGTATCTTTCATTAAATCTAACTGCTAGCTGTTTGCACATATGAAAGCTATTTTAATTATGCACCCAGTCAATTTATTGAATTCGCTTATTGTCTGTCATGGTTTTTCAGTTGGTTATTTTGGAGTTTCCAGGTGTACAATCATATCTACAAATAGTGGCAATTTTACCTCCTCCTTTTCAATTATTTTTTTAAGATTTTATTTATTTATTTGACAGAGATCACAAGGAAGCAGAGAGAGTGGGAAGCAGGCTCCCTGCTGAGCAGAGAGCCTGAGGCGGGGCCCTATCCCAGGACCCTGAGATCATGACCTGAGCTGAAGGCACCAGCTTAAGCCACTGAGCCACCCAGGCGCCCCTTCAATTTTTTAAAATATATTTATTTATTTATTAGAGAGCGAGAGAGATCACAGAGGGAGAGGAGAAGCAGACTTGCCGCTGAGCAGAGAGCCCTATGTGGGGCCCAAGCCCAGGACTGGGAGATCACAACCTGAGCCAAAGGCAGAGGCCCAACCAAGCCACCCAGGTGCCCCTTCCTTTTCAATTTTTAAACTGTTTTCTTTTGTCTAGCTGCACTGCAGGCATGTATCAGGGTTTTTTTCTTTTATAATTCTTTAATTTCTGCTTTTATCTTCTTTCCTTCTGTTTTTGCTTGATTTACTTGTTTTTGTTGGCATTTTGACTTTGACTTTAGTCCTTTTATCTGTATTATTTTTGCTGCATTTTCATGGAAGTATGTTTTCTACCATGAATGTACAATGTTAATTCTACATTTGGTTGTTGTTTTCTTATAAGATTTCTTTTTTTTTTTTTTTTAAGATTTTATTTATTTATTTGACAGAGAGATCAGGAGTAGGCAGAGAGAGAGAGAGAGAGAGAGAGAGAGGAGGAAGCAGGCTCCCTGCCAAGCAGAGAGCCCGATTCGGGGCTCAATTCCGGGACCCTGAGATCATGACCTGAGCTGTAGGCAGAGACTTTAACCCACTGAGCCACCCAGGCACCCCTGGTTGCTGTTTTCTTTATGGATTAATACATATCAAGTTTTGTGGAAGTTCACATTAGAGTTTAATATTATCAAAGAAAACTTAAATATAGTAATTACTAGTACACTATTTACTTGGGCAAAGGATATGGGTTAATTTCATCTAATGAATGCAAAAATGGGAATATTTTTGCAGTTTGGAAACCATGGATTTTCTTTTTCTTTAGGTGAGCTGCAAATCAGCTGGCAGCTAGCAAAGAGGCCAGTCAAGGCGTTGTGATCTCAGGCACCCAGATGGGTCAACAAAGAAAACGGTTCCAGTTGTTAAAAACTTTTGAGAAGACTGAGAGATTTGCTATTGGCACAGGCGACATTCTGTCAGTGTCCTCTGTGATCTTGTCCATTGGGTCTGTACAGTTTCCCTTCTCAGACTCTCTCTATCTATGTCAGTTAGAGCAAGCATAATGTTACTATGATCTAGATATCTACTGAGTTTTTAAATTACTGATCTGCCATGGTTCAAAAGTGATGAATTTGTTTCCTACTACCTATATTTTCCTTTTATTTCTCCTTATGTCCTTTGTTGCTTTCACATAACATTGCAAGAATCAAATGTTATTTAATTCAGGGATATTCATTAACTATTCATCTTTACTGTGAATTATAATCTTTAGAATTATATAGCATCCCTTTTTTCTGGTTGCTTTAATACATTTGGGCCTGAATTTAGCCTTGTCTGTTATTAAGATATTGCTTTTTGAGGGTTTTTTTTTCAGTATCTTTTTACTCATCCTGTGCCTTCAACCCTTCAGATTCGTTTTTACTGTAGGTCTGTTAGATAGCATAGATTTGAGTTTTGCTCTGTGATTCAGTCTGAAATTCTTTTTCTCAAGAATTGAATTTAGCCCTTTTACATTTATTGATTTGTATATTTGATCTTACTTCTGTTCTATTCTTATGCTTTTTGTATTTATACCTTCTAAAAATATTTTTCTATATAGACTGTTTGCTTTGTTTTCTGTATTTGTTTTGATAATTAGGAAGGTTTGTACTTTTGTTCCTGTAGTTACCTTTGTAATATCCTGATTGCATAATAACTTCAGTTCTTTAGTTATTCAGCCAGATTTTCAGGATTTGTCATTCCCTTCCATAAGTAATGACAAATGATCAGCTGGATTTCATTAAGATAAAAAACTTATGCTCTGTGAAAGACAGTGTCAAGAGAATGAGAAGACAAGCCACAGTCTGGCAAAGACACATCTAATAAAGGATTGTTATCCAAAATATACAAAGAGGGACATTGGCTGGCTCAGTCCATAGGGCATGCAATTCTTGATTTCAGGGTCCTGAATTTGAGCCCCACATTGGGCATGGAGATTACTTAAAAGAAAAAAAAATGTGGAATACCCAAAATATACAAAGAACTCTTAAAATTGACAATAAGAAAATAAACTGACAGACACCCAGGTGGCTCAGCTGGTTGGCATCTGACTCGATTTTGCCTCAGGTCATGATCCCAGGGTAGTGAGATTGAGCCCCGTGTCGGGCTCTGTGTTCAGCACTGAGTCTGCTAGAGATTCTCTTTCTCCCTCTGCTCCTCCCCGCACTTACATGCATGCACTTTCTAAAATGAGTGAATAAAACTTAAAAAAAAAAAAGAACCCAGTTAAAAATTGGGCTAAAGACCTTAAGATACCTCCCCAGATACACAGATGGCAAATAAACACATGAACAGTTGTTCCACATAATTTATCACCAGGGAAATGCAAATCAAAACGATGAGATTCTACACTCTATGCACCCCTGCACACACCACACACCTATAGAATGGGCAAAACCCCAAACACTGACACCATCAGATGCTGATGAGGATGTGGAGCAATAGGAACTCTCATTCACTGCTGGTGGGAATGCAAATGTACTACCACTTTGGGAGAGAGTTTGGCAGTTTCTTACAAAATTAAACATATTCTTAACCATAGAACCCAACAATCTCACATCCTTGGTACTTACCCCAAAGAGCCGGAAATACACAGGAAAGCCTACATATATTTGGACAGAAGTTTTATTCATAACTGTTGAAACTTGGAAGCAGCCAAGATGTCCTTCAGTAGGTGAATGGATAAATTGTGATCCACCCAGACAATGGCATATTATTCAGCACTAAAAAGAGTTAACAATTTATGAAAAGACATGATGGAAATTTATACATATCCCTAAAGTAAAAGAAGCCAATCTGAAAAGGCTATGTACCATATGTCCCCAACTATATGACATTCTGGAAAAGGAGAAACTATGGAGACAATAAAAAGATTAGTGGTTGCCAGGGGTTGGGGGTGAAGGAAAGCGAAGGCATGAGGAGGGATGAATAAGCAGATTGCAGAGGATTTTTAGCAGTGAAAATACATAGTATATTATAATGATGGAAACATGCCATTATACTTTCATCTAAACCCATAGAATGTCCAGCACCAAGAGTGAACCATAAGGTAAACTATGGGCTTTTAGTGATTAGGATGTGTCACTGTAGATTCATCAGTTGTAACGTGTACTACTCTGGGCGGCACATTGACAACGGTGGAGAATGAGCCTGTGTGGGGTAGTGGGCACATGGGAAATCTCTATACCTTCTTCTCAATTTTGCTCTAAAAACTCCAAAGCTGGTTTTTTTTTTTTTTTAAGATTTTATTTGTTTATATGACGGACAGAGATCACAAGTAGGCAGAGGCAGGCAGAGAGGGGAAAGCAGGCTCCCCGCCCAGCAGAGAGCCTGAAGCGGAGCTTGATCCCAGGACTCCAAGATCCTGACCCAAGCCAAGGGCAGAAGCTTAACCCACTGAGTCACCCAGGTGCCTCTCCAAAACTGCTCTTAAAAAAGTCTTAAAATCATAATAAAAGGAACGGCAGTTGGGTCGGGATAGGGTAGCAGCCTACCCCTACTTTCCCACTGGAAAGCTGGAGCATGGTCTTAATGCTTTCCACTTACTGTATTTTCTATTTATTTTTTTAATCTAAGGGATTTTAAAAATGGATGTGGAGAGATTCCTAAATGAAGATATTAAACTGAGTTCTAGACTCTACCACTGTAACTGCTCCAAAATGATAGTCGCAGCAAGCTAAATTTAAGCTGCTTGAGGTTATAGAGGTTAAGTCTCACAGTGTGCTGGAGGACAATTGATGGATATAAACTTGTTACATGGGGTTCAGAACTGCTTCCACAGTAGAGCTGCCTGCCCTGGCTTAGAATGCCTGTTGTTTTCTTAAATTCGGCCTTAAAGAGCATTGTATATTAACTGACTCTTGAGGTCTGTTGCTAAACCCTGGCACTGTGCCAGAGCAAGGGATAATATAGAAGCCTAATTTTAAAAAAAAAAAAAATGCTTTTTAAGGGTGGAAGTTCTTTTTTTAAAAGAAGATTTTTACTTATTTGACAGAGAGATCACAAGTAGGCAGAGAGGCAGGCAGAGAGAGGGGGGGGAAGCAGGCTCCCCACTGAGCGGGGGAGCCCAATTTGGGGCTTGACCCAGGGACCCTGAGATCACGACCCCAGCTGAAGGCAGAGGTTTAGCCCACTGAGCCATTCAGGTGCCTCAAGGGGTGGAAGTTCTCAATCCACACATCCAAACCTGTTAAAATTTTACTCTTCAAAACAATTTCTGTCTGCTGAGTTTTAAGTGGCAAATGATACATACACTTAGGTGAACAGACCATTCTCACTGTTGACCCTGCTTCCTCTCACACCCTCGACCATCTTGTGTCCCTACTGTTCTGACATCAGTCAGACCTCAAATTTCTGAAGTATGTGTTTGATAAATCAGAAGCTGCAATTGCTAATATACTGATTTTAAGCTCAAAAGGCCAAAAGCTGTGTCCAACATACTTCATGGGCTTTGATGCTCTGTATGACTACATAATCAATGGACAAGAGTTTCCCACCACTTCAGTTATGCTCTCCATCTGGATAGCTTTTAGTAAATATAATTAGGATTCCAAGTCTGACTAATATGATGACATGGTTCACTGAAACTACAAATATATATTAAAACAAAACACTAAAGCCATTTTACTGAAAACTAGTTTTATTTTAAAATTAAGTGCATAGCACTCATCTAATTCCATTGGTGTAGAATTTAGCACCATACTCACTATTTGTAATTAATGTCACAACACAGATACATTTTGGTTTGCAGTCTGTACTTGAGTAGTGTTTATTTAGTGGACTTTGGTAAAGCCCTTTATACATATCATTAATCTCTTCACAGTACACATTTAATGATGGTCCAGTAATCTCAAACAAACAAAACCCTCCCCAAAAAACCCCAAAACAAAAAAACCCTAAAGACTAACCAATAAATTAAACAAAACAAAACCCATACAACTTCCCCCCACCCCATCCCCCAAGGCTAGCAGTTTTGAGTTGTATTTATATTGAAACCTAATGTTTTAAAAATAGTTCTGATTCTCCAACCATCCCACCCCACCCCACCCTGGGTATGCAGCAATAGTAACCAATTAATTATTTTATTCTACCCCCCCCCCCAAAAAAATCAATCCAGTGTTTTTTAGCTTTTTTTTTTTTTTAAATACAAACTGGGAAAGTGTTATAAGCTTTTTAAAAAGGCATATTCTTCTATAACAAGAATGACATTTAAACCAATCAATAAAAGCATTTGACAAGACATTAAATTACCATAGGCACCAGTTGTTGTTTCAAGCTGGGATCTCTATCCCAGTATCTTACATTCATAGCATTATTGAGGTAGTTAAAATACTGAAAGTTGGACTCCAGGTGCTGGGTTCTGCATGTGAATGTGAAAGATATATTCTCTTTTTAACCCACTTTCCCCCAAATAATTCAAGTTCTCTTGAGGTAAGAACTACCAAAACCCAATGAGCAGCCTTTCTGTAAAGAGGAAAAGTGATGATACTTTCAGAAAACAATTTTCAGGCTTGAAAACTGCCAAGAGTAAGTGTTCTTACCTGAGTGGTTTTTTACCTACCAGACTATATTAATAAATCCACATCATGCCATATGTACTCTAATTATAAAAGTTAACCATTCTTTTAAGGAGGTCATTCTCTAGGAATTCATGCTGGCACACGCCACCCACCCACATTTACCCACTGGAGCCATCTGGATCAGTCCACTACTGCGTTGAGTCCCTTCCCTTCCCAACAAAAGCCGTCGGTGTGATTACGGAGACTCCTGCTGCATACCCACAACATCTTATAATAAGTTTGTCTTCAATGCATATTGCGGCAGTCACACACCTGCCATGCAGTTTCCCTTCTATTCAAGTGCTATCTTTAAAAAAAACACAAACAAAAAGACACACCTTACTAATTTTTAAATCAGAAAGCTTCCCTCCACCAAATCTCTCTTCTTCCACAGATAAGAGCACAATGTATAGTTTCAGTTATTACAATGCTTTCTTTTTCCTTTTTTTCCCTCCAAACTCTTTCCCCCCAAATTGCCCTTGCTGTAATGACTAATTATTGCTGTTTTCACTCATTACCGACACAGTGAAATGTCTCAGGGCAGTTCTGGAGCCAAAGTAATGCAAGTGGCTACTGCAATCTAGTATTCGGTTCCTTTGCCCGATACACCCGAACCGGCTGGATTGCAAGGCTGCTTATAAAACTTGTCCTCCACATCACAAAGTGCTGCTCTAGCACAACCTGAGAACTACCCTGGCCACATTCCACTTCAAAATAAATCTACAGGACTTTATTCTAGTACTGACATTTTACAGTTACACCTCCCCTTGAAAAAACTTCTAGAGTAACATCAAATCTGAGTATAAATCATTGATTGCACTGAGAAATGCAAAACCTATATATGGATTCTGAATGACAGGAACCACTTCATTCATTCTAAGCTACAATTATGTTCTCAGCTGAAAACATCCTAGCAAGAGTATTTTAACCTATGTTATAAAGGTAGTTCATACGATAACATTCCCAAAGCATGTTGCATTACAGTTAAGTGTTTCCAAGTAGTACAAATTCCCTGAGTTAAGTGTGTTTTAATCCTAAAGATTTGAGGTTGATCACTTAGGGCCAAAAAACAACAAAAACTTACGACCATGATTTTAAGAGATCTACTCCACCCTTAATTTTAGTACATAAATCCAGATACCTATATATTGTGATAGGAAGTTATATAGACTCATCTAAAAAAAATTTTTTTTTTACTGTACAGATTGGTATAGCATAGCAATTCATGAGTTTAAACTCAAAAATTCATTTGTAGATCAAAAATGTAACTCAAAACTGCAGAATAAAAAAAAGTCCTCTTCAAAAATTAATACTGTAACTTTCCTTCATAAAAAGACCATTTGGCAAGTCCACAGATAAACATTAGTCTCTGAAATACAAGCTAACATTAGGCCCAGAGCCCACCACAGGTCAAATCTCAAAATGGTGATTTAGAGTCTGTCCAAATTTTCTATCGTATTGAATATTTTTGAAATATTTGGACCATCAGCCAGGGCTTGAAAATTTTTGTCACACAGGGATGTGTTTTGACAGGATCTGATACGCATACTATTAAAGTGTGTGCAGTGTTTGTTCAGTCCTCCCAGGTACTCGTGGCGCAGTGAAAGGGACAGTTGTCTTCCTGATGCTGGTCTCCGAAGAGTTCTGATATAATTTGGATCCCTTTCCTTCTGAAGAGAAGTTTACAAAAAGCTTGCCCCAGAGCTTCAAGTCACAGAACAGTCTGGGTCGAGAATTACCTTCACATAAGATCACCTTTCAAAGCACGGAGTGATGCAAGGGTAATGTTCATTGATCTGATAACTCCGATTATAAGAAACATTCAGACAGGGCTTAACTTCTACTGGTATGGCCAGGGACATCCCAACACCAGTCTGCACGTGCCCGAGGCCCTGCACACTGGTTTGGAAGCCAGCAGGACACGTCTGTAGTGTGTAAGATGAGGTGTGCGTGGTGGATCCAATCTGCGGGCAGCTTGGCTGTTCAGCTACAGGATGGCGATACTGTAGCGGGGTGTGGTGCATCTGGTGGAGATAGTGGGGCTGCTGGAAGTGAACTGGCCGAGAGGGCTGGGAAGCTGACTGCAGCACGCTCAGCTGCGCTGGCTGGGACCCTGCCTGGCCTCTCTGTTTGTTCGCCTCTTTCACATCATTATCATGCGCGCTGCAGGGAGAGAGAGAAGATGGTTAATAACGGCTGACTCGGCAGACGGCCCCACTGCCTGTAGCAGTCACTGGAACCGTAATCCCGACAATGGTGAGATCTCACTCTTATCCTTCTGAAAAGCTCCTTCCTTTGGCACAAACCTTGGGAACTCACTGATAGTGAGGCCTATCACTTGGAGGCCTATTTCCTGCTTAAGAAATATATCCACAATAAACACTTTGGTGACACCCTGGTGGCCTGACCATTCCGAGATGTGGAAAGGACCAAGGCAAGACTTGCCTGGAGTGATCTGGGCTACGGGCTCACTTACGTAAGCGCATACACTGAGTATCCAGATTCATGACAGCACTGACAGCCTCTCCCTGGAAACAGCCAAGGTACAGCTTTCCACCAAACATGGCTCATAAAGTGGCTTGCCCATGGCAGCAATGGTCAGAGCCAGGGTCCTAAAAGCTACATGTTTGTGAGAAGTTGTTTTTAGGGCCCCTCATCCATGAAGAAAAATACTGAGAAATCACAAACACGAGATCAAGGAGGCTTACATCAAGAGCCGTTCAATGCACTGCACTAAAAAATCCCAGGAGTAAGCAGTAAGACGATGCAGTCTTGTAGGCCACGTTGGAGAAAGACGAAGTATAATCCTTGAAGAAGCCACACATGCAGCAGCTACTAAAGAAGGTGCATAATTTAGAAAGGCATAATCTGTGGAGACATCAAAAATGAACTTAAGCAAAAGAATACACAAGTCACAAGCTCACATGTCACCTACTGGCATCCACAATGACTCACCTTGCAAAGATACTTCCAGGAAATAATCTGCATACTTGGCCATATAGAGTTTTGTTTTTTCCAAGCAAATCATCGGCCAGCCATCATGAAGATCTGTTTCGTGTACTGCTTCGGAGAGATAATACTCAATGAAATGGGCAGCTGTTGGAAGGCAGAGGTTCCACTGAAAGGTTTCTAATAATAACAGTTCCATGTGTAGCAAATTTTGTTTTGTTAATACGAGATTCATATTAGTCATACAACCCAGGCTGTTGAGCTGTTCCAGCTTAGGCACACTATCTTCTTTTTCTTCAAATTTACCTTAGAAAGAAAGGGGACAAGAGAGAGAGAGAGAGAGAATGTTACACAAGTGATCATTATAGGTCTAGTTGCTTAAATGGGATTTGCAGTCTCACTGCAAAAATTTAGATGCAAAGACTTTCTTTCTCCTACCTTGGGCATATATAATTGTGCTAGGACTCTGGCTCTCATATCCTGCATGTTTTCTCGCCTCCTGCCTCCATCCCCTGCCTGTCCCCCTCCTCTAAAAAAATGGAACATGTACACGTTGATCTCTGTCACACTACATAATGAAAATAGTCCTACATGCCAATGAAAAAAGAACTCTCTCAAATCTCACTAGCCAAATATTTCTACGAAATTTCTATTGGGAGGGCAGGTAGTGGTCGGTGGAAGAAAATTAGTTTATTTTAGAATAGAAGGAAGGGTAAAGAATTTAATTTCTGAAGTTATTTGAAAAGGATAACTTCATTATCTGAAGTTATCTGAGAATAATGAGTTATCTGAAATCAAAAGTAGCTAAGCTTCAAGTGTTTCAACTTGGTATATTTTTCTGCACAATCTCAATTCTAGACGGAATTGTGGGAGACAGTGGGAGAAAAAAACTGGGTGAATATCTAATAAGCCTTCTCATTCCATACGGAAAACTCCTCTTGGTATTTCAAAACAGAAACCTAGCTAAGTCTGTTACCAAAAAAGGGAAGGGAAGATACTTTTTATTTACTTTCATATCCCCTTCCTGAAAGCAGAATAGAAGTAGACAATCAGATTGCTGAACTTCATTATTCTAAGGCATTAACTTCTTTTCAGGAAATACTCATCCATATTTACAGCTGAGGAATAGAATTTCCTCTTCAGCCCCAGAATACTGTTTGTATAGGTTTTGTACCATCTTACCACTTTAGTTTTCCTATACATAAATCATTCATTTTAGGTACCTCTAGAACTTAGGACTGGAGAAAATTCAAACTATCAAGTACCAGTATGGTTTTCCAGATGCAGCAACAGAACTAAGGAATTGTCTTCAAGTCTCTTTGGATTCATTCCATAGTGGTCCATAGAAGAAGGGAAATTAACTAAAACCTTCTACCTTCTAGTATTATGTTCTATTTTACATTAAAGTTTAAAACAGTCATTATATTGTGATTATTTCTAATTGTATGTAATACAAATAGATTTCTCACAATAGCTTTTATACTTGCTCAAAATTACAGTTGTTAGACTATGTTACATAGTACTGTGTAAAATTTTTTTGTTTTACTATTTTGATAACTTTTTCAACATATTTATGGTTTCCTTGGAAATCTTATGATTTATTTTATCCATTAAAAACATATTTTGGAGAAAAGCCAGAAAGACTGTCAAAAGCAGTAGAAACCAGGCAAGGTAAGCTTCCCTGTGAAATTTCTCTTCTAGAAGGGCTGGGTTTCTATCACACACTGGAGGTACTACAACAAATGGTAGTGGCCCTTGGGCCAGATGTTCAATGTACTGGAGCCACTGGGGCTGTTCAAATCAGCCTGTCTCAGGGCTGGGGAAAAAGCACTACTGACCACATGGGTCTTTGCCTGGAGGCTGGGAGAACTGGAGTAGAAGGCTGTGTCTCCTATGCCAGGAAGAGTCAAAGCTCATGACTTGAAGAGCTGGGGCCCAAAGAGAATTTTTCTCCTGCCTCAGAAATTCTGACCTTCTTTAGATCTAAATTACTCTGAACACTAAATATTGCTGTGGGTAGGAGTTGATTAAAACAACAACAACAACAACAACAAAACCCCACAATTCAGATTTTAAAGAATCTAGATAGCCCTCCCACTTCAAATCACATAGAGAAGAATTTCCCAAGTTTTTCCAATATGATATACTTAGTATAGCCAAAAGCCCTGACATGGTCTTTAGGACATAGTCATCCAGCATCATCACTGCATAACGATATAGGGAAGGAACCACTGTTCTCAATGTCAGAGTGGAGGATGTCCTAGGAATTTGTACAATCCCTCTGGATGAATCATTAAGGTTCTTAAAGTAAGTGCCCCGCCATTTGTGCAACAGCAGTAACACTAGCAATATACTTCAAAGGAATATCGTAAAAACTAATGTGTTTATTTATATCATCCTTGAAGTTCCTTTAAAGAAATTAATACACCATAATTCACTGTTTAATTCAAGGATCAAGAATGTTCCATATTATCTCCCTGAAACTTTCAACATTGAAAACCAAATTGTACATAACCAATTTCAAAGTTCAAAAAACCAAGATAGTGAGATTGGTCAATTCATGTAAGGTCAAATAAGCTGAATCAAATAAAAAATGGAAGCCAAAAAGGAAGACTTATGCTTGAATCCCCGAATCTGTACTTCTAGATCAAAGTATTGCACTGGGTTATATGGGAACAAAAACTATCAAAATAGGTAAGATGTCCATATTATTAAACATCTATGGGGTTTCTGTATTTATAAAGTACTTGGGTATTACAGGTGTGAAAGCCTTTGCAACTTAACATGCAGAGTTAAAAATAACCTTGAATTACATAAATAACCATACTTGGGATTTTATTCAGGCTTAGGTTTTTTTGGAACTTTTTCATTACATATAGTGAATTGAAGGATTTCAAAATGTGCGACAGTGTCAGTGAGTACCTGCTTTCATATCCATAGTTTCGTTGTGCTGAAAGCTATGTGCATGGGTATTTTAAATCAACTTATCTGCAATACCACATACAAATCACAAAGATCAGTTTCTTCCATTGAAAGGAAATACCAGAAGCCATGTGATTATATTGATAAAGGCCTCAAACAGGAACTAAGGGCACAGGAAATTCACATCTGCTTCCCAGAAAATAAAGAATTAGACGCCACAGAAACAAAACATCAGACTTTCTTTCCTTTATAGGAAATGCTCAGATCAGCCATGGAAACCAGCACATTTTCAAAGCCAGCAGTGAATGGCAGGTATGTGGCAGAAGGGCAAGGATCAAATGTCACACTGTACACTCAGCTAATCCACATTTGATTCTGTTAGTACTGAGTAGGAAAAAAGTCATCCTAAGTCATAGCTAAGAATGTTCACAAATTTGTAAGACTACCAATCTAATAGAAAAACAGCTAAGGAACAGGAAGACAATTCGTGGCAGGGGAGGGTGGGGAAGGTTCTATGCTCTTTAAAAACTGAGACGTAAATCGAATCAGCTAAGAGATAAAATTTTCAGCTTTAGTTAATAAAATAAAAGCTCTGTCACCCCATTATTGGTAAGCAAGGAGAAACAATCACTTATCACAGATTTTTACTACTAACAGTCTATAATCTTACTTTTGGCTTCATCTTGATTCTGAGATCATTTCTTAGTTACACAAGACCTTGAGCAAATTATCGAAAGCCTTATCTCTAAGACTGCTTCCACATTCTTCACAAATTCAGTGCTGATCACAGAAGCCAAGGGAAGCCAGGGTATACATGACAAAGAGTTGGAATTTCAGAATTTCCCAGGATAATCCAAGACTTTTTCTGGAAAGAGCCAGAATCTTTAGGGCTAGGGAGCCATATTAAAGATTATAGAACAGTTTATGGAAGAATTAATCATTATGATGCAGACTCTTATGTTTCAATTTCCTATGTGGTTTTAAACATCTTACCCACTTGATCTGTGCAATAATTTTGTCAGTTAAATGTCTTTATTTTCATTTTATGGACAGGTAACTTCAGACTTAAGGGTTATTGAAATTCATATTGCTGACAAGAGATACAAACCTAGGAAATTCATCACTGTAATCCTTACTCTAAAGCACTGCGAACCCCTCTCCAATCAGGACAGTCTGTAGGCCCTTTCTTCCTATTTCCAGCAGTGCAGACACAGGCAGCTGGGTAAGCATATTACCTGGAACTCACAAGCTGTGCTCCATCTTTGGCCAAATAACTGACAGCCTTCCATCCTACTTAACAAGTGGAATCCAGCTGTCACCTAGTCCTGTCAGCTGTAAGCTGTTCTTCACTTTTACACAACAGGCTGCCCATCCTAAAGCAGGTAGCAGCTGAGAAGGATATACAAAGTTCAATCATTCTGGGAGGAGAGAAGCATTAGACTTAAATAAAGTTTATGAAACCTAACTGGAGAGCTGTCAAAGGTAAGAAGAGTATAAAAATATAAAAAGCACTAGAATGTGCTCCACAAATTAAAAACAGGTATCAGATACTGAAAACAGGCTACCAGTTTAGAAGCATGTTAAGTATTTTTGTTGTAAAACAGAGCAGAAGCAGGAGAAATTGTAGCCAACTACTAAGCATCAGCTGCTTTGATTACCTAACCCAAGCACAGAGCTGATAGCTTTAACTTTCTTTTTTTTAATAAAGATTTTATTTTTAAGTATTCTCTACACCCAACATGGGCCTAGAACTTACAACTCAGACAGCCTGAACTCTTGCCTACTGCCTACCTGTAGGGGCTGAGACCCTGGGTCACACCTCCCTCATACTCTTCCATTCTCCAGTGAAAAAGAACAATGGAAAAACAATTCTCTCTCAGGAAAAGAGAGGTTAAGGGGTTTCAGCAGAACAAAGGGAGGAGGTATTGGATTCTTTCAGTAATAACTGATCAACAAGTCATATCTGAACCGCAACAAATACAAATCCTAAAGCGTAGTCTCTGGAAAATGTGCAAAATCATCCTCAATAAAATAAAATAATCATCTTTATTCAATAAAATAAACTGATCATAATCTTTAACAATAATAATTAAAAAAAAAACAAGAACAGGTGAAAAGTTTGTTCCAATCAACCTAAGATGGTGTGCGAGGTAAAGTATCCTTCCCCCAAATTGTACAAACTGCAGAAACCTGGCACCAATACCAAGCCAGAATCTTAGTAGATCATCTGACTAGAGTCCCCAGTGAACTTTGGCAATAACATGTAGTTTATGAGTATCTAATTTAGCATCCCCTAATTCATCTGATAAGTTATTAGTAAGTAAACTTTAGTCACAAATATAAGTTGGTCCATGAACTGACTACCGCATTCATAATTTCACAGTCCACCAGCAAGAAGCTCCCACTTGGTCTGCATACTTTTAAGAATCTCAGGCATAGGGGCGCCTGGGTGGCTCAGTGGGTTAAAGCCTCTGCCTTCGGCTCAGGTCATGATCCAGGGTCCTGGGATCGAGCCCCGCATCGGACTCTCTGCTCAGCAGGGAGCCTGTTTCCTCCTCTCTCTCTCTCTCTGTCTGCCTCTCTGCCTACTTGTGATCTCTGTCTGTCAAATAAATAAATAAAATCTTAAGAAAAAAAAAAAAAAAGAATTTCAGGCATAGAGCAGATGGGGTTTGGTAGAGGAAAAAAGCACAATATGGCCACAACAGGCAAAAATAATTTTTCACTAATGATCTGAAGTTTTTAAAATAACCTAACTTGTGTATTTATTTCCAGTGTCTCTCTACTCTAAACTGATCCTATTATAAACTAACATTCTGTAGGATAACAAGAAACCATTCCATTTGTGGATTCTCACACATCCAATATGTCAAGTATGGGTTTTTCTAGTCCTGTGCAAACTGTGAAACCACAAAGAGCTTCACAGCCAGTGATGAAACACATACAGAATTGTACATGAGATTGCTTATGAGAATGACACTCTAATTAAAGGCTAAAAGTTAATTATAAGTACAAGTATTACCTCTCCAGCTTTCTGGGTAGAGGTGAGAAGAACAGGTGATGTGTCTGAATCCTAGAGGACAACAGATTAAAGGAAAAGTATAAATTTTTGGGAAACAGATGGTATTCTGGTGAGACTGGCTCAAGATGCATGGGAATAGGGTGGGAAGGTAAGACTAGAAAGGTAGCTGGATCCAGATGAAAGGTTCTAAATGGAACACGAAGGAGTTTCTACCTTAATCCACAGCGAGTGGGAGTCATTTATATGTTTGTTTATATTCAGCCAGGTCCACAAAGGATTTGAAGTAGCTTAAAAAAGACCTCCAAGGAGACAAAATCAGTAGTCAAGGTCATCAGCTCAAAGGAATAATAAGGGAAGAAAAAGAAAATCTGAAAAGAAATCAGTACTAGAAATGATTACACAGACCTGCATTTGGTTTTAGGTTTACTTGCAGTCAGAGAACAAAGTTGTTCTAGAACTCTGGTGGCAGGGTATAGGTGGAATGTTCCTTAGACAGCAGCCACAAAAGATCCCAAACTCTCAAGTGGGGGTCAGAGATGAAGGCACTAAGAATTTCTACATCTTACCTTCAAGTGGAGTTTACATTCCTATTATAATGTCATAAGTAATATAAAAAGTAATAAATTCCAACTTCAATATCAAATAGAATCTTTCTCACATTACTAGGAAAAACCCAATTTCAATTCCTTTACTCACTCACCCTCCTTCTCTTTGGTCAAGGCTCTAAAGATGAAATGATTTACAGGAAGAAGCTAAAAGAAAGAGGCATCAAAAGACCTACCAGTACATTCTCCATCAGGTAACAAATATGGTTTGATATCAGATTCTACCTGCAACCGACCATGGCACTGTGCCTACTGCAGAAGCAAAATCCTTCCCATTTATAACAGTTGCTGTGAACCTTTAGTTCATTAAGCCAAGTCAATATGCAGTCAGTGTAAGGTATTCTAACAATACAAGAGTATAATACCTTTTAAACAGAGTTTCTCAACCTAGTTCCATGGACATCTGGGGCCAGTAATTCTTTACTGGGGGCTGTCCTGTACATCGTCGATATTTAGTAGCATCCCAGCCCTCTACCCACTAGACCTGAGCAGCATCCTCCCACGTTGTGATGACAATCAAAACTGTCTTCAACCAAAGCCAACTATTTCTTGTGGGGAACAATTTATCCCAGTTGAGAACTTTAAGACAATGGTTCTCAGTTGGATAAGTACATCAGAATCACCTTTGGAACTCAAGCCCCATGATACTGATTCTGAGTCAGTAGATCTGGAGAGGGCTAGACATTTGTAGCAGAATCTTCAGGATATAGGGCTTAAGAACATATGTTTTCAAAAGACTTCAGAGCCACTTTTTAGTATCTAGTTAAAAAATTATCATGCCAAGAAGCACTTTCAACATAAACTTTCTGATACTAGTAAACTGGAATGAATGGAATTTGGTGCTATTTCACTGAGCTTTACATAAATTTTCTTTATTATAAACAACGGAAATTTCCAGTCATATAGATGAGATTCATACTTACTTGCTAAAAGCAGACAGGAAAGTGCAACTAAATGCAGCTGCTGGATGGAGATGTCATATCGATCCATAAATAAGTCCAGCAAATAGACAGCAAGATGTCGGGCAGAAGGGCAGAGGGTGAAGCGATTGCTCACAATGGCAATCAGGTCAGCAAAATACCTTCTGAGACTTAGTTGAGGGGACTGGCCTTTGTAGGAAGGCAACTTCAGCTCCTATATCAAGAGGAACAACATTTAATCTAACATAGCCTATAGGAGTAGTACCCGCAAAATGCAAAGACAACTCCCCCCCACCCAATATATTAGTGTTAACAAGAGCCTAAAACACTTCTCTTGAAAGAAACACAAATATGAAAAAGTTGATTGAAGGATAATGAAGAGTACTAATTAACAGCACTGAGTTTAAAATTTAAAACCAAACTTTTCCCTTCATTTTTAACCATCTTTGATGTGACAAATTTTGTTTCTTACATTATGGAATGGATATATTCCAGCAAGATTTTTGTATCCTGTTTTCCCTAACAGGTGTTTTCCGAAAAACATCCTCACCAAAATCCCAACCACACAACACATACACACCCCCTCCAGAAAGCTCAAAGCTTTGGGTCAGAAGGTAACAAGAGGGGAATATGCTTCTGGTATGTCACTATATTGCACTTGCAGAGGTGTGGAAGGTACAGACTTAGTATTCATCCACTAGTACCTTCTAAGCATGTTTTGCTTTCAGCAGTTTTATGATGCTCTCCTTTGCCATTACTTTTTCATATACCTAAACATTTCCCCCATTGCTGTTCAACCTCAGAATTATATGAGCCCATTTTTTTTTAAAGTAGAATTTTTCTACACTACTAAATAAAATATTTCCACCGCATAGAGAATGACAGGTTCTAAATTATTTCATGATATCAGCATAATACTAAAACTAAACCCAACAGGTATCACAACAGCAGGAAGTTACACAGATATGACCCCAAAAGCAGAGGCAAAAAAGATAAATGAGACTTCATCAAAATTAAAACCTCTTGTATATCAAAGTTCACTCTTTTTAACAGAGGGAGAAGGCAATTTACAGGATGGGAAAAATATTTGCAGATCAGATTCAGGCAAGAGGTTAATATCCAGATTATATAAAGAATTCTTTTATACATGCAATCTAACAACAAAAACAACTTGTTTAAAAATGGGCAAAAGACCTGAATAAACATTCCTCCAAAGAAGATATATAAATGGCCAAAAAGCACATATAAAGATGTTCAACATGAGTAATAATTAGGGAAATGTAAATCAAAATCATTATGAGATAATATTTCACACCCACTGGGATTGCTATTTTTTTTTTTTTAAGATTTTATTTATTTATTTGACAGACAGATCACAAGTAGGCAGAGAGGGGAAGCAGGCTCCCTCTCTATCTCTGCCTGCCTCTCTGCCTACTGAGCAGAGAGCCCGATGCAGGGCTCCATCCCAGGACCCTGGGATCATGACCTGAGCCGAAGGCAGAGGCTTTAACCCACTGAGCCACCCAGGTACCCCTGGGATTGCTATTATCAAAAAAACACAAGGGTGGCTGGGTGGTTCAGTTGGTTAAGCATCTGACTCTTGATATGGCTCAGGTCATGATCTGGGAGTTGTGAGATGGAGCATTACAGAATAGATATATTCCAGCAAGAGCACTGGTCTCCATGCTGGGTGTGAAGCCTGCTTGAGATTCTCTTTCCCTCTCCCTCTAGTCCTCTCTTTCTCTCAACAAAACAAAAACCAAAAAATACAGAAAACAAAATTAACAAGTGTTGACAAGAATCTGAAAAACTGGAAGCCTTGTGTAATGGTGGGAATATAAAATTGTACAGCCACTGAAAAATGGTATTGTAATTCCTCAGAAAAATTAAACACAGAATAACTATATGATCCAGCAATTCCACTTTTAGGTACATACCAAGAAGAACTGAAGGCAGGGACTCAGATATTTGTACATATACTGACAGCATCATTATTCACAAAAGCCAAAAGATGGAAACAAACAATCCATCAATATATGAACGGATAAACAAAATGTATTTTAGTTTAAGAAGTTGAAAAAGTTCTGAAGATGGAGAGTGGTTAAAGGAGCAGACTGTAAATGTATCTAAAGTCATTGAACTGTACACTTAAAAATGTTTAAAGTTTTATGTTGTGGACATTTTATAATAAACAAAAATAGAAGTTTTATATCTAACTTAATAAGGTATAAAATGTTAACCAATATAATTTAATAGTATATCCAAAGAATACATCAATTGTAGTTCATCCCAGAAATGCAAAGATGGTTTGATATCAGGAAATCTATTACTATAAATCATAATTTTAAAAATCACACATGAATATCCACAACCATCTTGATAGATGCCAAGATAGCATCTGGACAAAGGTGACCCTGGGGGAAATAATAGCAGATGAAGGAAGAAATGTTAAAAAGTGTTAAAAAAAAAATCTCAAATTTAAGAGCCAGCATCTCACTTGGGAGAAAAAGCAATAGAAGGATGAGCATTCTAGTGCCTGCTATTGCAATATTACTTCACATTATCCTGTGAACACTAATCCAAATAGAAAAAAGAAAGAAAAGGTATAATGAATGAAAAAAGAGAATCAAAAATCACTTACAGGAATAAAATTATTTTTTAGATGAGAGAATTTATATCCAAGAAAACCAACAGAGAAAATAAACAGTATTCAGTAAGATGGTTGTTTACAAAATTAATATTTAAAAAAATCAATAGCCTGGGAGTGCCTTCGGCTCAGGTCATGATCCCAGCATCAGGCTCCCTGCTCAGCGGAGAGTCTGCTTCTCCCTCTCCTTCTGCCTGCCACTCTCCCTGCTTGTGCTTTCTCTGTCCGAAAAATCAAATCTTAAAAACAAAAACAAAACAAAACCAATGGCCTGTTTGTATATTAACTGGCTAGAAAACAGAAGATTCCATATAAAGTAACTACAAAAATTAAAACACCTAGAAAAAGTGTTTGTACTTTAGCACTCTATGAAGGTAACATTAAAATCCTGAAGGAGTACGAAGACTTGTATACATGCAGACACTCCTTTTTCTTGGATAAAGAAATTGACTTAGTAACAATGGCATTTCAAATCAGGAGAATAGATGAATTTAATAAATGTTTCTGACACATAGGACAAAGTTAATTTCTCTATTATTTAGAAAAATCTTAAACATCTGTAAGGAAAAGGGAACATCTATGAACAGTTTATAGGAAAATTAAATACGGAAACATATAAAAAGATGGCTTCCCTCTTTCAAAAGTAAAGAATTACATAGTTTTTCACTTTCCAGATTATATTTTATTAACTCCTGCTTATGCTATCAAGAGTGGAAATAAAACTACCATGTATCCAATAGGTCAGGGTGACAACCGACATAACCTTTTGGAGAGCAATTACGTAATATAAATTTTTTAAAATGAAGACTGCAAATACCTTTCAACCTAGCAATTAACCCTACATATAAGGAGGTCCTCCGCAACATTGTTTTTAATAGCAGAATAGAGGGGAAAGCTTGCTGTCCAACAATCTCCAAGGATTTATTGCTGAGTGTATAGAGCCAATCCCGTCACATACTCTAACATATAACATTCTTAAAAGGATAACATTATGGACATTAAGGACAAATTAGTCGTTGGCAGAGGTTAAGGGGGAGAATAAGGTGGGAGAGAAAATGTCATGGCTATAAATCATAACATAAGGGATTCTTGTGGTGATTAAAACAACTATTCTGTATCTTGACTATATCAATGTTAATATCCTGGTTGTGATAATTACACTAAAGCTTTGTAAGATGTGCCACTGAGGGAAACTGGGTTAAGGTTTTAGAGGATCTCTCTGTATCATTTCTTACAACTGTATGTAAATCTACAATTATCTCAAAAAAAAAAAAAAAAAGTGCAATAAAAAGCCTGGCATTCATCAACAGAGAACTGATAAACCATAGGACATCAATTCAATGTGGACATTAAAATAAAGGGCAGTTGATCAAAATGTGTTGATATGGAGAAAAACATAAAAAGAATGAGTTGAATGATGTTGGGATGGAAGGATGGTACAGAACAGTGAATATATATTCTGACCTCTTGTATCAACAACAAAAAATATTGCACATATACTACTTTACTAGGTAGCTTTTCAGGAAAAAAACAACAATAGTGATAACCTTAGAGGATCAGAGAACAGTGAGGGTTGGGGAAAGCTCATTTTAAACCTTATACTATCTGAATTTATTTTTTAACCATATGCATTTATCACTTAAAATTTCTAAATAATATTAAAGAGTTGCTTGGGAGATAAACTAATAGTCCATTTTAAATCTCTGTACATGTGTACAAATTTTCCTAAATAGCATAAGTAAATGCTATTTAGGAAAAAATAAAAAAATAAAAAAATAAACAAAAACACCCCACTGGCTTAGGCTTGCTTGATTCTTTGAAGAGAAGAAGTATTAATTTCCCCAAATAAAAAGGAACATGCCGACTTCTCATGCAGCTCCCAGGATCTTCTCTTTCCCCATCTCTGCAGATCTTTGGAATGGTGTAAATGAGTTACAATTTAAAACTTCACCTTTCTTTGCTGTCATCACATGACATTTACTGAGTACCTTTTATGTAGCAGATACTATGTTAACCCCAGGGATAAAAGCTGAAAAACACTCTTGAGCAGGTAAACCAAAATACAGAGATGATTAGGATATATAGTAATCACAGGGTATTACAGGAACACGGAGACAGAAGATCTAACCCAGCTCAGGGGACCGAGTGCTAGGGAAAAAACAAAGCCACAGTAGGCTTTCTTTAAGAGGCCTGAACAAGGTCTTAAAGCTCACTGGGTAACACAGCTGAAAAACACTGTATTTGGTGGACTTTTTCACTATATTAACTTTAATAAATATGGACAAAACAAAAGCAAGAACACCAAAGACAAACAGGAGATTTTTAACTAATGCATTCTCTTTATGTCATTTTAAATGGTAAAGTAGTGATACCAGCCGGCTGTCAGATTTAGTTCTCCTTGTCCAGGCACTGCCTGCAATTAGGCAAGCATGAGAAAATGACCTATGCTTCTCTCAGCTTACAAGGTTTTTCTAAAATCTATTCCTGATCCTCCAGAATTTTACACTCTTTTCCCTCTCTGCTTCTCGGAATCCCATAGGCCAGAAGCACCGAGACCTGGACTTCTCATCTGCTTCTCCAGTCTCAAGTACTAGTCAGTTCCCCAACCCAAATGCCATCCCTTCCCCAGAACAGATTACTGTCCAGCCAGGAGAGAAATAAAGGCATAGAAGGAATATTCACAAATGTAAATACAACTTGTGGGATATTTTCTGAATGCTTCTCACAAGCTTGCATTGCTCCCATCTGTCATAAAGGCTCTTGAAAATACTTCCCAAGCATCCTAAAGCACTAATACATACAGAAGAACAAGAAGACCGAGGAGAAGACAAGGGGGTGTAAGAAGACAGCTGCTTTGAAGGTTTTTTTGGGGGGAGTGTAATTATATTTCACAAAAACAATAAAGCTGGCTTTGGGGGGTTGAAGAAAATTTCCATTTGCCATCATTTTTACCCTTCTCTAATAGATATAATGCTGGTCAAAGCAATTATTCCTCCATACACCTTGGATCTACACACAGAATACCATCCATAGTGTCTGAATGGCATCTGCCCAAAGGAAGATCTAAATTGAGATGCTCGGAGTTATAGAATAGACTCTGCAAAGGCAGATTATGTCTGTCTCATTCACTATACCATTTTAACACTTTGCATAGCACTTGTATATAGCAGGTACTCGAAAGTGTTGAATAAATAATAAGCAATCCCCTAATTTAACAGCCTGGAATTAACATGTATTGTTTTTCATGAGAAAAGTTCAGTTTAACTTTCCCTGACTTCACTGTACTATAGTCAGGGTTCTTTCCAGTTCCACGATGTTCAAGTTTTACTGATTAACACAATTTATTCAAAAGTGTGTCCATTGTGTCAAATGTGGCTTACACAGTGCTTAAAAAGATAAAATAAAGACAACCCAGGGTAGCATGCCACAGGTGGCTATATGTGGCCCAAGGTAATTTTCGGTGGCATTCCCTCAAACTCTGTGCTATCTCATCCTCTGATAGTTCATAAGCAGCTTTAAGGTTGTGTCCTATTCCTTCAATTCTCCCCAGAGCCTTACACACAAGAAGTATTCAACAAAACTGTAGGGAGAAAGGACGGTGGAATCCACTTCCAACCTCAACTGACAAAATTAATTCAGGAAATCATTCAGGATTTAAAACTACACATAAAATAATCAAAAACCATGGAAATCCATTAAGAAAAATCTTTTGAGGGGCACCTGTGTGGCTCAGTCAGTTAAGTGTCTACCTTCAGCTCAGGTCATTATCTGGGGGTTCTGGGATTGAACCCCACATTGGGCTCCCTGCTCAGCAGGAACTCTGCTAACCCTTTCCCTGTGTCCCTCCCGCTTGCTCCTTCTCTTTCTCACTCACTCTCTCTCTCAAATAAATAAATACAATCTTTAAAAAAAATCTTTTGAGTTTTATGTCACTAAAATAAAAGTATCATTAACATCAAATAATTAACTTCACCACATACCAGAGGACTAAAAAGAGCTGACACTTAGAAAAGGAGAACATTTAAAACGAAAAGACCACATCTTTAAAAAAAAAAAAAATCAAAAGTATATGGACAATTTTCAAAATGGAAAACCGGAAACTCTCTTCCTAACATTCCAGAGAACCATTCCACAGTTGGAGACCTTTTTGTGGTGGGAAAAACCTCTTAGGGGGCTGAGGTGTATTTAGTCCACCTAAGAAGCTGAATGTCAGAATTAATAAGTAGCATTTAGAAATCTCAAACCTTAGAAAAGGGTACAATTGTAACAATTAAAGTCAATTAGGTTTTCTAATCTAGTTAACCTGGTTAAAAAAAAAAATCAAAATACAAGTTCATTATCATCCCAGGCTCTCTCAACTCCAATAGTCAGCATCCCTTTTATTAGTCAGTTGTTTTGCTTCTCTCTCATTTTCTATACATAACAAATGGCTCTCTCCATCCTTGGTGAAAATGAGTCAACTTAGAGATAGTTTTGGATCTGCTCTCTCTTCTGGTTATCAAAGAGGCAGAGATAACCCCTTAAACTGAGATGTGACCGAGTAAAATTGTTACTTAAGAGCAACAACACGCAGACTTTGCATTGTGGCAGAAAACCGTATTCTTCCCACCATCATCTATTAAATATATTAAGTCTACTTTCTGCTTTACATTAGCTGGAGGGAGCAGTTAACTCCAACCTAAGGCATTTTGAACAGCCCCTAAATCCGAGGGTCCAAGGGAAAACAACAGTTAGGGCTCAGTGCTTCTATATACCAAGCACTGTTCTAAAGCACATGTACAGAATCAGTTCATTTAATCTCGCAATCCCCGCCCCCACAAGGCACGTTTCATTATTATTATTCATTCTACAGATGAGGAAATTGGGAAACACGAAAATTAAGTAACTTGTCCAAAGTCTTACTTAAAGTAAGTTAGTGGACAGGCTGGGGACTTGATGCACAGATGTGACTTAACAGCCTAAAGCAACAGCAACTACAGAACAAGGAGGGCTACTCTGCCCAATAAAAAGGGAGCACACATTATCTGTTTAAACACAGTATCAAAGTCTTGTTCCACCTTCACTCTCCCAAAGATCGCGCCCCACCCCCTTCCTCATTTAAGTTGCAGGTTCTTCTGATACATCCAAGGGAAGAAACTAAGAAGTTAATTAACCTCGAGCAAACAAGCAAACGCGCCCTTTCGGGTCTGGAAACTAGTGACCGCAGTTCCCAGGAAGCCGCGATTTATACTAACTGGCACGAAACACTACAAGTTAAAGTCGCGGATCGGGGTTACCTTGTATCGAAGCGCTTGATGAATGTCTGCGGCCAGCTGTCCCCGCCACCACTGTCCCTCCAGCTCCATGGGACCGGGCGGCGCGCCTGGCCAGACGCGGCAACTTCAGTCTGTAAGACACACCCCAGACGCGGTCACGGCCAGCACCCTCCACATAACCCTCCGCGCCCCCTCCCCGAGGGGTGTGACTTCAGGTCACCTCGGGTGGCTGTGCCTCTTCACCTGACTCGACCTAAAGCGAGCACCGATCCAAACCAATTCCCCGACGCGGCGCATAAGGCCCGACCTACCCCGTCAGGAGTGGGCTCACGCTGAGAACAGCTGGCCTGGGTGCCGGGCAAAGAGGACCAACTTGGGCCCGAGTTGCCAAAGCGCGGCCCCGGGTGCGCGCAAGGGAAGCTGGAGGCGGAGGCTCGGCTGACGGCTCCCCGCGTCCCGGGTTCGAATCCTCCCGTCAGCCCCGGAGGGCCGAGACGCTGACACCAGTCGCAGACCCCCTAAGAAAACCTCCCGCGGACAAACCGACGGACGAAAGCCCGCCTGGCTCCGGGTCCCGGCTGCGGGCGCCCGGGCGCTCGTTCCTCCCGGGGTTGGGCGGGGGGGGGGTCTCCCCGAGGTCTCGCCGGGGCGGGGGCGCACCCAAGCCGCTTCCTCCTCTCCCGGAGCAGCGCACAGGATCGCGCGGCCCCAGAGAGGCGAACAAAAGGCCGGGCCGGGCGGGTCCGGTGTCCCGCGCCCAGCACAGGCCTGCGGTCCCCACGGCGACCTTCCTTACCCGGAACCGCGGCCCTCACAGCCCCAGCCCCGCCGGCGTGCATGGGACGCCGGCCCCGCTCATGATGCGGACAGTCGGCCGCGAAGCGCCGGCCTCAGCTCCGGCCCAGCGCCGGGGCGCTCGCGCCGCCCATTGTTAAAGGACCGGCAGGCGGCTCCGCGTACAAAGCCAGCGCGGGGGCACATGCGGCCCCGCCGCTGCCAATCTCGTCTCGCGATACAGCCGGGTCACCCCGAGCCGTCCAATCGGCGGCCGGGCCGGGCCCAGGTGCAGCGCCCGGCGGCGGCTCGGCGGCTCGGCGGCCCCGGCCGGGACCCGGTAGCATCCAGCCGCGCCACTTCGGCGCGACGCGGTCGGTGCTGGCGTTGCCCGACAGCTCCGCCACCACCTACCGGGAAGCCGGCCCGGGCGGCGGGCAGAGGGCGGAGGAGGGAGCCAGAGAAATTAAAACGTTGATCATCATTGCGGGGGCCAATCTGGTCATGCCACTCACCTGCTGAGAACCTTCGATGGCTCCCCATGCTCGCGGAGGAAAGTTCTGAAGCCTCAGCTTGGTGTTTAAAACCCTTTCTAGGGGCGCCTGGTTGGCTCGGTGGGTTAATGCCTCTGCCTTCGGCTCAGGTCATGATCCCAGGGTCCTGGGATCGAGCCCCACATTGGGCTCATCTGCTCAGCGGGGAGCCTGCTTCCTTCTCTCTCTGCCTCTCTGCCTACTTGTGATCTCTGTCAGATAAATAAATAAAATTTAAAAAACCCTTTCTAATGTGGCTTGAGTCTGCTTTATCTCACTCACATCACAACAGCGCCGTTTGCATCCTGGGGACTGCCCCGGGGATTACCAATCCTTCCACAAATGCTCTAGCCGTTTCCGAAGCTCCTAAAGGGCCGTTCTCTGTGAAATTCTGCTCTCTTAAGTTCCAACCTAAAAACCTATACTGCTTCTAGAAACGTAATTTATCATTCCCCCTTCTTATTTCCTTTGCTTTAGAGATCCCCAAGAGCTTTGAATAGAGTTGAGATTACCTTTAGTAAACTAGTTTTGTCAAATCCAAAGTGGATGTAATTAGCCATTGAGGTCTTAAATCAGGAAACTACGAAACTGTGGAAACACTCCAACATCAAGTAAGGTGATGTGGGACCTGGAATATGATACGCGGAATTCTAATCAATTGTAGTTTAACCTTTTTTTTTTTTTTTTTTTTTTTTTTGGTGGAATATCACAACAGATGTGCAGGGTCAACCCAGGACAGTGATGTTCACTTTTTCTGAGAAAGTAGATCAGGTTCTTTTAATATTAAAAAATGAATCATGAAAACTTCCCCCCTTTTACTTAGGATTCTTTGTCCCCAAGAGGCATGATAAAGAGCTACTATAAAGTGATGAATGTATGTTACAAAAATTAGTTTTATCACAATGGCCTCTTGAACAGCTGCAGATATGTATGTGCGCCAATGCTTGTGCCCAGGAGAGAAAGGCTACAGGAACTAACGGCAAGACAAGGAAAACTCGGAGAGATTGCCAGAACCCATCCTAGCCCAGCATTGTCCAGGGAGAGGCTGCCCAGGCCTATCTCAGTTACAGAGTTTCCCTAGAGAGGAGATGAACACATCAGGCTAAAAAGCTCCATGCCTTTTATAATGGTGTTTAAATAGTACCTACCTCCTTAGGTTCTAGTTCATGTGCTCTAAACAACTTTATGACAATAATTTGGCATCTCAATAACTTAAATGTGCAGGGTCTAGTTAAGAAGCCTGTCAGAAAAATAGGTCACAGACTGTAATCAGTATAATAAGTAGGTTGTCTCTCATGGTTTACTTTGAAGATGTTATTCACTGAGAGATACTTGTTCACAAAGAATTCTCAGATTTTCTAGATTTGGCTCCTATGATGAAAGGACCTTAACGTTCATTCGTTTTAAAATTTGTGTGTGTATACACACACACACACACACACACACACACACACAAATTTGCCCTAGTGTGTCTTAGATTATAAATCCCTAAAGTGTAAAACCCAGGCTTATTATGATTTCCTCATTAATCCCTTTGGGGCAAGCTGGACACAATTAGGTATTTACTAATTCCTAAATGAGGTCTGGTTTCATAGAGTTTATAATGGAGAGAGAAGAATACAGGAAGTGAGCAACCACAAAAAGTCACATGGTAACAAGTGCTGTGAAGAAAAATGAACAGAAATAGAGAATAGAAAGTGACAGTGAGCAGACATTGTTTTAGAATAAGGTGAGGAGTGCAAAGGCCTGAAGGAAGTGAGGGAGCATGCAGATATCTGATGACTGAGTGTTCCAGGCAGAGGGAACAGCAAATTCAAAGGCCCTAAAGAGAAGGCATGTTTGGAATGAACATGGAGGTCAGCGTCTGCCTGGAGTGAAGGGACAGCAAACACTTGGAAGTCTTGGAAGCAGCAGCCGGCAAAGGTATGAAAGGATGGAAGTACAAAATAGGCAGAACTTCTACATGATGAACAGAATAGGGAACTTGCAACGGGTCTGCTGTGCCTGCTGCATAAGGCACAAACTGGATTAGGCAAAAGGTGAGGGCAGGACCAGATTCTTTGGAAAGCTTTTAAAACTCATGAACTTTAGGCAACGAAAAGCAACTGATGTTAAATTGCTTAATTTTTTTTTTAATGAATGCATGCAAAAGGTAATACATTCAAACAGAAAACTGTATATAGTGACTAGCAAATCTCCCTCTCTCCTCTAATCTTAGTTCTTCCTACAGGCAATTAATAACATTTCTTTTGTATCCTCTTCCAGGGATATCCAGGTAGTTAAAACCATGCATATACATAATGCATGCCCCATTTTGTACACAAATAATAGCACTTCACACTCTCTATTGTGTACTTAGTTTTGTCATATATTCTGGTGAACATTGAATAATAGAACATCCAGGATTCCTTTCAATGGCTACATTGTATTCCACCGGATGCCAAGGACTAGAAACCAGAAGCCCTGAGCTCTGGTTCTCAGTTCCTGATTTATTGCTTCCAATTAGAGTGCTGGTATTTATCTCCTCTGAGGCTCAGGTTCCTATACATAAAGTGAGCTAGATGACAGCTGAGATTGCTCCTGACTTTAACATTTTAGGTTCTTTGGTCTTGCCACACACATGACAAAGTCTTCTGTAGGGAAAGAGACCCATCACTAGCTATAAAGCTCTGATCATTATCAAGTCGTTTTTTGTTTTTTTTTTTAGATTTTTTTATTTCTTTATTTAACACAGAGAGAGAGAGAGATCACAAGTAGGCAGAGAGGCAGGTGGGAGGGGGTGGGGGGAGCAGACTCCCCGCGGAGCAGAGAGTCCGATGTGGGCCTCGATCCCAGGACCCTGAGATCGTGACTTGACCCAAAGGCAGAGATTTAACCCACTGAGCTACCTAGGTGGCTTTCATTATCAAGTTTTAAAGGTTTTAAATTTAAAGTGTATCCTGGCAATTCATGTCTGTACACCCATTAAGAAGTCAAATATTTCTAAAAGGCATGTGATGGAAAGCATCCATTCCTTATTCCACACCCTCCTCACTTCCAGTTCTCATTCCTAAAGGTAACCACTTTGATCTCTTTTAGCTATTTCTCATGGTGTTTGTTATCATCTTTCAAAGTGCCATGTTTATGATTTGAATTTGTCATTTTTAGATATAGTTATATATTGTCCTGGAAAACAAAGATTTCATGCCACACTTTACCTTTCACACACACATTTCCCTCTGCCTCCATCTCCCCAGTATATGATTTTAAGATATTTTTGGTTACATCCACTTTCAGTTGCTTTCATTGTTATGACTATACAAACATGTTCCCTGTTGAGACACATGGTGTCCTATAATTATACTTTTTCATTTTTCTGTAGCTTTCTTCAAGCCTGTATGTTAAGTTTTCTACATCCTCCAGTAGCTTTGTAGAATGTCTCCATTCAGCTTTCAAAATAGTCAAACCTTCAGATAATTTATTAGTTTTATCTTTCTGTTCTTGATTTATCCTCTTGGATCCATCAACCCTGATACTCCAGCTCCAATAGTAACGGCTTCTCTCTAGCACTCTCTCTAGCTGCCTATCCTGGGATAGATTTCTGTTCCCAGGATCCCATGTCATTCTCTTCCTTGGTTTACATAGCTCAGTAGCTTTCTGAGAAAGAAAGGGTACCTGGGAAGCAAACCTTTGAGACTCGGTATACTGAAAATATCCTTAATCCCCTCCCATTTCATTTGCCTAGATATGAAATTCTAACCTGGAAATCACTTACCCTCATAATTTTGAATTCATGCTCTAATTAATGTCTTCTAGCCCTCTCATTTTCTGCCAAGGGAGATGGTATAAGACTGGCTGATAATCTTTTGAAGGCTACATGGAAAAGCAGCGTAGAAGACTGTCCTCACTATAAACAGACTTTCACATGATTTCTCTGTTCTCAGTAGAACTCCTTTCTCCTCCTACAGTTCAGCCTCTTTAGAATATAAGCTTTCAGACTTCTAGTGTTGGTAAGTAGAGTTGCCTGGCTACAAAGGGTGAGGAGGGAGATCTTACAGTTTGCATTCCTTTTAAAGACTTTTAACCAATCTTCCTATTTTTAATTCACCTCATATCTCTACCCCTGCCTCGACCTTAAAGTATCTGGGGTGTCTGGGTGGCTAAGTTGGTTAAATGTCTGACTTTGGCTTTGGTCGGGATCTCAAGGTCCATGGATGGTCATGATCTCAGGGTTCATGGATCAAGCCCCATGTTGTGGGGGGGAAGGGTTCCTGCTCAGTGGGGAGTCTGCTTCTCTCTCTACCCCTCCCCCTGCTTGGGCTCTCCCTCTCAAATAAATAAAATCTTTAAAAGAAAGATGTCACAGGTCCTGAGATTTCTGAGGCTCTTCTTGACTTTGAAAAGTCCTAACATCCCTGAATCTATAGGCATTTTACTTGCAGCTTTCTCTGGTCTGGTAAATTGGTTATCATGGATCTATGTACTTTCTAATTTCTAAGTTTTTATTCACTCTGTGGTCCACCTGAGAGGGAACAGAATAAATTCTATGTTCAATCTGCTATATTTAACTTGAAGTTGAATTATTTCCCATAAAAGCCTTATGTTTCAGTCTTGACTTTTTTTTTTTTTTAATATTTCAGATGTTTTGTAACTACAGCTCTGTTGGTTCTACCTCCAAAATATATCTTGAATTGGTCTACTACTGTATTAGGTTTCCCAAGGCTGCCATAACAAGCTACCAGAAATTGAGAGGCTCAAAACAATAGATTCATTCTCTCACTGTTCTGG
Source organism: Mustela erminea (assembly GCF_009829155.1). NCBI lineage: Eukaryota > Metazoa > Chordata > Mammalia > Carnivora > Mustelidae > Mustela > Mustela erminea. The sequence goes on along the minus strand of NC_045627.1, from coordinate 60,559,276 downwards.
AAGCTATAAGTCTGAAATAGGTTGTCAGCAGGCTCGTTGGGAAGCTCTAGGGAAGGATGCTTCCTGGCCTCTTCCTCGCTTGTGGTAGTGCCTGGCAATCCTTGGTGCTCCCTGGCTTGTAACCACATCATTCCAATCTCTGCCTTTCTCTTCATAGGACCTTCTCCTCTGTGTTTGTGTCGTCTCTTCTTGAAAGGCTAGTAATCATTGGATTTAGCCCCCCTCCCCCGATCCAGGATGACCTCATCTTAATTATATCTTTCTATATACATATAAGGGAGGAAGGGTAAAGAAATCTAAATGGTGGTCACAGTTCTACAATCTACTTAAAGTGGTAGATTTTAAGTAAACTGTGAAAAGCTAAGTATGTATAGTACAACCCTTAGAGAACCCTTTAAAATATAAAAAAAGATACAGCAAAAAAAAAAAACCCATTAAAATAAAATACTAAGAAATGATCAAATAGTAGCAAAGAAAAAATAGTAGAACAAAAACAGGGAGGAAAAATGAAAATACAAACAATAAAATGGTAGACCTAAGTCCAAACATAAATAATGACATTAAGTGTAAATGGTCTAAATATGCCAATTAAAAAAGAGATTGTCAGAAGGTTTAAAAAAATAATCCAACTATACGCTATTTATTAAAAACTTACTTCAAATAAAATTAATAGGTGCACTAAAAATAAAAAGATGAAGAAAAAAATATATATACACCAAGTAAACACGAATCCAAAGAGAGCTGAGTAGCTATATAAACATCAGATGAAACAGACTTCAGAGCAAAGAAAATTAGTAAGGATAAAGAGGGACATTGCACGATGATGAAAGGGTTAAATAACCAAGAAGACTTAAGTCCTAAATGTATGTGCATTTAACAACAGAGCTTCAAAATACATGAACCTAAACCTGACAGAACTCAAAGAAACAATAGACAGACCTGTAATTACAGCTGGCAACTTAAATACATCTGTCTCAATAACTGACAGAACTAGTAGACAGAAAAACAGCAAGGGTATAGAAAATTAAACAACACTTTGACCAACTAGATCAAAAGATATTCCTATCAATAGGAGAATGCTGAATGAACCCTACTATGTTCACAACCAAGGCCACCACATACTACACAACTCCAGGGGTTCTGGCACATAAATTCTGAGTTGTGTGGTGTATAAACTGCTGAAATGTATGTGGTGGTTCTGCCCCCACTTGAGAATACTAAGGATTCTTTAAGAAATAGGAATTAGTTCACTTGGAGGTATTTCTACTGTTTCTGAAGGAGCAAAGCAACATAGAGAAAAGCATACATAATATGGTCCTATTTTTATAAAACAGACAGGAACACACACACACACACACACACACACACACATATCTGTACATACGTATATCTGAGAATGATGCTAAGTGGAAGGATGCATCCCTGGTTGGTAAGCAGGTGAATTAGATGAATAATGTAGATGGAGGAGGGGCGAGAACAGTGGTGTAGGGACCTAAGCAAAGAAGAGGGAAAAGAAAGAAAAAAATAAGCTGCACTTAAAAAATATGATCACATTTATGCACTTACATAAAATTATGGGTATCTTTAGAAGTAATTTTTAAAGTAGTCTTAAACATGAAAAAGAAAAATACTCGGTTACTATAATACCTTTCGATGATTTGTTATTGTACGTGAAATAAAATCTGAATTCCTTACCATGACTGATGTGATCTGATCTTTGTCTACCTCTCCACCTTTGTGTGCCTTTACTGTCTCCTCCTTGTGTAAATCTCTTTCTGAACTCAAGACCTTTGCAATTGCAGTTTGTTCTGCTGGATATGCTTTTGCTAGAGGTTTTCACTACTGACTTCCTCTCATCTGTGGAGGTCACAGATGCCTACCCAATAAGCCACCCTCACCTTCTTCCTTAACAATAGAACACAGATATTACTGGGATAGCAAGATCTCCCAGCTTGCCCTATAGCTAGGAGTGATACAATTCTGGTTGATGGGAAGTAAGTGGAAGTTACTAGGCATGGCCTCCTGGGAAGCTTTTTTTTTTTTTTTTTTTTTTTTTTTTATTATTTAATTTATTTATTATTATTTTTTTTTATTTCCAGCATAACAGTATTCATTATTTTTGCACCACACCCCATGCTCCATGCAATCCGTGCCCTCTATAATACCCACCACCTGGTACCCCAACCTCCCACCCCCCCGTCCCTTCAAAACCCTCAGATTGTTTTTCAGAGTCCATAGTCTCTCATGGTTCACCTCCCCTTCCAATTTCCCCCAACTCCCTTCTCCACTCTAAGTCCCCATGTCCTCCATGCTATTTGTTATGCTCCACAAATAAGTGAAACCATATGATAATTGACTCTCTCTGCTTGACTTATTTCACTCAGCATAATCTCTTCCAGTCCCGTCCATGTTGCTACAAAAGTTGGGTATTCATCCTTTCTGATGGAGGCATAATACTCTATCCCCAGGGGTACAGGTCTGTGAATCACCAGGTTTACACACTTCACAGCACTCACCAAAGCACATACCCTCCCCAATGTCCATAATCCCACCCCCTTCTCCCAAACCCCCTCCCCCCAGCAACCCTCAGTTTGTTTTGTGAGATTAAAAGAAATGAAATCTTGCCATTTGCGACAACATAGATGGAACTAGAGCGTATCATGCTTAGCGAAATAAGTCAAGCAGAGAAAGACAACTATCATATGATCTCCTTGATATGAGGAAGTGGTGATGCAACATGGGGGCTTAAGTGGGTAGGAGAAGAATAAAGGAAACAAGATGGGATTGGGAGGGAGACAAACCATAAGTGACTTTTAATCTCCTGGGAAGCTTTTTAAAAGAGATACACCAGCTGCGTCCTTGACCTTCCCCTTCTATTTCTGCATTTTCTTGCCATGGAAAAGGTTGTGAGGCTAAAGCAAAGATTCTCAAGGTGTGGTCTGCAGATCAGCAGTCCCAGCATCACCTGGGAGCTTGTTACAAATGCAACTCACTGGGCACCACCCCAAAACCCCTGAATCAGAAACTCTGAGGGGAGGGCCCAGGATTCCATGTCAACTGCTGTTCAGGTGAGTCTTGAGCATGATGAAGTTTGAGAGCCACTGAGCTAGTGGACAGAGGCCTCCCTAGAGATGCCTCCCTAGAGGATGGATGAAGACTAGTCCACCTATGATATCACAGATCCATTGCATCAGACTTGAACTGCCTCCTCTGGACTTGGCAGTTCTGTGGAAAAGTAATCCCTGTTTGCTTGAGCTACTGTGATTAGGTTTCTGTTCCATGCAACTGAATGCAATTCTAGTTGATAAATCATCTTCTAAATCTTGGTTCTAACATTGTCTCTTTAGAGAGGACTTCCATAACTACTCTGCTTATACCTTCCATCCTCACCAGAGTCCTTCTCTATCATGCCACCCTGTTGATATTTTCTTTGTAGCACTCAGTATACACTGACATTATTTCACTTACTTATTGTTTATTTGCTTATGGTCCATTTCTGCTGAAGAATGTAAGCCTCACAGGGGCAGGACCTTTGTCTTTTCACTGTACTCAAGCACATACTGAAGTGTCTGGTACATAAGGGATGTCCCATTATTATTTGTGGAATGATTTAAAGAACTCTTTAAAATTAGATGTTACATTTAAAATCACGTATTTTTAAGTTAAAAATAGAACTACTTTACAATTCTGCAATCACTAAGCTACTAAATCACGAAACTACTGGGTTCTTACCCAAAGAATACAAAAATACTAATTCAACGGGATACATGCACCCCTCTATGTATAGCAGCATTATTTACAATAGCCAAGATATGAAAGTAGCTTGATGAATGGATAAGGAAGATGTGGAAGATATGTATACAATGGAATATTTACTATACAGTTATAAAAGAAGAATGAAATCTTGTTATTTGCAACAACTTGGATGCCAAGTAAAATAACTCAGAGAAAGAAAAATACCATATGATTTCATTCGTATGTAGGATTTAAGGAAAAAAACAAATTAACAAAAGGATGGGAGAAAGAGAGAGAGAGAGAGAAGTCAAGAAACAGACTCTTGACTACAGAGAACAACCTGATGGTTAGTCGGGGGCAGGTGAGTGAGGGGATGGGTTAAATAGGTGATGGGGGTGAAGGACAGCACTTGTAAATGACGAGCACAGGGTGAGGGATGGAATTGCTAAATCCCTATATTGTACACCTGAAACTAATAATACAACACTGAATGTTAACTAAGTGGAATTAAAAACTTAAAAGTAAAATCATGTATTTTTAAGTTGTCAAATGAAAAAAAAATAGGTCATTACAGTTTCAAAATTTTAAGGAAAAAAATTTTAGTTAAGAAATCCATATACTTGTAAAAAAGAAATGCATATGATACAGAAGGATCCTCTATGTTTGCCTATGAACACGTTCTCTTACTCAAACGTGGCCTATGAATTCAAAAACCATAAACAACTAGCAAAATAGTTATATAAATATTGAAAGTGCCACAGAAGTGAACTGCATGAGTTCGGTGGCTTTTTGGTAACCTTGTCTTTCCATTGATAGCATTTTGAGCTATCCCAGTCAATGTGGGATATGTGTTAATAACAAAACAATGTGTTAATACCAAAACTTCCTATAGAGTTTAAATACAAACATTCAAATAAGAACAAAACCCCTAATTTTCATATGCATGCCAGAGAACACACACAATCAGGTCCTAACCTTGGAGAGGAAGCATTCTCTTCACCCACATCCCTATTATTTTACTCTTCTAGTAATCTCAAGTTTGGTGCAAGACTAACATCACTGCAAATAAATGAGGTCTTCTCTGGCCTCAGTCATGCAGGTACACTGCGGGAGAGAATTCAGATTGAGGTTCCTCAGTGTTGAACTTGGGGTCTCTGCTTGTGAGATTGACCCAAGAAGCTACTGCTCTTCTGCACTGGGAGGGGTCAATTTCCCTTCTCCAGTTTTTACCTCCTATAAAACTGTTCTCATCAAGCTTTGGACCTCTGTCTCCTTTGGTTTTTCTAAAATAAGTTGTTCTTATTCAAAGAACATAAAATAAGTTCTAAAATAAGTTGTTCTGTAACATTTAAGGAAATAAATATATATTATATAATATATGAAGTATATTTTATATATATATATATATATATATATATATATTAATGAAGCACATAACAACTAAAGAGAAAAAAGTGCAATGCTTCTGAATCAGATCCCCGTTTACTCTCTTTCGAGGCTCCTAGGATCTTGATGGGTCTCCTTGGAGCCACCGGGGAAAGGAAAGCGGCAGAAAAATGTCAGGGACAGAATGGCAGGCTGTTCACTAAGGGCACAAGGGACCTTGAGATTTGGTAAGATCATTTCCTCCCTTTCTCCCAGAATCAGGAAGGCATGCCAGACAGAGCTTCTTGGGTAGCCCTTCAAAATATTTGGAGCTGGAAAAACTTCAGGTCAGTAGCATCCCAAGCAAAAACTTTTAGGAAGCCCCCAGAAGCAGGCCTTAGTCCTCAGCCCAATGTGGCAGATTTTCCTTTTACTTCACTAGTGCAGTATCTAGTAATGACCCAGTAATTATAGTAACAATATCTCATGGTTATACTTGGATACCTTCCACCTTCAACGGCATCATAACCAGTATCAGATGTGCCAAACTCACTTTGGTAATGACAACATTCTGTAAGCCAGGGTTCTCACTCTTAACAGGTCATCAGAATGATCTGGGGGTCTTTTTTACAATAATGTAGGTTCTGGATATCCAATCTCAAGATTCAGTAGGTCTTAGGTGGGATGCAGGAGTCTGCATTTTCAACAAGGCTGCCTGGTGATTTGCTGGAGGTGGTATGAGGCCTACAACTTCATAATATTGGCTTCAAAGAGAGGGGCCAGGATCACTTTTTTTTTTTTTTTTTTTTTTTAACCATAGTAAGACTTATTGTAGACAGTGACTAAGGCCACCAGACTGCCCAAAGTATTCTCCTTGTAGAGGTCTCCAGTGGGGAGGTCATTTACACTCATTCTCAAAGGTTCAGGGAGTGAGTCTCCATGGTACCCAACTCTTTATAAAAGAACCAAAATTTGGGTTCATACTTGGGTGGTGTTGAAGATAAGTAGCCAAGTCCTAAAGTACCAGAAAAGTCTTGATTGTTCTTGGTGAAGGGCCCATAACACATTTTTTTTTCCTTTTCCATTCTTCCTTTTCACTGATGTCGAGCTAACGAAACCAAATAGACCCACACGGATAATACGTTGTTTGGGTAGGGGTGAATATATACAGCTAGAGCAAATTCTGTCTGGGGAAATTCAGAAGAATGAATTCCAGTTTGATACACAGCATCAATAATTGACTGGACATCAGTGTATGGCATCTGGATAGGAAATCCTGTGACCTAGACAAAAGACAGAATAACGTGTAAACCCAAGCTATAATTATGTAGGTAATTGGGAATCACTGTATGTAAAAATATTACAAAACCCTCAAAAAATAATAAGCTATTTTATAGGTGCTTATGTTGTCCTAGGAACAATACTAAGGGCTTCACATACATATTTAATCCTCAAATAACCTTATGAAGTAGGTTCTACTATAATCCCCACTTTCCAGAGAGAGGGGAGCAGAGCCAGAGCTGATACCAGAGCCTGCACACTCAATACTCCACATACTTGCACACTATCTAGAATAGGAGACGGCCAGTGAAAAAATTACTTGGTCCTACAAATGAGGTATTTAAGTGATCATTATGGGAGAATTTATTTAATATTGATTCAGTTCATATTTTTCTTTTTTTAAGATTATTTATTTATTTATTTGACAGACAGAGAGCACAAGTAGGCAGAGAGGCAGGCAGAGAGAGAGGGGGAAGCAGGCTCTCTGCTGAGCAGAGAGCCCGATGTGGGTCTCAACCCCAGGACCCTGGGATCATGACCTGAGCCAAAGGCAGAGGCTTTAACCCACTGAGCCACCCAGGTGCCCCTCAGTTCATATTTCTTAAGTGACAACCATGTGACAGGATTTAAGGATTATGGTACATGGTCCTACGTAACATTATCTATTTAATAATACACAGACAACAATCATAAACCTCTTTCCTCCTCCTGCAACTTCAGGAGGCTTTTCTTGATCCTTGAATCTGTTCATGTGTCCTTCCCATGTGGTTGCAGTAAGATGCTATCCTTTCCTAATTAAAATATATTGCAATTATATGTTTTCTGCTCTGATCATTAGCTTATAGTCTGTGAATGCACAAGATTGTATCTGCCTTGCTTATGATCATAAGCCCAGGGCCTAACACAATGCCTGGCACATAGAATGCAAATAATGTTTAACATTTGTAAACACTTGCTGAGTGCTGAGTGCTGTGGTTAATCCTCACCATAACCACAAACCAGATAACTATTTTTATCCCCATTTATCTTGCCCAATGGGGTGGAAAGTATAGAGAAGTTAGGTAACTTGGTCAAAGCCGGTGAGTGGTTGAACCAGAGTCTGAATCCCAGCCACAGGATTATGACTGTGTGTTATCATACAGGTAATTTTACAAAGAAATTCTAAGTTTTAAACCTTGGCTTATATTGTTTTGGTTCTGTTTATCCCTAATTCTATTTTTTTAACGCAAAACAAAACAACCTCCTCCCTATTCATTAATAAATAGCACCTGCAGATCCCCTCTTGACAGCCTAAGTCCTGAACTCCCTATAGGTTCTTTCCTTTCTTCTCTCAGAGGGTTTCCCTAGGAGATATCTCCTAGTCTTTGGGGTAGTAGGGAGAAAGAAGTAGGGTTCTCAAAAACATGGATCAGTTCCATAGAGAAGAGTCAATGAGAGGATGCCCAGAGCTGGAGGTAGATAGGGGCAAAGAAGGAGGCTCTAGCAATATACCAAATACCCACCATGTTTGATTATGAACTTGTTGAGTTTAAGATGCCTTTTAACTATCCAGGATGACATTACATGTGTTGGTAAATACATAAGAACGGAGGTCAAGAAAGAAGTCCAGGCTGGTTACATACATTTGGAGTATTTTGCTTATAAAAGATATTAAATCTTTTCTGGATCCTCTTGCTCAAAACCAAGGACAGGGAATCTATTCTATTACCATCACCAAGGGATCATCTTTCAATTTCTCAGTTGCAAGTGATTTCCTTTCGGTCGTCTCTTTCCAGAGGTTGTGGTTTATTTAACATACAACGTATGACTGAGTGCAAGAATATGTCATGCACTGTGGTCATGGTAATAGTTGTTCAGTATATTTGAAATTTCTTAGTCTATAAATAAATGTATTTTAATGTTATATCATCTATCATCTAGGATCAATAAAAAAAAGCATTTCAGGGATATTTAAGGTTACTCTTACCTGGTAATGAATTACACAGATAAAACAAATATTATTAATGCACTAAATCGTATACACACCAAATAAAACTGTAGTAGTCTTTCGAATTCACTCTCTTCTTCAGATGAAACAAAGCTTCCAGTGCTAAGTTCTAGTTTAGGAAGGATTTTTTGCAAAATATAAGTACATTGTCGATTCCAACGTGTTGGCTGTTTAGGTCGCCATTCCATCATTTTACATTTCAGAGTCCTTTCAATCCTAATGTAAGGATGCGGAGATTAGTTTATGACCCGTTACAATTTGTTTAATAAATGGGATAAGAGTTTTGGCACTTTACTCAAGTATGAGAATGATATTTTTGATTTAGGATGAACCAGTCCTCTCTGGCTAAGTATATCTGCCATCCTTCACATCACTTAAGTTGGGGAGAAGCAGGCTCTTGCTTGGCTTGGAAAAGCAAGAAGCTTCATAGGGTAACCAACAATGAGATCTCAAGGGCACAGCTCTTTTCTAGTTACCTGTGTGTAGGCACCTGCCTACTGGGTGTGATGGGACAACCGTCTACTATCTGGTCACTGGACTGACAGCCTTATTCCCCAGAACCCTCCCCTGCCATAAAACATTGCGTTTCCAAGAAGCCGCATTTACAAAAATTCCGATACCTGGTCTGATTGATGTTAGCAGGGATGGATTTTTTAGATAAGTTAATTCAGCAAGCCGAGTTGGAAAGAAATAGGCATGGACAGATAAGTATGATGATTAGGTTTGTCTACTAGAAGGTGCATGCTGTGTGGGCAGGGATGTGTGCCTGTATATAGTCCCTAGAACAGTGCCTGATGGTAGAGTAGACTATTCCAAAGACAGTGCAAGTTGGTTGATGGAGCCCACTTGGGAAGCCTCACTCCTGCAGAGAATCAGTGTCTGCTTTAAAAACAAAAACAAAGGGGCGCCTGGGTGGCTCAGTGGGTTAAGGCCTTTGCCTTCGGCTCGGATCATGATCCCAGGGTCCTGCTCTCTGCTCCCCATGTCCGGCTCTCTGATCCACAGGGAGCCTGCTTCCCTCTCTATCTCTGCCTGCCTTTCTGCCTACTTGTGATCTCTGTCTGTCAAATAAATAAATAAAATCTTAAAACAAAAACAAAAACCACTGGGAGTCACCTCTGGGCTGAGTCTGTGGTGTAACCGATCAGTTGGGAGTTTGTAATCTCAGTGATGGCTAAGCATCAGAATCATCAATTGACATATTTTACCTCCAGATATCGATTAAACAGGTCTGGTCTGGGACCCTGGCATCTGTATTTTTAAATAGTTCTAGAAGTGATTCTGATAATAATTAAAAAAAAAAAAAAAAACAGAAGCTCTACCTCACTTCTTCCTCTTTTTGTTAAGAATTGGGGGGAAAGGAAGGGAATAAAAGGTGGGAGTTGTGTGCTAGAAGAGATAAGAGTAGCAAAACTGTTTTTGTCATGCTTTGTTTTGATCAGTTGGTAGCAGCTTCTGCGGCAGCCTACTATGTCAGCATGAGTCATTAGAGGCAGTAAGATCTAGGAGCTTCTGACACATCTGGAGTAGGAGTAAGGACTGCTGCAAAGTCTGTGACTTTGACAAACTTGTTCAGCCTGACTGAATAACTCCTTTGGACAATTACGTGTATGTGTGTGTGCGTGTATGTGTAAGGGAATGGGAAGAGTGCAGGGCGTGGGGGTGGGGCAGTATCGATGTTACCACCCAACTTGGATGTTTTTTCCATACTCCAACTGGTGGGCCATTTACCTTCATGACTTTCAAGAAGTATGAGCTACCACGTTATTATTATTACTGTAACGTCAACAGGTGTCTGTGTCGAGAACTTCCCAACAGCAGCCCCACAATGTTTCCAGAGGTAACCATTTCTTGACTTGGGTCTTTTTAAGGAGTGTTCTGGAATGGTAGAGGGGCTGCTTTTCAATGCACAGATCAAAAGACAGCTGGCTCAGAAGAAACTATTGTAAACTCCATTTCCTGCTTCTATGGCTGAATTAAATGGGTATTTTAAAAGACTGGGTTAGAGACTAAAAGGTGGGTGGGGGACTGAAAGATTTGGGAGAAATAGTAATAAGATATAAACAAAGGTCATACCTGTTCTTTAGATCTTCTATCATGCTTTTATTAGTCTCACAGTAAATTATTTCTTCAGGCTGAAATATATAGACAGTTGAAAGTTAGCAAAGATTCCAGGGAGACCATCTTCATTTACATCGCAGTCACCCCCAGAGTGCGAATTATAATGGGGGGACCCAAACTATTTTCAGGTGGCAAAATCACTCCACTACAGAGGCACAAAGGTAAAACACGGATCACAGGGCTTCCTTCGGTTTTAATCCTACAATTTTAATACTACATTACCAGAGCATGGGATGAGGAATGGATTTACAAAGATATTTTTCCTGGGTAAGACAGATCTGCTGCCCACATTCATTTATTCAAACAAGCATTTGACATGTTTATTGATGATACCAGATAATCTTTGGCAGCTGCTTTAGTCTCTTCCACTTATTAACTGGGGTCTTGGTGAACTTACTTAACCTGAGTCTCACTTACCACATCTTTAAAAGAGGGACAATAATGGTACTTACTTCCCTAGGGTCTTGTGAAGATTTTGAAATAAAGTAATAAACACACAAAGCCTGGCACATATTGTTCAATAAATCAGGTATTACTGTAACTACTGCTCTTTTAAGATGGTTTTCTTCTTCCTTCTTTGAGTATCCTTTTCATTCAGCTCGCAGGAGCCAAGTCGTTTTGTTTTGCGTGCTTGCATGCGTGTGTGTGTGTGTGTGTGTGTGTGTGTGTTCCATTTCAATCTTTCCTGGCTTCAAGCTGTTGCTTCAGACACTATAAAAACAGCAGAGAGCAAAGCTCTACCACACTCCCCCCATATTCCCTACCCTGCCCGACAGGATTTGCTGTAGGAGTCTTTAAGAGAGGACTCCTTACGTCTACCACCCAAACCAGCCCTCCCTGCCTGATTTCCCAGGGCTCACTTGAACAAGAAGGAGGGGTTGGGTTCAGACATTTTTATTTTGGGCATTCCTGAACTGAGAAATAGAGACAGCTGTAAAGACAGGGACACAAGTGGACAGAGGATTGTGCAAAAAGAGGGCAACAGTTCATAAACCTCTAGGTGCTAGAATATTTCAGGAGTGATTGAGAAGATTCAATCTGCCATGTGGTGATCTAAGCCCGTGGTTCTTGAAGTGTGCCCCCTCCCCCCACCAGCAACCTCATCTGTGGGAACCTGTTGGAGATACAACTTCTCAGTCCCCACAGGGCATCAACTGAATCAGAAACTCTGAGGGTCCACTGAATCAGAAAGGCCAAGCACTCTGTGTTTCAGCAAGCCCTCCAGGGTTCTGGTGCCTGCGGTGGATAGATGTGAGAACAGTCCCAGGCACAGGGCGCTTCTCCACAACAGATCCCAGCAAGAGCTGGGAGGCAGTGGAGAAAGGGAGCTACAAACTCCAGTGTCATGGTGCAGGGTCACCAGCTCTCCCAGACAGGACAGGTAAACCGAATGCTGTCACCAACCACTGTCCAACCCTCCAATACCTCCACTCCCCTCCCCTGCCCCACTCTCCAACAGGTAACTCTTCTGGATCAGTGAGGCCACCTTCAGTCGTGAAAAAGAGGCCTGGGTTATGTTAACTTGGTAAGTTTATGAGGTATTAGTCCACTTTCCTTTTTTTTTTTTTTTTTTTTTGGCAAAGGCCCCTTTCTTTCAACGAATGCATATCTTTTAAAATTTCAAGAGGTTTTCCCTGTTAACCTCATCTCTGAGTACCCACATGCTCATTTCACACGCTCAAATTTATGTCTGCAGTGGCGATAAAAAACAGTGTTCGTTGAAGATAGAAGTTTATTTTGGCACGTGTGTGGGAAGACAGAAGATTGAGGGCCATTAACCCACAGGAAAAAAATCAGTAGAGATAGAAGTCAAATGCAGTCCTGAGTTTTATATCTATAGATTCAACTTGGCAAAAGGTTTCATATCCATGCTCAGGCTTTTGTTTTTGTTTTTTAATTTTTAAAAGATTTTATTTATTTATTTGACAGAGAGAGAGAGAGAGAGAGACTGGGAGAGAGAAGGGGGGACACAAGCAGGGGAGGTGTGAGAGGGAGAGGAAGGCTTCCCACTGTGCAGGGAGATGGATGCGGGGGTTTTGATCCCAGGGATCATGACCCGAGGTAAAGGCAGATGCTTAATGCCTGAGCCTCCAAAGTGGCTTTTAAAAACTACAGCTGTGATCATGGCAGCCTTGCCTTAGTGCTGTGGGCTTCCGACTGCCCTGAGACACAGGGCCACATCCTTAGTAGAACTCTGCTCACCCCTGAGCTTGTCTTGCTAGCTCCCTGGCCAAGCTGGCCTTTCAGCTGCTCCCCCCACCCCTCCATGCCCCGCAGGTCTTCGTTCCTGCTGTGCCCTCTCTCTGCTGCACACGTCTCCACCCTGATTTTCCTCTGGGCCAGCTCCTGCTCATTCTCCTCACTTTGCCTGTCATCCCCTTCCCCCAGGAAGCCCTAGCAACTGTCCTTCCGCTCAGGTCCTCCTGCTCCGTGCTCCCAAAGCACACTCATTTCTTCCTTAATCTTATTCACAGCTTTGTCCTGCGAGGGCTGGAGTCCTTCTCTTTGCTCCTTGAGAACCTAAGTCCCAGGACTATGAGACGTGTCTTTTCCTTGTGGTGCCGATGCCTGACCTAGCATTGGCTCAGAGCAGGCACACAAGAAACATTCACAAAATGCCTAATAGGATGATGAATAGTCAACAAAACCCCTCATCTCTAAATGTACCGTTCTCCTCCCCAACAGCAAGGCAGCAGTCACAGCTTTGGGAGGGGAAGAGCAAGGCATGGTCAGTGTGGATGCTGAAAGTGTTTGCTCAAGAGAGATAAGCACATTTCCCCTTCTTTAAAATGACTTTACAAACAGGAAATATAAAAACTATTTATGTGCCTGCAACACGTGGAGAATGTTTAGAAGGATGCACAAGTTACTAGTAAGAGTAGTTATTTCTTAGAGAGTGGGGAAAAGATGGTGGGGGGGCATTCTTTATACAGTTTGGTACTGATTTGATCCCTTCCCTGCAACCACCATGCATTCTTTTTGTATTGTCAAATGCCTCAAAGACACAGACAAGTGTTGAGAATAATGTAACGAACATCCACTCAACATACCTACCACTTACCTCTATCTAATATTTGCATTTTTCCATATTGGTTTTAATTTTTTTAAAAAGAAGTAAAACATTGCAGATAGACTTGAAATACTTTGTATGTTGCTCCCTGATCTCATTCTGTTTTTTGTCTCCAAAGGTAACCTTTAACCTAAATTTGGCATTTATCATTCCTATGAATGCTTCTACATTATCACTATGTGTCTATACATACATAAACAGCACATAGTTTTCAAACTTTATATAAGTGATTTGTACTCTGTGTATCGCTTCACATACTCTTTATTTTGCTTTACATTACTTTTAAAATATTCATTCCTGTTGATATACAGTGGTTCTCAACCTTGGTGGCACACTGGCACCCCCCAGGGAGTTTTAAATAATAACCCAGGTATGCAAGTTCCATCCTCAGAGATTCTGATACAGTGGATACACAGTTCAAGTTGGGAACTAGTGTAAATTGTTTTTTTTCTTTTTACTACTATATAGAAGATTTCATAGTATGAGTGCTTCATAACTCATGTACTCTTTTTTCTGGTGGATGAGTCAATCCATCTATCCATCCATCCTTCCTTCCTTCCTTCCATCTTTTTTTGTTATTTTGAGCAGTTCTACAATGAACGTCATTGTACTTGTCTCCTTGTGCTTGCTCCTTTATGGTATATACTTAGAAGCTGAACTGGTGGATCCAAGGTCGAGCGTCTTCAACTTTACCAGATATCATCACATTGCTTTCCAAAGTATTTCTAGTGATTTACCGACCCACCATTTCTCTGCTTCTTTGCCAACACTTGGTATGATCCTACTTAAAATCTCTTTGGTCCATCTTATACCTGTGAAGTAGTGTTTTGTTGTTTTAAATTGTACTTCCCTGATTTTAAGTGAGACTGAGCATTCAAGTTTCTGTTTCTGTGAATTGTTTTCTATCTATTTTTCTACTATCATTTTCCTCTCTTATTGATTTTGCAATTGCCTTCACCCTGTTGCACCATACTCCTCAATCCAGAAACAGCCACTGAGGTGACATCTGGGGTGCCTTCACAGAGTGACACTGAAGACATTGCCAATCCACTGGCTGAGCCATCTGCTCGTTAGTCTGTTCTTGACCTCAGGTCTGTGCTTCCAGCTCCTGCCTCTTATGACCCAGGTTGTGGATCTGCAGCTTTTCTTCCCCATCTCCTTTCAAGAATAGTGAAGTAGGGAACCCCATCACAGCCCCTGGCCCCCAAAAGTGAGACTGGCTCTGGATCCCGGATTTCATTAACCATTTTCGGATCTTGCTGCTGTCTTTTGTTCAGCCCTACTCACTGTTAGTATTTCTGTCCTGTTTCTAGTCCATGAGACGATCGTCATGGTTGGAGCCCAGATAAGCCTTCTATTTTTCAATTTTTATATTTTACCATTGCCATGGATGTGGAGCAGATGGGTTAGGTCAAAGTAAACTTACTACACCATCTTAACATTATATTTTCAGTTTTAGAATAACTATTTAAAAATTTTTACTTTAAAATCTAAATTCACATTTGAGATGATACTTTCTTCTCAACTCTTCTTTTCTCCAAGTAGAGGAGTATGATCAGAGTAGCCCAAACTCAGGCTGAATGGCAAAGAAAACTAGATTTTATTAGCATTGCCAGGTAAGTCAACATGCAACCAGCAATATAAACATAACAAGAGCTGGCATGACTGGTAAAGATTAGAACCAACAGTAACTTTCATATAGATATACCTGAAAGAATATAATTTACCTGTATGGTATGTGCTTTTGTCCCTTGGAAATTTTTTGGAAGCAACTGTTTCCAGAAACTTTCCTTTGAATAGTCAAAATGTACAGCCATTGGTGTATTATTTTGTTGAATATTAAACCAGACCTATTAAAACATTAACATTAAATCAGTATAGGCATATGGGAGCACAAAACCCCTATCGGTTAGGATGCAGCAGAAGTTTACAATGCTACTACCAAATGAAGTGGTAGAAGCCAAAGGCAGTTCTGAGGTAGGAGGTAAAGAGATTCAAGGGGTATGTGAACATTAGATTACTGGTTCCCAGTCTTGGAGGTGCTACAGAATCACCTGAAGAACTTTATGGATAAAGGATTTCCCTGGCCTCATATCCCAGGGATTCTAACTGAACATCCGAAGTTTCCTCAGAGTTTCCCACACGATTCTAATGTAGAGCCAGGGCAGAGGACCACTGTTTGACTCTTGAGGAGATAACGCAAAATAAGATTTTTCTCCCATATACTTACATTTCCATCATCAAACAAACAATCTACACTTTGTAAGGGACAAAATGGGTCGAACTGCTTGTGACATTGCCCAGTTAATGGATTCCAAAGCAAAAATTCATCAGTTTCTTGAGTTAATACATAAGCCACTTGCCCCTATAAGAGGAAAAAGAGTTGAGTCATGTTTGGTGGGTGTTTGACTTAAGTCATTTTTGTATGTGAAAATTATGATTAAGTATGTGATATCTTTGATTTCTATAAGTCTTTTTTAGGGTCTTCAAAGTCTTTTTCAAAACCAAACCAAACCAAACCAAACCAAAACAAAACAAAAAAAACCCCAAAGCTCCAGAAATCCTCAGGCCCAGGCTAGCATGAAGATTCAAATAAGAGAACTTTAGAGTTGGTGCTGCCATGTACATCCCTGTAGAGTGTACCCTCATAGCAATAAAACATTGTTCTTGAAACACCCACATACCCTGAAAATTTCCCAACAGCTAGTCCTGAAGTGTTTTGAGGTAGGGATACTTTGGCCTAATTTACACAAAAGCACTATATGGAGTAGCCCTGCTTTGAGGGGAATATACTTGGGGACTGCAGGGGAACCCCACGCAGAGTTAGGAAATGGACATTTGCCTGAGGCTCTGAAAAAGCCAAGAGAAGTTAAAAAGCCATTAAGTTAATTTTGAGAACAAGAGCTGAAGTTAGACACTAGAGAGAAAGTATATAGGAAATAATCTGAGGAATAAAAGTGGTCATTATTATTCTGTTCTAAACACACCTTTTTAAGTGCAAAGTTTTCTTAGAAAAGAATAACAATTTCAGGTAGTAATAATAAAGACTATTGATCATTTAATGGGAATTTATGTACACCAGGTATCGTGCTCTGCCTTCATATGAAATTTTTCACTTGCATTCACTCCAAATTCTTTGAGATGGGGTGATCATTATGCCCATGTTTCAGACAGAGTCAGAGGTTGAGGGACTTGTCTAGAGTAACCGTAAATGACATTAGCCCTGTTCGGGGAGAGCATAACTGAAGCTCAGAGAAGTAAATAAGCTAAGATCATACACAGTTAGTAAAGGGCATTGTTGGGTTTTAACCCCTCTTTGACTGACTCCCAAACACAAATTCTCTCTCTCTCTCTCTCTCTATTTACTATACTCTGCTGTATAGCCTGGTGTCTCCAAAGCTCTTGTTCTTTATGACTGTACTCATCTTTACAGTAAAGAGGAGGCTTCACTTTAGCCACAGAGCCAAGGTGAAACACACAGCCCAGGTGCCCCCCACCCTTGCTGACCCATCAGCATAAATGCAAATGTTTGTTGAAATATTGTCAACTGTTCACTGCCATCTAGTGGCACATAAAACTACACGGGAGTTGGGGCACATGGG
Organism: Mustela erminea; assembly: GCF_009829155.1. Taxonomy (NCBI): domain Eukaryota; kingdom Metazoa; phylum Chordata; class Mammalia; order Carnivora; family Mustelidae; genus Mustela; species Mustela erminea. The sequence goes on along the minus strand of NC_045627.1, from coordinate 60,542,115 downwards.
TGGCTCAGTGGGTTAGGCCTCTGCCTTCGTCTTGGGTTGTGATCTCCGGGTCCTGGGATCAAGTGCCGCATCGCATGGCATCGGGCTCTCTGCTCAGCAGGGAGCCTGCTTCAACCTCTTTCTCTGCCTGCCTCCCTGCCTACTTGTGATCTCTCTCTCTCTCTCTGTTAAATAAATAAATAAAATCTTAAAAAAAAAAACCCTACATGGGGGATCGCGAGGGGGGAATTAACCACAGCCTTTTAGCTTGCAAATGTGGCAGAAATAATAAGCCATGCCAAGAAAATATAGCGAAATAAGTGATCATAACACGAAGACTAAAACCAGACTGAAAATCTTGACCCTTATCAAGACACTCATGGCGGAAAGAGAAACAGTTCGAAAGACTATAGCTTTCTGGAGGTATGAATGCAGGAGCATATAATTGTAAAAATTTCAGGTAGGTAAACATAAATTTCAGACCCACATCTTGTATGACTAAAAACTGAGGAAGGAAGAATAGGGAGAAATATTTCTTAAGGATCTTTAAATCTATTATTAGAAAGGTAGAAACATGATGCTGGTGATGATAGTTATGCACCCCTATAATTCCTATTACATCACCACAACCACAACCACAATAATCACCATTTACTGAGTATTTGCTCTGACGCCATTCTCAATGTCACATATTCACTATGTAATCTACTATCTTAGTAACCCCATGAAGTAGCACTGTTATTAGTACAGCTTTACAAAGAAAAGTGAAGGAAAGCCTTTCTTTACATTGTAGTCATTTTGATGAGCCAACATTATCCTCTTAACTAAACAACTGGTTGTGCATGAAATTCCCCAATTAGCTTGTGAAAAGACAGAAAACTGGGGTTGGTGTTTTTTAAATTTGCAGATGGTGGCTGATTAGTTTTGTTTACACTATTTAAATATTAACTCCAGCACTTACTTCCAACATTGAGGTCCCCAGGAGGACCAAGGCTTTCTTTCCGAAATACAGGAAGAAATTACAGAGTAGTATGGCATGCTCTTCCTTATTTCCAACAGCCAAACTGATGCAGCGCTAAGGCAAAGAAAAGCAACAAGGCCAAAAAAAAAACAGGAGAGAAAGATGAGTAATATAAGCATATAACGTATTCCCAGAGCCCCTTGCTCCCTCTGGGTTCAAACATACATACATATTTTTTAAGATTTTATTTATTTATTTGACAGAGAGAGATCACAAGTAGGCAGAGAAGCAGGCGAGAGGGTGGAGGGGGAGAAGCAGGCTCCCTGCTGAGCAGAGAGCCCGATGCGGGACTCGATCCCAGGACCCTGAGATCATGACCTGAGCCGAAGGCAGTGGCCCAACCCACTGAGCCACCCAGGCACCCCTAAACACACATATTTTTGCCATGTGACTAAGGTGCCTGAGAAAACACTGGGGAGAACACTAATTTGGAATAAAGGGGTCACATTTATGATGGGACAATTAATGTGGATACTGTATAAGTGACCAAATAAAATAGTTCATCATCCAAAATAGGATATTCCTGTTTAGGACAAATATTAAACTGTCCTTGGAAAACAGGGACATATGGACTGATATTTTAAGAAACCTGATCTGATAGGAAATCAAATAGAGTTTTTAGGGGCTCCTGGGTGGCTCAGTGGGTTAAGCTGCTGCCTTCAGCTCAGGTCATGATCTCAGGGTCCTGGGATCGAGCCCCTCATCGGGCTCTCTGCTCGGCTGGGAGCCTGCTTCCCTTCGTCTCTCTCTCTGCCTGCCTCTCTGCCTACTTGTGATCTCTGCCTGTCGGATAAATAAATAAAATCTTTAAAAAAAAAAAAGAGTTTTTAGAGGAAAGGATCCTCTGGTCAATGGAGCTTTACTCTGTCAAATACCAATAAAGTGCTCTCAACTCCAAGAGAGGAAGAGGATGGAGTTGAAGCCCAATCAGGAAGATTATTGAAACTTTTTCAACTGAAAGAGTCTGTAGTCAAATATAGGGTGCCTAGGAAAACAGCTGTAGTAAGAGGGAAAAAGCATAGTAGAGGTGGGTAGTCTATGACCTAGTTATAGTCTGTAGCTGTTTTTTGCTTGGCTCTGGAATGTTTTTTTAAAATCAGGAGCTCTCATATAAAACTCTGCATTTCTGGCTTCTCGTGAAAAATTGAAAGATCTAACAACATATATGGGCCCAAATGTTCATATGGCAAAAGTCTGTTCTTACTGAGCAGCAACTGCAACATTTAAACAGGATGTGTGCCTTCTGGTTCAGTACAGTCCCAGAGGAAGGGCTGTGGTGGCCAAGGGGGGTTGGGAGTGGGGGAACCTCAGGAGCTCCAGGCAGTGACTATTTGCCAATCAGTATGAAAGCATTTCAATGTTTCAAAAAACTGATATGGCCATAACTGTATACACTGGCTGAATGGGATGGTGAAGGATGAAAGTTAGGGAGGATGGTGACGCGGGTCCTCGAAAGAGAAGTGTGAACAGAAGAATCAAAGGCAGAATATGAGTATCTTCAGTGTCAGGCCAAGGAGGTTCCCCTGGCTGGATTTCATAAGAGGAGAAGGGAGCAGGTGAGAACAGGTAACTACCACACTGAGTTCCAGATACCTTGTGTATATGTTATCCTTTCAAAAATCCCTGTATGACACAGATGAGGAAATTGAGGTCCAAGGAGGCTACATAACTTATTTTAGGTCATACAGCTCTTAAGTGGTTGAAGTAGGATTTAACCAAGGTTTATTTTTCTCCAAAGACTGTTAGGTAGGAGAAAATAGCACTTGTCCTGTGGCAGTCTAATTAGTCGTATGTCATGAGCACTCCATGGCCAAAGAGTTCATGTCAGTGGAAAGACCTTGGCCAAGAGGAAGCTCACACTTGTAGTAACTAACATCTTGGTTATGAGTATTGTTTGGATTGGGGGTGTGGAGGATGGGGGAGATTTGCGAGTACTAGTATTTACCTGAAGGGTTATTTTTATGTTTTGTTTTTTTTTAAGATATTTTAGGGGCTCTTTCAATGTTCTGTGGGATCATAATAACCATGAGCATATTCTGATTAGGTCAAAGAGTCCCAGAAGAGTCTAAGGTGAATGACACCTCTTTGACTTCTACTACATTTGAATCACTGAATCATTAGAACCCCATGCTTGTGTCTCCCTTGTTCTCACTTAGTAGAAGACAGGGTAGCTAACCAGTTAAGCTAGCCCTGTGTCCCCTAAATCCACTTCAGCTCAACTATAGCCTCTAAAACATTTTAGATTAATTGCCAGGACCATTGGTTCCAAATGGAAAGTTTCCTTCTCTTAGGCTCCTCTCTTACTAGTAATTTTCAATTAAAAGTATTTATTGAATGCTTGCTAAATTTATATGAAAATATAAAAATAAATAATCACGTTTATCTCTTCATTCAGAGGTTAAACTTGGGATGTGTGTGTACAGAGTGTGGGTGTAGGGTCAATAATATAAGCAACTAAATATAATTTAAGGTGGAGTGAAAAAACTGCTCTAATGAGGATTGCCAGGTTTTGAGAAAAAGTAGATGAGCTATTAAATCTGCATTTCAGATAAACAAATCTTTAGTACAAATATGTCTCAAATATTGCATGGGGCTTGTATTCTATTTGGCAACGAATCTAAAGAGAATTTTAATCCAAGTGCTAAGGAAGGAGCATTGTTGTGCAAGCTCCCCATTCCGATGTGGGGAGACTGGAGAAATCGTCCGAGAAGTGGTGGTATTTGCTCTAGACTCAGCATCTGTCCAGCTCCATAGTGACAAGCCATATTTCTTTCTGGAAGATATCATAATACTGCACTCCCGGAATTCCCATTGAATTAAAATACTCATGAGCTACCACTTGTAATGTTGAATGAGGTTGTCCCTCCTTAAGAATTATTTCTATGGATTGTTACAGAGCTGAAAACAATGTATTAAATTATCAAATGCTTTGGATTTCATAAGATAAAGTATTTCATAAGTGCATAAATGTTTGTTTAGGAGAAAGGTGAGAAATACTAAATATTTTAATTATAAAACATAATGGGGGTACCTGGGGGACTCAATTGGTTAAGGTCTGACTCTTGGTTTTCACTCAGGTCTTGATCTCATGGGTTGTCATATGGAGGCCCATGTAGGGCTCTGTGCTCAGTGGGGAGTCTGCTTGAAATTGTCACCTTCTGCCCCTCCCCCCACTCATGCACACACACACACACACACACACACACACACTCTCTCTCTCTCTCTCTCTCTCAAATAAATAAATCTTACAGATTAATAAATAAAACATTAAATAAGTTATTACCTCTGATGTCATCCATATGTCAAAACCATCATTTTCATCCAGAATATCAGGCACAACAGGAATCAAAGATACAAAGCGAGCAATGAGGTCCTAGAATAATATTAATTAACATTTATTAAGTGTATTCTATATGCCCATCACCAAGCACAGTGTTTTAAGTGCAATATCATCACATTTAGTGTATCCCACAAGCCCTTCAAGTGCATACTATTATTACTTTTGTCTTACATAAGAGGAAACAAAAATAGATAGAGTGCTAAGATAACTTTCCAGGGTCACAGAGCTAACACAATATGTGGAGTCTCTGGGAATAAGCCCAAGTTAGCCTGACTCCAGAGAATGCCTGTTAACCATTACACTTCACTGTAATAAATTATTAAAATGTTAACATGATAGATATTATGTATATACCTTAAATTACAACTGTTAAAAAATTTTTTAGAAAGATATTGAAGAATAGCAAAAGTTTTATTTGCTTTTAGGTTCCAGATCTATCAGAATTATTTTTTATTAATATAAGCTTGTTACAAGCTGTTGAAGCAGGAAAATGTTGGTGTCCTATTCCCCCTATAGGGATGGAGAGAAAGGCTCAGACTAAAGTAGGAAAGGAGAAAGGGATACAAATAATGAGCCAACACAGAAAGTTTACCGATATTTTCACTGATTTATGATGGCCATCACTTATGTACTAATGACCTCTTACATTGGTCATGTTTCTGACTTCATGCAATTGAACATGGTTCATAGTCCTTCATAAGCAAGGTTCCTAAGAGTTATATTCCTTTTTAAAAAAAGAAAAGATTGTCTTTGAAATAAATCTAGACTATATTATTATCTCCTTGGACTTTGGGCAATAAGAAACAGACAGGAAGAAACTTGTGATGGAAAGGCAGAGTGAAGCAAAAGGCAACCTAAATTAAGACTTTTTATTTTATCCTGAAGAGTCCAGCTGAGGGAGATTTATAGTGGACAAAGAAAATATTCTGAAATGAACCATCTAACTCAATCAAACCTGAATAAACAAAAGATATAAGCAATTGTTCATGAATGCCCTTTAAGCAAAGATAATTTTTTTTCTCAAAGAGGAGACTTATATTTTTTATTTCATATTTTCCTTTCTCAAAGTAGAAGAGGGTTTTGAGCACCTAGTGAATAAATCTTCATTTTATATGAAATTCAATTTTGAGTATATGTCTCTCTTGTCAGCTGGTAAATAGATATGCATGAAGAAAATGTCACATAAGGATGGAGTGGGAAGTGTTATGTTGGCAGTTTACAGAGAAAAATAGAACATAGTTTCTTCATTCTCACATATAGTGAGAAGCCATCCTGTGAGAAGCAATCCTTAGAAGGACACATTTCCTTAGAAATGTAATTTGGAATTTTTCCGTGTCATCTTTCAAAGTTTGGTAGAAATGTTACAAAGCTAGTGTGGACACATGAACTGGTGTAGCAACAGTGACTCTAATCCAAGGGGGCAGAAATGAAGGGAATCTAGAAGAAATATTCTCCCTTATCTGGGGCTCAGGAGGACACACTGCAACACAGACCATTTCTCTCTCAGGAAAACTGTCTTTTATTTTTTTTTAATATTTTATTTATTTATTTGACGCAGAGAGATCACAAGTAGGCAGAGAGGCAGGCGGGGGCGGGGGGAAGCAGGCTCCCCGCTGAGCAGAGAGCCCAATGCGGGACTTGATCCCAGGACCCTGAGATCATGACCTGAGCCGAAGGCAGAGGCTTAACCCACTGAGCCACCCAGGTGCCCAGGAAAACTGTCTTTGAAAGCAAAACAATTTTAGCAAGAAGGTTATGCTCAAAGTTAATACAAAAAAGTAAACAAAATAAATGTAAATTAAGATTGACAAAAATGTTCTAAAACTTACTATGGTGACAGTTGCACAACTCTGTGAATATACTAAAAACCAAGGGATTTTTAGTACCCATGATCCCAGGGTCCCTTAGATGCGTGAATTCTATGTAATATGGAGTATATATCAATAGAGCTACTAAAATACATATCTTACAAGTGTTGCATTAGAATCATGAAGAAACATATCCAGGAGTTGCTGAGGTGGATTTAATGCCTTGATATATCTTGTTACTAAGATCTGTATCCCTTCACTGTTAAAGACAGTAGTTGTGATTCTTCGGTTGGGAAACATTGTCTTACAAGTTTTTTTAAAAATCTGTGCTCTCTCCAAAACATCGGTTTGATCTGAAAACTGGAATAAAGTTCAAAATATTTTGACATTGTACCATGTTGTCTCCATAGGAAAATATCAAAAACCAATGTTCATTTTCACCAGCTCTGAAATTATTACTAGTTTTTAAGAACAGTTTCTATTTCTTTAGTAGTACACATAAAAACAATTTAATGCAAAGCCTACCTTGTCTAGTTCTGGATTATAGGTGACATGTGATATCTGAGGTTCAATGGTAGCAAAAATATTTAAGAAGGTACATTCTTTTAAATTCTGCCCATTAAAATCTTCTTTAGGAGACACATAAGTTTTACTCCAAGTATACCCAAGCAAAACTGGCGGAATATTTACTTGAAATGTTCCACTAATCTGAAAGAATATATCGATACAATAGATTCTACATGAAGAAAACATACATCTGCAGGTACAGTACAGCCCATTCCAGTCTTCTTCAGAGGAGGAAACAGGCTTTCATGGGTACGTATATGCTTGTTCTATGCACTTGTGCAATGATGATCAGATTCTCCATGGTGGTCTATATTCATAGGCAGCTTGACACCCTGGGTCCCCAACTAATATGCACTATGTGGAGAGGGCATATGTTAGAAAGGGATGACACAAGGGTGCAGGTTTCCTTAACCAAATGATAGAAGTTCTTAGAAGATCCAATTTAGGCTCAGAGAAGACACTAAAAGACCATGTTACATGTTACATTAGGTCTAGAAAGAGAAGAAAATATATAACAGCAGGAAGGACAACCCACAGGTCCACATGGAGGAGGGCTCTCCTGAGTATGTATGTATGTTTGTGTGTGGAGGTCGGAGCTAATTTACAGTAATAACTAATAGTAATAGCTAGTAGGTATTGAGGACTTACTCTGTGCAAAGCACTGTGCCTAACACTTGATACAGATCATATCATTCAATGAAGTAGATATGGTTCTTATCTCCATTTTCCAGATAAGGAAACTGAGGCTCACAGAATTTAAGTAATTTGTGCCAACTCAGATAGCTAATGAGGTCTGTCCATGCTGAAGTTCACATTGTCAATTACCTCTCTATCCTAGAGTCTGGCCTGAGACTGGGAGATATGCAGAGATTTACAGATGTAGGAAGCCCTGTGTCTCTAACAACTGAAATCTCTATTTCTGGGGTGCTTGGGTGGCTCAGTCGGTTAAGCGTCTGCCTTCAGCTCAGGTCATGATCCCAGGGTCCGGGGCTGGAGCTCCACATCGATCTCCTTGCTCAGTGGGGAGTCTGCTTCTCTCTCTGCCCTTCACCCCGCTTGTGTTCTCTCACCACAACCCTCCCCCTCGTGCTCTCTGACTCTTGCCCTCTCAAATACATAAATAAAATATTTTAAAAATAGTAATTAATCTCTATTGCTCTTTTTTTTTTGCAGTCCTGTACTTGCAAGATGCTCCCGTGTGACATCCCTCTTGAGGACCCATTATGTAATCATTTCTCCTCTCCTCCCTTAATATCCATTCTGTCCTTCTTTCTCACCAGTGGTTTTAGGCAGCAAGACAGACACAGAGTGGCCAAGTCACATAACTATAAGAAGCCTGCCAAGATTTTCTGAGAGAGTCTCTTCTTTCCTGATACAGGCACTGCCACTTCTTGCTTCACCCTGCTCTTGTCTCCAACATGAATATGAGGCTGGAGGTATATTGAAGAATTTGCAGTCATGAGGGTGAAAGGTACATGATATTTATGTGATACGATGATACGCTTGAGCTGCTACACTGTCATCCAGACTTCTTTTTAGGTGAGACAAATAGACCCTTTGATTCACTGTTAGGTTTTCTGTGGCAATTGGCTGAATGCAATACTAATACACACATAACTCCTTCTGAGTCAAATACCTTCCTCTGTTTGACAAACCATTTTCAAGGACTTGATTCAGAAGTTATCTCTTCTGTAAATACTTTCCTTTCATTCTCCTCGTCATACTGCTCTTACCCCTGACTCCTATGAATACTCCGCACTCCTCCTCCAAGCCAGGAAGAGCAAGGTGCGCCCTACTGTATGTTCTCATAGCACCTATCTCATGCCCCTATCAAAGCACCACAGCATTATTAAGTTGTGCTAAAGTGTTAGTTTTCTTCTGTAGACAGTGAGCTCCTTGAGGTAGAAAATTCATTTCTGAAACTTCTGTGTCTGGTATAGCTCTGTAAGAAAGTAACAAAGCCTAAAATGGAGTCTAGGCTGGGGTTTTTATATTTTACTGGACTTGAAACATACTTATGTTACATAACAGGAGAGCCTTTTGGGGATATCACAGAGACAGGTGCTAATCATCAGTCTCACCATCATCAAGAAACAGTCCAGAGAAGCTGAAGCTCCGGGAACCCATGGTCACAAAGCAACATCATTAATCATTTATCATTAATCAAAGAACATTTGTGAATCTGGTCCTAAAAAACTATTATATGCAAATGCGTTGCTTTAAGACCTGAGGCTAGCTTTGTTGTTCTTTATCAGTGAACACTCTAAAGATAGAATAAATAAATTTATGGGTATCTCCTGTTCTAGAGACAGCTAAAACATTTAAATACTGCAACATCCTAATGGCACTCAAACGCAAGATCACTTTAACTGACCTACCAGTCTGCCAATCACAGAATCTGATTCAAAGACAATAAACAGTAAGTTTTTATTAACCAGAGGTAAAAACTCAGAATAATTTGCAAATAATAATTTTCTATTACCTCAGATTGTTGCAGAAGAGCCGAGAAAGGGAAGACAATGGATCCGAGCCAATTCTTTCTTACATGTGAATGACTACTGCAGCTCTTGAAATAGGGATCCTTTTAATATGAATAGTTTTTCTATTACTTATTTTATACCATGTGATGAATAACTTCACAAACTTGCAAGTAAGTATAAAAAAATCACTTTTTCTTTTCAAAAGAATATTTTTCTCTCTTTAAAAGATAATTGATTATTTAAAGCAAAATAATGACCTGTTGTGGAGCTGATGGCCTATGTACGGCTATTTACATTATTGTAATAGATATACTCTGTGCAGCAAACTGAAAATACACTAAAGAATACAAGGAATAAAACTTACCTTAACCCCGAAGACATCACCACCATTAACAACGTTTTAAGATACTAAATGGTAGTGAAATATGTCTCAATGACGAGGACAAACTCAAAGAGCTGAACAGCATCATGGATGCTGGATCAGTGAGAAAAGTAGACTTAGAGTGGAAGTCTGATGGTTGATATAACATGGTCAAAAGCAGGTTTGCTGACATGGCTAAGTAATTTAAGTGCATAACATGTCTATTGGAAACAGGTGACCCACAAGCCTACCTCATTAAGCCCTTAAGAACATGCAATTCAGTTTTCTCTTATTTACCAAGCAGTCTTCTGAGCCCAGTTCAGTTTTTAAGAAAGTTTTCTCTATCAAGGAGTGATTGCACTGATAGACCGATTCTGGCTGCTTGGTATGTTATGTTTCTTATGCTAGTTGACAGATTGTTTATTTTCCCCAAGATCCTGATAGCCTTTATCATAGGAATTTCAGATTTGCAAGATTGGTTTGATTTCCCTTCTTTCCTAGCCCCACTATAGCCTTGGATAGAGCTTGCCTGACACTTCTAGGACCTTGTCATTAAAGAAGTAAACAACAGGCCATCCCGTTAAAGTAAACCATCCATCTGTGTACTAAGAGAAATTAATCATTTTGGCCTGTTTAGAATATTATGATTGATTCTAGGCATGCTTAAGCCCCATCATGGTACAAATTGGGAAAAGGAAATTGTGATAGTTAATTTTACTTGTCAGCTTGACTGAGCTAAGGGATGTCCAGATATGGTCAAACATTTTCTCTGGGTATGTCTGTGGGGATGTTACTGAAAAGAACAGCACTTGAATCAACAGACTGAGTAAAAATTAGCTTTCATCAATGTGGACAGAAATCATCTTATCCTTCTGAGGGCCTGAAGAGAACAAAAAGGTAAAGGAAGGGCAAATTCTCTTCTTGAGTTGGAACATCCATCTTCTACTCTTGGACATCAGAGTTCCTGGTTCTCAAGTGCTTTTGGCCAGCAGTCTCCCTGTCCTCAGGCCTTTGGACTCAAATTGAACTATAGCTCTTGCTTTTCTGGTTCTCCAGCTTGCAATGGATAATTTGCTTCTTTCTAGTTGTCAGCTCATACATTTAACACTGATGTAAATATAATTGGATGTTTTGTGGGGGAAATTGTGCATTTCTGTTGGAATTAAAGGGGGGAGAGGGAACATATGCCATGTATATGGGGTTGGAAACATCAATATTATAAAGATATCAATTGTAATCTAATGGATCTATGTATTCAGTCCAACCTAATAAAAATTCTAGCAGGTTTTGTCTTGTTTTTGGCAGTCATATAGCTGACTGTATTGTTTATATGGAAATATAAAGAGCTAAGAATAGCCAAAGCAATATTGAGGAAGGAAAAAAAGCTTGAAAACTTAGGTTTCTAGATATCAAGATTCATAGCAAACTTTTAGTAACTAAGACAATGTGGTATCTATGTAAGGATAGATAACAGATCAATAGGACATAATAGAGAATCCAGAAATTAACCCACATTTATACAGTCACCAGATATACAACAAAGGGTGATTCCGTAGTGCAGTGGGGGAGGGGATGATTCTTTCCATAAGTGATGCTGGGTCAGCTGAATAGTCTTATGGGGAAAAAAGTACTCTTGAACCTCTACCTCACAGACACATAAAAACCAATTCTGGTTGGATATTAGATATAAATGTGAAAGATAAAATGATTCAACTTTTAGGAGTAACCACAGGATAATATCTTCATGACCTTAAGTTGGCAATATTTCTTAAAGAGTACCCAAAAAAGCATCACCACTGCATTGTACTATATTAAATCAAGATTTTTTGTTCATCAAAAGACACATTAAAAAATTTAAAAAGACAAGCCGGCATGGGGAAAAAACTTAGGAAGTGTATATCGGACAGAGCACTCATATCCGGAGTATACACAGAACTGCTAAAATTCAATGAAAAAAAAAAAAAAAAAAACCCAGGCAAAATACTTGAACACATCTTTCACAAAAGAGGGTATCAAAATGGTCAATAAACATAGAAAACAGTGCTCAATTTCATGAGTAGTCATTAAAATGCAACTTAAAACTGTAAGGTGATACTATTAATTTCATTAGTATGTTTGAAATGAAGAAATCAGACGATGCTAGGTAACAACAAGGAAGTGGATCAGTCAGAACTCTCATAACCTGGTGGTGGAAATGTGAATCACCACGAACATTTTGGAAAGTACTTGGCATTAAATTACTAAAGCTGAACATATGTACAATCTAAGAGCTAGCAATTTTACTCTTACATATACTTCCAACAGAAATGCACAATTTCCCCCACAAAACATCCAATTATATTTACATCAGTGTTAAATGTATGTGCTGACAACTAGAAAGAAGCAAATTATCCATCAGTCATAGAATGTGTAAAAAAGTTGTATACTCCTGCAATCATATACCATACATCTGTCGGAATCAATGAGTAATATTACAGATGACTCCACAAACAATGTAGAGAGAAATAAGCCACTCACAGATGGATGCTTACTGTATGAGATTTCAACCATACAAAATTAAAAAATAAGTAATACCTAATCTATGTTGTTAGAAGCTAGGATAGTGTCCATCAACAGAAGAATGGATAAAGAATATGTGATATACACACAGACACATACACATACATGCACGTGCAATGGAGTATTACACAGCCATCAAAAAGGAAATCTTGCCATTTGCAACAACATGGCTAGAACTAGAGGGTATTATGCTAAGTGAAATAAGTCAATCAGAGAAAGACAATTATCATATGATCTCACTGATATGTGGAATTTAAGAAACAAGCCATAGGGTCATAGGGGAAGAGAGGAAAAAACGAAATAAGATGAAATCAGAGAGAGAGATAAACTATAAGAGACTCAGTCTTAGGAAACAAACTGAGGGTGGCTGGAGGGGAGGGGGGGTAACTGGGTGATGGACATTAGGGAGGATATGTGTTGTGGTGAGCGGTGTGTGTTGTGTAAGGCTGATTAATGAATCACAGACCTGTACCCCTGAAACAAATAATACATTATATGTTAATTAATTGAATTTAAATTTTTTAAAAAGCTAGGATAGGGGGCCCCTGGGTGGCTCAGTGGGTTAATCCTCTGCCTTCGACTTGGGTCATGATCCCAGGGTCCTGGGATCAGGCCCCGCATCGGGCTCTCTGCTCAGTGGAGAGCCTGCTTCCTCCTCTCTCTCTGCCTGCCTCTCTGCCTACTTGTGACCTGTCTATTCCAAAGAAATAAATAAAATCTTTAAAAAAAAAAAAAAAAGCTAGGATAGTTACTCATGGGAAGGAAGCAACTTGGAGAGAGCACAAAAGAGGCTTCGGGGGTGATACTACCAATATTTGGTTTTCATGTTCTGAAGCAATGACAGTTTTTTCCTTTTTAGCCTTTTGTCTCTACTATTTATTTTCTCTTGGATAGAAAGCAAAATGTTTGCCAGAATAAGCTTGTCAATACAAACATAATTAAGAAACCTAGAGTTGAGTCTCTAGCATCTGAATAATTTAAACTTATCTGAAGTGGTCTGCAAACTTTAGAAAAGCATATAATTAAAATTAAACTTCAAAAAATATTTTAAAGGGTTATGTTTTTCAAAAATCATAGTACCAATTATTAAAAATCACAAAAGCACTTTGGTTACAATGCAATAAAACTAGAATTTATTTTTCTAAGATTTTATTTATTTATTTGAGAGAAAGAGTGAGAGCCCAAGCAGGGGTGTGGCAGAGGGAGAGGAAGCATCAGACTCCCCACTGAGCAGGTAGCCCCTGAACCAGGGCTCAATTCTATGACCCTGGGATCATGACCTGAGCCAAAGGCAGACACTTAACCCACTGGGACCCCTAAAAACTAGACTTTAAAATCAAAACTTTACATTAGAGTGACTCAAACATTTAGAAATATAAGAACATAGTATTAAATAACTAGTAGGTCAGGAAAGATAAATGTAATAAAAATACATAGAAAATAACACAAAATAAAAATAACCTAACATAAAAGATCTAGTCTAAGCTATTTAAGAGATAAATTCATGGCCTCAAAATATTACCACTACTATGAAAGAGAGATTGATTCCAAATTCATTTCGGTCCACTCTTTCATTCCCAGTGCTAAAAATAGGCTACATGTCTGTGAGACTTCCAAGTTCTCTACTTCCTGCTAACAAGTTAAATAATGAAGGGAAAACCCACAGGAAGTAAGAAATAGTTGATAACAGGAAGAAAAAATACACAGGGAAAAGAGGAAAATCAAGGCATGGAAAGAAACTATTTTCTAAAGAATAGTGATGGATGATAAACTAAAACCTTCTTTCAACTGGGTGGTCAATTTGGGACTCATTCTTGGTCTGGTCTTCTTTGAGAAAATGGAATGTTTGGGCCTATCATTCGTTACCTTGTAAGCCAGTGCATGAGAGGAAGGTAAGAATATAGGCTAGGCCCTTTCCTTTCCTAAAGAGCATGCCAATGTTGTCACATATGTCTGATACCTGAAGCATATGGATTCCATTCACTAAAAACACAAAGCACTTAAAAGAATTGAACTATTAGTCAACTACAATTGTGGTCAAACGATCATTGAGATAATTCACCTCTGAGAGAGAAAGTCTGTTAGGCATTCTTTTGGGTTTCCCAAGTTCTACCCATCATCAGTTTAAATATTCAGAAACTACTCAGCTTAACTCCTTGGAGAATAGCCATCACCAGGGCACCTGGGTGACTCAGTCTGTTAAGTGTCTGCCTTCAGCTCTGGTCATGATCCCAGGGTCCTGGAATTGAGCCCTGCATTGGGCTTCCTGCTCAGTAGAGAGCCTGCTTCTCCCTCTTTCTCGGCTTCTCCCTCTCCCTCTGCTTCTCTCCAGGCTTGTGCACGCTCGCTCTCTGTCAAATAAATAAATGAAATCTTTTTTTTTTTTTTTAGATTTTATTTATTTATTTGTCAGAGAGAGAGAGAGAGAGAATGAGTGAGCACAGGCAGCCAGAGTGGCAGAGGGAGAAGTAGGCTCCCTACAGAACAAGAAGCCCGATGTGGGACTTGATCCCAGGACGATGGGATCATGACCTGAGCCGAAGGCAGCCGCTCAACAAACTGAGCCACCCAGGCGTCCCAAATAAATGAAATCTTTAAAAAAAAAAATAGCCATCACCAAATTACATCTCAAATTTTTACCTTCAGCCTTTATGAAGAACTGACAGAAAAGTTTTAATAAGAATGTGTGTCTGCATCTCCTGGAAAATTAAACTGGAAGACCTTGACATTATGTCTCTTAGTAGTTCTTAGAGAAGTCTTATTCCTGAACCATTCCTGAAGGTCTCATTCAATTTCTCTCCCTCTGATCCCCAATCCCTCCAGACAGAATTAGTTCCTCCTTCAACTAATTGTCATAGGATTTGATGGGCATTTATATTAGAGCATGGAATCAGAGTCCCAAAGAGGGACTCTATAATACCTCTATAATGGATCTGCATCTTTATACTTCTGCTGCCAAGCTTAGTAGGAGGGAAGCTAACATTTATTTGAGAGCTTGCACTAAGCATTGTTATGAGCTTTCACGGATCTTCGAGGAAGACGTTCAGTAATTTTAAAAAATTTGATTGAAAAGGGGTGTCCGGGTGGCTCAGATGGTTAAGCTGTTTTTGCTTATGTCAGGATCTTGGGGTTCCCACATCAGGCTCCTTGCTCATTGGGGGTGTGTTTATCCCTCTCCCTCTTCTCCCCCGTCCCCCTCATGTTTTCTGCTTGGGATCCCCTCTCTCTCTCTACTTCACCCTGTTCATGTGCATGCACACATATGTGCTCCCTCTCTCTCAAAGAGACAAATAAAATCTTTAAAAAAAAATAAACAAAATCTGATTGACGAGAACTGGGTTTTAATCCTATGAATAATTTGGTATCTTCAGCAGAACTGGTGTATTTTCTCTGATCAGACAATGAGAAATATATAACTCATTTCATTTTGTTTCATTTATCTTGGCTACCAGGAAGCTCACCCTCAAATGTTATGTTTAAATGCAGAAACCAGCTTCTCCCAAATTCCTGGTATATTTACCCCTTCTCCTCCTATATGTGGTTTATGATCTCTGTTATTTTTTAACTGATTTGCCATATGTCTGATTTTATTTCATGTTACCCCAAATCCTTTTTAGAAAATGCTGGAAATAGACATTGCCTCTAAAAGCAAATTTACAAATATGTTACTAGATTTCATTCAGTTTGACTGCAGAATCAGTTCAACAGTATTATAGTTATTCTAATTTACCTCATGTTTTTCAATAATCATTTCATCAAAGATGTTGATATATATATTATCTTTTATTTTAGATAAGCTTGAGAAGCTATAATCATGTCCAGGTGAGCTGTAAATAAGAAAAACATATGTAAATGCTTAATTCATTTTATGAGAGCATTATACATAAAGAACCATAAAATTACTTGTTCTTTACTTTTATAAAGTATAAGCTAAGAAAAAGCTATGTGTTTTGCAGATGACTGTTATCTTTCATTAAAGACAGTATGCACTTTGTAATTTATCTTGTCTCTCTCTTAAGGTAATTTGCATGAAAAATAAGAATACTTAAATTTCAAGCAGAAAGACTTCCACTATAGCCATTCATTGCAAACAAAGCATCCAAAGTATGGTGTATTAAGACTTTCCAAAAACCTTAAACTCTGCTACTTTCTGCTAGCTCCCATATATAGTTAAACTGTTCTTTTGCTCTCAGCTAAGAGATACAACTGTTTAACTACAGCACTTATTCTCTTTCCTATATTTATTTTCTCCAACTAGAAATTGGGATAGTGGAATGCATTGTGCAAGCTGTCTGTTGATGGCTTATTTGATTGGACACATTTTTGGAGGTAGCTTCCTTCACTCTTAGCTCCAGCTTGTGCATGGAAACTCGAACCTTGATCAAACTTCTAACAACTAAGAGAAGTTAAATAACTTGCTTAAGGTAATGCCACCAGCAAATGACAAAGCTTGTATGTGAACTCAGTTCCAACTGACTTGAAAGGCCAGGCTCTTTTCACTATATCATCTGCCATTGATATTACTTACTGAAGCTTGTTGCTAAGGAAGCAACTATTTCAAGGGATCTCCAAAAGTTTGCATAACTTTCAGTTACAATGAAAAAATATTAGCTGATATTAGAGAACAACTTTAAGTTGAATTTTCCTTATATTTTCAAGTGATAAACTGGCTTCCCTACCCTGCTCTTCAAGAGTTCCCTTTCATGTTGCAAAGCCTTAAGATAGGACAGAAGAGGCAATGAACATTTACAACCATATGCTGGCAGGAGGAATGACAACTGTCATCCTCCAGACATTTTTGAGTGTGTCAACTCAGTATGTCCCTTAAATCACTCAAGTCCTGCATTGTCTTGCACTTTATATTCTACTAAAACCTTATTCAAATTTCACCACAATTTCTCCTCCAAAGTAGAGCTCGCAAGGCTAATTACTATATACTGTTTACTATTATTCTCTATGCCATTTGCACGTCGTTTTTATTCACTAAAACATCACATGGAGAAGGGAATAGAGCTCTTGTATTTCAGAAAACCAAAAGTGTAACTGAATGGTGTATCTTAGCTGAACCCTCTGATCTACTTGATTATACTCTAAATGTGTTCTTGGTGTATCTTGCTGCTATAACTGCAAGAATGCAAATACTCTATAGCCTCCTTCTCTTTAGTTCACTTTTTTTTAAAATTTCTTTTCAGTGTAACAGTAGTCATTGTTTTTTGCACCACACCCAGTGTTCCATGCAATCCGTGTCTTCTCTAATACCCACCACCTGGTTCCCCCAACCTCCCACCCCCCCGCCCCTTCAAAACCCTCAGATTGTTTTTCAGAGTCCAAAGTCTCTCTCTTTAGTTCACTTATAAGTTTATTTATCTTATTGACTACTGTGTGTTCTCCTAAATCCATTTATTTAATACAGAGACACCATCAAAGAATAATGCAAATAGGAACCTCATGATCTGCAGAACTTGAGAGAGCGGAACAAGACTGACAAGAGAAGGGGGAGAGGGCACCAGGACCAGAGAAAGGACTTTGATAATGGATGTAGTTGACAGTTCTTTATATTCTTTTACTCCAGTGAGAGCTAAATATACTTAGAAAATGGCTAATTGAGTTTGGAGAACAATATTAAGTTTTAGGTTTCAAATTTATCTTGATCAACATATTTTTATTTCAAATAACAAAAACCTACTTATATAGCTTTTGTATCAAATATAAATCTTGAGAAAGAAAAACAAAGATGGAGGCATCCAACTTCCTGATTTCAAAATATATTACGCAGCTACAATAATTGAAATAGGATGATACTGGCATAAAGATAAGACATATAGACCAATGATATAGAAAAGAGAGTCCAGATATAAATCCCTGCATCTACATCAGGACAACTGGTCTTTGACAAGGATGTCAAGCATATACAATGTTGAAGGAATAGTCTCTTAAACAAATGGTGTCAGTAGAACTACCAACATGGAAAAATAATCATATTGACCCTTATTTTAGACCATACACAAAAATCAATTCAAAATATATTAAAGACTTGAAATGTAGGTAAGATCCGAAACTATAAAGCTCCTAGAAGAAAACACAAGGAAAAAGCTTCATGGGATGTGTTGTGGCAAAGATTTCATTCTGCAGATATGACACCAAAGCATGGGCAACAAAAGTAAAATAAACAAGTAGAACTTATCAAACTCTAAATCTTCTGCACATCAAACAATCAATAGAGTGAAAAGGCAACCTCTAGATGAGAGAAAATTTTTGGAAACCATATATATTATAAAGAGCTAATCTCCAAAATATACGAGGAACTCATACAACTCAATAGTAAAAATGTTAACAACTCAGTTTTTAAAATATGCTGAAACTTGAATAGACATTTCCCAAAGAAGATCTACAATGACTGACATGTATTTGAAAAAATGCTTGGGGGCACCTGGCTGGCTCAGTCAGTAGAGCACACAACTCTTGATCTCAGGGGTTGTAAGTTTGAGCCCTACATTGGGTGCAGAGATTACTTAATAAAATATTTTTTTAAATGCTCAATAATTGCTAACTAATAATAAAATGCTTGCTAATAATCAGGGAAAGGCAGCTCAAAACAACAGTTAGGTATCACCTCATACCCATCAGAATGACTATTACCAAAAAAAAAAAATATGAACAGTATTAGTAAAGATTTGGAAACTGGAACTGCACACTGTTGGCAGGAATGCAAAATAGTGCAGCTGCTATGAAAAACAGTATGGAGGTTCCTCAAAAAATTAAAAACAGATTTACCATCTGATCTGGCAATCTCATTTCTGGGAATCTATCCAAAGAATTCAATCAGGATCTGAAAGAGATGCTAGCATTCCTATGTTCATTTGTAACACTATTCACAGTAGTCAAGATGGAAGAATGAAACTCGAGCATTCTCTTACACCATACACAAAGATAAACTAGAAATGGATAAAAGACCTCAATGTGAGGCAGCAATCCATCAGAACCCTAGAGGAGACCATAAGCAGTAACCTCCTCAACATCGGCCACAGCAACTTCTTTCAAGATATGCCTCCAAAGGCAAAGGAAGCAAAAGTGAAAATGAACTTTTGGGACTTCATCAAGATCAAAATCTCCTGCACAGCAAAGGAAACCACCAACAAAACAAAGAGGCAACCCATGGAATGGGAGAAAATATTTGCAAATGCCAATACAAACAAAGGACTAATACCCAAGATCTATAAAGAACTCCTCAAACTCAACACACACAAAACAGATAATTGCATCAAAAAATGGGCAGAAAGGCACCTGGGTGGCTCAGTAGGTTAAAGCCTCTGCCTTCAGCTCAAGTCATGATCCCAGGGTCCTGGGATCAAACCCCACATTGGGGTCTCTGCTCAGCGTGGAGCCTGCTTCCTCCTCTCTCTCTCTCTCTCTCTCTCTGCCTCTATTTGTGATCTTTGTCTGTCAAATAAATAAATAAAATCTTTTTTAAAATATGGGCAGAAGACATGAACAGACACTTCTCCAAAGAAGCCATATAATGGTTAACAGACACATGAAAAATGTTCATCATCACTAGTCATCAGGGAGATTGAAATAAAAACCACATTGAGATACCACCTTACACCAGTTAGAATGGCCAAAATTAACAAGACAATAAACAACATGTGTTGAAGAGGATGTGGAGAAAGGGGAACCCTCTTACACTGTTGGTGGCAATGCAAGTTGTTGCAGCCACTTTGGAAAAGAGTGTGGAGATTCCTTAAGAAATTAAAAATGGAGCAACTGCACAACCATATATTCACCAAACTGTGGAAAGAACCAATAGGCCCTTCAATAGATGAATGGATAAAGAAGATATGGTCCATATATACAATGGAGTGTTATGCCTCCATCAGAAAGGATGAATACCCAACTTTTGTATCAACATGGATGGGACTGTTAGAGATTATGCTGAGTGAAATAAGTCAAGCAGAGAGAGTCAATTATCATATGGCTTCACTTATTTGTGGAGCATAAGGAATAACATGGAGAACATGGGGAGATGGAGAGGAAAAGAGAGTTGTGGGAAACTGGAGGGGGAGATGAACCATGAGAGACTGCGGACACTGAGAAACAAACTGAGGGTTTGGGAGGGGAGGGGATTGGGTGGTTGTGTGGGCCTGGTGGTGGGTATTATGGAGGGCATGTATTGCATGGAGCATTGATTGTGGCGCATAAACAATGAATTCTGGAACACTGAAAAGAAATTTGAAATTTTTAAAAAGGTAAAAAAAAATAGTCAAGATGGAAACATCCTAAATGTCTGTTGACAGATGAATGGATAAAGATACAATGAAATAAATACTATTTACCCTTAGAAAATAAGAAAATTCTACAGTACTTGATAATACAGATGAACCTTGAGGACATTATGCTAAGTGAAATAAACCAATAAACCAGTCACAGAAAGACAAATACTGCATAATTCCACTTTCATGAAACACCTAAATTAGTTAAATTCATAAAATCAAAGAGTGGAAAATTGGTTTCCAGGGGCTGGGAAAAGGGAAATGGGGAGTTTCTCACCAATAGGCATAAAGTTTCAATTAAGAAAGACGAATAAGCTCTAGCTGTACAACATTGTACCTATAGTTAACTATAATATACTGCATACTTTAAAATCTGTTCATAGCGGAGATACCATGTTAAGTGTCCTTTCCAAGTTAACAAAAAATGAATAGTGTTGAGTAAAGCAAATTATCCTCTGTAGTACTGGCTCACTTGATTGTGAGGTAGCCAAGTCCAAAATCTGCAGGGTATACCAGCAGGCTGGAAGCCCAGGGAAGAGTTGCTATTCAAGTCTTCCCAGGAGGGAGGTTAAGTCTTTTTTCCATTAAGCCTTCAACTGATTAGATGAGGCTTACCCATATTATAAAGGATAAGAGAGAGAAAGACAAAGACACAAAGATACAAGTGCGTGTGCTTGTGCACACACACACACACACACACACACCCTATTGATTCTGTTTCTCTGGAGAACCATGATTAATGTGATGATATTCTGGAAAAGGGAAAATCATGGAGACAGTAAAAGCATCAGTGGTTGCCAGGTCCCAAGGGAAGGATGAAGGGATAAATAGATGAAGCAGAGAATATTTTTAGGTAGTTAAGCTATGCTATATGGTATTAGTGGTGGGTATATGTCATTATGTATTTGTCAAAACCCATAAAATACATGACATGAGAGGGAACTCTGAAGTAATGGTTGATAATGATGCATCAACATTGGTTCGTGGATTGTAACAAACATACCACACTGATGCTGAGGGAGGCTGTGCGTGTATTGTGAAAAAGGTATAGGTAAGAACTCTCTGTACTTTCTACTCAATTTACTGTGAGCCCAAAACTGTTCTAAAAAATAAAGTCTGTTAAATTTTTTAAGTGGGAAAAAACTCAATCTCATTAGAAATCAGGGAAAGTAAATTAAACCACAATGAGAATATCATTTTAGATATATAATATTAGAAAAAATAATTTACAAATACAAAATATTATTGAAGATATGGCATAATATATATTGTGTTGGGAGTGTACATTGGTACAATCATTAAAAAACAGTTTGGTATTACCTAGTAAAGTTGAAGCTGTATTCAATTATAACCTAGCAATTCTACTCCTGAACACATCCTAGAGTGGAGGTTCTCAAAATATCCCCAACTAGGGCGCCTGGGTGGCTCAGTGGGTTAGGCCGCTGCCTTCGGCTCAGGTCATGATCTCAGGGTCCTGGGATCGAGTCCCACATCGGGCTCTCTGCTCAGCAGGGGGCCTGCTTCCCTTCCTCTCTATCTGCCTGCCTCTGTCTACTTGTGTCCTCTGTCTGTCAAATAAATAAATAAAATCTTAAAAAAAAAAAATCCCCAACTAAGTAGCATCAGTAACACCTGGGAACTTGTGAGAAAAGGGATTATCAAGACCTACCAGACCTACTGAATTAGAAACTATGATGGTGGGCCCAGCGATGTTTTCAGAAGCCATATAAGTGATTCTAATGCACAAAAAAAGTTTGAGACCTACTGTCTTAAAAACAAACTCTTGCATGTTTGCTCCAGAAGACAAGTACAAGAATGTTCAGAGCAACATTATTTGCAATAACGAAAGATTAAAATAAGCCAAACAGATATTAACAGGAAAAAGTATAAAAATTTATGGCATTTTAGTGCAGCAGAAGGGAGTGAAAATAAAAGAAGAAGAGAAAGAAGGGAGAAAAGCAGGAAAGTAGGAAAGAAATGAGAAGGGAGGAAGGATGGGAGGGAGGAAAGTTACAAATGAATCTCTCAAAATAATTAAGAGTAAACAAACAAGATTGCAAAAGAGGATTCAATTTATATAAAGTTGACACATCCACAAGTGAATAATAAATGGATAGGGATAATACTTATGATATAAAATCATAAAGAGAGGGAATGTTAAACACAAATTAGTGGTTGCTACCTATAGGGGCAAAGTAAGGGAATACAGTTAGGTACTGGCTTCGTAACAACTAGGTACTGGCCTTCCAAGGTAATAGTAATATTATATTTCTTTTAAGCTGGCTGGTAGATACACAGGTATTCATTTATTACTTTTCCACAGAACTTACATTTGCCTATATATTATATATGCATATATATAACATATATATATATCAATACCTATGTAAGAAGAATTTCATAATTTAAAACTTAAAAAATAAAGCTTATCTCAATTGTTATTTTTCAAGCAATGGCTCAAGAAAACAATTTTGTTGTTGTTCTTTTTTAGAAGCCAAGGAAAAATAGATTCCAACCTACATAAAATCTACTTTAATTTCTTCATTCCAGCATGGGTGAGATCCACTTGCAGTACTGGTTTGGTATACAGTGTGTTGAAAAGAAACTTCCACGAAAGGTTGTACAGTATCCTGAAACACACAATAAATACTGACTAGATTTTTGCACTATTTTTATGTAGTTGATGAAAGGGAGAAGGCCAGGAAATTACTTGTTTACTCGCTGACAACTGGATGGCTTACTTTATCTAACAGCTATTATTCATTCACTCATTTAATAAACATTTATTGGTCCTATTCAATACCAGATACTATTCTAGGATTGAAGGATAAATGGAACTTTCCTTTAGGACTTTATAGTCTATCAGGGGAAAATAAACAGGTAAACAAATAATTGCAAATGTGAAAAATAAAAGAAATATATTCAAGGTATAATAGTTACACAGGAGAGCCAATAATTAATTTTCTGGAGGAAGGACAAGAAGAATTTCACAGAGAAAACATTCATTGACCTTGAGCTTTGAAACATTAAGTAGTAAGTTTCATGTGGCCAATAATATGGAGCTGCGTAGAGGCCATTCCAGGCAAAGGAAAGCTAAAGAGACCTTCTAGAAGTAGTGGTATGATATGATACTGTCTTGGGGAGGAAGGAGATGTGGCTGATTGGTAGGTAAGGGCCAGATCATCATAGATTTTTGTAGGCATTCTAAAAGAGCTTGTACCTAATTCTATAGGCCCTGAGAACAGGGGAGCAGGGAATGAATTGATTAGGATTACATCTTATGAAGAGTGCCTTCATTGTGTAATAGAAAATCAGCTGGAAGCTTAAGACAGTAGAGATGGAGAGACCAATTAGGAGCCAGTTGCAACTCAGGGCAAACATAATCAAATTTGCACTTCATACAAGTGTTAAATACTTACCTCATTTAAGATCTCATCTGAAGCTACTGATTTGATTGTTTCTTTATGTCTGAGGCGAGATATTGATGATTTCAAATAGGTAGGCAGATCCAAGGCTCTTCAGGAATAACAATATATAGTTATACACTTGAAATGATTTTAACAGAGAGGAAGAACTAAGATGGCAGAAGAGGAGTAGGGGTACCCTAAGTTTGTTTCATCCCTTGAATACAACTAGATAGCTATGGAATCATTCTGAGCAGCTGAGAAATCAACTGGACTGCAAGTCTACAAGTAGAAAAGCGACCCCCTTTTGGAAGGGGGCGGTGCGGAGGCTTGACTCTGGTGTGACAGAGCTGACTGAGGATATGGCGGTGGGGAAGGGGCGTGCTTGAGGAGGCTACTACGAAGTAGTATAAGCAGCAGAGTGCAAAATCGGAAGTTTTAGAAGTCTGCTACAGTGGAGGCTGTTCCTGGCTTAAAGGTGCTCGGGTGGTGAAGTGGGGCAGAATCCCAGGTGTGACACCATGTTTTGAGGATCCCCTGGGACACAAGAAAAATGGGTGGCATCTAAGTGATGCACTGTTCCCAGGCATAGGAGCATAGAAGCTGGCTGAGAACACCAAGTGTAGATGCCAGCTTTCTGCTCTGTCTTGCCATAAACTGAGAACTGCTGCATGGTCCTGGGACCACTTTCCTGGGGGGTGGTCCAACAAAAGGCAGAAGTGTGGTGAGACACTCCCTGGGAGGAACAGCTTGGGTGTGCCCCACAGGACTCCCTAAAATTTGGTTTTGAAACTCAGTCGCATGCCTGAATTTAAAAAACCTTGGACACAGGCAAGGTGAACACAGAATTCTGACAGAAACCAGGGAAACTGGGGTGCCTGGGTGGCTCAGTGGGTTAAAGCCTCTGCCTTTGGCTCGGGTCATGATCCCAGGGTCCAGGGATCGAGTCCCACATTCAGCTCTCTGCTCAGCAGGGAGCTTGCTTCCTCCTCTCTCTGCCTGCTTCTCTGCCTACTTGTGATCTGTCTGTCAAATAAATAAATAAAATCTTAAAAAAAAAAAAAAAAGAAACCAGGGAAATAAGTGTGACTGACTTCTTTATTGTGAGGGCTCACTGAAGAGTCGGGGACATGAATTTTCAGCTCCAGGGCTAGAGATAGAGGAGCCACTATATTCATTCCACCCATCAGTGCTGAAGCCCTCAGGGAGCAAAACAGCGCCACCTAGTGGAGTTGAGTCCAGAGCCACTCACATCAAGCCCTGCCTCCCTGCCCCCTAGGGCACATTTCCACTGGGGCAAGTCCACCTGAGAATCAGGCTGCAGGCCCTTCCCCCAGAAGACCAGAAGAAACAACTCACTCGAACCAAGTTCAGTGATCATAGACAGCTGCAAAGCATCAGCTCTAGGAGAAAACAGTATCTAGCGCCTTTTGTACTTTTATTCTTTAATTTTTTATTTTATTTATCCAGTTATCTTATTTTTTTGAATTCTTTTTTGAATTCTTTTTAATTTTTATTTTTATATATACTTTATATTTCTTATTTTTTGTTTCCTTTCATTGCACTTTATTTTACTCTTTCTTATTTTGATATCTAGTTTCTTTTAATAAGCAGACCAAAACACACCCAGAATCTAGGTTTTGTTGTTCATATTTTTCAATAATTACTCTGAATGTAAGTGGGCTAAATGCTCCAATCAGAAGATACAGAGTATCAGAATGGATTAAAAAACAAGATCCATCAATATCCTGCTTACAAGACACTCAGTTTAGATCCAACACCTCCAGATTGAAAGTGATGGGGGTAGAGAACCATTTATCATCCTAAAGGACGTGTAAAGAAAGCTGAAGTAGCCATCCTTATATAAGACAAACTAGAATTTAAAGCAAAGACTATAATAAGAGATGAGGAATCATAATATATCTGATGAGTATCATAATAAAGGGGTCTATCCAACAAGAAGATCTAATAAATGTAAATATTTATGCCCCTAACTTGGGAGCAGCCAAATATATAAACAAATTAATAACAAACATAAGGAAATGCATTGATAATAATACAATAATAGTAGGAGACTTTAACACCACACTCACAGCAATGGACAGATCATCTAAGTGGAAGATCAACAGCAAACAAGGGTTTTGAATGACACACTAGACCAGATGGACTTACCATGTATATTCAGAGCATTTCATCCTAAAGCAGCAGATTACACATGCTTTTTGAATACACATGGAGCATTCTCCAGAATAGATCACAATAGGTCACAAATGAGGATTGAGCTAGAACAAAAAGATTTAGATCATACTATGCACGTTTTTAGACCAAATGCTATGAAACTTTAAATGAGCCACAAGAAAACATTTGGAAAGACCACAAATACATGGAGGTTAAAGAACATTCTACTAAAGAATGAATGGGTCAACCAGGAAATCTAAGAATTTTAAAAATATATGGAAGCAAATGAAAATGAAAACACAATAGTTCAAAATCTTTGGGATGTAGCAAAGATGGTTAAAAGGGAAGTATAAAGCAATGCAGGCCTTTCTCAAGAAGCAAGAAATGTCTCAAATACATAGCCTAACCTTACACCTAAAGAAGCTAGAAAAAGAACAGCAAATAAAGCATAAATTCAGCAGGATAAGAGAAATAATAAAGATTAAAACAGAAATCAATGATAGCAAAATCAAAAAAAAAAAAACCAGTTGAACAGATTAATGAAACTAGGACCTGGTTCTTTGAAAGAATTAACAAGATTGATAAACCCCTAGTCAGACTTACCAAAAAGAAAAGAGAAAACACCCAAATAAATGAAATCGTGAATGAAAGAGGAAACATCACAACTAAAACCAAAGAAACATAAACAATATAAGAGAATATTATAAGCAATTACGTGCCAACAAATTAGGCAATCTGGAAGAAATGGATAAATTCCTAGAAATACATCAATGACCAAAACTGAAACAGGAAAAAATAGAAAACCTGAGCAGACCCATAACTAGCAAAGATATTGAATCAGCATCAAAAACCTCCCAGTAAGAGTCCAAGGCCCAGAGATGCCTGGGTAGCTCAGTCATTAAGCATCTGCCTTCAGCTCAGGTCATGATCTCAGGGTCCTGGGATCGAGTCCCGCATCAGGCTCCTGCTCAGTAGGGAGCCTGCCTCTCCCTCTGTCCTCCCCCCTGCTTGTGTGTATTCTCTCTCTCCCTCAAATAAATAAATAAAATCTTAAAAAAAAAAAAAAAAAGAGTCCAGGGCCCAATGGCTTCCCAGGGCAATTCTACCAAACTTTTAAAAAAGAATTAATACCTCTTCTTCTGAAAAGATAGAAATGGAAGGAAAACTTCCAAACTCACTCTATGAAGCCGGCCTTACCTTGAGCCCAACACCAGACAAAGACCCTACTAAAAAGAATTACAAAACAATATCCCTGATGAATATGGAAGCAAAAATTCTCAACAAGATACCAGTTAATTGGATCCAACAGTACATTAAAAGGATTATTCACCACAGCTAAGTGGGATTTATTTCTGGGCTGCAAGGTTGGTTCAACATCCACAAATCAATCAATGTGATACACCACATGAATAAAAGGAAAAGAACCATACAATCCTCTTTTTAAAAAATATTTTATTTATTTATTTGACAGAGAGAGAGAGAGATCACAAGTAGGCAGAGAGGCAGGCAGAGAAAGGGGTAAGCAGGCTCCCTGCTGAGCAGAGAGCCCGATGTGGGGCTCAATCCCAGGACACTGAGATCATGACCTGAGCTGAAGGCAGAGGCTTACCCCACTGAGCCATCCAGGCGCCCCCAACACAATCCTCTTAATAGATGCAGGAAAAGTATTTGACAAAATATAACATCCTTTCTTTTTTTTTTTTTAATAAGATTTTATCTATTTATTAGACACAGAGAGAGAGATCACAAGTAGAAAGAGAGGCAGGCAGGGTGGTGGGGGGGAAGCAGGCCCCCTGCTGAGCAGAGAGCCTGATGGGGGACTCGATCCCAGGACCCTGAGACCATGACCCGAGCCAAAGGCAGAGGCCCAACCCACTGAGTCACCCAGGTGCCCCTATAACATCCTTTCTTGATAAAAATCCTCCACCATGAAGGGATAGAGGGAACACACCTCAACATCATAAAAGCCATATACAAAAGACCCATAGCAAATACCATCCTCAATAGGGAAAAATTGAGAACATTTCCCCTAAGGTCAGGAACACAAGAGGGATGTCCTGTTGTTCAACACAGTACTGGAAATCCTGGCCTCAGCAATCAGAAAACAAAAAGAAATAAAGGCATCCAAACTGTCAAAGAAGAAGTCAAACTTTCACTCTTCACAATGACATGATACTTTATGTAGAGAACCCAAAGACTCCACTAAAAAATTGCTAGAACTGGTAACAGGAATCCAGCAGAGTCACAGGATATAAAATTGACACAAAGAAGTCAGTTGCATTTCTATACACTAATAATGAAGCAGTAGAATGAGAAATCAAGGAATTGACCCCATTTACAATTGCATCAAAAACCATATGATACCTAGGAATAAACCTAACCAAATATGTAAAGGATCTGTTCTCTCAAAACTATAGAACATTTGTCCAAAATCTATAAAGAACTTAGCAAACTCAACACCCAAAGAACAAATAATCCAATCAAGAAATGGGCAGAGGACATGAACAGACATTTCTGCAAAGAAGACATCCAGATGGCCAACAGACACATGAAAAAGTGCTCCATAGCACTCGGCATCAGGGAAATACAAATCAAAACCACAATGAGATACCACCTCACACCAGTCAGAATGGCTAAAATCAACAAGTCAGGAAATGACAGATGCTGGCGAGGACGCGGAGAAAGGGGAAACCTCCTACACTGTTGGTGGGAATGCAAGCTGGTGAAACCACTCTGGAAAACAGCATGGAGGTTCCTCAAAATGTTGAAAATAGAACTGCCCTATGACCCAGCAATTGCACTACTGGGTATTTACCCTAAAGATACAAACATAGTGATCCAAAGGGGCACGTGCACCCGAATGTTTATAGCAGAAATGTCCACAATAGCCAAACTATGGAAAGAACCTAGATGTCCATCAACAGATGAATGGATAAAGAAGATGTGGTATAAATACACAATGGAATACTATGCAGCCATCAAAAGAAATGAAATCTTGCCATTTGCGACAACATGGATGGAACTAGAGCATATCATGCTTAGCAAAATAAGTCAAGCGGAGAAAGACAACTATCATATGATCTCCCTGATATGAGGAAGTGGTGATGCAACATGGGGGCTTAAGTGGGTAGGAGAAGAATCAATGAAACAAGATGGGAATGGGAGGGAGACAAACCATAAGTGACTCTTAATCTCACAAAACAAACTGAGGGTTGCTGGGGGGAGGGGAGTTGGAAAAAGGGGGGTGGGGTTATGGACATTGGGGAGGGTATGTGCTTTGGTGAGTGCTGTGTAGTGTGTAAACCTGGCGATTCACAGACCTGTACCCCTGGGGATAAAAATATATGTTTATAAAAAATTAAAAATTAAAAAAAAAACAAAAAAACTATAGAACATTTATGAAAGAAATTGAGGAATACATAGATAAATGGAAAAATATACCATGTTCATGAACTGGAAGAACAAATATTATTAAAATGTCTATGCTACCCAAAGCAATCTACACATTTAAAGCAATCCCAACCAAAATACCATCAGCATTTTCCACAGAGCTGGAATAAACGATCCTAAAATTTGTATGGGACAAGAAATGACCCTGACTAGCCAAAGTAAAGTTGAAAAAGAAAACCAAAGCTGGAGATTTCACAATTCTGGACATCAAGGTCTATTACAAAGCTGTAATCACTAAGATAGTACAGTACTGGCACAAAAACAGACACATGGAACAAAATAGAGAACCCAGAAGTGGACCCATAACTCTATGGTCAACTAATATTTGACAAAGCAGGAAAGAATATTCAATGGAAAAAAGACAGGCTCTTCAACAAATGGTGTTGGGAAAACTGGACAGCCACATGCAGAGGAATGAAACTGGACCACTTTCTTATACCATATACAAAAATAAATTGAAATGGATTAAAAGACCTTAATGTGAGACAGGAATCTATCAAAATCCTAGAGAAGAACATAGGAAGCAACCTCTTTAACCTCAGCCACAGAAACTCGTGACTAGACACATCTCCAGAGGCAAGGGAAACAAAAGCAGAAATGAGCTATTGGGACTTTATCAGGATAAAAAGCTTTTGCACAATAAAGGAAACAATCAACAGAACTAAAATGCAACTGACAGAATAGGAGAAGATATTTGCAAATGACATATCAGTTAAGGGCTAGTATCCAAAATCTATAAAGAACTAATCAAACTTGGGGCACCTGGGTGGCTTCATTGTTAAGCATCAGCCTTCAGCTCATCATGATCCAGAGTCCTGGGATCGAGCCCCACAGGCTCAGCGGGAAGCCTGCTTCTCCCTTCCCACTCCTCCTGCTTGTGTTCCCTCTCTCGCTGTCTCTCTCTGTCAAATAAATAAACAAAATCTTAAAAAAAAAAAAAAAGAACTTACCAAACTCAACTCCCCAAAAACAAATAATCCAGTCAGGAAATAGGCAGAAGACATGAATAGAGATTTCTCCAAAGAAGACATACAAATGGCCAACAGATACATGAAAAAAATGCTCAACATCACTCATTATCAGGAAAATACAAATCAAAACAACAATGAGATACCACCTCACACCAGTCACAATGACTAAAATTGGCAAGTCAGGAAACAACATGTGTTGGAGAGGATGTGGAGAAAGGGGAACCCTCTTCCACTGTTGGTGGGAATGCAAGTTGGTGCAGCCTCTTTGGAGAACACTGTGGAGATTCCTCAAGAAATTAAAAATAGAACTTCCCTATGACCCTGCCATTGCACTACTGGGTATTTACCCCAAAGATACAGATGTCGTGAAAAGAAGGGCCATCTGTACCCCAATGTTTATAGCAGCAATGGCCACGGTCACCAAACTGTGGAAAGAACCAAGATGCCCTTCAACGGACAAATGGATAAGGAAGATGTGGTCCATATACACTATGGAGTATTATGCCTCCATCAGAAAGGATGAATACCCAACTTTTGTAGCAACATGGACAGGACTGGAAGAGATTATGCTGAGTGAAATAAGTCAAGCAGAGAGAGTCAATTATCGTATGGTTTCACTTATTTGTGGAGCATAACAAATAGCATGGAGGACATGGAGAGATAGAGAGGAGAAGGGAATTGGGGGAAATTGGAAGGGGAGGTGAACCATGAGAGACTATGGACTCTGAAAAACAATCTGAGGGTTTTGAAGGGGCGGGGGGTGGGAGGTCAGGGTACCAGGTGGTGGGTATTATAGAGGGCATGGATTGCATGGAGCACTGGGTGTGGTGCAAAAATAATGAATACTGTTATGCTGAAAATAAAAAATAAATTTTAAAAAATTGGCAAGTCAGGAAACAACAGATGTTGGCAGCAATGTGGAGAAAGGGGAACCTTCTTACACTGTTGGTAGGGATGCAAACTGGTGCAGTCATTCTGGAAAACAGTGTGGAGGCTCCTCAAAAATTTAAAAATAGAGCTACCCTACAATCCAGCAATTGCACTACTAGGTATTTATTCAAAGGATACAAAAATAATGATCTGAAGGGGCACCTGCACCCCAATGTCTATAGCAGCAATGTCCACAACAGTCAAAATATGGAACAAGCCCTCAGGTCTATCAACAGAAGAATGAATAAAGAAGTAGTGTGTGTATAATATGGAATATTATATATTATATATATATGCATGTACATTCCATATACATATATGGAATATTACTCAGCCATCAAAAAGAATGAAATTCTCCCATTTGCAATGATGGGGATGGGACTAGAGGGTTTTATGCTAAGGGAAATAAGTCAGTCAGAGAAAGACAAATATCATATGATTTCACTCATATGTGGAATTTAAGAAAGAAAACAGATGAACATAGGGGAATAGAAGGAAAAATAAAATACAATAAAAACAGAGAGGGAGGCAAACCCACAAAAGACTCTTAATTATAGGGGACAAACTGAGGATTGCTAGGGGGGTTGGCAGGGGTGGGTAACTGGGTGATGAGCATTAAGGACAGCACCTGATATAATGAGCACTGGGTGTTATATGCAACTGATGAATCACTAAATTCTACCCCTGAAACTAATAATATACTTAACTAAATGGAATTTAAATAAAACAATTTTTAAATAAATAATTTTAACATTAGTTTTGGTGGTAATGGGCAGGGTTTTACCTATGTTCATGGTGATAAATAATTCAGTTACCCTGAATTTTATAGAGTTTCTTTGGATCTTCTTATCCTAGGTGGTTAGAGCTACACATTTGATAATCACCAGTGGTTTCACTGGTCCTCAGCAAAGGAGAAAAATACGGCAAGTGATATTTTGAGATTATATCCTTTCTATTTTTGATGTTACAGTATTCTTTCTTTTACAAATTGATGATTATAGAAAATGGTAGTGATTTTATTATGTCTTTACTTTATAAAAGTTAGACTTTGGAATGTGCATTTGTTTTGAGAACATCGATTCTATTAGATAAATAAGGTTGTTGTTTATAAAACATAGGAAAAACTTTTAAGAGGTATTAACTATAGATTAGTATCTAGTAAGCAAAATATTTTTCATGGGATGTGGTAAACGTAAGACAAGCAAGTAGAGCACATTATGTGCTAAACATAGAGGGGGACTACTTAATATTCCTGAGATACCTGGGTTCTAAGTACCAATAATATAGGATTCATACATGAGACTAAATACAGAAGACACTCAATATTCAGGACACATGAGCATTTAATACTCACGATGCCTTAATTTGGCCACTAAATAGTGATCTCCATTTTGGCCCCACATACCCTCTACTTAAGAAACATAAATAAAATCCATGTAGTACCTGCAGAAGAGCTGGGTAAGATCTGGTTTTCACAGATGTCAACTAAAATGACAAGTCCAAAGCAGCCTACTCTCTCCTGTGTTCTACCTGCAGTACTGAGAGGGGCCAGAGGCAGATAGCAGTTGCAGGTGGTGACAGCAGGGTCACAAGTGCTCACAATAGGGAACAAGGATAAAAGGCATTTATATGATATGACACCCCAAAATATACATGGTATAGTTTTTGTGGTCATCTCAAACTTCTGAAAACTCTTTTTTTTTCTTAAAGATTTTTTATTTATTTACTTGAGAGAGAGAGAGAGAGCGCACAAGCAGGCAAAGCAGCAGGCAGAGGGAGAGGGAGAAGCAGACACCCACTGAGCAGGGAGCCCAATGCAGGGGCTCAATCGCAGGACCCTGGGATCATGACCTGAGTCGAAGACAGATGCTTAACTGACTGAGCCACCCAGGTACCCCCCCCAAAACTCTTAATACATGGTAATGACAGTATGACTATCCAAGTGAAGATTTCAACTTTCATTCCATTTCTGTATACAGAACATTAATAAAGTGCAAAGTTTCACACATAGGACAGCATGGAAATTTACATTTAAGATAGGGTTTTTGCAAAAAGAAATTAAAATTTACGAATAGAACTTTTACAACTATTAAAATTGCTGTACACTATCTTACCTAGTACCTGTTGTGTTCCTGGTAGGTATATTATAAGCCCGCAGTATTCTGACAAGAATCTTAATATCCCCGTCACAGATAGTCTGTGCTGCTACTTTCTTCCTTTCTTTTCTCTGAGGCTTTAACTGTCTTCGTCGTTCAACAAGTTTACAAACTGCATGCGTCAACTGGCTAAAAAGTAAAAAAACATGATCAGCTGCATATGCACAAGATAACTTTGTTTTAAAAGACATCAATTTTTAAAGTGAATTATTGTAAATAAGGCCATTATTCTGAACCGTATTTTCTTCTTTGATGAGGAAAGACAGAGTTGTCTTAAACCCAAGGAAAGGACCTTCCTAAGCACAGAAGAGATGCTGTGCTCACTCTCATGTTGTGAGAAAATGTGATTGTGATTGCCTCGTGCCCTTTCGGTACACAGTCCAAGAATAGACAAGGGCATGGAGACAGAATTCCACAAAAACATGATGTTCTTTCAGAACATTATTCATTTTTCAGAAATCACTCTCCTAAAAGTGATTTGATGCTCAACTGTTCTACAGGCTCTGAAACAGGAGTTAGTTATACAAGCTGCCAACACAAATCCATGGAATTATGTACAGCTTTACAGTCACACTCATTTCCCCCCCAAAACTGAAAATAAAATACAATAGATTTCACATCTAAACCAATTAAAATATATTGGTGACACTAGGAATCTGCAGGTGGCCCCAGGGAAGGTTCCCAGAAACATGGCATCCCTACTTCTGGTCCTACCCCTATGGTTCAGAGATAAACAGTGTAGGAACTGAGTTGAGCCAAAGCCTCCCTCACCTGCTGCCTGTGGGTTATAAAGGAGGAGATTATAGGCTTAGTATGTCGAGCTACCAGCAACAGCTTTTCCAGGAATGGTTCCAAAACAGGAAAATCTTAGGGCAAAACTAATTTGGGACAAAGGTATTTCTTCTCTTTTTCTTTCCTGCCCTAAAAACTATTAATAAGGGGAGAATTGAAAAATAGTAATAAGCAACTGAAAATACATATCATATAGTTGTATCCAAAATGCAATTTTAAAAGAAACAAATATGTTTTAAGTCACTATATTTCACTTTATGCCTCGTAAATGCATTCTCTGACATATAACTTAATATTAAAACAGAGAACTTAAGAGAATTTTGAAGGCATTAACTTAAAGCTTTGTATTTCATATTTTAAAAAGTAATTTTTACGATGTACCTTGCAGATACAATTTCTTCATAATCAGCCACAACATCTGATAAGTTAAATTTGCTAACTTTGACAATTCTTTTCATTATCAACCTTCTCATCTAAAAAAAAAAATTTAATTTAAAGAAATATTAGTTTATATTTGAAGATTAAGAATTTACAATGCTATTGGTACAATTTTTAAATTTAAATTTATTTATTTTTTTTTTTACTAACGAATAATGTATTATTTGCCACAGGGGTACAGGTCTGTGAATCGTCAGGTTTACACACTTCACAGCACTCACCATAGCACATACCCTTCCCAATGTATTGGTGCAATTTTTTAGTCCTAATTTTTGCAAGCCATGAATGTAAAGGGAGATTAGGATTTCACAAAAATAAATGCAAACATAGCGATAATACTATTCTGTTATTGTTACCTTTTTCAGAAAATTGGCAGAATTAATTCTTTGTGCAATAATGGAATTGACATCTGAAATGGAGATATCCTTCTCTATCTGACTTTCATATTCCTAAACAGAGAATTAAGTTAGTTTTACCTCTTCAGTGTAACAGAGTTCAGGGTCTATCAGACCCTGCAATAAGATGTAAAATATTAAATATTTGGTTTATGTGTAGAAGACACAGACAACACACTGGCATGAGAGGGAAAAAAAAAAACATTTCTTTCAGATTCTTCCACTGAGCATTAGCTAAGAACAACTTTTGACTATATTTCTTTGCTTCTAGGATGAGGTCCGTTCATCTTTAAAAATAGCATAATGTTGGTGCACCTGGGTGGTTCAGTCAGTGAAGCATCTGCCTGTGGCTCAGGTCATGATCCCAGGGTCCTGGTATCGAGCCCCACATCGAGCTCCCTACTCAGCGGGGAGTCCGCTTCTCCCTCTCCCTGCACCCTTCCCTGTGGCTTGTGCTCCCTCTCACACACACACTCTCTCTCTCTCAAATAAACAAAGTATTTTTAAAAATGTAAAAAAATTAAAATAACATCATGTTGAGAAAAAAAATTATGATTGACAAAAAATTATGAAAAAATGTGAAAATGACTGCAAAGTATTCTTTATGTGTGTATTTATCTGGAAACCACTGAAAACAAAATATATGGGAAGTCGTATAGTATCAATAGCTTTAATGTTTAACTTCTAACTTTATTTTTTTTAAGATTTTTTTAAAGTAATCTCCACACCCAATGTGGGACTTGAACTTACAACCCCAAGATCAAGAGTTGCACTCTCCACCAACTGAACCAGCCAAGTGCCCCTTAACTTCTAACTTTAAAAAGTTAATCAATAATTTTAATTTTACATCCAATAGTTGGTATAAGATTATTTGTCAGACTGCTTCATCTATATAATTCAGAATAAATCTGCACCTGTTATATCTGCATTTGTGGGATACATCCCTAATGCACATGGAGATTGTCTTACATTATGGATAATATTAAAAAATACACAAGAGTAATGAAGTAGATACTTTAGAAATTTCAGCCACGTTATAACAAGTATTCTTTTATCTGAAAGTAATTTATTTGTTCTTCCAATTATCTGCAAGAAATCTTGAATTTAATTCGGTTGACAAGTAACAACTTTTACTTAAAGATAAATTAATATTTCCTATCACTTTACTCTTTAAAGTATTGATTTATAGGCACTACTTGATATTATAATATCTAGATATTAACTTTTTGTTATATGTGTTGCAAATATATTGGCTTAATCTGTAGGGTTTTAACTTTAATAACAAATTAATCTTTTTAAAAATTTGTACTTTTTGAGTTTTAAGAAATACTTTCTTACCCCAAGATTAAGATATCTATTTAAAGTTTTGCTTTTCACATGTAATCCTTTTCTTATTAAGTTTTTTATTTTAAATCTAGCATAATTAATATAATTCACATGTAGTCTTCATTACACATGGTATTTATTGCTTTTATAAAGGTCTGAATTTAATTTTATTTCTTTTTTTTTAAAGATTTTATTTATTTATTTGACAGAGATCACAAGTAGGCAGAGAAGAAGGCAGAGAGAGAGAGAGGAGGAAGCAGGCTCCCTGCTGAGCAGAGAGCCCGACTTGGGGCTCCATCTCAGGACCCTGGGATCATGACCTGAACCGAAAGCAGAGGCCTTAACCCACTGAGCCATCCAGGTGCCCCTAATTTTTTTTCTTTCTAAAGAGATGACCAGAACCACTTAACAGATAGTCTATTCTTTTTTTTTTTTTAAGATTTTTTTTTTTTTTAATTTAAGGACTGTATTTATTTATTTGTCAGAGAGAGATAGGGAGAGCAAGCACAAGCAAGGGGAGCAGCAGGCAGAGGGAGAAGTAGGTTCCTGGCTAAGCAGGGAGCCCCCTACAAGACTTGATCCCAGAACTCCGGGATCATGACCAGAGCTAAAGGCAGACACTTAACAAAGTGAGCCACCCAGGAGTTCCTTTTCAAGGATTTTTAAAAATTTATTCATTTGAGAAAAAGTAGCGAGATCATGAGCAGTGTGGGACAGGGAGAAGCAGACTCCTTGCTGAGCAGAGAACCTGACTTCAGGGCTCGGTCCCAGGATCCCGAGATCATGACCTGAATCAAAGGCAGCTGCTTAACCCGCTGAGCTACCAGGTGCCCCGAAAGTCCATTCTTTTCCAACTTATATGTAATGATACTCATCAAATATAAAGTTTCTATATACGCTTAAGTCTGTTTTGAGGCCCTCTGTTCTATTTCACTGGTTTGGAATTGCATGACTACATTTACAAAATAATTGAGGAAGGACTGGCATCCTACAAAGCTGTCTCCTTACAACTTCCTATCAGTGAACATTTACTCAAATTTCTTTTTTACATCATTCAAAATGTTTTATAATTTCCTCCATTAAGTCCTTGCTCGCTAGTTGTCCCACATTCCAAATTTGATTGTTTCCTTGTCGTACCATTTAACTTGTTTCTCTATTCCTCATACTTCTTGTAAACAAATTAACCTTAAGTCTTAAGACAACTTAAGTCTTGATAAAACTTTGATTCAGATTACACATCCGTGGCAAGGAGATTTCATACATGATGTTGTATATTTCGCCCTGTATCATGTAAGGGGCAATAATGTCTGGATGTCTTTTATAAGTGTATTAGTTTTCTCTTCCCGCTATAACAAATTATTACAAATTAAGTTGCTCTGAACAACACAAATTGAGTATTTCACCGTTCCGTAGGTGAGACGTTCCAGTTGTGTCAGCTGGTTTCTCTGTGCCGGGTTTTGCAAGGCTGATGTCAAATTGTAGGCCTGCTAGGTTCTTATCAGGAAGGTCTGGGAAGGATCTTTTTCCAAGCTTATTGACGTTGTGAGCAGAATTCAGTGCCCTGCCACTGTGTGACTGAGGTGTCCTTCCTTTGCCACCATCAGGTAGAGCCTGCTCTTAGCTGCAGGCACCTCTCACCAGGCTTTGCAGGTGGTCCTCTAAGTCTCAGAGTCAGCAACTTCTCATGACTAATCTGATTTCTCTTGCTGCAGCTTTTGCTCCCAGTTGGAAAAATTTCTCTACTTTTAAAGACTCACTGTAATTAGATTAGGTCCCACCCAGATAATCCAGGATAATGTCCCTATTTTAAACAATGTAACAGAACGTATTCACAGGTTCCATGGATTAGGGAGTGGACATCTTTGGGGGGGGCCATTATTCTGCCTACTACTATTAACAAGATTAAGCTGGATCACTGAGTCAGGATGGTGATAGCTAGGTCAGCTAGGTATCTCCATTGTAGATGTACAGTGTTCCTTTTGCAATAAAAAAGTCATTTTAAATATGGATGTTATATTCAACAAATTTACTAGTTGTGACAGTTTGCTGTAGTTTCTCTTATGTTTTCCATGTAGACAAATATATTTTCTGCAAACAAGGGCAGTTTGTCTTTTCTAATTTTCTTCTTTCTCTCTTAAAGCATTGGGTCTTATTGGTAGAGAGGATAGTGGCCATCCTTATGTTGTTCAGACTAATGGGAAAACTGATGTCTATCCACTAAGTATAATGTTTGTATAGAAGTCTATGAGGAAACATATTTCTGATCATGAGCCATATAATTAATAGGGTATTAATTCACAGTGAGGGGCGGGGGCGGGGGTGGTGGTATAAGGAATAGGTTTTCCAAAATGCTGAAAAACTAGAGACAGACAATTTGTTCAGGGACACCTGGGTACTGGCTCTATTTCTTTCTTTTTTTTCTTTTTTAAAGATTTTATTTATTTATTTGACAGAGAGAGATCACAAGTAGGCAGAGAGGCAGGCAGAGAGAGAGGAAGGGGAGCAGGCTCCCCACTGAGCAGAGAGCCTGATGCGGCCTCGATCCCAGGACTTCTGTTGTAAGGTCTGAATTTAATTTTATTTCTTTCTAACTAGATGACCAGAACCACTTAACAGATAAGTCTGTTCTTTTTTTTTTTTTTTTTTTCGTGACCTGAGTCAAAGGCAGAGGCTTTAACCTACTGAGCCACCCAGGAGCCCCTCTATTTCTTTTCTTGAAGGATAATATGGCCTTAGTGACCAAGAACCCCAGGAGTACCATGTCTGTAAACATTCCCTTAAATAGAAGTGCATTTACCACGGCAAGTGTTAATTCTCCTGGAGTAGTTAGGTAAACCTTGCCTATTGTGTACAAGGATTTTTTGTTTATTTGATTTTTTGTTGTTGTTGCTGTTGTTTCAATTTGTTTTGTTAACTCTGGCAAAACCCCACTTTGTGTGGACATGTCACAAGAAGCTTACTCCCCATTAGGATAGCAAAGTTCAGGAAAAACCAGCAACAAAATTTGTTGCAGCTCTCTCGTCCTGTGTTCTGCTCTGCTTTCTGTATGTTTCTGCATTACTGGCAAATTACATCTGAGACTCAATGTAATCATCCAGTGGGTATATAGGTGGTCCCTTCTTGTCTCTCCTCCCACCCTCTCAATTCCAGGATTTAGAAGAAGCATTCCTTTCAATGCAGTTCACATCATCAGAAAAAAACAAAAATGTTTTAACATTCTTAATCAGTTTAAAGAAGTTCTCTTCTAAGGAAACAGTCAACAAAACTAAAAGGCAACCTAAGAAATGGGAGAAAATATTTGTAAATATTTGTAAATGACATATCCAGTAAAGGGTTAGTATCCAAAATATATAAAGAACTTACCAAACTCAACACCTCCCCCTGCAAAATCCAATGAAAAAATGGGCAGAAGACATGACCAGACATTTCTCCAAAGAAGACATACAGATGGCCAACAGACACATGAAAAGATGCTCATCATCGCTTGCCATCAGGGAAATGCAAATCACAACTACAATGAGATAGCAACTCATACCTGTCAGAATGGCTAACACCAACACCACAAGAAACAACAGGTGTTGGCAAGAATTTGGAGAGAGGGAACTCTCTTGCACCGTCGGTGGGAATGCAAGCTGGTGCAGCTACTGTGGAAAACAGTATGGAGGTCCCTCAAAGAGTTAAAAATAGGAATACCCTATGATCCAGCAATTGCTCTACTGGGTATTTACCCAAAGAATTAAAAAACACTAATTCAAAAGGATACATGCACCGCTATGCATTATTTACAATAGCCAAGATACGGAAGTAGCCCAAGTACCCATCAATCAAAGAACGGATAAATATGGGGTATATGTACACAATGAAATATTATTCAGCCATAAAAAGAATGAAATCTTTCCATTTGCAAAAAGATGGATGGAGCTAGAGAGTATTATGCTCAATGAAATAAGTCAGTCAGAGAAAGACAAATAGCACATGATTTCTCTCATATGTGGAATTTAAGAAACAAAACAAGCAAAGGGGAAAAAGAGAGAAAGAGAGAGAGAAATCAAGAAACAGACTCTTAACTATAGAGAACAACTTGATGGTTGCCAGAGAAGGGGGTGGGGGAGGGTGGGTGAAACAGGTGATAGAGATGAAGAGTGCACCTCTCATGAGCACTGGGTATTGCATGGGACTGCTCAGTCACTATATGGTACATCTGAAACTAATATAACACTGCATGTTAGCAAACTGGAATTAAAATAAAAACTAAAAAAAGAAAAAATTCCCTCTTAATGCTAATATACTAAGAACTTTCATCATGAATGAGCGCTGATTTTATTAAATGCCTTCTGGGCATTTATTAAGAGAAGCATATCTTTCCTTCCTTAATCCTGTTAACATGGTAAATTATATTAGTAGATTTCCAAATTAAATTAGCTTTGTTACGTGAAAACAAACCCTCTTGGATTATAAAGCGTAATTATATATTTATATACAATACATTGTTTATCAATTTGCTGAAATTTTATTAGTAATTTTACAACTATGCTCATAAGTAAAATGATCCAAAATGATTATTTCCTGTCTTCCTTGCTCAATTTTGGTATGAGAGTTATATCAGACTCAGAAAATGAGTAGGATTACTTTCCCTGCTTTTCTGTTCTCTGAATAGTTCAAATAAGATAAGGAAAGCCCTGGGGCATCTGGGTGGCTCAGTGGGTTATAACATCTCTGCCTTCGGCTTGCGTCATGGTCTTGGGGTCCCAGGATCAAGCCCTGCATCAGGCTCTCTGCTCGGTGGGGGAGCCTGTTCCTTCCCCACACCCCCACCCCGTCTCTGCCTGCCTCTCTGCCTACTTGTGATCTCTCTCTGTTAAATAAATAAATAAAATATATTTTTAAAAAAAGATAAGGAAAGCTCCTAGTTTCAAGAGCAGAAACAGTTCCTCTTTTATGAGGTTATATTCCCGATTATCCTGAGCCTTGTGCTCTGCCTGTCACAGTTTATGGAACTGTAGAAGTAAACCCAATCACTGAAGAGAAGCAGTAGGAGGAAACGGAGTAACTTTTTTAGCTATTTTAAGCTATTCTAAGGCCTTCCCACTATAGTTTGCTAACTGAAGTTCCTAAGGTCTCAGAACAGGAGATTGACCATAATTAAACCTGAAGCCAAATACCAATTGGTCAGTTTGTGATTAAATATATTTCTACTCACTCTTTTTTGTGAAAGTCATGAATTATCTGCAAACCCTATCATTATATGATGATAATAGTCAAATGTACTGACTGGTGGTGCTAAGATATTGTCATTGAAAAATCATTAATTTGCATTTCCCCTTTTACCTCTAAGCCACACCAAAGAGAGTCTCCAGACAGTCCATTTGGTTCAGAATATGAATATCCTTGAGTTTTAAATGTAATGAGTCCTGTATAGTTTTGTTTGTGTATCCTCTAAGTTAAGGTATACAAGCTAAAGGATGGCTGTGTGGCAACAACAAAAACAAACACACACTATTTTTTAAAATTACTTTTATTTAATATTAAGTGGCTTATTGCAATTAACTTTCAGTACAGAATAAAATGAAGACAAATATCAAAGAGTTTATCCATGTTTTTCTTATAGATAATAACAAAATTTAAAGTCTATTATATCCTATTTTAAAAATAGGTTTTTAATCTAAACTTATTTGTTAAAAAAAGAAAAAATTAAGATAGATTTAAAGCAACAAAAATATTAATTTATCATACAATAAACAATATTCAAATAGAAATCACATACCTGGAAGACTAAATCTGGAATATCCTTGTCGTAAAGGGGTATTTGCTGCAGAAGGAAAATGTCTAACTGACCGGCATTTCTAAGTTGCAATAGCTGGAAACGTTTACTCTTTTTCATTTCTTCTTCAGAAACAAAGTTAAATTCATCTTGCAACTGTTCCAGACGAAAATATTTTGGAATGTCCTGTCCTTTATGTTTCATGTACTATAAAACATAAATAATAGAGTCTTCACTTAAAATATTAATTTTTAAAATTTGAGAATCATTTCAAAACACTTTTTTCCCTTCAACTGCTAGATGTTAGAGTTGTCATATATGAAGGAAATGGAGCAATGACTCTATACAGAGATAGAATCTGGAAAAAAAAAAGAAAAGAAAAAATAAAATCCAACCTCCATGGCTTGCCAATCTCTTCCTGGTCATAACAGATATGAAAAATGAGAATATTTATATTGCACACTGGGTTAAAAGATGAGACCTATTCATATCTCTTTGCCATAAATGCTGAGAAAGGATCAGTATTTCTGTATACCTGTAATCAACAGAGAACCTTAGCTGGGAAGCTTAACTGCAATAATCTATGCATTGCTTTACTCAGTAAATGCAAATGTGCAGACATGGTCCATGCAGGGAAGAGTGCTAGCTAGCTATCAAAGATTTATTCACTATAGTTCTATAAGGAAAGATAAAACACAGAATGAAAAACTATAGTAAAAGGCAGAATGATATCAGAGTCAGAGAATTTATAAAGAGAAAGAAAAAGTTAACAGGAGGAAATGGAAAGAAGGGCCCACATCTAACTGAGGCTATCAGTGGAACCTTCATCAGACTTGCATGGTAGGTAAGATAGCCACCCAGGGTGCCCTTCTAGGCAGAGGGAATGACATGAATAAACACATGAAGAATGCATGTTTGAGGCATACAGAGCCATTTAGGTGGTTATAAGAAAGAATAGAAGCAGTGAACAGGCTTTGAGGGTAGGAATGTGTCTATAGATCATCTTTATAGCCCTGGCATCTAGAATACCATGGGTACTCAGTAGTTGTACAAGAGATGCTCGCCTGAAGGTTAGCCTATAGGATGTACTGCAGGCTGCAAAGCAATGGCAGAGTACCAACCATCAGGCCTAAGTAGCAATTATTTCAGTTGTTGAATTTCTAATTGTCTTTACAATACTATAAAACTGGTTGAAAATCGTATCTGTCCTCAGAGTTATCTTTATATGCCTCCTGGTGCCTAGAAAAATATACAGCAAACTATGAAGTATAAGGGGGTAGAGCTTAGGAAATAGAATATACAGTACTGATACTTGCCATAACTTACCATAATAAATTCCATTAGATCAGAATATTCTGGATTATTTGGATCAATTTTTACTTCATTTGCCCACTCAAAAAGCTTTTGTGCATTAATGAGCCATGGAATTCCAGGAACCCCTCTTGCATCTACATTCCTTAACACACTAACATAGAGAAAAATTTCTTTGAATATAAGCAAAATTACAAATACGTGAAGTATGAGTATTCTTCTTTTAATTCCCATTTCTGTCCTTATATTTGAACTGTTTTGATATCTTTGTCACAAGAGATCTCTAGGGCCTGAGATATGATTTCTTATACCATCATGTAAGAAATATTCCTTTTCATAGGAAGAGTGCTAGCCCAGGTCACAAAGGCTGAGGCAAAGCTTACATGTTAATTAATAGACTAGGGAGAGAAACTTATCCAGTTACAGCCTTAAAATTAAAAAGTTGTCTTAGAGTGGAGAAGGGAGTTGGGGGAAATTGGAAGGGGAGGTGAACCATGAGAGACTATGGACTCTGAAAAACAATCTGAGGGTTTTGAA
Source organism: Mustela erminea (assembly GCF_009829155.1). NCBI lineage: Eukaryota > Metazoa > Chordata > Mammalia > Carnivora > Mustelidae > Mustela > Mustela erminea. The sequence continues at coordinate 60,498,081 of NC_045627.1, read as the reverse complement.
GGGACGGGGGGTGGGAGGTTGGGGTACCAGGTGGTGGGTATTATAGAGGGCACGGATTGCATGGAGCACGGGGTGTGGTGCAAAAATAATGAATACTGTTATGCTGGAAATAAAAATAAAAAAAAAAAAAAAAAAAAAAAGTTGTGATTGGATTTCAATGTACTCCCATGATTTCTTCCTCAGGGAGAGTAATAAAGACCTTAGCACATCTCCTGCCTTTGCTACAATAATTCCTCCAGTCGTCTGCATAGGTGTTCAGCTGTGGGCTATGCCAAAATCTCTTTGTCCCCTGTACTCCCTTCTCCACAACCAAATGCCAAGCAAGTAACACAATTAAGTAGCATTAAGTATACTCACAGTGTTGTACAACCACCGTCATTACCTATTTCCAGAATTTTTCTCATTCCAAAAATAAATTGTTAAACAACAACTCCCCATTCCTCTCTACTCCCAACTTTCTGTCTCTATGAATTAAGAAAAAAAAAAAGCATTGGAAGGGGAGGTGAACCATGAGAGAATACGGACTCTGAAAAACAATCTGAGGGGTTTGAAGTGGCGGGGGGTGGGAGGTTGGGGGAACCAGGTGATGGGTATTAGAGAGGGCACGGATTGCATGGAGCACTGGGTGTGGTGCAAAAATAATGAATACTGTTATGCTAAAAAAAAAAAAGGTAAGGTTATTAGGGAGGAAAGACAGATTCTCTACAAAACATCAACATGGCAACTTTTAAATAAGAATGATAAATCCCAGAAGATTATGCAATCATAGCTTCAAAGTTGTCAAGGAGAAAATAAGTATCAACCTCAGATTTTATACTCAAACTATTATTCAAGAATGAGGACAAAATAAAGATATTTTCAGGTACACAAAACCTAAACAAATTTGCTAGCCACAGAAACTAACTGAAAGATTAGTAAAGGTGCAGATTTTCATCAAGAAAAGTACATGTAGAACGAAGGTGTGGAAGATAAAGAGGTGCAAACACAAAAAGTCAATTAACCATGTCAGAAAATTTCATTAACTAGAGAGCATAAGAAAAACTTCTATATTTTAAAAATGTGTTAAGTGAAAACTCTGGACTATAATCACTGAGATTTGAGAAGTGTGCTCAATGTGATATTAAAGTATTCCAAGATCTTTTGGTTTACTGCTTCATTTCCAGCTCACTGATGAATGAATAAGTGAATGAGTAAATCAGAAAATACATGAATACTTTCATTCAGATCTCCCTGTTCCAAAGGAGAACTCCATGCTCTGACACCCACAAGTCAGCCTTGCCTTTTGGAGCACCCATCCCAGGTTCCTGGAACCTCTGCTCAGCACCAGCCCTTGAGTGCCCACAACTGTAGAGCAGAGTTTTGGAACCAACCACTTTGATCACAGATGTTCCAACTGTAAAGTTTTACTTCAAGTTAACTTCTTCTTCTACTTCTTTTCAAGGTTTTATTTATTTATTTGACAGAAAGGGAAATAGCACAAGCAGGGGGAACAGCAGACAGAGGGAGAGGGAGAAGTAGGCTCCCTGCCGAGCAGAGAGCCTGATGCGAGACTCCATCCCAGTGATGAGGGACCAGAAGGCTGGCTGAGGACAAAGCAAAGGCTGACACCCTGAAACCTTCCTCCACTCCCACTCCTGGGTGGGACATAGGTGACATTCTTTAGGAATCTCCCAACTATCTTAATGTTAATACCTTGCTAAGAAGGGGAAAATGACCATGCCAATGGCAAGGCCTCTGGTATCAGGTATCTTGTAGGTCCACTTTAGCATATGAAAGTTCTATTGAAATTTCCCTTTTTCCTTATCTCCCCCAACCCCATTGTAAAGAACCTGCCACCCCCTCACAATCCTGGGGCAGCAGCTCTTTCTGCCCATAGGTCCTGTCTCGTGCTTTAATAAATCACCATTTTGCACCAAAGATGTCTCAAGAATTCTTTCTTGGGCTCTGGACTTCACCACACTAAACCTCACCTACATCACCAGGACCCTGGGATCATGACCCCAGCCGAAGGCAGACACTAAACCCACTGAGCCAACCAGGCATCCCCAAGCTAACTTTTTTTTTTTTTAATTTTTTATTTTTTATAAACATATATTTTTATCCCCAGGGGTACAGGTCTGTGAATCGCCAGGTTTACACACTTCACAGCACTCACCAAAGCACATACCTTCCCCATTGTCCATAACCCCCAACCTTCTCCCCCCCCCCCCCCAGCAATCCTCAGTTTGTTTTGTGAGATTAAGAGTCACTTATGGTTTGTCTCCCTCCCAATCCCATCTTGTTTCATTGATTCTTCTCCTACCCACTTAAGCCCCCATGTTCCAAGCTAACTTCTTTAGAGAGTGCTCTGGACTTTGAAACCTCTTGCAATTCACTGCCTCTTGAAATCTGTCATTTGTTCCAATCTTTAACGGAACTGCTTTTCATCTTTTGTAAAAAAGATGAACTTTTGTAAAAAAGTTCCCAAGTAAGTGGAACTGCTAGCTGCAGCATCATAGAAGCCATGAAAGAAAAGACTTCAAGAAGCAAAATGATGAGGACAGGCCAGTGACTATGGCCAGAAGGTCACTGGTAGTGATCAGGAATAAATGGGTTGAGTTAGGGAAGGAATGTGTGAATGAAAAATGGAGGCCTTGTACACAGATCAGTAGACTACACAAATGAGGACTCAGACAGAAAAAACAGCCAAGACAGGTTTTCAGGGGTTAATCAAATACTTGGGTTTTTCTTTTTTTGGGTTTTTTGTTTTTAAAACAAAGAAGGCTTCTTGAATATAAAAGACTAATATCTTAGGGAAATGGAAGTTAAAGATAACATAAGAAAAGGATATAAATATGTCCTCAGGATCCTAAAGGAGACAAAGGAAAGTTCCAAATTACCTATATACAAGTTAGCTTTAGAGTAAGAAGAATAAATATTTGACTCCAAAAAGTAACAAACAAACAAAAAAAAGAATAGTATAAGGAGGCAAAGATTGGGAATAGCCCCAGTGGGGATGATGCTAGGGAAAAACGAAGAAATACAAGCATATAATGGTTCAGAGTATTAAAATCTTATTCACTAACTCCAAAACGGATTTCCTTTATTAACTGTCCACTTTTCTCTAAAATGCTATTATTCAGGTCTCTAAGAAGACGACCTTGTTTCCTTAGCAAAACAAGGACATCATCAAAATTATGTTCCTGTCTACACAGCAATTTCCATTTCCTTCTCTGATTTGAAGAGGTTTCCTCTTCTCTAGAGCCAAGCTATCACTTATACTCTGGTTCAATATCTTCTTGACTCTGAAGGATCACATACTCGTTCTAATATATTCTGGCTCTTTTTCTATGGATTTCATCATTTATTCTAAGAAGATAAAAATTGTCCCAATTTTCAAGAAACTTATACTTTGATTCTATTGTCTATATTATTTTAAAGCCTCTTCTCAAAACTTAAACTTCAGTTTTAAAAATAAAAAAGGAGTAGGGAGAGGGTAGTGGTGTGATGGACATTGGAGGAGGGGTATGTGCTATGGTGAGTCCTGTTGTTGGATCCATGGTCAAAGGAACAAGACTGATACAAAGCGAAGGTCAAGCAAAGCTTTATTTCGCACCAAGCATTAAGAATCAAACCGTCTGGTCGGGATTGCCTCTTACAGAGAGCGCGACCCCTCCCTGCCTTGCTGACTAACTTTTATAGAGCAGAGGCCATGTGGTTGAGCCTGGCCACACACAGGTGGCCAAGGAGATTGTAACACACAGAGAAAGCGGCACAATCATGCTAGGTCACACAGGTGGCCAATTGAATTACAATTCACCCCATAGTAGCTATTTGAACTAGCCTATCACCTTGGTCAGGATTGGCGCCCAAAAGGCAGGGCCCACACTCCTTGGTAGCTAGGGAGACAGTATGCACACTTTAATGATTGGATGTCTCCATCTAGCCCTACTCATCCCTGCATTCCGGCTCTTTACCTCCACCTGACCTGACCCGCCCTTGTATTTGGGCTTTGTTATCAGGGACTGGTCGGCCATATTCTACTGGTTTCCCAGACTTGCATTTAAGTAAGTTCCCCTGGGCAGGGTCAGTTTAAGTTTTACTGCATAAACAACAAAATCACTGTTTAACCAGATGGAATCACTCTGGCTAAATAGGCCCTTACACTGTGAAGTATGTAAACCTGGCAATTCACAGACCTGTACTCCTGGGGCTAATAATACATTATATGTTTGTTAAAAAATTTAAAAATTCTTAAAAAAATAAAAATAAAAATAAAATAAAAAAGGAAAATAATCCACATCCATGACCTCAGCCTTCTCAACATCAGTTGCTGAGTGCTACTGACACTGTCTGTTTTTCTCTAAAACTATTCCCAAGAAAATCATTTATGAACTCTTACTATGACTCTGGACATATGCCACTGACTTTATACATAGTGTTCTCACTCTTATTTATAAAACAGTCTCTAATTTCAGTTGTGATTTCCTGTTTAATCCAAGTTATTTATAGCAAGGTTTTAAACTTAAAAAAATTAGGGCACCTGGGTGGCTCAGTGGGTTAAAGCCTCTGCCTTCGGTTCAGGTCATGATCTTAGGGTCCTGGGATTGAGCCCCACATCGGGCTCTCTACTCAGCAAGGAGCCTGCTTCCCCCGCCCCCTGCCTGCCTCTCTGCCTACTTGTGATCTCTGTCAAATAAATAAATAAAATCTTCTAAAAAAAAATTAAAATTAAAAAATCATTTTAAAAATACTTTTTTTAGAGCAGTTTCAGATTCAGAGCAAGACTGATCAGAAAGTGCACAGTTTCCGTATGTCCCCTCCCCCCCAAAACATGCTATCTCCTCTACTATCAATATCTTATACCAGAATTGTAATTTATTACATTTATTGCAATAATAGAGTTGCATTTGTTACAATCAATGACTGACACATCATTTTATCACTCAAGGTCCATAGTTTACATTAGGCTTTACTCTTGGTGATGTACACTCTATGCGTTTTGACAAAATGTGATGACATTTATCTACAATTATAGTATCATACAGACAGGAGTTTCACTGCCCTAAAAATCATGTTTGCCCTGCCTATCCATCCTTGTTTCTTCTTAATGTGTGGCAACTACTGATGTTTTACTGTTCCTATAGTTCTGACTTTTCCATAATGTCATATAGTTGGTTATAACAATGTTTTAAAAAATATATATGTGTTTAGATCGGGAGGAGGAAACATCTTTCTGTTATCATCCTTTGAAATGAGGGAATCTACTTGGCTTTTTATATTTAGTTTTATTCAAACACAGCAATATACATATATAGCAATATATAAAGCAATATTACCTTTTTATAGATTTTTTTATTGTAGTTAATTCTAGTAATCCTATTTGTGGTATGATCTAGATATTAATCCCAATTTCTCTAAGAAGTCCTAGGGCATAGAATAAGATTTCTAGGATTTTTTTTCTAGCAAATTGATAATGCATAAATGGTTCTTTCATAATCCAGAAGGGCTGGGATATACCAAGGATCCAGAGATAAAATCCTTGGGGGTCTTGGCCTCTGCCTGCAAGAGCTATGGAACGGCCTCTCCCATCATCCATATAACTATAAACCTAAGCATTAAAGAGATACATTCACTTACATATGAATCCAAACAAAAATAAATAGTCCAAATAAACTAGACTACTCTTGCCACTGCTGGAATTTTCTCTTTTACAGACACAGGTTTCTGTGTGATGCTTTGTTGAGGAATGGCATTATTTGTCAAGCATAAAAGTTTGTTACCTGCAGTAAGCAGATCTTAATGACTGTGACATGGGTGTCAGAGGAATACCATTTTCGTCTAAAGCCCACGATAGAGAGTAGCTCAGTTTTCCTGATGTCAAAAGACAAATTTCTTCAGTTTCATTTCCCTCAAGAAGAAAAGGCACATCTGTTTATAAAAAGTATTAAAACATGAATTTTTATTAAAGCATAGAATGTGACACATTGTAGATTCCCCCCTCCTCCAATTTACTTGTGGAACCCCAGGCTTTTCTGTGGTGACATCAGGCTCTAATCTTAGAACCCTCATTTTCCATCAAAGGTACCTCAAGGCAGACTACTTCAAACAGACTACAAAACAGAGAGGAAAATATTGATCTGAAGACCTAGGGATGAGCCCCTCTATTACCCTCTTCTTACTACTAGAAGCATCGTTAACCATTCTTTCTGGAAGTGGCTTCCAGCAGGAAAGGACAGCTGGCCACAGAACTGGAGGCCAGCTACTACTCTGTCCCCTTTCCCTACAGTCCTGAGTCTTCCCACCCTCTACCCATTTTCTTTCTCATTCTCCAGAGGGCCTAACAATACTCCTTGAAACTTCTTCTGAGTTCCCGGTGCTCTCTAAATTTTTTGCCCTAAGTCTTTTCTTCTGGGTTCCCACAACCCTATTTTCTCACTTTAGCTGGACTCTAAGCAAACTACATTCCTTTCTTATTCCTGTCCTTCCCCGGCTTTTTTGCCTACTTATTTCCTTCTCTCTCCTCATTGCTCACTTTTTCATTCTTCCCTTCTACTTGTTCATACACAAGAAGCTGTGAAACTCCTAGCTAGGAAGGTGAACGAAGGCATCTGGGGGAGAGAGAGAGGAATGGTGGTGTTCTCACAGACATGCTGACTTGTATTTCATTGCATGAGGAGTAAAATCAATTGAGAAACAAGTGAACAGAAATATCCCTTCATCCTTCTCTCCTTTTCTCTTTTTCTCTCACTCCATCTCTACCTTCCTTCTCTATTCAGCTCAAGGATGCATCAATAGGTCCCGGAGGATCTTTAGGCTTTGCTGAAGGAGAGGCAGAAGCCGAGCAGTCTCTCCACTCAGGAGCAGAGCTCCTGTTCCAGAGAGTGTACTGCTCTTGTCTCAGGTGATTTAGGAAAAGCACAGGTGCCAATTCTAAATTCCAGATTTTTCAAAGATCTGATTCAAGACAGTTTTTAAAATTTTAATTTAACATCTGAAAGGAGAATTTAATACACTTTAATGCTAATACTGTAAACAGAGCACTCTTGACTCACATAAATGACCCAGAGTTAGGTAGGATATAGAACTCATGAAGAGAATGAAGGTGTGAGGGCGACATGTTAAATAAACTTACTGCTTCCTACTTCTCCACACGCAGGTATGACCAGCTCATCAGAGCTAAATTCTACATATTCCAAAACAGTTTTACTTTTCAACTCTGTGTTGTTAGGTAAAGGTAAATATAGTTTTGCCAGTAAACTTGTTCTTTTACTTATCTCATAAACCTAAATATAAAAGAAACAACTGATGGTTCATTGAAAGTATAAAATGGGGGGTGGGGAGCTAAAATGAGAACCCTCAACACATTTTTATTCTTTTTAAAAAAATACTAGCATATAAAATAGGTATTTCTCTAGACCATTTCATCCATATGATTAGGAGAAAGGAAATAATCGTTTAAGTCCTTAAAAATAATGCCTTTTACTTGTTTCAGAGAAAATGAGTTGAATTAAAGGATTACAAAGAGAGGGCTGAGCATAGAGGTACATATAACATAATACTCAAAAAACTTACTTTTGCATAGCACTTTTAAAGTTCTTTATAAAGCCTGATAAAAATGATTAGGAAATAGGCATTACTTTTCCAATTTTATAAATGCAGCAATTGAGTCTCTATATGAAACTACATTAGTTTTTATTATAAATGGTAGAGATCCAGGTTGAATTGCTTAGGAAAAGGGAGATTCACTGGTTCATAGAATCAGAGGACAAGTTAAACAAACTGTGGGAGGTAGGGGAGGGAGAAAGAGTCACAGAAGGAGGAGAAAGGGAGGGGTTGAGTAGACAGCTCCATAGATGTCCACTGGGTACTAGACCCAGGTCTTCTGATTCTGTATGCTGTCTTTTCTACTACCAGTCCATCACTGCCATAACTCTAAACCTAATTTTTAAAAAGATTTTATTTATTTATTTGAGAGAGAGCACAAGAGGGGAGACGATCAGAGGGAGAAGCAGACTCGCTGGGGAGCTGGAAGCCTGATGCAGGACCTGAGCCAAAGGCAGTGGCTTAACCAACTGAGCCACCCAGATGCCCAAACATAATTTTTTTTTTAAACAAAAATTTTATTTTGACCTATACTGTGTTGTCAATATTTGGGAAAATAGTGACGTGTTCAAAGAAGAAGAAAATCAAGGAGGAAAAAAAATGCTTCCTGAAAGGTAAGAATGTGTCAATCAAAAGGATGGTTAATTAGCCAAAAAAGCAGAGTAAAAGGAAAGTCAAAGAAGCAATTATTTTTTCTGCTCATCTAAATATTGTCCCTGCAAGAGTGACTAGAAGTCAGCACACTGGTTCCTTGACAAAGGCATCCCTAACACAGAAAGATATGTAGGGTTTATAGCTAATGGGCTTACAGCAAGTTCAGGCCTATGAAAGAAATTTCCTACTGCAAATCAGTAAACTGGGTAAGTGAAAAGAGGCATAACTATACTGATAACTATATTCAAACGTTACACTGGCATTTTTTATTTTATAGATCAGCCTTGTGATTTGTTTAGGGGACATAGACATTCTTATGGACTGTCAAATCCAGTTTCTGGGACTGCAGGGCTGGAGGCCAGGCCCTGGATAGTAAAGGTGGAGGTAGAGAATTCCACGTTCATGAGTGAAGTCTCCTGGGAGAGCTTTGTCCCCTGAGGGCAGATCTCAAAATCACGGTGTGGCTGGGATGGAGTGTCAAGAATGAAGATGGGCCTTGTAAGTGGGAGAACTAGAATGTTCAAAAGCTCAGAAGTAGGAAATTGCAAGGATGTATGGGGGGGGGGGGGCGGAACCCAAGCAGTTCAGTTTGGCTAAAGTGAAAAATGAATAAAGGGGATGATAAGAAGTAAATTCAAAATGTGGGTCAGAATCTGTTAGGTTAGGCCATATAGATTTATTTTGCAACATTTTCAGTTGCTCATGGTTGGTGCACTTGAATCCCAGCGAGATTCCGTTCTTTCCCTGCCTCTTAGTTTGCTAAGATCATGTCCTAAGTTGTAGATGATGAAGAATTTGAAATACACATTTATCTACTTGGGGGTGGAGGCAAGTTTTATACTTCAACTGGCTGGATTATTCAAAATTTACTTTAGGTACAGTCGGATACTATATTCAGTGTATTTTTTAAATAGAAGTTTCAACAGAGGTACATTTTAAGATGACAGAAACTTGAAGTATAGATGAACAAAATGAATGTAGCCTCTCATCGGGGATAGAAAAAATTATTTTAGGTATTGTAAAAATACCTTTGATTTAGATTTGTAATCATAATTCTCTCCCTACTCCCCAAAGCTCACTCGATGCTCACATATAAAAATATTTATTCCCTCCTAACTTTCCTTTCAGGTCTAGTTGCAAGTTTAACCCCTATGTTAGCCATTAAGACTTCTTATCTAGACTACTTTAATTTTTCTAATTTTTTCCCATTGTCCTATTTTCTTCTCCATTTAGTGGAGGGGTTCTTAGGCTGGGTCTTTGGACAGGGATCAGGAGTCTTTTGTGTGTATGTTCTTTCATCAGATTCTTAAAGGGATCCAAAACATAAATAGATTGAATGAATGAATGAATGAATGACTAAAACCACATACACACATACAAATTCAGCAACACACTGAAAGAGACAATTTGGAGAAATCATTCAATACCAACAATAGCTATGTTACACATTATAGTTTAAATAACCCTCTTCCATCTCATGAGCAAATGAATAGTAGTGCTGATGAAGTCCCAGAACCTAAGTCAGGCTTGAGGAACTGAGTTCTGTGTCTTTGGAAATTGGGCTATTGATAAGGTAACTTCTTTGTTGTAATCTCAAAGAAATTTGCAAACCAAGGGAGACTCCTGTCTTGCAGGATTGCGATCTCAGCAAGTTAACTATTTATCATTTTATGGCAGTCAGGGGTGCCTGAGGAATGCTACACATATGGAGGGGAGCGGATGAAGGGGGGTGGTGCAAGGCGCCAGCTTTTGCTTTGTCCTCAGCCAGCCTCCTGCTCCCTCATCAGTGCTGCACATCCAGGGTTGAGAGGAATTTTAGCAGGAAAGAATGGAAGTATTTAGAAAGCCACAAATCAAATAATTTTGTACTTGTAGCATACAAGACTACTGTTTAGTTATAAATACATTATTTATAAATAGTTTGCCTACCCATAAAGATCCGTCATCTTTAAATAGAAATTACTTGACACATATAACAGTAACTAACAAGAAGCTGAAAATTATGTATGGCATAAAATAAGATACAAAAGTAAATGATGATGGCATACCTCCAAGCAAATTGTTTCAGGCCAGTATATTAACTGAATATTGAAAATCTGCTGAAACATGACTTTAAAATCAAACTGAAGAGGAGATACTGAAGTACAAGAAACCTGTTTATTGTTGTATAGTATTTTAATGAAATATTTAAGCTTCTGAATTTTGGCTCTCCTTTTTTGTTCATGCCTAAAAATTAAATAAATTTTTAAAGGATCCTTGAAAAGCAAAATGGATGCAACATAATGTTCTTTTCAAAATGCATCTAGGCATGTTAAATTATGACCATTTTAGAGGACAAATGTTATCTTTAATCTCAATAACGCTTGCCTATGTGTGGATAAAAGCCTCTCCTACTCAAATGTTCTTTTTTAAGATAAAACTGTACCACCCAGGCACCCTCCCCTCTTTACTTATAACTTCCATTTTATGGCTCATGTTTTCTTAACCTCATTTAGATGGTCCTTTTGTATGCATGTCTTACATAATAATCATCTCGGGTCCTCTTTGGAAATAGGTATAGAACAAATAAAGCATTCCTCCGCTGCTGCACTTTGCTGGTTAGAAAAAGGGTAGTGGTAATTGTGCCTTTGTGTCTGCTACTCTTTAGGTTCATTTTAAATGTAATCATCCATTCAATCATTTCATAAATAAGGATATTTGTTGGACATTTATTACCTTCCAATGCTGTACTAAATGATACACATTCACAATACTCAAAGATGAATTGTTACAAAGGGTCCCATGGGACAGAGATGTTGAAAAGTTGAACTTAGTTCAGGGTTCTAAAGCTGCCATATCCTCTTTAAAGGAGATGAGATCCATGGGCCCAGAGATGGGAGAAATGGGGATCTATACTAGATCTGTTTTTGCGTGCATCTCCTAGGAATAGGGAGAAAACAGCTCAAGGAAAAAGTCACAACTGGGAATGGAAGATGTTCGTTTCAAAGTAGAAAATTGCCCAGAGGATCCTTCAGATACAGAACAGTTTTTATGAAAGCAACAGGTCCCCTTAATAAGCAAGGGCAACCACATAATCTTTTTTTTTTTTTTTTTTACAGTGGCTTTATCTCCTATCTACACCTGAACAAAAATTATTGTCATAGCGAAACAAAAAAACAATCATCAAACCAAATGGGTTTATGTTCTACCTCAGTCATGAATTAGAAGTGTGACCCCGGGCAACTACCCCTTCCATAAGTCTAATTCCCCCATCTCTAAGATAAGGATAATACCGCAGAGCTATATTTGCAATTAAATGAGTAAAAACTTAGTAAAGTGCCCAGCATCTGGTATTCACTTTATTAAAACAATGTAATAGACAACCTATAATAGAGAAATAATCCTTTAAGATGCTTACAGTGAACACCCGGATAAGTTTGTTAATTCTGCAGTAAAAGAAAGATGTGGCATCAAGGTAATTGGCTTTAGTCTTTCAATATCTGTTTCTCCAAGTTCTGAAGCTAAATATGAGAAGCTCTAGAAACCAAAATATAAATACGTAATTTACAATCTAAGTTCACTGCTTAAGACAACTATTCTTAAAATTAAACTTTTTATTTTTTATGTGTGTCATTTTGTTGGGTAACTGTTACAAATACCAAGATTTCCTACTTTACCAAACAATTAAACATTATAACCAGTTAAGAGGAGTTGAATGTTATTTTGTAATATAAATACCTCCTGTTTTTCTCCATTCTTCAGTGCTTTTCCTTCAGTTTCCTTCTCAGCCTCAGACATTTCTAACAGTTCTTCTTGGTTTTGTTCATCGCATTTATTCATTTTTATCCTAATTAATAATAAATATAATTATTCAAAGAAGAAATAGTAGACGTATTTGAGATTTGGTTTTGGTATTGCTAAAACACACACACACACACACACACACACATACATACACACACAACCAATAGCTACAACAAATAATTTTACTATCCAAGGACAATAGTAGTGAGAATAAGAGTGGGTGGTGAGCAGGCAGTACTGGTCCAGAGCTACTGTTCTGGACAAGCTTATGGCATCTGTGGCTCTCCTTTTCTGCTCAGGGGTTCAGAGTGCATGTGCATATCAGATTGGTTTAAAGATGTGGAGGGAAGGAAGCAAGTTTACATGAATTCAGGACTCTACAATAAAGTTTCACATTGGGTAGGTTTAGAAATTGTCAGAAGCACTTTCGCTAAAACCACTGCAACAGAGGGGCGCCTGGGTGGCTCAGTGGGTTAAAGCCTCTGCCTTCAGCTCAGGTCATGATCCCACGGTCCTGGGATCCAGCCCTGCATCAGGCTCTCTGCTCAGTGGGGAGCCTGCTTCCTCCTCTCTCTCCCTGCCTGCCTCTCCACCTACTTGTGATCTCTGCCTGTCAAATAAATAAATAAGATCTTAAAAAAAAAAAAAAAAGACTGCAGCAGAAAGAAAAATCAACAAAGTAAATATCTTTCTTTATAGGCTGAAGTTACACTAACATCTTAACCTCTTTTTTTTTATTTTTAATTTTTTATTTATTTTCAGCATAACAGTATTCATTATTTTTGCACCACACCCAGTGCTCCATGCAATCCGTGCCCTCTATAATACCCACCACCTGGTACCCCGACCTCCCACCCCCCGCCCCTTCAAAACCCTCAGATTGTTTTTCAGAGTCCATAGTCTCTCATGGTTCACCTCCCCTTCCAATTTCCCCCAACTCCCTTCTCCTCTCTAACTCCCCATGTCAATTATCATATGGTTTCACTTATTTGTGGAGCTTAACCTCTTATTTTTTTAAAGATTTTATTGATTCATTTGACAGAGAGATAGAGAGAGAGCACAAGTAAGCAGAGCAGCAGGCAGAGGGAGAGGGGGAAGCAGGCTCCCTCCTGAGCAGAGAGCCCGATGCAGGGCTCAATGCAGGGCTCGATCCCAGGACCCTGGGATCATGACCTGAGCCAAAGGCAGAGGCTTAACCCACTGAGCCACCCAGGCACCCCTCTTACAGTTTTGAAAAAAGACATGAACCATGGAGAGGGAACCAGTTATTCCCACAACAGTTCACAAATAGTTTAAGTGATTAAAAAGTACAGTGTTTAATTGTAACCATCTCCTCCACTAACCATGTTTCTATGACTGTATGTCTCAGCTAGGAGTTTGACTGCGGGGTCTCTGTGCAGCTTTGTAAGGAAGTGCCATACTGCTTTCAAAGGGCTGCAGCACTTGCATTCCCATCAGCAATTCGTTGAGAGCTCCTGCTGCTCAGCACCCTTGTCAGAATTTTTATTGTCTTTTAAATTCCATTTTGTAATGGATTTTTGCCATTCTAAACGGTGTATAGTATGTTCACATTGTGATTTTAATTGACCTCTCTCTATTGACAGGATATGATGCTGAACATCTTTTCATGTGTGCATTTGCCATCCATGGGCCTTCTTTAGAGAAGTATCTGTTCAAATCTTTTGCCCATGTTAAAAATCCAGTTGTCGGGGCACCTGGGTGGCTCAGTGGGTTAAAGCCTCTGCCTTCAGCTCAGGTCATGATCCCAGGGTCCTGGGATGGAGCCCCACGTTTGGCTCTCTGCTTGGCAGGGAGGCTGCTTCCTCCTCTCTCTCTGCCTGCCTCTCTGCCTACTTGTGACCTCTCTCTCTCTCTGTCAAATAAATAAAAATATCTTTTAAAAAAAATCCAGTTGTCTTACTAAGTTATAAGAATTTTTCATTTATTCAAGATATAAGTCCTTTGTTGACTACATCAAATAGCTGTCTAGCTTCTGGATTTTCTCCCAGTTACTATGAATTCCCAGTTATTCGTGGGCAGTTCTTCAGGAGCCCTATAAGAATGAATAGAGCAGCCACTCACCTTCGGAACTGTAACTTTACTGAGGTGCTTGTAAACCCTTGCTGTTGTCGAAGGGATTTTATTTGTTTCCAAGTCCGTAATATACTGTGTAATAGAGAGAAGTCTTTTTCCCTTTCTAAGTCATAGAGCTGTTTTGTATTACTACAACAATAAAGGTAAATCAAAAATACATTGGTGGATTAGAAAGACAAATCATTTAAAATGGCCTGGAAGAATGTATTGCACTAACCCTTCTGGATACCCGCACCTTATGATTTTTTTTTCATTTTATCCACATCTTGATATAGCTACTGAAATTCCATTAAGAGATTAATTCCCTTATGACTTGAAGATTTTTTACTATTCAAAAGTGCTCTGCTAAAATCCAGACTTTTCCAGATGGTCGGGTCATTCTGGAGTATATTTATTATACTTTTTCGAGATTAACAATTGAAATCGTTGCTTCAAATTTAGAGGTACTTTGCTGGATGGTTAGTGATCATATTATTTGGAAACAGGTAATATACTGTTTTAAAAGATACTTATTCTGTTTCATGACTTCACAAACACATTATTAGTATGACAAATTACACTAATTGACTTTCTAATGTTAAATCATACTTGCACTCCTGGAGCGATCCCAATTCACTGTATCATTTGATAGAATTCTGCTTAGCTTATTTGTAATTGTTCATGAATGAAATTGGGTTGCAATAGTTTTTATATTATCAAGTTTTAATTTCAAAGATAAAATAATGTCATATATGAAGTTTAAAATGTGGCATCTTTTTCTATTCTTTGAAAGAGTTTGTGAAAATAGAAGCTATTTTTAAATCAGACACCTCCAACATTTCCTATATCAGAATCACCAGAGGGCCTGCTGAACACAGATTGCCAAGCCCCACCCCAAGTCTGGGATTCAGTAAGGCTGTGGTGGACCTGATAATTTGCATTTTTAACAGGTTTCCAGATGAAGCCGGTGCTGCTGGTCTGGGGAACCACATTTTGAGAATCACTGTTTTAAATGTTCTACAGAATCCTTGTTTTGTCATCCGAGCCTGGAGTTTTCTTTGCAGAAAGATTTCAAATTACTGACTGGATTTCTTTAACAATGATTGAACTACTTAGAGTTTTTTTTTCTTCTTCTTCTCCTTTCACTTCTTGGATATATTCTGTTTTGTATTTTTTTTTTTTAAGGATTTTATTTATTTATTTTAGAGAGAGAGAAAGAAACAGCACAAGTGGGAGGGGCAGGGGAGAGGGAGAGAGAATCTCAAGCAGACTCCCGGCTGAGCATGGAGCCCAATGTGGGGCTTGATCTCATAACTGTGAGATCACGATCCGAGCCAAGATCAAGAGTCAATGCTCAACCAACTGAGCCACCCAGGCACCCCAATTCTGTTTGTTTTTTTGTACAGATTTTTCCTTTCCATGTAAATGTTGACATTCTTAGGCATGAAGTTTTTCAAAGTATACAGCCTCTTAAGTAATGTCCCCCTTTCTGTCCTGACATTGTGTATTGTATATTTGCGTTATTTTTCTTTTTAGGATTTTATTTATTTATTTGACACAGAGAGAGGGAGAGAGCACAAGCAGGGGCAGCAGAAGAGGGAGAAGCAGGTTCCCTGCTGAGCAGATAGCCTGATGTGGGGCTTGATTCCAGAACCCTGGGATCATGACCTCGGCTGAAGGCAGACACTTAACCAACTGAGTCACCCAAGTGCCCCATGCTGTTTCTTTTCTTGATCAGCTTTTCCAGAGTTTATCAATTTCTTTTTTAATTTTTTTAAAAAATATTTTATTTATTTGACAGACAGAGATCACAAGTAGGCAGAGAGGTAAGGAGAGAGAGAGGAGGAAGCAGGCTTCCCACAGAGCAGAGAGCCCGATGTGGGGTTCCATCCTAGGACTCTGGGATCATGACCTGAGCCAAAGGCAGAATCTTTAACGTACTGAGCCACTGAGGTGCCCCAGAGTTTATCAATTTTTACCAAACATTTGAGTTTCCTTATTCTATCATAGCTATCTTATTAATTTCTGCTCTTTCATTCCTTCTATCCTTTTTCCTAGCTTAAGTATGCTTAGCTCATTAATTTTCAACCTTTCCTTTTCTCTAATGTGTATTTAAATAAACAAATATCCCTCTAAGTACTATTTTAACTGTACCACAAATTTTGATATATATTTGTTCTTAATCAGTAAATTCAAAAATCTTTCCTAATTATCAATGATATCTTCTCTGAAAAATAGATTATTTTAGACATGTATTTCTTAATTTCCAAACATATGGAGATTTCTAGTTATATTTTTGTATTAGATTTCTTTCTGCATTGAATGATTTAAATCAGTTGACTATACTGAGACTTTGTCATTTATTGAAATAACAGAAGATCAACTTTTGTAATATTGAGTAATATTCCATGATGTGTATCTACCACATCTTATTTATTCATTCATCTGTTGATGGACACCTAGGTTGCTCCATATGGATTTTTAAAATTTTAATCCAGTCTACTAATCTAGACAAAAATGGAGCACTCAGTCCATTTAGATATATTTAGGTTTAACTCCATTTTCTTTTGTTTTCTACTTGTCTCATCTGCTTCTATGTTCCTTTTTCTCTCTTTTCTTGCTTTCCTTTGGATTGTTTCAGTATTTTCATATTGTCTCATTTTCCTCTTATATTGATTTGAGAGATATATCTTTTTTCTTTTCTTTTAAATGTTATAAGTTACAATATAAGCCCTTGATTTATCAAAGTCTAATATTAAGCTTTACCTTTACTCACCTCCTCAAAATATTTAATTACACTTACACTCCTCCATTTTTTACTCCATTCTAGAAGATATTTGAACTCTCTCTATATTTTTGTACCCCATGAGACAGCATTACATCATTTGTTCACTGAGACCTACCTATATATTTTCCACTTTTTTGCTCCTCAATCCTTCTTCTTTTTTTTTTTTTTTAAATACTGTAAGCCTATATTCCTTAGAATTTCACATCTGTGGAAAATCTCTGAGCTAGGGTTAAATTTTTGCACTTCCAGAAAGAGTATTTCTCGACTTTGCCAATTATCTGCTGTCACTACTGATTTGGGGCTATTTTAAGTTAAATTCTAAATCTGGTATTTTAGGGATGCCTGGGTAGCTCAGCTGGTTAAGCATCTGCCTTTGGCTCAGGTCATGATCCCAGGGTCCTGGGACTGAGTCTCATATCGGGCTCCTTGTTTGGCAGGGAGCCTGCTTCTACTTCAGCCTGCTGCTCCCCCTGCTTGTGTTCATTCTCTCTCTCTGACAAATACATAAATAAATACTTAGAAAAAAATTAAAGCTGATATCATAGACCACGTAAGTACTATAAATTCAGATTATAAATCTGCATGAATGCTGGCTTGTGGTTATGAATTTTCAAAGGAACATTTTCCTCCTCCTGTCTAGTGACAAAGTCAAAGACAAGTTTCTTTGTTATCTCTTTTATATTACCCCTTCATGAGGTTTAACACCCATTAGAGAGTGATCTCCTGTTAGACTTTCCAATTAAGTTGAACTTGGCTTTATCTTCTGGCATTCTGTGAAGCTGTCTGAATGACAGCTCAAGGTAACTATCCTTAGGTAAAAGCTGGCTCTACACCTCACTAATTTTTATGATTTCTCCTTTCACTTTGTTTTTGGCTTTTGCAGATTCCTTACTTTTCTGCCATCTCGGCAATACGTTTATAAAGATAGTATTTGTATTTTATCAGACATTTTTGGTTGTTTTCATTAAAGGAGCTGTTCATGAAATCCAGTCTACTAGAAATAGAAGCCTACTGCCATTTATTCCTTCAGCAAATATTCACTGGATGCCTACTGCATTCCAGGCATTGTGCTGGGTAAGGGTGATACAGAGATAAATAAACATTCTCTCTGGGTTCAAGCTGCTTACAGACATGTAAATTAACTAATGCAATAAAATGTTTAGGTATTATAATAGAAGTCCACACAGCTAGAGTATGGGTTTAAGTAAGAGAATAAAAGGTGGTAATAGGGAAAAACCTCAGAGTATGTGACACTCAATTCAAATCAGTGAACACATAATAAATATCTTATGTGATAAGAAATATTTTGGGTGATGGTAACTAATATCCCAGGAGAGAAAAATACAGAACAAATTAAATAATTATAAATGTGATGAATATTATGAAAGAGGAAATATATAAATGCTATGTGACTATACAAAAAAAAAAAAGAGAGGGAGAATTTAATCTAATCTAATGGGCAAGTAAGAGCCCCCTGAGAAAATAATATGCAATTGAATACAATGTATATGTTGACTTAGTATTAGACAGAAAACATGAGAGAACCTTCTAGAAACAAGAGACATTTAAAACAAGATATATAGGGGGCACCTGGGTG
The DNA here is from genome assembly GCF_009829155.1 of Mustela erminea. Classification (NCBI taxonomy): domain Eukaryota; kingdom Metazoa; phylum Chordata; class Mammalia; order Carnivora; family Mustelidae; genus Mustela; species Mustela erminea. Next base: position 60,479,602 of record NC_045627.1, on the reverse strand, counting down.
GCTCAGTGGGTTAAGCCTTTGCCTTCAGCTCAGGTCATGATCTCCGGGTCCTGGGATTGAGCCCACATCAGGCTCTCTGCTTAGCGGGGAGCCTGCTTTCCTCTCTCTCTCTCTACCTGCCTCTCTGCCTACTTATGATCTCTGTCTGTCAAATGAATAAATAAAATCTTAAAAAAAAAAAAAACAAGATATATAGATATAAGAGAGTCCATTTAGGGCACTGAACTATGAAGTTCCAAAGCAGAGAGTCCCTACTATGAGGCTGGAGAGGTAAGTAGGAATCAGATTGCACAGGGCCTTACAGATAATGCTAAAGTTATTAAATTTTATTGTAGAGGTAATAGAAAGCCATTATTACTAATAGCCATCTATTACTAATAGAATTAGCAATACATATTATACATGTGATGTGGTTTTAATATACATAGAAAATCACTTTGGTTTCACTATGAAGCATGGCTTTAAAAGAGGTATTTTAGGGGTGCCTGGGTGGCTCAGTGGTTTAAGTCTCTGCCTTCGGCTCAGGTCATGATCTCAGGATCCTGAGATCGAGCCCCACATCAGGCTCTCTGCTCAGCTGGGGGCCTGCTTCCCCCCCCCGCCCCGCCTGCCTCTCTGCCTACTTGTGCTCTCTGTCAAATAAATAAATAAAATCTTAAAAACAAATGAAAGAGGTATTTTAGAAGACTGTATAGTCGGGCTATGACATAAGCACCTGAAATAAAGCAGAATCAATGGGAATGGTTACAGGTTGGATGTGAGGGATGAAAAGACAGACAAGAAGGGGGTCATGAATGACTTACAACTTTCTATCCTGGGTACCAGCTGATTGTGGGTTCCAGGCAGGTACTTAGTAGACAGACAGTCATTAAATGTTAAAAATATATATTTTCTAATAGAAACACTGTTTTTTCAAATGTCCACAGACTACTCTTTGCAGCATTTCAACACCACTCCAAAAATTTTCCTGAATGGAAATCTATTACATTGCTTTCTTTTGCTTTGATAAAGCAATGACCTCTTCAATAACCCTCCTACACACATATACACAAGCACACACACATAGAGGTAGACCCTTATTTACCACCATCAGACCCCATCTAAAGCCTACTTTTCTATTTCTTGCATTAAAGCTTACCTGTTCTAAGGGAAACAAAAGCAAAAATGAACTACTGGGACTTCATCAAGATCAAAAGCTTCTGCACAGCAAAGGAAACAGTCAACAACACTAAAAGGCAACCCATAGAATGGGAGAAGATATTTGCAAATAACATTTCGGATAAAGGGCTAGTATCCAAGATCTATTAAGAACTTATCAAACTCAACACCCAAAAAACAAATAATCCAGTCAAGAAATAGGTGGAAGACATGAACAGACATTTTTCCAAAGAAGACATACAAATGGCCAACCAACACATTAAAAAATGTTTCACATCACTCATCATCAGGGAAATACAAATCAAAACCACAGTGAGATACTACCTCACGCCAGTCAGAATGGCTAAAATTAACAAGTCAGGAAACAACAGATGCTGGAGAGGATGCGGAAGAAGGGGAACCCTCTTTCACTGTTGGTAGGAATGAAAACTGGTGCAACCACTCTGGAAAACTGTATGGAGTTCCTCAAGAACATCAAAATAGAACTACCTTACAACCCAGCAATTGCAGTACCAGGTATTTACCCCAAAGATACAACGAATATAATGATCCAAAGGGGCACCTGTGCCCCAATGTTTATAGCAGCAATGTCCACAACAGCCAAACTGTGGGAAGAGCCCAGATGTCCATAGACAGATGAATGGATAAAGAACATGTGGTATATATACAATGGAATATTACTCAGCCATCAGAAAGGATGAAAATTAACCATTTATATCGATGTGGATGAAATTGGAGGGTATTATGCTGAGCAAAATAAGTCAACCAGAGAAAGACAATTTTTTTAAAAGGTTGCCCAGGACACCCCCCCCCCTTTTTTTTTTAAGATTTTATTTATTTATTTGACAGAGAGAGATCACAAGTAGGAAGAGAGGCAGGCAGAGAGAGAGAGTGGGAAGCAGGCTCCCTGCTGAGCAGAGTGCCTGATGAGGGGCTTGATCCCAGGACCCTGAGATCATGACCTGAGCCTAAGGCAGAGGCTTAACCCACCTAGCCATCCAGGCGCCCCGAGAAAGACAATTTTCATATGGTTTTATTCATATGTGGAATATAAGAAACAGCACAGAGGATAAGAGGGGAAGGGAGTGAAGACTGAATGGGATGTCATCAGGGAGGCAGAAAAGCCATAAGATACTCTTAACTATAGGAAACAAACTGAGGGTTGCTGGAGGGGAGGTCCAGGGGGGAAGGTGTAATTGCGTGAGGGGCATTAAGGAGGGCACATGATGTGACGAGAACTGGTTATTATACACAGCTGATGAATTACTGAACTCTACATCTAAAACTACTGATGTACTCTATGTTGGATAATTGAATTTAAATTAAAAAAATAAAGCTTACTTGTTCTGTGTACATTATGCCAATGTCTATTCTTTGCCTTTAATTTTAGTTAATCTTATTTAAAAAACACCAATTTATCGTTTTGTAAATACTGATGGCTTCTATTCATTCATTCACTCATTCATTCATTCAAGTAATATATAGAGGGCTCATTATGTGCCAGGCCTTGTGCAAGGTGTATGTCAACCTTCTCAAGTAACATTGTTTGCATTTAACTAGATTATTCTAGGAAACCAATTATTAGAGACTGTTGTCTCTAGAGGTTGTAAAGCCACATCAGCTCAACGGGCAGGGAAATTCTTTAACTACCAAACCACTCTCTTACATAGACAATTACTGTATCTTTATGCACAGGTGAACTTTCTATCCAGTAAGTACCTCCCTGTGAGTTTTCCTGCTTTTGGAGATCTTGACAAATAATTATGTTTTGTCTTAGAATTATTTTTCCAGTTATTTCATACTTTCTTCTCTTCCCAACTATTCTATAAGCTAATGATTCCCAACTTTAAGACCATGTTTTTTTTTCAGGGGTTCTTAAATCTATGTGCTCTTTGAGTATTACCTTTAAACTGAATTAGTAATACATATTGTACATGTGTATATATAGACTAATTCTCAAATATATACAAATGCTTGAGACTAATATGATCCTAAAAATGTTAGTGAACTTAGGGTGGTTTATAATTAACATGTGCTTTTTTTAAATCAATGGATATTAAAATTACAACTACTTTCACGTGACACTTTATGAAATATTTTTACACAAAACTGGGTCTTAAGGAAAGGCTGGAGCCACTTCTGTAATTGCCTAAAGACTAGGGACCTTGTCTTTTCCTTATTTTACATCTTCCATAGCAACTGCAATACTCAGCTTAAAGAAGTTATTTTTAAACGGTTAGTATATATATTTATGGTCTCAAACCTACCTTATCTGCCAATAATAATCTTGTAAAGATTTTTTGGTCAGCTGGCTTCTTTCCAAGTTTTCATTTGCTAATTTGGTAGCATCTGTCAGTGCTTTCAGCTACAACAAAGAAAAGAGCTTTTTTGTGTATCTCATCCACTGTTACCAGCACTCCAATCTCTCCAAAGGTCTAGGTGTGTGCAACAGAAGCACAACTGCATAACTTTTTGTGTATTTCTGTCTTATCTTCCAAAATATATTTCATATAAGCACCTTGGAGTAGAACTGAGAAGAGCATCAATATCTAAGGAATAAATATTATACCTAGAGCCTTCCAGGTAATCAGTTCATCAATTAATGTAAAAAAATACCAATTAATCAAGATGGTAGATTGAGCACAGGAATCTACCTTATTTTCCACCTAAAATCCCATGGTTAGAGAAAAGATATGTTTATCTGTCTTAACCATATCCACTGCTAACATCACATCCATATCTATACATGTATATTTATAAATGTTTATATCTTTATCTCCCTATAAAAAATAAATGAATAACATAGAAAAACAAGAAAAAATAAGATCAAGAGAAGAAGATACTGAGGAAAGCAAAAAGATAGAAATATCCACAGAGAATATTCATAGAGAAATAAAACTGGAGGAAACTGTACCCTAAAACATTTGGAGGAGAAATCTGTCACAGTTAGGGACAGTTTGTAGGAACTCCAAGACTAGAGCCAATTAATATGAACCTTTACTGGAAGAAATCAGAGAAGACCTCAACAAACATGAAGACATACTATAGTTCTGGATAAGGGAATATAACTTTTATAAAGATAAAAGTTTCTTTCAAAATTAATATAATATAATATAATCATAGTAAATATGATAATCAAATTTTAAAAAACAGAAGTTGACAGGCTAATTCTTAAGTTCATATGGACAATCAAATCTTTGAGAACACACAAAAACATTCTAGGAAAAAATGAGGAGTCACTTGTTTTACTACACTATAATTTAATAATAAAGTAATTAAAATAGGGCAAGACGAGGGGTGTCTGGGTGGCTCAGTTGGTTAAGCGTCCACCTTTGGCTCAGGTCATGATCCCAGGGTCCTGCCCTGGTCAGACTCTCTGCTCAGTAGGGAGCCCGCTTTTCCCTCTGCTGCTCCCCCTGCTTGTGCGCTCGCTCTCTCTCTTTCAAGTAAATAATTCTTTTAAATCTAAAAAAAAAAAAAAAAAGTAGGGCAGGACTAGACTATTATATCAATGGAATAAATAGTTCTTAAATCTATAAAATATATTAAACTAGTTTACAATAAAGGCAGAATTTTAAATTAGTAGGAAATTATGGTGTTTGGCTAACCTTTGGGGGGAAAGAAACTGAACTGAATCTCACAAGCCGCCAATACGACGACTAGACAGAATATAAGTCTAGAAATTATGCATGCACACACATATTATTAGAATATATAAAAATAACTATAATTTTGGTCTCTCAGACACTATTGGTTGCACTTGAAAGGTCATTTTTCTTGGATGGCAGGACCCTGATTTTGTTCAATTGCTTAATTATCTTCCATGTGTTTCAGAGGTAAACCCTGATTAGCCATTTGTAGCAATTTCATTCTTTTTGCTAGTGCTGGTTGAGACATGATCATGTGAGATAACTCTAGCCAATGAGACTGGAGGGGAAATCTGCCCAGATGCGAGGGGGAAGGCTGAAGAGGGCTCTCAGGTGAGGTACTATGCATACTGTGTGTCTGGTCAGCTGCCTTGAACTGGAGCAGCCCAGGTAGTTTACCTGACAGGAGCAAACGAGGTCAATTTGCTGAAGATGAACATTAGAAAGGGAGGGAAAAAGCTAGGGTTGTTGGTGGTATTGTTGAAGCACCAAATCAGCCAACCCTAGAGTTGCCCTAACTTTGGACTTGTGATATAGGAGGTAATAACTTTTCCTTACTGTTTAAAGCCATTGAAACATTTGCTTTCCTCTTGAAAGCAACTGAAATGCTGACTGATACACTTGGGGTAGAGAAGGTCTTAGGAAGCAAACAACAAAACCTAAAATACACAAGGGAAAAGATGGAAAGATTTGGCCTCACTAAAAATTTTAATGTTTGCCAAGATACATAAAAAATGAAATTAAAAAGCAAGTAAATGAGAGGTACAAATTCATAAAAAATAATCAGTGGGTACTCATTTGATTTTTTCCCCCACACTTTCATGTAACCTTTATGCTGTCATTGGATGATTGGGTTATTCATTTTTAGACTGACTTTTCACATTTTATATGAGATTCAAGATCTAATATTTTCATCAAAAATACTTTACTAGACTTAAAACAACCATATGGCTCTTTTAAATAGTAATCTTTTCAAATACTCTTCTTGAGTCATAGGACCAAGAATACCAATGATTAGCAAACCATCTCTAAGTGCTAAATATCCTGCAGGATATGTTTGAGGCTACCTCCCTGGTCAGTCAACTCCCAGAGTTTCTTTTCAAAGAAACTGAAAGAAACTATTGCTCCAATTGGTTAAATATTTAAAATGATAAGGGAATATGTTCTAGGATAGCTTGCTCTGTACTATTTGTTTTCTCTTTCAATATTAAATCTTCAGCTCTATAAATATAATGGAAGCCATTCTCACCTTCTCATAAAGCAGCTGAGGTAAATTCTGTTGCTTCCTGTCCTGAAAGCACTCATAAAGTTGAAGCAGCCTAGCACATAATACTTGTTCTTGATTGAAGAGAGGATGATGGCTGAATTGTAAACCCACAATATTGAGATCTAATTGGTACATTTCCCTTTGACCTTCCATTTTGTTCCTAATAGAGCTTTCCAGATCAGGTTTCACTGCCTTTTAAAGAAAAATACCTACACAATGTTAATTTGATTCTTTGTATTTCTTTTGAAATTATAAGTGACTTTTCTTTATAAAAGTAACACGTTAATTATAAGAAAATTAAGGGATGTAGAAAATCAATAAACAATAATTTGGTCCTTCTTCCTTGAAATTACGACCCCTGATTTCATTAAATATATTTACATTACATCCACTTTAATCATCTTGCTATAATTTATGTCATATACCTTACTGTCGTGTGCTGGTAGAGTTTAGACTTTCAGGTTATAAGCCCTGCCAATGATTTCCTAAAGCAACACTATGACAAATGGTGTTTAGATCCTTTAGGAGTTATGATCTAATAGTTATCTATGGGTGAGAGTTAAGTAGTAAACCCTTACTAAAACATTGTTCCTATGTGATATATTGTTAACCCCCTGGAAAATTCCCTGGACAGGCTTGGAACCTCCAAGCAAGTACTAAGGAAACAATTTTTCTTTATACATGAGACTGTCTCCATTTGTATACCAGATTGCCCTTAAATTAGCTGAAGTCTTTAGGCCTTAATATATACAAAATGATTCAAATATGTTTTAGAACCCTATTCTGAATTTAAGCACATTTGCTTGAATATGTATGTGACTGGTTTTTTAGTGATGTAATTTGAGAGGGTTAACGGGTTACTAGGCATGCATAGTCTAGTTTGTAAGTCTAGCCACCTCCAATAAGATCCATGACTGCGTCCCCCTGAAAAAGAGAGCACGAGCCTTTTCTCTGGACCAGTCTGGTGTAATAGAACGTGCTTGTGCCATTGCTATTACAACTGCTGTTACACTGAAAAACTGCTATTCCACCTGTGGCCTGGTGTGGCAGATCCTCAAGGACTGCAGAAATGCCTGTATTGCTCCCTCCCTACTCTCTCCCGATCTAGGAATCTTCCCCTGTTTCCTCAGTGGTTTGAAGGAAGGCAAGAAAAGAGCCATAAAGTTTGCTTTTGTTTCATCCTTACCTTGTAAGTCTCTATTCTCTATGGAAGGACTAACTCAGAGGAGAAAACCTGCTCTTGATTCCACTTAAAAGATTTAGTCAGTTAGTAGTAAAATGGTCATTTACCAGGCAAAACCACCAACGAAATAAACAGTTTAGGTATTAAGTAACCAAATTATAAATAAACTTTAGAGAATTAAAGTTCCTAAGCTAGAGAGGACTGTCTTATTGAGCAGATTCTGCACTGGTCAATTAAGTGAGGGGATTAAGTGAATTTCTAGAACTAAGTTAGACCAAAAGCACAAAGATCTAGGAATAATAAGTCAAAGGCCAGATAAATGCACAAAAATATCCAAGCTGATGACGAGTGTAAAATCTATGTAAAGACATGAGAATGTCTGAAGAGGGAGAAAAGGGCATAGTCAAACAGTCAGGCAAAACTCACACAGGCAATGAGACCTGAGGCAGAGGAATGTGGCAGAGCAACAGCACAGAGAGAACTTTGGTAGTCGGGCAGCTTTTACCTGTGCTTCAGTCACGCTTATATTTCTTTTATTCTGGTGAGAAACCCCAAATGAGCCTTGCCTCTAAGGCTAGCCAGGCAGAGTAACCAATGTGGGTAAGATAAAATGGAAAAGCAGGCAGAAACATTTGTCTGGCACAAATTCCAGAACATCGTCTGTTATGGATGCTACAGAATGAATTTTAATACTCAGTTTAGATGCCTGGTGAAGTGACATTTCCATTTATTTCCAAGTCTAAAAGGTCCGTGAAATACTGAAATCATGCTTGGATGAAGCTAGAATAAATAAATGCACTTAAGGAAAAAGGTACTTCTTCAGCCCAGTGGTTTCCAATTTGGGATTCTGGTGGTTATAAAAGTTAATCGAGATGGCGGTTAGTATTTCTCAAAAAATTGTATATTTTGCATTTATTTATTATCATCCAATTGTTCATGCATGCAATCATTCATTCATTAATTCAACAAACTCCATTGTTTCAAGGTCTCTCTCCCTAAGAATAATGGTCTCAGATAATTATGTTCAAATATCTGTGCTTTATCTTCAGCAAAATTTAGATGAAGCATATTGTCACCATAAGGTGTAAAAGTTATGTCACTTAATAACAAAGAAGAAGATAAGATCAATACTAGGGATTATCTCTCCACCCTCTTTCATTCTTTTATTTTTATTTTTAATGGAGATGGATGTTTTTAGTGGCCAAACTGGAGAAAACAGAAAGATAGAACAATGTTGGGTGTGTATGTGTGCTGGGGGGGATCATTTACAAAATGTAAGTAAATATGTTATATTATAAATGAGGACGGGGTAGAGACATTGCTAGTCTCTCATGGTGTGGCAGGCAGCATGCAAAAAATAATCTTTCTAAGATTATGCCAGTCAACTGATGTCTTTCTCTTCTAATGTATACTAGAGCCATAAAAGTTTACATCTACTGAGATTGCTTTACAAATAATAAAAGCACTCATTGAGTGTCTACTATATGCTAAGCATTTGGATATATGTTAGGAATTGACTCAAGAAAGAAAGGAAGGAAGGAAGGAAGAAAGAAAGAAAGAAAAGAGGAAAAAAAAAGAAAAAAGAGAAGAAAAGAAAAGAAAGCCCGGGGCGCCTAGGTGGCTCAGTGAGTTAAGGCCTCTGCCTTCAGCTCAGGTCATGATCTCAGCGTCCTGGGATGGAGCCCCACGTCAGGCTCTCTGCTTGTCGGGGAACCTGCCCACATCCGGCTCTCCGCTCAGCGGGGAGCCTGCTTCCTCCTCTTTCCCTGCCTGCCTCTCTGCCTACTTGTGATCTCTGTCTGTCAAATAAATAAATAAAATCTTTAAAAAACAAAAGAGAAGAAAAGGAAACAGATTAGGTAAACAAAAGACAGAGATATAGATTGAACCTTGACATAACTGTAACCTAGCTGAAATCAGGGAAGTTTGTAATTGGATTAAAATGATTATCCCCACTCAATACGCCTAACAAAGCAAAGGACAGCACCTTTCTGAAAGAAGATATCATCTAGAGATTTTATAACTTTTCATATGTAATATTTGTAATACAGTAGTCATCGACCATAATAAAGACCAGTCTAAATGAGCAAAATGAAGAGAAAAAACAAAAATAAAAACAGATTCTCAGGAATCCAGATATTATAGTTACCAGATATGGACTTTTTTTTTTTTTAAAGATTTTATTTATTTATTTGGCAGACAGAGATCACAAGTAGGCAGAGAGGCAGGCAGAGAGAGAGGAGTTAGCAGGCTCCCCACAGAGCAGAGATCCCCGCGGGGCTTGATCCCAGAACCCTGGGATCATGACCTGAGCCGAAGGCAGAGGCTTTAACACACTGAGCCACCCAGGCGCCCCACCAGATATGGACTTTAAAGTAGCTATATATTAATGTGTTTTTAAAAACAGAGTAAAAGAGAAAATACATGAAAACATGGCATATTCTAAGAGGAAATTGGAATATATACATAAGAATCAAATGTCAGATGAACATTTTAAACTGAAAATATCTGAAATTAAGAATTCATTAGACAGGGACGCCTGGGTGGCTCAGTTGGTTAAGCGGCTGCCTTCGGCTCACGTCATGATCCCAGCACCCTGGGATCGAGTCCCACATCGGGCTCCTTGCTCGTCAGGGAGCCTGCTTCTCCCTCTGCCTATGCCTGCCATTCTGTCTGCTTGTGCTCGCTCTCTCTCTCTCTCTGACAAACAAATAAATAAATAAATCTTAAAAAAAAAAAAAATTGAGAAGGCCAGGAACCTCAGAGATTAAGGAAAGAGAAGGTAGAAAAAAATATCTTGGAAGGGAAATCCAGCCAAAAAATTTTGGAAATCCAGCCACTATATATTTCTAACACTGGACAAAAACAACAGAGTTCTGTAACATTATTAGAAAAGTTATCAGGGGCACCTTGGTGGCTCAGTTGGTTAAGTGCCTGACTCTTGATTTCAGCTCAGGTCATGATCTCGGGGACATGGGATGGAGCCCTGCATGGGCTCCCAGCTTAGCATGGAGTCTGCTTGACATTCTCTCTCCATCTCCCTCTGCTCCTCCTCCTGTGCCCTCTCTCTCTCTTTCTCTCTAAAATAAATGGATAAATCTTTTTTTTTTTTAAATAAAGGTTTTACTTATTTGACAGAGAGAGACCCAGCAAGAGAGGGAACACAAGTAGGGGGAGTGGGAGAGGGAGAAGCTAGCTTCCTGCTGAGCAGGAAGCCCTATGCTGGGCTCAATTCCAGGACTCTGGGATCATGACCTGAGCCAAAGGCAGATGCTTAACCGATCGAGTCACCTCTGCGCCCCATAAATGGATAAATCTTAAAAAAAAAAAAAGAAATAAAAATGAATAGACAGTAAAATAATATCCTCACAAAGTACAACAGAAAGAAATCCCAAAACAGATAAAAATAGAAATTGTACTTCCGAATGAGCTAAAAGACATTGAGAAAATTTTTATGACGTTTAAGAACATAAATCAGAGTTTTAAAAAACCGAGAAATGCGGTGACAGAAAGAATTAAAAATTTTATTTATTTATTGAAGATTTTATTTATTTATTTGACAGACAGAGATCACAGGTAGGCAGAGAGGCAGGCAGAGAGATAGGAAGGGAAGCAGGCAGAGAGCCTGATGCGGGGCTTGATCCTAGGACCCTGGGATCACAACTGGAGCTGAAGGCAGAGGCTTTAACCCACTGAGCCACCCAGGCGCCCCAGAATTAAAAATTTTTAAAAATTAGAAATTAAGCCTAAACTAGAAGGAGCATAAGGGCAAAGAAACACCACAAAAATGAACTTTTTCTTAAGGTATAGAGGGAGAAATCTTTCTAAATAAAAAAGAAATGAATAAAGAGAAAGAATTCATTGGATGAATTTAATAGGAGATAAAGCAGAGCAGAAAATTAGGTAAGTGAAGTAGAAGACCATATAAAAAATACTCAGACTAAAGATCAGAGAGAAGACCAGGAATAAAAAATAAAAGCAAAGTAAGACATAAGGGACATGTATACTTAAAGTCCCAGAACAAAAAGAGGAGACTGAGGTATCAGTCCTATTTGCTAAGAAAATGGCTGATAATTTTTTTTTAACTTATGGATGACATGGAATCATACATTCAGGAAGTTCTAATACCCCAAAGCAGAATAAATAGTGAAAAACTCACAACTCAACATATTATAGTAAAAATTATTGAAAACCAAAGAGGAAAAACTGAAAAACAAAGTAAGACTTTAAGTTGGCTTTTCAAGGGGTACCAGAATGGCTCAAAGAGTCTGCCTCTTGATTTTACCTCAAGGTCATGATCTCAGGATTGTGAGCTCTAGCTCCATGTCAGGATCCACTCAGGGAATAGATTCTGCTTAAGATTGTCTCCTCTCGGGGCGCCTGGGTGGCTCAGTGTTTAAAGCCTCTGCCTTCGGCTCAGGTGATAATCTCAGGGTCCTGGGATCGAGTCCCACGTCAGGCTCTCGGCTCAGCCAGGATCCTGCTTTCCGCACCCTGTCCGCACCCGCCCCCCGCCCCCACCGCTCCTCTCTGGCTACTTGTGATTTCTGTCAAAGAAACAAAATCTTAAAAAAAAAAAAAAAAAAAAAGATTATCTCCTCTCAGGGCACCTGGGTGGCTCAGTGGATGAAGCCTCTGCCTTCAGCTTAGGTCATGATCTCAGGGTTGTGGGATTGAGCCCCCCATCAGGCTTTCTGCTCAGCAGGGAGCTTGCTTCACCCTCTCTCCTTCTCTCTTTGCCTGCCTCTCTGCCTTCTTGTGATTTCTGTCAAAAAAAAAAAAAAAAAAAGGTTCTCTCTTCCCTTTCCCTCTATTCCTCCCCTCTCCCATAAATAAATAAATAAATACTTTTTTTTTAAGATTTTATTTATTTATTTGACAGAGAGAAATTACAAGTACACTGAGAGGCAGGCAGAGAGAGAGAGAAGGAAGCAGGCTCCCTGCTGAGCAGAGAGCCCGATGCGGGACTCGATCCCAGGACCCTGAGATGATGACCTGAGCCGAAGGCAGCGGCTTAACCCACTGAGCCACCCAGGCGCCCCAAATAAATACTTTTTAAAAAGATGTCTTTTCAATAGAAACAATGAGATTCAAAAGGGAGTAGAAAGCTCTCTTCAAAGTGCTAAAAGCAAAATAATGTCCAATCTAGAACTCTAGACCTAACAAAAAATAACCCTGCTCAGATTTTTATTTTATGGATTTATTTTTTTACTTCAGGGGTATGCTAGAATTCTTCACGGGACTTGTGGACTTCCACAAAAAGGCACTCTTGGCCATGGGTGATTGTCAGAATCATTGTACTTTGGAGAGGAAAGCAATAGAAAACTCTTTTTCTGCCATTATGATGATAACATTCTCTCCAGCTTTCTTCTACTTTATCAAGATTATTTTTTCTATTCAGGGTCCTTTGTGGTTCCATCTGAAATTTTAAGATTGTTTTTCTGTTTCTTTGAAAAATACCATTGGGATTTTCATAGTGATTGCTTCCAGTTGCAGACTGCTTTGGGTAGTATGGATATTTTAACAATATTAAGTCTTCTAATCCATGAACATGTGATTCTTCCCACAAGACAGTCTTTTATTTTTAAAGAAACTGTATCTATAATTAAAATCGTTCCCACAAATAAATTTTCAGGACAAAATGGATTCATCAGTGAATTCTTCCAAACACTTAAGAAATAAATAACACTAATATTGTACAATTCTCCCCAGAGAAAAAGAAAATATATTTTTCATACAATGGAGTTCTGTATAGCAAGAAGATTAAGCAAATTATTGTTGCATGCAGCAACATAGAATGCCTACTCTATTATTATATTTATATATATATTATATTTACGTAAAATATAGACAAAGGTAGAGATAAGAGTAATCTACAGTGGTAGAAATTATAATAGTAGTTACCGTGAGGGGAAATAGTTAATGGCAAAGGACATGAGGGGGACTTCTGGAATGTTGGTAATATTCTATCCTTAAGGGGCGCCTGGGTGGCTCAGTGGGTTAGAGCCTCTGCCTTCGGCTCGGGTCATGATCCCAGGGTCCTGGAATTGAGCCCCGCATCAGGCGCTCTGCTTGGCAAGGAGCCTGCTTTCTCCTCTCTCTCTCTCAGCCTGCCTCTCTACCTACTTGTAATCTCTGCCTATCAAATAAATAAATAAAATCTTTATAAAAAAGTATTCTATCCTTAAGCTCAATACTGGTTACACAGGTTTGTTGGCTTTATGTAAATTTATCAAGCTAATATACTTGATATATTTATATTTCTGTACATAAAGATAACTAAGTGAATACATTGCTAAAATCCCCCTCAGAGCCTTGGAAAGGGACCTCTGCAAAGTTAGGGACCCTAATTTTAAAATTCATTAGCATCACAGCAAAACTGCCTCTGACTGAGGCAAGGGCAATTCTCTTTTAGGTGTTCTGATCTTAAGACACCAGACTGAGGGGCGATCTGGGTGGCTCAGTTGGTTGAGCATCCAACTCTTAGTTTTGGCTCAGGTCAAGATCTCAGGGTTGTGAGAACAGAGTCCCACATGGGCTCTGCACACAGTGGGGAGTCTACTTAAGATTCTCTCTCTCTCCTGCTGCCCTTCCCCCTCTAAAATAAATATATCCTTAAAAAAAAAAAAAGACACCAGATTGAGCTTTCTAAAAGTATTCTATATAAGCAATTGAGGATTAGGACAGAGATCTGGGAAAGATACATGTTTGGAGTCACCAGCAACCACATGGTAGCAGCAGTCATGGAAGCTGGGATTATTAGGCAAAGAGTATGATGAAAAAATACTGTATGAAGAAAAAGAACATAAAATTGCTGCATGAAGAAAAAGAACATAAAAAGACCAAGGACCTAATTATACGTCTTCAACATTGAGTTTCTTTGCTTCCGCTTGGGTAGAACCCTGTTCACAGAATGATCAGAAATTCTGGTAGACAATTGTATATGTCTGTATAAAAGAGGAAAAATTAATTAAAGCTTAAATGCATTTTACATAGTAAAAAGAAAAAGGCTTTCTTAGCACAAAGTGTTGGTATATTTTTAGAAAGTCCCAAGAACAATTTATAAGCAGTATAAAGATATGAAAAACATACCACAATTTAAGAAAAAAATTTTTTGATTTCCTAAATTCCCTGGGAAAGAAACAGAAACGTGGGAAGAAAAGAGCATTTATCATATGTAATGAAGATCCTTATATGTTATAGAAAGACAAGGAGACTCCCAAAACTGACAATCTCTTCAGTTGAGGGAGAGCCCTCATTTCCTCAGGCTCAGAAACATCAACCTAAGTGCCCTTGCTATTAATATGTCCCTGCTATCAGAATATGCAAGAACTAACTGTAAGAATTGTAAAGAAGAAGCATTAATTACAGAAGGAAGACATATAATTACTGGGAGAGAAGTAACTCACAGGTGCAAAGCAACAGAGGGAATAAAGAATAACATCCTCTATTTCTTGTAGGTAGTTTTTCACTTTATATCTACTCACAGCCATATTTCTTATATATAGAATGGTTAAGGCAAATAAATGGGCAACTGAGTTTTTGTAAATAGTTCTGATTTAAAATTTTCAAGCCAATTTTTAAATATAACTATTTCTGTATTTCTTCTCATCAGCTTAATGGACTGCTAATTTTCATAATGTCTTAGAATAAATGTAAAATTTATTTCTTTATGAGTATAATATACATTCATTTTTGAAATTTAGAAAATAGAGAAAGAAATAAAGAAGAAAAATTAAAATAATCCTATGTTCTACCAGTCAGAGATAATTATTTGATATATTTTCCCACTCTTTTACTCTATCTACACATATATGTATATATTTATTCATTCATTGAGTAATTCATTCATTATCTGTTTGTATAAAATTAGGATCATATATGACTTGGCATTCTGCTTTATCACTTTGCATTTTGAGTACTTCCTCATATCACTGAATTTTCTTCAAAAACATAATTTTAATAGCTATTTTACATTTCATCATAGTTTTGCCCTTACATTACTAGATTTACTAATATCTTTAGAGGATGAATTAACACTAGAAACACATAAGTTATAACTGATATTATACAAATTCTTCTAATCATAATCACAAATAAACTATTGTTGGTTACCTTTCTGTATATGGTCTTTAGTGCTGGATTTAAAGATCCCTTGCTTGTGTTTAGCCTGAAATTCCATGACTGTCTAATGGGTGAAGGTAGTGACATAATTTCTCCACTTTCTTCAAACCAACACTTTCCCTACCAAAAATATTTAAGAAACAACGCAGTAAAATATTTCACTAAAAACAAAAGGCACCTACTAGCAGTGAATGGTGTAACTTGTTAGCTGGTGCACTTGCCTTTTCTAGGGTAAGCAGGCGGTTTTCCATTTTGTTGCAGGTCTTTTTGTATATTTGTGGCTTTCTTTGAATATAGAATCCTTCATCTTCTAAAATGCGTGGAATCATACCTTTTGGCAATTTACGCTGGTTGACCACTTAATGACAAAACCTAGATATTACTTTCAAGTCCAAATTATTAAACTGGTATTGACCGAACAAGAAAAAAAAAGGCAACTACCATATACCCTACTGCTAAAGTTTAGCAGAAAGTCTAAAACAAAAAGACAAACAAAAATATATATATGATTTCTTTTAATCAGTTTCCTTAAAGTCAGAGAAGATGTGAAGAACAAATGTAGAAAACTTTCTGTAATTTTAGATCAGTTCTTTTTATCTATCCAACATACAAAGAAGCATTACTCTATGAGTCATTAATGACTTAAATATTATAAAG
This sequence comes from Mustela erminea, assembly GCF_009829155.1. Classification (NCBI taxonomy): domain Eukaryota; kingdom Metazoa; phylum Chordata; class Mammalia; order Carnivora; family Mustelidae; genus Mustela; species Mustela erminea. Next base: position 60,463,566 of record NC_045627.1, on the reverse strand, counting down.
AATTTTACCTGGAGAACTACTTGGCACAAAAATGTTTGCCTGTTGTTTTTTTATTTGTTCTTGATCATCTACATATTCAGCAGCTTTTACTTCAAGTAAATCTGGGAAAATGATTTCCTCCATAAAATCTTCATCTTGGCCTTTGGCAAAATTTTGTAAATTATCTCCAAGTGAAAAATGTTTGGGGTAACTATCATTTACGGATCTCTGTTGAATACCAAAGAGGAAAAAAAATAAGCAAATATGCTGTCCCCATGATTATATATAGATAAGTGAGATGTATTGGGACCTTGCAGTGAATTGTCTTTCTGAGTCATGCCACCTAGTTCAAGGTCAAGCTGAAACTGTTACAACAAAATCTCACTGAACATAGGAAGAATGCATTTAAGGCTTAATGGTATTCAGTATGATTTTTCTATAACCCTTCTTTGCAATTCACAATGAAGGACTACTGAAACAGAACACAATTAAAATCCCTCCTCGTCCATGGAAAATGTCCTAAGATATTGGAATATGGTATTTCAACCACTGAGAATTCACAGTGTAAGGCAAAGTCCAGAAATATCAGGCCATGCAGTCTTAAACTGTGGGGGTTTTTCACCATTCAGAAAGCAGTATTACCCAAAATGATATGGAGCATTCATGCTGGTTTCTGGATGGTATTTAAAAGAAAAAAAAAAAGATTCAACATAGAAATCTATGGCAGAATGATTATAGTGATATTCTGAAATATGATAGCTACTATAAAAATTATAAATAATCTGAATATAAGTATCTAAACAGATGTATTACTAAATATCAAAATGCATACTTTTATATAAGGATCAGAAATTTTATATGAGTCTCTTCACACACAAAAATCATGAATTTATTCTGGATGACTTTACTTATCTAATTTGAAATCTATATATATTGAAAAACAGAAGGGAGACAGAGTCATGCAAATAAATCCCTCAATTTTCCAAAACATACAATTGGAGATAAATAATTAAATCAAAAAATAATTTGACCATCTCTGATAAAATTATGAAATCAACATAGTTAATCAACACTTAGGTTCATATCCAGTCATCATAATATCAATCCCTCTCTCCTACCCCCCTCAGAAATCAAGACGTATTTTATATCCAAAAACCTTTGCAACATCTCTTCCAGAATTCAAGCCAGGTATGACACTGACATCTAGAAGCAAGATTTGAGGGATCTCTAACACAGGGGATCTCTGAAGATTCCAGTCCCGACAAGAAGGGGCTTGAACTCCCGTTATCAGGCATCTCTCATAATACCCCTGGTGTGGACCAGGGCTTTCAACCTGCCTTCAGAGTTAAGGTTTGTCCTGACGGTTGAGTAGGTCAGCGCTCATCTTGGATCCCAGCCTTTTATTTGTGACCAAACAAGTCTCTTTTAAAAACCTTACCCAGTTCAATTGGCCTATATTTTTAGCCTTAGACAAACTATGATTTTAACCAATATGAGCCCCATCTGACCAACTATTCCTTATTCAATCTAAGGCCAGCTGCTCTTCCAGATCTCCTTCCTGGTCTTTACCATGCAGCTCACAGCAGAGCAGTGTCTGTGCTGTTAGGTGTCGTGTGACAGGGAGTATGAGGTCAGAAGGCATCCACCTAACTTTCCATTCATAACTCTAGATGGACACCCGAGCATGGTGTGGTTAGTGTGGTTAAAAAGAGATATTACCCTCCCCGCCCACCCCCGCCCCAGCCATGTCACAGGAACACGTCTTGCTAATTGTGGTATGATAAGTAGAACTGTCAGAAAATAACCCTGGACCTCACTCTGGGCTGCCCAGACAACATATTTGGGATCAGGACTCCCCTTTCTCCCTGCAGAAAGAAACTCAGTCTCCCAAATGGTGGCTCTCTCCTCCGTGATGAGGACAGTAGTTTCCTATGGACCTCAAAGTCACCAGGTACAGGGCAATGGCTTTTCAAGACAGTGCCTCTAAACAACCCACATCTAAACCTGACTTACTAAAGCCCAAAGAGCCCATTTGCCTCACTGACCTAATTTCTCTCATGCTTGCCCTCTGGGAAGGAAAAGCAGCCATAACCACAGCACCTGACCCTGGTATTTGTTGGATGGACCGTCTCGTCTCTTGTTTTCCCAGAAAAGCTCATTCCTTAACCCATACTGTGAGACTCCCGAGGTCACGTGACTTGGCAGAGCATGCACATGTTCGAAACTTACTTATTCAATATTCATTGGAATGTTCACTGAGTGCCTAATATGTTTCGGGAAGAAAATAAACAAATAGATATAGAAATAAATGCTCAGGAGGGCCCGGGTGGCTCAGTGGGTTAAGCCTCTGCCTTCAGCTCTGGTCATGATCTCAGGGTCCTGGATCGAGCCCCATATTGGGCTCTCTGCTCAGCAGGGCTCAGCAGGGAGCCTGCTTCCCCCCCCCCTTCTGCCTGCCTCTCTGCCTATTTTTGATCTCTGTCAAATAAATAAATAAATAAATAAATAAATAAATAAATAAATACTCAGTGGTGATAAGTGTGTTTAAGAAAAAAAAAAAAAAAAAACCAACAAGATAGAGGAGGATAGAGAATACCAGGCTAGGTGGGTAGGGGCTACTATTGTAGATAGGGCTGTCAGATACAGTATCTTAAATTATCTAAAATGATGAATCATTTGAACAGAGACCTAAATGTAATGAGAAAAAGATAGCATGAGGATAAAGGAAGAGCTTTCTAGACAAATAAAAGGTACAAAGTCCTTTGCATGTTGTGAGGAATAGGAAGGAGTCCAGTCTGGCTGGAGTTGGGTAGGAGAAGGGCAACGAGGTAAAAGATGAGGTCAGATAGGTGCCAAGTGGGGCAGGATATACAGGCTTTGGAGGACTTTAGCTTTTGTTTGTTTTTTGTTGTATTCTGGGTCTTTGTGAGATAGGAAACCGTTAGAAGGTGTAAGCAAAAGAATGGTATGTCTTAGATTTTAACAGGAGCACTCTGACCACTGTATGACATGGAAAAGAGATTGTTGGAGCACTAGTGAGACACTAGGAAGACACTGGCAATGATCCAGATGAGAGGTTATGGCGGCTTAGACTAGGGTTATACCAGTGGAAGTGGTGAAAAGTGGGTCAGATTCTGGCATACTTCGAAGGTAGAACCAACAGGATTTGTGATGAATTGAATATGAGGTCTGTTAGTAAAAGAGGATCCAAAGATGACACCAGGGTTTGGATGAGCAACTGGAAAAATGGAATTGCCATTTGCAAATATGATTCTATTCATATGAATGTCTGTGTATGTGGAAGTCTGGGCATAAGCACTGAGAAAGGTGTGAAAAGTGAGAGTGGTTTATCTCAGCGCAGTGGGATTTGATGTGATTTTCTTCATATGGTTTTCTGCATTTTAAGAAATAATGTACATACTTTCTTCAAACTTTTAAAAGACAAAGTTGTTTTTATTGTAGAAAAACCAGCAAGAACAAAGAAGGAATGGAAGGACTGGGCAGGTTGCAAAGTAAAGGGTATGGAAGGGACTGGGAAGCCAACTGGAATGGAAACGGGTGTCCAAGAGGGACTCAGGAGGCCTGAGGGGTTAGGCAATGCTGAGCTGCATCAGAAGATACTGGGTAGAATTCCGGGGGATAGTAGTACTGGGGAAGGGACCAAGGAAACTGCAGAGACTAAAGGCAGAGGAGGAACTGGAGAAAGTGTAGGGGAACAGCCGCAGACAGGGAGAGCAGAGGGATGAACAGTCAGGGGATGGGAAAGACCCATGAGACCGACTAGTACAGACTAGTTACATGCTAGTAATAACATTATTACTAGCATGTACTAGTCATACTAGTTATTACTAGCATGTAACTAGTATGACTAGTACATACTAGTTATTTCCTGGTGGCCTACAGGGAAAAACAGGGGGTGAGCAGCTTGGAATGCATGGGAAGAACTGCTAGAAATTAGAAGGGTCTGGGATCAGACTAGGAGGGATGAGGAATGAGGCATCTATGGAGAGTAATGGAGATGGCGGAGAACAAAGCGGGGCACTTGGAGAGGACAGGAGCAACAAAAGAAAAAGAAAACACAGGCTTCGGGGCTGACAGCCCACACTTCAGCTCTGCTGATGTTTCACCCTCATCCCTGAGCTTCCTCACCTTTAAAGTAGACATTATAATAACGCCTGCCTCACACGATTACTATGAGGACTGGATGATGTTATCCATATTAAAATTTAGTATAACATTGCGCATCCAGTAAATACTCAATAACTGGAATTATTTTTTTTTTAACAGATTGTTAATTCAAAGAAGAGTTGGCTCAAATAATAAAAATTTCACCTCCTAACCAAGTATTTCATTCTCTGCCTTTAATAAAGGGCTAATTTGCCTGAGACAGGAGAAGAAGGGGAACAAATCCAACCTGCTCTGAACAGCGGCCCACAGCTGAGCCTTCTTCACCGCTCAGCATGAAAAACCAAAGCCCTTCATCCAGCGAGACTTCCATCTGTGGATTAAACAATGGTCAACCAGTATTCAGGGTAGAAAAGAGTATTTTTTCTGCTTATACATGCAAGAAATATTTTTCTGTGATATGGTAAACAGTAACGGTCATCTTATTTATGAGCAAGGAGCAGCAAGAGTCTGTTTGGTTCATTACATTTTTGGGGGTTTTGTTTTTAAGTTTCTGGTAACTACAATAAGAAACAGAATGCAGTAGAGCCCAAATGTTCTGCCTCCCAAATTGTGTTGTCACTCTAGCCAGAGTACTAAGAGTCTTACTTTACAGTTTGATCAAAATGGGGGCTCAGGGCAAATTCTTCTTATCTCTCCCTGCTTTTGGATGCTCTCATATACGTGTGCGCTCGCATACAAGTTACCGCCCAGCCCACCTACAGTCTTCTATGGTTATAGACAGTTAAAGGTATTAAAAGGTACATATTCCTACTTATAAATTTGCTGAAAAATAAGTTTTTGCTTTTTTTTAAAGATTTTATTTATTTATTGGACAGAGAGAGATCACAAGTAGACAGAGAGGCAGGCAGAGAGAGAGAAGGAAGCAGGCTCCCTGCTGAGCAGAAAGTCCGACATGGGACTCGATCCCAGGACCCTGAGATCACGACCTGAGCCGAAGGCAGCGGCTTAACCCACTGAGCCACCCAGGCGCCCAGTTTTTGCTTTTCAGTACTGGCAAGTCTGAATCTTTTAAATGTAAATCGCTTACCACTTCTGTCTCACATACATATTAAAATGAACTGTTTTTAGGGAGATTTGGGAAGTAATTAATTCCATAATAAAAAAGTAAAACTCAGGTTACTAGAAGTCAAAGAATTTTAATATATATAAAATACAAAGCTTATCTTATATCCTGTCTGTATCTACAATTCAGCTGTCACATTAACTTTAATAGTTATTCACCCTGCAATAATGCTGCATATCAAAATTATCAATATATACCTTACTTCCCTTCATCTCTACTCATCGAAAAACCACTTGCTAAATTCCTCAGCTTCCTGAGCAGATATCTAGCAGTTGGTATGGAGAGGTTTAGAAGCCAATTTCTCTCTTTTTTTTTTTTATCACCTCTTTTCTTGACACTCAATGGACCAACTTTGACAAGCTTCCAATTTTTTATTATTCAGTTACATAAATCCAATTTAGGCAAACTTTTATTTGTTGAATGAACGCATGTATACACATTTTTTTTTTTAGTCTGCTTTTACTTTTAAATTTAATTAAAATAATTCTTACTAAGCACCCAAGAAGGACACTGTGGGGGAAACAAAGATGACTTTTAAAAAATTCCTTGCAGGGTGCCTGGGTGGCTCAGTCGTTAACCATCTGCTTTTAGAGCAGGTCATGATCCCAGGGTCCTGGGATGGAGTCCTGCATCAGGTTTCCTGCTGGTAGGAAGCCTGCTTCTCCCTCTGCCACTCCTCCTGCTTATGTTCCCTCTCTCACTGTGTTTCTTTTCTGTCAAATAAATAAAATCTTTTAAAAAAATTCCTTGCATTTTAAAATTTGTAGAGTTAGCCTCGCTGCTTATGGCAGAAATGACTAGTTGTCTATTATGGTCTTTCCCCCCGTCTCTAATAACAGAATCTACTTTTGTGGAGGGTACCTAAATATTTTCCCTGCATTCCTTTAGGGGAAGTAATGTGTGCAGCTTGCAGGTCTTACCCTATATGAGATCAATCTGCAACCCTGTGGCTCTTTCCTTCTTTCCCTGAGGCCGGCAAATAAAGGCATTGGAGCTTTGCCACTGGACTCTGAGATAGAAACCATCTGCTAAAGTTGGCAGAGCTCTCCTGGCAGTTTAACTACCTGTTAACAACTTGAGAGAAATAAAACTTTGATCCTAATTAAGACATTTTACTTGGAATCTTTGGGCTAAAGGTGCTTAGCAACTTTTACCCTAAATAAGCTAGTTCCCCTAAAACAGAGGAGTTGTTTTGTCATTTCAAGTTTTAAATATGTGATTCCACATTGAATTGTAAAACAAAAACTGTAAGTTGGGGATCACCTACAGTATTTTATTATAATTTTTTAGGATAAAAATAATGTCAGGTAGGAATAAAGAATGCTGTAAATTGGTATGAGGAATCTTTATGGAGTGACAATAATGGCTTATAGTGTTGATTGCATCACTCTGTGAGTTTACTAAAAATCGTTAAATCATACACTTAAAATGAGTGATATTTTGCTATATAAAGTATAATTCAATAAAGCTGTTCTAAAAAGTATAAAAAATTATTTACCTTAGACCATTGATACATCTTCTTATCGAGTAGCTGAGGTGAGGATTTTTCATCTTGATTAATCTGAAACACAACATAAGTAAACGGTATGGAAAATTTAATCTTCACAAAGAATAGACATAATTGTGCTCATAAGTCTTTTATCCAAAATGGATAAAAAAATCAAGATTTTTCAATGCTTTTCTTTTAACAAGTACATACATGTTTTCCCTTGAGATGTCATATAGGGTTACCATGACTAATTCAACTTTTCTTAGCTTTAGGTTTGGGGGAAAAAGCATGGAAAAGAAAAAGCATTTGGGATTTAAGGAGCTATGTTAAGGCTGAATTTTCACTCTTAACTGACAAAGAAAAGTTTATTATGATATATATTGCAGTAAATAGTAAATATGAAAACAGGAAAGAAAAAGAAGCATTACCTTAGCATTTTTTAGCTTCTCTCTTACTTTGCCTCTCAATGTTTCTATTATGTTTTGATTTTCTTCTTCATCTAAATCTATCAAGAAGTCAACATAATAAAGAGTTCATGACACTTTCTTATAATAAAACAGCAACAGTAGAAAAAAGTGCTTATTAAATAGCTAAACTGCATGTATTTCTAAAGATCGTGACAATTACAAAGACCGGATCATTGTCCTATGTGAGCTTAGAACCTAAGACCAAAGGCTGTTAGCCCTTCCCTCTTTTCCATTCTGGACTAAATAGTCAGAACTGAAACTTGCTTCTTTTTGTGACTTTCTCCCCTACCTTCTTTATTCTTAGCTATTGGAGAGTCCTTCTTTGTAGTCATTCAAAAAAGAAAAAAAAGAAAGAAAAAAGCAAGCTCCAATAAGCATGAGAACAGTCACATTCTATGTAAACTGTTCTGTATACAAATAACAAAGCCGGGTTACTTCAATATGATTAAACTGAAGAGAAAGGGATCTGAAAGGAAGAGAGAGAAGTGCCTACGTACCCATTTTAACTACTTATGTCAGTTCTGAAAAGTCAGTACAATACTGCTAACCCCTACTTTTGTCAGCTCTTAAAGGATATGAAACATGAGTATAAAGAAGGTTCCAGGTAGTGTGTGCACTCTAAAACACGTGTTATTTTCTGCTCATTCACCAGACAATCCACCAGATGGATTGAGAAAGATAAGGGTTGTGCAGTCCTATGTACAGTAGAAAACGGAGAGCCTATTGGTTATTCTGCCTTGCATTTTTCTTTTTCTTCTCCTTTGAATACTCAGAAGGTTGCATAGAGGCTAATGGAAATAAAGGATAAATATAAAGCTAAATCACTATAGGTAATGAGAATCCTCTTTCTTAACTGCAGTATTCCTTGGTAAGTTTAAAAATTACTAGTTGGTTTGTATATACTCTATTCCCAGAATTTAGAATAGGCAGATGTCACAAAATAGGGTCTCAATACATATTTGGTGGATGAATGAACCAGGCTTCGACCATATTTATATATGTTTTTCCAGATATGTGAGATCTGGAGCTTCCTGAAGCAGGTTTTGTATCTATGCATGTTTGTGGACCAACACAGTCTCAAGAACTAGTGACTTCTCCATGTTTGCAGAAAGGAAGAGAAAACAAAATTTGGTTTTATTACATGTATTGACTTTACTATGTATTTCCTTATGTCCATCTTGTATTATCTAAGAAGTTTAGTTTCTGTTTGAACTCATTTCTTAAGAAACTTGTGTTCCCAGTTGAAACTCTGTGATAGGATTAGTCATTTACATCTTTAAAAAATAGAAATCAGCAGTATCAGAGTTGTGGTATACTTATTGAGAACCTTTTTGGAGATGCTTGTCTACATTTTCTTCTGCACTATTATCTTCTGACATCTGTAAAAAAGTTGGAGGGGGGGGCAGTTACATCTTTTTGTCTTGGCATCGAACATCTTTTCGTATGTTCATCAGCCCTTTGAAAGTCATCACCTCTTAAAATGCCAATTCATGTCCTCTGCCTATTTTCTTAAATTTCACCTTTTATTCATCAATTGGTATGAACTCTTTAAATACAGTGGATTTTAAAAAAAGATTATTTATTTATTTATTTGACAGAGATCACAACTAGGCAGAGAAGCAGGCATCGAGAGAGAGAGGAGGAAGCAGGCTCCCTGCCCAGCAGAGAGCCCAATGTGGAGCTCAATCCCAGGACCCTGGGATCATGACCTGAGCGGAAGGCAGAGGCTTTAACCCACTGAGCCACCCAGGTGCCCCGAGGATAGTTTTTTATAAGTAGAAAACCCAAGACGCTCCATCAAAAAGTTCAGACACAATTAGAAAATTATATACATATGTATATATATATACATATATATGTCAAGTTAATAGCTTCCCTATATATTAATATAATAAAGATCACTTCCATAATAGCAATAAAACAAAAAAATTTTCAAAATACCTGGGAATAACTTCAATTAAAATATGTGGGAACCCTCTGAGAACAATAAAACTTTAGTGAGGAAAAAATATCTGATTAAACATGGAGATATATACCAGAGGCAGGAAGATTAGTTAGGAGGCCATTATAATAGTCCCAACGAGAGATGCTAGAGATCTGAGTCAAAAATGGAAGTGGGAATGGAGTGTGGAGAAATCTTCACTTAAAAGGTAAAAGTCACAAGATTTCAGCAGTCACAAGATTCACAGCAATTAGATGGAGAAGACAAAGTGAGGGAAGAACCAATCCAGGTGTTTGGTTTGAGTCACTGAAAAGTGGCGTCATTTTAAATATTGTCAAAGTAGGAATGTAGTTGGGGTAGGGATCAATAAATTCAGTTTTTGGATATTCTTAATGGGTGTTTATGGGACATTCAGGTGAGAAATCCAGAACATGATTAAAAATACTATGCTACAAGAGAACAGAAGAACAGAAGAGAATCAGGTCTAAATTCTTTGTTTAATCAGTAAAGAGACATTAGGAAATTGATTTAAGACTTAAAAATATCTTTAAGATTCTTTCTACTAATATACCAAAATTAGGCACAATAGGAATATATCGCCAGGAAAAGAGAATTTTTTTTTTTTTTAAGGAAAAAAAATTTTTAATTCACTTTGCATTCTGCAAGAATGTCTAAAACGACCTTCAAATCAATTCCGGGCTTACTAATACATACATCTGTAATTTTTATCTGCTAAACCCAGGGAAACATTACTGACAGAACCTCCTATACATATCTCTATTACAATAAATTTAAAACATTATACAAGAAATTTTCAACAAAGGTATTGTTTTGCATATCTGGAGATGTTTCTTTCTTTCTTTTTTTTTTTTTTTAGAGATTTTATTTATTTATTTGACAGAGAGAAATCACAAGTAGATGGAGAGGCAGGCAGAGAGAGAGAGAGAGAGAGAAGCAGGCTCCCTGCTGAGCAGAGAGCCTGATGCGGGACTCGATCCCAGGACCCTGAGATCATGACCTGAGCTGAAGACAACGGCCCAACCCACTGAGCCACCCAGGCGCCCCTCTGGAGATGTTTCTAACCTGGTTCATTTATCATTCCATAAATGATATAAAACAAATAAGTGATTATAGATTAAATAATAAAACTCATAAATAAAATTGAAGATCCGGGAAAAAATTGCATTTGTTTTTTTGAAAATTTTGCATAAGTAAGGAAAAATTGTGACTCAGACTTTTACCTTCTTACAGCAATTCAGCTCTCTTTATTGAAAAACTGGCTCCAACAGTTAAACCCAATCTTCTCTTTAAGGTTATTGCTAATTTGCAATTCTTGCAATTAAAGCTCTTTCTAAAGAGTAAAGAAATTGAGGATTAGCTATTTTTGTGTCAGATGACCTGGAGGTCTATAGTCAAAACCTGAGAATTAAAGTCTAGTTGTTCATTTAGCCTTTTCTGATCCAAATGTTTGCCTCTTGCTTAGCATTTAGAAATCTCTGAGTTCTGCAAATTTATCCAATTGTGCCTTTATCACTACGGTGATTCCTAAAATGAAATTTTATGTTGTGTATAAATTTAACACTAAATCACCTTGATTACTTCTGTCACATGCCATTTGGTTTCAGGAGTGTTAGCAGAATAAAATTACAGAAAAATCTCTAGCATATGGAATGGTCACAACATGCATATTCTGATATTTAGTAATATTTCTTAATTATGAAGTAACTAGGAATTTATTTCTCTTTTTAGTTTTCTCCCAGCTCTTGGAAATCTTTCCAAATGTATTAATCCACCTTCCTTCCTTAGCAGAACTGAATTCAGTCCCAAATCCAACTTCAATTTATTTTAGTTCATCTATTGTCACTTAGTAAGATCAGTCCTTTCTGAACTCCCTTACAGCAGTGTTTCTCCAGGCATTCTTTTCCATACTTCTTTGATTTGCATTGTGACGCTATACACAAAAGTTAGTCTTCTTCCAAGTTATAGTAAAATTAAGGCAATGGAGAGCATTTTGCCAAAATCAAAATTTATTAAACATATGGCAAATATACTGGTACTAAGGTATAGAAAAGGTGGAATTTAACAAAAAGATATTCTACAATTAGGTAAATATAACAGCATTATTTCACAATGTTTTACAGAAAGCATCATGACTTCCAGGTGTTTCATTACCCAACGAATTAAAAAATGAATAACTTTTAGTTAACTATCATCTTATTTTCTAAAATAAACAAACTAGGAACACGCAGACTGACAAATGATTTTCTGTGAACTTCTATACGTCTTTAAAAGGCATCAAAACTAAATCATGCACTGCACACAGGACTAAGCCCCCAGATCACCATAACCTGCTCTTATAGGTCAAGAAAAATTTGGGTTTACTTCCCTTGAGACTTCAGGTACATAGAGATTGATTAATGCCAAAACAAGTCACAAAAACTGTGACAAACTTTAAAAGTTTATATCTAACACACACACACACACACACACACACACACCATGTAATGTAATTTTGCCATTCTCAAGTTAATCACAGGATTTATAAAAATGTATTAATTCATGGAGCAACACGGGCCATGATGTCCAGAAACAGCACAGGTAAGTCCTGTGATGTTGCGTTTTACTTAAACCTGACATTATCTCAGTGCCTTTACTTATGAGTCTCAGCTGGAGAGAAAGTCAAAATGAGGCCGTTCCTGAAAGTCAGGCCAAAGGATCGCCGTGTTTACTCTCCCACCTAAGCCCTGCTCACCCCTCTCCAACATAAACCTTTGATTATAGTCTGATCAACCTTCTTTATATTCCCTGCCACATTCATCCTTGGATTTTTACAACTTCCTTCTAAACTGGAGCATTCCACGTCTCAAATGCTGATCCAAACCCCACAACTTCTGGGAAGTTTTTTCTGACTCTGGCTCTTCTGTGACCTCCAAAAGCATTATGATTGTAATTTTTGTTCATTACATCCTACTCTGCAAGTTCATCTTTTTCCCTACCCTAAAGCGAGGACGAGAGCTGGGATCCAGACTCATCTGTCCTCCACCAATCCTAGCAAGATGTCCAGCACAAAGTAAGCACTCAATAAATAACATGGTCTTGGATTTGATGCAAATCAAGCACTACTCTGCTGCAAAATGGAGTGGTTCTCAGCCCTCTTAATTCCCCAAGGGAATCACTGACGGGTAGGATAGGACTACAAGTCCCAGCGGCCTCTGCGGGTCTGGGTCTGGGTCCAGGGGGCCGCCGCCAGTTTAGTCCACAGAGCAGGGCTCCAACTAGACAAGATATCGGGGTGTGTAACAGGGAAAGTCAGGGGGCTTTAACAGGAACTATGACATTCACCTGGATGGATAATGCACTCTTCCTATTTATGAGCAGCTGAGGCAGGACGCACCATTAACCGCGGACTCTCAAAGGTCACCAACCGCCCGCAAGGTTCCTCACCACAGCGCCCACAGCCCGCCGCCGGCTGAGCGCTCCCTGCTCGGGGACTGACGTCAAGGCCGTCCAGGAGCATGCGCGGTGCGGCCCCCTCAGCTGGCTTGGTCCCTGGCGAGCGCAGAGCGTGCGCCTTCGGGAATCTTCGGTGCGCTACGTCTGCTCACCCGGTACCTGCGCTTCTGACTGGAATTGAGGCGTCGGAGCCTGTCACTCCCGCTCTGGCCTGGGTCTCTAGCGCCTGCGGGAGCGCCAGCTGTGGTCACCTGCGGCCCGGGTGTGTGCTCTAGGGGCCGCAGCTCCCCGGGGGTTTGTTCTGGAAGAGAGCTGAGAGAGCAGTGTCCTGGCGCGTGGAAGCCCCGCACCTCTCGCGTCATGGTGAAGAAGAACAGTATCCCCAACGGGTGAGTACCCGGCCGCGAGCTCCCCGGCCGGCGCGGGCCCGCGGCGACAACCGGAGTGCCTGGAGTCCCGGGGGACACGCTCTCGAGCCCGCTGTCCGTCGTCCCGGTGCGCCCTGTGGTCTCGGGCCGGCGTGCAGGGCGCGCGGCGGGGACAGTGGCGCTCGGGCGACCGCGCGACCCGCCGCCTGGACCGCTCCGGGAAAAGAGGGTTTCTTTGATTTTAGGTGCTTTGAGGATGGCATCCCCAGGGGTGCCCTAAAGATGCCAGGAGTTCTTCTTCTTTCCAGCGGTTAGTGTGATTGTAACCAATTCAGTACTTTAAAAAAGCCTCAAATTAGGGGCGTTTGGGTGGCTCAGTCGGTTAAGCGTCTGCCTTCAGCTCGGGTCGTGATTCCAGCGTCAGCGGGGAGCCTACTTCTCCCCCTGCCTCCCCTGCCGCTCCCCCTGTTTGTGCTCGCTCACCGTCTCTCTGACAAATAAATGAATAAAATCGTTTTAAAGCCTTAAATTAGGGCACGCAGGACACGCTCACTCGGGTCCTGTCGTCTTTGCTTCATAAACGAAACAGCTTACGTATATTTTCTTTTCCCAGTGACTCACCCGGAGTTAAAATAACGAGTTCAGTGAAAATGTTCTGTGTTTTGAAACTTGGCCCGGGAAGCCGGTGGGGCTGAAGTTAGGAGACTCGCTAGTAAGGAAAGCAGCGTGCGCTGTGATGGAAAGGCTTTCATTCATTCAGACCTCCGGCACGATTTGTGGCAGCTCTCAGCGCCAGGCGTTGTGCTTGGCGAAGGAACTTAGAAAGTGGTTAAAACTTCTAACAGCCTCGGGGCGCCTAGGTGGCTCAGTGGGTTAAAGCCTCTGTCTTGGTCTCAGGTCATGATCCCAGGATCCTGAAATCGAGCCCCACATCAGGCTCTCTGCTCTGCAGAGACTGCTTCCTCCTCCTCCTCCTCCTCCTCTCTCTCTCTCTCTCTCTCTCTGCCTTCTTGTGATCTCTGTCTGTCAAATAAATAAATAAATAAATAAAATCTTAAAAACAACAACAACAACAAATAAACTTATAACAGCCTTGTATATTTGGGAAAGGGGAGATGTGGAAGTGAAGAAAACTGCAGCGAAATAATGTTCCAGGATATGTTGGCACGTTTTGGCATATGTAGAAATAGAACTTGGAAGTTCTGCTCACTTTCTCATTGGAGATAATTGCATACCGCTAAATGTGTCCGAGCCTCGAAAATGGTCATCCTGAGTAAAATGCTTGCTGGGTCTCCCATCTTGAATTTCTACTGCTCTTCTGCTATGGGAATTTAAGAACAATGATGGTGAAAGAAGGAAAAGTCAAGTAATACTTCATTCAATAGAAAGATTATAGGCTAAGTAGAATATGAGTGCATGTGCAAATAGTATGTAATCAGTGCTGTTCTTAAATTCACTAATTTCTGTAATATACAGGGATACTGTTTTTGTTTCTTAAGATTTATTATTTTAGGGAGGGGTTGAGGGCAGAAGGAGAGGGAGGAGAACATCTCAAGCTAACCCTTCCTACTCTGAGCTCTGAAGCCTGATGGAGGAGGGGTCCATCTCAGGACCCTGAGATCATGACCTTTGTGAAATCAAGAGTGGGAAGCTTAATAGACTTAACTACCTAGGCGCCCCAACAGGGGTACTGTTTTTAAAAATACATATAGCATGGATTTACTGATATACTATTATAACTACACTTCCATATGTGTTGTGAAGTATGTTGGCCCAAATAATGAACAGGCTAAAGTGAGGTGGTGTAGGATTTGAGATCGAATACTCCACAGTTTGTAGTTTAGAGCAGTAAAACAAAAAAACCCTAAATTTTTTTTTAAAGATTTTATTTATTTATTTGGCAGAGAGAGAGAGAGAGAGAGATCACAAGTAGGCAGAGAGGCAGGCAGAGAGAGAGGGGGAAGCAGGCTCCCTGCCAAGCAGAGAGCCCGATGTGGGGCTCCATCCCAGGACGCTGAGATCATGACCCGAGCCAAAGGCAGAGGCTTAATCACTGAGCCACCCAGGTGCCCCTAAATATTTTCAGGTTTAAAGGAAAATAGTATCACCCCAGCAGATATTTGGATACTACTCAGACTGATCTCCAAATCTCACTTGCCAAAGTATTTTGCTGCAGTTTTTGTTTGTTTATTTTTTTTTAAGTTACTGTCATTTAAAGGTCTGAAGCTTTCACACGAAAATCTAGATTTCTTAAAAAATCAGATTGAAGAAACCAGATCTGTACATGGCAATAGTAAGTGATTTGCAGCTGCCTTCTCTACGAAAAGTAAGCCTCTCCAGTTTCCCATCCCCTTTTAGCCTCCGCAGCACTGAGACTTACTGTTGATTGACTTGATCAATTTATCGTTTCTTTATTTGGGACATATTTTACTGAGGTATGTCAACCCGCCTGGCATTTGAATTTGTAAGTCCAGCTGTAGACAGTAAATGGGAGGAAGGAACTTAGTTTATTATATTACTTGTTTCCTGAATAAAATGTCATTTTGAGTGCTGCAAGGCAGTGCTGTGAACTGTTTTGTCAAAAAGCATGGTTACCTTCCATATTGTGAGCCTCAGAAGATGGCAGCACTTCCAAAATCCCTAAAGTCCCTTAAGTTGGTAAGCTGCAGTTTTGGCATCCGAATTGCCTGGGTAATCATAATATTCCTTGTCCTGCCTCCCACCTGTGATTATGAAATGTGACAGGGAAATAGGAAAGTACATTGTGAACAGAAGAGCCTCTAAACAAACTAGTTGCAGTAGCTCTAAAACAGCAGTTTTCTTATCTGGAGGTGTAGATTTACTTTTATCTTCCAATGATCTCTCTCCCAAAGTTGTTTTGGTTTTTTGTTGCTGTTTTGTTTGTTTTTTGTTTTTTAAGAAAGAGAAGAGATAAGGCTATAGACGAGAGATACTGTAATTGGGATTGATTTGTAAAAGAGTTTCAAAGTGGGGCAGCTGGGTGGGTCAGTTGATTAAGCATCCAAATCTTGATTTCATCTCAGGTGGTAATCTCTGGGTAGAGATATCTAGCCCAGAGTAGGGCCCTGCAAGCTCAGCAGGGTGTCTGCTTGAGATTTTCTCCTCCCCCTCCCTACCTCCCTAAGATAAATAAATAAATCTTAAAAACAACAACAAGAGTCCCGCATCGGGCTCTCTGCTCAGCAGGGAGCCTGCTTCCCTCTCTCTCTCTCTCTGCCTGCCTCTCCATCTACTTGTGATTTCTCTCTGTCAAATAAATAAATAAAATCTTTAAAAAAAAAAAACAAAAAAAAAACAACAACAAAAAAGAATTTAAAAATGTGCAATTGCCACTTTAAATTACACAGGATTTTGGGGCGCCTGGGTGGCTCAGTGAGTTAAGCCTCTGCCTTCGGCTCAGGTCATGGTCTCAGGGTCTTGGGATCGAGCCCCGCATCCGGGTCTCTGCTCAGTGGGGACCCTGCTTCCCCCTCTCTCTCTGCCTGCCTCTCTGCCTACTTGTGTTCTCTGTCTGTCAAATAAATAAATAAAATCTTTTAAAAAATAAATAAATTACACAGGATTTTAACATGAGTTTAGTTTGCTCTCTTTGATCTGATTGGAATACTCTTTTATTAAGTTCTCTGCCTTATTATTTTTTTCTTTGAGAAATTTCCCTTTGTTAGAAGGTCTGTTCCTGGGGATTATACTTTGGATTCAGTCTTTTTTTCCATGTAAAATTCTGTTCATTGCTATATGAATCCTAATAGGTATTATATATGTTGCGACAAAGTAATCACACTGAGGATTTTTATTTCTCATTCTGCTGTATTTGTTTTCAAAATAGTTTGGATCCTCAGTCCTATACTACTATGTCTTCCTCCATTTGCCCATTTTTCAGAGCTTTTCTGTTACAAAACCAGAGGGTCTGCCATGAGAAGGACACCAGGTGGGGAGACAAAGTCCCTGAATCCTGAAATTGGGAACAGAGTACTATATTGATTCTTGCCAAACACTGAGTGAATTTAAGCTGGGAACTCACTGTGTAATGTCAATATTCAGAATGGATTTGTATTTTCAAGCAGTATTCTATAAACATACTATCTAGAGATCAAAATACTGCCTTACCTTCCAAACTATCTCTTTCATGCTTCAAGGGATACCCTTTAATCTTTTGAAATTTGAGTTTCTCATGAGATTTTAAGCTGTAATTTTATTTTCTGAATGTCCATATTAATGACAGATGATTGTAAACATCATTAATCTTTTTATTCTGAATTCCATTGATTGCCTGAGTTTCTTGAAGTTCTTTTTTCTTTTAATAATATAGTCACCAAAACTAACACTGTTGTTTAACCTTAGCAAACAAATAAAATTCTAGAGTTTGGGGCAGCTTGATATTGAAAGTTTCATTTAAGATCAGAAATCAGTAAATCCCATTCTACTTCCAGTTTCTTTCTTTCTTTCTTTTTTAAATTTTATTTATTTATTTGACAGAGATGCAGTGAGAGAGGGAACACAAGCAGGCAGATTCTGAGCAGGGAGCCTAATGTTGGGCTCAATCCCAGGATCCTGGAATCATGACCTGAGCTGAAGCCAGATGCTTAACAACTGTCTCACTCAGGCACCCCTACTTCTAGTTTCTATCATACTTGGTAACCACACTGATAATTTTTCATAGACTTATCCTCACAGTTTCTCTCTCCCTTGATCATCAGCCTTCTTCCAGAGACATTAACTCTTTCTCTGGACTCCCCATATGTGATGTAAATAAACTCCTCTTTATCACTTCTTCTTACAGAACATTCTGCCTCCTGATATTTGGAGCCTAACTCTCCCATAAGATCACTGCTTTCCCAGCAGCTCACATTGGAAGTCATGCCCCACATACCACAGGGGGCATTGATATGCTCCATCTCCTCATTGCCATTGTTAGGCCATTCCGTCCTACCCTTGTAAAACATAATGGAATCCCTTGTGTAATTACCGTCTACCTTTCTCTTCACCACTGTCTATCAGCCCCCTCCTTACTCCCTCATTTTTTAAAATGAATTTAGCACCCAACTTAGTCTTCATTACTCAAGTCCTACAGGACCATGGTGAGACTAAAGCAGTCATGTGCATCACATTTCCAGCACCTGAGATGACTGTCTGTGGGACCTCAATATCTAAGATTATTCCATATTAAAAATCCTCAATTCTAGCCTTCTCTCATCTGTCTATTCCTCTCTCCCGCTTCCTTATTTTTCTATATTTAATCTGCGACCTCATAAAGACCCTGTCCTTTGACTAGTGTTTTATCATCATCAGCCTCTACGTAGAATAACTTTATTCCTTGTCTAGCCACACTGCTTGGTTCATTATTTACTCACACCATATTTATCTAAAATTTCCTTGCCTTTTGTCTTTCTCTGCTTTTGCTTTTTGCTCTAGTTCAGTTTAGTCATTTGCTTTTTCAACTCATATATCTAAAGATAATCAAGTTCTAGTACTGAAAATCACAAAACCGGATTATCGTCATGACAATGTATCATGTTTCATAATAGAACTCAGCCATTATTTTTTTTTTCCACCCACAGCTACTATTCTAACTTTTATCACTTTTAAGCCTTCTATCCCCTCTTTGACCTTGTACTTTCAGCAGCTGGTTTTGTGTTTTCAGAGGAAATAGACTCTCAAGTGAATTTGTAACAGTGACCACCAGGCAAACCTAACCTCATCAGCAGATATACTTTTCTTCTGTCTCAGCTAAAGAGGTGTGCTTTTTACTATCCACAACTGATCCTATATGTATGCTAGATCCCATACATTCTGTCTCCCTGGGGCCGTGCATCATCATTTAACATTTTCTTTTATCTTTAGTATGCCTTTTCTCACTTCCCTGCATCAGCTTCATTTCCCTTATTCAACAACAAAAGAACAGGAAGAAAATGTCTCCAATTATCCTCTGATTTCTGCTCTTTCCTCTCCCTACTGTCAAATTTGTAGAAATAGTTACCTCCCACTCCGCACATCTATTACCTCTCCCACCTGCAGTGTTCTGGCTTCTATCACTTATCTGCCACTAAGGACTTTCTTTGATAAACCCAGTGTATCTTCTTAGACCTCTTAAATGCACTTGGTTCTTTAGACCATTGCCCAGTCTTGTACTTCCCTTCTTTGGTTTCTCTAACATCAGATTCTACTTTTCTTTTCCGATCTCCTAGAGCATTTTGAATTTTCTATACTTGTTCCTTAGGGATCTCAATCTAATCCCTTTTTTCTAAGATTTTTTAGTCATTTTCTTCTCTTTGGCATGTGAACATGTTCAAGTTCATCTTAAGAAAAGCAAAAAATAAAAAAACGAAACATTAACTGTTGCTTTCTAGGGTTTTGTCCTTTATCTTGTTCTCTTTGTATTTTGTTCTCTTTAGTAGTCTTATAGCCTCAACTACCATCTGCAGGATAATGAATTCCAAATCTATTCTTAGCCCACACTCCTTACCTGAGCTCCAGACTGACTATGGATACCTTTACCCGAGTTTCCAAAACTCTGAATATGCAGAGCTTAAAACCAGTTTTGCCTCACAAAACTTACTCTCTTTATTTCCTGTTTTTTGAATGAAGCTAGTATTCAGTCACCCAAGTTAAAACTAGAACAATTCTGAAATTCCTTTTTTTTTTTTTTTTAACATCCCTCACCCAGTCAACAGGTTATCTGATTCTGTCTCCTGAACAACTGCTCTTTGGAACCTACTTTTCTCCTCATTGTTCTGCTTTAGCAGCCATCATTTTTTGACAGTAGCCTCTTAATTGATGTCTTTGTCTCCACGTTGTCCCCTTCTGGTTCATTTTTAAAGTTAAATTAATTAAAAATTTTTAAATTGAAGTATAGTACACACAATATTACATTAGTTTCAGTTATACAACATAGTGATTCAACAAGTCTATACATTATGCCATGCTTACCACAAGTATAGCTACCATCTGTCACCATACAACACTATTATAGTATCATTGACTTTTCCCTATGCCGTACCTTTTATCTCCATTACTTATTCATTCCATAACTAGAAACTTGTATCTCCCATTACTCTTAACCCATTTTGCCCATCCACTCATCCCCCTCCCCTCTGGCAACCATCACTTTGTTCTCTGTATTTATGGGTCTGTTTCTGCATTTTGTTTGTTCATTCATTTGTTCTATTTTTTAGATTACATGTATACCGTATATGGTATTTGGCTTTCTATGTCTGACTTATTTCACTTAGCATAATATCCTCTTCATTTATCCATGTTGTTGAAAATGACAAGATCTCATCTTTTTTTATGACTGAGTAATATCCACTGTATACATACCAGATACATATGTATATCACGTTTTTATTATAGAAGTATAGTTGACACACAATACTACATTAATTTTTAGTATACAGTGTGATTGTATTGGACAAGTTTGTACATTTTTAAAATTCTTTTTTTAAAGATTTTATTTATTTATTTGTTTGACAAAGATAGAGATCATAAGTAGGCAGAGAGTCAGGCAGAGGGAGAAAGGGAAACAGGCTCCTCGCTGAGAGAGCGCCTGATGGGCTCGATCCCAGGACCCTGAGACCATGACCTGAGCCAAAGACAGAGGCTTAACCCACTGAGCCACCCAGGCACCCTCAGTCTGTACATTATTATACCACATCTTTTTTAACCATTTGTCTATTGATGGACACTTGGATTTCTTCCATATCTTGGCTGTTGTATTAATGTTGCAATAAACATGGGAAACATGGAGTGCATATATTTTTTTGAATTAGTGTTTTTGTTTTCTTTGGGTAAATAACCAGTAGTGGAATTATTGGATCATATGGTATTACTATTTTTAATTTTTTGAGGAACCTCCATATTCTTTTCTACAATGGCTGTTCCACTTTTCATTTCTACCAATAGTGCACAAGGGCTCCCTTTTCTCCATATTCTCATCAACACTTGCTCTTTCTTGTCTTATTGATTCTAGACAAATGTAGGGTAGTATCTTGTTTATTTACTCTTTATACTGTCACCAAACTGTCATAGTAAAATGCAGGCCTGATTCTCTGTTTTCATTTCCTCCATCTGGTAAAATCTGAGCCCTTTACATGGCATATATGAACTGTTTTCTCTCTTTATAAGCTTTGTTTTTTTAAACCACTCTCCAGCACGCATGTTATGCTAAAACCATACTTAACTGCTCACTGTGTCCTGGGTCTAGCATGTGGCGTCCTGTCTGCATGCCTTTTCATGTGCCATTCCTTCCTGGAATGCCACCCCTTTTTCCCCATAAAGTTTCTACTCAAGCTTTCTTTGTGATGCTGTCCCTAATTCTGTTCCGTGGCACTTTATGGTAATTGTCTCTTTTTCCACCAGACTAAACATCGTTTGAGGACTAACACTGAATTTCTCCATTCATTAGTACTTTATAAGTTTGCTGAGTGAATAAATGAATAGCAATGAACACAGTATCTTCAGGTAACAGTGAGTAGTTTGGGTGATGATCAGGTATTAACTTTGGGAAAGACCTCAGAGACAATGTGATCTTCCTCTTCATTTATCAGATACAGAAACTGAGAACCAGCAAGGACCAAAGCACCTGTTCCTCAGGCATAGCATATTCATGGATACCTTCATATCTTGTTTTTGTTCTTCCCTCTGCTTAGAATGGAATGTTCTACCTGACCATGTACTACTTGTCTGTGGATCTTGTTTTTTCAGGGTTGTCCTTGGACTACCAGCTTCAGAATTACCAGGAATGCTTATTTAAATGCTTATTTAAAATGCAGATTCCTGACCTCCATCACCTCTACTTCCCCCCACACTCTTCCTCTGTATAACAAGCACAGAGAGAGAGAGAGAGTGTGTGTGTGTGTGAGAGAGAGAGAGAGAGAGATAAAGAGAAGAAAAATATTCATTCTGAGAAAGGAACTGTGTTAGTATACTGCCAAATCACAAGCTTTCAATGAATCTTTTATTTTCATCTTTGTTACTTAAAAAATAAAAGCAAACTTGTCCCAAAGTATATAGTAATCAGAACAAAAACTAATTGAAGGTCAGATTTGCTGTTGCTCATTCCCTAGCAAGACTCTCTCCTAAAAAGTGCTCTTGAAGTTCAGTTTTTTAGTGAGATTTTTCCATGTGTTTGCAGAAAGATGAAGAGGGTGATGATTTTCAAAGGCATCCTTCGGCATTTAGTGGTTGAAGATGAGAACACTTGAAGGCTTGAGAAGAAAACGAGGCCCAGCTGATTGCTGACATATCTCCATGAGATTGGAAGTGCCTAATGGGTAGTTGATCTCCCTGACTTGAAGACACAGTGGCACTATACAGAAGGTGTCAACAGAGGCTGCTGATTACTACAGAAAAGTGAATGTTAGGTTAGCTAACTAGAAAGGGGGAATAAATAAATACTGTAACTGGTTACTGAAAATTTTCCATACCAAAACTACTTTTAACTATTTTTAATTCTGGTAGGTCCCACCTTTGGAAATTCTGATTAGCAGGCATAGATTTGGAACAAGACATTTAATATTTCTTTTTTTTTTTTAAGATTTTATTTATTTATTTGACACAGAGAGATATCACAAGTAGGCGGAGAGGCAGGCAGAGAGAGAGAGGAGGAAGCAGGCTTATCCACGGAGCAGAGAGCCCGATGCGGGGCTCGATCCCAGGACCCTGGGATCATGACCTGAGCTGAAGGCAGAGGCTTTAACCCACTGAGCCACCCAGGTGCCCCGACACTTAATATTTCTATAAAGAATTTTTGAAATTTTTATATATATCTGTGGTAGAGATCCTCTATTTTTTTTTTAAGATTTTTATTTATTTATTGGATAGACAGAGAGAGATCACAAGTAGAGAGACAGGCAGAGAGAGAGGGGGAAGCAGGCTCCCCGCTGAGCAGAGAACCCGATGTGGGGCTCGATCCCAGGACCCTGAGATCATGACCTGAGCTGAAGGCAGAGGCTTAAACCACTGAGCCACCCAGGTGCCCCTCTTTATTTTTTTTTAAGTTTTTTTTTTTTTGACAGAGAGAGATCACAAGTAAGCAGAGAGGCAGGCAGAGAGAGAGAGAGGAGGAAGCAGGCTCCTCACTGAGCAGAGAACCCCATGTGGGGTTCAGTCCCAGGACCCTGAGATCATGACCTGAACTGAAGGCAGAGGCTTTAACCCACTGATCCACAGAGGCGCCCTGAGATCCACTCTTTAAAGGGAAAGAACCAAATCAAGTACTTATTTAAGAATTTACCATTTAAGTGAGGTTTGTCCTCTATCTAGGTAAGAGTTCTAGCTCCTTTACTTGCTCACTAAGGTACCAATTTTATTGTCTGTCTGGATTTAAGAAAAAGTAATGATTACTTACCATGTGCTTAATGCTGTGGGTTTGGTTCTTTTTATCTGTGGTGTACATGTAAAGCCTCTAGCTCATATAGATCTGTTATCAGCAAATGATATAAAACACCAGCACACCAGATTTTTATGAGACAGTAGAATCCAGAATTGTCCTTTCTTCACTTCTCAAAAGCTTGACTTAAAGAAGTTGACCAGCAGATCATTTCAAGACTCTGTAGTCCATCCATTTCTTCCAGTGGATCAAGCTGAACCACTTGGAATTTAGGTGCCCAGACTATACTGCCTTAATTCCTTGAACAATTATTTTCACTGACTCATGCCCAGTCATGTGAATGATTTATTTTAGGACTCAGTAATAGAAAATGTTTCCTTTTCACTGTTGTTTGATTCTTTTTGGTATTTTATAAATATGTAATGAATGCATAAATTATTTTTCTTTATTTGCTTTTATTTTTAAAGCTGAGAGGTGAATGTGAAATGCAGTTAACATCGAATCTGGCTTTTATGATCTGTATGTTTTGATGTTTACATGTTCTTGATTTTCTACTTATATTTTATTCATACTTCAAGTACAATTTTTAAAAAAATTCTTTGTGAAAAAGTGTATCTACAGTAAGTTAAATATCTGGCACTTCAGTTCTTCATAAGATACAAATTACTGCAGCATTAAACAGAAGTTTTGGTAATTAGATTGTAGGGTGGGATGGAAAGTAAAATGAAATCGTATGTTTGAAATGGCTTAGAATGAACTTTTTAAAATGGAATTAAGATCACTTGTTACCTGAATTATTGCATTAGCTGATGAGTTAATTTTCAGCTTTCTCGAGAGCTCTAAAAGAATACTTCTCACATAGTTGTATTCTGAGAATATTTGTGCATGTTCTACCATTTGGAATTATTAGTAATGAACTATTTTCAGGCCTAATGTTTTCAGTTGTCAAGATATAATATACATGGAACCTAGTTTTGATGGAACCTGTCATCAAGCAATATTGAAAAAATTAGTCCTTTACAAACAAAACATTTCATATAGGTTTAGAGAAGGGAGGGGTGACTATAGGCTTTAGTGATTGGAGATTTCTTACAGGGTTGGGCTTGAAGTGAGACTTGGATTTAGATCAGTAGTTCTTAGCCAGGAGTGATTTTTGCTCTTCAAGAAATACTTGGTTATTTGGAGTTTCATTTGGTTATCACAACTTGGGGTTGAGGGTGCTACTGGCATTTAGTGGATAAGGCCAGACATACTGCTAAGCATCCTGTAATGTACAAGACAGCTCCCCACAAGAAAGGATTATTCAGCCCCTAACTAACTGAGTTAGTGCTCAGTTGAGAAACCATGATTATATGGTCAAAGAGCCTAAGGAAAAGCACAAACACAGAAAGAGGAATGAACTTCTGTATTTATGGGATTCTGAGGAGATCTTCTGGACTGAGACACAATTTCCAGGTGGGCTTCGTGGTGAAAGGTTAAGATTTAATATACAGGATAAGGCTGTGTAAAATACAGATTTGAAATTTATCCTGTAATGATGGTATTTACGAAAGATTCTATAACAGTGACATTTAGGAAGGGATAAATGGGGGGAGAATCTGAGGGCAAAGGGGACACATTATCAAAGACCATCACAGTTACCCCGTGTTGAAGTAGTAGGTGGAGAGTACTGTGGTAGGAACTAAAAAGAAGACCTAGATTTACAGTTGTTTCAACAGCTAAGGTTAACAGTGGGATTTGAGGGTTTAAGGAAAGGAAGGGGACCTAAGTGACTTTTCTTTTGATCTCAAGCTATTTTCCAGTGCTGTAATCACTGAATTTCATGATCCATCCCTCTTTAATACATCAGCAGTGTTACTGCAGCTTCTATCCCTGTTCTGTGACTAACCATCTCTTTCTCTACCTACTCCTTTATCCAGTGAGTAGAAAACTTACAGAACATTTTAACTAAGGAGGTGGTACAGACTAAAAATGTACAGGGTTTCAAGAGGGACTCAGAACTTGGCAAGTAAAGTTTTAATGTTAAGACTGGTTTTCTGCCCTTGAAAACATCCCCTCCTACCACTGACCCGGTGTTTGTTTAGATGGAAAATTGATCTCCTTATACACTAAATTACTAGTGATTTGGGTAAAATATTTGAGGAAAGAAATCTTAGTAGTTGTTATTCTCTTTTATTTATTTATTTTCAAAGATACTATTTATTTATTTATTTGAGAGAGAATGAACAAGAGAGAGCAGAGCACAAGCTTGGGGAGGGGCAGAAGGAGAGGGAGGAGCAGACTCTGAGCAAGGAACCTAGTCACAGGATCATGACCTGAACTCAAAGGCAGACACTCAATTGACTGAGCCACCCAGGAGCCTCTTACCCATTTTTAAAAGTATAGCTACTTGGAGAGCACCTGGGAGACTCCACTCTTGATTTCAGCTCAGGTCATGATCTCAGGGTCCTAAGATCGAGCCCTGCCTCAAGGCTCCACGCTCAGTGGGAAGTCTGCTTAAGATTCTCTCTCCCTCTCCCTTTTCCCCTCCCTACCCTGTACGCACACATACTCTCTCTCAAATAAGTAGATCTAAAACACAAGTATAGCTGTTTATGTAGGATAGAACAGTTAAGGAGATTTTTTTGTTTTTATGTTACAGCTTGAAAGTTGGACACCATTGAAATGGGAGTACTTTGGATTCTGTTTTATCTTTTTCAACTAGTGAGGTGTATAACTTTGAATAAATAATTTTATAATAATTAACTTTAGCTTCCTTTTCTGTAGAATGGGAAAAATATGTGCTTATTTAAGCATAGGTATATGATGAGATCTAGCAAGGTAGGTAAAAATTTATTCAAAAATATGTATCCTTTGTGTGTGTGTGTGTGTGCGCGCGCGCACTGTTTATGAATGCAAATTACCACCAAATTTCATTTACATAGGGGTCTGTAATAAGATAATGGTGTGGGGAATTTTTTAAAAAATAGAATCAAGGTGCCCTAGGAGACTCAAAGTGTTTGCCCTCAGCTCAGGTCATGATATCAGGGTCCTGCAATTGAGCCCCACACTGGGCTCCCTGCTTATCAAAGAATCTTCTCCTTCTCCCTCTGCCCCTCCCACCTGACCATACACTCTCTCTGCTTTTCAAATAAATAAATAAAATCTTTAAAAAATAAAAATAAAAATAGAATCAAGCCCAGAGTCCTAAGAAAATAGCGCAGAAATCACGAAGAAACTCTAAAAAGCTTAAATTTCCACCATGGGGTTGAGGCTTCATCTTTTTTAGTTCCTGCTCATTGCCTATAGAGTACACTGTTCTCTTTAAAAAGCTCAAAGCCCATGTGTAAAATTCACCCCTCCCCAACTTTTGCCTTTGGCTCCTAAACAAAAAGTTACCTCTACTATCCTGCCTCTTTTGCCCCAAATATAGAATGTGCCTTAAAGGAGAAGCAACAAGACTTAGTTAGCTTCAAGTCTTGACTTTACCAGTGGTGCACTGGGATACTAAGCAACTCCAACTCTTGGCCTCATTTTTTTCATTTCTCAATTGGGTATAAATAATATATACCTCTATATGTCGATCATATAGAGTCATATGAAGCACAAAAGAGATAATGAAAATTTCTGAAAAAAATTCAAAGTCTGGAAATGTAAATTGTTATTACTACGACCTTATAATTATCACCAGAATGTGGTTAAGCTCTGGTTCCAGAAAGGCTAATCAGTATTAGTAAAATTACTTCATTTATCTGTACTTTCATTTACTTTTCTACAACTTTCTGTTTAATTTCTCCTAGAATTTATTTGTTATTTATTTGGTGTGTACAGATATTATTTCAGTTAGGTAAGATATTGTTACATGTCATTTTTAGTGGGGTTTATGGCTCAGGGAAATATTTGTTCATATGTTTTTATGGCCCCATCCTAATCTTTTATTAGCATAGAGTATTGAACATATACTATATACCTGCTACCATACCAAGTGCTTTGTGAGGGTAAGACTTAGCAGAAGAAATTTAGAGACTAAGACATAGTAAGAGCTTGCTGAACTGTATGGTTCAATGAGTTAATAGAAATGGCAGTTCAGAGAAGAAAGAACTTAAAGGAGATTATTTTTTTAGGGCAGAGTATAACTAATTATATTTTTTATTGTGCCATTGTTTGTTTCCTGTTTTTATTTTTTTAAATTTCAGCACTTCAGAAAAGTAGGAATAATACAGTAAATATTTTGTAACCTTTGCCATAGAATCTGATTTGCCACATTTGCTTGATCTTCATATGTGTACATATGCACTTATCCCACTTTTTTTTTAACCACTTGATTTAGTTGCAGAGGCCATAACAGTACACTCCTGAATACTTCAACATGTATCTCCTAAAGACAAAATAATTTCCTTTTTAACTACATATAATCATCAAACTTTGGAAATTATATATTGACACAATATTCTTATAATCCATATCCAGGTTTCCCAATATAATTATGATGGAGTTGTTTTTGATCCCAGAAAGGTCGTGTGTATATTTAGTTGTCTCTCTAGTCTCCATCTACAATAGTCTTTATTTGGTCTTTGATTACGTTGTCATTTATTCAGAGTCTAGATCAGTGTTTGGCAAAATATGGCCCATGGGCTGACCCAACTGTTTCTATAAATAAAGTTTTTTTTTTTTTTTTTTAAATAGCTATACTCCTGATGAACATACTGCCTATAGCTGCTTTTGCACTGCAGCTGCAGAGTTCTGTAGTTGCAACAGAAGCTGTGTGGCCCACAAATCTAAAATGTTTACTATCTGACCTTAGAGGTTTGTTGATCCCTAATCTAGGCAGTTTGTTATGTATGACCCTCTTTTTGAGTTTGCTGATCATTTCCTTAATTATATTCAGGTTAAACTTGTTTTGTTTTGTTTCGGCAACAGCGCTACTTTGGTATTGTTATATCCTTCTCAGTATACATCAGGAGGTATATGAGGTCAATTTGTCCTATTCTTTGTGATTTTAAGTCGTGAGGGTGTTTTATTATAAAGGATGACTTTATGAAAGAAATGATGTTTTAAATTAATCCGCAAGGATAGGGTAGTATTTGAATAGGTGGAGAGATTTTTCTAGTAAACATTGTCTATAGCCTTTTTCTGTTCCTGCTTTTATTAATCCTAAATTAGTATTTTTATCCATTCACATGGCTGGCATGATTGATAGCTCAACAACTTACTGATCTGTTGGTAGCAGTCAGAACATTATAGGTTTTCTCCATAGTCTCTACCTTTTATTTCTTTGTTTAATTTTGCAGTCGTAATTGGCTTTTATCCTACATTGTGGCCAATAATTCTGTAAACAAGTTTTTTTGGATTTGTGTAGAGTACTCTAAAGATTTCTATCTTCTCTTGGAGTGTAATAAAATTTTATCTGTCTGAAAACCAGAACCCCAAAAGTACTGCATTCCAGAAGCAAATCTTGGGAATGTATATAGATTCACTTACTTTTCTTAAAAAAAAAAAAAAAAAAAAAAAGTAGCTGAATAGATAATTTAAATGAAGTCCTAGTTTGTTTAGATACCATCATTTATGTCATTATGGAAGCATTAGTTATGGAAATAAATGGATTGAAAAAAGTGAATGTTATAGTAATATATGTAATAATGTTGGCAATATTAGCAGATGGTCCCATATTGCTTCCATATGGTTCCTTTGTATTGTTAGTACAAAAAGTACAGCTTCCAACTGGATATCAAAACAAAGATGAACATATTTATGGAATTATTGTAGTATAATTGAATGCCATTCATAATAGTAGAATTAGATGTGCTGTTGAGGAAAGGATAAATATCATAAGTATTCAAGGGCATCTTATTCCACAAGTGAAGAATTCCATCAAAGAAATGATCTTTTAAAAAAGTCACAAGCAAAAATCTAAGAGCTAATGAGTTATTTAAAGGTAAAAATGAGGCCTTTTTATTTGTAAGTAAAGCCTTTTACTATGCTAGAAATCATTTTCTAATTTTTAAAGAGAAAGGAACCTAGTCCAACATCATTGCTTTGTTATTGGATTATGGTAGCATTTGGGTTGTATTTAAGAACTTGAAAAACTATATTTTTCAACTTCAAGTAAATTATCAGAATCAAGTTTCTGTTCTTATAAAGCAAAGGACTAGAACATGGTATCACTCCTTTTTTGAAGGATAGTTTTGCTGGATATAGAATGATACAGAATTCTTGCTTGGCTATATATTTTTTTTCCACATTTGAATGTCATCCTTTTACCTCTGACCTTCATTATTCTTAATGACAAGTCAGCTGTTAATTATGTATAATCAGTACGTTAAATAGTGATTTTATGAAACCAAACTTATTCAACATTTATTTAATATTTATGGAGTATCTGGTGTGGCAGGCATTGTACTGTGAGGAAAGACAGACATGGTCAATCTCACAGTTTATGATGAATACAGAAACCATGATTTGCCCCCCCCACCCAAAACCTTCACATAATCATGTGTATAGTTACAAACTGTTAAATGCCAGGAAGGAAGGTGAAGGGTATGTCTAATGGGAATGGGTGATAACAGAGACGTTCGTGAGAACTAATACTGGAGCTGCAAGCTGAGGATGACTAAAGGAGTGAAATGGGAGAAGGAATAGTATGGAACATTGCAAGGACTAAGGAAAGGAAACAGTGTGCAGCCAGAGCCTGGGGAAGGAAAGGATGGTACAGAAATGAAGCTGGAGAAGTAAGCAGGGAATTAAAATCCTCATTTTAAGAAATCTTCGTGTGTTATAATTGGGATTTATCAAAAATAACTTGGGAATAATTATATGACTAGGAGTTATTTTTAATACCAAATTTCTCTTTGTTATTCATAAAAAGTCATCATAGATAAATCTATGTCTACTTGTGCATTCTATCTCTATCCCTCTGTCTAATAAATAAATAAAATTCTTTTTAAAAAAACACTGTAGGTTTTCATATTTTGCTTTTATTATTCCCACATTTAATACCTTTTACCGCTTTTTATTTAATATATAATCAGTGACAGTGATGCAAAATTCACAAACTATTTTCCTTCTCTTACTGTTGCCCAAGAAAAACAAAGACAATATCATTTGGGGCATTGGAAGTTTATCAGGAATGAATGCTGCCTTATTTACTGTAGAAGTGCCATACCTATGTAAAACCTTCCACTGTTATTGTGTTTTTTTTAGGAAGGAAGCAGTAAATTAAAATTCATGCATGATAACACTCAAAAAGCAACTAACCAACAAGTGAAGCTCTATTTATTTAAAAAAATAGTCTCTTTATTTACCATCTTGAGTCATTAAAATATTTGTATTATAATTTAGTTGTTTATTTTCATTGCAGGTGGAGGACTGTGACGCCAATTGGACATCCTCTACCTGGAACACGATTTATTGCTTTTAAAGTTCCTTTAAAAGGAGTATGTATATTATTTCCTCATCTATCTTATAAGGAGAATTGGGACTAATGTGATCCATGTTTACTTAATGTTATGCTTTTTTTTTTTAATAAAAATATGTGAGATTTCCAGCAAATGTTTGACATTATGGAAGGAACAGTTAATTTTTCATACATGTAATTATCAGTTGTTCATGCTAGTGTAAGGGAGTAGTTTTGGACTAATTTTTTAATAACGGCTTTACTGGTATGTAATTCACCTATTGATATTCACCTATTTAAAGTACACAGTGGTTTTTAATATGTTCATGGAGTTGGGCAGCTGTCACTACAAGTTTCAAACATTTTCATCACCCTTACTTCCTCCCAAATGCATAGTAGCAGTCCCTTCCCTTTCTCCCTCATTCCCACCCCCTTCCCCCCTTGACAACCACTAGTCTCCTTTCTGTCTTCATAGATTTGACTGTTCTGGACATTTCCTGTGGATGGAATGATAATATCTGTGACTAGCTTCTTTAGCATAATGTTTTCAAGGCTTACCCATGTTAGTGTGTATCATACCTCATTTCTTTCTGTTGCCAAGTTGAATTAAATTTTTAAGGGTTCAACTTGCTTTATTGAAAGCATTTAACAAGATTCAATACCTTTTTGAGAGAAAATATCTTGAATCCTCATGTTATTTTTTTTTAAAGATTTTATTTATTTATTTGACAGACAGAAATCACAGGTAGGCAGAGAGGCAGGCAGAGAGAGAGGAGGAAGCAGGCTCCCCACTGAGCAGAGAGCCCGATGCGGGACTCAATCCCAGGACCCTGAGATCATGACCTGAGCCGAAGGCAGAGGCTTTA
The DNA here is from genome assembly GCF_009829155.1 of Mustela erminea. Taxonomy (NCBI): domain Eukaryota; kingdom Metazoa; phylum Chordata; class Mammalia; order Carnivora; family Mustelidae; genus Mustela; species Mustela erminea. Next base: position 60,432,031 of record NC_045627.1, on the reverse strand, counting down.
ACCCACTAAGCCACCCAGGCACCCCCCTAATGTTATTTTTGCTTTTTATATTTTGATCTACTTAAAAGTTATAATCCAAAAATAAAGATGGATAACTTTCGAGTAACCCCCCCCACGAAAAAAATCAGCATTCCTTTACTAATTTGTGAAATCCTTTGCATAGAATTTCCTAAAAAAATCAAAAGATACTTGAAACCCATGCCATATTTTACATGGCCTCAGATCTGTGGCAGCTTTAGTTTCTCCTACTTGCTCTGACATTCGGAATGTGTGAGCACACAGTTCAGAATGTTTTATACTGGCCTCCTAATTTAACTCAGATTTTTCCCTTTCACAGGACTTTTAGTTACTTTTTTAATATATTGAGAAGTAATTTTAAGTTACTTTTTAAATATATTTAATATAATTAATACTTTAATACACGTACCATAAAATTCACCTTTTTAAAGTATCTAACTTAGTGGTTTTTAATATAGTCATAGAGTTGTGTAATCAATGACACTAATTTCAGATCATTTTCATCCCCTCAAAAAGAAACCCTGTACTCATTAGTAGCGACTCCCCACTTCCCCTCCCCCGCCCCCTGGCAGCCATTAATCTACTTTCTGTGTAGGTTTACCTCTTCTGGACATTTCATTTAATAGAATCATAAAGTCTGTCACCTTTTGTGACTAGCTAGTTTCATTTAGCATGTTTAAAGATTCATTCATGTAGCATACAGTTCATTTCTTTTTATTCCCAAGTTGAATTAATTTTTTTAACTTAAACTTTTTAAAACTTACTTATATTCGGCTTTGTAGTGCCTTATTTTAACTGATTTTTTTCTTCTTAATCATATAATAAAAAAATCAAATCTGTTATACCATCAGCACATACCACTGAGAGCAATAACAAATACACCAGAAGAATGCTGGTAACATCTGTAAATGGTGACCAAAACTAATTCTCACTCTACTTTATATAAATATGGAAACTAAGAACCTTCATATCTGGTAGAAAAGTGAACATTTAATCAAATGAGTCAGACTGGTATCATGAGCTGGATAAAAGTAAAAATTTCTGGGTTAAATTCTTAACTGCCATCTAGCCTTTGATGTTAGGCAAGTAATTTAACTTTTCAAAGCCTCAGTTCAAATGAGAACTCTACTACAAAACTATTTTTCACTCATGGTTAGTAACTTTATTTTAAACTGAATTTGGTGTAAGAAAACTCCAGTGGATCCAAGCAGGATAGTCCCTTTTTAAATTGTTCTGAGTCCTTGGTGACAAGGACATATATAAAATCACTGAAGCAGATGATGTAAATATGTTTAGGCTCTTCTCACAGCTCACGTTCATTATGAGATTTGCCAGTGTTCTTAAAGCTATCACAGTTTTCACTGATTCTTTTTGTCTTCTTATGTTTTTTCTCTTCCTTGTTTATTTTATGTTAGGTATATTTTATCTGTATTTCATAACCTTACTGTTCATTTTTCATTATAGGCAGTTAATCAGAGACTTACTCCAACCCAGAAGTTTACACCAAAAGATTTGATAAGTGCAATAAAAGCACTAAATGTGGAACTTGGATTAATTATCGATCTGACATACACCACAAGATATTATGAAGTTAAGGTAAAGTTACAAATGTGTTTTGTTATCATAGATACATCTTGAAATGGAAAAGATTTTTTAATATTGCATTTTAAAGAAAGCAACTCTATGCTTATTTTAATACAAATTTCAGAATTTCCCATGTGGAATTTTTTAGAGATCTTCTTAATCCTTCACATAATCATATAGTACCTTTTTTTCCTAAAATCATGGATTATGCAGAGAGGAAAAAAATGGAATATTTTTCTTCTAAGAGAACAAATATATAGAGTAAATTGAGTGTACATAGAAATAAAAAAGGAAAAGCACAAAAGGGAACAAGGAAACCGAGGGAAAGAGTAGCATGGTGGAAAAGAAAGCAACAGAAAAAAGATGGAAGAAAAACGCGAGATACGTATTATTGTACAACAGTGTTTTTTGAACTAATTTTTGCAGCAAAATCATTTCAATTAAATCTTGATCTAAAGCCTGTTATAAAAAGCAGATAAACAGGGAATTGTGCTTGCTGAAGCAGGAGATTAGGATCCACTAGGCCTCATCATCCTCCAGTGCTCCCCTCCCTGTCCCAAGTCTTAGTGACATGACTTAGCTAAGGGCTGTGGAGAGCAAGAGAATTTTAAAACTTTGTTATAGAGGAAAATAACTTTTGAGCCTTGCTATTCGATTGGATTGGTGCCATCAAAGATGTCATCTGTCATTCCTGCCCTGATTAGGTGACATATAGTCTTTGATATCTTCAACGTACATGTAACACACCATCATTTCTTTACTTCCATACCACTCCTTCCCCAAAATACAAATATGCAATCTCTTCAGCTGCCCTGTTTCACCTGAAGGCACCATTACTGAGCGTACTGGGTTCAAATCATTTGAGTCCTCTGTCTTCAAACCCTGTAGATTTTTTCCTTCTAAAATGTGTCTCATTTTCTCCAGATCTTTTACCTTATTATTCAACAGCTAGCCTTTTTTATATATCTTTGACTAGTTGTGCCTAAACATAATTTTCATGCCCATTCCAGGTCCTTCCTAAAAAAAAAAAAAAAAAAAAAATCAGGTCTCTCTGCCCTCCCCACTGTTTGAATGTATCACATCTAAACTCCTCTCTCTGTTTTTCAAGGCCCAATTTAATCTCACCCCCTTCTCATCAGGCTCTTCTCTGTTTCACAACAAACCATCTCTTCACTATATCATGAACATTCTTGATTCTGCTTCTTAAGTCATCCCAGAAACTTGGAATTTTTTCCTCTCTCTCCCTGTCCAAAACTCTACCTATTCTTCAAGGCCTAACATTTACAGCTTCTGCTGGACTGTTACGCATATTTTTTTGGCATATAACTGTTCAGAGGTCATTATTCTTATTTTTCCAAAACTATTACCTTCTAGGATCTGACCATAAGCATTTATACTCATCACCTTGATATTCTTTAAATGAATATTGTTAGTTGATGAATTGATTTTACTTAATTGATGAATTGATTTTACTTAAATGATTAAATTAGCCCTTCCCTTTTTAGGGTCTCCACTTTATTTATATTTTTTTAAAGATTTTATTTATTTATTTGACAGACAGAGATCACAAGTAGGCAGAGAGGCAGGCAGAGAGAGAGAGAGGTAAACAGGCTCCCCGCTGAGCAGAGAGCCCGATGTGGGACTCGATCCCAGGACCCTGAGATCATGATCCAAGCTGAAGGCAGCGGCCTAACCCACTGAGCCACCCGGGCACCCTTTAGACTTTAGACTCCCTTGCAAACTTAAAAATGAGTCAGGAAAATACTAAAATAGACCTTCTACATAACCTAAGCTGATACCTAGAATTGTAACACCAAGTATGGAGTTGACACTTTATCTTTTTTAAGATCTTTTATTTATTCATTTGAAAGAGAGAGCACATGCAGGGGGAGAAGCAGAGGGAGAGGAAGAAGCAGACTCCCCACTGAGCAGGGAGCCCAATGTGGGGCTCAGTCCCAGGACCTGGAGATCATGAAGTGAGCCAAAGGCAGATGCCTAACTATCTGAGCCACCTAGGTGCCCCTGGAGCACCTAGTATATTAGGTTGACACTCTGCCTGCTTCATCACTTGAATCCTTATCATTGGCCTCTAGGAATTAGGCTTATTTTATAGCCTCTTTTTATGTAGACTACAAAAGTGTTCCACACAAATAGGGGCACATAGATGGCTCAGTCCGTTGAGCATCTGACTCTTGATTTAGATCTCAGGGTCATGAGCTTAAGTCCTATGTCAGGCTCCATGCTTAGCAGGGAGACTACTTGAGAGTCTCTTTCTCCCTCTGCCCCTGCCTCCACTTCTACACAATGCTCACTGTCTCTTTCTTTCTCTCTGAGAATAAATAAATAAAATCTTTAATAAAAAACAAAAGAGTTCTGCACAAATTGATCTGAAGTGTGCCTTCAGTATAATCATTGTACCTGATCTAAAAAATACTGGATGGTAAGTTTCATTAGGTTGAAGAATATGTTTTTTTAATGACATAATTGTTGCATTCTATTTTCCTTTGTTTCTAGGATTTACCTAAAAGCATTCATTATAAAAAACTTTATACTGTTGGACTCGAAGTCCCTGACAATGCTACTATTCTGCAGTTCAAAAAGTGGGTCAGAAAGTTCCTGTGGGAAAATGCAGAAAATGGTAATTAATAACTTTTAATGTAATCAAAATGTTTCTATTTAATTAACAAATATTATTTTAATATTTAATCTAATTATTGTAGATCACTTAAAGATGATATAATATACATATTTCACTTAAATACTTCTAGTTAAAAGGACATTATCAAAGATTTTCTTTAGGTTATAATCTATGCATGCCTCTCACTTAAAAAAAACTTGGCTTGAAGAAAGTAAAGCATACAGAAAAGGTACATTGAGGGATGGTTCTTTGCTTTACAGATGGATTTCCTACAGCATTTCTTAAATGCTGACAGCCCAGGGCAGACAAAAATATAACTCAGTATTTTAAAGTTGACTTAGAAATAACTTTTGAAAGAATATGTAGCATCAGGGCGCTAAGGTGGCTAGTCATTAAATGTCTGCCTTCAGCTCAGGTTAAGATCTCAGGGTTCTAGGATCAAGTCCCATATCAGACACCTTGCCCAGTGGCAAGCCTGCTTCTCCCTCTCCTATTTCCCCTGCTTCTGTTCTCTCTCCCACTGTGTCTCTCTCTGTCAAATAAATAAATAAATAACCTTAAAAAAAATGTGTAGCATAAAGGAAGGTACATCTTAGTCTTTTTGATGTACAGTTTGGCTTCATACCGAAAAGAAAGATAAAGTCTTATGTAAACCTTTTAACTCCATGAATGTATTTTGGAGGATAAATAAATTTAATAATAAATAATAGAATTATAAGTAACAGAATAATAAATTTAATCTATAAATAGAAGTCTATATAAACATGTGAACCAGAATATTCACTGATATATTTAAAATATTGTTATCTTGGAAGGACCCTAAAGGATCACGAAACATGAAGTTGATTAAAATTATAGCATTTACATACATATAGAATAATAGGCAGTTGTTAAAAACCAAGTAAAAGAGAAGTATTCAGTGATTTGGCAAAATGCTTGTGAGGTATTTTTAAATGACAGTGTCACTACATAATTATATTTATAAATAATAAATATGAGTAAACACTCAGATAAACATCACAGTGTTAATAGTGATATCTGATTGTGATTTTTGTCTTCATATTTGTACTTCCTATGTTTTAGGTGTTTTTTATAATGGACATGTATTTTATAGTTTTAAAAGGCTGCTTTAAAAAACAAAGTGTTATCCAGGTGTTCTTAATGCTTAGTGGTCAAGGACTTACCTTTACCTCTGGTAGAGGCTTCCCTTAGACTGGAAGACCTCAGAGGTGATCTGAGGTGATCTGACCACATGAACATCTTCACTCTAGTGATTTCCTGTTTGGGTTATAAGAGCTACTAAACTTAAACATTTGTAAACTAGACTGTACCTAGGACTAGTCCCAGTGGCTAATAAATACTGCTTATGGATAGTATGTCTATAGAATAGATTTCTCTGATGACATCTACACTCTTCAGATTTCTCATTCTCTTACTCTCACTAGATCTGATGATCTCTGGACGCCTTCCTTTCTCTCCCTGCCTATTAGTCTTCCAGGGTTTTTTGTTATGGCTCTTACCCTCCCTGGCTGACAAAATCAATTCTGTTTTCCCTTTTAGTTTTCTTAACTTCTCTCTTCTCATTGTCCTTTTCCTGTACCTGAGCTAAGTAATTACAATAAAAATCAATTTTCCTTTACTTTCCTGCATCAGTCTCCTGAATTAAACAATTTTTTTATACCCAGAAATATAAAAAGGACAAGGAACCCATTTTGGGGGTAAATGAACAGAAAGAAAAGGATGAGATTGGTACTGCCTGCCTAGTTTCCTGGACTTAGGGAAGAATTTCAGGTGACAAGGCCGACTTCTTGGAAAGTGGCTTATTTCTGATGTATTGCTAATGGCTCCTCTTTAACCAACTGTTCAGTTAGAGTCTGAGAAGTAGAATTGGTATCATGGTTTCAGGGTGATTGAAGTGGTTACAATGCCAGCTGCCCACAGCAGCCTTATTCTGAATCTACAGGTTTTACTTTTTATTGTATCTGTCCCAGGAAATCAAAAAATAGCTTCATAAGCTTATTTTCCCCCAAAGACTAGGCAGAGGGGAGAGAGGCTAATTGCTGTTAGTTAAACTGTTTATCTTAGGAAAACAGACTTAGTGAATCATAACATTGTTCCTACTAGATACTACTGAGCAGAATAAAGTTAGATTTTAGTCTATGATACCGAAAGTTTGTGATGCGTTGGGTACTAGAACATGGATATGATCTTAAGTTCTTGATTTTAAAAACCAAGTGGAGAAAAAAAAATCTGTAAAAAGACAACTTCCTATATAGACTGAAAAGATACTATTACATAACAAAAATTCAACTGAGTAAATTAAAGATCAAATTGGTTTTATTCAATGATTCATGAAATGGGCAGCATTCCCATCTAGCAAATAAAAAGGAGCTCCATCCAGAAAAGAAAAGATTTTTAAAGGCAGAGAGGAAATTATTGATAAAGAACACATTGTTTTAGGTTAAGGCCACCCTCCTATGGGGAACACAAAGGGTCTATTAGATTATCTCCTTGTGCTGCCCAGGAAATTCCAAGTTGGCTGGTTAAAAGTCACATTTCTGAGAGAAGCTGAAGTTACACTTAGGTTAGGTATTAAGTCTTGGTGGGTTTTAGTTAAGTGATTCCAGCTTGGGCCTGCTCTCTCCTTTTTAACAACACATATCCCTTTTTTATCTTTATTCCAAGAGTTAGTCACTAGCAGATCTTTAAGAAATACTTTCTAAATTCTAATGCAAAAATACTCATTCCTAGTTTAATCGAATAGTCCTCCTTCTCTTCTCTTGCATGTTAGAGAGAATACCTCCACAGTGTTGTCTGGGTGCCACCGTGGGTTGTTGGTTAAGAGTTTCAGTTGGGTTCTTACTGCTGGTTGGCATTCCTCTCCCTATCCCCAACCAATTCACTCATCTGCTTCCGAATCTTGCCTACAACACATTCCTTCCTCAGCTCATATAGCATAGCTCCCCACTTCTCAAGAAAAACAGAGGTCTCTTTCTTACTTTCACCTGTATCCATACTCGCATATTCTTCCTTTCTTCTGCTTTCCTAAGAGAAGCAGACCAGACCTCTACCTCTCCTCCAATCCTGCCTTCTTCAGGACATTTTCTTTATTTATTCTCAACTCTGTAATACCAACATATAAACAAGCATGGGTCTCTCCTATGTCTTAAAATAATCCTCTCTTTTCCCTCTTGCAACCTTAATTCTTTCTTTCATGCTCTGTTTCCCTCCTCTGCTGATTACACTTTTGGAAGAGTTGTCCCTGTTCATTGTGCCCATTCCATTACTGTTCACTAAAGAGATTCTTACTGACCACCCATAATCTGATTTCTACAGCTCTCTAATTACATTTCAATTGGAAGATTGTAGAAATTCAAAGAATAGTTTTCTATCCCTATCTTGCTTAAATTTCTTTAAGCTTAACCTCTGCTGTTCATTCCTTCCTTAAAATTTTCCTTTTGGCTTCTATGATATTGTTTTCCTCAATTTTTTCCTACCTAGGTGTTTTTCAGTTTTCTAGCTAATATATTTTTTTAAAGTTTTCTTTTCTTTACTAATAATCCCCCTCCCCTGCTTCCTCTCTGCCTTTTGTCCTGCTCAAATCCTTGATGCCTACTCTTCTTAAGAATCTGTCCTGCTTTTGGCAACTGCAAAGCTGGGGAGATCCTGGATGTCAGATCTCATTGTCCTCCCAGTCCTTCCACTCCTTCCCTAATCCCTCAATACAATGGTTTGGTTAAAAAAAAAAAAAAAAAGTCTTTTCACTTCACTTTGTCTCATCTTTTCCTATTTTTAACTTTGGCCCCCTAAATCTGTATCTCTAGCACAAACCTTTCTCCTGAACTCCATGTCAGTGTTTAGGGTTTATCTGGCACCAATAAACTGAACACATCAAAAACTGAACTCTTAGTCTTCCTTCTCCTGCCCCTGCCTCCCCAGATCTACTCTTGCCCTCTCTGATCTGGGTTATTTTGATGGTCTCCTGCATAGATTTCTTGTCTCTCCTTCCACCAGTCATTCCTCCAGACTTCCACAAATTTATCTGTCTAAAATGCGTATCTGGGGCACATGGGTGGCTCGGTTAAGCAGCTGCCTTCAGCTAAGGTCATGATCTTGAGGTCCTGGGATTGAGGCCCGCATTGGGTTCCCTGCTCATGCGGCAGCCTGCTTCTCCCTCTTCCTCTGCAGCCTTCCTCCCTGTGATCTTTCTCTCTGTATCTCTCTCAAATGAATAAATAAAAGAAATAAAATAAAATGCACATCTGATTATGTCATTTTCTTGCTTAAAATCCTTCAGTGGTATCCCATCTAATAAGCACCAGATTCCTTAACATGATGCTTCATTACTTGATTCTTGGCGTCCTTTCTAAAAACCTCTTTTTTATATAATTTTATTTATTTTTTCAGTAATTGCTGCACAGCATGGGGCTTGTGCTCATGACCCCGAAATCAAGAGTTGCACACTTTTCTGACTGAGCCAGTCAGGTGCCCCTCTAAAAGCCTCTTATATTTGTTTCCCATATGTCTCACATGTCTATTTCCCACACAAGTGCTATCTACCCTCCTAGTGTTTGTACACTCAACTCCTTTATTGAAATGTTTTCCATCTTGTTCTTGGTGAACTTCCTCTCATTTCTCAGGATTATCTCAGTGTTTCTTCTACCTCTGAAACCTCTGTCCCAGTGCAAATTTAAGGGCTCTTTCTTATGTACTCACATAACACGTTGGTATGCATTCATCATGTATTATGGCAAATGCTTTGTTTACTTATGGCTCTTCCCATACTAGACTCCGAACTCATTGAGGTGCCAGATAGATTCAGCTGGAATTACCTGAGCTATCATTGCTCAAATGAAAACCTCACCCTTGTGTATGTGTGTGTCTGTGTGTGTATAAAGCCACATGGAGATGTTTGAAAAAAATATGTACATATTGAGAAAAATATTTCAGATAATGATCATTCTCCATATAAAAGGGCCATAAATCAGTTCTGTTATTTTTACAAAAATGAATTCCATTTCATTCAGACCACAAAATAATGAAAATAGGTTTGTAAAATTTCTTACCATAAATTGATTTTAAATATGTTCACCCCAAAATTTATAGTATTTGAAAATAATTTGAAGACTTGGATATGTGGGTGCCAATTGAAAATTCAGTGCCAGTTGAAAAAAATGTCCTAACAAACACTAAATGAATGCTTCCTGAATCTTTCTTCACACATGGTCCTGAAGAAAGGTGCCAAATCAGCTCTTTTGAGAAGTTCTGGCAATTGGCAGGCTAGGAAAGGTGAATGAATACAAGTAAAGAGAAAACATCTAGAGCATGAATCTTACTGAAAAATTTCCTCAGAATTGATACCCGGAAGATGAATATGGCTCTCAAAATCCATCTTCTCTAAGGAAGTATTCAAACTTTAACCTCACTATAGGGAAATTTTTTAAGCTAGGTCATTTCCACCATGCAAAAAAAGGTTCCTGGCCCATCCACAAAGATCAGTAGATTCCTCTTACTTCTAATTCTTCAACTGTGCCTTAAAGGAGAAATGTTGTCATAGGTGTTTATATTAACCAGAAAGTATTAGTACATTTCACTGAATGCAGAGGCAATTAAGATCAAAGAAGTAAGTTTTAAATTATTTCTTTCTGAATAATGTTTGAAGCATATTATTAATGATCATGACACAAACTTTGTCCTTCGTATGGTCATCCTTAAAAATTCACCTTTTGATACAGTAGGGTCAACATAGAAAACCTGTTTCTTTTCTGTATCTTTGATAGTGTCCTTTTAACATACTAGATTTAAATTTAATGACTAAGAATTCTAGTGGTAGAATTTTTATAAAAATTATAAATTACTTATAAAACATGTCATACTTTTCTCATTTTAAATTTTTTCATACTTTTTAATATTTCTTCACATTTTATAGATAAACTCATTGGAGTTCATTGTACCAATGGAATTAACAGAACAGGATACCTTATATGTAGGTAAGAATGATAGAGGTGCTAAATTTTCAAGTCTGTCTTCTTGAGAAGAAAATTTTAAAGTTCAGCCTTACCTATATTGTAAAATTAAAATGATATTTTTAATTCAGGTACCTTATCGATGTTGAAGGCTGGGATCCAGATACAGCAATTCAAGGTATTTTTAGAAAGTTTAGCTAAAAGCAAGGACCAATGTTATGAAAATATCTAGTGCCATTTAAATGAATTAAAATATAGAAAATAATGATTTATTTCTTCTTTATTTAGTTATTGCCTTTCTGTTAATACCTTTTCAACTTAATACATTTTTAACTAGATTTTTCATATAGCCATTTATTTTTAAAAATGAAAAAAGAAAACACGAGAACATTAAAAATTAAGGTTGTGATGTTTTTATATAAAATAAAAATTTTTAGGATCTCATCACTGCTACCACAATAAATCATTTTATTATATAATCTATTAGTTGGTGAACAAAATCCAAGGATCTTGTCACAAAATTTACCTCATTAATTTTATTTGACCAACATTAATCCTTCATTGATTATTCTTAGCTTTTGGTGAGGCCCGTGGTCATCGAATAGATGGATGTGTGTACTTAAAGGATCTCAAAACTCGACCCATGAGAAGGTAAATTTTAAACTGGACTGTGAGTTGTATCGTATCCAAGGATCTTATTCCTTTAGTAGATTTCTTTCTTATCCTTTGTAGGTTTCTTAAATTAAAAACCTTTGTTATAATTCATACTGTTAAATATAAAAACCAAAAGAAAACTAATATATATATATCATTAGAACACTCTGCTGGCTGTAACTGATTTTTGTGTTAAATATATTCAGAAGTTTTAGGAAACTTTTAAAGAATGTTGATCACAGTTAATTAAAATCCACTATTGTTACCCTGTCAAAAAATTTAGACTGCGTCATCTCCTAAATTTAGCATCATAGGGCATGGATGAAATTATTTTGAACTGGAAAAGCTTTAAGTATACAGGTATTATCAGTCAGTCACCTTTACCATATCAGAGGCACATTGAGATGGCTCTCCTAAAATGGTAGTTTTTGATTTGACAATATAGTAGATATAGGTGGAATATGTTTTAAAAAGACAGATTCCTAGGGCTCCCCATATAAGCTGCTAATTTAGTAGGTTTGGTGTGATGTTTAGGGAGAGAAATGTCAGAAACTTGATTTTTAAATCTCCTCATAATTGGGAGCCAGTGTGCTAAATCATATAAATTGACTAAGTAATTCGTGGACTGCCAACCTGAGTAAACTGAAATATGTACCCTTTAGTAAGTAAATGATTTGACTTCCTTGACAGAACTTTTGATCATCCTCTATTATAATAGTTTGAGATTGCCTTTTAGAAATAGCAACTCAGGGACACCAGAGCCCAACTCTTAGTTTCAGCTGGATCGTGATCTCAGGGTCATGAGATAGAGCTTCATGTGGGGCTCGGTGCTGAGTGTGGAGTCTGCTGGTTTCTCTCTTCTTCTTCCTCTGCCCCTCCCTGCCTAATGTGCGCTCACACTCTCGCTCTCTCTCTCAAATAAATAAAGAAGGGACTCTTAGAAAAAATAGAAATAGCAGTTTATTTTAATAGTAATATGCAGTTGCTTCTTGAGATGTATACTGATTTGTGATACTAAGACTATGTATCGTCATAGAGGAGCATTTTTTCTTTGGCAAGAAATCCTGTGCCCACTTTATTTAAAAACTACATCAAGCAGAACACGTGGGTGGCAGTCGATAAGCATCTGACTTTTGATCTCAGCTCTGGGCTTGATCTTGGGGTCATGAGTTTAGGCCCCACATTGGGCAGAGTCTACTTAAAACAAACAAACAAAAAAAAACGTCAAGCAGGGACACCTGTGTGGCTCAGTTGGTTAAGCATCTGTCTTCGGCTCAGGTCATGATCTTGGGCTCCCAGGATCGAGTCCTGTATCAGGCTTCATGCTTAGTGGGGAGTCTGCTTTTCCCACTTCCTCTGCCTCTTCCACCCCAGCTCATGTTCTTTCTCTCTCTCTTTGTCTCAAATAAATAAAATCTTTTTTAAAAAAATACTGCATCAAGCAAGTTACTCAGACAAAAAAATTTAAGATGGGCCAGGATACAGCTTGCTTGTTTATTCACTTTGAGAGTGAAATTTAGTAATTCAATAAATGTTTATCAAATAATCTGATATATTCTAGGCACCATTCTAGATGCTGGTGATATAGCAGCTAACAGAACAGACTAAAATATAGAGCTTACATTCTAGTTGGAGGCAAACAATAAACAATTTAAATAAGTAAAATATGTAGCTTGTGATTCAGAATTAATTACTGTGGAAGACAGTAAACCTGGAAAGGGGAATAGAGGATGTTGAGATGATGGGGAAGGTTGAGATTTAGAAGGATCACCAAGGAAAGCCTCACTAAAACGGTGATGTGTGACTAAAGCCCTGAAGGAAGACAGAGAGCAATCCATGTGATTAGGTTTGACATTTGACCCTACCCAGCTTGGACCCTGTTGTCAGCCATCTTCAGCGTCCTTACCAGGAGCCTAGATTCATTCATTCTGTTGACTTTCCATTCTGCCAGTATGGTAATTCCCAATTTGGAGAATTTTCAACAGCTTCCCTTCCTGAGCTGATAAGTATCATAGTCAAACTATGTTAAGTTTAGCTATGAATTAAAATTATTTAACACTGATTTACTGCTGATGTTTGTTAAACTAGACAGATTAAAGAAAATTAACTGGAGAGAAAATGCAAAGGTAAGAAAATGGGCATTTAGAGCCTACTCATTAGAGAAATTTGGCAAGAAATGGAAAGAGGATGAAAATCAATAGGAAACTGTAGGATGTGTTTGCTCATTACTATGACCACACAACAAATGTGATACCCTAACTATTCCAGAATTTAAGTAATAATATCTGCTTTCTGCGCTTTTAAGTCCTTTGCAGATTATCTGCAAATACAAGGCTCAGCAACATTGCCATTTTAGAAAAACACCAACTGACCAGGACCTACTTCCCAGATCCTTGGCCCTTAAGATTTTAGGATAACATAAATTTAAGCCAGAGACTACTGGTTGCAATTAAAAAAAAAAAAAAAAAAAAAAAAAAAAAAACCAAGAGATGTGGAAACCTTGGTGGCTCAGTTGGTTAAGCAACTGCCTTCAACTCTGGTCATGATCCTGGAGTCCCAGGATCGAGTCCCACATCAGGCTCCCTGCTTGGTGGGGAGGCTGCTTCTCCCTCTGACCCTCTCCCCTCTCATGCATTCTGTCTCTCTTTCTCTAATTCTCTCTTAAATAAATAAAATCTTTTTTAAAAATTTCTTAAAAAAAAAAAAAAAGAAAGAAAGAAAACGAGATGTTAAGCAGTGCCCAGACTGAACCCATGCAAGAGAAAGTTACTTTTGGGAAGACTTTGTAAGCTCTAAAATTGAAATAAAGATCCAAAGTCCCTTCCTGTTTGTAGTCCATCCCTCTCCTTAACCCAGCACTGTAACTGCACATCTGTATCAGGAGAAAGCAGTGTGGATTAGAGAGAATTTTATTGGAGAGAATTTGCTGCCACCTTTACCTTTTTTCCTGAAAATTCTTTGATCTCATAATGCTTTGAAAAACTTTTGTCTTTCATATACCAAATAGGGAAAGTAGACATTATTTACTTATATCCTTGCTTTTAGAGACTAACTGAATTCAGAGTCTGAAAGTATAATTTCTTACGAAATTCCTGTGAATAAATTCAGACTCTGAAGATGTTTCTTATGAATGAAGATGAAAGCAAAATCTGAAAGTTTTCTGCTTCCCTTTGAGCTAATTGCTAATTCTTAAACAAAAAATTGTCCTTATGATTAGTCACTTATAAAAAGAAGATATTTCTACATTTAACTATCCAGAATTCAGCTGGCCCACAGAAAATTCTATATACTACCCTCTCAAAGGTTTGTATTTACTGAGAATTTTAGACTTGGAGAAAGTGTGAACTTTCTTCCAAAGTTTCAGTAAAGTTTTTATAGCCAACTAGATTACATCTAAATACCTCATTATTGTGGGTCTGAGTGCTCACTTGATGTATTTCTCATTAGGTTCACAAACACCTAATCACTATCTACTCTGCCCTTCAAAGATAAAGCTTTGAATACTTAAGAAACTCTTCACAGAGGGACCATGACTATGGGCTTGTTGCTCTTTCCTTGCCTTTTCCATTTGGGTCTTTGCTTCATTGTGAACCTGGCTTGGCCCTAAAGATTGTACATTCTATTAAGAGTCAGGAACGTTTCTTAAAGAGCCTGATAGTAAATACTGTAGGCTTGCAGGCCATGTCATCTATCACAGATCTGCCATGGTAGCCTTAAACAGCCATAGACAACATAAACAAATAGGCTGTGTTCCAGTAAAACCATATTTACAAAAACAAATTGCTTAGCTTCCTAATGTGTTCTAAACTGTTCCCATTTGCTGTGGGTTAATTTTATTTCTTCCTCAGTGCTGGAACAAAATACATCTGCACATTGCCTTGTCATAACATGAAGAATATGCTGTACTATTACTTTCTCCAGGTTACTATCCTGGTATGTGCCTGAACCTTCTAGATGTCTTAAATACCTGGCTCACATTATCTTTTTTTTTTTTTTTGAGTTGAGATTCATAAACATGAAGTTAACCAATTTAACATGAATGATTGCATGGCATTTAGTACTTTTAAAGTGTTTTGTGACCAACACCTTTATTGAATGAAAAACATCTTCATTACCCTAAAAGAAGACCCATATCCATAAAGTATCTGCTTACCATTAACCCCCTTCCCCAACTCCTGGCAGCTGCCATTCTGCGTTCTATGTCTATGAGTTTATCTCTTCTGGATAATTCATGTAAATGGAGTCATACAATAGACCTTTGGTATCTGACTTCTTTCACTTAGCACCATGTTTTTAAGATTCATCTATGTATAGCATTTTTTGGTATTTCATTTCCTTTTATGGCTGAGTAATGTTCCTTTGTATATATACTACAATCTGTTTATTCATCTGTTAGTTGACATTTGGGCTGTTTCTACCTTTAAAAATATATATGTTTTATTATTGTTAACATATAATGTATTATTTGTGTCAGAGGTACAGGTCTGTGATTCATCAGTCTTACACAATACATACCGCTTACCACAACATATACCTTCCCCAATGTCCATCACGCAGCCACCCAATCCCTCCCACCCCCCTCCACTCTAGCAACCCTCAGTTCATTTTCTGAGATTAAGAATCTCTTATGGTTTGTCTCTCTCTCTGGTTTCGTCTTGTTTCATTTTTTCCTCTCTTCCCCTGTGATCCTCTGCCTTGTTTCTCAAATTCCATATATCAGTGAGATCATATGATAATTGTCTTTCTCTGATTGATTTATTTCATTTAGCATTAATATCCTCTAGTTCCATCCACATCGTTGCAAATGCCAAGATTTCAGTTTTTTGATGGCTGCATAATGTTCTGTTGTATATATATGCTATATCTTATGTATCCATTCATCTTTCTGTGGACATCTGGGCTCTTTCCATAGTTTGGCTGTTGTGGATGTGGCTACTTATAAACATTGGGGTGCAGGTGCCCCTTCAGATCACTACATTTGTATCTTTGGGGTAAATACCAGTAGTGCAATTGCTGGGTTGTAGTGTGGCTCTATTTTGAATTTTTTGAGGAGCCTCCATACTGTCTTCTATAGTGGCTGCACCAGCTTGCATTCCTGCCAATAGTGCAGGAGGGTTCCCCTTTCTCCACATCCTTGCCAATACCTGTCATTTCCTGACTTGTTAATTTTAGCTCCACCTTTTTTTAAACCTCACTTTTTATTTATTTTTTTTGTGATAATTATTTTTTAATTCAATTAATTAACATATAATGTATTATTAGTTTTAGAGGTAGAGGTCATTGATTCATCAGTCTTATATAATACCCAGTGCTCATTACATCACGTGTGCTCCTAAATGTCCATCACTTAGTTTACCCATCCCTCCACCCCCATTTCTGCCTTTTTGCTATTGTGAATAGTGTTGCTGTGAATATGTGTGTATTTATTTGAGTAGCTGTCTTCAATTTTGGATTAATGAGTATGAGAGAACAGTGATTCTCAAATATGGCTATTTGGGGTTACTTGGGGGCTTGTTAAGTGTAGACTTCTTTGGCTCACCTATACCTAGTGAATCAGACTGTCTGAAGAGGGGCCTAGGAATTTTTTATGTGTTTTTTTTTAATGCATTCAGAATGATTTCTGTTGCTAATAGATCACATTTGGGAATCACTGTAATAACAGGTTTCAGAATTGAAATTGATAGGACAAACTGCTGAGCTGAAACCAATATGATGAGATTTATGGAGAAAGAAGTATAATCCTACAATTGTTGATTTTTTTTAAAAAATTGCACTGACAAGATGTGGAAGCCTTAGTAGTTCAGACGAAAATAGCAGGAATTTTACTTGATGTAGTATGATGCAGCTGATTAAAAAACTAATGTACTTTAAAGGTCAGCATTTAAAGTTTCAGATCGCAGTCAAAGGAGTTAATAATTTTACTATACATATGGTTTTGCCACGTTTCAAGTATTGAGTTCAGTTATGTGTTTCACATTTTAAATCACTGAGAAACCAAGAAGAGCGATAACTGAGTCCCAGCTCTCCTTTAACATAGCAATGGGGCAGTTAAATTCTCTCAGAAAGGGGAGATGGAGAGGAGAAGGGAGTTGAGTGAAATTGGAAGGGGAGGTGAACCATGAGAGACTATGGACTCTGAAAAACGATCTGAGGGTTTTGAAGGGGCAGGGGGTGGGAGGTTGGGGGAACCAGGTGGTGGGTATTGGAGAGGGCATGGATTGCATGGAGCACTGGGTGTGGTGCAAAAACAATGAGTACTGTTATGCTAAAAATAAAAAAAATTTAAAAATTTTTTTAAAAAAGAAATTAGTAATAGATTTTTCAGGTGCCCTTTGGCTCCCAAGTGCAATGAACGAAATTTTCATTGACCCTTATTATTGCTTTTATAGAAATGAATTCCCAGCATGTAGGAAGGGAGTATGGGAAATTTTAAATGGGACATAAATATGTTAGGTGTTTATTTTTGAAGCATACAAGTAGAGATGTAACTTCAGAGCCTAAAGTTAGAGCCAAGGGCAGCAAGACTTTAACAATTTATAAAATTTAATATTTATATAATATTTTAATATATAACTATATTGAGGAATACTTTTATATTATAATTTTAATATTTATATTTTAATTTTATATTTATAAATTTTGTTTTGTTTTTATATCAATTTTATATTTGTTTAATTTTATATTACAATTTTAATATATAACTTTATTGAGGAATACTTTTCAAATACTTGTATATATTTAAAGTATACAACATTGTGATTTTATATATGTATATATTCTAGAATGATTACTAAGATTAAAATAATTAACATATTTAGCACCTTGCTTAACTCTTTTTTTGGGGTAAGAATGCTTAAGATCTCAACATCTTTGAAGTTTACAGTACCATATTATTAACTCTATTCACCATGCTGTACATTAAATCCTGGGAACTTATGCTGCTTAAAATTGACAATTTGTACCCTTTGAACTGTGTTTCCCCTGTTCCCCCTGCCACTATCCCTACTGGCAACCACAATTCTATTCTTTGAAATGAGCTGGGGTTTTTTTAGATTCTGCAGAAAGTATTTGTTGTTCTCTGCTTGGCTTATTTCACTTGGCATAATGCCCTTCAGATTCATCCATGTTGCAAATAGCAAGATTTCCTTCTTCCTTGTGGCCGAGTAATACTCTGTGTGTGTGTGTGTGTGTGTGTGTGTGTGTGTGTGGTGTTTGCCACCTTTTTTTTATATTCAGACATTGAAAGACTTTTAGGTTGTTTTCATATCTTGGATATTGTGAATAATGCTGCAGTGAACATGGGAGTGCAGAGATCTCTTCAAAATGATGATCTCAATTCCTTTGGGTAAATACCCAAGGAGTAGGATTGCTGGATTATATGGTAGTTCTATTTTTAATTCGTCCAGGAACCAACATACTGTTTTCTATAATGGTTGTACCAATTTACGTTCCCATTACAGTGCACAAACAACTACACTGATAAGATTTGCAGGGCTTCTCCAGCTTTCCTTTACCTCTGTGGGGTGAAATCCCTCCAAGGGGATCCCTCCTGGCACTGAGCTGCTCTGAACTGGGGTCAGGGGTGATTCAGGTATAATGCTTGGTTTTCTGAGCTCCACAAGGTTTCTTCCACTTCCTCATTGTGGTCCAGAGCTTTCTCAGCCTGTTTTTATCAGTTTGTAGGTTGTTATTGCTTTGTTGTTTGGGAGAGAGATGAATATTGGCAGCTCCTATTCCTCCATCTTGCTCATGTAATACCTCTATACAATATTAACTTTAAGGATGAAAGACTGTTTACAGCTTAGATGTTTATATGTTAGAATTTTTATGTGTGTTATTATAAAGGGATTTTCGTGTAAAATTGGACATAGTAGTCACCATACTTGGTACTTACTTTTGCCAAGTATTTATATTTAAGAATTTATAAGAGGGACACCTAGGTGGCTTAGTCGGTTTCAGCTCAGGTCATAATTTCAGGGTTGTGGAATCAAGCCCCACTTCAGGCTCTACACTGGGCATGGAGCCTGCCTAAGATCCTCTACCTCACTCTTTGCCCCTCCCCCCATTTTCTCTCCCTCTCAACATAAATAAATAAATAAATAAATAATTTATTAGTTTAATTGTGCTTCTAATTATTGAAAAATAAAAGTAGGGGTGCCTGGATGGCTCAGTTAGCCAAGCATCTGCCTTCGGCTCAGGTCATGATCCCAGGATCCAGGGATCAAGTCCTACATTGGGCTCCCTGCTCACTGGGAAGTCTGCTTCTCCTTCTGCCTCTCCCCCGCTTGTGTGCTTTTCCTCTCTCTGTCAAATAAATAAATATTTTAAAATAAAACAAAAGACTATTAAAAGACAGGAATTTTTTATTGTCCAGTTCATAAAGTAGGAGAGTTCTTAGACCCAAGATTTCAGAGCAGGAAAAAAAATGATAGCACTAGACCTTCTGCTTTCAACCATGACAGAGTAACAGGAACCAGATTTACTCTCCCACCTAACTAACAAACAACTAAACAACTTAAAAAGAGAAAATATATGAAAGATAATTTTCAAGAAATTGGATAGCAGGGATAAAGGACAATTATCTCTGAGAAATG
This sequence comes from Mustela erminea, assembly GCF_009829155.1. Lineage (NCBI taxonomy): Eukaryota > Metazoa > Chordata > Mammalia > Carnivora > Mustelidae > Mustela > Mustela erminea. Next base: position 60,412,577 of record NC_045627.1, on the reverse strand, counting down.
GTGAACCATGGACATTAATGACCCAGGATTGCTCCAGTTTACTGCCTTAGAGTTTCCAGGCCATGGCACAGGAAAGGTGGAGTCATGCAGAGCCAGATGGATACCCTAAGTTAAGGAGAAAGAATGATCAGAGAGACCGACACAGCTAGTGCTGGAAAGGAGAGAGCTGCACAGAGAGAGAAGTCTCTAGATCAGTAGAGAGGCACCCTGCATATAAGGAAACTATAACTACTAGAAGATTAGAGGGAATGTTTTTCACACAGAGCCAGACTGGAAAACGGACTAGTTGATGGGATACTGGGTAGTACTTAGAAGGGTCTTGTTTCACTGGTGGGGAATAGTTAGCCCTGGACTGAGCACTACTCTTAGTTTACCTAATAATTCTTAAAAGCAACATGTAAGAGGATCAAATTATTTCCAAGCAACTTAACTGCCTCCTAAAACAAATCTCAAGAATATTTAAGTCAATACCAAAATACGCAGCACAATGAATTTGGGCTTTTTCCCCCTAATTTTTCTCAGTTTCTGTTCTGAAAATGTGGGAGGTTGCACAGTATAATGAAAAAAATATTAGATTGAGGGGCGCCTGGTTGGCTCAGTGGGTTAAGCTTCTGCCTTCAGCTCAGGTCATGATCTCAGCGTCCTGGGATCGAGCCCTGCGTTGGGCTCTCTGCTCAGCGGGGAGCATGCTTCCCCCTCTCTCTCTGCCTGCCTCTCTGCCTACTTGTGATCTCTGTCAAAAAAATAAAATCTTAGGGGCACCTGGGTGGCTCAGCTGGTTAAGTGGCTGCCTTTGGCTTGGGTCATGATTCCAGGGTCCTGGGATCGAGCCCTGTATCGGGCTCCCTGCTCAGCAGAGAGCCTGCTTCTCTCTCTCCCCCTCTCCCTGCTGCTCTGCTTACTTGTGCTCTCTCTCTAGCTCTCTGTCAAATAAATAAATAAAATGTTTTAAAAATAAAATAAAATAGGGGCGCCTGGGTGGCTCAGTGGGTTAAGCCGCTGCCTTCGGCTCAGGTCATGATCTCAGGGTCCTGGGATCGAGGCCCGCATCGGGCTCTCTGCTCAGCAGGGAGCCTGCTTCCCTCTCTCTCTCTCTCTGCCTGCCTCTCCGTCTACTTGTGATTTGTCTGTCAAATAAATAAATAAAATCTTTTAAAAAAAATAAATAAAATAGAATAAAATAAGATCTTAGGAAAAAAGCTGAAAAATATTCCATTGTGTGTATTTACTATATTTTCTTTGTCTATTAACTTGTTGATGGACATTTTTAGGTTGTTTCCGTATCTGATCTATTGGGAATAATGCTTCAGTAGACATAGGAGCGTAGGTACCTCTTCCAGATCCTGATTTCAATACCCAGGTGCCCCTACTTACTTGAAATTCTTAACACACGTTTGAGCACACATTTTGTGAAGTATTGCATATGTTAATTGGCTTAATTATAACAATTATTTCACAATGTATATGTATATCAAAACATCAAAATGTATACCTTAAATATACAGAATTTTTTAAAATACCTAGAAGCATTCCATTGATTTCTACACCTTGTACAAACTACCATTCCATTCTCTTGATACATTATCCAGTTTTTTAAAAACACTTGTCCAGGATCACTGCCTCCATTTCTTTACCACCTTATTCTCTGCTTAAATGTATCCAGTTTGTTTTCACCACTTAATTAAAATTTCCTTGTCAGAGGTCAGCAACAACCTAGTCACATCCTATAGTTTTTCTTTGCAATATCTGGCATCATTAACCACGCTCTACATATACTTTAAATTTTTTTAAAAGATTTTATTTATTTATTTGACAGACAGATCACAAGTAGGCAGAGAGGCAGGCAGAGAGAGAGGGGGAAAAGCAGGCTCCCCGCTGAGCAGAGACCCCCCCCCATGTGGGACTCGATTTTAGGACCCTGGGATCATGACCAGAGCCGAAGGCAGTGGCTTAACCCACTGAGTCACTCAGGCGCCCCATACTTTAAATTTCTTATTTTGCTCACAGTACTATCCAGGTTTGCCTTCTAATATTCTCATAGCTCCATTCACCTTAGTTGTCTCCTCTTCGTCCTTCCTGTTGTAGACGTTTGATAAGACTGTCTTTGGCTTTTATTCCTGTAATCCCATTTTCTTGTCACTTCAGCTCTTATTTTTACCGTATGACCCCCAAATCTTTCTCACAACTGAACTTCATACAAAATCTCACACTTATGTAGGGAACATTTTCTTTTCAAATTATAGGTGTTTGGGCAAGTTTATATAATAGCTCATGAAAAGAATGACTTTTGTATTTGTTTTTTAAAGACCACATCTGTTTTATAATGCACTAAAGCATTATCATCTCTCAGGGTTCAGAGGCTAAATAAAATTTAACCAAAAATTGAATTAGGCCTGTGAGCTAGGGATTTCCTTTTTAGTACTTATTCAAGTATCCTGGGAGGAAGACTTACTGGATATTCATTTCTTACTTTTTACAGGAGCTATTCAATTAAATTTTCTCTCGTGTTTTTCTTCCATTTGAAGCCTTTTCCATGTGCTTTATAGCCTTTACCTGAGGAAATGTTATTCCCAATAGATAGTATATGTACCAGAACAACAGTGGTATCCTTTTTACTAGAATTTAGAAAAATAATTTTTGAACTCAATATTAATATTAATATTTTCCCAAGGTATAGTGATGGTCATTTATAGACACTGAGATATAATTCTTCCTGCCTTCTTCTCTGCCCTCTATCCCTGAAAAGATTGCCTTTATAGCATGTTCAAATAGTCATTTTTCTACTTTTTAAAACTAAACAACATTATAACAGTATAAAAATCTTAAGTGTCCTTTAGCATAAATTCAGTGAGGCCTTTCTAGAGAATACCTTCCACTTAATTTTATCTTCTCCAATAAAAATACAGTATTTATTTAGCATCTCTGGTATACTGCTCAGGAATTCTGTTAAGCATTTCTGTATGCCAGGCATAGTGCTAAACAGCTGTAGAGGCTGGGAAGAGGCCTTGCCCTCAAGGAGACAGGTGAGTAAAGCCAGCAGATATAACAGAGTGTTAAGTGTTATGATACAGAACACACTACTCATCCTTTTCCATTCCATAAGTATTTATGGAGTACCTACTGTGTTACGGCACTCTGCTTGACTGAGAATTCAGCAGTGAATAAGACAGACTAGGTCCCTTTCCTCATGAAGATTTTAAGTCTCTGTGCAGTCTCACAAGGCCATATATGAGGGAATTTTACACTGATATTTTCTCTCCTTGGAATGGTCTGTCTTTGCATAACTGATTTCTTTGTTCAAATGTTATCACCTCAGAGAGTCAGCCTTTCCTGTCTTAATATTGTCCCCCTCTCCCAGTTACTATTATACTACCTTGGAGTTCCTACAAAGTGCCTATGACTAACAGAAATTATATAATTTATGTACTTGTTTATGATCTGCCTCTCCTTTGAGCAGGGACTTGCCTGATTTGATCATTACCATTATCTTTAAGTGTTTGAATGGTGCCTGGTGCATTTTGGGCACCTAACAAGTATTTGCTGCATGGAAGAGTCAATGATTGGATGTATGATACTGGGGAAAGGCATTAACAAGGTAATTTCAGATAGTGGAAGTGGGTAGTCAGAGGAAGTATACGGAAGAGGAGAGTTAGGGAGGTCTGGTGTCTAACATTATTCCCACTCTCCCTTTACCTCACCTTCCTCATGAGTGCCTATGCCTAAAGCCCTTAATTTTTATCATTTCTTGGCCACAGGAGATACTGTTTACATCCTCAAAGTTGGAAATCCGAACATCCTAAAATTTTGCTTGACTGATGACCTCTCCCTTATGGTTCTTAAGTTTTATTCTTTTCACTAAGGCAAAATGGCAAAATATCCACAGATTTTTCTGTGATGCAAGTGGTGTGCAGTTGTGCTTTTTTTCTTCATTGTTTTTTGCTCAGCTTATGTGTTTAAAAGCATATGATCTTATTTTTGATAGAATTTTTAAAAATTTATTGATATTTTTCCTCTAGTAATCTTGGAATGGATGTCTGGGATTCTGATGAAGATGCAAATCTCCCATCTAATTCTATGGAAGAATCTGGAGATTGGTCCCCAAATGAAGACTTCCATGGGTAAAAGCAACATAATTGTAGATGAATATTTTATGATAGTTTAGATACATATTAATGATGATAGAGTAGGGGAGAAAATCCATGGGATTGGGCATCAGGAAGTCTGCATTCAAATCTTGATTCTGCCACTTTTAAATTGTAGGTAATATAGAGCCAATGACATAACGTTTTCAGGCCAGTGTTGTTTAATGTATAACATAAAGCATTGGACAAGATCAGTTAGCCTTTCTTAAGTTGTATTTTAAGGACATATGAAACTAGTATTTTATGAGGTTTTATTAGTTTTACAGGAATAAAAAGTGTTAAGTCAAATAAATTTTGGAAATGCAAGCTGATGTCACCATGAACACTAGCTTATTTGAAGCCCTTCAAATTTCTGAAGTAGAGAAATTTATTAAATTTTGTTGAACCCAGCATTTCCATAACTTACTCAAGCACAAAACTGCTTTCCCCCCTGACAGAACTAGCATTAACATGATATGGAAGACTAATGTTCTCCAAGCTATTTGGCAAATATTGAATTAGGTAATCTCTGTGATCCCTTCAAAATTTAAAATGCTATGATTCTAAGTAATAATTTATATTTATTCTACCAATATATCAGGAAGTGGATTAAGGTTATCAAATGTTACTAGAATTTCCTCTGACTTACATATATATATAGATATATATGTATATCTTCTATTTACATATATATATTTATAAATTGATAGGAGAGAATTTAAATTTTCTTACAACAATTTTTTCTCTATCTTTCCAAAAAATGACACTCTTCTCTTGGCATTTTTTTTTTTATAATCACAGGATACACAATACTATTTTAAATCAAGAGGAATATTTGGCACTTGAATTTTTTTTTTTTTAAATTTTATTTATTTATTTGACAGAGAGAGAGCAAGAGAGGTCACAAGTGGGCAGAGAGGCAGGCAGAGAGAGAAATGGAAGCAGGCTCCCTGCTGAGAAGAGCGCATGATGCGTGGCTGGATCCCAGGACCCTGAGACCATGACCTGAGCTGAAGGCAGGGGCTTAACCCACTGAGCCACCCAGGCGCCCCTTGGCACTTGAATTTTTAAACTGAAATATGTAGCAAGAAATTGAGATGATCTACTGTGAACTGATTTAATACAAGCTGGACTAGACAGTAGTCTTCCGTTCTCCTCCTTTTTCTCAGCTTCAGATCTCACCCCAAAACATGAAGCATTTTGCCACCTGAGTGGTACAACTATTTCTCTCTGCCCTACCTGCCTAGAAGGAGTCCTGACTTGAGCAGGGCCAGGTACTGGGGTAGGCGTTAGTTAACATCACAGGATGTGCATGAGCCATGTGAAGAGCTGTACAGAGCTCTTCTGTTTACCCTGGCAGGGCCTGTCTGCTCTGACACAGGCTCTTCCTGCACATAATGTCTGTATCCCCATTCCAAGGAAGCATTTGTTTATCTTCAGTGAATAAAATCCTTGTGAAAGTCTCAGAATTTGGTGCCAGTAATTTTGTTTTTAGACACTGAAGTGTTTCGTTGTTAATCTTTGTTTAGGTTGTGTTTTGTTTTTATGAAACTTTCCTTTTCTTGTTGCTAGGAAACAAAGTTGTAACTTTTTAGTCAATTATAGTATCTCATCCTGGGTTTTTAATACTTATTTCTATTTTAAATGCTATCTGTTCCTCTTCTTGACCCTTTCAAATTGTTGTGTTTTCTATGTTATGGAAGTTTGGCAGTTCCTTATGAAACTAAAATTGAATTTAGCATACAACCCAGCATTTGCACCCTTGAGCATTTATCCCAGAGAACTGAAAACTTGTTCACACAGAAATGACATGAATGCTCATAGCAGCTTATTTATAAAACTAAAAAACTGGAAATAGTCAAAATGTATTAATTATACCAAATTATTTTATACTATAAGCTCCATTAGTAGTTCTTAGGAGTAATTATATAAAAATTAATATATGTTTTCTTACTTCTTCCCACATGAAGTCGGTACAATAATCTAGTGTGTCATCGGCCATATTTGTAAGATTACTTCTTTAACCCATCAGATAGATTATGATAAAATTGAGCTGGTTATGACATTTCTCTAAATGAAAAAATGTTGTGAAATGTGTTGTGGTCTAGTTTTTAGGGGAAAAAATTACTGTTTAACACCAACACACTTTTGTTTGGAAATCTACAAGTTAGTAGTTACAGGAGAGAGTTTGGGGCTCATAAGCACAAACAAAGGAGAAAAATGAAAATGTGGCACAATTCAGTTTGGAGGACATCACAAAAATTTATGTCCTTTGAGCTGAACAAAGGGAGGTTTTGCTAGTGGCATAGATTTATCCTTTATTATTCAAATACTTAGTATTTATAGCCTGTTTTCCCCCCAGCAGGACTGGGAAAAGGTCAAGGCTTCTTAATGACCAGCACCCTCGAAATGATGTACAGATAAAGGATTATGATTATGTCAACAATGGATGTTTCCAGAGGCATGGGGATTTGTATAAACACAGGTGTAGTGACAGCATGCCAGAAGAAAGACATCTGAGAAATTGGGATTTGGGTAACAAAGGACCAGGACCAAGATGTTCATTCTTTGCTAATCACCAGTGTTATGATGTCTCTCAAGAGGAAACAGATTTCAATAACAAGATACATGGAACCAGACCGAGACCATTTTGTGATCCCCAGCCTCACAGTGACTACAATGAACCAGATGCTGGAGATGATTTTGATTTTGTTAGCAAAGTTGATGGACAAAAGAGACATTCCATTCAGAATCATCAGGCCTATAGCAACTGTTGGGAAAAATTTCCAACAAAAGATTATGGTTTTATCAACAGAAGCTGGGGACAAAAACGACGGCCTTTCTATAACCACCATGAGTACCCACTTCATGATGATTTTCAGGACCAATTACTTGTACAGAGTTCTCATTTTCTCAACAGGGGTGGTGGTTTTCAAAGGAAAAAACCCTTCTGCCAGAACTATTTTCATGATGAAATGAATTTGGAAGATTTAGAATATACCGATGTCATATCAGAGCACACACGAGGATCTCTACATGACCATTCCAACAATGATTTCTCAGAGAAAATGTCATTGAAAAAATATGTTAATAGAGGTCATGGACAAAGACTACCACCTTTTCCAAAGTTTAAAATGCAAAGGCATTTAAGAAATTTTTATTTCAACGTTGAAACAAAACCATGGCATATATCTTCCTGTAACCACCCACGTAATGATCCACAAGAACAGGTTCTTTTGGAAGATTTGGATTTTGAACAGGAAACATCCTCACAAAGACCATGGTCTTTTCGGGACTCCCCACTTCCTGATAACATAAATCCTGACTGGCATTTAGATAAGTGAGTCATTTTGTTTTGCACAGTCAGAAATGGTACTTGACTCCAACAAAACACTCAGACTTCTTTCAGATTAGGTATTTTTATAAAAGTGGTATAAATTATCACCCAAAGCTGAAATTCAGATTTATTCTTATATAGATTGAGTTTGTGATGAAGGTTTATTTCTGATGCTGTGAATTATAAATTTACCTTTATTTCCTACAATTGCAGTAAATATACAAATTAGATTTAAATGGTTTAGCTTTTCACTGTAAGCTAGTAGTAAAAAATAAAACAGAAAACAAGAAACAGATTTCTCAGAGAAATACTGTGGCTTTTAGATAAGGATTTTAAAAAATATAGTCAATCCTTGAACAAGAAGGTTTAAACTGTGCGGGTTCACTTATATGTGGATGTTTTACAGTATAGTACTGTAAATGTATTTTCTTGTAAGATTTTTGAATAACATTTTCTTCTCTCTAGCTTATTGTAAGAATACGGTACATAACACATGTAGCATAGGACCACATGTTAGTCAACTGTTTATGTTACCAGTAAGGCTTCTGGTAAACAGCAGGCTGTTTGTAGTTAAGTTTAGGGGAGTCAGAAGTTACATGTGCATTTTTGACTACACAGGGATCAGCACCCCTAACTTCCAGTTGTTCAGGGATCAACTGAATTCCTTCTAGTTGTCCTACAAATTATTTTTTCTTTCATTTTAATTCCAGTATGGTTAACATACAATGTTAAATTAGTTTCAGGTATACAATAAAGTGCTTCAGCAATTCTGTATATTACTCAGTGCTTATCAAGATAAGTTTAGTTTTTTTAATCCCCATCACCGATTTCACGCTGCCCCCCACCCACCGCCTTTCTGGTAACCATCTCTTTGGTCTGTTTTTTGGTTTGTCTTTGTTTGTTTGCTACAGATTACTTTTTTTTTTTTTAAGATTTTGTTTATTTATTAGACAGAGATCACAAGTAGGCGGAGAGGCAGGCAGAGAGAGAGGAGGAAGCAGGCTCCCTGCTGAGCAGAGAGCCTGATGCCGGGCTTGATCCCAGGACCCAGGATCATGACCTGTGCTGAAGGCAGAGGCTTTAACCCACTGAGCCACCCAGTAAAAAAAAAATTACTTTTTAATACACACACGCCAGTAGTCCTCTCTCTGCCATGCAGTAATCACCTCTCGGTGCTGTTAGTTGGGAGTGTCTTCCGGAGAGCAGGGACTGCAGTGAAACTGAAGCGCAAGGCAGGAAGAGAGGAGGCCTGCCTTCTGAAAGGGAAAGAACGTGATAAGAAAGGATAGGAAAAGGGATAGAAATAAAAAGACAATCCAGGAAAAGAGAGCACTGTGCTGGGATAGAGAATAAGACCATAGAAGAGGGGAAGGTTTGAGAAAGGAGATGAAGAGTGGAGTCACTATGTGCCTTCCCTTTCAATTCAGAATGTTTCCTCCAGTTGTACATTATTCTACACGTACCTGGAGAGAGGTGAATTTTACCTGTGGGCTATGGGCTGTCCTGGTTTTATCCAGAAACTTCTTTTTTTTCTCTCCTACCTTTCCTACCAGCATCTTCCCTGCCTTCCTCACTTTCTTTACGTCGCAGGGCCTAGGTGGTCAGAGGCAAATACTGATTTAGTCGCAAAACCATCCTTTTCAATCCTATCCCTGATTGCTACCAGTGACATGTAAGCATGTTAGAAAACAAGCATTTCGTGAATCCACACGTATGCAGGGTTTATACCACCTTGGCAGATCCTGGCCACTGCCTTTAAAGTGACTGTCACTTCTCCCTTGTGGTTTGGGGATTCTAAAACCAATCGGTTCATCTTCACCTGGATTACCAGTGGCTACTAGTTGATACTAGTTAAGCTAGAACTTTGTTTCATTTCCTTTGTAATAACTTCACTCTATTCCATGATTATTGTCTTCTGTTGGACAGGGTAAAAGACAAGATTGGTCAATAGAAATCTCACTCCAGGGTGCCTGGGTGGCTCAGTGGGTTAAAGCCTCTGCCTTCGGCTCTGGTCATGATCCAGCCCGGTGGCGTTGGGCTTTCTGCTCAGCAGGGAGCCTGCTTCCCTTCTTCTCTCTCTGCCTACTTGTGATCTCTGTCTCTCTGTCAAATAAATAAATAAAATCTTAAAAAAAAAAAGAAATCTCTCACTCCTCTTAGGACGGCTTCTCTGTTACTGATGATGCTCTGGATTAGGAGGATTACAGTATTCAATAGAGGACGTGTTTGACTTTCTTTTTCTTGTTCTTGTCACTCAGTACCAGATTTGGGGTCAGGATTATAAGCATCCTATGTGAAAGAATAGAAGTTTCAGTATAAAAAGATATTCCATACTGATTTATATTAAACTACTCAACAGAAATCAGATTGGAGTTTTTGTTTTAAATCACCTAGCTTTTCTTAATTTACTAACTTCTTTAGCCATTGACAGGATGAATTTGGCTCAAAGGTATTCTGACCAAATGGAGAGACCTAAAGGAAAAATTGAGATAGACCAAAAGAGACCTTGGTTTGAGGGGGAGAAGGGCAGATGACAGCCAAGACAGGATTTCACCTGACTCTTCCTTTCCACTTACCCATTACTGACAGGCCCAAGTATAACAGCATATTAACAACTTGGAGAAGGGACTATTGTAGGAAAAGAAATAAGAATTCTTTTTTTTTTTTTAAAGATTTTATTTATTTATTTGACAGAGAGAGATCACAAGTAGGCAGAGAGGCAGGCAGAGAGAGAGAGAGAGGAGGAAGCAGGCTCCCTGCCAAGCAGAGAGCCCGATGCGGGACTCGATCCCAGGACCCCGAGATCATGACCTGAGCCGAAGGCAGCGGCTTAACCCACTGAGCCACCCAGGCGCCCTAGAAATAAGAATTCTTTACAAACACTATCAAATATTTACATTAAAAATACACTGGAATTATCCCACAAATGTATATTTTAGTAGAGGTTAATTGAAAGATTTGAAATTTTAAATTGTAGACCTGAAACATACATGAAAAGCAAAACTTACAATTTAAAACAGGTGAGTCATTAGCCTTCAGCTTCTCAGTGTCAAAGAAATATTCTAAAAAAGACTGTCTATGAGCTACATAACCCACTGATTTGCTGCTATACTGAAATGATTCTGCTAATCTAACTTCATAATATAAAAAGGAACAGGCAAATATAGCTGCTATGGTCCTTAATTCTCTCTGCAGGGTAAAGAGGGCCCTACCTCCTTTCATGGGAGATGCATTCTTACTTTTACCATGTTGCATCCTGCAGGGATTCTCCTCCCCGCTTCACCATTTGACTCTTGGTGAAAGGGTATACTCACTTCTTCTAGCACAATGCCCCCCATAAAGTCTGAATCCTGTTCTGTGATGATAATTAACCGCTTGCTTCTGCGACACTGGCAAAATGATGACAAGTGTTGAATGTTCTGTAATGGGCACATGGGTGCCCATTTTCCTATTTTTGTTTATGTTTGAAAACTCTAATAATAAAAAATTAAAAATAATTGTTTCTGTTACATTATTAGACTGGTGTATCCAGAAGATAACCGAAGAATACATTCTTCACATGGATTTAACGGCAGGAGACAGAACAGACTGACAGCATGTTCTTCACAGGAACTCCCATCTTCATGTGTATTCCAAGAAGATGGTTCAGTTGACTATTGTGGAGGCAGAAATACAAGAGATATGGAACAGCACAAAAGGTCATATTTTTAAGCTACTGATTATAATTAGAGTATGCCTGTCAATTGCAGAGCTGGAGAGGGAGCATTATGACTTACCATTAGAAAAAACTGCAATTGGTGCTGACTATTTCACTTTAACAACTGCCCACCACTTATCTGTATTTGTCCCCTTTGCATTATTACTGGGCCAGAAATCATTTCATAATAAAATAAGTTGTATGTCAAAAGGTAACCTATGTTACTACAAAATTAGCCATCTATATCTTTCAAATTTTTTGTAAGAGTACTTATAAATATAAAGAAACTATAATGTAGAATATATATAATTACTGCTTTTTCAGAACTGGAAATTTGATTTATTGAGGCTCTGTTTTTAGTTATATATGCTTATGAATTGCATTTCTGGTTGCAAACTTTATAAAAATTAATTTCTTTGTGATTTTTTTATTCCTTTTATGAGTAGTTATTGTGGGCATACAGCAAGAGATTATAGTTTCCACCTAGCTGATTAAGCTACAAAATTATAGAGTTCAAAAACCCATCAGAACTAAATTTTTAAGTCAATAACTCTCTTATCACTGGTAGTGACAGGAGAAGGAAAAATCCATTGTAGACAGGAATAAGGAACCACCTGAGCTTTATAGAATTTTTAAAGTTTCCACGTAGGCTTGCATTATGGATCACTTACCAGTTTTCCCTTGGGTTTCTACCAAAAGCACAAGGGTAGTACACTGGCAGAAGAGCAGGGAGAAATCCCTCTGAGGCACACCAGGTCTTCACTGAGTGCTAGGCACTGGCTCCCCAAAGGCAGACAGAAATCTCCTGAGGCACAGAAAACTGACTGAAAAAGAAACCCTTGAGGAATGTTGTGGAAGAGTAAGAGGAAGCTTTGAAAATTGCCCTTGAGCTGGCCACTAGAACAGGCTGCCAAGTGACGTATGGCAGTCCAGCGGAAGATGACCACTTACCTGAGAGCCAGTAGAAAGAACTCCAAGGGATGCTAAAGTAGTCTAGGTCTTTGATACTCAAAGTGGGCCTGACTGGCACTACCAGGCAGCCTGTTGGAAATGGAGAACCTAAGCCTCACCTCAGACCTACAGAGTCATTTTTTATTAATTAGAATTAATTTCTATTTCAACAAGATTCCTAGATGAGTTATATACACATTAAATTTTGATAAACATGACCATTTTTTAAAAGATTTTATTTATTTATTTGAGAGAGAATAAGCAAGAGAGAGAATAAGCAAGAGAGAGAGCACGAGTAGAGTGAGGAGGGAGGAGTAGAGAGAGAAGGAAGCAGACTCCCCACTGAGCAGGGAGCCCAATGTGGGGCTCAGTCCCAGGACCCTGAGATCATGATCTGACCTGAAGGCAGACGCTTAACCAACTGAGCCACCCAGGTGCTCTGATGAAGGATAACTTTTTAAGGTGTATTCTGATCCTTAAAATTCTACTTAAATATTATGTGTGATCAATCACTGGGTGGTGAGCTATACAGAAACTAAATGCATGGTCCAAGAAGGAAATATTCAATGTAAGCAATGCAAGGAGGTGTCATTGAGGAACCAGGAGTTGAGCTGGCCCTGAAGCGCTGGAGGAAGATACATGTCATGTTAAGAGATAATGAAATAAGAATACTGAACCAGAAGTAGTGGTATGGACCAGCTTTCCTGCAGTGGAAAGAGAGGTTAACTAGGACTGTTACCTCCGTTCCTGCTAAAATACCCCTGAGGCCAACTTTTCAGAAAGAAGTAAGTCACTTACCTTTCTCTGAGGAGCTTAAGCTGGATGCTGAATAGAAAGGTCTGAGGTCTAATGCTGGCCTAAACCAAGGGCTGCAGTAGCACAGGGAAGCAGCAGTTTATTCTGACTTGGAGATGTGAACTTGGCCTGTCCTGGCCAAGGCTATAAGAGGCATCTTGTTCCCTCTTCCTCTCTAGTGTCCCTGCCATTCATTTTTTGTAAGAGATGCAAGATACAGGAGGAGGCCTGAACTAAACCTACTGCCAGAAGGCTTCACTGCAGGCATTCCAGCTGAGCTTTGAAGGTAGAGTGGGGGCAAAGGTGCTCAAGTTGGGCAAATAACCTGAACAGTGTTGGGTGAAGAAGCAGTCTACCCTGTCTGGAGTGTAGGTAACATCAGAGGGGTGGGGTGGGATGTAAGCCCAGAGAGAGCTCACAGGCATGGTCCAAAAAGCTTTAATGTCTGTTGGAGAGTTTGACCTTATTTTGTAGGCAATGGAAAGCTACTGGCAATTTTAGTTAGGGAGCAATGTGGTAAAGCTTTTTTTTTTTTTTTTTTAAGATGTATTTGAGAGAGAAAGTGAGAAAGAAAGAGCAGAGGGAGAGAGATGAGTAGACTCTGCATTGAGCATGGAGCCTGATGTGGGGCTCCATCCCACACCCTGAGATCATGACCTGAGCCAAAATCAAGAGTTGGACGTTTCAGAGACTGGGAGCTACCCAGATGCCCCAAAGACTATTTTTTATAAAGCTTATTCTGGAATTAATAGACTGGAGACACAGCTGCCATTCCTGGTGTCAGATCTTCACTGGGCTGATAATAAGATTAGAAAGAGGAATCAAAATGAAAACTGTTGCAAAGGCAAAATGGGCAGGTGATGTTGATGAAGTCCTAGTTACTTGACATAGTGGTGGCACTGAGGCATTAATTACGATACAATTCAGGAGGCGGGGCAGGTTTAGGAGGAAAAATAGAGTTTGGTTTAGATCATTCTAAATACACACTGTTCCCCATCTAGCTCCCAGGGTTGCCTCCCCTTTCTTAGAACTTCATTATAAGGAGTGATGCTGTTTCTTAGGTGACCGTATCTCATTTGTCATTGACTGATCCATGTTCTCTGGTGAGCTTTGCTATTCACTATACATTCAAAAAGGGATATAAAAACAAAAAGTTAACCTAGGTCCTGATGAGGGTATGCCATCACTGTATCACCAATTTAAATTTAGACTTTTAAAATAGATAAATGCAAAAGGTATCGCAATGCTTCTATCACTTGTACAGTCTTAAATGCCACTTTTCTAGAGAAGGTTCATGGAGATACTCCTTTCCCCATTATTAAAAAAACCCATTCTCCCTGTGATAAAACCAAATGTACTCAGTTGTATTAGATTCTTGTACAAAATAAAAACTTGGGTAGTTAACTACACATTGTCCTAAATGCATAAAATAAAGAAAATAAACAGATGTATGTTCTCTTAGGAAATCTAGAATAGAGAGCCTTTTTTAGTATATGAGGCCAGTTTGCGAGCTGCTACAGCATCCTGATTAAGGCTCTGGAAAGAAGTTGCAGACTGATGACATTTTGGAAGTAATGACAGTTTAAATAAAGAATATTCTCTGGCAAAATAAGTAGACTGTAATGGATAGAAAACACCCTTTATGTTTTAGTTAATGAGACACTGTAGTAGGTTCAATCATTGTGCCCAATGCTTCACTCCTCTTCTGTATTAAATGAGTCATCCAGGTCCTTCGCCATAGCCATTCCTCCAGTGTTTCTCCATCTTGCTAATTGTTGGGCTTGGTCATATGACTTATTTGGGTCAGTAAGATGTAGACGAGAGTTACAGAGGTCTGTCCCAGCCAAGGCTGTAAAAGGCATCCTGTTCCCTCTTCCTCTCCGGTGTCCCTGCCATTCATTTTTTGAAAGAGATGCAAGATACAGGAGGAGGCCTGAACTAAACCTATTGCCTGAAGGAGAGCCACGCAGCTAACGCAGATCCATGAACATGAAAATCAAAGTTGATTTTGGCTTACCACTTAGAGTTTATTACCACTAAACTTAGAGTTTATTACCACTCTAAGGTTGTTGTAATAAATTTGAAAGATAAAACTCACAAACAGAAAAGAAACATGGTTAGTGAGCACAACTAACCATAAGCAACTGTCCTATTCTAACAAGATAGCAACTGTTAGAATTGGAACCAGAGAGGGATCAAACCCGTCTGGGTGAAATTCAGCTCATCTTTCAAACTGACAATATATAATAATATATTTTGATAGTAATTTTAATATAATAATATGGTAATCTTTGTGAGCTATTAAAAAACTAATATTTAATATTCAAATTTACAATTTGATTATGAAATATAATCATCAAAATTATCTTGTATCATCTTTGAATCCAGATTACATTTTCCAAAAGTCATTCATCAGGTGTCTTGACCTGAATAACAGTCATCTCTGCCTTCACAAAGAAGGCAACAAAACCTGAGGAATAAAGTGAAATTCTGAGCTGAAATCTTAAAGAAGAACAATGTCTAAGAATATTTTAACTTCATATATAACAAATAATAGCAAGATGTTACAGTATCTATGGCTGTTTTTTTTAAAGTTTCCCCTCACTAGAAAGACAAAGTACTGCCTGTATCTTTTTAGATTTGAATGTATTTTTAGGCACAGTGCAGTAGACTAGTTATACATGGTTCTCCCATCACTTGAAATGTAGCTAGTGCTGATTAAGATGTGCTGTAACTGCAATATATATAACAGCTTTCAAAACTTAAAATGAAAAACAAATACTAATAATAGTTCTTATGTGAACTACATGTTGAAATGATAATACCTTGGATATGGTCACTTTCTTAAACTCTTGTTAGCTCTGTGGTTTGATTGCACCTTCTTTTACTTGTTGACTGATACAATAGAGTGAAGTATACTTTTTTTTTTTAAAGATTTTATTTATTTATTTGACAGAGAGAGATCACAGTAGGAGAGAGGAAGGGAAGAAATCACAGAGAGAGGAAGGGAAGCAGGCCCCCCGCTGAGCAGAGAGCCTGATGTGGGACTCGATCCCAGGACCCCGAGACCATGACCCGAGCCGAAGGCAGCGGCTTACCCACCTGAGCCACCCAGGCGCCCCAAAGTATACTTTTTTTTTAAAGATTTTATTTATTTGAGAGAGTGTGAGCGAGAGAGCGAGCGAGCATGAGCAGGGGCAGAGGGAGAGGGAGAAGCAGACTCCCCGATGAGCAGGGAGCCTGACATGGGGCTTGATCCCAGGACCCTGAAATCAAGACCTGAGCCGAAGGCAGAAACTTAACTGACTAAGCCACTCAGGCACCCCGGAATGAAGTATACTTTTAAAAATGTCTATTTTGCATTTTATATTTCTTATTAATTTAAAAATTGGGTAAGGTGAAAATTTCTCTCCCTCTCTCTCTCTCTCTCACACACACACACATGCACACACACACTTGCATAACTTCATTTTTTTGTTTACAGAAGTAACCATTTCTGATGTTTTCCCATTATGAGTTCATAGAATAAATTTCCCACCTTCTAAGGAATGGTGGAGCCCAGTTTAGGTGAATGGCCAGGAAGGAATGGTAATCATTTATAACCAGTGGCCAATTCAATATTGAAATCAATTGACAGTGACCCATTTTATTTGGCCCTTCTCATCTAGAATTTCCCAAAGCAGATTCCTGAACCTGCCAAAAAATCATGTTTCCCTGCAAAGGAAATGAGATCAGGTTGTGCCAGCTGATCTCTATGAGTTGAGACTTAAAACAAGTGGAATTTGACTCCAAATACCTTAATGGATTTTTTTTTTCTTGGACCCAGACTGTAAGACAAAAAAAAGGAATAAGAAAATATTTCAATTTATTGAAGGAAACTAGTGAATTCTAATTCCAGCTTGTTGATGGGCAGTGTTTAGAAAAGACAAAACAATAAACTTGGGTCAGAAGACATGAATTTGCATATCTGCTGTACCATGTGCTAGTTTGTATGACCCTTATTTATAAAATGGAAATAGTACTTATACACCCCCATGGGGTTTTTTAGAATCAGAATAGAGAATGTGCGTGACAGTGCTTTGTATATGTAGACATAAGAAAGGACCTGCTGCTGGCTCTATTTTATGACTTTTTATTTTCATTTTTATTTGATGCAGAATTGCTGTGCAGGGAGCAAGCACTATAATTAAGAAGCCAGGAATATGGGGAATCCTTGATTAGTATCATACACCATGTACGTTACCATGCATAGTACATGAACAGGATATCAGTGTTGCCATGACCGCCTTTGTGGACTTAAAGCAATATTAAGTCACAAGTCCATCAGGGAACAGGTCGTCTGTCTACTTCCCTCTCTCCCATGCCAGTCAGCCCTATATTCATACAGAGTTAAGTGTGAGTTTAGAAGTTACAAGGAGACAGTCTAGTATATTTGCGAGAGAAAATAATGGTTAAGTGCATTGCAGGCTTTTAGGTCAGCCACTTGGGCAAGTGACTTAACCTCTCTGAGCCTCAGTTTCTGGTTCAATAAAGTGGGAGTGGTAGTAGGTTCCTTCAGACTGTTGTAAGGATTAAGGGAGAAAATGAATGTAATGCACTTGAGCACAGAGCATGGGACATAACAAATGCTCAATAAATACTAAGTTTAACAATATAACCACTAGCACTAGTAGAAAGGTTTAAAATATTCAAACTTGGCTTCTCCTTCTTAATCCAAGTGCAAGTTCAATTGTGAGTGGCAGAAAAGAAAAACTTCGCATCCACAGTTTGTAAGCTTGTAGTAAAAAAAATGACGTGGTTATAAGAGATATAAGGACATTTGGCTTCCAGTTTGTAGGAAAGCTTTTCCTTCCTCACCCCAGCCCCACCCTGCATTAGTTCAGCAGTCAGTCCCCAAATCCAGAGATGGGGAGCTTGGGACAACTTCAGAGTAACACATCACCACTCCACCTGCTCACAGCAGTCATTAAAGGAAGCAAGTACAGGGTCTCTTCATGTTTCTGTGACAAGGTCCATAGCTGCTGCTTCTCCCACAAAATAGCTCATGGAATAAGTAAATAGAGCCCATACTTGTGTGACAGGGGTAGCAACCACACTTTCAGATTTGGTTCCTGGCATACTTTGATGAGCAAATATCATGACAGAATAAAGGCGTGTTGTAGCTTTCTCACTACATTAAACCCTGGGACAAAAAGATATGGCATGGCTTTTAAAACTCAATGGGCATCTTTGTGGTACAACTGATGAGCTTATTTGGCTGTCAACTGTAAAGTTTGTGGTTTGAACCTACCCAGGGATGGCCTTGTCTCCAGCTAATTTCTTGATGGAGAAAATATTCTGGAATTAGTGGTGATGGTTGCACAACAATGCAAATGTGCGAAATGCTGCTGAACTGTACACATTAAAATGGTGGACCTTATATGTATTACTACAATAAAAATAAAACCCCAGTAGATGCACTGAAGGATGTATTTTCCAAACTCTTCATTGTAATTGTATTTTTCTTCCTGATGTGTATACCTACCATGTAGTATGCCCTGATAGCTGAATGCTTAGATGTTACATCAGCTTTTTAAAAAATCTCTGGTCTGGGGGGTCCCACTCCATAGAATTTTGGCATCACTGAAGAATATATAACTCATCCACAACGCTGTTTTGGATTGGAATATCATATTAATGATATAAGCACATAAATTCTCTTGCAAGACTCTTTGGCCCTGGCACATATTTGTCTACTCTAGAAAATTCTCCTGTGCAAACAGCAGGATGGGAATGAGATGGGTGTCTGCCCTCTCCAAAGGCATTGTATGGCATTCTTCATAAATGGGCAACAGGAGAAAGAAAGGGTCTGTATCAGAACAACTGAACGAGTTCCTGAGATCTTCTCTTGGCCGGTGCAGCTTACCAGCCCAGGACTCAGGACTCTTTTGAGTTCTTCGGGACAAAGTCATGATTGGGTTTGTTTGTTTGTTTGTTTTTTATAAAGCAGAGATCATGAAAGGTAACAGGTCTTTAAGACCCATACAAGCACAGGGTACAAAAGAGAAAGTGGAGTTGGGAAGAAATCACAAAAGAGACGATGTCTTCTGGGTAGTCCTTGAGGCAGAAGGTGGTGAATACCTTCCATGGAAAGGCTTCAGCAAAAGCCAAGGAAGCTTCGTGCTGGTCAAGACTGGCCTTGGTGAGCAAGGAAGGATGACCTTGTACACCACTGTGGAGGAAGGTGCTCCTTGGGCAAGTTTTTTTCTCACTTCAGCCAGCAGGTTTCAGCTGCTCCTGCTATACCGTGTCTTTCCAGAAGTATGAAGGCTTGTGAAAGATAAACACGCCTATGATGACCACTGCAACCAGGATCAGGGAGAAGAGAACCATGAGGAAGACATAGGTGGAGTGGGTCAGAGGTGCGGACAATGGCTGCTCAGCTGGAATCATGTTGGTCAGGTTCAGCATGTAGCCCAGAGTCCACCCGACATTGCTGCTCTGGATCTGCAAACAGTGGGGATAGGCTGTTGTTTCTTGTTTGAAGATGAAATGAGCTTTCATACAATCCCATCCATAACACAGCATCAGGAAGTGGAGAGCACCACATTCAGTTCTCTAGCTGGATTACTTTTACATTCTAAGTTGGGAATATGTTTGTGGGGAAAATGGAGCCTGAGCAAGTGATGAAGGAGAGTTTGGAGTCTCACTGCTCTATTCCTGAAATTCAGGGAAATTTGATGAATAACTGTCTAGTGCCTCTGCCTAGAAGAACTTACTTCAAACAACCTTTAGAGATTTGCATTCCTCTTAAGTGAATGCACAGGG
The DNA here is from genome assembly GCF_009829155.1 of Mustela erminea. NCBI lineage: Eukaryota > Metazoa > Chordata > Mammalia > Carnivora > Mustelidae > Mustela > Mustela erminea. Next base: position 60,392,869 of record NC_045627.1, on the reverse strand, counting down.
AAGGGTGTGGAAGGCAGGATGGTGACAGAAAGCAGGCAAAGGATAAGACAATAATGATTGTCGCTGGTCTCTTACATCTACATCACCCAGGAATCTCATCCTTAAGTAACTAGGACGTCTTTGTGACGTCCTTAGTGAAGGAAGACCGGGAAATAATCCCAGCAAGTCAGTGTTACTTTATGGAAGTTGGAATACTGTCCACATGTTCAGAAGGGATTTTTCCTAAATGTTAAGACATGCTCTGGCCCTGCCATCTTCCTAGGAGTATTTTCCAGTCACCTCCAAACATACTGGAGTGTAGATAGTCTGTGAATAATAAATAATTTTGAAAATGTTTTTATTACATGAGTTGTACATGGTCAAGGTAGGAAAATTAGGACATACAGATAATCCTAAAAAGCAAAATAAAAACCAGCTATATTTCACCACTCAGAAGTCGCTGCTATTATCTTTTTATGACACATGCTTCCAGGCTTCTCTGTGCATGTCTTTTGCCTTACAAAACATGGAATTAAGTTATATGTAGACTTCTTCACCTAACAATACCTTTCTAAACATCATCTCATGTCTCTAGGGATCATCACTGACATGAACTGCCTTCTAGGTTTATTTTTACTCACTTTATCCAATTATTTATAGATCCTAGAAATGAAGTGATTGGATAAAATGACATGCATATTCTAAGGCTTTTAGCACATATTGCCACAACAGTCTCCCCAAAGGTTGTGCCAGTTTATGTTCCGACCAGTTTCTGTGTAGAAATGCTCCTCTCCCCTAAACCTTTACCAATCAGTACTGGGAACTAACAATTTGTGATGGGTCCGCTTCCCTTTATGGGGCTCAGGAACCTTGTCTGACGGCATGTATCAAGGAAGTTTCCAGAGTTAGAGGAGTTACCGCCTATGGTTTAGAAATACTAGATCATTCACTGAAGTCCAAAGAATACAAATCACTCACAAATTTGACACAGACATATCCTTCAGACAGACAAAAAAAATTGTGATGAAATTAAAGAAGACTAGGAGGGAAAGATGAGCATTTGAATTAGTAAGGTCAATATCTACATGAGTGTAATGAAAATAGCATCCTTTAGGCTGCTACACCCCGGAGCCTCAATGTTTTGCTTTGCTTGAAGTCACCATATTTTAAAAAAGGGAGTTAATTGTCTTTGCCATTAGTGGGTATGGGTTTAAAAGGTGGAGAAGCACGGCTCTTGATACTTTTGAAGCAGGAATTGCCTATCGATGTGAAGGTTTCTCTATGCCTGGATACCTGCAGGTGGCGCTATGGTAAAGAACAGCAGTGAGGTTGCTTCTGTAAATCTCTGGCTAAGCCTGCTAAGCAAAGACCCCCATTGACAATCACTCATCTTCTTTCTGCTAAGCTTTCAGATTAGTCAACCTTGAAGCGACAACCAACAAGACCTGCAGTCCTTATAAGAAGCCATAATAATCATTTCCAGATCATGGAAGGGGCCTTTGGGATGAATGTTGAAATCAGCAAATAGAAACACTGAGACGACTGAAACACAGTTACATTTAAGATCTCACTGTTTTATAAGGATTTAGTCACTGCTGCATGAACCGAAAGAAGAGGCTGAGAATGCCCATAGCTCTCCTTGGTTCAGAACACAGCAGGGCAAAATGTCAGCTTGGGTTAGAGGTGAAATGGTACAACAGGACATCAGACTGACTTCTACCTCTTTCAAGCCCAAAGCTGCCTCAGTCACCCAATCTCCCCACAACCTAACAAGTCCCCAAATTACCTTGCCCATGAAATGAATGTTCTTCCAGGAATCAGCTGTGAAACCATAGCCATTCAGAAGGAGAGAGAGGATGTAGGTTCCAGAAAAGCAGTATTCACTCAGGTACTTCTCCTTCACATCACCAAAATATGTCTTCAGCTGGAAGTGAAGTGAAAGAAATATCACAACAGGCACCTCCCCACGCCCCCTTTCACCATTTGAGTTGATCAAGACAGGAGAAAGGCCCACCTCACCCAGGCCTGAGCGCTGTCCTCTTTAGAGAGACCTGGGGATGGCGCTGCACTCCTTCAGTGGGTGCAGGGCTATAGTTCAGGGTCTGTTAAGGAAACTTTTCCTCCACTGGGTTCTGTGGGATAACAAGTGCTCCAGGAAAACAGTGGTTTCCATGATCTAGTAAGTTCCAAAACACAGACTTTCAGTATACCTCTTCACCCCTCCAGAAACTTCCATTTCACAATCACATTAACATTTTAAAAACTGAAAAATCTTGCATGAAAGAAATCCATCAGTCTGTTTAATCAGACTTTTCTATGTTCTTGACCAGACTCTGAGTTCAGAGTGTCTGAAGGAATTAGTGCATCTGAAGCATGTTAAAGAAAGAGTATCATAAAAAGTCTTGCCTCTCATGGGGCACCTGGGGAGTTCACTTGGTTAAGCGGCTGCCTTTGGCTCAGGTCATGATCTCAGGGTCCTGGGACTGAGCACCACATAGGGCTCCCTCCTCAGCGGGGAGTCTGCTTCTCCTTCTCCCTCTGTCCCTACCCCACTCATGCTTCTTCTGTCTCTCTCAAATAAATAAAATCTTTAAAAAAAAAAAAAAAAAAAGCCTTGCCACTCGATTTAGTACCTGGACTAACAGTGTTGGGGTCTCCCAGGAGCTTATTAGTCCTCACCCCAGAACTACCAATACAGAATGTGTTGTTTAATGTGATACTCAGGTGATCACATGCATAGTAAATTTTGAGAAGCCCTACAACACAGTTTAAGACATGTTTTGCTCAGCACTGCTAACAGTGCCAACATCTCACCTTCTCTCCTCAGCCCTTACCTGACCTCTTTTGTTGCTTATAAGTCATGCAAAGGGGTCTTTTTGAGTCCACGTGTTTGCTCACCCTACTTCCAAATGAAGGCTGCCTGCTGACTCTTACCTCTCCTGTTGTAAATATATGCCCAGATGTCCACAGCTTGCTCTGCTCCTTGCTAGCCCTCAGAGAACAACAGACGATAACATCTGTAGCTCAGCCCTGAGTTTTGCCTGCTGCCCTATTCCTCAGCTCTTGAAAATGGGCATTCCCTCCTGGATACCTTGGGCAGAGAGAGAACTAATACTTGTTAAACATATATCAAGTACTAGGAATCAGGACAGATGCCTTATATATAGGACTCCCTGGCCCACTACCACCACCCCAATTTTGTCCAGATTTTTCTCTTTCCCCAAGCAACCCCTCATCTCTAAACTCCCTACCTGCTAGCTGGGGTCTGTTTCTCACTTGGTTTCTGCCAGCCCCCAATCTCTAAAAGGCTAAGTCCGCACCTAGCCTGCCTTGGCCTGCTCTGGTGGAATTCTCTGAATGACCCAACATGGAACTTGTCTTTTTCTCATAGTCCTAGAAACAAACTACTCTTCGATCACCTCCTCTGTATAGGGCATTCTCCCAAAACCTTGGTGTGACATCAGTGCCTATCCAGATCCTGCCCCCATCTTACAGTAACTGCACTCTTTTTTTTCCTTCATGGAAAGACTTATCCAATTTGATGTAGTTTCAGCAGGCCTGTTAAACAAAAAACTGGTATGGAATTCCAAGAATCCACTTGGGCCAAACTGGAAAGTGCTGCAACCCACAGGTCTTTAAAAGCTGGCCTCTCCCTTGGGGGAATGCCATTTTGGTCTAATTTTCCTGAATTCTACAAATTCCTACCCCCTCCTCCTGGAAAGATGTACATTGCCATGCAGTCTAATCTGAGGATTAATTAATTAATATAATTAATTAATGTAATTAATCATGATAGTATGCTTGATTAATATAATTAATAATCAAAATAAATGCAACAATACATTATATATGAAATATATTATTATATTTATTACATATAAATATGAAATAATATAATTACTATAATTACTGTATAATAATATAATTAATTGACATAATTAATTATGATAGTAGCCAAAAAATATGGAACCCAAAAGCATCTACCTGGTTCATAAGTCCAGATCTAATCATGTTTTTGCTTGTGGACTCAACACTATGTTCTCTCCAAATGGGAGGGTGGTTTGCCTTTCTCTATCCTAACCCTCTCTCTGCCAGTCTCTCCTCTCTCTTTTCTATTCCTAGGGCAGTGGATAGTACCAGCTTCTCTTCTCCTTGCCCATTGCCCCTTTTCACTCCCCCCAGATGAAGGGGCATGGCAAGTCTTCAAGAATGGGATGCTTTTCCCTAGAAAGAGTAATAGTCCATAAGTTTGAATGTCAGGACCCAGAATATACAGAAAAATCCTAGTTAGTAGTATACACAGAATCTTACAGCGTCAGTCTCATAGGCTGACCAGAGATCTTGAATGCACATATTTTCTGAGTGGAAAAGTGATTATTCTGGTTGACAAAATTAGAGGGTTGCCGACCTTCTAATTAACCAATCAGAAGACAAGAATGATATGTTCCTTTCACTCTCCTTACCTCTCCTCAGCGACCCAAGGATTGGGGGCATCCCCAAGGATTTGGAGGACATCAACAGAGGTAGTTTGCATTTTATTTCTCCTGCTAAAGCAGGGACAGGCAGCGCGATATAATATGTATAAAATATCTAGCTCACTTTTCAGCAATAAGATATGTCTAACAATTATCAGTTCTCTTTCAGCCAAAGGTGTCTAGAAGGGACATTCCCAAACTCTAGTCACACAGGAGTAGCAGGAAAAGAGTTGCTCTATAAGAGTGTACTTGAAACCTATGCATTCCATATGGACAGACAAGGCAGTTGGGGAAAATGAAACCTAGGTCATAACACCCACCTCAACATCAAGGCTCTGGGTGAGGTTCTAGTTCTCACTCTACAATTCCTCCCATCCCCTGTCAAAGACTACAGAATTTCTTTCAGGTGCAGGCCTTAATGAGTCTACTTCCAGGACCTCTGAGCAGCAACTCATGGCTTATCGGAGTAGACCTACAGGTCTGCATATAGGCATTGCCAACCTAATGTAACCTGATAAAACTGAAAACAAACAAGCAAACAAAACACACACACACACACACACACACACACAGATGAGGGTAAGGAGAAAAGATGTGATAGAACTTCCACACTGAACAAGAAGTAATTTTCCTCCCCCCAGGGACATCTGGGTGGCTCAGTCAGTGAAATGTCCAACTCTTAATTTCAGGTCAGGTCTTGATCTCAGGGTCATGGGTTTGGGCTCTGCACTGGGCTCCATGCTGGGCACAAAGCCTACTTTAAAAAATTTTTTTTTTCCAAAAGCAGCTTAAATCTACCTCTGTCACAGGCATGCATTGGGGTTGTTTCAAGTTGCCTCAACTCCAAGATGCCCACCTTCCTCCACAGATCACTACCAGCTGCAAATGAGACATTTCAAGAGGCTCTTTCGAAAAGCCCAGAGTCCTCTTCCTTCTTATTCTAACTCAGACAAAATATGGAGGAATAAGTCCATACCTCTGGCTCTTGCACAACCTTCCTTCCTCTGTCAGCGCCAAGGAGGCAAACATCCATTTCTAGTTAATTACACCTACTCAGAATGAAAGTACCACTCAAGTGTGCAACCCTGTCAACTTAAAACAGCTGCCCCTGGGCACCACCCTCAGCTGATCTGTTTTGATTAGAGTAGACCCCATACCTCTCTCTTCCCTGGAAACTTTCACCAGGTAGTACTAGATCTTCAATGACTCAGTGCCTCAGACAAGAAACATCTGTGCTTCAAATTTAAGAATAAGTAGGAGGTACCTGGGACGTAGGCACGAGAAAGGGTGTTTATAGCAGATTCTGTGAACTGCTGTGTCTTCCTTGCTAATAAAACTCTGATCTGGGGTGTGGGGAGAGGAATGTGTGACAGCGTACCCAGCTCCAGAGCGTAGCTCACGCTGGGTCTGAGGGTCTAAGCCAGTCCTAAAATCCCGCACCCTGCTTTCCCAGCCAGTCCCAGCTAATGAGATGTCAGGGAAAGAATGCTAAGGAGTTTCTGGGGTAACTGATGCTTTCTTGTAAAATGCAACAGATGTATCTGGCTCTACCCTTCTTCTGACCTTGAACATGAGTGATCTCTGAAGCCACATCTTCTGTCTGTGAAGAAAGCAGCCCTAATGATAGAACCGAAGAAGGAACGCCTGAGACAGAGTCAAGCTGTTGACCTCACACCAGCAGCCGCGGACTGCCAGACTTGCTCGGTATCAGGTGAGAAAAGTAAAGCTGTGCTGGCTTTAGCCAGTATATGCCCAGTTGTCAAGAAATGCCCATGCACGCACTCTGTGATGAGTGTGCCCTCTGGGATCCTCTAACGTCTTTGCTGGGTCTCCGGGTAGCAGGACTTGATGAGCAGACTCCCATCCTCTGTGCCTTCAAAGGCACAGAGAGATACCAAACAGCTGCTGTTTCTCATCACTTACCTCCTCCCAAGGCTGAGAACAGAACTTTTCCATAGTGTCCGTCATCTTTTCCGGTGAGGGAGTTTCCTCTGATGTAAAGTTTAAAAATTCCATCACATAATAATAAGCCGAAAATGCCTGCAAGAAAAAATGCAGTTTTGCACTGTGTCCAACATAGAGGGACACTGATTCACTCTCCAGAAGGGTGAATCCCTGGCGAAGGCGCCTGGAAATCTCTGTTGAGTACATTAATGAACCAAGTAATATTCCAGACCCAAAAGTTGTTTCGCTCCTAGAAGAGGTGTTACTTTGTTGTTGTCGCTTTACTGCTGACGTGCATTTCTGAGCCACCTGGTAACTAACTGTCTCTCTAATTTTAATGAAAGAGTCAGGAAGAAAGAAAAATGAGGGGAGATAAAAAGAAAGAGGTTAAAAAAATCCCATCTTTTAAAAACTGTATTATATAGGAGCTTTTAATAAATAAAAACTGGGAACGTCTATACAAAGATATTAAAAGTTGTCTCTAAATGGCAATTGTAAGGTGTTCTTTCCTTTTCTGCTTTTTTGGCCTATTTCTAAAATGTCCATGTACTTCTTTCTTTAAATAGTCAACCTTTATTTAATAAATATTTATTGAAGTCTATCATGAACTAAGCATAACTGAAAGGTTTTTAAAATCATGATCATATGTGAGAACTACGGAAAAGAGTACAAATGAGTAGAAAGGAAAATACTCCATTAAAATTCACAGGATAGGTGCTAGGAAGCGTTTTCTACAATACTGAATTCCATGTCTTCCCTTTCCACTCCCTTCAGTTGAACTTTTGTCCGCCTCCTCCACTAACCTACCCACTCCAATGGCCACTTAAAAACAAAATGTATTGGGGCGCCTGGGTGGCTCAGTGGGTTAAGACTCTCCCTTCGGCTCAGGTCATGATCTCAGGGTCCTGGGATTGAGCCCCGCATGGAGCTCTCTGCTGGGCAGGGAGCCTGCTTCCCCCTCTCTCTGTGCCTGCCTCTCTGCCTACTTGTGCGCGCTCTCTCTCTCTCTCTCTCTGTTAAATAAATAAATAAATAAATAAATAAATAAATAATAAATAAATAAACCAGGTCTCTCAAAGCCAGGCAAGCTCCAACCCTTCCCACTTTGCCAATACCACCTCCTACCACTGCCACCTGCACATGCCAACCCCCAGGCCTTCCAGTCACTGCCGAGCTTTGCCTCCCTGCGGTGGCACACCTGCTCTTCCCTCTGTAGGGATTCCCTTCACCTTGACTTATGTTTTCTAATCGTCCCCCTGGACTAGGACAGTGGTCCTAGGACAGTCCCTTTCACGGGACTCTGCTGCTTTCTTCCCTGTTGTTGCCGCAGTCTAATTTGCTTTTGTGTTTCTGGTCTTCCATCTGCTTGCCCTCTAGAAGGCCAGTGCCACGATGGCAGCTGAATCTGCTTGCGCCAGCATGGCACCCGGCACATGGTGGGAGCGCTAATGATGTGTAAGTGGCAGGAAACCACTCTCGAATTCCTAGAGCATGGCCTTAAAGGTAAGAGATGCTGGGTGGATCTCTGTTGACTGAGAAACTGGATAAATCCAGAGACTGGATAGCTCCAGTATGCATAGCCAATGCCCAGAAAGGTTCCCGCCTATTAATTAAAACTACTCAAGAGTATTTTTCTCTAGTGAACTGACTGTGGGGCAGGAAGGAGAGGAGGACTTTTTAGGGTGTACTTTTAAATGTTTTATTTTTCTTGTGTAAGAGCATTTAACATGAGATCTACCCTCTTAAATTTTTAAATGTGCAATACAGTATTGTTAACTGTATATAAGGACAAGATTGTATGGCCAATCTCTAGAACTGAATCATCTAGAGTAACTGAAACCTTATACCTGTTAATGAGCAACTCCCCATTCCTCCTGTCCTTCGCTACATGCTATTCACTGAACACATGGAATGTCTTTGCATTTGTCTTTAATTTCTTTCATCAGTGTTTTGTAGTTTTCAGTGTACAAGTCTTTCTCCTCCGTAGTTAAGGTTATTACTAAATATTTTATTCCTTTTGAGGTTCTTGTAAATGAGATTGTTTTCCTTTCAGATAGTTCCTTGTTAATGTATAAAAAAGCAACTTGTTTTTGGATATTGATTTTATACCCTGCAACTTTACTAAATTCATTTATTCTAATGGGTTTCTTATTTTTCTTTTTTTAATTGAAGTATAGTTGACACACTATTTTACATCAGTTACAGGTGTACAACAGTGATTCAGTGTGTCTGTATATTATGTTAGGCCCGCCACAAGTGTAGCTTCCATCCGTCACCGTACAGCACTAACACAATACTATTGACTAGATTCCCTATGCTGTACTTTTGTCCCCGTGACTTACTCATTCCATCACTAGAAGCCTGTATCTCCCATCCTCCTTCAGCCATTTTGCCCATCCCCCGCCCTCCCTCCCCTCTGGCAACCACCAGTTTGTTTTCTGTATTGATGAGCCAAACAGGTTTCTTTTGCTGTGTGTGTAGACTTTAGGGTGTTCTTTATGTACAATCTTGTCATCTGTAAACAGAGACAATTTTTACTTCTTTCTTTCTGATGTGGATTCCTTTTATTTCTTCTTGCCTAACTGCTCTGATGAGTTCTTCCAGTACTATGCTGAATAGAAATGGTGAGATTGGGCACCCCTGCCTGGCTCTTGATCTCAGAGGAAGAGCTTACAGTTGTTACCACTGAGTATGATGTTGGCTATGTGGTTTTATACCTGACTTTTATTGTACTGATGCAATTTCTTTCTGTTTCTACTTTGTCGAAACTTTTTTATCATAAATGAGTGTTCGATTTTATCAGATGCTTTTTCTGCATCTATTGAGATGTGTAGTATTCATCCTTCATTCTCTGTTCATGTGCTGTATCACACTAACTGATTTTTATGTATGGAGTCATCATTGCATCCCAGGGATAAATCCCACTTAGTCATGGTATGTTATTCTTTTAATGGACTGTTGAATTCAGCTTGCCAGTGTTTTGTTGAAGATTTTGGTTGTTCCAAAGTGTACTCTTTAATTTCCACATACTTGTGAATTTTCTGGTTTCCTTCCGCTATTGACTTCTGGGTTCATTCTACTGTGTAGAAAAGATACCTGGTATAATTTCTGTCTTCCTAAATTTGTGAGACTTGTTTTATGACCTAAGATGTGACCTGTCTTAGAGAATAGTCCATGTGCACTTGAGAAGTTTATATATTCTGCTGTTCTTGGGTGGAATGTTCTATATGTGTCTGTTAGGTCTATTTGGTTTATAGTGTGGTTCGAATCTGTGATTGTTCTATCCCGTATTGACAGTGAGGCACTGAAATCTTCTACCGTTATGGCATTGCTGTCTCTTCCTCCCAGCAGTTCTGTCAATGTTTGCTTCAAAGATTTAGGTGCTCTGATTTGGGCATATATCATATATATTTATAATTAATGTATCTTCTGGATGAATTATCCCTTTATCATTCTATAATGTCCTTCTCAGCCTTATGTGACATTTCATGACTTACAGCATATTTTGTCTGATATAAATATGACCACCTTTGTTTTCTTTTGGTTGGCACTTGCATGGAATATCTTCACTTTTGGCCCATGTGAGTTCCTTAAATCTAAAGTAAGTTTCTTATGTGACATATAGTTGGATCTTTAAACTTTTTGTATAGTTCGATTTTTTTTATAACAAGCATGTCTTAAATTTTATAATAAATATTTCTTTAAATTTCATTTAGGGACATTTCAAAAGACTTTCTGATATTACTCCTTGAGCTCATTCTACCAGCAAAGGGCTTAATGACTTAAGAACCTAGAAATTCACTTGCTTTTGCTAAGGTGTGACATGTGTTTTTTAAAGAAATAAAAATTATTTTAAAAAACTTTTAACAAACAGGGGCACTTGGGTGACTTAGTTAAGCATATGCCTTCAGCTCAAGTCATGATCTCAGGGTCCTAGGATGGAGCCCACATCGGGTTCTCCACTTAGTGGCATATTTGCTTCTCCCTCTCCCTCTGTGATCGCTCTTAAATAAAATCTTTAACAAAACATTAAGAGAAAATTTGTGTAGGCAGATACAGCAAAATACTGGACCATCAGTGGGGTACATAGCTTGTCAGCATGAACTCCTGGGTCTGTGCCACTGCCTACCCTCAAAGCTCTGCATGCCATGAACTCTTGAAAATTCTTCCCTGACCTACAGATGTTTCCCTTTAACATCTCAGAATCCTGCTCTTCTTTATTTTTCAACATACAAAAATTGCCTTCTTCTTTTCCTTCAAAATACATATGTGTTAAAAATACTTATTCAGGGGCGCCTGGGTGGCTCAGTGGGTTAAGCCACTGCCTTCGGCTCAGGTCATGATCTTAGGGTCCTGGGATCGAGTCCCGCATCGGGCTCTCTGCTCAGCAGGGAGCCTGCTTCCTCCTCTCTCTGCCTGCCTCTCTGCCTACTTGTGACCTCTCTCTGTCAAATAAATAAAATCTTTAAAAAAAAAAATACTTATTCAAAGGTAACACTGTATAGAATTTAATTAGTATAAGTTAAAAATAAAAGTTACTCCTTCATCTAACCATCCCCTAGAAAAAAATACTTTTAATAATTTACTGCTTAATCCCTGTTTTACATATATATGTAAAACATTAAAATATATATATATATTTACCTAAATATCATTATTAAACACATTGTTTTATAATCCTGCTTGGTTTCACTTGATAATAATACAATATGGGCAAGTTTCCCTGTAGATTTTAGTTTACCCATTTAAATGACTATAAAATATTATTATTTATGGATATATCATGATTTATGTAATCTCCTATACATGAATATTTAGGCTTTCTAATATTTCACTATTATAAATAATGCTATAATGTATTTGCATCTCTGTACCTTTTCTTGAGATGATTTCCTTGGGGTAAAATATTTGGTCAGAAGGCAAATATATTTTGTGAGTAGAAATATGCACTAAAAGACATCAACAAGAGTGTTCATAAAACAGTACATAATATCCTCAAACTGGAAACAACTAAAATGTCCATTAACTATAGAATGGATAAATAAATTTTAGTGTGTCCAAGCAAAGGAATACTCCATTGCAATGAAGGAAAGAGCTGCTGTTAAACACGACAACATACATAGATCTTAGATAATACTGAGTGAAAGAAGTCAGACAAAAAAGAATATATATTTTGAATCCCCAAACTGGCAACACGAATCTGTCATGATAGAAGTCAGAGTAGTAGTTATCTTTGGAGGGGGCTTATCACCTGGGAGAGAGGATAAGGGAACAAATATCCTGTATCTTCACCCAGTTGATGGACTTCCAGGTGTTTTCCTTATAAACTATCAAGCTGTGGCCTTAGAATGTGCACACTTTACTACAAGTGTATTAGACCTAAATTTTTAAAATATCTTTACATATCTCATGAGGTCTTTTTTTTTTAAAGATATACTTGTTTATTTTAGAGAGACAGAAAAAGAGTGAGGGGAGAGCAGAGGGAGAGAATCCTCAAGCAGACTCCCCACTGAGTGTGGAGCCTGACGTGGGGCTTGATCTCATGAACCATGAGGTCACTACCTGAGCTGAAACTAATCAGACCTACTGAGCCACCCAGATGCCTCCTTATAAGATCTTCTTTCAAAAAGGTTGAATCACTTTATAACTGTAGGAGGTAATTTTTCCCTGAAGCTTAAAATATGTTCTATTTTCTATGAGTCCCACAAATCTTCCTTTTTATGTGCCCCCTTAAACAGTGTTATTCATTTATTCTAAAACCCAAAATCATTTCTTTCTAAACCCCTGAAGCACATCTTCATCTTCAGTTTTCCTAAAATCACCACCATTTCCCTGTACTGTAGAAATCTCTGGGTTTACAGACCATAAACCTCAAACAAAGGCATCTAATGATCACAAAGGTGATAGTTAAGCTTAGGGGGAAAACCTTCTAAAATACCAGAGGTGGGGCGCCTGGGTGGCTCAGTGGGTTAAAGCCTCTGCCTTCGGCTCGGGTCATGATCCCAGGATCCTGGGATCAAGCCCCGCATCGGGCTCTCTGCTCAGCGGGAAGCCTGCTTCCTCATCTCTCTCTCTGCCTGCCTCTCTGCCTACTTGTGATCTCTGTCTGTCAAATAAATAAATAAAATCTTTAAAAAAAAATAAAAATAAAAAAATAAAATAAAATACCAGAGGCAAGTCTCCTGGCTGCCCACATGGAAAAACCCATTGAACTACTTTCAGGTCTCTGAACACACTTCATGCTTTCTCACCTTCAGGCTTCTGTGCATACTGGACATATCACTAGAATATTCCAAATACTGACATTCTTTTACTGAGAATATACAATATTCCAGGCATTCTAGCAATAATATATCTAGCAGGCCTAAAAATGAAAGGATGAAATGTACACCACCTGTGCCTTCCAGGCCCTTGGGATGTAGCTGGGGAGGCAGATATATCAATCTATAAAGACAATACCCATTCTTGCCAGCCAAAATATTTTTTTAGATTTTTATTTATTTATTTGACAGATCACAAGTAGGCAGGCAGGCAGAGAGTTGGGGTAAGGGGGAAACAGGCTCCCTGCTGAGCAGAAAACCTGATGTGGGGCTCGATCCCAGGACCCTGGAATCATGACCTGAGCTGAAGGCAGAGGCTTTAACCCACTGAGCCACCCAGGCACCCAATTTTGTGTAACTTTTAACCTACGCAGAATGCAATACATGCATTCCTGTTCAATTTAACTGAGCTGGTTTCAGTGCAACATCTATTCTCTCTCAAATTTTTGTGGTATCAATTACCCACTCTCCTCCCTGCTCCCCCAGCTTTAGAGCATATCCAAGGGAGCTGTTTACTTTGACATGGCTTCTAAAACTATGCTCATTAAAATCACCAGTAACCTCCTAATTGGCAAAATCAACAGCCATTTTTTTTTTTCATTTCCCCTCTTCTTTCTTTTGGCTGCACATCATGCATGCGTTCACTCAACAACTATTGTCTGAACAACAACTATGTTCCAAGCAGTGACGGAGGCAGATGAAAATCCCTCCCCTCTAGTGGAAGATAGTGCAACTCAAACAAGTAACAAAGGGTATGATGGTCGTGTAAATAAGTACTATAAAAATAAAGCCTTTTGTTACTTACTCTATATACATAAGCCTTTATTCAGACTAGAGAAGCCCACAGAGTAAGCATAGTTCATTAATTTCTTCCAATCCAGATCCACTTTATTTCAGGGGTCATTTTTTTCATAAGAACTGTTGCTTAGTAATACAACTGACACTCCTATCTTTATCACGTTTCCAGGGAAACAAATCCGGAAAAATAACCCAAAGCCAAGTTTGTAAGGGAAGAAAGGGGGTTTGTCAAATCATTTTTCCAAAGATCCAATCCAAAACATATTGCTAGCACTTTGGAATAAAGATTAAATGAAGCACCCATAGTCACAGAAGGGACACGTATTATAGTCTAGTCACAAGTTCTGTCCCAGACTGACCACCTGACATGTCCCCTTCCCCTCCCCGCATCTAACCTGATTACTCATGCTAACTCACTTCTCTAGCATGGCCTGCCTGCTTTTATTGTTAGATATTAGGTTCGCTCTGCCCTGGCAGGAAGCATCTTAAAGGCAGACGTAGGATCTGTTTCACAGTCATTTGTCTCTGGCATATGTGTCTACATTTGCTTTCCATACTTCTAAAGAGACTAGCCTCTAACATTTGTTGGTGGCATTCAGTCCCAGCCATTGCCCTGCTTGGGCTCATGGCTCTACTTTAATCTCTACTTTCTATGTACCTTTTGTTCTAGATTAAGGGCTCTTAACATGGGGCTCACAGGTCCATCTCAAGGAATCATGATGTCTTTTAAATTGTACACAAAAACTTCAGAATGCCTTTATATGTCTATTTTCCTGCTTAGACAATTGTTAGCTTTCCATACATTCTCCATAAAGTCTTGTGATCCCTTAAAGAGCTAAGAATGACTGGTCTACTGAAGACATTACACTAAGTGAAAAAAGACAAGTATATGATTCCACTTTTATGAGATACCTGGAATAGTCAAATTCATAGCGACTCAAAGTAGAACGGTGATTGCCAGGGGCTGAGGGGAAAGAGGAGTGGGGAATTCGTGTTTTGTTTAATGGGTGGAGTTTCTGTTTGGGAAGACAAAAACATCTTGGAGTTAGATGGTGGAAATGGATGTACAACAATGTAAAAGTACGTAATGCCACAAAACTGTACTCTTATAAGTAGTTAAAATGATAAATTTTCTATTATGCATATTTTAACACACACACACACACACACACACACACACACACACACACACGAATGGCCGGTCCAGACAATCTTGATATTTTGCTTCCAGCTGTTGGCCTTGACTGTGCAGGTTATGGTTTAAAGTCCTCTCTCAAAGTAGAATCAAATGAACAACATGCAACTGTAGAATGATGCCATTATATAAGGAATAGAAAAACAAAATAAATACAAATATGCCCTTCTAACTATGACAAACATCTGAATCAAATTTGAAGTAAGGTTTTTAAACTCTCTCTTTTATAGATTTTTTAAAATTTCTCAGATAATAATGTTATTTTTATTTCATATTCCATATATAATAGACTATAAAAATGACTAATTTCTCTGCAGCCACAGTAGAGAGTAAGTCATAGAATTAGAATCAAGAGCAGATCCTGCTTGCTGTCTGAGCTGGGAATGTGTCCATTCATCTTTCTTTCTTGGACAGTTGTGCTCCAGAGTAAGGTCATCTCTTTCTCTTCCTCTGCTCCAGAACCAGCCCATTCATACTCATATTCGTATTTATTTTTTCATTTTATCTGTCAGTCTTTCTCAAAGTGTTCCATGTGTCAAGGCCTGATGGTTTTCCTGTCTGCATATGCTCTTCAGAAACCCACTCACTTGAGTTTAATATCTAATCTGGCCTCTTAAATCCCTTGGAAAGGTCTCTTCTAGGGTGGAATATTCCTTACACTAACATGCATTAGAATTTAATCAAGAAAAATTAAGTGTTAATGGGATGGGTTGGTGAGGTTTAGGATGAATATTTTTTCCTTGATTTATTTATATTATGTAATGAAAGAAAAACCTTAGCCCTATTCAGAATGCTACTATTTTTTTTTTAAGATTTTTATTTATTTGACAGAGAGGGTGAGAAAGAAAGAGCACAAGCAGCGGGAGCAACAGACAGAGGGAGAAGCAGGCTCCCTGCTTAAGCAGGGAGCCCAACATGGGACTCGATCCCAGGACCCCAGGATCATGGCCCAAGCTGAAAGCAGACGCTTAACCAACTGAGCCACCCAGGCACCTCCAAAGGTGATTCTCAAGGGAAATGCTGACTCATTTCTAAGAATCCATGACCTTGCCTTTAGGGACTGGGGAGATGCCCTATGCCGTATACTACTGAGGTCAAAATCTCTGATCAGCTTCTTAATTTCCAAATTAGGGATTAATATTACTATGTAAACCTTTACTTGATTGGTGTCTATAACCTGTGGGCCCATATTTAAGCAGCAACTGAAAATAGTAACACTCTAGGCCATCGTTAGAGAACATAGAGCCTCAGAAGTTCAGCTCCTCATCTTCCAGCTTCCAGCTTAGATAATATTTATGGAAGACGACCTGAAAGATGTATGTCTCCTCTTTTCCAGCCACTCTGAATTCTTTCTTTCTATCAAGTTGAGGATCTATCAAAGACCTCTATTGCCTTAGTCCATCACAGAATTGCTATGACTGAGTTGGCTTTTTAATATTATGCCTCTAGGTTACAGTTGCTATAAGAAATTGCTATTTTAAGAAATATGGTTGAAGACATTGCCTAATAAAAGCTCCTTTATAAAATATCATTGAGAATCAATTTCAGAATATCTGCTTTGCCCTGGGACTCGGTATGCCACACATAATGAAAACTATATTTGATTATGTCTTATTTTTTCCCCTTGGCTAGTAGGAAGCTCAGTGCTAAATACACAGACACATAAACATGCAAGTATATGTATACCTATGGAAACAAGTTTTTAATGTTCTTTAATTCCAGTTCACTCTTGAGTTTGTTTTATATTCTTTCTTGTTTATATAAGTGATATGATGTGATCTTTTAAAAATTTCCTAAATTACCTCATAAATAATTCCCTGCAGATGTTCCCTGTTCCTTTTGGGTGTTTCTAATTTGCCTACAAATTGGATTCTGCCTAGCAACCAATGTAGCCAAATGAAGAAAAATGACAGCTTTTTATACTCTATTTACAGAGTAAGAATTAAATCACCAGTGCTGAATGCAACTGTGGCAAATAGTCCCTCCCTAAAAATGTTGTGGCTTGAGAACACCTAGGCTAACTGGTCCTGGAAATAATTGGAATGCAACTGCATTTTTGTGTTGCAAATAGTTATGCTTCCAGACACAGGACTGGGCGGTGGGAACTTCTGCAGGTATAACAGCCTAGAGAAAGGGCTGTTAGGAGAAAGAAATAACCTTACTAAGGACCCACCTGGTGCTAGGGTGTGTTAGCTTTCTGCTATTGGCGGTGATATGCTGGAGGTGGCTCTTCCCACTCACAAGAGCTAGCTGTTAAAATCTGAAGAGTTTTGTGAGCCCGCTGATTAAGCTAGACCATGGTATGAGTACTTCTACCACATAAACTGGCAAATGTCACAAAGCAGCCACTACATCCCCAGAGAGCTGGTTAGTAGACACTTACCAGTCTGCTACCATTGATTGGCTTATCACTCACAACTAGCAATGAGATAGGCACTTCTGTCCTCATTCTATAAATGAGGAAATGGGCTCAAAAAGTCTTTAGACCTTAGGGAGAAATTACAGAGGGAAAAACAAGTTTTGTAACAGAAACTGACAAAGCAGGAATAGGTACAGGTATCATGCTAACCCTAAGGGCTATATTCAGAGGAAAAAGATCCTATTCAGGGGAAAGCAATGAGCTAATCCAAGAAGATTGTCAAGCTGAGGTTCAGAAGGCTGTGAGGAGACCAATTTCAGTGAGGGACTAAGAGACCAAACAAAGGCATCCCAGGGGAGCCCAAGCCTCCTTCACCCCTTACAACTCTACCTCTCCCTACCTAGGTTGGAGGAATCACTTTCAAAGGCAAGAAATTCCACTACTGCCATCCTCAACAGAAAGGGTTTTCTCAAGCTTGAAGACAGGAATTGGGCTATGTTTCTCAGGAGGTGAAATGTTAAAAAGTCAATACACGGGGCGCCTGGGTGGCTCAGTGGGTTAAAGCCTCTGCCTTCGGCTCATGTCATGATCCCAGTGTCCTGGGATTGAGCCCCGCATCAGGCTCTCTGCTCCATGGGGAGCCTGCTTCCCCCTCTCTCTCTCTGCCTGCCTCTCTGCCTACCTGTGATCTCTGTCTGTCAAATAAATAAATAAAATCTTTAAAAAAAAAAAAAAAGGTCAATATACAACAGTATTTTTCCTTTCCTTCAGAGGTAATTCCTATCAGGGACTGGAATGAAAAGGGCCCTTGGCTGTCCCAGCATCCCTAGCCACCTTCCTCCCTTTCATGGCCCTCTCTTCTATCATCCAGCAGATTCAAGGCAAGGGTGTTGGCCCAAAAAAGTCCAACATGGGCAACCAGTGCCAGCTTAGGCATCCAGGTGAGGTTCTAGTTGGTTCTGAATTTAGGTTTAGAGCTAAATAATCTCCAAGTATTACTCTGCCAGGCATTGTCCTGGCATGTTATTTCCCTCAGGAACCTCGAGGCGAGGAGTAACTGTGGTCTGGGCCATGGTAAAGGTAAGCCTGGATCGACGGTGCCACCCATTGTTGTTTTCCCAGAGATGATAGGAATGAAGAGCTCATATAGTTCTCAAGTGGCAAAGCCAGATTTTAAACCAGGTACAATTACTACAAGGACTGTGCTTTATTCAGGGATCTCTTTCTGTAACAATGGGCTGAGCCAGGAGACTTGGGAGAAACCTCTCCTTCTGGGGTCCCATAGGAAAGTTGAACCTCCCTTCTCACATGCTGTTTTCTGAAAAAGGGAGAAAGAGTGTGAAGGCAGACAAAAGCCTTTGTTTCTATGTATGATATCTTAAGTAATTAAAAAGATAATGCATATATGTTATTTAGTCTGTAACTGACTCTTGATTGGTGGTAAAGAATTTTGCAATATTCTGCTAAACTATGATTACAATAATGCTTTGTATCCAGGACCAAAATATGAAATTTGAATTGTGAGTAGATCAAGGGGTACCTCTTCTACCTCTGCTCAAATATTTTATCTTATTTTAGAGTAATTAAGAAGGAAGTGGAGCTGGGATTCAAAGAGCCCCCCAGCTGTTCAAAATGTAATA
This sequence comes from Mustela erminea, assembly GCF_009829155.1. Taxonomy (NCBI): domain Eukaryota; kingdom Metazoa; phylum Chordata; class Mammalia; order Carnivora; family Mustelidae; genus Mustela; species Mustela erminea. Next base: position 60,374,159 of record NC_045627.1, on the reverse strand, counting down.
CAAATGATGCTATCCTCAATATTTTCTTGGGATTTCTTGAGTTTTTAACTTCAGTTTATAGAGGAAAGCCTTTAGCTGAGACATCTAACTGCTGCCTTTCCTTCTTCTGACATTAAGAAGCCAGATCACTGACGTCAAGTAGCAGATCCCAGTGGGTGTGCCTACCCAACAGCCGCTCCTTCTTCTAGCTTACAGATTCCTGATTTCACCCATGTAGAAGAAAGCACTATGTATAGGAAAGACTCCCCAGTTCCAAGGATGAACAGTCATTAGTCTAAACCAAACACAGTAATCCATTCCCTTTTATCACAGTTGGTGTAGAAGTGTGTATTTCACAAATTCTGGCCAATGACATCTGAAAAAGACATTTGTTGGTACTTCTACAAAACGGGACAGAAATGTAATCAACAGAAACTTCCTTCTTTCTTTTTTTGCATGTGAAACAGTAGCTGCCATCTTAGCACCACAAATAAAGGCCAAGAACATAATGGAAAAGCTGATCCCAAATCCTGATATTGTTAAAGCAAAGAACTAACCTGAATTATCTACCTAAAGACTTGTTATCATATGGGAAAAAAATAACCCTACTACTTAAACCCTTCATAGGCACCTACTCCACAACTTGCAACCCAAATCGTCCTAACCAATATACCTTATTATTTTACAAACTTACCCCAAAATCCCCGTGAAGTGATGGCAAGAAGATCCCATTGAAGGAACAGTGGGAGTAAGGGCAGTAACTGGAGTTGAAGAGTTGAAGGATGCTTTTCTGGCATTGTTGATAATCTCCAGTGCCCTGGATTTGAAACTGATCGAATGGAAGAGTCCTCTCATATTTCTTGGTGCAGGGGCTACTGTAGAGGTCACTTATGTTCATTACTGTCTCGTATCCAGGGTGAAAGCATGGATCCCTGAGGGTTCCGTTTGTATCCTGAATGGAAAAATCACTTGAAGACATCATGTGCAAACATTCTGGGTACAAAAAGCACCACTCTGACTTCCCTAATGTGTAGGAATTTTATAATATCTTAGCATTGGTATCAATATGCCCCTGCCATGCCTTTTTCACTCTTGGGAACAGTCAGATATGTATACTAGGTACCAGAAATGGTATCAGATGTGAATGAACTTTTGCTATTCATAGAAAGCTAATAGAGCTCAAGCTGGCAGAAATGCCATTAGTTTGAAATGTCCCCTAGTGCTTAGTTAGTAATGAAATAAATAGGTCAGAAGCAGATTCACAAGAAAATCTCTCAAGACTCTCACAAGTCTGAGCTTTGGGTATTTCTCCAGGAGAAGTCTGCCCATGCCCTCCACACCAATCTCCAAGCAAAAAATCAGAAGCAACATGCCTTGAAATTACCTTAGATCATTTAAGCCAGGAGTATCAAAATGACTTTTAACCTACAACCTGATATGTTCAAAGGAAGAAAGGGGGCTTGGCTTGTGTGAAGAAAGGGGGCTCCTTGGTGGAGGCTTGGGGCTCAGTAGGTGTCTCTCAGCATCCCTATTCCAGTGGGAGTTACCTATTGACAGTGCTTCTGAAAACCAGAGCAGGAGCTTTAGAGGAGAGCAGAGAACTGGTTGTCCTTTCAGTGGAGACAGGGAACAGCTGGGTGTGACAGCCTTGCTCTGTGTGTGTTTGTCAGGGTGTGCCTGGTACTCACATGATTTTGAGTATGTTTAACTTTCCTTGTCTTCAGAAGACAAAAAGCGTCTGGGGACAAACGCGAAGTGTTGATGGATAAACTCTTGTGTTTTCTCTAAGTGAAATTTAGAGAGTGTTTCTAACAACCTGTTTTCTATTGCTGTAGGAAATGGAGACTTAAAAAGTGCTAAGAGCTGTATCCCTGGGGCTAATAATACTTATATGTTAATAAAAAATGTATTTGGGGCGTCTGGGTGGCTCAGTGGGTTGAGCCACTGCCTTCAGCTCGGGTCACGATCTCAGGGTCCTGGGATCAAGCCCCGCGTCGGGCTCTCTGCTCGGCGGGGAGCCTGCTTCCTCCTCTCTCTCTCTGCCTGCCTCTTTGCCTGCTTGTGATCTCTTTCTGTCAAAAAATAAATAAAATCTTTAAAAAGATGTATTTAAACAAAAAAAAGTGCTAAGAGCTTTTAAATTACCCATCCCTCCCAACAATACTTGAGCATGTAATTTTCACTGTCAGGGTCAGTGAAATGACTGAGAAATTGTTTCTCAGTCATTAAAAGGGCTGAGAAATTATTTGCAAGAAAGGAATTGAGTCGTGTCCTTGGAGAAAGTGCAGTAAACAAACACAGGAGGTAATGTCTGGATGGGACGATTCACAGGGGTCGACCAGATGTAGTTAGATATCCTGCTTGAGAAGGTTTGGAAAGTACAGTAACCAAGTTCAGACCAATTACTGAAGTAGAAAGAGACAACAACAGGATGTGGGGGCGGTGGCCCAGATGTGGGGAGGGTGGGTCTGGATTCAGTTATACTTGCCTGAATGTCCTTGGCCAGTTTCTGCCTGAGTGCTTGATCCTTCCCATAGCACAAGAAGCTGTGCGTGTACACAATGTAGTCCCTGCCATAGAGGCGGAAGTGCAGAGCATTGCTTGGAGACTCGATGCTGCTGTCTTGCGGCACAAAAGTGATTTGTGTAGAGGCTCCCCCAAGGTCTAAAGCCCCGTAGGTTTCAAGAGCAGTGTCTTCATTCGGCCTCAGGTTGAGCCAACTCGGTTTCTGAAAGAGAGTACAGTCAATAGCGGTAGCAGTCTCTGGACACCGGCTTCACACTGTATCTTACACTTGGGGACTTCCTAGGGTGAGGGAAAGGAGGCATAAGGTGACACAAAGCTCACTGGACGCTTCTCAGTCTGCATCAGATCAACAAGGAACATCAGCAAAGCAGGAAAAGAGGGGCTTCAAAGATAGAGCTCAGATTGCAGCAACACAGAAGTGGCATAGTCAGTGTTTACAATCAAGGAGTCTGAACCGAAAAGACTCAAGTTCAAATCTCCACTCATTTGCTCATTAACCATGTGACCCTGAGCAGATAACTACCTTCTCTAGGCCTCAATCTGAGACTTGAAAATGAAAGAATTCCTCATGTAGTTGTTCTGAAGATGAAATCAGACAGTACATGAAAAGTGCTTATGGGGCATCTGGGTGGCTCAGTGGGTTAAGCCTCTGCTTTCAGCTCAGGTCATGATCTCAGAGTCCTAGGATCAAGCCCCACACTGGGCTCTCTGCTCAGCAGGGCACCTGTTTCCCCCACCCCTCTGCCTAACTCTCTGCCCACTTGTGATCTCTGTCTCTCAAATAAATAAATAAAATCTTTAAAAAAAAAAAAAAAGAAAGAAAAGTGCTTAGCACAGTACAAGACACATAGCACTAGGCAAATATTAGCTATTCTTATTTTTAATGATAGATATTTAATTTCCTCTCTGCCTCCCTAAGGTGAAGATATGATTTCCTTATTCTCCAAAAGGAAAAGTTCTTGTAATAAAATTCTTGCAAATGTGGGGATAAATTAACGTGTCCATTCACCCAGCATTCATTCTGGCTACAGATCCCTATACTGCCTAAGACCACAATGGCATTGACATCCCCCCCCCCACCCTGGGGAGCCACCTCCCTGGGTGCGAGATGATCACCTGAGTGAATTTGCCCAGCAGGTAGTTGATGGTAATCCAGCCATAGGCACCTTCCTCTTGGCCGGTGATGATTCTGGCACCCTGGAAGTCAAAGTGGTAGTTGCTGAGGCTCCTCGCCACCACAGCCAGGACCTTGTCTGCCAACTGCTCATTTTCTATCCTGTGCAAAGGAAGAGCTGTGTTTACCAGTTTTGCTTGAATAACTACAAGTACTCCTTTTAGTCACGGCTTCCAGCAGTTCTCCTAGGAAGCGAATCCTAACTCCCTGGAATAAACGAAGGGATGGAGGTGCCATCTGTCTGAGGCTGTCTGAGGAGCCCTCCTTTTGGGTGAGGCAGAACTAGTCTTTTGGCCCTCCTCTCCAAATCCAGATCCTTCCTGTCCCTACATAGACTGCTCTTCCTAAAAATACCATTTTTTTTTGGTTGCTCCTAAATATTATCAAAGTAATTTTCATTTTTGTGGTGGTGGTGGCTGGATGTTGTTTAATCACTACATCTGGAGATGACAAATGCTACATTAGCTATCACTGGTGGCTTCCAGCTGGTTCCGGAGTCAGGCTCTGCTTGAGGTTTTTAATTATGGCAGATACCAGGTGGCAAATGTCCTGAGACAGATACCCAACCTCCACTGGGGGGCCAGACTGGGGAAAAAAAGTCTGCCTCATATTGTACCTCAGTTCCTGGGTCTGTCTGAGATGTTGAGACCTAAAGAAGGAATCTTCCAGTGTTGTCCTAGTGAAAATGGGATGCAATTACTCCCAACACTGAGAGGCTCTGGGCCAGAGATGCTGCCTTCCAACCAGCACTGAACCCTCTCAACACTCATCTGAATAGCTTCACATCCTACGCCTGGCTTCCCTGTCCCCAGTTTTCCTCCCCTTCTCCCACTCCCAATCCACCTCTCTCCCAGTGTGACCAACAGCTTCCCATTATCTCTCAGACGAACACCAAATTCCCAGCCTGGCCCACAAGCCACTTTGTGAGCTGGCCCCTGCCTCTTTGGAATTCCACTCAGAATCCTGGCTTTACAACTTACCAGGCATGTGACTGACCTGGGGGTGACTTACCCAACATTTGTAAGTCACGGCTTCCTTATCTGGTTAATAATAGTTAATAATGCCTCTTCATAGAGTTATGATGACTAAGCACAGGTCTAACAACATAGCAAGGGCTCAACAAATACAAACTGCTTCATCATTTTTTTATTATTTTTTTTTACTATATGTAGCCTATGTTCTATCTATGCAGAACTATTTATAGTCCTCTGAATATGCCCTGGTCTCTCACTCATCCCTGCCTTTGCACGTCTACTAGAACACAAGCTTCAGGAAGACAGGGACTTTGTTCTCTTCACTCCTGTATCCCCAGCACTTGGAACAGTGTCTGCCACAAAGCAGATGTGGAAGAAACATGGGTAATGGAATGTGTGACATCTTCTCCACCTCTAATATGCCCTTTGCCCGCCCTCCAACTCATCCTTTGTGATTCAGCTCAAGTGTACTCTTGTCCCATTCTGAGCAGGGCCAACTATGCTCCCATAGTATCTCTGAGCACTCCTCTGCTAAAGAACTGATGACCCGTATCGAAACTCTCATCTCCCATATGGGTACTAAGCGGTGACCAAAGAAGATGTGCTACTTGTGATTATTTGGGTCTTGGGACATCTGTGGCTCTCCTCTGGTCTTTCTCCTCCTAGATACTGGATGGCTAACTTGGTAGCCTCAAATCCCAGAGAACACAGGCTCAACATTGCTCTTTGTGCCCCAGCCCCCTTGAATTCTCTGCAGGGCGATGGGCAGGAGGACTTTTTCTTTTACACACTTGGACTCCCATCATTACACATACTAAGAGTTTGGGAGTTGTACCCACTTACTGAGATTTTCTTCCTGCAGTGTGGACATGTAGGATGTTTAGAAGGTGGAGTGTTAGGGAAGCGTGGTGCTATCCCATAACTTCAGAGGCTCTCACACTACCAGCCTAACCCCCGACAGTGTGTCCCCATGTGCTATAATACCTGAGCAAACGCATGCCTGCCGTCGCTCCCAAGTAAACAGGGGTCTCTTGGTGCCGGGACTTTGGAACCACTTGAGTGGCTCTTACCATGCATGCTGTCAAATAAGTGTCTATTTCACTTAATTTTTGAGCATATCCTGAGATTCCAGGACCTAAGGAAAGATATAGAAGCAAATGACAATCTTTTTTTAAATGTACAGGACACCCCTGGGCAGTATTAGAGCAAAACAGTGGCATTTTTTGAGAAAACCAAAGAAGACAATTTCTTGATATAATGTAGGTTAGGTTGCTATACTTTGAGGGTAACTCTCTGAACCTGGCCTTGGTAGGATCTATTTTCAGACCTCGGGCTGGGTCTGTCATTGTTCAGTAATTTTGCCGCTGGATAGCGCAATTTTCACATTCAATTGCATAATCTCCCTAATAGGTTCTCACATTTTTAAGGGGGAATAACTAGAATTTAAATAAAAAATTGAATTAAAAAAATTAAATGGGGCTCTTATAGTTACCCTATAGATCTGCTTTTTGATGTTTTTTCTACAAAACTGTAACTAATAACACTAATTCCTAGAAGACCTAAAAGGAGAAATAAGAAATTTAGAAAAATGAAAATAAACACCAGGCACACTGGCTTTTACTGAAAAGACAGTAACGGCTGCTAACTAGCTATGTGAACATCGACAGTCCCCTGAAATTTCTGAAGCAGAGTTTCTTCCTTTATTAGAATAAATATGTACAGAATCCATGTCTCCTTGGCAATTTTTCCTCCCTGAAAACCTGGTTTCCCTAGTAAAACTGTTTTTTCGATTCCAGAGCAAAACTAACTGTTGCTAAGAACTTTTTTTTTTTTTGTAAGTTATGCTTAACAATCTCAGCTCTCTTTAAATTAAAATAAACATCTACACTTTAGTGAAAATGTGCATTAAAGATTTTTGGCCAGATATGTGATCCATATCTTTCACAGATTTTTAAAAAGCCGGTTTAACAGTAATGAAAAGAGCAGCTCTAAGTTATCAGGTAACTGTTTTGATTAAAAAATTCTGGCCTTTAAGAATTTTTTCCACCCACCTTTCATCTAAATATTTGACTAGAGAACTCTCTCTTTTGAGAGGGGAGAAGTCCTGCACTTCTTTGGCCAGACATATCTGGAATGAGTCTCAGAAAAAAAGATAGCTGCTGGATTTAAAAAAAAAAATACCAACATTTCTTAAAAAATGGAAAGCAATGAATTAAATAGAAGCAAAAAAAAAAAAAAAAAAAAGAGGGATTTGGGCTTAAGAAATGCTCAACCTTCTGTCTCACAACGGTTGGGGCCAATGTCTGAGGATATCAGGCTCCTGGGTAAAATGACTTGCTCCTTGGAAACATCTTCTCTCTACCGCTTTCTTGGGACACTTTGAAAATTGGGGGACCTCACAGACCATCAAAGTAAAAGTCAGTCTTCTGGGAGCTAAGATACCTGTCTACGAAATAGTGGGACCCTACCTCAAAAGGCCCAGAGAGATCAAGGTCAGAGAAGACAGTGCGGTGCAGTAACACTCAGTACATACTGGGGTGCTGAGTGGAGGGAGTGGAAAGGGCTGAACTGACAACATTAACTTCTGTGAGTTTAGAAGAAAACTAGGGAGGAAAAAAATCAATCTGTAATGTGGTGATTCCGATAGAAGGAAGCATGGAGTGCAAGAAAGAGACCTAGACTCTTGTCCTGGGTTTGTTGCTACTTGTAAGTCACTAGTCTCCCAGGTTTTTGCTTCCTTCTTTGAAAATAAGATTTAAATGATCTGCAAGCGGGGCACCTGGGTGGCTCAGTGGGTTAAGCGGCTGCCTTCGGCTCAGGTCATGATCCCAGGGTCCTGGGATCGAGTCCCGCATCGGGCTCTCTGCTGAGCGGAGAGCCTGCTTTCCTCTCTCTCTCTCTCTGCCTGCCTCTCTGCCTACTTGTGATCTCTCTCTGTCAAATAAATAAATAAAATCTTTAAAAAATAAATAAATAAAAAAATAAATGATCTGCAAGCTCCAGCCCTAGAAATCTGTGATTTCTTCCAAGCTGTAGCTTAGAGGATAAAGACTAAGGGCAACAATTCTTTGGACCAACAGCATCAACATCACCTGGGAACCTATAAGAAATGCAGATTCTGGGGCCTGTCCCACACCTACTGCATCAGAAACTCTGGTGGTGGGACCCAGCGTCTGTGTTTTTAAAAACCCTCCAGTTGGCTCTGCTGCAGATTCAAATTTGAGAGCCACTGGAGAAGTCGCGGGTTCAAAACTGGGCAGATCTCCACTTGAACCCCAGTTCCATCACTTACTAGCTCAAGCAACCTTAACAAGTGGCATACGCTCTCTCTATGTCAGTGCCCTCATTTAAAAAAAAAAAAAAAAAAAAAGGGAACAGTAGGACATATCTCCCAGGGAGACCATGAAGATGAAATCATGCATTTTCCATACTTGGTGCGTAACACACAGATGTGTGATGGGAGCCACTATGACCTGACGACTTTTACATTTGTTTCTTCTTCAAGGGCTTCATCATTCAGGACTGATTTCATATTATTTGTGTAATGACAATAAAATAACAGCAGCAGCTGCCCCACGGTGTTCTGAATGTCCTTTTTCTCATGTATTTCCCCCCACCTGCCATACATGTTCTCACATATGTTCCTCTCATCCCCCACTGTCTCCCTCCCCTTTTCCTTCCTCTTACCTTTCAGCTTGCACTCTGTTACCTGGTGCACCACCCCTGTGTCGTTCTCCTTTTCTGCTGGCCACTTATAGATGTACAAACTTGTGTGAGAAGAGCCTGCATCCAGCACAATCCCATACTGAGGGGAAAAACAACAAGTCAAGAACTTACCAGGATTACATTATGCTTCCCCATACTCAGCTTGCAACAGAAGGAAACAAAGACGAGAGTCTTCAAAAACACGAGGAGACATATTTTTTAAAAGATTTTATTTATTTATTTGACAGACAGAGATCACAGGTAGACAGACAGGCAGGTGGGGCGGGGTGGGGGGGAGGCAGGCTTCCTGCTGAGCAGAGAGCCCAGTGCAGGGCTTGATCCCAGGACCTTGGGATCATGACCTGAGCTGAAAGCAGAGGCTTTAACCCACTTAGCCACCCAGATGCCCTGAGGAGACATATTTTAATTCAAGATGAACATGGGGAGGGGTGGCCTGGTGTTGCCCTGGTCATAAGAACTACCAGGACACCAGTCTCTCTAGAATCATGGCTCGTAGTGCTGGTGGCATGTTAGAATTTTCCAGGCCTTACCCAGGGTGGGGCCTGAGCCTCACTACTGATCATTATGAATATAACTATACATTGTATTTAATACATTTTAAAAGATAAGTATTTTCATGTTTTGGGCTCTTATGACTGAGAGATCAAAGGAAGAATAAAGAGGAAAAGGTGGGAAGAAAGAAGGGGAAAGACAGTATGAGAAAGAACTCATTGGTCAGAGGCGAAAGGCGAAAGAGCCAAGTCTCCACATCACATTTCATGAGAATATTAAATGTACTGGGCAGGTGTCGCATGAAACTTTTCCTGAGAGTTCTCTGATTTAACCCTCAGAACAGTCCTGTAGGGTAGGTACTCTGTTTATCCCTGCTATATATGTGAGAAATTAAAGAACAAAGAGGTTAAGTAGTTTACTCAAGATACACAGCTAATTGGTGAGAGAGCCTGGATTTGGATCAGAGTTAGACCCAAGATCTTATGCTCCATATACAGAGAAACATAGGAGCAAGGGCAGAACAATAGTTTTTAAAGACTTTTAGTGCGGGATAACTACAGCAAAGTGCATCCCAGTGAATTCTGGCATATGTGCACACCCATTTACACCACACCACCAAGATCAAGATTCAGAATGTTTTCTACTGCCCCTCTCAGTACGTTCCTCCTGAGGGTAACCATTGTCTTGGTTTCTGTCCCCACGGATGAGTTTTGCCTATCTTTGAGCTGCCGTAAAGGGACTCACACAGCGTGCCTCCTCTATGTCTAGCTTCTTCTGCTCTGCCCTGTCTCTTAGATGCATCCTGACTGTGCGCAGCCATAGTTCATCCCTCTTCATTGCTATACAATAGTTCCTATTCATTATATGCACTATGTTTTTATCCATTCTACTGTTGATGACATTTGAGTTGCTTCCAGTTCAGCACTATTGGGAACATAGTCCCCGGGAACATCCTTGCCCATGTCATTCTTTGGATATAAGCTCATTTATTTGGGGTATTTACGTAGGAGTAGACTGCCGAATGCTCTTTTTGATCATTTAATGTTCATCTTTGGTTACACCCCTGAGTTTAATCAGGAAAAAATGCCATGGGGCTTGTAAGGAGAGCATGATAGTACCTGTACTTTAATTTATTATCCCTCTCCTAGAGAGAAACATGGAAGAAAGTAAACAGGGAAGCAGAAGGAAGAGAAAAAGGAGGCACGCCTAAAGTGTGAGCTAGCCACTCCCAACACACTTTGTTGCTGTGGACCTCCAAGTGCCATCTGCCTCTTGATAATGCTTAAATCAGCAGTCATTTGATATATAGTCTCCCATACTGTCTTATTACCTGTTAAGAACCTAAGATCTTCCAGGGAGGAAAGAAGAATGAGGATTCAAGAGATCTCCTTGGACCACTGGCAATAGTTAATAGCTGAGTTTGCTTGGTGTCAAGCTTTATTCTGTTTCTCCAGATGAGAATATCAGTGTGCAGCAGAGGGCAGATCCTTGGCCTTCTGCAACCTCTAGTGTTCTCAGCCTAGTTAGGCACAACAGGACTCCCTATGGCAAGGAACATTATGACCTTAAAAAGAAAAAAGCCTTTATACTTGGCGAGAGAGCAAGCTGGATAGACTCCTCCGTAAACAGGCTTGCAGTGAGAGGAAACCAATGACTTAGGTCGTGACTGTTGCAGGCCCATCGGGGAATGCCTGGCGTCTGGGGCCTTTGGAACCATGGGCAGCCTCCTGGGGTCGAGAGAGGCTGAGAGTTTACACAGCAGAAAATTCTGTTGTTTCCTAGGAGGGTCTGTGAATTCTTGCTGCCAGAAAATATTCCAACCACAGTGGCCTATGATAAAATCTGAGGCAGCAGCAGTAAGCAAGCAGCCTTTATCTGGGATCAGGACATTCTATTCTTTGTTGACATGAAAGTCACCCTTCCAACAGAGCAAAGGAACCAGCCTTCCTTCTATCATCCTGTTTCTCGAAGGTCTTAGACAACGAGGTGGTGGAGAAATGAAAGTTTTTGCTACATTTAGTTTATCAAGTGTTTGAGCGGGAGGTGTGGTGTATTCTGTCACACAGGAGCTGAGGGCTTTCCACCTTATGTATACAGTGGACTGGAATGCTAACCTGCCGAATTGTGCCAAATATTTTTTCTCTTAGGAAACAGTTTGCAGCTTGAGGGACAGATAAAAGCTTGATTGTGTGAAAATTCTGTTTGGGCATTTTGGAAGTTTGCCTTTCATTGTTGTAAAACTCAGCATATTTACTCATTTTCATAGCTGGCCCATCTTAGAGCTATAAGTTTATTCTACATAATCTTCTTATTTGAGAGATGAGAGACCGTGTCCAGTAGAGTTCAAGGACCTACCTAAGAAGTACAGAAGGTGAAAGCCTTCAAAGACCCATCTAGAGCCCGGGTAGCCGCCATCTTTTGTTACTTTTCACCATACCAGCATTTTCCAATGCATGTTCCAGAAAACACTAAGCCTGCAAGGATCTAGGCAAATAAGACTTCCCAGGAGTTTGGGGAATGCTGAGTGCTTTCTCTCTCTCTCCTGGGCTCACAAACCCACTAGGTAATGAATGCTTCAGAGAATCTGGCAGTAGAGAAGCTTGCCTAACTTTGTTTGAGCCAGCATTGCCCTGACTCCATGATGACAGAATTCTGTTTAAAATAAAAATCTCTACCCAACAGAAAGGTTTTGACCAAAGCTGTGCCTTACACCATGCTAACACTCCTATCCAGTGTTTCTCTGTAGCTCATATTTTTAAAAGGCCTGTGAGTACATTCTATACATTAAAGAAAAATTAAATATATGTGTGGTGATGAAGAGATCTGACATTCCCCTAGGATTATTTCAGTATTACTTTCTATTTTAAGAATACTAAAAGTTTACTAGATAACATCTAGTTAAATGAAGGGGAAGGGAAAAAAAGACATTTAAGATCCTACCAACTACATATCACTGTTACTTTGATTTGTCTCCTTCCAGTCTTTCCTAAATACACAAATTTTTATATGGCTGCAATCTTACTGTGTATATACAACTTTATCCTGGCTAGTTTTGATCATCCACATGATTTTAGCAATCTTATGATCTTCATAAGTTATTCTGAGTGAACAAAAGCAGTGTTTCAGGGAAAGGAACAGTAAAAATGACCTTGCTTCGTTCACAGAGACACCAATGTAGGGCCGTTGGTATAGACCTGGCGATGTGGGTGGCCACAGACCCTGAGCTCACAGAGACTGGAGGCCATGGGGACATGAGCCAAGACTCTCCTTAAGGTGGAAGCAATTCTACCTGCACAATGTCATAGGTCCAGTCATCCGAGTAAATCTCTCTAGATGCAGAAAGAAATAGAAAACTTGAGCAGCAGATGATCTGCTTCTATTCCTGGCTCTGCAGAAGTGGGTTGTTCTCATTCAGATCTCAACCCACTTGTCACCCAACTGTGAGTCTTCTAATTCAGAAAACACTCACCCTGACACTGGCCAGCTCTCAGTTCCCTATAAGACACATAACTTCTGTTCTAGAGCCTCAGCCCAGAATGCCCTTCACCTAAGATCCCAGCCTTCTCTGACCTTTTCAGATTTAATTCTACTTTCGTAATCCTTGGCTCAGATTCCCCATATTTTTGCTCTAAAAACAGGACTTACCATGATGCATAATTACATGTCTATATGGCTATTTGATTAATATCTGTCTTCCCCATAAGGATGTGAACTACATTAGGGCAGGGCTGTTTTGCTTACAATGGTATGTCCAGCACCCACCTCAGGATATCCTACCACATGTTAGGCACAAAGAAGGAATTCAACAGGCAATTGTTGAATTGAATGAATGAAGAGGGTTAGAATTGTATAATTTTTGAACTCCTTCCAGTCCCAAAAGAACTTAGTACTCACAGTCTAATATAAAGTAGTACCATCAAGATTGAGTTCCACCATCACTACTACCACTACCCAAAAAAAACCCCATAAACCAGGGAACATGGGCAATGGTAAGATAATCAACTTCTCTCGGTCACTTCAGACATCTTGGTTCTTCAGAATCTTTCTTAAAAGTCCCTGTAGCTTTAACTGTACTTTTAGCAATGTCATCAGTTTGTCTCAGTGAGTCCTTTTGAATAAACAAAGCTAATCCTTTCAAATTTGACTCCGGTACTCTATAAACTCTATAAACAAATCAGGTCTCCATTAGCTACGGTAATGCTGGCAGGGCCTATGAACAATTAGAGACCATTTTCTGCTTTTCTTTTTTCTTCAATTAGAATTACTAGACTTTCGATACAAACCACAGTTTCACTGCTGTTTGTTAATTGTGGTAAAATACACTGAACATAATAAATTTACCATTTTAAGTGTACAGTTCTGTGTACAGTTCAGTGGCATGAAGTACATTAACACCTCGTATACCATCACAACCATCCAGCTCCAAGTATTGTGGGTTTTTTTCTTTTTAAGAATTATTTATTTGAGAGAGAGCACAAACAGGAGGAGCACAGGGAGAGAGAGAATCTTAAGCAGGGTCGGCGCTGAGCACAGAACCTGACGTGGGGTTCAGTCCCACGAGTATGAGATCACGACCTGAGCCGAAACCAAGAGTCAGCCACTTAGCCAACTGTGCATCTCTCCAGGTATTGCTTTTTAAACAAGACCACATTAAAATCCAGTGAAGTAAAAATAATATAGATATTTTCCAGGAGTATTTGAGGTTGAAAATTGGAGCAAGTCCTTCCAAATTCTCCATAAAACAATACAATCACAAATGCTTAATGAAGAATAGCACTTTAGTTCCTTGTGAAAAAGATGTATGATAATCAACTTCTCTCGGTCACTTCAGACATATTGGTTCTTCTTTCTAGCTGCTTCAGCAGCAGCTAGAAAAACTGCGATCACTGGCTCAGTGACCTTAACACATTAGCAGCAAAGAAACTTCCCTAGAATTCATCTCCCTCGAAGCAATGTGGACAGCTGGTCTCCCCTGAGGGCTTCCGGTGTGCTGGCTACTCTGATAAGGGAGTCACTGGTATCATCCCAGGTAATCCTCACAACTACCTCCATTTGACATATGAGGAAGCTGAGGAATAGAGAGAGAGACTTACTTGCCCAAGTCTCATAGCAAAAAGTAGCAGATCTGGGATTGAAATCAAAACCATCTGGTCCCTGAGCCAACAGGCTTCCACAGAAGTGGTAGCTGTTAATAAAGGCACATAGTTTGGTATTGGGTCAGTCTGGTGCCTTTGAGAGAACCTTGTGGGGATCTGTGTGTGTCAGCATGTGCAACATTTGTGCTAAAAAGAATATCTGACAACTCGCTAAATGCCAGTTTTCACTAATGAGCAGGAAATTAAGGGAGTGATGAACTGAACATATCTGAAAGCTACCTCCCCACCCAGGTACACCAGAACAAAGGGAGTTTCCCAGGGGACACTTAGGTACAGCTAAATGACTCTTCAGTTCATTAAGGCCTTTTTTTTTTAAAGTATTCATTGCATATCTATAGGATAGTGGTTCCCAGACTTCAGTGGCTTGAGAATGCCCCAGGATGCCTGTTCAGTGTATAGATTCTCAGATCCTGCAACCTGCAACTGAGTAGGGTCTGGGGGTAAGAATAGGGAACGCTGATCTCCAAGGGACTGGGAGGCAGGGGCCTGCCTCCCACACTGACAAATCCTACCATCAGGCTGGTTGTCCCATGCCCTTCACATCCAAGGAGGAGGCAGTTTTACATGTTCAAGATGTTACTCTGTTCACTGAGTCAGCAAACTTCTATGAGGCAACCAGCCAAGTCAGATTGCTGGTTGTAATTTAACATTTATTTTGTGATTATTTGATTGATAAGTATCTCTTCCACTAGACCGTAAGTTCCATGAAAGTAAGGACTTTGCCAGTTTTGCTCATTGCTATATGCCTGGGGCCTAAAATAAGAATAGATGGTCAATGACTATTTGTTAAGTGAATAAGTTGAGTGAATGAATAATAAAATGCATTAAAAAAAAAAAAAGATGAAACCCAGGCCCTATCCTCAATACCTTTATCACCTCAGTAACTGGGCAAGTAAACAACACATCAGTACAATAAGGAGTTCTTGTAGTTTGCTAGATATGGCCTGGGCACGGGGCCACCACCGCCTCAGTAAGGCTAACCCCAAACAGGTAGGAAGATGACAGGACTGGATCATCAGGATGGGAAGGCTGACCCGGATTGGGTTAGACAAGGATGATTAGATGGGAAGAAGGGGATAGAAAGTGACAATTTGTGACAAGGCAGACAGGCTGCAAAGACGGTAACATATGAGCTACCAGTCACTGAGTGTCCACAGTGGCCCAGGATGCCTGCTCATCACATCACATTTGCATTTATTTATCCTGCTTGATTCTTGCAGTAATCTATGAGACACCAAGCCTTGAGCAAGAGAAACTCAAAGGCCCTCATTTTGCTTATCTATAAGGTGAGGATAATCTTTCATTCCTCACAGCATTCCTGGAAAGAAAAAATGTAAATGATTTATAAACTGCAAGCACTATATTTGAATGCTAGAATTCCTCAGGACTCAATCCTTGCCCTCTTCTTGCTTTTTACCCCCTTCCTATAATCTTACCACGTCTAGGGCTTCTATTGAAGGCATTAGAGACATATCTTTAGTCTAGACCTGTACTATCTAATAAGGCAGCCACTAGCCACATGTGGTTCTTGAGCACTTGAAATGTTAACTGCAGTTGATCCTTAAACAACACAGATTTGAACAGTGCGGGCCCGTTCATACACGGATTTTTTTCAATAAATGCAGTAGAGTCCTATAAGTGTGTTTTCTCTCCTTACAATTTTCTTAACATTTTCTTTTCTGTAGCTCACTTTATTGTAAGAATACAGTATATAATACATACACAAAATATGTGTGAGTCAACTGTCTATGTTATTGGTAAGGCTTCTTCTGGTCAATATTAGGCAATTAAGTTTTAAGGGAGTCAAAAGTTGCACATGGATTTTTGACTGTGTGGTGGGGGTGGCACCCCTAAGCCCCATGTTGTTCAAGGGCCAATCGTAGTCTGAATTGAGATGTGATTTAAGTTAAAAATCACACTGTAATTTGAAGATAACATGAAAAAAATAATGGAAAATATTTTGTTAATCATTATTTTGATGAAATGTTGAGATAATATTTTGGATGTAATAGATTACATTAAATATTTTATTAAAATTAATTTCATCTCCTTCTACTTTTTAAAAATGTGACTCCCAGGGGCACCTGGGTGGCTCAGTGGGTTAAAGCCTCTGCCTTCGGGCTCAGGTCATGATCCCAGGGTCCTGGGATTGAGCCCCGCATCGGGCTCTCTGCTCAGCGGGGAGTCTGCTTCTCCCTCTCTCTCTGCCTGCCTCTCTGCCTACTTGTGATCTCTCTCTGTCAAATAAATAAATAAAATATTTTTTAAAAATGTGACTCCTGGAGAAATTAAAATGTGGCTTATATGATATTTCTAACTAACACTGTGGGTCTATACCTCTTCTATGAGGTCCAGATCTGATTATCCAACTGCTGGATAATCTTTGGATATCCAATACCTCTAAAACAAAAAAATTTTCTTCAAAAACTTAACTCTACACCTCCTCCTCCTTCCACACTGCTTCCACACACTAATCTAGTCTCCTATACCTGCTCTTATCACCCCACTCTCAACTTCATTGCAGCCAGTGTGATCGTTTCAAAACACAAATCTGATCAATTTACTGTCTTCTCATTGCTCCTAGGATTAAAGTTAAAATCCTCGGCCTGAGTGGCAAGACCCTGACTGAACCATCTCCCTCACCATCTTTATCTGTGAGATTCTTGGACTTGCTTTCCTTTTGCCTAGAATACTCTCTGTCCTTCTCTATCTCCACCAACTTCTAATCACACTTCACGTTTTATAGTAAATGTCATTTCTTTCAGGCAAGACTGCCCTGGCTCCCAAAAC
This sequence comes from Mustela erminea, assembly GCF_009829155.1. Taxonomy (NCBI): domain Eukaryota; kingdom Metazoa; phylum Chordata; class Mammalia; order Carnivora; family Mustelidae; genus Mustela; species Mustela erminea. Next base: position 60,357,342 of record NC_045627.1, on the reverse strand, counting down.
TTTCACTTGGTGGCACTCGTCACAACTATAATCAATAATTTGTATCAGCTATTAAATGTGTTTCCTTCCCCAGATAGTAAGCTCAGTCATATCGATACTGCCTTCCCAACTCTATAGCTAATATAGAACCTAATACAGATACTTAATAATTGTTAATACATGAATTTGTGAACAAGTGAAGAGCTGCTGAATGAGGTATGGTCATAAAGAGATGATTTGTTTTTATTTACTTTAATTCCAGTATAGTTATATACAATGTTATGTTAGTTTAAGGGGTACAACATAGTGATTCCACAATTCTATACATTACTTAGTTTTCATTGCGGTAAGCATACTCCACCTATTTCACCCATTCCCCTCACCTACCTGCCCTCTGGTAACCATCAATTTGTTCTCTATAGTTGAGTCTGTTTTTAGGTTTCTCTTTTTTTGCTTGTTTCTAAAACTCCACATATGAGTGAAAACACATGGTATTTGTCTTTCTCTGACTTATTTCACTTAACATTATATTCTCTAGTTCTATCCATGTTGTTGCAAATGGCAAGATTTAATTCTTTTCATGGCTGAATAATATTCCATTGTGTATCTATACCACATCTTCTTTATCCATTCCTCTATCAATGGACAACTGGGCTGCTTCCACAATTTGGTTATCGTAAATAATGCTGCAATAAACAGAGGGGTGCATATATCTTTTCGAATTAATGCTTTCATATTCCTTGGGTAAATACCCAGGAGTAAAATTACTGGATCATATGGTAGCTCTATTTTTAACTTTGAGGAAGATCCATACCCTTTTCCACAGTGGCTGCATCAGTTTGCATTCCCACCACCAGTGCACAACAGTTCCCTTTTTTCCACATCCTCACCAACACTTACTGTTTCTTGTGTTTTTGATTCTAGCCAGTCTGACAGGTGTGTGGTAATATTTCATTGTGGTTTTGATTTGCATCTCCCTGATGAGGAGTGATGTTGAGCATCTTTTCATGTATCTGTTGGCCATCTGTATGTCTTCTTTGGAGAAACATCTGTTCATGTCTTCTGCCCATTTTTTATTTGGGTTATTTGGTTTTTTGTATTGTGCTATATAAGTTCTTTATATGTTTTGAATACTGGCTATGCCATTTGAAAATATAATCTACCACTCAGTAGTTTGTTTTTAAGTTTTGTTGATCATTTTCCTTGCTGTGAAGAAGCTAATAGATTATTTTTGCTTTTGTTTCCCTGCCTCAGGAGACATATCTAGAAAAATGTTACTACAGCTGACATCAAAGAAATTACTACCTGTGCTCTTCTAGGATTTTTATGGTTTTAGGTCTCACATTTAGGTCCTTAAACCATTCTTAGTTTATTTTTGTGTATGGTGTAAAATAGTCCAGTTTCATTCTTTTGCATTAAGCTGTCCAGTTTTTCCCAACACTATTTGTTGAAGAGACTATCTTTTTCCCATTGCGCAGTCTTGCTACATTTGTCAAAGATTAACGGACCATGTAATTGTGTTCTAGTGATCTGTGCATTTATTTTTGTGCCAGTACCATACTGCTTATAGTACTACAGCTTTGTAGTATATCTTGAAATCTGGGATTGTGGTATCTCCAGTTTCGTTCTTCTTTTTCAAGACTGGTTTGGCTAGGAGCACCTGGGTGGTTCAGTGGGTTAAGCCTCTGCCTTCCACCCAGTCATGATTTCAGGGTCCTGGGATTGAGCCCCACGTTGGGCTCTCTGCTCGCTGGGGAGACTTCTTCCCCCTTTCTCTCTACCTACTTGTGATCTCGCTCTCTATCAAATAAAAAAAAAAAATACTGCTTTGGCTATTTGAGGTCTTTATGAATCTATATATATTTTAGGATTATTTATTCTAGTTCTGTGAAAAATGCTTTTGGTATTTTGATAGGCATTGCATTAAATCCACAGATTCCCTTGGATAGTATAGACATTTTAACAATATTGGTTCTCCCAGTCCATGAGCATGGAATATCTTTCACTTGTTTATGTCATCCTCAATTTCTTAAATCAGTGTTTTATAGTTTTCAGAGTACAGGTCTTTCACTTCCTTGGTTAAGTTTATTCATAGGCATTTTATTCTTTTTGGTACAATTGTAAATGAGATTGTTTTCTTTCTTTTTTTTTTATTTTAAGATTTTATTTCTTTATTTGAAAGAGAGGGACCAAGCAAGAGAGAGAGAAGGAGACCACCAGTGGGGGCAGCAGTGAGGGTGGGGTGCAGAAAGAGAGAAGGAGAAGCAGATTCCCTGCTGAGCAGGGAGCGTGACACGGGGCTCCATCCCAGGATCCCAGGATCATGACCTGAGCTGAAGACAGATGCTTAACTGACTGAGCCACCCCAGCACCCCCATAGGATTGTTTTCTTACATTATTTTTCTGTTATTTCATTATAGATGTATAGTGTATAGATATACAATGGATTTCTATATTTTGATTTTGTATCCTCTGACCTTATTAACTCATTTATCAGTTTTGGTAGTTTTTTGGTGGAGTCTTTAAGGTTTTCTATATATAGTACCATGTCTTCTGCAAACAGTGAAAGTTTTCCTTCTTCCTCACCAATTTGGATGCCTTTTATTTCTATTTCTTGTCTGATTGCTGTGGCCAGGACTTCCAGTACTATATTGAATAAAAGTGGTAAGGGAAGACATTTTGTCTTGTTCCTGATCTTAGAGGAAAAGTTTTCAATTTTTCACCATTATGATGATAGCTATGGGTTTTCTTTTTAATATATATATATATATATGTATATGTGTATATGTGTATACATATACACATATATGTATACACATATACACATATACATATATATATACAAAGGTATATATACCTTTGTTACATTGAGGTATATTTCCTTTCATCCTTTCTCTTATTAATGTGATGTATCATGTTGATTGATTTCCAAATATTGAACCACCTTTGCATCTCAGGAATAAATCCCACTTGATCATGGTGAATGGTTTTTAAATTTATTGTTCGATTTGGTTTGCTAATATTTTGTTGAGGATTTTTATATCTATGATCATGAGAGTTATTGGCCTGTAGTTCTCTTTTTTTATGGTGTCTTTATCTGGTTTTGGTGTCAGGGTAATGCTGGACTCAGAGAATGAGATTGGAAGTTTTCCTTCCTCATCTATTTTTTGGAATAGTTTAAGAAGACTAAGTATTAACTCTCCTTTAAAAGTTTGGTAGAATTCACTAAGGAAGCCATCTGATCCTGAATTTTTGTTTGTTGGTAGTTTTTTTGATTACTGATTCAAATTCATTGCTGATAATTGGTCTACTTTGTGTTTCTATTTCTTCCTGATTCAGATTTGGGAGGTTATATGTTTCTAAGAATTTATCCATGTCTTCTAGGTGATCCAGTTTGTTGGCATATAATTTTTCAAAATAGTCTCATAATTTTCTTTGTATTCCGTGGTATTGGTTGCTATATTTCCTCTTTCATTTCTAATTTTGTTTATTTGAGTCACCTCTTTTTTTTTTTTTTTCTTGTGAGTCTGGCCAAAGGTTTATCAATTTGATTTATCTTCTCAAAGAACCAGCTCCTGGTTTCATTGATCTGTCCTATTGTCTATTTAGTTTCTACTTCATTTATTTCTGCTCTAATCTTTATTATTTCCTTCCTTCTAGTGGTCTGGGGTTTTGTTTGTTCTTCTTCTTCTAGCTCCTTTAGGTGTAAGGTTAGTTTGTATAAGATTTTTCTTGCTTCTTGAGGTAGGCCTGCATTGCTATGAACTTCCCTCTTAGAACAGCTTAGCTCTATCCCAAAGATTTTGGACCATAATGTTTTCATTTGCATTTATCTACATGTATTTTTTTAATTTCCTCTTTGAATTTCTTGGTTGGCCTGTTCATTGTTTAGTAGTACGTTATTTAATCTCCATGCTCTTTCCAGGTTATTGCTTGTGGTTGATTTCTAGTTTCCCAGTGTCCTAGTCAGAAAAGATGCACAGTATGACTTCAGTCTTCCCGAATTTGTTGGGGCTTGTTTTGTGGCCAGTATGTGATCTGTTTGGAAGAATCTTCCACGTGCCACTTGAAAAGAATATGTATTCTGCTGTTTCAGGATGGAATGTTGTGAAACTATCTGTTAGATTATTTTGGTCTAATGTATCATTCACAGTCACTGCTTCCTTGCTGATTTTCAGTTTGGATGATCTATCCATTGATGTAACTGGAGTGTTAAAACTTCCTTTATATGTGTTATTAGCTACTTTACGTATTTGGGTGCTCCCATGTTGGGTGCATATTTATAATTGTTATATCTTCTTGTTGGATTGTTCCCTTTATGACTATATAGTGTCCTTCTTTGTCTCTTGTTACAGTCTTTATCTTAAAATCGATTTTGTACAATGTAAGTATTGCTATCCCAGCTTTCTTTTCACTTTGATTTACATGGTAAATGCTTTTCCATCCCCTCACTTTCAATCTGCATATGTCTTTAGGTCTGATATGAATTTCTTGTAGGCACAATTGTTTTGATTGTAGCATTTAGTCCATGTACATTCAAACGAATTATTGATAGGTATGTACTTACTGACATTTTATTACTTGCTTTATGATTGTTTTGTTCTTCTCTGTTCTTTTCTTCCCTTGCTGTTTCCTCTCATGATTTTCTACTTTCTTTAGTGGTATACTTGGATTCCTTTCTCTTTATTTTTTTGTGTATCTATTACTGGTTTTTTATTTGTGTTTACCATTAGCTTTATATATAACATTTTATACATATAGCAGTCTATGTTAAATGGATGGTTGCTTAAGTTTGAATCCATTCTTTATTCCTTTTTCCCCCACATTTTAAGTATATGGTATCATACTTTACATCCTTTTATTTTGTGAATCCCTTAACTGATTTTTTATTTATACTTATTTTTCTGCTTTTGTGCTTTCTTAGTTTTTTTACTCCTGCTTATAGTCTTTTCCTTCCACTCAAGAGTCCCTTTTAACATTTCTGGTAGTGGTCATGAATTCTTTTAACTTTTGTTTGTCTGGGAAACTATCTCTCCTCTGGTTTGAATGATAGCCTTGCTAGATAGAGTATTCTTGGCTTCAGGTTTTTTTCTTTCATCAGTGTAAATGTAAAATGCCACTCTCTTTTGGCCTGCAAAGTTTTTGCTAAAGAATTAGCTATAGGCTTATGGGATTTTCCTTATAAGTAATTATTTTCTCTTACTGCTTTTAAAATTCTCTTTATCACTACTTTTTGCCATTTTAACTACTATATGTCTTGGTGTAGACCTCCTTGGGTTATTTTGTTGGAGGCTCTCTGTGCCTCCTGGATCTGGATTTCTTTCTTTTTTTTTTTTTTAAGATTTTATTTTTATTTATTTATTTGACAGATCACAAGTAGGCAGAGAGGCAGGCAGAGAGAGAGGGGGAAGCAGGCTCCCTGCTGAGCAAGAGAGCCCGACACAGGGCTTGATCTCAGGACCGTGGGATCATGACCTGAGCTGAAGGCAGAGGCTTAACCCACTGAGCCACCCAGGTGCCCCTGGATCTGGATTTCTGTTTCCTTCTCCTGATTCAGGAAGTTTTCAGCTATTATTTCTTCAAATAAATTTTCTGCTTCCTTTTCCCTCTCTTCTCTTTCTGGGACCCCTATTTTGTGAATATTTTTATGCTTGATGGTATCACTGAGTTCCCTGTTTTTTAATTTTTAATTACTTCTTAGCTTCTGTTCAGCTTGATGCTTTCCATTACTCTGTGCTCCAGTCACTGATCCATTCTTCTTCTTCCTCCAGTCTACTATTTATTCCATCTAATGTAGTTTTAATTTGAGTTATTGAGTACTTCATCTCTGGTTCATTTTTGTTTTCCTTTTTTCCCCCAAAGATTTTATTTATTTATTGAAAAAGAGAGAGAGAGAGAGAGAGAGAACAGGGGGAGGGACAGAGGGAGAAGGAGAGAGAGAGAGAATCCCAAACTGATTCTGAGCTGAGCACAGAGCCTGAGACAGGGCTTGATGTCACAACACTATGATCACAACCTGAGCCAAAACCAAGAGCTGGTTGTTCAATCACTTGAGCCACCCACGTGCCCATCTTTTTGGTTTTCTATCTCTTTTTTAAGAGTGTCACTCTCTTCTCAAGTCCAGTAAGTATCTTTATGACCATTATTTTAGATTCTCTACAGGCATATTATTTGTCTCTATTTGTTAGCTCTCTTGCAGTGATTTTGTCCTGTCCTTTCATTTGGGATATATTCCTCTGTCTCCTCACTTTGTCTAACTCTCTGCATCTGTTTCTCTGTGTTAAGAAAGATAGCTATGTCTCATTTACTTGACAGTAATGACCTTATGAAGAAGTCCTGTAGTGCCTTACTGCACAGTGTCCCCTGTTTACTAGAACCTGGCACTTCAGGGGTATCTCCTATGTGTGATGTGTGTGTCCCACTGTTGTGGCTGAGCCACTTTTGCCTTTAGTCCAGCTGTCTGTGATGGCTCTCTTTGCCTGTTATAGGCAGGGTCTGATCCCTGTGTTGTTAGTGGGCCAGTCCTGGGCCACTTTCAGCTTGAGTTGAGTCAGACCAGGAGTTTGCCAGAGATGCAGTAACACCAAACTATAGGACATTTTTTGTGTGTGTTGTCTTTTGAGAGGCTTTCATAGGTGGCCAGGACCTGTAGTCATACCAGACATCAGCTGCCAGCCCACTGCTGGTGCTACAATCAGACTGGTCTGTGTGGTGTGTGTAGTGTGGTCTCTTCCACAGTCCCCAGGACAGGAGTCACTTTGGAGTGGTGCTGGCCTGTCAGGACTGGTTGCATACTGTCAAGCTTGTGGCACCACTCTGGATAGGCTTTGGCCAAGGGCATACTGGAGGGGACAGGTTCATGGGAGAATGGAGGAATGCGGGAGCGGGGTGGGGGGCACACAGTGCTAGCAAGGTTTGCTTAGGGCTATTGTGAAAGGGGACCTGTGGCCACCAGAACCAAGGCTGGCTGGATTGGAGGGAGTGGATCTCAAGAAGCACTTGGGGGCAGTGTGGTTGATATTAGTAAGGTCTGTAGTGAAAGAAGACCTGGAGTGAGGCCTGGTTGGTACCAGCAGGTCCACAGGAAAACACAGGGTGTGGCAGGCTGTTAGCAAGTTAGGTAGTGTTGTTGGAGAAGTGCTGAGTCACAGGTATCCATGTGTTTATGCTGGACAGTGGAGGAAGGAAATGGCATCCACTAGCTCCTTTGCTCCTGGAGAAGTCTCCCAGTGATCCCTGCCCCTCCAAGCACATGCTCTGAGATTAGTAAACAAATCTCCCTCCTGCACACCCCAGGTGCTTTTCAAACTGCTGCTTCTATGCTGTGTCTCCACGGGGCTTTTTAAGGGTGCTGCTTTCCTCTCACCTTCCTGACTCTTCCAGAACTGAGCCCACTAATTTTAAATTTTCCAGGTATTAATCCTTGCTGATTTTAAGAACTCAGGAAATTAAGCCTTTCTGGTTTCATGCAGAATCCCTGTGCACCTGGGATACTTGGTGTGATGGTCTTGTCCTTTCCCCTTTCCATGCCTGTATCGTTCCTCCCCACTATAGACAGGTCCATTTAACTTCCAAATGTATCCCCACCCTTCTTATTCTCTTTGAGATGGCCTCTTCCCTACATTTAGCTATGAAGAGTCTCTTCTGTCAGTCTTCAAATCGTTTTCTGGGTTATTTACACTGATGTGGATACTACCGTGTTCCATGGAATGAGGTGAACTGAGGGTCCTCCTACTCCACTATCTTCCCTGGAAGTTCAGTGTTACAGGTTTTTATTTTTATTTTTTTAATTAAAAAAAATTTTTTTTTATTTATTTGACAGAGAGAGAGATCACAAGTAGGCAGAGAGGCAGGCAGACAGAGAGGAGTAAGCAGGCTCCCTGCTGAGCAGAGAGCCCGATGTGAGGCTCAATCCCAGGATCCTGAGATCATAACCTGAGCAGAAGGCAGAGACTTTAATCCACTAAGCCACCCAGGTGCCCCACAATGTTACAGGTTTTTAAAACAAATGTACCAGGTACAAATATTGAAATGAGTATTATCTTTTAAATCATCACTTTTGAAAGGAAATAAATTTATTTCAACAAACTACTCAAAGCCTCTTAGTAGCTCGTGATATCTGGGATGATCCTGGTACTGGTTTACAAACCACACAAGAAAATGTCTCCTTTCTTTTTCCTTATTTTGGATTTTATAATGTTTTATCATATACCTTATTCATCAAACTTAGTTTTAAATGATTTCGAGGATATTATCAAAGAGTATGCTCTAAAGCAGCAATGTCCCATTGAGCTTTCTGTGAGCTTTCTGTGAGCTTTCCTCACAGTGGAAATGTTCTAAGTATGCATTGTCCAGTTTAGTATGCACCAGCCACATGAGTCTATTGAGTGAGTGCTTGGAATGTGGCTAGTGAAATTACGGAACAAAATCATATTATATTATTTTATTTTATTTTAATTAACCCAAGTTGAAATAGCTACATATGGCTAAGTGACTACTAAATTAAGTATACGTAGCTTAAAGCCATCACCAAAGACAAGTTTCTAAAATATTTTTGTCCTTAATATTTGCCAATAATCTTATTAAAATTAGTATATGATCTTAATAAATGACTAGTTTGCATATATAAAGTGATCTTTGTGTAAAATAAACCAGTGATATTGCTATGAAGATCCATTTTGTATGCCACTATCTACTCTTCAAATACTCATACCTCTTATTTAAAGACCTGTTCCATTTTCTGGGGCCAACACAACACAGAATCACAACAGAGTCAATGAAACCGCTACAAATGCAGGAAAAGTCATCCATGACCAGAAGTATTCACTGGGAACACAGAGCTCAAGTCTGTCATGGATTTTGCCTCCTAGGCAGTCCCCTTCTCCAATGATGCAATAATGAACATGTAAAAAGGTCAAATCAAGAAGGCAATCATGTACTTTTGGAGCTGGTAAACAAATAACAGAACCAAGATGTCATGAGGCTTCAACTGTGAGTGAAGTTTTGCCAAGAGAGCCAACATCACTCAATATTAAAAGGCAAGAGACCATTGACAATGAGATAATATCAGCCTTCTGAGCTGACAAAGGGGTTGCTGTGCACAGCAACAACTGAGTTGAGTTTATGTCACAAAGGAATGCCAATGTAACATCCAGACCTCTACTATATAGTGACTGATTTGGGTGGGTGGCAAAAGCTTTAGAAGCCTGGCATATGCATCCATCATTCCAGTCTCACAGTTTGATGTCTTCAAATACAAGAAAATAAACTTCTGCACATGTATTCCAGAGCCTCCATGGTCAAGTTAACTTCTAAACATGTCATCGTCTACGTGTACATTTGTGCCCATATGTACAACATTAGCAAATTGGTATATTCTGGGCCCTTTTAGATTTATTTACTTATACATTTATTTAATTTCAATGAAAGTTTAAAATGTTGTATTTACAACATAAACTTAAATTTTTCACATGCTTTTTAGCTAAGATTAAATAAAATAGTGACATTACAAGCTACTTGTAAGATATTCATGTCTTTGAAATTTTACTTTGGTGAATTTGGAAGGAAGTGGAAATATATCACAGCAAAGTTAATGACCCTAATTATTTTTAATGATATTAACTAGCTCTTCAAATATGGAAATTTTGAAGAAATATGTCTACCCATGAATTAATTTCAAATCACTATATTTGATACATGTATGTGGTTCTCTGTGTTTTTTTTTCATTGACTTTGCTTTCTTTAATATTCTGAAAAAGAGGAAAAATTCTTCTCCATAATCTTTGACTTCCAAACTACTTTATATAATGCTTTCTAATAAATTTAATTATTTTGGTATAGTAATGATGATTGAGTAAGAAGGTCAAAGAGTACAGTATTGTGACAGATCCACAGTGAAACAATGAATAAGAAGTCGAGATAACACTAAGTCATAGAATATCAGCACAAAATAGCATCACATAATATCTGGATGTAGTGAATAAAGTATTTGTTTCTCTCAAAGTACTAACAATTATTGCTGAACAAGCATAAAGATAATTATCTTCCTGCCACCAACTGACTGAAGACATTCCCTCTTCCCCTGTGAGCATCACTCCATTTTACCTCCCTAATCCAGTGGATATTAACTTGCTCCTGGGCTGCCAGAATCTCCACCCCTCCTGTATGTTCTGATTTACCACACACTCCTTCCCCTTCCCCCACTGCACCCCAGCCAGACCCCCTCAGATTTGAGTTACCTTAACATTTTCTGGCAATGGTTTGTTCTGGGTCAGCCCCACAGCAATCAAAGCAATCACAGCTATGATACAGGAGAAGCCAAGGATGATCAGTATATTTCTGGAACAAAAATTCTTCAGTTCAGACTCTGAAACCAAAAGCAGAAAAGAAAATATCAACAAGAAATTTAAAAAAAACATTGATTTTCCTCCAGTTTCGGTAAGGTCTTGTGCTAGCTGTCTGGAGACATCAAAGACAGATAAAAGTTCATCTTTATTATAGGGAAATAATTCAAGAGCAAAAGGATTTGCCTGTTCTGTGATAAGGGCCAAGACTGTTAGTGGTTGTGGTAAGGAGAATGGACAGAATTAGGTCAATGACTAGATAAGGAATGAGGACAGGGAAGAATCCCAAATTGGCTGTTTAATAGGTCATGCTGGTCTGTGAGGGTACAAACAACAACAAAAAAGCAAGGATTGCCCTCATTTTTAAAATATACTGCAAAATATTTAAGATGTTCAAAAATATTAAGAAAATATCATCAAACATCCAAGTCCCAACAGTCCATGCCATTTTCTGGATTGATGCACCCCTTGCATTTCGACCACACTTAAATGTTGCAATTTGTAACGGTGTAGAGGCTGTGAAGTTTTGAACATTTCTTCATTTACATTATCTCATCTATTCTTAGTCTCAGCCTGTCATGGGACACAATAAAGCTCCAAAGAGAATCATATAAAAGGGACAAGTTACTTTGGTCATCACAAACAGAGCATATAGCAGAAGTGAACAAGAAATGGAAAGCTACCCGACTCCTCCATTCTGACAACTCACTCCCTTCCTCTCTCAACTTCCCAAACCATCCCTAAACTTTTTTTCTTAGGCTTTGAAAAAGGAGGGTAAGATAAAGCAATAAAGAAACACACGGAATGAGATGGGCTCTGCAGAATAGATTGCACTTCTCTAAAGACAGGGCATGGGATTAAAACAGCTGAAAGAGGAGCCCGACTGACTCTCCCGCTCTGGGTCTCCCACTTGAACAGCAGCAGGCACCACGTGCTGAAACAGGAGCTCCTCTCCAGGCTCTTGAGCAGAAGCTTGGACTTAATCCAAAGGACTGTAACTGTATGGGTCTCCAGCCTGCTCATCAACCTCTAGAATCTTAAACTAGTCTTTACTTATCAGACCAAACAGTACAAAACTTAAAAGAAAAACTTTAGCAATCCCATTAGCTTCTGCTTCCAAGCATAGGAACAATAGATGAAATATATAACGCTTCCTCTCCTTCTCCCCTCCCAAAAGAACCTCAGTTTTGTTCAGATGATTGCCACTCCCCAAGCAGTCCACACACCTCATGAGAAAAGGATACACTCCACCCCTCGGGCTGAGGATCAGGCCTTATTATTGTGCATAATCTCATTCCCTCACCAAAGATTAGTCCAACAATGCATGTATACCCAAAAATGGCCCCTGAGACCCTGGAGGAAGTCTGCTGGAGCAAGTCCAGGAAAAGAATGGCAGCACTCTTGTCTTCCTCAGACATCACCCTGCCTGGATAAGATGACATTCAATGATGGCAGAACAGAGAGATGGACAAAACTTGAGTCTTTCACAGCATTTTGAACTGCTAAAAGAATAATCCCTGCTCCAAACTTCCCGTGCGACTTATGCTTTGAACCCATTAGAGTCAGGATTTTAATACTCTGAAGCCAAAATATCCGGATATAACTGGAATGGCAGAAGTCTCCTGTTTGATGCCAGGGCTCTGGAATCTGGAAAAGAACCCCCTAGGCACTACCTGCCTCAGTTCCCAAAGTGATGGTGTTGACAAACATAGCTCATCCCAAGCAGCACTTGGGATGAACAATTACAAATCTAATACCCAAGGGCAGCACACTGCAGCAGTTTCTATTTAAACTGAATTTTGAAAGCTTGGCTCCCTCAAGCTGTTCCCCCCCAAAATCTATCTATTTATTATTTAGTTTTCATATATGACAATTTTGCTCTCATTTTCCTTCCACATCTATTTGGGCACTAATCTTAGTAGTGACAAAGACCAAAAAGATCCCTGCTCTTTGGAGTTCACAATCTGGCTGGGGAGATAAATAACCCAGAACAGAAGTCATAAACCAGCAACTTCAGGTCATGATATATATACTAAGAAGTAATTTAAACTAAGGGATATTACACAGTTTAATGGGAATTAGAACCAAGGAATGGGATATGCAGCAGAGTTGGGGTGGGAGGATTCAACTAAGGGTCAGGAAAGCCTCTCCAAGAAGGCAACATTTGACTGAGACCTGGATGATGAGAAAATAACCAGCCATGAGAAGGAGTAAGAACATTCCAGAAAGAGGGAACAGCAGCTGCAAAAGCCCTGAGGTGGGAAACAGCCTGACATGACTCTCTCTTCCATTTCCTTATGAGATTAATTACTTACATTATTATTCCTGGACAGGTAGATATATACTTTTCCACATTTGCCCAGCTTTTGCAATGACATCCATATTTTCAGACTATATTGAAGATTTTCATCATATTCTTATGACAGATATGGCAAGAAAAAGAACTTAGATCAGCGAGAAACTTTTGGAATTTCTCATACACAATTTTTAAAATTTTATTACAAAAAAAAAATAAAATAATAGTGACTAAATTTGTTTTTCATGTAACTGGCTAGATTACCAGAGAGTAGCAATTAAAATATTACCATGTTTTTCTATGGCTTAAGGCAGGTAGTTTTCAAAAGCCCTTACTCTTCTCTTAGGAGGTGGTACTAGCGATACCACTAGATGTGGGGATCCAGGGGGGACGTAGCTGGGATGTGCTCACAAAAAGGGAACCACTTAGGTTACTGCCCCCTCTTCTCTGGCCCCCAGAACTCTTTCAGATGCTGTGACTGCTACAGTCAAATTGCTATGGGAAATTCACAGTGACTCTTTCTCCCTCACTTCCCTGAAAGCCCTTCATTTACCTTGTGGATAACAGAAATTCAGTTTCTATCACACAATGTGAAATGGCATTTCAAAAAACAATTTCAAGGAACACTTTTTATCAAAATATGTAATGGCAAAGTGTTGTGCTTGCTTTCCTTTGAATTGTCTCACTGTACTAAAGAATTCAAGACTACCGCTTCCCTCCCATTTTTTCCTTTTCATATGACAAGCGAGAAAATGTTTCTATTTAAGGTGAGAGTCAGGTAGAAAGTTCAGCTCTTCACTTGAGAGACAAAACTGAAGGAAACCCAAGCTTTGTGAAAACAGACTGATTTCAAGCCAATTAGCTATGTCAAAGGAAAAGAACAAAAAAGAAAAAATGATCTTTTGATTCTTATACAAACAGCCCTCCTGACATCTACAGCTAGCATCCTATTAAAGGGAAGATCAAAATTCTGCCAAACAGAGAAATCCCAGCCATCTCACTTCATGATACCAAAGATGTAATATCTTAAAATTTTACTACATTAATAAAAAGATTTGGAATGTTGAAAGGTGTGGTAGGTTTTAGGCAAAAATCACGAAAGTTTTACTCTGCAGATCCTGTATGACTCACTAGTTTCAGACTATTTCCAGTTTGATCAGTTACATCTGGGGTAGGCTTGGCTTGTCACACAGAGAAGAACAAACACAGACAAGTGCTCAGGGTAAACAGCAATAGAGTACTGTGGCCCTTCCTGTGGGCCTTCACAAAGGCCAGTGGTGGGACAGTCACTGAAGTTAGGGATAGGTTCTAATCTGGCCTCATCTGGTCCCAAATCCCAGCATCAAAGTCTCTGCACCAACTCTCCTCTTATTCCTTCCCTTCCCTCAAGTAGTTGTTCTTGGTGACACACATTTAGATTGTTCTAACACTCTAGGGCTTTAAGATCCTTCCTCGATTTCTCAGTTCATTCCCGACGTCTTTGACCCACCCTCTTCTATGGTGATATCACCCCCTCCAGTCATCTCCACCTCTGGACAGCAGCCCTTTCTCGGATCACCCTTTCCAATGCCCTTCCCTATAAGAATCCACCCTTCCTGTGGCTGCAGAAATCTCCCATAACTGACATTCCCAGCGCTTTTCCAGATCAAGAATCTAAGATAGCTTCCTACAGGCTGCCAGATGAAAGCCACACTGATCTAGACCTCTCAGCCCTCTGGAAATATAAGCCCTTCCAATCTCACCATTCCAATAAGCAGATGTTTTTCTCCAAGATCATACTGCCCGACATGATGACCACTCGAGTGTAAGGTACCCTTGGTCATTGATGTGACTTGATCATTGCTGTGTTCCCAGTTGAATGAATAAATGAATTTTGGATTTTGATTTTTCCAGAGAAGTCTGAGTTTTCTCTATCACTTAGAAGTCTGTTCCCCTCTTTCTCCACCATATCCTTTTCCTTGTCTCCTTTATTTTTTTAAAGATTTTATTTATTTATTTTACAGATAGAGATCACAATAGGCAGAGAGGCAGGTGGGGTGGCGGGGGAGGAGGAAGCAGGCTCCCCGCTGAGCAGAGAGCCTGATGCGGGGCTCAATCCCAGGATCTGGGATCATGACCTGAGCCAAAGGCAGAGGCTTTAACCTACCGAACCACCCAGGTGCCCCCCTTGTCTCCTTTAAAATCAAGCTCAATAAGAGGTTATATTCCCTCCAAAAGCTTCAAAGCTCAATTGTTCCACTAGTTCTCTCTTTGTGTGCTACTTCTAGATACTTCGCGACTTGACCCACTTTAGTTGGGGAGTTTCGTAGTTATTGTCGGGGAGGGGCTTTGCTTCACTCATTCTTTCAATTAGCCACTCAACAATTATCTAGGGAATACATTATCCTGTTCACTAGTCCTTTCCTAGGCTCTGAGCTAAAGTAGTAAACAAAACAGATAAGCATCCCCATCCTCGTGGTACTTATATCATAGTTTGGAAGAAAAGACAATAAACAAGATAAGTAAAGTTAAGCATGTAAAGCACATTACATCATAAGTGTTAAGGAGGGGGGAAAAGCAGGAAAGGTAAAGAGGAAGGATATGTTGAATAAGAAAGGCCTCTCTTGAGATGGTGATATTGATGAGAGTCAAGGGGGTAAAAAGAAAGCAAGCATAACTGTTAGGCAAGGGCATTAAAGGCAACCAGACTACATGTGCAAAGGCCCTAAGGTGGGCCTTTAGGCACCACAGTACCTGGCCATGAGGTTATTACTCATGGAGAGTGATGCAGGGGAGAATGATAAAAGATGGTCAGGAGGGTAACCGGGTTGCTTTCTTAGAGGACCTTGCAGGTTCCAGCAAGGGCACTGCCTTACTCTAAGTGATCTGACTTATTTCTAATCATTTGTATAGTCTACACTCAGTAGCATAGGGGCCTTTGAAGTCCCTGGAGTCAGCGGGGGTTGGGGGGTGCACCTTTTAGGCAGCATACACTTGTCTGTTGTCATGAGGTGCTGAGGCTACCTCATTGAGGTCAGGTCATAGGGCAATCAAACAACCAAGTGTAGACAGAGCCTGATTCTGTTGGAGCAGAGCCTGTGCCAAGACCAGGGCTGGTAAGATATATCCAGGAGTAATAAACACCATTACATGGGAGGTCTTCTCTATACCTTCTGGTCTTGGTAGATCAGTACTAAGGAATCTTTGCTGAGAGAACATCATGAGGGGTCACCGAGCCAACCAGGATCCATGAGCAGAAAGTTCAACTCCAGGGACTTCTGAAGTGTAGGTCAAGCTAGAGCAGAGTCCAGACAATCTCACCTTTGCTTAGCCTCTCTCAGCCCCCATTTCTCCATGTGCAAATGGGAGTCATAATAGTACCTACTTCATAGGGTTGCTAGGTAAGATCCAGTGAGCTAACAATACATAGCAGCCGATGCTTCAAGAGCCCTCACTGTAGTCCACATTTTGCTCTTAGCACTTTTTTTTTTAAAGATTTTATTTATTCATTTGAGAGAGAGAGAGAGCACAAGCAGGGAGAGCAGCAGACAGAGAGACAGGGAGAAGGAGACTCCCCTCTAAGCAGTGAGCCCAATGTGGGGCTTGATCCCAGGACCCTGGCATCAAGACATGAGCTGAAGGCAGACGTTCAACAGACTGAGCCACCCAGGCACCCTGTACCCTTAGAACTTTAAATACAACCACTCATTTAACCCTCCTGGGAGGTAGATGTACTTTTATCATCTGTATCAACTTCCTAGGGCTACCACAACAAACTACCACAAAGTTGGTGACGTAAAACAACAGAAATGTATTCTCTCATGATTTTGGAAGTCCAGAATCAAGGTGTCAGCAGGGCCAAAGTCTCTGGAAATGATTCCTTTCTTGCCTCGTCTGGCTTCTGCTGGCTCCTGGCATTCTTTGGCTTGTGGCTACATCTGTCTAATCACTGTCTGCACGTGGCCTTTCTCCCTATGTCTGTGTATGTCATGTTTCCCTCTTTTCTCTCATCAGGATGTTAGCCATTGAATTTAGGGCCCACCTGAAATCCAGAATGATCTTAAGACCTTTAATTACATTGGCAAAGACCCTTTTCTAAATAAGGTCAGAATTACGGGTACTATCATCATCATCATCATTGTCATTTTACAGATGAGGAAACTCAGTCACAGGTTAAGGAAGTTGCTCAGAGTTATACTGATGTAGAAGTAAGCACAGAGGCCAGGCTTTTAAACCACTGCCCTATCTTGGACCACATGACTGAAGCTTAGTACAGTGCCTGGCACACAGTAATAGCGCTGTATGTGGGACCCAATCCCAACATCCATAAGTGAAAAGTGACTGACTTTGGGGATTTGACTGGAGGGGTTGTCAGGACTCTTGTCACAGATGATACCAGACAGTGTTGTATCTTTTAAAATAGAGTCTTCAGTCCATGATTGTCAGAAGCTTGGAGCTAAGTAATAGAAGCTGAGATTGTAATTCCCCAAGAGGTTAAGGGACTTGCTCAAATGTATGACTTTGCAAACAGCAGAGAGGAACTCAATCCAGACCTCTCACGCCCGCTTCACTGCCTCAGCCATTGCTCTGGATTAGGGACATGTAGAAATGACTCAGCTTTGTTCCTAGACTCAGGGCAAAAGAATCCGCCCCAAGTTCTGTTCAAATGGAAAGATCTTACTCCATCTCACACCCCCCCATATTTTTCTAATTAATAAATCCAGAGCCTAGTTTGAGGACAACGCAGTTTAATTTTGTGGGGGGGTTTTCCTGCCTGTGTTTTTAAGTCAAGGAAGTCAGTACAATGTCAATAAATACACAAATACTAAAAATAAGCTGCAAGGCCTCAATGATAACCAGTTAGTTAAAGGGCAAAAGGCAAATGAGAGGGAGGGATAAACACAATTGAGTCAGGCTTTGGGGACACATGCAAGAAGACAGAATAAGAGGGGAAGGGAAAGGTGGAAGATGAAATGGAAAGAGAGGTAGAGATGGATAACTGAGTGGATTACCCACATCTTGTCCCACTGATCTCTTGAACCACAGACTTCAGAGGATGTCATTTGCTTTTGATATTTTATTCCTAGTCTTTGAAATGTTAATTAGATTGTTAATCTCTGTTCACAGCTCAAAGTAGCCTAGCTGATCCTGAGTGAACCCCTTCAGAGATTCAGCTTTGGGTGGGAGGAGCCCATCTAGAGACACCAGGCAGTGGAAATGGGAGTAGGGGTACAGAACAAGCTCTTCCTCCAAATCAGATTCTGCCAACTCCGTGCTCCCCACCCCCACAGCTCTTGCTGTGAGCTCTGCTCTTTTCAGAGTAGCAGCAAGTAACTGACTTTCACTTGGTATGCTTGACTCTAAAAACGTTAATGACTGCAGAAATCAAATGCCCATAGGGGCTCTGTGTGTGGGAAATAAGGAAGCAAAGGAGTCCCCTTCCTCACTCTCCTTCCCCTTCCTTTGTCCCACCATACCATCTACCTCCTCATCCATATCCCTTCCGGCCTCTCCTGCGTTATTATGCCCATAGACTGCATGGAGCACAATCAGTCTTTGTGGTCATCATGGAATTCCATATTCAAGTATAGGGCTGGCAAGGAGGAGGGCTGTTTCCAGCAAAATGATATCACTGAGACCGCAGACAGGAATTCCCTGTGTCCCAGCCAACAAGCATAACAATCTCATGTATTGATGGTCTCTGCAATAAGTACATTGCTTTCACTAAATGAATCCTCTTCCACATCTGAATTGAAGAATTACACCCTTGGGACTCTACCCTTTCTCAAAGCAGCTGCATTTGTCAATAAGCTTGGGTTCTTTGTAGCCAGTGAAACAGACTTAAGAAAATCTGTACTGGCCATATATCACTAGTTTGGAGGTCACAGTCAAGGTTGGGTAAATTGACTCACCCAGGTTGCCTAGACTTATAGTCCCCTGTGTTCTATACCTGCCATTCATAAATTCTCTCATTTCTACCTCCACATCTTTGCACCCATGAGATGTATTTAATATAAAACATTAAAATATTTCTGCAGCAAAATATGCCATAAACATAGTAAAACATTACAAACTAAGGAAAATGTTCACAACAACTATGAACCATTTGGTTACCTTAATATATAGAGTCATTAAAATCATTAAGAATATGATCAACCGGGGTGCCTGGGTGGCTCAGTGGGTTAAAGCCTCTGCCTTCGGCTCAGGTCATGGCCCCAGGGTCCTGCGACCGAGCCCCATATCGAGCTCTCCGCTTGGTGGGGAGCCTGCTTCCTCCTCTCTCTTTCTCTGCCTGCCTCTCTGCCTACTTGTGATCTCTGTCTGTCAAATAAATAAATAAATAATCTTAAAAATTTGGGGAAAAAAAAAAGGATATGATCAACCTACCTAATAGAAAAATACCTGAATAGGCAATTTGAAGAGCAATATATATTCTTAACATATTAAGTGTCTTCTAATTGCTCTTAATTAAAGAAATGTAAATGAAAAAATGAGATCGCTTTTATCACTTACCAAAGATAGCAAAGTTTTTATTTTACTTTGATAAATGTATAACATTACTACATTACTTATTAGAACAGCCAAAATTCAAAAAAAAAAGAACAACAACAACAACAACAAAATGTTGGCAAGGATGTGGAGTAACTGGAACTCTCATATGTTGCTACTGGGGATGCAAAATGGCACACCCACTTTGGAAAGAGTTTGGCAGCCTCTCATGAAGTCAAGCATACACTTGCCATATGACCAGGCAATCCCACTCGTAGGCATTTATCCAAGGAAAATTAAGACATATGCCTACCCAAAACTCAAAATAACCCAAGTGCCCATCAACTAGTGAATATACCTAAATTATGACACAGCCATATGGAATTCTAGTTAGCAACAAAAAAGGAATAAACTATTGAGAATCACAACAACATGGATGAATCTCAAAAGCATTATGCTAAGCGAAAGAAACCAGACTCAAAAGGCTATATACTGTATGATTTCATTTACATGATAGTCTGGAAAAGGCAAAACTAAGGATAGAAATGAAATCAGTGGGTCGAGGTTCAGAGACAGAGGACTGACTACCAAAGATCACAGTGGTACTTTAAGAGATGATAGAAATACTCTATATTTTGATTTTGATGGTAGTTAAATGACTATATACATTTGTTAAAATCCATAGAACTATGCATCTAAGGAAGGTGACTTTACAGGAAGGAAATTCAGTAAAGAAATTCTATTTAACCATAATGCTGTGGGAGAAACGGGCATTTCCTACATGTTGGTGGGAGTAAAAATTCACACAACCTCTTTAGTGGGTGGACATTTTGTAATACCTATGAAAGAGTAAAGTACATAGATCCTTTGGCTCAAGAATTCTTCTTCTAAAGATTTAACCTGCTGATAATTCTTATGAATGTACAAAAAGATCCATGTATGGGGATGTTTGGTGCCTCATTATTTGTCATAGCAAGACTAAAAATGACTAAAGGTCCATTAATTAGGGTCTGGATATATAATCCTTATACACTCTAGGTAATATTATGAAAGCATGAAAAGGATTTTAATCTATGAATGTTGATGCAGACTGTCTTTGAAATATTTTATATGTGAAAATCAAAAATGTGAAACAATGTGTACAGTGTGTTCTCATTGGGTGGAGGAATACTGATTCCCTAGGACTCAGGACCCAGCATATGGTCATATTCACAAATAAGATTTATTACAGTGAAAGGATATGAAGCCTAAACAATGGGGGGGGGGGGAGCATGGTAATAAGTCTGAAGGAAACCAGGCACAAGCTTCCAGGGGTCTTCTCCTAATGGAGCCACAGGACATACTTAATTCCCCCGGCAGTGAGTTGGGACAACACATGTGAAATACTGTCTATCAGGAAAGTTCACCAGAGACCCAGTGCCCAGGGATTTTACTGAGAACTGGCTACAGAGGCACCTTCCATTCAGCGCTCACCAACATTGCAGACTCTCACAAGGAAAGCAGGTACCCAGCATAAACCATGCACCTGCACAGTCCAAGCACAGTGACCCATCCCTACCAATCCTCAGAATGGCGAGATCCCTTCTGAAATCCCAAAACATCCAAGGGCTAACCAAGCAAGCAGTTCCCCTCAGGGATAGAAGTCCCAGGTTTGCATGTTGATTCCCTTCCACGCTGAGCAATTCTTAAAATATTTTACCACATGACTGTCTTTACTCCCTCTTGTTTTTTCTTCCCTTCTTTCTCTTCCTTCCTTTTCCCCTTCCCTCCTTTCTTCCTGATTCTATGAGGAATTTAAAATTCTTTTTTTTTTTCAATTTATTTATTTGTCATAGAGGGAGAGAGATCACACATAAGCAGGGAGAATAGCAGGCAGAGGGAGAAGCAGGCTCCCAGCTGAGCAAGGAGCCTGATGTGGGACTTGATTCCAAGACCCTGGGATCATGACCTGAACCAAAGGCAGACACTTCACTGGCGGAGCCACCCAGGCATCCTATAATTTAAAATTCTTTATAGAAATTCCTAAAAACCCAAAGGCTTTGATCTAAAGAAGAAAAATTGACAGAGGGTTTCCAGTTTGGAGTAAAGGGGCAAAGACACTGGGAACCCAGAAGGTAAGGAATGGGTAATTAGAAAGTTGTGCATTGGTAGTTTGATGCTGACCTTACCGATTCTCTGCCCACTCTGCCACCCTGCTACCCACTCACCATCTGATGAGACCAAGCAGCCATCGCTGGGTGCCGCCTGCTCCCACTCATTCATCCTTCCTAGGTCAGTGTAATCTTTTTTCTGTTCTTTGGGGCAGAATCATCAGGTGTCACTTGGCCAGACTTGGGGTGGATTTGGAGCTTTATTTTGAGGGAGATTTGGCATCTCCTCTCAGGTATCTCTGCTGTTATGTAGCAACACAAGAGAGAACAGTTCTCTGGATAAGATACAGTCAAGTTTCTAAATGCCCATGGCAACTTCGTCATAGATCTTTGTCTCTCTTTAACCATGAACACAGAGTATTTGTACTTTAGATACTTAGGTGAGAACTCAACCTTAAGTATCTAGTTCCTGTCAAGGGTATAATAGACGCAATTGATATTTGGGAGGGACAATCTAAGAATCCCCTAGATTTTTTTTTTTAGCTTATTTTCTGTACTCATTTAGTGAGGTGGAAGGAAGGAAAGTTTAAGGAAAGGTCCTGGACCTTGGAAAAAGGGGTGTCCTTCTAGAGCAAAACTAGTAAGACCAACACATAACAGATGAGAGCAGCTCCTACCAACTTTGCCCAAGCGTTTTTAAAAAGGTATGTTCAGTCCTGTTGATGTGGGAAACAACAGCAGAAGAAAAATTATTAAATGTCCTTACTACCTACAGTCCATTGACAAGTCCTTGAACCAGGTAGAACATTCCTCTAGGAACTCAGCTGCCTTGATGTTAATAATTTGCTAAGAGCAAAAGGCAATCTTAGCCCAATCCCCAGGATCCTGTAAGTCTACATTAACATATAAAAATTCCTTCAGAAACTTCCTTTATCTCCAACCCCTCTCTCCCAAGACAGGTGGCAATCATCTTCCAAGAATATGACCCACTGATAAACATCTGAAGAGTTTCATAGCTGAGTTTTTACTGGACAGTAATAAATGACCTTTTCCTAACAATAGCTAGCCCCCTCAGGATTCTGGAAACCTTGTTTCCAAAATACCTGGGAGGCTTCTGCTATCCCTAACTTCCTCCCAACTTGAAACTATATAATGGGCCACTACCCATGACCCTGTTGCAGCTCATTCTCCCAAGTCCTGTCCCATGCTTTCATAAAACCACCATTTTGTACCAAAGATGTATCAGGAATTCTTTCTTGGCTGTCAGCTTTGAACCCAAACATCTTTCTTACATCACCATGACTTCAGTATTTCCTCAAATCCAGAATATAACTAAGAATGTGGGGTCCTACTCAGTTTTGCACCCTGAGTGAAGAGAGAATGTATAAACATGGTGAGGTGGGGTCATCTGCTTGGAGTAAAAAGGCAACTAGAAGAATTGGACAGTGTGGTGTGTGTCTCTAACATGGTCTAGGGGAAAAGATCCCTTGGCCCATGGAATCAAGTACGCCATTTCCCTGAAAGTTCTTAATGTCCTCATTAAGATAACAGATTAACTCCCCTTGTGATTTCATGTCCACTGAGCACTCTTGCCATGATTTTTCTAACAGGCTAAAAATGAGATGATGATTGTTAAACAATAAGTGGGTATTATGCCTTATATACTCATCCTTTGCATGTTTGGTTTTGCAGGATTCTCATTCTTTTTATTCCAGTAGGTGAATTAGATACTCTTCCCTTAAAGACAGAAGCTGCCTGTAGAATACAGACCCAACATGGAGACCCCAAGAGCGATGTGTGCAGCAAATTCCACACACTTCTTGTTCACACCCAGACTGTCTGCTATCGTACCTGCTCAGACTCACAGAGGTAGGAGGGGTGCAGCCAGACAAGGAAACAGACTTGGGGAGCCAAAGCACACAAGAGTGATTCCATATGCTTTCTCTCTTCTTTGGAAGTATACTACTGTTCTGAGTGGAAGAGAAATTGTTTCCACCTCAGCAAAAGCTCAGGATACATTACGGTTCTTGGTGGCTAAAATAGTTCAAATTCTTTACAGAAATTCCTGCAAACCCAAAGGCTCTGGGGAACATATGAGTTGAAGAGGAAAATTCTACTCTACCTTCTGGGGAAGTCTTTGTTGCCTAGAACTGACATCTGGGAATGACACTGGTAGACCCATCTTTAGGGATGGAATAGTTAAATTAGATAACAAACAGACTATTAGGCTTCCACCTATTCTCCCAGGACTGGGTGGGGAAAGGCCAATTCCTCTCTTCTTAGAGCTTTACATGAAACTGGTATGTTTATTCCACTCCTCTTGCCTCCAGCTCTCCCCCTCCAGCATCTCCAGGGAGCTGACCCATGTCACAGCAGTTCTGAAGATGTGACGTCCTCTAACTTGTTTTTTTCCCCTCCTATACTCTGTGTATTCCTAAATTTCACCTCCTCGCAATGCATCCTTCCTTGATCTGCCACACCTGGCTTCTGTCCCACCAGTCCACTAAAGCCACTCACAGAAATATCCAATGGATGCTTTCAGGTATATTAATTTTCTGTAGATTTTGATACTGTTAACTTCTTATAACATACAGTCTCTCCTTTCTTGGTTCCCGTAACACCAGGCTCTTGTAATAGTCCTATTTCTCTGACCCCTACTTTCCTAGCTTCTCTTTCTCACCATACCCTTTAAATAGGAATGTTCCATAGCGCTCCATCTTGGAACCCTGGTTCATCTCATTTTATACACATATTTCCAACTCAATGGTGATGACTCCCTAATCTGTATGAAAATGACTCCTTAATCTCTATGGTGATGATGCTATGATCTTTATTTCCAGTCCAGAACTTTCTCTTGAGCTCCAAATCTATAATTCTAGTCACCTACTGGACATATTTGCTTTGATATTCTACAGCCAAAATCTCTATGTCTAAAAGTTAACTTTCTTTTTCCTACTCTAATTTTTCTGCATAATCTGCTCAGTGAAGCTCACCACCATGTCACCAGTCTCCCTAAACTCCTCCTTCTCCCTCTAGTCAAACTCAAAACAAACAAACAAACAAAACCCTCTACGTTTTATTGATTCTACCTACTAAACAGCTCTCAAATCCTTTCACTTACCTTCTTTTTATTCCTTGCCCACACTCCTACGACAGCATTCAGAAAGGCCCCCACATCTGGGCTCTTCTTTTTCCAATTCATTCTCTACTTTAGAGCTAACATCATCATCCTAAAAAATGCAGACCTGATTCTACAACCCTACCAGTGTGAGCTTCCGATTCTCTGTGCAATGTGTCTCAAAATAAAAGTAATCCTCTTTAACAACAATTTTGAGTCCATGTCCCCAGGTACTGTTCAAGGTGTCTTTCTCTACTTTGGCCCTTCTTTTTCATATCCTCATGCCTTGCACAATGTTTCTGCTTCTTTCTTCTGTCTAAACCACTCTTCGTTCCTCCCTTCTAACTCTACCTTATGAAGAAACTAAGGATGAGAATAAGCAGTTTATGTGTCATTGTTTCCAGAAAGTCTTGCAGAAAGCTTCTTGCCCTTCCTCTAATGATGGATTAAATATAAATACCCTCCTTTGCATCTGTCTCACGGCACCTGTCCAC
The DNA here is from genome assembly GCF_009829155.1 of Mustela erminea. NCBI lineage: Eukaryota > Metazoa > Chordata > Mammalia > Carnivora > Mustelidae > Mustela > Mustela erminea. The sequence goes on along the minus strand of NC_045627.1, from coordinate 60,332,554 downwards.
AGTGCTGCAACGGCCTTTAACCTGTGTCAGTCTCCTCTATGAGAACAAGTACCTTGAGAACACAGTGTATCTTTTAGATGTCCAGAAACCAGCAAACAGTCTGCCCTATGTCAGTTCTCCGTGTATCAGCTGAATAAATGAATGGATAAGATTTATTTGAATTTTTAGTATACAATGTTTTCCATCAAGAAAAGGGGTACGGGACTTTATTATTTCAGATGTATTTTAACTTCTTGACTCCATGGTTCTATTTTTAGTGAGTTGCCAGGAAACCTCAACTTCAGTCTGCATGTACTGTAGGAAACAAGAGGACAAATGTTTGTGTAGTAAATCACAAATCTGGATTAGGGCTTAGTCATAAACTCCATGGAATATTTTCTCATTGAATTACAAAGAGTAATAGCCCCAAATGATAGGTTTATAATAGAAGGAACTCCACATTTAGCTAGTTCTTTCTAAGCAAGCACGGTTAACCCTACATTGTCTCTGCGAATGAGTCATTCTGATTAAGGAGATATGATTAAGTAGTAATGCATCTTCTTAGTATGTAATAATCTTATAGGATGGATTCTCAACCCTGCCTCTTACTAGCTGTTTGACTTGGGAAGTTACTTAACTTTCTAAGTCTTCATTTTCTAGACTAAAATTTTTTTAAAAATCTATCACTGACTTTGGGAAGCTGATGTGCTCTGTATGAAATAATGAGCTCTGTAAGAAAAGAGTGAGTAGAGTGATCCCAGATCACCCTGTGGCCTCAGGTACCACTGTCCATATGTGGGAAATAATCTAACTTCTATTTAGTCCAGACACATTGATTTGATTTTACAGCTGCCTCCTGGCAGCTTTCAGCTTGGTGACCCATTGACACCTCAAACCTATTCTCCCCAAACAGAATGCATGCTTTCTCCCCTTCCCCCAAACCTGGTCCTCTTCTGGTTTCCCATAGCTCAACATCCGCAGCTCAGTGAACATCTCTACGACTCAAACAGTTGTGATACCAAGAACAATAGCATCACCTGAATTTCTTCTTCCCCTTCACCCTTCACATCCAAGCAACCCACTCATTCAGGAACTGTTTCTGAAACCTCATGTATTGTCCTGGTTCTTGCTTCCTAAAGGTTCTGATGCCCACCCATTCCCTTCCACCACAGTGCCGCCTCCCTGGT